>NW_023416285.1:80808240-82115846 GCF_014176215.1 Rousettus aegyptiacus
TCAGCAGGTCTGGGGCGGAACTTGCAATTCTGCATTTCTACCAAGACCCCAGTCCTGCTGCCGCTCTGTCCCCAGGGAACAGAGTCTGGAGCCCATGGGCTTTCACCCTCACTGTAGTTATTTAGAGATCACAGCTTGTAAAGGGCTACCTGTTTTAAAGCTATCGCTATAAGGAGGTGAAGAAATAGATTATGAAACTATATATGGAAATAGTAAAATGAGATAGAAAAGCTTTAAAAAAAACTATTCACATTTTTTTTTTAAAATAGAAGTTTAGTGGAAAGAAAAACATAAATTTAGCACAATTTTTACTCATCCGACACATCCATTTTTCAGGATGGGTAGGTGTGTATTTTATTTTTCAGTTTTGCTAAGATGTTTATCGAGTGCCCACTATCATCCACGCTGATAGGAGCGAAACACACACGAGCACTTTAAATAAATTGGATTGACTTTTCAGATCACTGGTAATACAAATACACATTAACAAGAAAGAAAAGTAAGAATCCCGGGAAAAAATAGACACAACCTTATGGACGGAAACAATGTGTAGTTATGCATAATTTCCAAAGGAAAAGGAGAAATGAAAGTCTGAGCCTTTATCTTGAAATGGACACAAGAAAAGCTGCTTGAAATGTCAAAATAACTTAGTTATTGTTTTCTAAAGTGCAATGAAATTGTGAATTCTGGCCTCCGAGGTGTCTGAATTAACTCTACCGCCTCTTCCCTCCTGAGCCCAGATACCCTGCAGTTACTTGAAGGCCAGAGGCCATCTCAGCCACCTGGAAATGTCTCGATGAGGAAGCCAGCCTGGGATTCCTCCCACCCTCTCACAGTCCCCAGACACACAATCCCTAGAAAACTGAAAGCGGAACGGAAGGATCCTGACATCATCTGGCCTAACCTCTTCATTTCAGTTTATAAATTAACAATTAAATGACATAAATAAGTCTTGACTACATTCTTGTTGTAAACACACCTTCTTTATCCTTTTTTTTTTTTTTTTTTTGTATTTTCCCGTCTCGTAACTATGCATAACCCGACTTATTATTTGCCCAGCTCTGTGGGGACAGGCACTACATCTGCAGGTCTCTGCGGTCCACATGGTATCCCGCTCAGAGCCATGCACATGGTGGCCTCTCCACAGAGAGTCACTGACATGACTCGAATAGAGCGCAATGAAATTCCTGGATGCTTCCTGCCTCCCCTAGCTCACCTCCAGTGTTTTGATACAGATGAAATATGATTACAATAAACATTAAGGGAACACTTGAAAGGAACATGAAGGAAAGAACTTTTCACACAAAGATGGCTACGGTAAGTAGAATTGAAAACGGCCCTAGTGACCTCTACTTTTCAGTGTTCATACCTTGGGTGGTCAGTGACGCAGACAGATTACTGCAGCAGTGGTGGCATGTCACACATCCAAAGTTAGGCTATAAAAAATACCTCAAATACCTCAGCTTCCTTCTAAGTTCAGTCTCTCTCTCTCTCTCTCTCTCTCTCTCTCTCCCCCCCCCCCCCCCCCTCTCTTTCTCTCTCTGCCTCTCTGTCTCTCTCTGTCTCTGTCCTTCTCAATCTTGGACACATGTTCTGTGGGAAGCAACCTGCCATGCTGTGAGTAGACTTCTGGAGAGGCACATTTGCTGAGGAAGTGAAGCTTCTGGCTGATAGCCAGCGAGGAGTTGAGACCACCTGCCACCAGCCACATGAGTGATGTTGGGAGGGCATGCCTTCGGACGAGACTGTAAGCCCAGCCAACAGCTTGACTGGAACCTCCTGCAAGAGCTTGAGCCACTCAGCTAAGCCTCTCCTTGATTTCTGACCCACAGAAACTGTGGGATAATATCTTAAGCTACTAAGTTTTGGGGATGTTCATTGAGACAGAGAGTATTTAAACTCAAGCAACCTGGCTTCAGAGTGCCCGATCCTAAACACACCACAGTATTCTCCTTCCTCCTCCTTTGATGTTCCTCCTGTGGAAAGACGAGCAGACATTTATTATTTCTCTTGTCCACAACAGAAGCCTTTTCTTACAGAGATTTTGATCTCTGGCTGAGGTAGCAATTATAGCTTTTTTCTTACTTATTCAATTCTAAAAGTAAATCAAATACCATTTTTCAAAGTGCTTTTGAAAATATAAACTGTGTAGGCCATCTCACTCCGTAGCATTCATCACAATCAGCTGAGGAGCCCGTGGAAATGTAGGTTGCTGATTCCCTGCCCCCAGGGATTCTAATTCATAAGATTTAAGGGCTGGGCCCAGAAATCTTTAATTTTCAACAGCTCCCTGACAAATGATGATACAGATGTTAAGTACCACATTTTGATAAATGACTTAGACTTTTTTTTTTTTTTTTTGGTAGCCAGTACCTCTAAACACTCTTCCTATGTTTGGGAATTCCCTATCTTATGAGTCAGTGCCTCCCAGACTTGCTCCTTCGGCCTTCCGTGTGGGCAGAAACATGCTTTTTCAGCCTTGCTGTCAGCTCGGGCAAGGGGATGCGATCTAGACAGCCAACCAGATGCAGCCACATACGATTCTATCAGAAGGAAATTCTGTCGAACCCACGGTGGAAGCAGACAGCTTCAGGTTTCTGGAGATGGTGGAAGCAGTATTTCTAGTGGTAGAAGCCAGAACTCAGTATCAAAAAGACAATTTTCAGTGCTTATGCCTTATACTCCCTTTATTTTTTTTATTTGTTTTTTAAAAACTTTATTGTACTAAGAACATTTAGCATAAGATCCACCTTCTTAACAATTTTTGAGTGTACAGTACACTATCGTTGACCATACATACCATGTTGTAAAGCAGATCTCTAGAGCTTATTCATCTCACTTAAGTAAAACATTGTGCCCTTTAATTAGAGGGGCCATTGACTCTTTCTCTGGAGTGGTGCTAGTGTATGATCTGGGCACTATTCCTGGATGCATTTCTTCTGAGACTGTTTATCTGGCCCTTCCAGAGAACTGGTGCAGCTGTTAAATATTTTCCAATGAATTTTGTGTCTACTTAAACTTACCGAGGAGGGTTTCTATTGTGTGCAACTGAAGAAACCTGATTGACAGCTGCTGGTATCAAGCATGCATGCCTTGAAGTCCTTCTTACTATCATTGTTGTTAACTGAGAGCAAAGTCTATGCTGAACTGATATAATGCTTCTTTACGTTGCCTGCTTCAATATTGGTCACTGAATAAGTATGGTTAGCTGCATAGATATTAGGCCCTGTGTTCAACATTTTAAGTATAAATTTCTAGAACATGGTGCTCTCCTCTCTTCGGCTAGTTATGAAAATCCCTGGACACTCCACCATATATAAGTAACCCATTTATTATAAAACAAATATCACTGTTTCAATCAGGACTCAATGGAACAAAAAGATTTTGAAGCCCAATTAAATGCTTGATTAACAACAAACATTATGAGCTGTAACAAACTCCATGACTATAAAAATTATTTAGACACCACTGCAAAGTTCATTATAATGAAATTTGACTTTTAACACAATGTGAGCAAGTCCTTATATACTAGTAAAGAAAGGAAGGGACAGAGAAATGCAGCAAACTGAAGGGGAAGGAAGCTTATTTGTTTACAAGTCACCAGATTAATCACAGGTCTCTTGAAGGGAGGCTCCCTCAGAGTTTGTCTGTATTTAGACAGAGGCTCATGTTAAAGTAGATGAGTCATAGACAGCCTTCAAAGGCTAAGTACCGTGAACTGATGATGTTTCAGATGTTGCTGGTTTGGGGTATAAGAGCAAGAACTGTTATTTATTATGATGATGTTTTATTACAATACAGTGGAATGAGTGTTACTGAGCAAGCTAAAGTAGGTAGTTCATCAAAGAGTGAAGTAGAGATAAGTTGAAAACAGGAATAAAAGAAAGAAACTTAGGCTTCTTAAAGTGGCTATCTTTTCAATTATTTAACTGAAGATTCATTTTATTTTGCTGCACAGTAGTGTACCCATATTTCTTACATAGACATAATATGTCCAGGTAAAATAATATAAGTACCTGAGGCTTAAGTTTAGCTCATTATCCTAAAACCCCAATAATTCACAGTGACCGCATAACAAAACAAACCAGACTCGGTGCAGATTGTGAAGATGGTGTGCTGGTTATTATAATATTGTCTGTTGTTAAAACAGTTGTGATGCTGGGGCCATATTTCTCCTTTGCCAGCAGGTTCTGTGTAAGGCCCTACTGGTGGTGGGGGGGGGGGCAGGTTAAGCAGTAGAAAGAGGCTGTAAGGCTGGATAAGCAAGAAGAAGAGACTTGCTTGTTCCTGTTTGTGTCTTTATCTGGACAGAAGTAGTTTGTTCCAGCAGCAGCTGCTGATTCCAGGTGGCAGCTTTCCAGCACGTTTAGAACCAGCTTTAATATTCTTCCTCAGAAACACCTGACCAGCTGACAGGGACTCTCTTCAGAAGCTGAGTTCCAGCCCATGGGGACCGTTCTTCTCAGGGGTCCAAGTTTTAGCTCCACAGGCCCGTCCTCCAAGGTTCGACCCTTTAATAATTCCATCCTCTTTTCTTTGATCCCGCAGCACTAAGGCTGGTAGCTGCAACAAAGCAGTTGGTACTTTAGAGTTCCGTTTTTTACCTTTAAAATTCCCCAATACCTTGCCAACGATTTTTTATATTAAATTCTTCTAAAAAGCTGGTATGCCTTCTGTCTCCTGAGTGGACCTTGATGGCACAGATGTACTTCAGGCTTCCTCCATGGTATATGAAGATTGAAATTAGTCACTGATTTGACTCTCAGGAAATATTTTCCTAACAAACATACTGAAATTAGAGTAATGCAGATAGGTTTGATACGTTAGGTCAGTTTAAAATTCCACAAATTGAAAGAACTCTGTTTTCAATGTATTATACTTTTCTCTTTGGAAAGTCCCGAGCCAAAAAATAAATTTTTTGGACCTTTAAAGGACACTAAAGATAATCTAATTAAATTTTCTAATTTAGAAAAGGAATGGAATCCAGAAAGCTGAGGTTACTCACCAAAGTTTATACTGCTTATTAGCAGTAAAGACAGGATGTGTATACAGATCTTTCATGCCACTTACAGAACCCAAGAAAAATGTTTCAGTGGAAGGAGTAACAATAATAGTACCCTCAGGGCAATTTGAGCAAATTCTCCTGAAGACAATCAGAAAATCTGAAAAACATCTCCTTGAAGGTATCAAAAAGCAAACTACGATAAAATTTAATCAAACCAAATCAAGAATAAGACAGAGCCTCATGGGAATGGAAAGACAAAAATATGCATTCAAGGTTTACCAAGTGTGGGAGGTTCTGGTAAGTCCTTCAAACTTTGATTGAGACCCAGAAGGGATGAACACCAGGAAAAAAGTAAATCTTTCCTTAAATGGATTGCAGCTCAGTTTTAAGTAGTTTGGGTGGCACAAAAAAATTCTAGTCCCTGAAATTGGATTAAGATAAGCCAACAGTACTAGTGTATATAGGTACTTGAGAGAAGGAAAAAAAACTTCTCTGGAAGAAAAGTTCTCATAATTTCTATAGTTTTCAAATACAGTGTCCAATACAAAAAAAAATAAGAGCTATTCAGGCACCAAAAAAGAGGCAAGACAACATAAATGAAACTACGAGAAAAAAAAAAGTGGAAAACAGACATAAACACATGTTCAAGGGAGAAGGAAAAGATTTAAAACTTTGGAAATGAATTAGAAAGTATAAAAAATGACAAAGAAGATTTGAAAAGAAACAAAACAGAAATTCTAGAACTGAAAAATATAAAATCGGAATTATGAGCTTAATGAATGCATATAAGAGCGGTGTAGACACAGCTGAATGAAGTATTAGTGAAGTGGAAGGTAAACCAGAAAAAATATATAGAATAAAAAACAATCAAACTGATAGAAAATATGGAAATGAGGATTAGAAAGAAAATAATCCCAGATTGAAAGCTGGAGATGCAGGAAGAAATAAAAAAACAATGAGCATGGTAAATATGTTGGGTAAATATAAAGTAAAATGGATTGTTCAAAACAATGCTGTTAATGTTCGATACTCTTTAAAATATACATAGAATTACAATTCCCACTCCTTTCCTCCCTCCTTAAAATAGAGGAATTTAGAATTAGAATTAGAATAATTAGAATTAGAATAATTGTAAATTTAGAATTAAAATTAGAATTTAGAATTAGAATTAAGAGGATGAACAGGAGAAGAAGACCTGAAACGTGGCTCAATCAGACATTCCTTCAGGTTCTGTCTTCCATAAAGAGACCTTATAGGTTTCCTTTCTCACCTGCTGGACCCTCTTTAACAGAATTTTAAATTAGGTTCTATAAAATTTAGAAAACACATAGAAAGCCAAAGAGTAGAGGTGCAGATCTTTCTTGTTCTTTGAGAATAATCGAAAGAGTTATTAAGTGCTTACTATATTCCCAGAAATATTGTAAGTGCTTTACAAATTAACTCATTTAATTTTCATAACAAAGTGATGAGATAGGCTCTATTTTCAGTCTGTTTTATAGATGAAGAAAATGAGGTTAAAAAGAGAGAGAGAGAGTTAGTAAATCACCAAAATGACTGCTGGAGTGAGAGTGAAGACTAGAATTTGAAGCACTTTGGACTGGTTCTTCTTACCTTTACCTGAGGTATAAAACATCCCTAATAATCTCTTCAACCTCAGGCTAGATAGCTTCTTTGTCTCCTCTAGAAAAAATCTCTTCTGTGAGTTTTCAGCTGCCATGAATTCTGATCACATTAGTTTTTACATCAAGGCACTCTGTGTGGATCACTAACATTGCATGGGCGGAGGGCGGGGGCATGGGGGAGTGTGTGCCAGCATCCATTCTGTTGATGGTTGTCAGGGTGAGGGCAAAGAAATGAGTCCTAAAGGCACCTGAGAATGACACTGGTGTTCAGTGTTGTTCCTCAAATGCTCGGAGCTATGGGACCTTGTCAGCATAAAGGAGCATTGTACCCTCCTCTCACATGATGAAAGCCAGAGAGAAACCAAGTTCCATATGTTTTTGTAGCAGAAGATGAAGTCTGTTAATTTCGACTAACTACGGAACTCAATCCCTGGAGTTAATTCCATTGATCTCTTCTTAGACAAGACCGGGGCTGCTCATGTGTTCTTTCATGTTTTGCATTTAGGCTTCTTAGAGAACAACACGAGCCCTTGGCTGTGATACCAGGAGCCACTCGTGCACATGTTTAGTAATACCTTGTATCTGAACTGAATTGAATGTTACTAAAAATTGGATGAAAAGAGGAAAGAATAGGATCTAAAAGTAGATCATTTGGTGGGAGCTCCTTCCCTACCTCCGTCATTTATTTTGGTTGTTTGATGTGTTTGTGGTTTTGCTTCAGGATATACAATTGCTCTTTTGTGCCCCTCAGCATTTGGAAGCTTCCAGATTCCTCCCTGAGGAAGGCTCTGTTTTGCTTGGAGAAGGACTCTCCCTGTCCAGGGTGAGGCCAGCCTCTGTCTCAGTGGTCTCACAAAATACTGTGGCCTCAAAGAAATAAATGAGGTCTTTAAACTGAGGGTCAGTGATGAAAAGTTTGTGATTTTGCTGAGCATTTTAAAATGCATTTTATTATGAATGAACATCTGGAAATCTCTTTCTCCAGAAAGCTGCATGGTTGGAGCCTTCCACTCCATTAGGTCTCTGTCAAATGCCTTTCTCATGAGGCCCCATTCTGTTTAAAATTGTAAGCCCTCCCCTGCCCATAGAACTCTCTGTACCTCGCTGTGTTTTAGTTTTCTCTATAGAACTTATCACTGCTATACAAAATATCATAATTGATTATTTGTTTATTCCCTTCTCTTACTCTTATGAGTGAAGAATTTTTGCTCTGTTCACTGCTGTATCCTTATTAGCACAGAACAGTGCTTGGAACTTTGTAGGCATTCAGTAACTATTTGTCGAATGAATTTGTTGATACAGTTCAAAAATTAACCCAATATGAGTCTTGTCGATTTACACATATATACAACACACATTTTTAAGTATAAGAATTTGTATGCCCCAGCGCAATTCATGCTTTCTGCATATAAATATTTTTTAGCCCTTGAGAACCCTGCAATGCTAAGGGCTATACCTGTACCTAACTGAGCCTCGCCCAGAGCACCTCACCTTCCTAGCAAGCTGGCCCCTCTCGCCATGGCCATGACCTGTGAGGATGACCTATATTTATCCTCCCCTCTTCCATCCAACACCCTATTTTTGCCTCCCTTATATATGAAGTCGTTGAGCCCTTACCCTCCTGCCAAAGGTGCTGATCGGACACTACAGGAAGACCTGGAGGAGCTGGGTGCTCTGGGGAGGGTCATGGCCAGCTCTCAGTCTGGGAGGTGTGACCAGAGCTGAGCCTGAAGGCAGCTCAGGGAAGCAGGAAGGACCGCGATCATGCCAGAGCCTCCACATGAGACTGGACATTGGTCCAAATGCCCCCCGCGTTAGTTGAGCACAAGCCAAGCAGAGGCTTTGAGGATCTGCTTCCGTATGCAGAAATCTGCCTTGTTTATAAGGCAGTTCGCAGTTTAACAAAAGTCGTCTTTCCCCTAGAGAGGAGTGTTGGGCATAAATAACCAAGTTTGGCAGTATGATTCTCCCCGAGCGATCGATGTCTGAAATATAAACAAATGACAGCACCGAAACATGCAGCTCTCTTTTGGGAAAGAACCAGAGAGCAAAAGGACAGTTTTGGAAAAGGGTCCATCATCTGCCGGGCCTAATTTTGAGCCAATGAACATGTGGGCTTTCAGTTGCCCCTCTACCTTTCCTTTCAAAACCATACATAGCAGGGACAAAAAATGAGCCCGCCCTCAGTGAGACACTTGCCAGTTTCACATGTAGCATGTGAGGGAACACCTCTCTTCTCACACTTAAATATTTCCCCAATAATCCTAGAACCTGCATATTAAGTCTAAGTGTGGCAAATGAGTTCAGTCTCAGGGCTGTCAAAACCTCAAACATCTGGGGCCCCATCCTCAAAACACCCCTGCAGGAAGCCAAAACAGGGCTGGCTGGAGATGCCAGGGCACACACTTTGTCTGGGGCTTATGGTTCAGCAAGCAGAAGTCACTCACTGACATAAAAAGTGGTATGAATTCAACAGGGGTGCAATTACTATGGATATTTTTGGCCCTCTTCCTGCTTCAACAAATGCTCCAGATGCCCTTTACCATTCTCTTTGTCCCCTCTCAATGTCCCCACAACCTCACAATAGAAACTGCCTACACTTCAGATCCAATCGCAGTTTAATAAGTTCGCCCTCACTGGCTAGGCCCTAGGAAAGTGTATACACAGGGACAGAGAGACCTGTCTGTGGACCTCAGTGATAGAAAAAGGAAGAGAAAAAAAAATGCCAAGCTATTTTGCTTATCATCTCTTTTTGCTACTGTTTCTCCAGGCACCCTCAAGGCAATCTCAACTGAAATCTGGCCTTAGAACTACTTAAATCAGGTTCCATTTCCTGCTGGTGACACATTCCTGAGAGTCCTGCCTTCATGGCAGTTACACCCTGGAGAGGCTGTGGCATCTCTCATCTAGGCCAGATGACTTCTGTGACCAAAGATTTACCCTGAGTCTGATCTTCATGTTTGTGTACTCTCTCTCCCACTTTCCTCCACAACTCTCCCTTTCCAGGCACAGAGAAGGAAAGACATATCTTAGAAATATTGCAAAATGTAATTTAACTCCATACTCACCATTCTTTTCTCCCTGCCTCCCTTTCTCCTTCTATGGTTTTGCTCCTACATGGTTTGCATTCCTCCCGAGCCCGGCCAATGTTCTGCGCTCCCGGCAGCGTCCACTCTTGATGATGGAACCCTGACCCTCCAGCTTCCTCATTCCGCGCTCCCTCTTCATCTGCGGCGCCCTTTGAACTTCCCTTTGTCATGTGTCACATAATTCTGTGATTCTGGACGCTTGCCTCTCTCCTCTGCTAAATTGTAAGCTCTCTGAAGGTAGAAATAGGATTTTATTCATCTTTGAATCTGCCAAGTACCTAGTAAAATACCTTGCTCAGTACATGGGTTTGTTGAATGAATGATGAGGATCTACGATGGGGCCCTCTTCTTCCTTCTTCCTTTACTTTTTCAGTTTCTCCCTAGTACCCTTCAGAGAGAGGAACAGGTAAACGCAGGAGGTAACACCTGTGCTAGTTTAGTGTAAATGCATCAGCCTCTCTGATTAAATATTTCTGCACCTGAATATTATACCTAGTGACCTCGATGACAGTAGAATTTCGAGACCTTATGGGGCTAAGGAATGATTGTGGGGCCAACAGAGCTGGCTGAAATCCTGGCTCCATGACTTGCTACCTACACGGCCTTGGGTAAGGTGCCTCCCTAACCTCAATTTTGTCATTCACAAAATGGATCTAATAATGTTTACCTTATAGATATGAAGACTGATATATGTAAAGCATGATTCTTGGCATAAAATAAACCCTTAATGATTTGAATGTATTTTTATTTTATTTTATTTTATTTTTTTGTAAATTGGCCACAGACAATTTAGTGCTACCAAAATGCTGGAATAAAGATACAGAAGAGATGTAGAATTGTACAAAACTTCTTGTCTGTCTCCATTTTGTCATAGACATCTAGGTTCTGTTATTAGAAAGAAAATGCTGATTTTTCCAAAAAATAGACTTTAAGTTGCATTTTATAATTGCTAGATAAAGTCACATGTTGAGCAATTTTTAGCCACCAGAAGTCATTCAGAAATAATAAGTATTTTGAGGAACTTCAAAGAGAAAAGACTATGTACTACCTTTAGTTTTGAGTTTATGACATATTGACAAAATGCCTTATCATTTTCATGAAAGATTATGAGCCAGTTCATGCACTTGCTCTCAGTGGCTTCCTCTCCTTCTAAGTGGTTCCATGATCACAGATTAGCACCTGGGCCGGAGACCTATTTCCCATCAGTTGACTTTCTATAGCTATTCGGACCATTAGGTTTATATCATGTGACGTAGGGTAAGAATCAATAACCCTCTCATCTCTTCCAGGGATCAAGATTCTAATTCATCTATCGCTTAAGGGAGAATTTAAAAAAAAAAGAAAGAGAAAAGAATGAGAAACAGAAATCAAGAGGAAATAAATGCAATTTATTGGTTTAAACATTTAATAAGCAACTTTAGGTGGTAGGCACTTCTCTGGGTGGACACCCTGAGAGATAAAAGAAAAATAAAAAAAGTTTGACATTCAATAAAGCCAAGGAAAGAAAGGGCTGTTGGTTATGTTGAATGCCAATGAGAAGACAAGTCAGGTAAAAACTGAAGTGGCCATTGCATTTGCTGGTAAGGCCGTCATCACTATCTTTGGGGAGAAGAGTTTCTATGAAATGCTAATAGCAGAAGTAAAACTGTGCTAGGATGGGGAGCAACTCGAAGATGAGGAAATGGAGAAATAGCTCAGGCAACTCTTTAAACATCTTGACTGAGAAGAAAAATCAATGAAAAGGCAGTAGTTAAAAAGAACCATGGAGTCTAAGGATGAGTTTGTTGGTTTGCTTTTCAGGTGGGCGGTATCTGAGTATATATAAATGCAAGTGAGAAAGATCCGTTTGAATAGGAGATGTTGAAAATACAGGAGGAGGAGAAAAGATGAGTTGAGAAACTCAGGCTCTTGAAAAGTAGGGAGGGAATGAAGTCTTGAGCAGGTGGGGTGGGGTTGGCCATAGTCAAGAGGAAGGAATTTTCTTATTGGGACTGGAGAGAGGGGACAAGGATGGGCAGAGTGTGGGAGATTTACAAGTGGAAGAGAGGGAGGGAGTTAGAATTTGGGAGGAGTTTCTTCCTGATGGCTTTTGTTTTAATCATGATGAGAAAACACGTTAATTAGCCAATTTGGGAGAGTGATAAATGGGTCCTCAAGGAGAGATAGTTTTTCTAAGTGGAGAATTGCAGAGCTGATTGGAGAAACACGGAAGGATTGCAGACCTAACCGATGTTGGAGATCGTGCAAATACAGTTATGTGACTTTCTCCGGCAGCCTCCCACAGTTGAGGGGCAGGATGCCACAGCAGAGGTGTGGGATTTGAGAAGGTAAATGGATTGATTCAGGGTTAGCATTTTGTTGAGTGAATCTGACCCAAGTACAAGAGCAATAATATTGACTCTTCTTTTTCTTCTTTTTCTTTTCTTTTCGTTTCTTATCTTTTCTTTTCTTTTCTTTTCTTTTTTCTTTTTCTTTCTTTCTTTCTTTCTTTCTTTCTTTCTTTCTTTCTTTCTTTCTTTCTTTCTTTCTTTCTTTCTTTCTTTCTTTTTTTGCAAAAGAATAGCTGGCATTGGCGGAGAGGACAAGAAGAGGAAAGCCAAGGGTAGATGAAGAGCTCCCATGATGACCTGCAGCATCTTGGCATGATAACTTGTCCCTGGAGGTGGGAAGTTGTCTGGGAAACTAAACAGTAACCTGGACAGGTGTTGAGTGTTCCTGCCTCTTCTTTTCCACCTTCCCAGATAACTTCCCACCGTGATACAGCATTGTGGGTAGGAGACGATGCTAATTCACAGTCTAGATTCACAAACACCACGCGGTAAACCTTATGTACTCTTTGGGTCCATTCAATGCCAGGTTTAAACTGTCAGTAAAACAATGTCATTCCGTGGCTAAACTCGCCATGACACCAATAAATCGCAGAGTGATCGGTTGCTACATTTTTCCATCAAAAGCACATTTTCCGTTTAAACTATTCAAGCCCATGAGATCTTTTTTTTTTTTTTTCCAAAAGTTTTGAAAATATGTTCTTAACTGAGAAGAGCACTGCCGTTCAACCTTTCAGACTTCCTCGACTTAGGAAAGCAGAGGGAATTAGGGCAAGTTGAAAGAAAAGCAAGGACAGGGGAGAGAAAGGCGGCAGGAGGCAGGAAGGGCTATTTGTGGCCAAGCAGGTAGCACATAAAGATTGTGTGGACTTTGATAATTTAGTGCTTCTGTGATGTGTGAATGAGGCCCTACAGGCCGGGAGACTGCACTCCAGCTTCGGTTTTTGATCTCCGTCAGTAATGAGATGCCGGCAGCCCCTACTTCAAAGCCTTAGCTGATACAGATAATCTCCTGAAAGGCCCCCAGAATCTCAAGTGATCTCTCAGACTAAAGTATGGAGGATTACACAGACAACAGAATAGATGATGGAAAAGGTATTGCTCGTTTGATATTCGCTCTTTGATTTCTTTTAAATGTCCTCGTTTTCAATTTCCAAAGGGGCGGTCTGTAGCTTCCACACCATTAACACCAAAGATTAACATTGTCAGATTACTGTGAGAACTCTGGGACATCCATAAATTTTATCTTTCCCTTTTTTTTTTTCTCCCAAATGTCTGTGAAAACGCTGCTAGTTGGGATTCGGTGACGAATGTGGTGCAGGGTAACAGAATCCAGCCTGCTGTGGAGACAGGGTTTTTCTGACAAATCCATAGCCGCTCAAAGATTACACTCGGATTCTTTTGAGGTTTAATCTCTTCTCTGAAACAGTTGTGCACTCAAGGAGGGGGCAGGGATGGGACAAAAGGCCACAGGCTATGAGAAACATGTTATAAAACAGCACGAACATTAGTTTCTTGTATCCAATTATGCTTTGAGTTGAAAGCATATAATTTTCAAGGCATGTTGTACCAGGAAACGTATCTGGAGTGTTTTATATTGGACGACCTCACACTCTGAAAGCAAAACAGCCAGGCAAGGTCATTCTTCATGACCTGGTCTTTTGTCATCTCCGGGCATGAAAAAAGAGAAACATTTCAGTCCTCCAAGAAAATATATAAGATCCAAAGGTTGGAGACAATCATGGATTAGCCTGCTTAAAGAAAGGCATAGATACTTGACACCCTTTTAATATACATAAAATTTATTCTAAAGGATTTCTCAGAGTTAGAACAGAAAGAAAATCATGCACTATATGAGAGTGTCTCTGAAGATGCGATGTGTATAGTCTTTATTGGGACGAGAGAACAGCGGTGTTTCCGGACCAGCACAGGGCCTGGCAAGATGCTTGTTGATCAATTGACCAATGTGACTATGACAGCTGATGACTGAAATGCTTCCAGGTCACAGAGAAACATGTAGGTGCCCAAGATGTAGGTCTTCCTTCACCCAGAAGACGGTAGCTGTGGTCTCAGCCACAGTGTCCAGGATTCACAGCAGTTTGGTGACTTGATTGATGCGACATTGCTAGGGCTGCAGAGATTGCTTACCTCCACCCACCCACATCAGCTTTCTGGGCGCACGGCTAGACCGTACTTCTGTCTCCTTGCATGTCAGTAGGCCATATGGCTTGCTCTCTTCCAGGGAAAGTGAGCAGAACTGATGTGGGTCACTTCTGGCCTGAGGCAGCTTAAAAGCAAGTGCATCCTTCTGCCATCTCTCTTTCCCTTCTTCGACTGCCTGCCAAGGAACATGAGGCCCTAGAATAGTAGGAGCCATATAAGAAGCATGAATGTCCACGTGGAGCAGAATCCACCAACTGGCGCTGGTCTGTGTTATGACCAAGAGGTAGCATTTACTACATTAAGTCTTTGAGATGTGGGTGCTGCTTGGTACTACAGTCAGCTCACCCTGATTAATACAGATGGCAACAGGCAGGGCTGTCACCTCAACCTAGCTCTGTTTAACTCTGGTTCTGGGTTTTTCTGACTTGTCTGTAAGAGGTGGTACCTTAGAAATACGAATGCAGACACTCAGCTGTAATCTCAGTGTCACCTTCTCCAAGGGCCTTTGCTGCACCCTCTGAGTTCGGAACATCTTGTCCTGGCTCCTAGTTCTACCTATGTATGCACTTTCCCCAGTATTCATCACATAAGTGTTGAATAGATGTTTTATTTATCTCTCAATTGGCAGAGACAACAGAAATCTAGCGAACAGTAGTCACTCATTTAATGTTTATTATCCAAACTAGACTAAAGGGAATCTTTGTGTGCCTTGAATTTTCTGCCTAACAAGGTGACACAAACAAAATAAACAAAGCCAGCCAAAATAAGACAAAACAAGAACTAAGACAAGGAAAAAAAAAAAGGAAGAAGAAACAAACATTTTGTGTTCAATTCCATGATATTGAAAGTATCACTAAAATGTGCTGATCTACACATGTAGTTCAGTGAAACGGAGTTCACTCTTTCTTGGGGCTTGGGATATTTACAAGGTCCAGCTCTGTTTCAACTATAGACTCTGAGGTCACTTGGCAGTGATGTGGAATATTCAGGTAGATGCCCGGGCCCCCCTCTGGTCAAACTTCTGAAGAGTAAATGATTTAAATTTTCATCCAGGTGACGCTGTGCCTAGTCTAAGCTATTACAATACATGTGGAAAGAAGTAAAAATGTTCCATTTGCCTTGATTCAATGGCAGATCTTGAGGACCTGGTCACGAGCTAAGAGGAACAACGTGCAGTGTGTCTTTGCCAGCAGCTGCCCTTGGGGAAAGGCCCATCGCATAATCTCAGGCCTCTGGGAGTCTCGTTTCTTTCTCTGACATCAAGAACTGAACACTGTCCACAATATGTCTCCTTCCCGTCCTGTGAGCTGTCTATCTCACTTGCGGCTTCATCTGCAGCACTCTGGAGCCATGGATAAAGTGGCATGCAGGGTGGGTACACTTCTGGCAGCAGTGTGACTTGTGTGATAGGTACACTGCTATTTGAACAGCATTTCATAACCATCTCAGAACATCACTGGGCAGGATGTGGGAAGAAAGTCGTTGTGTCCGTTGGACAATATAAGGCAGCGCAGGTCTTGGTCGCAGCTCTGGTCAAGAGAATTTGTGGCTTTGATTTTAAATTAAGAAAAAAATAAGACCTTTAAAAATTCTGGGACTGATCGCTCAATTGCCTTGTGTTGCTCCAACAGTAATTTCAGAAAGGAAAAATAGAGTTGTTGTTTTTTTTTTCTATTTTCTTTGTCTCTTCTCTTGTCCTACCAAACTTGTCCAATTAACATGGTTAATATTCACCATGTTTTGAAGACTAAACGACAGAACTACTACTGTGTGAGGCACAGGGCGTCACATGGTTTCATGTGCCACTAACGGGTTAAGGGACAGCCACATGATGGTGGCTTCTTGGAACTACTCTCTCCTACTATCTGTCAGGTAGATGAATTACTGGGGCTCTGTGATTTTTGTGAGAGGTAAGACATGTTCCAAGCAGATTCTGTTTACCTGGAAGATACTCTACCCTCCCTGGATCCTGGACCTGCACACACAGGCACACACACATGGACACACACACACACGCACGCGTATGTGTGCTTGTGAACAGACACAGAGGAGGAGGCAGTATCTAGAGGGAGGAACACGTTGTATCTGCTGATACCAGGGTTTGATATCCATGGGTGAAAAGAATATGGTTAAAGTTTCTAGATCATTCAGTCACATAATCTGAATTTCTATTTCACGCCTATTTTGTATTATTCATGGGATTGTTGTAAGGATGAAATTAATTAACATATGTAAAGCAGTGCCTGGGACATGGTAAGTACTATACAAGTGTTTGCTATCAATGCTAGTACTGGCTGCATTCGGAATGGAGTAAAAATTTTGGGTAGGTAGTTTGTAAGGATGAATGGTTTGTTACATTTAATGTTGAAACGCTTACTCATGGTCATGCTTGTGAGGAGGAACTTCCTGGGCTAACCTGGGAAGGTAGCAAAGACCTTCTGGTATCTTCCCCATTCCTTCCTGCCTTCTCAGGCTTTTCTCCTCCTCTGTCCCCATCTGCAGGCTCCTAGACATTCTTCACTATGATGGCACCCGCCCTGGGGCCCAAGACCCAAATTACCTTCTTCTAATTCCAAGTAAACAGTAATGGCATTCCCTCACACCACTAACTTCATCTAGTTCCTATAATCAACATGAGTAAACTCACACTCAACGTTTGCATGACTTATGGATTAAAAATGTTGACCCTTTTAAGGTGGGATAGGGGTTGCAGTGTTTTGAAATTTGTGGAACTGGTACTCAATATGGCATCAAATCTCAACTTTTCTTTTTTTCTTTCTTCCTTTTTTTTTATTTTAAGAAATAGTCACTGACTGCCTTGATGTGTCTACACTGTTAGTCACTGGGGATGTAGTAATAAGACAGAGTCAACCTTCCCAGGACTTACATTCTGGAGGGGAGATAGAGAATAAACAAGCAAATAAATATAACTTTAGCTGGTCATTTAGGGTTTTAGCTGTTGTTCTTGACTCAGTTCTGTTCTCTTTCCAGCAGCCTCTTGGGCTAGAGGAGTTGGTTCTAAGTTGCTGTGGATAATTCACTTGAGAATAGATTATGTGTTCAAAGCCATGGATGGCCAGGCAGAGGAAGAAAAGAGATGCTTTCTGATGCATTATAAACAGGTGGTCCTATGCTGATCTCCTTTGACCTTGGCCCTGCCTGCCATTGGTCCTACACAAAGCTCCAGGCTTACTAGATTCCACACTTGTCAGTCGTACTGCAGCCTATAAAATATTTACACTGACATTTTAAATATATACATTATTTACTTTAGATTCTATAAAATATTTACATGTCATGCTAAATTTGCACGGTATTTATATTACACTATGTTTTTAAGGATGCTGGTTGAAGAGACTGTTTGGAGCTTTTCCATAATCACGAGGAAGGATCTGTATCAAAGGAGAGTCTATGGTGGGCACATCAGGGGACAGAAGCGGTTCTCTCTCAACAGTCCAGGGAGAATGCCCTTAGAGAGGAGCAGGGCATCGAAGGCATGTCTAAGAGAAAATAATTGTGCACCCTACGTCCTTCACAGTACCCCCTACTGTTATGGACTGAATTGTTCCCTCTTAAAATTCATGTGTTGAAGCCCTAACCACCACCCTCCTTCCTGCCATACTTCAGAATGTGAGTGGTTTGGGAGATAGGGCTTTTAAATAGGCAATTAATTTAAAATGAGGTCCTTAACCTGGGCCTTAATGCCATCTGACTGGTGTCCTTATAAGAAGAGGAGACAAGGACACACAGGGAGACACAAGGGGTGCATGCACAGAGCGACGATCACGTGAGGATATTCTGAGAAGGCAGACATCTGCCAGCCAAGGAAAGAGTCCTCAGAAAAAAAACAAACCTCCCAACATCATGATCTTGGACTTCCAGACTCCCAAACTGTAAGAAACTGCATTGCTGTTGTTTAAGCCAGCCAGCTGTGGTGTTTTGTTATGGCAGTCCTGGCAAACGAATACACGTCCTTTTAGTTCTTGGTTCAAAATAAGCACCGAGACCAAGGCCTCTCTGAGTTCCAATGGACAGAAATGCTTGCTCACCTCTGAAGTTGGAGAAACAGTCAAGTGGGTTTACTCAGTCAAGGTGCTCCCTAGCTTGATGCCTTGTGCATTCATGGTCCACAAGATGGTATGCAAAATCTTGATTGCTCTGCCCAGGTGCCCAGCCGTCCCACTGTGATGCTCCTCTTTGGGGACCACACATGTCCATTGTCCACCCGGCACGACAGGTGAAGTCTAACCAAGGTGACTGTGAAGCTGATTCCTCTGAAACCTGCTTTCTTTTTCAGTTAATGATAACACTGGGATGTGAACCCCACACAAAAATACCTCTCAACCTGAACTTACACCTCCTTTTCTGCTTCCTACCACCCCTGGGGGCTAATGGACCACACTCACTCCAAGCCTTTGTTCATTCCACTTGTACATTTTAAAAATTCCCCAGTGGCATGTTGATAGTTGCCTTCCGGCTTACTCTCATCTGTACTTCCTTCTGGGTAGCATGTCCCCGGTTCAAGTGCAAGTTCTACTCTCCCTCCAAGCCTGATGACTTCTCAAGGTCCAGGAATACGATCTTGGCTTAACTATTTTATGAGGACTGTAACAATGAATATGATGCTGAATATAGTCAAAGGCAGACACCGCTCAGTCAAGACACAAACATACTACTATTTAAGGCTCATGCTTCAAAAACTCCCCTATAAATGTCTACATGAGTCCAAAACAGAAAAAAAGCCTTTCCCTTGGTGTTATTGTTTTAACTGTCATCCACTGCATCAGAGTATTACATTATGAGGAGAAATGCTGATCGAAGCCCATGTTAGTAAACACAAGTCAGGATCTCTAGGGTTTTAATAACTCAGTAACCGCCATAGCCAGCTTTTCCTGTAAAGATAGTACCAACAGTGTTGATACAGACAAAGGGAGCCTTGCTTAGTGTTGAAAGATAAATTGAGGCAGATTAAAAAATTTTAAGTCTATTTGAGCAAAAATTGCTTTGAATTGATCGGTGGTAAACCAGGAGTGGTTAAAAACATTCTACTCACAGGAGCCAGAGAAGAGGCAGAAGCAAAGCCAGAACGTTATTTGATTGGCTGCAGCTTACATGATTACATTATTTTGGAAAGCTTAGTTGCCTATTCATGATTGGTTGTCCTTAGATTTTGATTTATTAACCTCGAGGCATTTACAGGCGTAGGATTTTGTTTGCTTGTATAGGCACTAAGGTATTAGAACCAGTTTAGTCTAATGGCCTCCTTGTTCAATTAATTTAGGGCTACTAAAGATAGGGCTGTAGTGGGAAAATATTGACTTCAAAGAATAAGAAAAAGACATAATCAGAGTTATACAGATAGGTGGGTAGGTAGATAGATGATAGATAGATAGATAGATAGATAGATAGATAGATAGATAGATATGATAGATACGATAGATAGTTACGATAGATAAATAGATAGGTGATGGATGGATGGATGGATGGATGGATGGATGGATGGGTGGATGGATAAATGGTAGATAGATAGATAGACAGACAGACAGAAAGGCAGATAGAACAAATCCATCAGCCTTCTCTGAAAGCTTCCTTTCATTTCATCCCTTGTAGACAGAAGCAATAGTTTCCTCCTCTAAATTTCCAGGGCATCTCTACCTTAATTGTGGTACAACTGAATTTGAACCCGGAAATAAGATGTATTTCTCTTCTCTTTGTTTCTTTTTTTCCCTCTTTTCCTCTCTCTCTCCCTTCTTTCTTACCTTTACCTTCCTTCCTATCTTCCTTCCATTTTTTTTTCTTTTTTGTATATTTGTCTTTTCTATTACCAGTCTGTAAGTCCCTCTATGGAATATAAATACCATATATTAGTTGTCTTACTAATGTAGAGAGGAGACAAGAGAACTAAAATGTTAAATCAAGCTATATTCAGAGACTGTAATACGTTGATCAGCCTTGCAGCCAGACCCCAAGTAAACCTGCAGAACACAGGAAGATTTCTTCTGGGATTGCTAACAACCATCTCCCTACACCATGAAGGCAAAACAGGAAAAACAGTCTTTAAGTGGTACCTTCATTCCCTATGGCTAAAAACATGGGGATCCTATGGCTCGGAGGCTGGGAACTGCCAGCAGGCCTTTCGCTCTACATATTCTTACCTTTCACACTACAAACTCTTACCTGTCCTCATTGTCTGTCCATGTCAAAGGTAAACAAAGTCTTTGAACCATAACTCACAGGAACTAAAGAATGATAAATAAACTGAACTCCCTGAACACTCTGGGGTCTCTGTCTTTACTCTGTTCCTCTCACTGTCCCCATCTCTCTCTATTGTCTCTGTCCCTCCGAGTCTCTCTTAGGCTCTCTCACTCTCTGCCTCTGAGAGGGGACCACACTCTGTCTATGGAGCGTTACATCTTCTCCAACAAACTTTCCTTTTGACTCTGACTTTGGCGAGTATTTAAATTCTTTCTTATGCTCCACTAAGAACCCTCCTCTCTCACAGTGCAGGACTTGAGACTCCCCACCCATGGCCCCCGCTACCCGGGGAAGTTTGCCCTGTCCTATGTCACTACTATCTTGTAGAAAGACTGTCCTAGAAATTATGGAATTCATCTGTGTAACAATGACCAAAACTTTGCATTTTCTCCACATTTAAGAAATAGGTGCAGAAGCTTGGGAAACCTGCAACTCTTTCTTTCCCACAGACTCAGGCCAACCTTGCACAAACAATCCATTGGTGGTGTCAGGGCTAAAGTGGGCTTGTTTGCCTAACCCAGCTCAGCCAGAGTGTGGGACAGGAGAGGCCTGTGTCCTCTCTCCTCTCCTCACTGCAACCCTTCACCTGCTCCTGCTAGTTTCCTGAGCTCCACCCTCCAGGTCACCCAGGCCCTTCAGTCCCTGTGACTTAGCCAGGCACTGACTCACTTTGCTAGGTATTAAGTGGAGGTTGCTACATCTCTCTAGGAATCGAGCTTTGGATAGAACACACTGAAGACTAAAATAAGGCTCAAGAGAACAAACGTTGGAACACCAGAGGTGACAACATACAATGGGAGGACATATCTGGGGGCAGCCAGCCCCGCCAGGCACCCTGTACCCCGCTGGGAGGGGGCGCCCCAGCTCTGTGAGGACCTTGGCCAACGCGTCCTTTGGAAAGCAGAATCTGATCCCTCCCCTGGACTCTGAGCCCCTGCCCAGGCCCTCTGATTTGCTGGAGAATGGCACCATTAACAAGTTGTCTGCCTTCATCGTGGAGGCAAGAGGGGGTTGGATCTGAGGCTTTTGCATTGGTTCTGGGATTGGAGCAAGGGAAGAATAAAAGAAGCAGATGCTGTCAAAACGGTTTATTGGCTTGATTCATTAGGTTCAGCAGCTGCCACAAAGAAAACAGATTCCTAGAGAACTGCGAGCCAGACAGCCTGCTCTTTCAAGGGAGCCTGATGGGGAACAAAGATAAGGCTTGGCTTTTAAGGTATCATGCTTACCTTAACTGAGATTCCTTTTAAAAGCAGGCATGTGTGTGAGTGTGAGTGTGTGTGCGTGTGTGTGTGAGTGTGAGTGTGTGTGTGTGTGTGTGTGTGTGTGTGTGTGTGTGACAAATAGGAAGGAGACGGGGGTGGGACAATACCAGGAACTCTGATGTATAATACAGCGGAGTACATTCCTTCTTTCCCAAAGTAACACCACCAGGAACTCAAGGCTGGGATTGTGATTAAACAGAGCTTTTCTGTGTCAGCCTCATTCACGCTCAGCAATTTAATTCCGGAGATAAGGATCCTGTGCACACAGCACAGAGCTTCTGGAAACTGCCCAGACCTTGCCCCTCCCCAGGAGGCTCTAACCCCAGTGGCAGGAGACATGGGCTGCAGCATTCATTCCCGTTGCAGGGTGAAAAGGGTTTCAATGTTCACTTAGGTCTTGCCACCTAAATCCTCTGTTCTTAGAACAGTTACTCATTTTCTTTAAGTTCTTGTATAGTATATATCTCGAGCCTTCCAGAGTGATGTTTGTAATGATTTTTGTTGGTACGGGACTGAATATTTTAAAATTGAATTATATAGTTAATTAATGCATATAAGGGGAAAATAGCACCTCAAAGCAGTAATTTGACAGATAATAAGCTAACGAAGTTTTGTTTTCTTTCTTTTTTTTTTCCTTAATGCAGGATAATTTAAAGAAAAATATGAAGTTGTGAAGTCCATGGGGTACACAAATGCAGGCCAAATCGTGAAGGCGGGAATCCGTGGCTGCTGCTTGGGAGCCCAGTTTCACAGCAAGACCCTGTCATATAGCCAGACAGGACACAGTCGTCTAAAATGGTATTTCCAGACTTTCCTGATAAGTTTGTCGTCAACGGATATCTCAGGCTCCACCCCTGGCCCACTGGACCCAAACCCCAGGAGCGGAGCCAGGGACCCAAATGAGTTGCAAGACTCTCGGGTGCCTCGTGACTGGCAGAGAGGCAGGAGTTTAGGTCAAATCCAGTCTCAGGGCAGATTCAGACACTTTTAGGGGGTAAAATGGAGCAGGAGCAGGTCTCCAAGCCTGGTATCAGACCCAGGGCCAGGTTCTTAGTCTCCTGATCCCCATTCCAGGGTCCTTTCTTTGTGCCAGGTGAGGGAATGCTCCTGTTCTCCCTATTTGTTCTCTAGATGTATCTGGGAGGAAAAGGAGGAGAAACGTGGACTGAATGCAGAAGCCACAGTGCCTGAAAACGGTGGAGGGAAGTATTTGCACCTGAGACTGAGAGAAGCAGGGACTACAAAGAGAAGAACCAGGGGCCACGTTAAGCCAGAGAGCATAGGTCTCGGGGAAGAGAATGGGCAAGCTTCTATCCTCTCTGTCCTTGGCCATGGCAATGGGGAGGTTTATGGGTGTTCCCAAGGACTCAGGCTTCTGGCCTCCTCTCTCACTAACTGGCCAGGGTGCGTTGTGTAGCAGGAGAGTGAGGCCTCAGAAAGACAGGTTTCTGCTTTTACAATAGGACCGGGGAACGGAAGCAATTAATCTATCAAGAAATTTTAATTAAATTCCTACCACGTTCAGCGCGGAGTGCTAGGGATGGAGGGTGACAAGCAGAGGGCACGGTCCTTTTCTCAAAAGGCCCACTGTCTATCTGGGCGCAAAATAATGACTACGACACACATCAGTCAGCTTCTGGCCTGGGTGCCTCCTTCCCTGTGGTGATCTAAAGCGAGGTAAGCACAGGACAGGAGGTCTGAGGAAGACTTCAAGGGGGCTGAGTAAGATTTCAGTAAGGGGGGTGGCTATGCCAACCTTATGGGCAAGTGAGAGCAACCTGACTACAGCAGGCTGGATTTCTGTCCTTGCTTTCCTTCTCACCTCCACACACACACACACACGCACGCACGCACGCACACACACACGCACATGCACACACACACACACGGAAATATTTAGTCGAGATGAGTTAAAGTAAACATCAAGAGATCTCCTAGCAGGACTAGGTAAAGGGGAGTGTGCGTGTGTGTGTGTGTGTGTGTGGTTTTTGAAAAGATGTCAGCCATTTCCCCATTGAGAGAGCCACCACCACTTTGGAGTAGATCTTCTGTGCCTTGGGTGTAAGGAGAGTAGATCTCCCTTCCCCCAGGACATGGCAGTGCCTGGAACTGCGCTATGGCCGAGGAAAGGCTGCCCCTCCTGGGGAGCTGGGAAGAGGGCGGTGATTTTAGTAAAAGCATTTTGAATGGAATAATTAGGACAAAGACAGAATCGAGAATTTTGATTCTGAAATTTAAAAAAAGAGACATGAACTTCAGTTTCTTGTTATGTTTGGCTTGGGTAGGATTGGACCATGTTATATGCTCAGAGGTGACAGAAAGTACATAGCTGAAAGAGGAGATATTTGTTGGAGCGAAGCCTTGGAAAGTGAGAGGGGGCGGGAGATGGAGCACAGACTTCATCAAGGTCAAGGAGGAAGGGGGTAGAGGGTGTTGGTGAAAGCGTGACTACACCACCATCGTGACCAGTAAAACACACTTTATTGCACACTCTTAGTCGGTCATTCTGATAAGTTCTTTGCATACATTATTATTTCATTATTACCTCAACGATTCTTTGAAATAGGTAATATTTTTGTTCCCATCTTCAGATAGACAGTGACTTAGAGAGGTCAAATAACTTGTTTCTAGTCACACAACTTTAAGTCATACTACCTAGGTTCAAACTGACAGTGTCTGACTTCAGAGCCCCCACCAAGTGACAGACCATGGACAAAATGAATAAAAAATAACATGAATTTCTGCTGCAACAAAGGTGTAAGAGATTGGCTGTCTTGATGGGATTGAAGAAAAAAGAGTGCAAAGGTCAGGAAGTGAGCAGACCAGAAGCACAGGGCAGAGATCTGACGGTAGAGGAAGACAAGAGTTTACGTTTTTGGTGACAGAACAGTTCCAGGTGATAAGGCGGTGTCAGCTGAATTGGAGGGAAGATGGCCATTGTTGGAGTGGACGGTCAGGGATGAGGGAGCCTGAGGTGTTGGGTACTCCACGGAGCCTCATCAGATCTGCCTTATTTTTCTCCTATTGAGGCGCTGGACCCTGCTTGGAAAATGAATACAGAAATCCTGATATTACTGAGGCATTTTGGGATACAGGAGAAGAAATGCATGTGAGGTGCTGAAGAGTTCGATGATTATGAGCAAATAACTAAGAAGCCCAATGCTTACAGCTGCGAGGGGGGAGGAAGGGTAGAGTGGAAAGATGATAAGAGTTTCAAAGGAATGGTGATTTTCACACGGGGGTGGATGAAAGTGGTTTGGAGGCAGATCTGCAAAGAGAAGCCTACTAGCCTCTGGGCTCTCAGGAGAATGAGCACCTTCCTCCCTAGTGGTTTGTTGGGCAACTGGGTTTTTAGAAGAAAAGCTAAGTTTTCTGACATACAAAAGAAGAATTGAACACTTAAAAATATCTGTTTATATTTGTGTTCTCTGAGGTCACTGTGCCAGGTGCAATGATCAATAATGATACAGCGATAAACAAGAAATATACAGTTTCTGCTCTCATGGATTTATGGTCTATGGAAAGCATTTATTAAGCCAAAAAGTGACCAAAGTAGCTATTTAATTAGAGTTGTGACAAGTGAAAAAATAAAAACTCTAGTGTGCAGTATGACTGTATATAAAACATGAGAACCTAACCTGGCCTGACAGGTTATAGGAAGCTTTCCTATGACAATAACTATACTGAGAGTAAGGTAGCAGAGTTAGCTCTTTTAGGAGAGACGAGTGTGCTAGACACAGCAGGTATCTGGAGGAGTCTGAGGACAAGAATTTGTCTGCCATGGAGCTTGGATTTACAAAGAAGAGAGATTCTGGGGTGGGGAAGGAGGGAGGCTGGGGCATGGGAGAGGAAGAACAGAACAGCATGATATAGAAGCACAGGAGAAATGAGATAAGTGGAGGGAGGAGCTTCTATTCTACTTGAGCAAACATGGAAGAAATGTGAAGCTAAAAAGACATAGCTGAACTCCTGGGGCCACCGGCTTCAGTAGCTTTGTGGACTGAACTCCTTGGAGGTTCAGAGACTGGGCCCTGAGCAGAATCGGTGTTCTTGTCGAACACCAGCTTCTTGAGTCTGAGAGTTTCTGCTGCTGGAGACCATCTCCTGATTCCACAGCTCTTGTGGGATTCACGCCTAGGCTCCGTCTGCACAAACCCCTAATAATTAATTTATTTATTTATTAGGAGAAGTCCATCAGCTTCCTACAATTCGATATAACACAATAAGTGTGTCTATGTGATAGGCAGCCTCCAAGACGGCCCCAAATCACCCCTGGTCTTCACATCCTTGATTATCTCCTCTCCTTGAGTAATTGGCTTTCTATTCAATAGTATACAGCACCACTGAAGGGCTATCACTTTTGTGATGAGGTCACAGAAAGCTCTGACTTCTCTCTTCCTAAGAGACTCTCTTATTGGCTTTGATGAAGCAAGTGGACATGTCGGAGAAGCCCACGTGGCAAAGAATTGAGGATGGCATCCAGCCAACACGAGCAAGAACTAAGAGCCTCAGTTTCTTCAACCCTCAAGAGAATCCCACCAACAATCATGTAAGCGAACTTGTTGTGGCTCCTTCCCCAGTTGAGCCTTCAAATGAGACCCCAGTCCTGACTGATACCTTGATTGCAGCCTTTTGAGAGTACCAGAAGCTGAGGACCCTACAAAGCCATGTCTAGACTGCAGAAACTGTGAGATCATAAATATATGTTGCTTTCAGCCACTAAGTTTTAGAGTATTTTTGTTCTATAACAATAGATTACTAATACCATTAAATATTTAAAATGAATTAATTAGCTGTAGGGCATTAAATAAGAATTGGTATAT
This sequence comes from Rousettus aegyptiacus, assembly GCF_014176215.1. NCBI lineage: Eukaryota > Metazoa > Chordata > Mammalia > Chiroptera > Pteropodidae > Rousettus > Rousettus aegyptiacus. The sequence continues at coordinate 80,834,790 of NW_023416285.1, forward strand.
GTATGCTTATATTCTGGTTTAACAATAGAAATGATTTGTATCCTAAAGGTTTGTTCTGTAGTATGCTATAACAGAAAGCATTATATTTGGCTACCAGCATCCATTCCTCTTCCGAACAACACTGAATTTCTTGGGGATTCATTCATTCTCCCTGGGGTGAAATACTAATGGTGAAGTATTTTTTCCATTATCAAAATCTAAAAGATCCAGATTCTTCCTCTCACCATTTCCATCCCAGCCTGCTTCAGTGTCTACCAATGGAGTCGCCTATGACTTTAGACTCTGAGAGTGACAGAAAAAAAAAGAGGATGTGGGAGCTCATTTATTGTAGTGGCGACTTCCTATCCGGACTGGAACAAGATTGTTCTGCTTCCTGCTCCTTCGGTCTCTGCATGCTGCCCATCTGGTTTCTCAGCCCCTGCTGGACTGTGGGAGCGGGACTTTCCTAATAATTCCCTTTTATTTAAGTTAGCCAGCATTGTTTTCTGTTATTGATGAAGAACCCTAAGGGGTACAGTCATGCAATCTTTGGAATCTAGTAGATGAACACATTACTCACAAGTGGTGCATTCGTAATTAGGTGACGAAGTTAGAGAAAGCCTGGGACTTCATCAAACGGCTTGTCAGTGGTTATAACAGGGCTCAAACAAAGGGTCAGAAAATTAGAAAAATTACTGCTGGCACAGTCAGCTGAACATTGAAAAATGTAGTCAATCCAAAGCTATTTGGGTAAAAAATATCTCATACAACCTCTTTGAGTAACTCTTTCGCTTGATTGACTAATTGGTTGAGTCTTTGCAGACTCCATCACACCACATCTGCAAGCACTCCAGGAGATGTCCTCTAACACCAGAAACAAGCAGGGCCAAAATGGGACATGTGGTTCAAGCTGGGACGGGCCAGGTGGCCACCCTCCTTCAGGGATCACGTCACACTCATACAAGCTCCTTCAGTTTCCCATGGACTCTAGGCCCCTCATTCTGATAATTGAGTGAAAGGATGCTTGCTTCTCCAGCTTGAAGTCAAACTTTTTTTTTTTTTTTTTTTGCTTTTCTGCTTCTCGGGCTCTTCTCCTTTAAACAGAAAACATTTACTGTTTTCAGGTTATGATTGACGGCCTGGATTGCTAGATGAAGAGTGAGAAAACTTGTCTACAGAAAGTCAGACCTGTATTATTGATTACCTTTCAAGATTATTTTCAAAATAATTTCACCAGTCCATTTAGATTGGCATAATAAAGCTTCTGCCAATAAAAATGGCACTGGAAAAATAGGCTTGCTGTAGAGGACCCAGCCAGAATCTCATATCCATACTCAAAAACAAACTCAGAAGGTAGAGAAACCTATTCCTAGATGGACACGTTATATAAACAGACATAGCCAATTTGAATTAAATTTTCCTTGTGGAGTTTGAATATCCATGGACTGAGTTTATGAGCACTAAATAGGGCTTTTGAAGCCACAGAAAGCTGCTTCTAGAGTTGCATGGAAGAATTTGGGAGCCAATTTCTTGTCTAGAATGTGATTTCAAAAAGGAGCCACAGGGATCATACTTTGGTTCCCAAAAAGAGTCTGGGCAGAGGAGTCTCATCCTTGCTAAACTGAAATCTGGGAGAATTTTAAATATCCCCCAAATCAGAAGATACAATAAAAGGATTCTGCATCTCCCTATGTGAATGTGTTTATAAAAGGGGTTCGTTTACTTCTTAATTTTTTAAAAAAATGTTAAAGAAGTCCATTGGCTGACCTGATCTTTCTTCGGTTTCCCCAATATGCCAGCAGCTGTCATAACAAATCTTCAGTCTTCAGACTTTACAAAGATCTCCTTCATTTGATCTTCACAAAACCTACGTAAGATAGTTAAATATTTCACACTGTTGGAGGCAGACACTAAACAAGATAAACATGATGCTATAAACATACAAAATAGTATATTAGATGGAGTTAAGTATTAAGTAAAAAATAAAGCATGGACGGGGATGAGGAAGTGTCGATGCGGTGGGGGCTGTGATTTCGGATAGGACGCCACAGGAAGCCTCACTGAGAAGGTGACATTCAAGCAACAGAGAGTGAGGGAGAGAGGCAAGTGCCACCTAGGGAGACGCACTCAGAGCAGAGGGGCAAGTGCAATATCTCTCAAGTGGGAAGATGTCTGAAATGTTCGCAGGAGAAGCCAAAAAGGCAAGAGGAAAACCCAGAGTCTCACGTTCTGGAAGCCAAGTGGAATAAAAAGAAAAAAGAAAAAAGGAAACAACACTCAGTGTTTTACAGAGGAAGGATACATGGACGGCGCCAGTGCTGAGGAGGATGGAGAGAACTGAGGACTGAAAATGGCCACCGGACTTGGCCACGTGGAGCCACAGACAATCACGGACAGAGAAGTTTTAGTGGAATGACTGAAAGAACAACGAATGTGGCCACAGCGGTTTGATAGGAGAAATGGAAGACAGAAATCAGACAGTAAAACAGGCGACAGCAAGGATTTTCACTGCAAAGGAAAGGCGAGAAGTAAGACAGTAACTAGAAGGGACGGTGGGGTCAAAAAGTTGAGAAACGTTATCATATGATTACATCGGCACCTCAGTAGGGAGGGAAAATGGACGATGAGAAAAGAAGCCGCAGAAGCGCTGCAGGAGTCTGTGAGAGCCTGAGTGGAGTTGGCCTTAACCAGACGCAGATCGGCGCGTCCGCAGCAACAGCGGGGAAGGCAAGTGGGCGCAGGTGCGCCCAGGTGTGTAGGCGTGAGGAGAGGTCATGGACTTTCTTTTCTGTTTGCTTCTATTTTCTCAGTGGAATAGGACTTGAGCAGAGAGTGGGAATGGTAAAAGAGATGCTGAAAGTTTGAAGGGGAGAGAAGAAAGGCTTTAGTTATCTAGGGCAGAGGGGTTAGTGAATTACCAGCCACCCCAATTCATTTACATATATTCTGCGGCCACTTTTACAATGCAGCTGCCAAGGCCAAACGTCGTTAGATAGATGTGATGGCCTATGACCTGAAAATATTTACCATCTGACCCTTCACAGAAAAAGTTCACCAATCCTCGATTTAGGAGAATGGGAGCAAGAACGGACACAGATGAGAAACTCAGTTTAATAATCTGGCAACGCTACAGTTACCAATCATGCATTTCAAGGGAGAGAAGTTAATATGCTGGTGTTTTTCGCCAACAACATTCAGCCGCACAGGGACAGGCCCGAAGCAGGAGAAGAGCTGCATTTCATTGTGATTGTGCTTGTGCCGAGGGAGTGGGACAAAGTGAGAACGAGCAAAGGATTCGATGGCCTTAACGGGGAGCACGTCCAAGGCTCCCCTGTGGGATTTAAACCCGGTGAGGGCGGATGTGGAACAAGAGGGTGATAAGAGACATGCGGAGGTGACGACATCCATGGATGATAGTTCCCATTGGAGCTGGAAAATCGGAGTTGGGAAACTCCATTGAGCTGGAAAATGGGAGCTGGCGGTTGGAAAGTGGGACGCTCGCAGTCGCGGTGATGGAAGGGTCCTAGGGACCGGATATGACGTGGCGTGGGAATCAAGAAGAGTGGAGCTGGCGGTTGGAAAGTGGGACGCTTGCAATTGCGGTGATGGAAGGGTCCTAAGGGCCGGATATGACGTGGCGTGGGAATCAGGAAGTTTCAGGAGAAGAGGTAGAGCGGGGATGAAAGGGGAAACAAGGTCATCAGGGGAGCCGAAGACAGGGAACTGGGAGGCCCCAGCGTTGACAGATGTTCAGACTCATTATCAAAAAACTTGGAAATAAGGTGAATGGAGGTGATGTGCCTCTCCAGCGCCATACTGGAACATGTTTTATAAGCCTACCTGCAGAGCATTAATTATCTAGGAGAAGGCACCTGTGTTTGACTTTGCTATTTATTATTTGATTAGAACCCAGATACCGTAAAGTTACACATTAACTTGTAGGTTTCTGTGCAGGAAAGAGAGAACCCCCAAAATGGTAGTTTTGTGACCAGTTTTGTAAATAACTTATCAATCCTATTCTAACACTTTTTCAAAAAATATATAATGGTCAAATCTTCAAAGCTCTCTTGGAATCAGCTTTATCATCTTATTGACTTCTTCATTAATGAGTTAATAAATTTCATATGTATTTATTCAGTTTTTTATGAGTCGTATTTTTAACTTGTCAAAATATTATAATTAAAGAGATAGTAAAATCATCAATAGTTTTAATGGGAATAGTGATGGAAAGAGTAATTGTAGTTGGGAATAGGGTCTTTAAAGAGGGAATCAAATTAAAATGAGGTCATGAGGGTGAGCCCTAATCCAGTGTAATGGATGTTCTTATAAAAAGAGAAAATTTAGATACAGACACACACATAGAGAAAACCATATGAACACACAGGGAGGAGATGATCACCTACAAGCCAAAAAGAGAAGCCTCAGAATAAACCTACCCTACCGACACCTTGACCTCAGACTTCCAGCCTCCAGAACTGAGAGAACAAACTTTGGTCACTTAAACCCCGCAGCCTTTGCTATGGTGGCCCTAACAAACTAATACAGCCACCTCCCTGCTCTTTCCTTGGTCAGGACCATCAGTGTGAGAATTTGCTGAAAGCATTTCTTTTCAGGGTATTAAGTATTTTATGGAATGGGCACTTACTAGGTGCAAAAAAACAAAAACAAAAACAAACAAAAAAAAACAAACCAAAAAAACCCCCAAAACATTTTTCTTTCCCAAGTATCTCCATTAAAATCTCTGAGGATTAGTTTTCAAATGTCCCTAGATGAAATTTTCAGCAGATCTCATAGACTTTCCCAGCCCTTGTCATCTCGTGATCGATCTCATTTCAGCGATTCAAATATTCAGACTTGTGTAACAATCAAAACTCCAAACTTTAGTGAACATTAACGTACTCCCTCTCGTCAAGCCCGCAGTGAAGGCAGCGGGGGTGGCCGGCCTTCTCTGAGTCTCTGCTGCTGCTCTTCCCTTTCTCTGCCTCTCTCACCAGCTCCTATTTCTGACACTTTCCATGGCTGGGTCAATAGTGGGAGGATTAGTTTAGGGCAGCTTCATAGGCAGTAACCTTCCGACTTTGCGCCCCCAACCAGCAGAGGCATGGAGTCTGCCCTCTCTCTTGCTGGGAGCCCCCACCCTTGGTTCCTTGACACAGACTGGCCACTGGGCTTCTGGATTTCCACTGCTCTTCTAAGGCCCTCTACCTCTCCAGCAGGATTCCCTTCTAAAGCAGAGTCCTTTCAAGACGATCCATTATTAGACCTATGGGAAAAATACAGGTGTTATTGCCATGCCATTGATGGAAATAAAACTCGCATCCCAGTGAAGCCATCTTTCTCGGTGCTGCTGAGCACGAAGCCTATGGTCCCCCACATTTGACTGACACAGAGAATGCCAGTCCCACAAACTCTAGAGGACATGTAGCCAGCTCACGAAGTCCTCTTGAAGCCCTCTCCATCACTTGCCTTCATTTGAAAAGTCTCCTTTCCCTCCCCGAGGTTGGGGGTCCGCACCGGCATGCAGCACCTTCCCTGTAAGGATGTTCCTCTCCCAGCTCCCTAGGTCCTCTTCTTTCACAGACGGAAGTTCCTTTTCCCTAATGCCATTTTGCAATCTCCCGGGACATCGGGATGCATGGCATTAATCCGTTGTCAAGGGACTCTGTGACCTCCCACTTTAAGGTCCTTTTACTCTAAGGTGTACTATGGGCCTGAGTGTATATGTGCGATCCACTGGTCCACGTGGGATCACGGCTTCTGACCGCTGACTGGCAGGGTCATTGGCTTGGATATGCTTTTTGTCACCAGCACTTTCCCAGGTCTCAAGGGTCTGGGGAATCGAGTGGAGAAACATTAGCAAAAATAACCCCTGTCTCATTGGCTCAGGGCTCCATCTGCTCGGGTAGGACCTCTTCCCTCTGGAGGGTCTCCTCAGATTTTTGAGGGTCTCTAGGAGGCTCGCATTTGTGAAAGAAAGCATACCTGGTCCTGTGGGCACAGCAGCGGCTCGGATGCCCCACGGTGGGCACTTAGCTGATGTGATGTTTTATACCTGGCATGCACCGTGCCTGAGGCACCTCAAACTAACAAACAGAGGGTTACAAGGAGGGACGACAAATGCCTCTCTGCCCTTTGGGACACGACACGCGAATATGTGAACCTAAGCAGTGTAGCTCGCGTCCCACGTATGAGTGAAGCTTTTTATACTTTCACGCCGCCACACACGCTTATCATAGAACTCAAGATACCAGTTTAATTGTAAAATTTGGTAAAATCTTCACTTTTTCTGGTCGCATTTGGTTAAAGCTCCTGGCAACCTTTGATCATCCCTGCCCTGGTCCCCGCAGTGAATGTCTCTGAGGGAGAGGGGTCTGGAGCCGGCGGAGAGCGTCAGAGGGACTCGTGAGACCACAGCAGCGGCGGAGGGAGCGGGGGACATTCGTGTGCACCCACGGTGCTGTCCCCTGGCACACGCCTCACCCACCCTCACGTTCTCCCTTCTCGGTGACAGTCACTTGAATGTGCCTCAGGAACCACCCTGCGGTGATGAGCTTGAAGGGACGGGAGCTGCCGGGGAGAGGCGGCCGCCTGACGCGGGTGGGGGCCTGCAGCGGACTCTGAGTTCAGCTCTGCGCTGGGCAGTCAGCTTCGCTCTCTTCAAACACCAAATCTCAGCGTTCTGCAGGCGGAGACATCCTGAACCTGTCACAGCATGCGGGCGCAAAGGAAACCACATGAAAGCAGACTCCCTTTGCCCAGGCTGGGCTGGGCTCCCTTGTTTGTTTGTTCTGTGTGTTGTTTTCTTTTAATGCTTTTCAGGATCAAAGCCCTTTGCTGGATTTTTTTTTTGGTGCAGTGGTGAGAAATTGAGTCTCCAAGCAAAGGTCATTGGACCAGACTTTTGGATTTAGTGATGGGAGAGGCTATAATTTTTCTTGCTGGCACCATTGAGCCACTGGAGAAAATTATAAAAGAGACACTGTGCCTCTCTGGTGCCCAGGCTGACACCAAGGAGATAGAATGAATGGAAAGTGACGCCTACCCTACTTAAACTTAGAGCTATTTGGCCAAATGAGGGCAAAACAACTTTCAGAGCCAAGGAGAATCATCAGGGCAATGAATCAATGGTGCCGGAATTTTTAACTATATTCATAGAATATTTCCTTGTATCTTCATATTAAAAATCTCCCTATGTTAATATTTTACTCAGAAATGTGCTTCAACAGGCTGAGCGGGGTCCCTTTGCAATCTCATGTGCCTCTAAAAGGTGACCTGGCCCCTGCTGCGGTGAGCCTGGTGTGCGGGTCGTCTACGTTCCCAGGCCCCGAACTGGGCCGGACACAGCTGGACTGGGCTGGGCCGGGCCGGGCCGGCTCTGGCTGTGAGGGAACGAACACAAGGGACTGGAAGAGAGGACTGAAGAAATCCTGCCGGGGCAGCTTCGAGGGGCGGGATGCGCAGACGTGGGCAGCAGCACGGAGAGTCTGGTCTGGCCTGCTGCCTCCTGACACGGGCTCTGGTGCAAGCCCAGGTGTGGGCGGGTGAAGACACAGCCGTGCAAAACGAGGGTCAGTCATTGGGCATCTGCAGGGTGGAAGAGGCCAGGCCGATGCTATGTACTCCATGCCCTCGAGATTCGGTGGCAGCAGCTCTCACCAGGAAAGGCCAACGCAGGAGGTTTCTCCTACCTGGTTTGTAGGCTGGAAACAGATCTACTGCCTTCAGGACTGTGGAAACGGCTTTCACAATTGCTCCACAGCCCCCAGGATCAAATGACTTCCACACAGGTCCGGCCAGTGCTCATGCCAGCACCTGGGAAGGGTTTTCGAAGGCTGCCAGCCATCACTGGAGGCCTCTCCTAGGTGCCAGCAAGTAGAAAATTGCCCTCTTTCCTGACAGAGCACTGGTTTTCCTCCCATTACTAATTAAGTGTGAGTTCTCACTTCCAGATGATGAAATTCAGGCTATGGGGACTTCACACACTGCTGCGGTGGTCACAGCGATGCTACACGTTGAGCCTGGAAGAGCAGAACCCTGGAAGCCAGGAACCCCAGGCCTTCGTCTTGGCCATAAAACCAGCCTTGCGCTCCACAGGACCAAGAGCGTGTCTCTTTATCTTGTGGGCCTGGAAGGTGACCCTGCTCCCTGGCCTGGGGAGCCAGGGGAATGGGCTCTGTGCTCCTGTCATGCATGTGAAGCGAGGGCCTCAGGACAACAGCCTACAGGTGTCTAGGCTCACACTTCTTAGTCCCCAAAATGTCAGACTCTCCTGGGACATGAAAGTAGTGGGGGTGGTCTGTTTGCTTTGGCCAGAAGGCTGTGACTTGGGGCTCAGGCGAGAGACCCTGTACGGAACACTCCACCTCCAAGCGGGAGCCCCCTGAGAGCCTCGTTATCGGTAACAGTAACATTCACAGGAAGACAGGCGTCCTAGGTGTGCCTGAGAGTTCTCCATCTCAGACCCACTGGCCCCAGAGGGCCGTTGGAGGACAGTGGCCATGAGCCCCCAATGCAGCGCTCACTCGGCAGGAAGGGCGATCAAAACGCAATGCATCTTGGATCTTGAAGGACAGTGCTACTCTATCTTGCTTTAGTTCTCCGCTCATCTGGATGGAAGGCATTTGTATGACCCTGTCTTTCTTATTTGATAGATAAGAAAACAAACACCCAGAGATTTGTTCAAGGTCATGGGCCAAACTTTTGGGAACCCCAGGCCTGAGGCCAACTGCCTATCTTCTGGTTCACAGCTTTTTCTCCTTACTCATCTCGCCTCGCTCACACCCATTAATCATCGGAGGCTTTGCCTACAGAAAGTCAAATAGACAGACTTTCCAAAACACCCAAGAGATGGAAGAGATTTTTCATTTTTTTCCCTTACATTTTACATGCTGGAAGCTCCAGCCAGAGAATGCGTGTCATGAAACTCTGTTTCTCTTCTGAGCTGAAATAGATGTTTTGTGTGTGTGTGTGTGTGTGTGTGTGTGTGTGTGTGTGTGTGTGCATGCACGCGCACGCATGTGCGCACACATGGGGGGAGAGAGAGAAGGGGGGTAGAGAGAGAGAGAGAGAGAGAGAGAGAGATGGGAAATTTATTTTTAATTTAGGTTCAGAATTTAAGCATCTCCTGGACTATATGAATGATACATCTTAGAGTCTAATATTCTGAATTTATTAGAGACTTTAAACTCAAGGATTAAAAATAGGAATCACTTAGTGGTTGAGAATAAATATAGCTCAAGGGGAAAAATAAGAAAGAACATGTATTTAGGGAGTCGTTTCCACCCGTAGTTGTACAAGGTAACTGCCATAGTAGGAGAGTGATGATGTGGCGACTGTCCCCAACTTCACATGGTGACGGCTCCAGGCCTGGGCAAGTCAGGACCCCTGCTCTGGGGCCACAGCTCTGTCCTGAACGTTCCCAGACTTCGGGAGCAGAAGCACTCCTGGGCTTCACTCTGCACCACATTTGGGAGTGGGGAAAAGCCAATGGGTCTTCTACATACAGGTAATCATTCCTCTGGCTCTTTATTTCTAGAGCATTGAGTAGAAAAGAAGAAATAAATTTTATGCAGAAATTTCTCTTTCTATACCCAGAGTCTTGCCTAATAGATGCAATTGGATGGGTCTCCTTTTTCTGTGGATCGGCAGGTAAAATTCCTCACTGTCTCCTGAGCAGGACTAACAAAAGAGATGCAAAGGTGCATCTTGCCTTATGTGAAAACATGAGCTCTGGACCTTCTGGGGCCTCTGTTCAGCTTGTCACAACTCAATCTCATTTTCCTGAATGGCTTGTTTAACTTTCGGAGAGTATCAGATGTACCGTGGTGTAAATAATATTTGAACAAGAGGGAGATTATTAAGTTGCCAACTAAAAAGGCATTTTAAAGGTACCTCATTCCCCTGTTTAAATACCTCCCCCATTAGTGCGCTTGGGAACCTCTTTGTATTAAGTAATCATTTTAAAGCGACCCACATTGTTCGGCAGGAGGCACCCAATTTCAGCTTGACATTTAGCACTTAAAGGAGTTGAGAGGCTCCAGGCGGCCTTATCAGCTCACAGACAGGGGCACTAAATGTCAGGTGGGCTGCTTCTGCCTGAAACCACAGGCTTCGGCTCAGAATGAACACAGACTCCAGTTAAGTGCTTAAAGTATTAAGAAATCTGAAAACAAAGTGCACGCCATTAGCCAGATCGGAGCAGGCTTGTGATGAGCTACAGGGTGTGCTTGCGGCTTGGTCTTTGTCAAAGTTTCTTAAAAGTGAGATGTGGTGGGGGAGGGGTGGAAATGACAGGCTTATAACTCATCCAGGAGATACAATAGAATAAGAAGGGCTTATTAATGAGTCTGGGACAATGAGCTTTCTACACATTTGATTTCCCCCTTAAACACAATTAGCTCTAAGAGGCTACTAGAAGGGGGAAACAAACAAATAAAACCCAAAAAACAAAAAACGACCAAACAGCTCGAATGCGAAGAAATTGCTGGCATATATTCATTAGACAATTGGGAAGTGCAAATAAAAAGGCACTAGATGAGAAAGTGGCTTGTTTTTTTTTTCAAATTTAAAGCTACAGAAGCCAACCTTTGATCTCCTGCAAGAATAATGGATGGAAACTTAATTACTTTTGTCTTCAATTAACTTAGAAAATTACTTAGATGGAAGGAAAAAATAATCTTCTGTTTCAAAGCACTTTTGCTTTCACTGTCTTAATCTGAGCCTCATAAAAGCACCATGAACTGGGTACAACTGTGTCCATTTTATAGAATTAGAAAAGAAAGAGTTCCCAGGTCGCTCCCTAACCTGCATGCTCTCTGAATGATCGATTTGAAACTTGCTTCCCAGGGTCGTGCTAGTTAAATGTAGAACTCGAATTAAAACACAGGCTGCCTGACTCCTAGTAGAACTGCAAAAATTCAAAACCAAACCAAAACAAACACCCCGGACTTTCTATGAAGATGCTCTTGGCACTCGAATGATATGTATCACCCACTCATTCTACCTGACACCCAGGAGAATGGGTCATGTGTGCCTCCGTCTGGATCTTGTCAAAGTTCTGGAGTCAGAGAGCCTTCACGTCATCCCTCCAGGCTCAGTTTCTCTTTTGAGAAATGGAGATAGTGCCTACCCTATGTGCCTACCCTATGTGTTACCGTGAAGATGAAATAGTTATGAGTGGAAGATGCATGATACAAGCTATGGGTTTCAGAAAGAATTGTTTTTCCTTAGTCCCATGCTGGGAATTGCCTCAGGACCAGCTAATCATACTTAGTCGCCCTTGGCCCACCTGTATTTTAGGAGAGAGAGACCCTAAAAAGTAATGCATGGTTTCTTTGTGCCCTAAACCCCTATCATCAACAGAAACTTCACCTCTTACTGGGATTGGGCAATTATGCAAAGCTATCATACCTCACGGCCTGCACTCTGACTGGATACCCCACACATGCCAGGCCCTACGAGGCATGGGATCAGCACCAGAGGAAGTAGACATATTCCCACGATCTTTCTGTATAACTATATATCCACCCCAAAGAGACAGTGTGAGAAATTCACCCCAAGTATAGCCTTATATCCCAAATAATCAGATTTAAATAAATGTGTTATACTTAAGTTTTAGCTCTTATTAGTGAGCCAATCCAATTTTTGCTTTAGAAATTAGTTTATCTAGCATGTGTCCCTTTTTGGATTTCCTTTCAAGACACACTATTGCAGAAGTTCTCTGTTATGTCTTACTCCCGAGTCAGCCTTGTTTTGACCATTAATTCAACAAGCATTTATTGAACACCTACTATGTGCGAAGCAATATTTTGCAAGGTATTGGGGATAAAACTATGAACAAGACTATCTGAAGTTCTTATCTTCATAGGCGTTGCTTATATTCTAGAGCGACAAACAATTAAAATAAACAGTCTCTGATCTGCTATGAAGAAAAAAAATATTGAGTCCTAGAGGACTAGTTATGATTAGATGAGCCATAAATGGGTCTCTGAGGGGAATCATTCAAGCTAAAACTTAAAAAATAGTCAGCAAAACTCCCCTTTTAAACCAAGGCTGAGCCTAATGCACACTCCAAACAGTTGGCTTCTGACACAGTACCCTTAATCCAGCAAGGATTTTACTATTATTTCAACTTTTTACACACACAAACAGAACTTTTAAACACACACTATTTCTCTGTCAAGTCATGAACTGATGTTTCTCTGAGAAGATATTTTATAATGCAAGACAAATGCCAGTTAGGGCCCAGGACTGCTGAACAGCAAATCTTTCCAAAAAGCCATTTCTGGAAAACATAAATCATCCCATTTGCTTTCATGATGGATGTTAACATGGCAAGGGTTCATTCTTTACCTCATTCTCAGTAATTCTCATCAGCCTCTTCACCATCTTTACACTTTGGGTAACTCTAGGCAGGCTTTAGAGACTGTGGAAAGCTCCTAAATCATTGAGATGCTCCTTCTCTGCTTAGCAATGATTTGTCGTGCGTTTTTCTCAAATAGATGGACCACGGAAGCAGGAATCTCCCAGCTCCCCATGGCTCTGAGAAACGAGCCAGGAAGAAATCTTCCAGAAGCTATTTTCCTACACTGGACTCGATCTGCACTGTCTGTGGTGGGGAAGAGTGTCCAAGGATTACACATAAGACACAGAGCCAAATCTGCTCTGAGATTAGGCAGATATTTTTCTATCAAGGCAGTGAGTGAAGAAAAGAGCCAATAAAAATTATATTACTAGGGCGTCTTCTTGTCTTCTTTCATTGCTATTAGTCTATTTATTCCACGGAAATTGCTACCTTTAGGGTGATTATGCACACACCCTGACATAATGATGGCCACGTATACATATGAAATATTATCTCTTTGTATGCATGTTTTGAAAAGAGCAGCCAAATCTGTGGAAGGCCCTTGTGTACGAAGATACTGACATTTTTGAGAATTACTAAATTATTTGACTTTTCCACAGGGAAAAAGAGAAGCTTGTTTTCAGTGCCTTTGACGTGCGAAAGACAGAGATACAGCTAACTTGGTTGCAATATTAGATCATTCGGGGATTGTTTATTTTCCATGCCTTCTCTGACAAGTCAAAAAAGATCTGCAATCCTGGTTTGCATTGAGTTGTGCCCTTTTGCAATTCCTAGACTCTCCATAGTCTGTGAACGGTGTCTTTGAGAAGTTTGCATGGGAAGCAGTTTGTGCATTTTGCCCAAGGACATTCCAAACAGGACTGTTTCCGATGGTCAGTGCGTGTGATATAATAGGTGAACTGAGGATTTGATTTGATCTTCAGCTCTCTCAGGCCCCAAAATACCAAGTCCACTTCTTGCAACACACATAGAGTCAACTTTTAATAGGCTTGTCCCAGTGCCATATCTAAGAGTGAAATCAGGTTTGACATTCAAAACAAGTTTAAGTTACCATAACTCCTACAGAATGACTAAGGCCATTAAAAGTTGAACCAAGACTCGTGTCGCCACAAAGGGCAGACAGGTTTTTTAGGTCTCTTTTTTCAGACAATGTTCTACTAACACAGTAACTGGAACATGGTTGACTTGGCTAGAGGTGGTTAAGCACTGAGTTGTCCCTTGCAGCATAAAAACCTTGAGGTGTGGGGAGGCTGGGTAAAGGGAACCTGAAACTCAGTGACCTTTTAACTGCAGGGTCACATCTGCTTAAACCTCACAGGCGAATTCTCTGTGGCGTGGCAGGTGAAGCCCCACATCTCCAGTGATTTCAAATTGCTACAGGTCCTACTGCAGTGAGGACCGAATCAGAGCCTGGGCTGCTTCTTGAGGAGTTAGAGACAGCCTGAGGCTTGGAGGCTTGGGAATTCATTTCTCTTATTTTTCTGCTTCTCAGCAGCCTCATCTGTAAATCCTAAATAATATGATACCTGCCGCCCAGGGGGGTTCTGATTATTAAATCAAATATTGTAATACCTTTCTTTCCTTCATTTGGAAAGAAGTATTTTGGAAGAAGATTGAAAAAAAAATCTTCTAGGGCTAGAAAACAGATGCATTCCCTAGAAAGTATTATTAAATAACACCTGTGTATTAAAGGTATACATATGTAACTATACATATATATACGTACATATATATATTTAGATATTTTATTTCCTCTTCCCTTGACTCCTGCAGTATGGAAATAATAGTCATGACATTTTACAGATAAGAAAGTTGAGGTTCAGACAAGTTCATTGACTTGCCAGAAGTCTTACCTTTGATCAATGCTGAATCGGGTATTTGAAGCCAGGTGAGCCTCGTCTCCTGGTTTATTTTCTTTCTATAGGCCCAGATTCTAATTGGTGAAAGAAGATCATGTATTCTAATCAAATCAAAATCTAAAAAGAGAAGCTAGATCAGATGGCATAGTTTGGTGGTTGTCAAACGTAACTGTATCTAAGAGAAACGGGGGATGCTTATTACAAGGAAGAGCCCCATGGCTCAGCTCTGGAGAGTCTGATTCAATAGTTTTAGGCAGGGCCTTGGAATCTACCTCTTAACAAGCACCCTACCCCTACTGCTACCATCCTGGGGTGTTCGGTTCAAGTGGTCCAAGATTCGGTTTACGAAAGAGGTGTGGAGACACATTTTAACATCTTCTCTAATCCTACATCTATGACCCAAATAATAGACACACCGGAACAACAGCTTGCTCTCCGGGAATGGCGATGGTGCTGAGACAAGGACAGAAGCCCCAGTGCCGGGTTCTCCGCATAGCCGAGCACTCATGTCCCACAAGGGCACCCGCAAATCAGAGCCAGCCCTGCCCCTCCAGAGCCATCGTGCTGAAGGAGTGATTTCCAGAGCACACATAGTTCCTTATAGCCAGAAATAGCAACCAACGCACAGTCGAAGCCCAGTAACTAAGTGGTGAACTGAAAAGAATAACCAGATTCAGTCTTTCTTGAACTTTATAGCTTTCTGAATTTTTTTCCTGGAAAAATGTTTGAAAGAATGTTGATTCATTTGAACTCTGGAAGTTCTGATCATGAAAAATGTTCCTGTTCATTCCAGGAAATCTGGAACTTGCTGACTTCACCTCTGAATCAAAGATGTCATGAGACCTGCCTGTGGACGGGGCTTCAGATGATCTTCTTGAACTTACCTGAGCGGTCCAGACTGTTCTCTCAGAAAAATCTGTTTTAAAGGTGACCAACCCACTGCAGGCTCTCAGGACAGTAGGTATATCAGAATCCCTTTAGATGCTTGTCAAACACTGGCTGCTGGCCCCGCCCCCACAAACTCCAACTCAGGACGTGTGGCGTGGGGCCTGGGAATTTGCATTTCTCAACAGCTTTGACTATAGTGATGTTGCTGGTCTGGGAACAACACTCGGGGAACTATTCCCTTAGGTATTAATTCTGCACCTTTAAATTTCCACAGCAGAGAAGAAATACTAGTACCTTGCCCCAGCTCTACCCGGGGACAGAAGACTCACCCAGTTAATTTCTGCTAACTACATTTCTGTAAAAGTAGACGAAGAATCTATGGTGGTATTTCTAAATATGTTTAGATGAGGATATTTTTAGAAATTAAAAGTGTGAGTACATCAAAGGAATTAAACTCCCGAAGGATTGCATTTGTGTCACACGTTGCCCGTCACTGCAGAGGTCCTGAATTCACACTTGGGACTTGTCCTCACTCCATGTCTGGTTGCCAGGACAACCGTGAAGGAATTGCATCTCTTTAATCCAACCACAAGGACATCTCAATTAACGAGACAATACACATTTTGTAATTTCATTTTTGAGTGGTTTCTCCAGGTGTGTGTTATTTAATATGTGCTAGTGCTTAAAAACAACATATACTTGATTTTGATAAATCTTTCAGAACATACAGTTAGGCTAGTAGGTCCATAGGATTTAGAGACCTCTCTTCATTTTGTGATTGAGAGGCTTCTCCAGCCATTAATAGGTTGTCTGGACTCTGAAACTTATCACGAAGGGCGTTGTGAACTTCTCCTGTCACTCTGGTCAGTTCTTTAAGTAACCTGGCATAGATATAATAAGGTTTTTGAAGATTTAAAAATTCTAGATTTAAAAAAGTTTTTGGCTACTGATGTGCTAAAAGTATAATTGCTTCCTACCCCAAGAATGGGTGATGCGTGGCTTACTGGGTCCTAGGTATAATAAAAATTTTCTGCTAGTGTTTTCTCTTACTTGAAGAAAGTAGTGTGAAAACCAGGTGTAGACTGTAACCAGACATTCTATAAAAAAGATTGTCATTTCAATACTTTGGGTCGTATCTTTGAGATGTCAGGAAGTGGCCATTGGTGGAGATGCCCCTGCTGCTTGAAAATTGTTCTGACAGGCCACATCTCCTATACACCTGTAGGCGTTTAGGCAAGATTCAGAAGCTGGGAAAGTGAACCAAGTGAAGGTTGCCATCCTTGGTCTCATAATATGAAGATTTATGTCCATTTAGGAAACATAATCACTTTCTTAATTTGAAAGTAGATCACATTGTCCTTTAGAATTAATATTTGTCCTTAAGAAATGAGTGTATATGTATGTGTGTTTTTCCCAGCAGTTTAACAGTTAGGAGTCCTTTGTTTGCAAGCGACAGAGACGACTCTCCACCATCAAAGCTGAACTAGGATAAAGAAGGGAAGGAATAAAACTTATTAGTTTATGCTACTTTGTAACTCAAAAGTATCTGGCTTCAGGTGCAGCACGCTCCAGAACTCAGATAAAGTCATCAGTGCATCTTCGTTTCTTGGCTCTCCTTTCACTAGTCAAATACTAAGTGACACTCTGACTGCAATAGCTGATATTAAATGCTCACCTCTTAACCAAGCACTGAGTTACATGCTCCCCCAGACCAGATGCGCTGAGAATAAACAAAGCCTAATTCCAAAGTGAAAATTAGAGCTATCATAGGAAGAAGAGACATGAATAGAGAAATGCAAAGAACAGCTGTTAATAATGGATAACAATAGATGGTCAACAGAAAGAATGAGGAGATGGGGAGATCTCAAAAGGGACAGGATGTGAGGAATGAAAAATCTCCCGGAGTCGTATGCTTTAGCATTATTGCGGACTGAAATTTTTAGCCTTTGGCAATGTGAAGTATTTTATCTTAAGATTTCATGCCGGATAGGAGGAAGTGGATAAGATGTGAAGTTCATGTTTCATGGCATGATCTTTACAGAGTTAGGATCAGCTAAGCATTTCCTCTTGCCTTTTCTATCTTATGCAGTGAGATAACTTTCTTTGTTTCCTTAATATCATTTTCTTAAGGAATATCAAATTTGTGTCATACTTCCTTGGTTATAGCTCCCGTCATGAGATCCTACCACTTACTTAGCCTGTGACCTTCATTAAGTTATTTAAACTTTCCAGATCTCAGAGTTTTTCTGTAAAATGAAGAAATTAGTTAAATGATCCGAAAGTCTCTTTCTGAATAAAGAAGTGCAGTGGAAATCCCAGCTTCGGCCTATCTTATGTCTGCTCTGGGGATTCAGGCGTGACTAGCCATGTCTGGGAAACCGGGAACACAAGCCCTGAAGAACATGAAGGGAAGAAGGAGCCGGACAGAGTCGGCCAGATCACCGCCTCTCCACCCGGATTTCCTCTCAAACCCCAACCTCCAATGACTCATCTGGAAATCCTTTGTAAACAGAGAGCTGTAAACAAAACCCCAAAGAGCTGTCCCACTAAATTGTCGTAAAAATGGATAACTCAGAATGGGAAGTCCGTCTGTCTTTACTCTTTTCCACCATAACACAGCATGCAGCTTGGCACACTGAAGGCTCCAGAACGTCTAACTCCAACTAAGCCTACAAACAAACAAACAAAAATCCCTCTTGTTGAAAATGTGTAAGCAGCCTCTGCTAACCAACTTTTCAAAAATCTTAAAATATGAACTACTAGTCAAATATAACTGATTGAAAAAGACACATCTCACTCTGTTCCTTCCCAAAACGCCACCAAAATGACAGAAGAGAATTTTCTAAAGGCCCGCAAAGAAAAAAGAATAGAAAAAGAGAAAATAGCAACTGAATTTCACAAGCTGAAAAGTAGAAGAATGACTGGTAACTGACTTAGAAGAAAAAGGAACACTGAACCCTGAGTTCCCTCTGAGAAAAGACAAAGACAATGATATTTGCATTAAAGAGACTCCAATCACGCAGACAATGATGGTACCGAGTACCTCTGGAAATGGGGTGAAAGTGAGACTTAAATAACAATGGTTTTTGTTTGGCATTCTCTTTCATCCATGGATGTACCATAATTCATTTAACTCTAACATGATGTGGTTAATAATTTCATTTTTTTATAAATGTTACAAATAACACTACCTGAAACATCCTAGCACATAAAAATTCTTCATGATTCTCTAATTATTTCCTTAGGGTGAATTCCTGGAAGTGTTCTTTCGTCAAAGGCTACTAGTGTGTTTAAGGCTGTGATAAACACCACCAAAATGCCCCAGGGAAGATTTGCACACACGTGGACTCCTGGCAGGAGTGTGTGATTTGACCGTTTCTCCACATTCTTGCCAAAACTAGGGATCATCATCCTCTTCAGACTTTGACAGTCAGATATGTAAAAATGGCATCACTCTTTAATTTGTGTTCTATTGATTGATAATGAGGCTTAAAGCATTAAATAAATGTTTATTGAGATCTTAGTTATTTTGAGAATTGCTGTGAATACCCTTTGTTCTTTGGGTTGTTTACCTTATCTTTGCTAATTGGTGTTAACTCTTCATATAATAAAAACATTTGTTGCTTATATGTAATAAATGCTATTCCCCCTTGCTTCCGTTAGCCATCTGTATTTAAAGTCCCTTTGAACTCTAAGAATTCCTGTGCTTTACATAACTCTTTTTCTACAAGTGGTAAAATTCATTTTTATTTTGTTTGTATAGAAATAAGATATCGAGCTTGAAAAGAAATGTCTCATTGATGAGAGGACAGCACAGAGTTTCTGGAATCTGGAGCGGAGACATGGAGAAAGGAGAGACATTAAAATATCATTGGTCCATCTCTGCTGGACAGACAGAAAAGATATCAACATGGATAACTGAAGAAGATGGGTAGGGAAATAAGGAGAGAAAACACATGTCAGCCAGCCATGAATAACGATGTAAAAAGCTTTATATCTACTTATCAAGAAAACTGAGGAGATGAGTTAGAATACAGAGTCCCAAGGGAAAAAAAAAATTAGATGTGATAGTTTTCTTAACTTTTTTGAAAATTTGACTGATATAGAAGCAATTTCTTTAAAAGGAAGCTCCCTGCATCTGTAGAACTGCACCGCTAGGTCAGTTTATAAATTTAAACTGCCACGTAACTCCATGGCAAAAACAAGTGAGAGGGTCCTCTACCTACGCCCTATTGAGTGTCAAGTAGCTTGTTTGCCGGCTCCAGGATCCAGGTTTGCGACCACAAATTCATTTGGATCAGCCCCTTTCAGCAATCCTGAAGGCATTGTTCTGTTGTATTTTGTTATGTTTTTTTTAACTTAAGATTTTGCAAAGAAAACACAAAAAGCGGTTTAGAAGAACTGAACCATGTACAGAACACACTATGTCCCACTTGCTAAGTAACTGCAGGTAATATAAAGTTGTAGCTATACCCTTACCTATTAACTATTAACTCTGGACAGTTCTTTTCTTACGTGAGCATCCCAATACCGTTTTCACCCGTGGGTGTGCTTTTGTGTCTTTCCCACAATGATCTCCTCCTTCAGTTGCAGATGATACGTTAATTGCATAGAGTTCTTAGTTCTTATGACTAGAATTCAGTCTTGAAATTTAAGCCTGTTATTTAATTCGGTATCCACCGATTTGGTCAAACTCTTTCTATTTCCTACTGAAATGCTGAAACTCTGGAGATTCCCTTTCTTCTCAAGCAAATGCATTCTGCTTCCTGTAAAACACAGATTTCTGTTTTTGGATCTTTCTGATTTTTGGAGGGAAGACATCCCATTTCAGTTTAACCCTCTTCCTGTTAATTGCGCAAAAATTATTTGGTTGGTTATTTTGGTTGGTTATTTCCCAAGCTCCAATATTAGAAGTCCTCTTCCCTCACTCACTGTGGCAAGTGGTGGTTGGCAGCAGAGGCTGTTTGCTGTTCCACTGGGTTTTACTTTTAAACTGTGAACTCCAGTCTGTAGTGGCTACATGCACTGCTTTATATGACAAATAACCTTTGCTTCAGTCACAGATGCCTAACTTGTCAAGGTGATAAATTAAAGCACAAAAATTCATTACAAAACCCAAATACTTCAGATGAAAGATCATTTAGACATGAATAGACTTCTGATTGCTCTAGTTCCTAAGGAAATCTGAACTTCCTTATTCCATTAGGTGGTATATTACTGAGGATCAACCTGACACTGACTCAAGTCCTATCAGATGTTTCCCATACTCAGTTAAGGACAGAAATCTGTGGAGTCAGACATAATCAAAGGTCTATGGAGTTTGGACAGAAGTGACAAGCTGAAGGAGGACTGCTAGTGGGTCAGGAACAGTGTTCACAGTTACAAAGAGTTTCCAGAAGGACAGACCGTGCCATTGTCTTGCATTTTATGTACCTGACAGGTTTCTTAATTGTGTTCTTATAGACTAAGTTCAGACTACAGGAAAGAGTGGGAGAGCTTTTTTATAAAATAAATTACAGGGAAATTAGATCCACTTCACCAAAATTCAGCTTACGGTCTTAGTGACTATGAGGGAACATATTTGCTGCATAAAGTAAGAGCACATCGTGACCTGGACTCCAGCTGAAGTCAGATCATAATCCAAAGGTGCCGAGTTATGGAAAACTCAAGGTAGGGAAGATTTTCATCCACTTTTAACTTTTTTTATGACCCACTTTGATTTGTTATTGACTTTGGCATTGAGGCCTATACTCTTGGCTCTTGCCCAAAAATGCATTCTCCCTTTTTTTTTTTTTTTTTTTTTTTTTTGCTTAAAGAACTTCTATTTTGCTCACCATCTTGTAAGTGGTCAGGTCCTTCAGGGGAGGCTGGACTCTTCCTTGGCCCCTAAGCATAAAGGTACCTGATCTCAATGCATTGGTGTTCTCAACCTCTTGGCACTGAAGTGCTTCTAAACGATGAGCTTGAGGGGACGTCTGCAGAAGGGCATCTGAGAACAGGCTCAGGCAAGACCCCTGAATTAGGGAGTCATTCCAACCATGGGCTACCCAGCCCAGGAACCTGAACAACCAGAAAGACTAAAGGCACCTGAGTCCTTGATGGTGATGTTGAGACATCCAGACATTCAGTTAGGTGAAAAGAAGAGTGTTCTTATAATTAAGATGTTTTTCATTGGGCTTTCTGTTAGTTTCAACTGCAAGTATCCTTTTGCTATAGTTAGTGTTTAGTTTAGATACTGTCAGTGAATAGACCCCCTCAATCGACTTCATTCGTGGCAGAAAAATTATTCGAATGCATCTTATAATACAATTAGATTTTTCAGTGATCTAATTCAACAATTTCCAAACTTTTTTGGCACTAGGGATCAGTAATCTTATGAGAATCTAATGCCTGATGATCTGAAGTGGAGCTGAGGCGGTGACGCTAGTGCTGGGGAGCGGCTGCAAATACAGATAAATCTTCTCTCTCTTGCCTACTGTTCACCTCCTGCTGTGCGGCCCGGTTCCTAACAAGACACAGACCCGTACTGGTCCTCAGCGCAGGTTCAGGAACCCCTGATCTAATTACCAGCAGAAAACAGTTCTGAACCTAGTTCTATCAGACATTCACTCAATGTCAGAAGAGTGAAATTTATTCTCTTTTGCATATCAAGTTCAAACTTAAATTTTACTTTAATGTTCAACTTTGAAGTTGTTTACATATTGTGATCTAGTATTGCTGAGCTCATTTAACTTATTAAAAATATTATCAAGATATTAGCAATGTCTGATATACTCATCGTATATTTAAGAGCTATTTCATAAATGAGATTTCCTTATTGGCCAAGGAGATTTTCATGTGGAGTTTACACCATCACCTTTCTATAAACAGCTAGTGAACTTCCATGTGAGCTATTAATTCATATGAAATTGATAATTTTATAGGTTAAAAATAGTTGAAGACCTTCAATTTCATTGTGATTCAACCTATGAAATCTGAAACTTATCCATTCCCCAAACCATTCTGAAAAGTTTAAGGTATAAAGACCATCCTTTAATAAACTTGATCAATTCTACAGCATAGATCAACAGTTTCAAAAGATGCTATCAAAAAGTAAATAAGATATAAAATGAAAGATGCTATCAACAAATGATTAGTTAACCTCACTGCATTAAGTTTTATTAAAGCCATGACTCCTATGGTTCTTTTCCTGACATTGTGTTGCATCTGTCACTATGAAAGCTACATTTTATTGCTTAAATTTATTATGTTTTAAAAAGCATTATAAACTTCAATGAACTTCAAAATACTTCCTGATGCATATGCTACATGTTTTACAATACAATAATTTTCTCATATTTGCCTGACTGACAATGTCATAAGTAAAATGCAAATAACCCCCAACCTTCATTCTCTCAAATAGTCGAGTTGTAAAGATGTCTCATTATCTCAGGCTTTGAAAAAATTCATCAAGGATGTTGCTCATTCTCAGATTCTTCTCTTCTGTATTTTTAGAAAGGTATTAATTATCTTTTCATTAGAGACTGAACAAAGTTTAATAATTCTTCCCCAGGTGGTAGATTTCTATTTCACCTGTGAAGATGCAATTTATATCATGTTTTAGGAGCATTAAATCATCAGACTTAAATTCTGTTCACCAAAAGATCTTTGGAGCCGTGCTCCAATAGATGGTAAGCTCTATGAGGTTACCTACTAAGACTATTCACTGTTAAGCAGAACCTAGTATAGAACCTGACCCAGTGTCACTATTGAAAATATTTATTCAAATCAAAACAGAAATGGAACTTCTCTATGGTTCTACATTAAAATCACTTGTCAGGTCGAAGCATTTTCTTCATATTAAGCAGAAGTATATGAAATGGAAGCTTTTATAGAGTAAGAATTGAACATTAGCAATTTCAAAGGGTTCAACCTAATAAGAAATCTAGGCCCAGAAAATTGAAGGTTATAAGTTTATAAAGCTGAAGCTGGGATACATGCTCTTTTACGTAGCCCATTTATCAAGAAAGAAGAGTTTCAATCACATTGTTGCTATGACAGCAGCATACGGTTGATCACCTATGTGCTATTTGTAGTGTGCAAATATGTCACTATGAGCTGTCAATAGTCCAGCACATAGATGAACAGGCTGCTTGATTTCACGGAGGTACCAGCCTCAACCTCTTTGCTCAGCCTGGCTGGATGCCAGATTTGCTGCCCCCACTTGAGTGTGGAGATACAGGCAGAACCAGAATCTGGCTGTGAAATACTGTCTACAGCATCACCACTAACATTACATAGAATTATAGAGACCTTAGAGGTCACTTGTTCTTTCTACACCTTTGTCCTAGAAGTGAGAAAACTGAACATGGAGAGGAAGAGGGAGAGTGGTTTGCTCAAGGTCACATAGCTTGCTCGCCCAGGGGTAGCAACTCCCGGCAACAGCCCATTTTGCTGAGGAGCTAAGATTCCTCACAGATCTTTCAGGATGTGGGTTTCATAAACCTACAGGAGAGACAGAAGATCTGGTGACCTGCCGATGAGCAGAATCTGCCTGTTTTAGAAACAGCCTGCTTGTGCATACGTTCTGACATGCACATTCTTGCTCCCACGACCCCAGCCGCTGCACTCAGGGAAGGGAGCCCAGCCTGAGGAAGCACTGCCTCGGTAATCACTGTGCCCTCTTCTCATATTTTGAGCTGTTTTTTTGTTCACCTGTCCTGTACGTCCAGCTTCTTGTGGATCTCCTATGGGTCTATTATTGGCTCTTGTTTGTTGAGTTTGGGTCTCCCAGCTCACTCTGCTGTCTGAGATATGTGTCTCCAGGTTTTTTCTTCATCTGCCTGGCTTCTACCCAATGTCTTTTCCTAATTCATGTTCATTGTCTTTCCCCCAATTCTGAGTCATCTTCCTCTAGCCCCTCGTACCTACTCAACGCTTCAAGCTTTACTTCTAATTTCCTGTCCCAATGTCCACAGCAACTTAAAGTCAGCACTGGCTTTGTCACTCACAGGACCACCTTTCTTTAAGATTCATCTTAATTTCCACTCCTTAGTTGTGAGCTCAGCCTCACATAGACACATAGTGAAAACACGGGGGTGTTTGGTGATTACCAACACCTTATATTTACATTACACTCTCTAGTTTATGAAGCACTTATCACATCCATACAAAAACATTCAGAGTGCCCTAGGGTCCTAGAGTCAGAAGGATGTCCCAGGGTCTCTTCCCTAATGCTAGAGTGCAGATCAGTAGTGGTTTTGAGATAATTTGGGAAGAGTTTCAATTTATTGATTTTATCCTGAAAATCAAGAATCTGTTTTCCTAATAGTCCATGTGATTTTGATGAACGACCAGGTTTAGGAACCACAGATACAGTCTACTTTTATCGCCTAGGTGAGAAAACCTCCTGTTTTTTACAGGCCATGGCCATTCTGGTACTGAATATCAATGTCAGGGAGATTGTCCCGGTCTGAACCAAAGCCCAGTTTGGGCTATTAGATTATAAATCACATTCAAATAAATATAAGATTAAAAAATAGGATCTTCAGGTGCTCCTGTGAGTACTCTGGAAAAGCTCAACAAATGTCAATGATCTCTTTCTTGGTAAAAAATCATGTTTTATCATTTTGGGAAATTCTAATATTACAATAAGACCATAATTTTATTTTTTATATCCAGCAGGAAACTCATGGTGGTAAGAAACAGGAAACGAGGAAATGTTTTTGAGATTCGAGTTTTTGCTCCACCTTCTCTTTCCATCTTCAGACGTGGGGCTTCGAATACAAATACAAGATGGAGGGGGTCACTGTTTGCACCAAACCGCAGCCCAGTCGGCTTCACTGGAAAGAGATGCTCAGCTGGGTGCATTTCAGTCACGCTGCGAAGCCACGCTACTGGATGGCAGGGGACTATCATCTAAGTTGGGGTCACACTGGGCAGGAAGGTCGTGCAAACCTGCTTGATCATATCAAAGCAAACCCCTCACAGCAGAAGGCACTGGCCCTTTTCTGTCACTGTGGAACTTTTATAGACAAAGGGGAAAAGAATTGGAAAACACACACACAAAGGAACTGATGGTTGTAGAAGCAACTTCTCTTTCTTCTATTAAAACTTCAGTAGAATGGTTGCCTGTGAAATTATACTAATGAATAACAGGTGCCGAAACAAACCTTCCATGTTACAGAATGTGACAATTTGCAGCAGTAAGGTGCCGACCTTTTCTCTATCTGCAGACTCCATTAAGCCTTCGCTTTCCCCAAGACACTCTTGTCCCCATAGTGCAGGAAGCTCTGTTGCCATCTTCAGGGGTACGCAACCTTGGGCACCTACATAAATGACTTCTGCATCTTTAAAGTGCAGATGACCGGGCCCTACCCTTATTGCCTGCAGCAGGCCTGCAGTGGGGAAGTGGGCCAGCTTATCAGAGCCACCAGGTGATTTCAGTGAACACCCAATGTCATAAAACACTGCTAAAATTCAGCATTTCCAAGATGTGTCTAATAACAGGACTCACGGAGGGTGCTTGTTAAAAAACAAATTCACAGGCTGTACTCAAGCTACTGATGCAGAATTTTAAGAGCATAAGCCTTCTGGTCTGGAGACCAGAAGGACTAGCATCGCCTGGGGGTTTGTTAGTGATACAGGCTCTCGGGCTCCATCCCAGAACTAATGTACCAGAGTCCACACTCTAATCCCCAGGAGGTTCCCACTCATGTAAATGTTTGGGGTGCTCCTGTAGACCATTTGCTAACGCTGAGGTTCACAACCTTGGCTGCATGTTAGAATCACCTATTTGCTCTTCTGTTTGTTTGCTTATGTGATTGTAGTACAAATGCTCAAGTCAGGGTTAACACCTGGACAGTTTTTTTGTTTTGTTTTGCTTTGCTTTGCTTTGCTTTGCTTTGCTTTGTTTTGTTTTGTTTTGTTTTGTTTATTTTAAGTTACACTGATGTGCAGCCAGAGTTGGGCAACCACTCATTAGGGATGGCTGAGTTAAGAACACAGCTCACGCTAGACACACAACAGAGTCCACCAGTATGAACGGCAGAGTCTCTGTAACTCCAGCTGCTACCTAGGCCTTCCCATTCAATGAACTCATCTTCTATTTATTTTACATTTATTCTGTATAAGACAGACACAAGCACTGTGGGATATACAGATTTATAAGCTACATAACTTGGAATTTATCAAAGAGCACTGCAATGCACAAGAAACTAATATATAAGAGAGCAAATGGTGCCTAAAGGGTTCTGTGCAAGTTTAAATCTATACATACATACACACACACACACTTTATTTTTCCTATGGGAAGCAGCAAAATTTGATGGATGATTTTATTTAATCACAAATTAAAGGATAAATAGAATCTGAACAGGTGAAGATGGGAAAAAATTTTTTCAGCACATTGACTAAATATAAAAGCAATAATAAGCAATTAACAGCCAAGTATTCTTTAGCTCCAAACTCTTCTGGAAGTTTTTCTTTATGTAGATAAAGATAAAGATACACATATAGACACATGTACACATAAACCTATACACATGTATAATATATATTCACGTACATATTAAAGACGCTTAAAATGTAAAAAAGGAAATAGAAACAGGATAGTTTTCTTGTGTCTCCAGGACAATTGGCAATGGTGTGCTTTTTAAGTTTCCCCTTCTGAGCCTATCTTCCTATTCTCCCAGGGAAACTTGAATAAGCTCAAATTGTGAAGCCTCCACCCACATTACCCCAGCAGAACGGCCAGCAGTGACCTGGCAATGACAGCTGCACCAGACAAACCTGTTTCTCTCCAGCGATTTCAGGAGAGGAGAGTGAGGTCTCTACAAAACTAAACATATGCACTTGAGCCACCAGGGTTTGGACTTGACACAAAAGAGTCACTTTGTCAGGTGCACCTTATGAAAAGATATGGTCTCAAGCAGGGGCAGGAGAAGCCTCATGCCCTCGAGGAAGAGAAAAAAGGTTTAAGGAGCCAAGAAATCTCCTGATACCCTAGTGCCTTCTTGAGCTGCAAACGTGGGTGAAACCAAAGAGAAACGAGCTTTGTTACAGACACGGGAACATCAGGATAGCTTAGAGCCCTTCAAAGGCAGTTTCTAAAGCAGTCTGTACTCAAGCCCTTGAGTTTCCTGTGGCGGCTGGAATCAGGAAGGGCAAGGAGTTTCAAAGGCAAGAGAGAAAGTTGTAAGTAGGTCACTCCGTGTACCGGACCTTGAGTAATTCTGGCTGCTGGCTGGTGCCAGAGCCCACACCGCTCTGCATTTGATCTGAATCAGGTTGGCTTTTTGTTCTGTTAATGAAACTATGGCAGTGATCCATCCACAAACACCGACAGACAGAGGCACCATCCAAGTGCAACTTGCGGGCCATCTACACGTGCCAGCCAGCAAAGGAAGGATCGCAACGAGCTGAGTGACCAGATTTCCAATCCAATTTCCAGTAACTGCAGACATTCTCTTTAAATATTTCAGTTGAGAGTATAAATACAGCTCAGACTTATTTCCTGAGTCTTTCTTCCCTGTCTCCTCTTACGAAAGGTGTTAGGTACCAGCTTCAGTGAGGCTAGTAATAAGGTAGATGCTCCAACTGGGGTGGCGCGAGAAGAGTACTTGATAGCTTGTTTTCCTACAAAAGGAGATGCACACTTCTTCCCACCAAGAGCTGGCACCTCTTCTATTTTGTTTCTCCCTGTATCTCACCTCTTACATTTATCATAATTCAATTTTCAGATTTAGTTAACTCTTTAGATTTCAGTCTGTCCAGCCAGTCAACATTTACCGAGGGCTTCCAACATGCCTGGCACTGGTACTCTCCAGGAGATTTTGAGGCAAAGCTAGCCAAAGCAGCCTGGAAGACACAAAGCCTTAGTGGCAGGGAGTTACAGGAATAGCGAAAAAGAATCAAAAGAATCAAAATGAAGAAACTTGCTAGCCACCCTCCCAGAATCCTAAGTCATAATTGGGCTCCATTTTATTGGACTTCTTAATGCTGCACATCAGACATAATAACCAAATGGTCATCCAAAAATATATCCTAAAGCAAGTAAATAGGACTTTACAATCACTTATCAGTATGGACGCATCGTGCCTTATTGCCTTTACATTAGAAAATAGAAACTTGACCATATTCGAAGTTTTAAAAAAAGCTGTTGGAGACTTTGGGTTAAAAAAAAAAATACCTCAATGTTATCAAAAACATATGTATTTCAGATTTACTATTAAACCATCCATATCCTTTCTCTGTATTACATCATTAATCCTCATTATTGGTATAACAGATATAATTGTTTCACAAAGAACTGACATACTTGCTTTGGGAGTATTCAGCAGGCAAGCTGTGAACACTGTATAAACCACATATTTAAGTAAGAGTGAGAAGGAATAAACAAATTCACTAAAACTGGGGCTTGTGTACTAACTAGGATTTGTAAATTATCTATAAAGAAGCAATGTGCTAAACGCTAAGGGTTGTCTTATTTTAACATTTGTTCTCTGCACCTAAAATGAGCTGCCACTTTAAAATATTATTTGTTTTCAATATTTTTGAAAAATCACAGTATTTGCCAACAAGTAGTGGCTACGAGGGCACAAAATTGCCTTTCAATAAAAAAAAAAATTCTTACCTCGTACGTTTTCTAAACATGAGGAGTCCTGGTTATTTGTTTTGGAGGGTGTTGAACGCAGTTGGAGCTTAGCCGAAGAATTACAAAGCAGAACCCAAGGAGGGGAAGATAAGGGGAGAGAAATCAGCTTAGTTAGAAACAAAAGAGGTCTCTGACATCTCTCCTGGCTTTAGAGAAATTCTCTCATTATCTCTCACAATTTCTCCTCTCCAGCTGCTCTGCCACACTGCAGCTGCCTTTTCCTGTCTGTCAGTTACCCACCTGTCACTTCAGCTCCCAAGTTTCCTAAAAGAAGAAGGTCAGATCCCAAGTGAACTTCTCTGGTGATATTAACCAGAGTCCAGCAACCTAGTCATTCTCCTGATGTCAGAATGTCTCAAGGTCATGGCAAAAATATGCCTTAATCCTGCTGAAAACATCACAGTTTCTCAGTGAGGCTGCCTCACCTGGTCACTCCATTTCAGACTTCAGCATCTTCTAGCCCTCCTCTGTTAAATATCCTCCTTTCTTGCTTTATATTTTCTCCTTAGTACATATCGTTGTCTAATCTACCAATGATATACTTATGTATCTTGTTTATGATTAGGTTTCCTCTACTAAAATAGAAGCTCCAAGGGGGCAAGGATTTTTTTGTCTGTTTTATTTTCTCTATATCTCCAGCACATAGAACAGTCTTTTAATAACTATTTGTTGCATGAATAAATAAATAGCTGACTTGGTCCCTTTGAATGAACTTGATCTCCTGAAGAACAGTTTTAGGTAAAGGAATGAATCGCCTCTTTGGGCAGGCTCAGGAGCAGCCACCCTGCAAGTCCCCTCATCTTAAATGACAATACATTTTAAATTGAATTAAGCCTGTTTGTTTGTTTGTTCGTTTTTAGGAAAACTCATTCCTTAATCTTAGGGACCAAGGCACATAGCAGAAGAGGAACAGGCCTTCTTCTGATATGTCCTACACAAACAGCCAAGAAATCTGACCAGAAGAAGACAGAATGAGTTGTTAGTTTGTGTTTTAGGATGCCTTAACTATTTCAGAATGTTGACAAGGAAATAAAGAAATAGCAGTCCACAATCCAGGACTGTGACCTTTAACTTGAGAATTTAATAAAGTTTCCCAATATTAGTTGCTCCCTGAAAATCGATTTGTCATTCTTACCAATAAAAACAAAAGCTATTAGAAAAAGGAAATTCACACCGAATGTAGAAAGCCTAGGAACCAAAGAAAAGTATGAAGAAGCAAAAATTACTCATCGTATCTATCATATTAAGAAAACTTAAATGCTAATGTACTCGCATCTAGTCAAATATATATATAATCTAATATATTACCTCAAACATGTTATTTTTTTTTCTTTTTCACTTGATACCACAAAGTGTATCATGAAAATCTAGTTGATATCATTTTTTTTGATGATGAAATTGGGCAAGAGTAAAAAGTATAAGTTCTGGAAGAAGTGTAAATTGGCTCACCTTCTATAAGGTAAACTTTATATCTGCATATATTATTTGACTTAATAATTTAACTTTCAGAAATTTGCTATAAGAAAAGAATCAAACAGGTATTTAGATAGTAGATACTTACATATGTACTTTATACATACATGTAAGGATATTTATTAAAGCTTTATTTATAATAGTGAATGGAGAATAAGCTAAATTGGTTAACAAATTATGGTTCTCCCAAATGAAATACTATGCAGCCATTAAAAATGATGCTATGGATCCTTATTTACATTGTAACCTGCTCCTTATTGCCCCCACATTCCTGATCTATTCTATATGTTCTACATTTTCCCCACAGCATTAATCCCTTAAATATTTTCTATGATTTACTTACTCATTGTGTTAATTGTTTATGGGCTGCGTCCACCTGCTAGGATGTAAGTTCAGAAAGAATAGTGATAGATGTCATTCTTCTTTGATGTATTGCAAATACCCAAAGAGAAGTTCTTGACTCAATAAATATTTCTTGTAGGAAAGTACCCTGGAATTGAGAATTTTGGGTAAAGAAGTATAAAGTGTTCAAAACTTTTAGGGTAACCGATAAAATTGTTTCTATACAATTATGTAAATTTTCACTTTAAAAGTGACTTCTTGAGCACTGTGAACTGCACTCAGGGATGATAGAATATCCATCATCAATACTCTTCTCTCTCAAGATTTCCAATAAAGTATAATGTGTTTGTCCTATTGGAACTTACAAAGAAAGTTTTTTCTTTCCACAATTACTTCTTCAACTGCAATAACTTAAGACTATTTTTTTAAAAAGCTTCTAAGATTTTCCTTGATAATA
Organism: Rousettus aegyptiacus; assembly: GCF_014176215.1. Lineage (NCBI taxonomy): Eukaryota > Metazoa > Chordata > Mammalia > Chiroptera > Pteropodidae > Rousettus > Rousettus aegyptiacus. Next base: position 80,865,785 of record NW_023416285.1, read on the forward strand.
AATAGTTCTACAACATATTCTAAAAGTGGTAATAAAGAATTATTTGGAGGCTGATTTTTCTGTTGTCATTTTATATTTATTATGTCTCAAGAAAGCATCGCACAGAAACAGTGCACTAAACAAACCAAATAACACCTACTAGGAAGATTGGCTTACAGAGGATAACATTTGTACATTATGTAGTAATATTTACCATTTGAATCCTTATCATTGATGATAAAATGTCCTGTCTTTCTGCAAAACTGGGACAGTCCTCCAACAGTGGAAGAGGTCTTTCATGGAGATGAGTGGCAGACCAGGAAGTAGCATAATTATGAGATAATCTATAGGCCAGAACGAGGAGGCCAGGTCAAAAGGCCAGAGTTCAGTGACCACAGCTTTAGGAAAGCTAAAGTTTCAAGAGCTTTGGAGTTGGAGGAGCGGGCCAATAATTTGGAAATTTCCAACGTGAGGAGCACAGAGAACCCCAGGTCCCGTACTGCTCAAGGGCAGACCTGAGATGAGCTTAGGGGAACGGAAGACCTGTTCTGAGTTCACCCCTATTCTGCTGATGCTGCATTTGAACACTTGCATGCAGAGAGCCATCAATGGATCTGGGCACATGCCCCACTGTCCAGACATGAGGTATGGAGACTACAATAGCTCGCTTCAAATACCAGGTTTTCTAGAGTCTTCTTGGGATTGGTTTCTGGGGCACCTTAGTCAGGATCCATGACAAGAGAAACAATAATATAGTTAATACTTATTGAGCTTTTGTGACATCATAAGTCCTATATTGTATTCTTTTCCAACACATCTTTATTTAATACTTATATCGAAGTCCTATGAGGCGGCCATTATAATTTCCACTTTTTATAGATAAGAAAAAATAAAACATAAAAAGCTTAATTAACTTATTCAAAGTAACACAGCTAATAAAAGGTGGAGCCAGACTTTAAAAGTAGCTTGAACTTGGCCTTTATGCTATTCAGTGAATCCACACTAAAGCTGAAGATCGTGTTTCACTACTCATTCAAAAAGAACAAGAGGAACAGTGGTCCACCAATCTGCCATAATATGCGGAGGTAATTTACATCGAGCATACTTGCCGTTAAAGCTCTTTCATTTTTTTTAAACAATCCAAAAATTTCAATAAAAGTAAGAAATGTTTAAAATCAATTGGCCCCGTTTTCGAGACCCTGTTATAGATGAAGTAGTCTCACTATTGCCAGTTGTTAAGTCAGTTATCTTTTATGTCTTAAAGAAAAGATTCCTTTTCAAATGTAACTTGGCTTCTCACGTTCTGCTCAGCCAAAATGTAATGTTATTCCCTTAGTGACTAGTGAACTGAAAGAGTTCTTAAAAAAGAACCAAAATGTGCATAAATACACTGATAGGGTTTGAGATCAAGTGGAGCTCTCAGAATCGTTCCCTGTGCTGCCTGAGAGCCATGATTTTGTTTTCTCCCACAGCGTCCAATCAAAGAAACATGACTACACAGATAAAGCCCGCTCCTATGCCTCATGCTGGCTCCTGAAGTCAATGGCACTGGCATTCTCACTCTCCGGTCCTGGTGGGAAAGAGAACATTTGACCTAGATTATCGTGAAATATTCTTGATGGCTGCTCACTGGAACTCCTGAGCCAACTGATGCGTCTAACAAAGAGGGTTTGTTAAACTGGGACCCGCGCCATTGGTCTGGTTTTAGAATAATTTTTAGCAGTAGATTGGGTGTGGTGGTGGTGGAGGGGGGAGTGATTTGTAGAGAAAGTTAGCAGGGGCAAAGGGATGAAGAAGTATTATGTTTCTTGCAGCTATATATCGTATTCCTAGTTGTTTTAATACAGTCTACCCAATTTGAGACTGAGTTGTGTCATAATGTATTTATCTTGAGTTTTCCCCCGTGCACGTGGCTGTAATACTGAGGTCCTCTGACAATAGAATATTTCAAGGCCATGTATATGGATGTGATTTTGTTCTTTCTGGAAAAAAAAAATTCCAGTTTGAGACAGGCGATTGTTCTTTGAATTGTCCAGTATCTTCTTATTTACTCAGCTAGCATCCCCCTTACATTACTTAAAAAAAAAAAAAAGCATGAGTGATCTCGCTAGCTGGTACTACTTTCTAAATGCTTTTAGAAAATCTCACAGTTGTATTTGAATACCCACTCCCAAAGCTGTTGGAAGACTCCTTCATTAGAAGAATATTCGAACATCTGTACAAAGCCCATGGTTTCGTCATTGTTCCCTCTTCCCACTTCCTTAGAAGCAAGCTTCTAGAAAGAGCTCTGCTCTAGCTTCTCACCCCTTCCCTGCTCCAAATCCCACTTCTGCCTACTGCAAATCAAGCTTACGTTCCACTTACCCTGAAGAAGGAGCCTAGACAGCACCAAAGACTAATGTGACTATTTGTCCTTGTTCACCTATGAACCTGTGTTGTTCTGCTATAATTATCAGCATACCTGTTCACTCTCAAATGTGTCCTAGTTTGAAAACAAATTATTTTGTCTATCAATGATCTAACTGCCACATCCAAAGGACTCTTCTGTTTTCATATGACTTGGCCACTCTAAGATTTGGCAACGTAAGTCACTCCCTCAGTGATGAAACTCTCTTCCTTTCCTTCTGCAACACTGTTCTTTCCTGTATCTTTGTGAGCTTGCTTCTCTTCCTTTCCATGCCATTTAAATATTGTTGCACCCTAAAGTTCCATATTAAAGCCTTTTGTCACTTTATGTGATCGTCTTAGGCAATCATCTATTCCTCTGTCCTTAGTCACAATATACAACCTGATGACCCTTGGAAGATAAACAAGAAACTTACCAAAGTTATAGACTTGGGAAAGATAGTTTTTAAAAGTGTTTAAAGCATGAGATGATTACTTTTAGTTGAATATGAATAAAAATCTATAAGAAAGACTCGCCAGCCTGGATTAAAAGAGATTGAAACTTACCCAAATTTATAGACTTCTAAGCCCCAAACTTTCTACAGGAAAGGTAGCAGTATTAGGAGGTTGCTCAGTCATCAAAATAGGCATTTTTCCAAAGTCATCTTCAGAAATGGCAAAAAAAAAAAAAAAAAAAAAAAAAAAAAAAACAACCCTGGAATGGGAAACTAAAATCACTGAAGAATTAAGGACTAATAAATCATTCTCAGGAGAGAAAAAACCTCGGTCTAATCAAGGCACATTCCCTACCAATGGCAGGAGGACATAAACACACTTGCCAGGTGAGATTTCAAAATTACTATAAGCCAGTGCCGTGTTAATGCGAGTGTTTGTTGTGGTCGCCATGCCCCTGTTTTCACCACTGTATGTTGGTCACGCGAGAGACAGATGACTTGTCTATTAGCTCATAGGTCTCTGAATTAAGAAGAGCCACATCTGGACTTGATATAGATGAGGAAATCTTGGACTTAGAGGGTGATGTAATGATTCGATGAGACTTAGGCAGCACTGGGATGCTCATGAGTAAATTTTGCATATGGAAGAGATGTATATGATTGTAGAAGATTATTATAAATTTAGTTACTGGTCCAGATTCTCCACCACTCCCATATCTGTGTCATTGCTACAGTCTATCTGCGGGAGGGGTGCACTTCTCTAACTTGACTTTGGACTCAGTCATGTGTCTTGCTTTGACCAATGGAAATGGGAGAGCAGACAATGTGCCCATTTAAGCCTAGGCATAAGAAGCTGTGTGTGTTTCTTTTTGCCCTCTTGTATCTCTGCCACTTCCATCAGAAGGACGTGCCATCTAGCTTGCTAGTTTGAACAGAATAAGGGACACATGAAGCGGCGCTCTTTCATCCAAACTACAGACTTTCAGCAAGAAGCAGAGTTTCAGAGTTTCAGCTGCCACAGTGTGAAAGATAGACATCAAGCTAAGATCAGCCAATTGACAACCAACCTTCGAATCTATGGGAATAAATAATTGTTGTTTTCAGCTATTGGGTTTTGAGGTGGTTTGTTATACAGCATAATCATGGCAATAAGTGATTCATTCACACTACCATGCATTCAGTGCATCCTCAAACCCAGTTTCCCACTTCCTTACTTTAAAAACAAAGCGCTACTGATCCCATAGCCCCTCCTCTCTATACCCACTATCTTGTCTAGTTCTATATCTATATCCTCTCTCACCTGGTTCTTACGAAATCCTCCTTACTGTACTCCTGCCATTCATCCTCCTCATTGCCACCAGGGAAATTTTTCTACAATGCAAAACTAATATCAGTTCTCAGCTTAAAACCCTTTGACTTTTTCCATATTCTGGGAACTTATAGGTCTAATCTGGTCCACAGATGATTTCTTTTTGCTCAAGGCCATATTTTAAAACGATTTTAAAGTAAAGATGAGCGCAAGTTTTCTAGTTGCCACAATCACCTCCACTCCCTATTGTTTTACATTTGTTCCACTTCGCCCATTTATATAACAATTCTTGTCCCTACAGATACTTACGTAAGTATATTAGTGTCCTAGGGAAGTCATAACAAAGCACCAGAAATTAGGTAGCTTAAAACAGTAGATATTTATTCACTGTCTGTTCTGCAGAACAGAAGTCAAAAATCCAGATGTCAATGGGGCCATGCTCCCTGCGAGACTGTCAGTGGAATTCTTCCTCACACTTTCTTAGCTTCTGATGGTAACAGCCAATCCTTGCTGACCCTTACTGCTGCGCCACTCCAGGCTTTGCCTCTGACTTAATAGGGCATTTTCTTCTTATAAGGATATCAGTAATATTTAATTAGGACCCACACTTAACTTCCCTCCTTCTCAAAATGGAAGAGGGTAAAAGAGAGTTTAATTAATGACCTCTTTACAAAAATAAGGGCATGATTAAGAGAAAACAACAGTAAGAAATAGAGAAGCACCTCCAGGGGTAGCCACAGCCAGAAGTCACCCCCACCCCTAGACTGGAAGAAACAAAAGTAGAGCAATTCCCAGAGCTGTAGCTATAGCAAAAGGCCTCTCACATGAACTGTGGTCTTCAGGCAAGAATAGAGAAGAGCTTCCCCTATCTCCAGGAGGCTCTAAAGGAGACTAGGGCCAGATAATAGAAACCTTGACCTCTCCTCCTCCTACCTTCTGCTCTCCTACTGATGCTTCCCGGGGAGAGAACCTAACCAAGAGTCATAGGGCAATGGAGCCTGGTGATTCAGTGCTTGAAGATCAGCCTCTGGGGTAGGAAAAAAAAAAAAGGTAGAAAAGGTAGGAGTGGATCTGAAGCACATGCAAAAAAATCCAGTATACATAATTTAATCCAAAAGAATTGCTTCTCATTAGACTATGAGGCTAAACTGAGCTGTCTGTGCTCAAAGGAGGAAATGAACTAGGTTAAAGATTTATAGATTGTGAAAGCTGAAAGAGTGTGTAAGGGTCATCTAAACCAGCCCTCTCACTTTACAGATTGATGGAATGGAGGTCCTCAGAGATTAGATGACATGCTTAAGATGGCTGAGTTAATAACTGAACTAAGACTAAAACCCACATTCTTGTTTCTCTGTCCAATGCTGGTTGCTCTGACCGTGTAGCTCAAATTCTTTCTAGCTTTGTGAGTTTCCAGTAATTGGTTTCATCCAGCATGAATAAGAGCACCCAGCAAAATACAAAGTTTTAGAAATTTTAGAGGAGAAATTCCTAAAGGGCCTCTAAAGGCCTTCGCCAGCCACAATGTCCTAAAGATTCCCATTTTTCCTACCATTGGCCAAACTAGTCTTTTATTTTTCAAAATTACAATGTGAAACTAATGAATCCAGAACAACAAGAACAAAATTTAATGGACTAATGGTTACCAGAGGGTAGGGAGTTGGGGAAGAGGAGAAAGGTAGACGAGGAAAAAGGGAGTCAAATATAGAGGGTAGGGGGAGGGTCACTAAAGGAAACTGGACTCTGGGTGGTAATCACACAATAGAATATTTAGATGTAAAATGATAATGTACTCCTGAAAATTACATAATTGTATTAACCAATGTTACCCCAATAAACTTAATTTTTAAAAAATTGTCTCTGAAGGAACTAAGCATTTGCTTTTTATTTTTCCCCCTGAATATTAACCCCACTAAGAAACTTAGATACATAATAGTAAAGGATTAACCTATTCCAGAGGATTCTACAAGATTCCAGAAGACTGTAATTTCTACAATTTGTAGAAATTTCTAAGAATTTAATTCTTTCCTTTCCTTTTTTTTTTTTTTTTTTTGAAAACCTTCAATGTACAAGAAAGGGTTCATATTGAGTTTTAGGGCACAGAAATGAAGGCAGTCACATTCTCTGTCCTAAAAGATCTTTCAGAGCAGAAACGGAGGGAAATACACCAGCAATCAGGAGGTGGCTGGCTGCGGTTCTGACACAGTGGCACAGAAGACGTGGCTGTCACACCAGACTACACAGCTCCCCCAGAGCAGAGCCCTTAACCGAGTCCTCAGAGATGCACTCACTTGTACACACAGCCAAACCTTGTCCTGGTAGGGAGTTCATGAACCTCAACCTATAAATAAATCCTTGCTCTGAGCACCTAGAACAGTCACAAGCTTTGGGATTTTTTTGTTGGTTTGTTTTGTTTTCTTCCCCACCCCCTCCCATTAGGTGCAAGATAATAGCTGGAGCTGTGTTGCCTAAGTAAAAAATTAAAATAAAATTCAGAAAATCGTGGTGTATAACCTCTTGCTTACTATTTTCAGATTACACTGATAAGAACATGATTCAGGGTGTTGTATGTAGGGCATCTGACTTTCTGGAACACTGTTTTCCTCGATCTGGCCAGATCCTCATTGGTCAATATTCAAATACAATCTAAAACCAACTCCAAATCTAGATAAGGTAATAGCTTTCAAAGATAACTTTCCTCCATGCACAGCTAGAAAAGGAAATAATGTACATTCATTCATTTGACAAATATCAATTTAGAATTTACTATATACAGAGCTTCGTGCTAAGTGCTAGGGATATAGTAAAGCATAAGACACACCCCTTGTACTAAAAGGACTTCTAGTCCAGAAGGGGAAATGGGCCAATAAACGACAGTTACTAAAATTGGATGAATGGATATAATGAGAACACATATAAGGAGGAGAGACATTAAATAAGAAATTAGTTTAAGTTGAGATTAATGTTTATTTTCCCTACGTGTAAGAAATTTCATGAATTAAACTGTGAAATGTTAACTGGAAGTTAAGTTATTCTTGGGATATACGGAATTACACGGTGGTTAAGAAAGAGTGGGCTGTGGAATCAGACTCCCTAAGCCTAGATCCCAGCTCAACCTTGCAGAAATTACTTAAGGACTCTAAGCCTCAGTTTCCTCATCTAGAAAATGAGGATAATAATAAAGATGTTTGGCATATCCAAATAAAAATAGAAAAATTCATTCAGTTATCAGATAGTGGTTGGTTTGATTTGTGCAGACAAAATATTTAGATAGCTGTTAATTCCCATCCAAAGGTTGTCATTGCTTACTTGACCTTAATTTGATTGTACAGTCAAGGACCACTTTGAAAATCTGATAGGCTAAACACTTTCTTTCTAAAAAATGTACGTGTTTCTGGAGATTCCTGATGGTCAGCCAGAATAAGAACCTTGTTTTAACATGGCTTTCCCTTTTCACTATAACACCCCTAAGACTGTCTTTTGGAACATTGGTTTGGTTTGTTGTCTCAGTAACTGTACTATACCAATACCTATTACTTATTCTAATTGATATGATAATTCCCTACTGATTACTCAACAAATTACAAACTTCGCAACTTAAAAATAAAAAGTAATAGTACCATGGCACATTGATAAGAATACTTGAATTATTATCCATGTGGAAACTCCCAAAATTTAAACCACAGAAGAAAATATTGAATACTTTATCCATAAGTATGCCTAGATTTTCAAAAATATCCAGGCACAGCTTCCCAAATATTATTTTTCTCTAAACGATTCGTTCGCAAAGGGTTTGGTTTTTCTGTGGTGTGCTCAAATTACATATAGATGAGTATTTAATATTTGATCATTTCAAGATGATGGTAAGTTTTTATATCCATTTGACAGACTAAAAACAACTTAATCACAGTCACCAGAGAAATCTATGAAGTCATTTCTTAGTACGTAAAGAATAGCAGCAAAGTCCTGTGCTACATGACATTCCTGAGTGACTCCCTAATTTACCGTACCGAAACTCTTCACAGTTTGATAAGATACAGATGATATTGATTTCTGAACAAATATACTCATGATAACTTTGATAAAAGGAGTTAAAAAAACACTTTTATAACTTATATCTTGAATAAATTAATCCCAACCACTGTTTACATCATATGTTTTTACATATATCATCTTTTCTTTTTGAGGTCGTCAATAAAAAGTATTTCTCAGATCATAGATTAGAGAATAATTCCTTTAGTGTTTCAACATTTATACACGCACTTCTGTAAACTATAGATCTCACTCAGAAATAGTCACACATTGGATAATGTGGTTTGGGACATGATTTTTTATTTCCCTCACTATAAATATTACAGGTGAAAGGCACATTTTAAGCAAGATGCCTGGGTCTTTTCTTCTTTTATGATAGACACATTAAAATCTATTTAAAAATACATAAAAGCAAATGCTCCTTTGAAAACATTCATTGATTACTGTTATATTTCAGGATAGAAGCTGAACGAATCACACTAAAGGAATATATTATAAAACATTAGTTTGCTCTAGTCTTTTTTTTCTTTTTTCCAACTTCCTCAGTAGTGACGAGTTTTGTTAATTGAGTTGATTCCTCCTGCTTAACAAAGGAGATAGGAGTTCATATTCAATGGCTAGGTCTCACCTAGAATTTGCCTTCAAAAGCTAAGTGCAAGTTGAGCTGATTACAAATAAAGGTTCAAGGCCCCAAAGTTTGGTCTTGCTGATTTTAGCAGACTTTCAAAAATTATTTTGAATGGATTTATATTTTTTCTGAAGAAGAAGACACAAATTATGTGGGGAAAAAAAAGACCTGAATTTATTAATTACTGGAAGGAATAACTGAGTAAGTTATAGTCCCACTGAATAAAGCAAACTGGTGATCTTATCTAGAATTTTGGAAAACACAGACTTCAAGATTTGGGAGACTTTTAGAAATTGAACTGTTTAAGGATGCATTGATCTTTGGCCATAAAAGCCTTGTTGATGGACAAAGGCTGTTCTGATTAGCTGACTTTCAGATGTATGAGTTCTGAAGGGCAGTTGTCACTGATTGATTGAAAGAGTTTAAAATCAATTTGGAGGTTACTTATTCATAGCTTGGGACTGTGGCCAAAGAACAATCAGTCTTTTCCTTTCTTTAATCCTGAAGATGTAAATTCTTTAGTCTCACTATGCAGGTTTCATTTAAAATGTTATATGGTATTTTCATAATGGGCTTTTTAAACACCAAGATTTTTTTTTAACACTTATATGAAAATACTCAAACACAACCGACAACGAAGGAAAAAAACAGAGGAAATGGTGCGATGAATCCTTGTGAACCTATCACCTGGTTCAACACATATCTATATTCTGTTCTCCTTGCTTCATTGCCCACCCCCCATGTTTTTGTTGGAATATTCTAAATTAAATTCAAAGTATTATATCATTCCCATAAATATTTCTGTATATATCTCTAGCAGATAAGAACTTTAAAAAATACAATTATAACACATTGTCTTACTCTACAAAACTGACAGTAGTTCCTTAATTATCAGTCACGTCCAAATTATCCTGGTTGTTTAAAATGTCTTTTTATAGTCACCTTGTTGACATCCAAATAGGAATATGCATTGTATTTGGTTATTATGTCTCTTATCTTTTAAAATCTATACTACTCCCTCATCTTTTTATTCCCATGCCATTTACTTTTTAAAGAAATTGGCTCATTTGTCCATTAGGAGTTTACTTTAGCCTTGTGGTATTGTTTACCATGTTCTTCTACCCTCCATAATTCTGCAAACTGGCAACTAGATTTAAAGGCTGGATTATATTTGGGGTCGGTGTTTTAGATAAGACTGTTCCCTAGGTGGTGTTGGGTACTTCATAACGCATAACATTAGATTGTACACCTGACTCTCCTGATTGTGGTGGTGCTGATTCATCAGTGAGCTCAAGTGTCAGCCCAATACATTGTCATTTCACCAAATGGTTTTAACTGATAGAGCTAATTGTTGGTTAGATCTATTATTTCATTAGAGTTGCGATTTTCTAAGTCTATCCATGATCTAGCAGTGATTATTTTTCTAATTCTATCAGTCTTTCTGCATTTATTCATAGTATTTCTTCTCTAGAGAAGAAAATTCTACCATTAACCATTTGTTTACTTTAAGAGTTCGTCCTTACACAAAAGGCCAGATAAAAACTTAATTTTTTTTTCTTATATGAATTTTCAGAATGAGTTTGTCTTAACAACCTCCAAAGGCAAACAACGGGTTTTCTTCTTAGAGTGTTATTGACACACAGATTTTATATGTTTGATGTATTTCAATTCTTCATAGTTATCCTTTTTGATGCTCAAGTTAACAATCTTTGGCCAGCGAGAGCTCCTTCAAGTAGGATATCATGTCCTTTTTTCCTTTTTGGTGAGGTTCCAGTAGGCTGGAATTAATGTTATTGATACATAGTTGAAAATTTTGATTTCCAATAATGCTAAAAAAAATGAGTCATCTGTATTATCCTATAATTTAGGTGTAACATTTTAAAACTATTTGTAATTAACCATACCAAATGTAATGCTAACAATAAGACTACTGAATGATTAAGATTTCTTTGTGGTTTGTTTTTATTCTTTGACTATATCTAACTAGAAATATATGACCAAATACTGTATTGTAAAGTCTTTTGAAATGGGACTATATTATCAACTTGTTAGAGTTTTTAATTTTATTATCCCAGCTTTACTGAGGTATTGACCAATAAAAACTGTATCTAAAAATTGTATATATTTAGGGTGTACAACATGATGTTTTGATATACATTGTGATGAGGACACAACGATGACCTCAATCAAGCTAATGTATCCATTACCTCACATCGTTATTTTTTTTGTAAGAATAATTAAGATTTACTCTCTTAACAAATTTCAAGTGTGTGATAAAGTATTATTAACTATAGTCACCATGCTGTACATTGGATCTCCAGAATTTATTCATCCTGCATAACTGAAATTTTGTACATTTTTACCAACATTTCTCTATTTCCCCTAACCCTATCCCTAGAAACCACCCTTTTACTCTCTGCTTCTATGAATTCAACTTTTTTTAGATTCTATGTATAAGTGAAATCATGTACTATTTGTCTTCTGAGTCTTATTTATTTCATTTAGCATAATATCCTCCTGGTTCATCTATGATTTTACGAATGACAGGATTTCTTTCTCTTTTAAGCCCAATTGACATTTCTTTATATAAATCATATTTTTTATCCATTCATCTATCTGCAGACATTTAGATTGTTTTCATATCCTTGCTATTGGGAATAATGCTGCAACGAACACTGGGCATGCAGAAATCTCTTTGAGAGACTGATTGCCTTTCCTATGGGTATATACCCAGAAGGGGGATTGCTAGATCAAATGGTAGTTCTCTTTTTAGTTTTCTAAGGAAACTTTATATACTGTTTTTCATAATGGCTATAACAACTTACATTTCCACCAACAACGTATGTTTCCCTTTTATTCAACACTAGTCATTCTTTGTCTTTTCGAAAATAACCATCCTGTGAGCTGATAATTCATAGTGGTTTTAATTTGCGTTTCTCTCATGATTAGTGATGTTTAGCACCTTTTCGGGTACCTGTTGGACATTTTTATGTCTTCTTTTAAGAAATAGCTTTTCAGGCTCTGTGCCCAATTTTAATCAAGTTTTTGTTGTTGTTGTTGTTATTGAGTTATCTGAGGTCCTTATACATTTTAGATATTATTCCTTTCCTTGATATATAGTTTGCAAATATTTTCTCCTGTTCCATAGATTACTTTTTCACTTAGTTGATTGCTTCTTTTGCTATGCATAAGTTTTTTAAATTGATGCAATTCCATTTGTCAACATTTACTTTTACAGCCTCGGATTTTGGGTTCCTATCCAAAAAAAAAAAAAAAAAAAAAAACCATTGTCAAGAAACTTTTGCTTATGTTTTTTTCTAGTTTCAGCTCTTGCTTGGTGTTCTGTGGGCAAGAAGTCCCCATACATAAACACGTATGTAGAAACTGTGTCCAGGAACCTAATTTAATAAGCAAATATATATTTGGACCTATATTTACCACCTTTGCTTACACAAAAGTAGCATACTATACACATTCTTTTCATCTTGTTTTATTATTTTTTTCTACTTAGCAGCATCTCCTACAGATCCAATATACAGAGATCTTTCTTGTTCCTTTTAATAGCTACATGGTACTTCATCTTAAGGATGTACCATAGTTTATTCAAGTATCCTATTGATGGACATAAAATATTTCTAATCATCGAATATTACAAATTGTGTTGCAATGAACATAAATGTCATTTTATATTTTGCCAGTGTACCTCTGGGTCAGATTTCTAGAAATGGATTGTTAGGTCAAAGGGTAAATGCATAATTTTTATATATATTGCTAATTTTCCTCCATGAAGATTGTATTATTTGCTTTCCTACCAGCAGTTATGATGTGACTATTTCCCCAGTCTTGCCAATAAACTATGTTGTGAGACTTTTGAAGTTTTACCAATCTGATAGGTCAAAGTGCCATTTCTATATAGTTTTAATTTGCATTTATCTTGCTTTTATATTTTTAAAGAAATTTACATGTCTTTTTCAGTAAAATGTTTATATTTTCAGTCACTTTTCTATTAGATTATTGATGTTCTTGCCAATTTTTAGATACTCTTTATATATTAGGAATAGAAGATTTCTTCTGTAATATAAGTTGCAAATATTTTTCCAGATTAGCCTTTTGTATTCTTACTTTACTATAGTTTTGGTTTTATCTTATTATATAGTATGAAAAAAGATCTAAAGTTTATATATTTTTTTCATGTGACTATCCAGTTATTTATATATCTAAAACTTTTTCTTTCCCTCCAGGGTTGACATTCTACCTTTTTCATATACTAAATTTCTATATACTCTTGTGCTTAATTCTGAATTTTCTATCAGGTTTCATCAGTCTGTCAATTCATACACCAATACCAAATTTTATGATTATAGAAGCTTTAAAAATATTTTAATATTGTACACGGCTAGTCCCCATACTTTCTAAGTGGGCTTTTAAATAAGTGTTTCTAGCTCCAGGAAAAAAAAAAAAAAAAAAAAAAACTAATGACAAGATGGTGTTAACTATATAAATTATCATAGAGAGAATTGACATGTGCTGGATTTGACATATGTACAACGTGATATGTCTTATTATTTATGCGTTTACTTTTGTGGCTTTCAAGAGTATTTTGTATTTTTCCTCATATAATTTGCACATTTCTTATTTAGTTGAAGCCTAGGCATTTTTGTATTTTTGCTACTTCAAATGTGGTTTCTAGTCCATTATTTTTCCTAACTAGTTAGTGCATGTACACAATTTGATTTCTGTGGGTGAATACCCTGTTTCTGTACTAAATTTTTTAAAGCAGATTTTTTCATTGATCCTTTTGGGTTTTCCAGAGATAGAATCATATCATCTGTAAAGAGAGATAATTTTATCTTTTTCTTGCCAGTTCTTATCCCCCTAATTACTTTCTCTTGTCCAATTGCTCTAGTTAATACCTCCAGTACAGGGTTAAATAGTAATGGTAAGCAATGGCCATTCTTGTCTTGCTCCTGACTTAGTGGATAAGTCTCTAGTGTTCCCCTCGCTAAGTAGACTTTGAGCTGTTATACATACTTTATCATATTAGAAAGTTTTCCTAATTCCTGTGTTTTACATAAGTTGTTGATAAATTTTGTCAAATGTATATATTTTGACCATTACTGGAGATGATCATATGACTTTTTTTTCTTAGCTCTGTCCATATGATGAACTGTATTAATTCACGCTAAGAATTTTAAGTCCTCTAGAAGCAGCCACCTCAGAACATAAAGCCCCTTGGCTTGAACTGGCAGGAAAAGAAACTAAGAGGGAGGAGAGATTTTTGAGCTGTTTAGTATCAATAATCATGCTGATTCTTTGCTAAGTTTCTGGCTTATTTCCTAGATATGTAAGCAAAGAGAGAATCGCCTGGCTAAATATTAATTCTATTTTTTATGACTCTTTATAAAACACTATATCCCCCACTACTGCCCCACTCTCCCTTTGGCACGTACACAATCAGACTCAACTTTTGAAAAGCAACGATTTAAAATCCTCGAGTCTTAGGAGACCCATAACAAGTCAAAATGCTCCTCAGCCAGTACTGCAGAGCCTAAGGTAAGCCCCATTTCTCACTGAACAGCACAGACCCAGCATACACGAGCTTATCCAAATTAAACGCAGGCACGTCTCAGCTTGGGAACTCAATCTAATTCCAGAAGTGAGAGATCAGCTTTATTAACCAGCCACATACCATCCCAGCAAGATGGCAGAATTAAAACCAGACTTCCCTCATGTTGTAAATTTGTCAGCAATGGCAATTTTACTTTGAAAAGTCAAACTTCTTTTTGTTATTTTCTCAGTCCCTCATGTCATGGTTGAGAAAAACTGAGTCCAACAAGGTGTTCTCTTTAGGGTGAAAAAAATGAATCTAAGGAGCTGAATACTCTAATGTCTGAGACTTCATTTCTTCATCATTGGAGGAAGAAGTCTGTGTGGATTACATACTCTATCCCCAATTGCTTAGCTTTAAAAAATAAAAAAAACCTATTGGCAGTTATCCTCTGCCTTTAATCCTCAGCAAGATAGGAGTGGAGATTAAATAGTCAGATACATGCTAGATAATTCTTTCACTTTCATCATGAAATTAATTAAAATGACTCTTGTGAAATGGGCAATCACCTTGCAAATACTCACCCCTTGTGCGTGCATGTGAACACCTCTGAAGTATGAATGGGAGGAAGTGATGTCGCCGTGAATCTAATGGTGAAATACTCCTCTTAACCTCTCTCAAAATGAAGCTTTTCTTTTTTTTTTTTTCTTTTTTTTGTATCTGAGGTTTGGAAGAGTTCCTAAGAACATTCTGATTAAATCATTCTTATATTCCAAATTACAATCATTTGAAATGAGACTGGGGAAGAGAAGATAGTTATTCGGGTCTTATAAGTTAGCTTGTCTCTAACTAGCTTCACAGGACCAAAAGCCTTCCCTCTCGTCGGCATCCCCACATCTGCCGCCCCACCTCTGCCATCTCCCTCAGTGCCACCCATTACCACCTGTACCCCGTTCTTGAGCATCCTCTTGCACCTGCCTCCACAGACAGGTGGGCTGACCTGGGCTCTAGGACTGAGTAGGAGAATGGTTCAGGGGTCCAAATTATCGGAAGTGAGCAGAACACTGTCCTGTGCCCCAAATGGACACTATTGTCATTTCCGGAGCCAAGGGGTATTTTTAGGGAAAACTTAAAAAAAAAAAAAAATCCTGGGCTCCATAACCTAGAGTCTGGGTGAACTGTCAGATTCCTTCCCCGTTACACCAGCTTTGCTTTAACTATTGATTTATATTATGCTTAACACAGATTCTTCACATTGCCATTGAGCCCACTTCCTCTTGTTACGTCTTCCTCAGTGGAAATGAAACCCAACTGGTGACCTGTATTCTTATAGAGATCTCTGTATTAAAGTTGCTTTTCTCTGAGCACAGATGACTGCCTTCGGCTTCCAGTCTACAAACACTCTCTAATGACAGTAGCGAACATGGCTTCTTTACATTATTTTAGGCATGTTTCCTTTTTATGACTTTGGACATGGCAATTCCTCTCTCTCAAAACCTTCATGGGGGTGGGGAACCACTGAGATTTGAGGAGAAATGCAGGTAATAAAAAGATGGCCTCACCCCTCTTTAATAAGTGACCAAGCATATCTATTTCATGGTAGAAACCTCTATGGTCCTGTGGTAATTTTACAAATGATAAATCAAACTGAGGATGTTACCTGTGGACAGCGAAGATGGTTTCTCAACATCACACCAGCATGAAGAAGCATCCTGATCTTCATGATTCTCTTCTCACTCTGTCTCCCTGTCTCCATACACGCCTTCTGGGCTCTGTCACTGGCCCTCACCCCCACCAATCTTTTCCTTATTTATTTGTCAGGGAGACTGTGGGCCAGGAGTGGGACGGGCAGGATTCTACGTGTTTACTAAGGACGCGCATTACGGATTTGGTACCAAATTTCCATACATTCTCCACAGAATACCATCTAAATGATCTTACCTTTGGGAATGTTTCCATCTCTAGCATTAACATAATCCCTGACTTGAAACTTCTCCATAAATGAAAAGCTCATTTTAAACACAAAACAGATGGTAAGTTTCTCAAAGTCTGGTCGGCCAGAATTCCATGTTCACTCATGGCTTATAAACTTCATCTTCTGAAGGATCATCCAGGGGGCTGATGAAAGTAAAGGATATTCTCTGCCTACATTCCCTTTTTCTGGCCTTTGCACTATTTGATCACAGCATCCTTGTTCTCAATGACATATGGAGAGACCAGCATAAGAAAGTCTGGCTTCCAGAGCGTAAAAGAAACCAGGCCCCTTGACAGGGAGAAAAGCAGCCATAGGCCTGTAACCCAGAGGGAAAGTGGCATAACGGGCTTGCAGAATCTCTTGAGGGTTTTCTTCTGATGGAGCCGGGTTTCTGGTTGTGCCTGTTTAAAGCTTAGATTTGAAGGCAGTGGCCCTGTAGGAACTAAAATGAAAGAAGGAATTCTACATGTCTCTTCGTCTGCAGAGGCAGCATAATACTCTGGCACTTACTAGCTTTGTAGCCCTCTGGAAATAATTTAATTGACATGTGCCTCAGTTTTCTCATCTACAAAGTGGGGATAATAATAGCACTCATTAATGTGATGAAGATAAATATTAAGAGAGTACACACATACAAAGCACTTAGGACAGTGCTTGGCAGAGAGTAAATACTAAATAGACATCTGAAATTTGGACCACAGAGGAAGATGTAGCTCTCTATGCAGATGGGAATTTTTTGATACATTTTCAATCTTTAACATTTCACTTTTCAAAAATTTTTTTTTCAGAAAAGGAGAATAAAATTGATACTAAATCCTTAGAATACATCACAGAAGAGGAAAGAAAAAGGGAGGGGAAGAGTAAAAGAAATGGAGGAAAAGTAAAGATCATATTAGTGTTTCGATAATATGACTCAGAGAAGTGTTAGAGGTTTAAAAAAATGGGGGAACGTAGTCTTAAAGGCCACTTGCTTTTAGAGCGTCATTTAGTTTTTTATTTTGTCACTCCGTACCCTTAGTGCTATAAACAGAGCCTGACATGGTACTCAATAAGCATTTGTTGAATGATTGAACTTTTGACGATTTTCCCTTCCTGCTCTTATTCTCTTATGATGGGATTTCACTCTAAAAATAAGTGTGAGCTGTAAAGTGAGCAGAGTTGAGAGCAGAGAGGTAGAGTCATTGTGGTTCCTTTTCTGCCCTTGACCTCCAGCCCTCATGCAAAACCACCGATATCTCTCTCCTGGCCTCTGCAGTCGCCTCCAAACTGCTCTCTGTGTCCGTTCTGGTTCCTTCCAACACATTCTCTGTAGGGCAGCCAAATAATCTGTTGAAAAAAAAAATCCATATCTGATCACATCACATCACCACTTAAAACCCTTAGTGACTCCAGAATGTCATTAGCATAAAATCCAAAATCTAAAATATTCTGTAATTACAGCCCCTGGTGATCTCAGCCTAACTCCTTCACCTCACTGGCTAATTAGCTTCCTCTTGCTCCTGTTATGTGCCAAGATCTACCTAATTTTAGGGTCTACTTACAGCTGTTCCTTTGCCTAGACATCTTCTTCTCCTTCTGCCCTAGCTAACTTCTATCACCTTCAGTTGTCTCTGATAGGACGCCTACCTTTCCAGGTTAAATCTCCTATTTTATGCTCTCATTGGACCCTGCACATGTCCATTATCACACTCATCACATAGTAATGAACAATTCGTTTAACTATGTGTCTAACATGCCTTGCTCTCCTGGTGGACGCTCCATGCAGGCAGGGGCCTTGCCTGTCTAATTCCATGCTTCAGCTTCAGCACAGAGCCAGCCACATGGTAGATGTTCAATCAACATTTGCTGAATTAACAATGAATTAATGAATAAAAGTATATGCCTGGCAACCCAAAAGGCTTCTCATGGTCAGAAAGTTCATACTGGAAAAATTCACTGTCTTTAGATTTAATTCACTCAGTTTTCTAATTAACTCAATCATCTGGTAGACATGATGGTATGATGCCCGACTTCCCCTGGTGGCAGCTGTTTGTGGGTTCACTGATCAGAAAACCGACACTGATCATCCAGCAAAAGGGACATTCATTCATTCATTCATTCACCCTCCATCCTACAGTCACTGAGCTTCATGTTCACAAATGCTTGCAAAGCACACGGAGATTTCAGCTTAATGATTATTTTTTTCTACAGAAATGAAAAGAATCTGATATCAAGATTCCATGTGCTTCAACGTCAGTTTGAAGGGGCAAGGTCCAGATTAATTAGAAATGTGGGGTTACTTCTGCCAACTGTAGAGATTAAGTCTCCAAAGCTTTAGTAAAGAAACCTAAGTGCTGACCATTCCAGTTACCAGGAATTGGCCGTGGATGAAGCGTTTGCACATGTGGATGCAGGGCTGGCCTCCAAGGCCTCTTTCTCTCCCGCTGGGCCAGGCCATTACGGAAGAGGTGCATAGATGTGTTTTGACAAGGTTGGAGAGACCAGATTCATCCCACCCTCAGCGAACCGAGCAACCCACCCCTATGACATCTTTCGCTGGGTTATAATCTGGGTGATAATAACAACTCTTCAAATCAGACTATGCCCATGTGGCTCTGCTTCCTGGTATCCGCCTGAGAGGCTGTGCCCTGCAGAAGGAGGAGCTCAGCTGGTTCTGCCCTCCTCGCGCCTTCACCTCCGTTTCATACGTGGAAATTACGGAATGGCGAAGGTGACATGATCCTAATGGCAGCTCCTCATTTCCGGCCAAATGGATGCACTGAGCATAGAGATCTTTGAAAGTCAGAGTCACTGCGTTGATGGCAATGAACCAGAGAACGCGCTGTCCTCCGGGGGAGGCACTGCCACCGAGGTGGGTCCCCTTTGCCTGCTCAGTGCTCAGGCCTCTTCGTTCAACACTCTGCGGCCTCAGTGGTTTTCGTGCTCGGTCCCCTGGGAACGCATTTGCTCCTGCCAAGCAGTTTTAAAGCTGTTTCTGCAAGATTCCCATAAGAATACTTCCCACTATTTCCAGGAGTTTATCAGAAGATATTGTTTCCAGGGATTAGGTCCGTATTTATGTATTTTAAAAATGCCTGTTTACACCAAATTGGAACACCAAGAAAGTTCGACCAAGCAGGTGGATTTTTCCTGAGCTCTCTATTTCTAAAAACTAAAGAGAAAGAGTCAACGGACAACTTCCAGCTTCTGGAACCTGGAATCAGAATAGACTTCACAGCGTGTTTCTCAGTTTCTCACACTTTATCGACAGCATGAGGTTCCTAGTAGCCCCCTTGGGCACTGTGGAAATGCAAGCACCTCTGAATTGTTAGGTGAAGGAAAAATTCATTTCACTTACTTGAAATTCTTTGAAATCTGTTAGTGCTCTATAGTATGGACAGGAATTCTCAATTAAGGAAAATATTTGAATATTTGTAAAGCCAGAACATTCCATTTTAGGGAAACAGGTGTGCATTCATTTGTAGAGAGCACACTGCACACAGAGAGAAATTATTGATTAGTTTTAGAGAGAAGAATAATATCTCCAAGCATGATGTATATCAAATCAATTTGTAACTTTAGCCATCCGATACCTTTAAGTTTGTGTAGAGGTAGAAGAGCTTAGTTCTTACATTTCCTCAATAGAATCACCTTGATGTTCTGGAATGAGGTTTCCACAAATCTAATATATTGCTCCTGAAATAGCCTATTAAAAATGATGACTTGTTCTAATCTACTGCTCTCTCTGGCAGGGAATGTGATTATAATCAGTAGGGCAAAGGTCAATAAGAATGAATGGCATCTGTTCTCGAGGCGTCTATGAGAACGTTTTCAAAAACAGATAAGAATTTAATATAGGAATTTTTCATCTGCCTAATCAAATTTAGAAGCCCCCATGCTGCCTGGAATTTGCGCTGTAGATTGGAATCTGCAGGTGGCTATAAATGAGTTATGTGTATTAGAAAGGAGTTCATAAAATAGGAAAATTTTGGGGGGTGATAGTTTAAAGGTTTTTACCAGAGTCCTGATTCTTGACAAAAATCGCTGTATTTATCCTCACGATCTGTGAATCAGAAATTCGGCAGGGCTCAACTAGACATTTCTTTTGTCCTACATGGCACTGATGGGTGACACTAAGGTGGTTTTCAGTGGCAGCAGGCCTAAAGGGTCCAAGATGGCTTCACCCATATGCATGGCACTTGGCCAAAAAGTCAGGATGTCTGGGCTCAACTGGCCCTCTCCATCTCCGGATGGTGTCTAAGCCTCTACGTATACTCTCCTGCAATAGCTGGGCTTCTGATATGGCAGCTCAGGGCTATAAGAAATAGAATGGGAGCTGCCAGGCCTTTAAGACCTGGGCCTGAAAATTGCCAGTGTCGCTTTCACTGTACTCTATTTGTCAAAGTTGTCACAGGTTCGAAGGTAAGAAACAGACTCCATCTTTCATTAGCAGTATCAAGGAATTTTCAGCCATCTTTAACTTGCTCCGAGGGATTGAAGGAAAAACGTACAGAATTAGAGTTTGGGGATCTCTTCAGGCAACTGATGAACATTGTTTAGAGGGCCCAATAGCAGTAAAGTCCCCATTTAAACACTTTTTTATTCTACCTCTGCTTGTAACATGGTTACTCAAAACGGCTCTTTCATTTGGCAGTAGAAGTTGCACTGAGCGCCAAAATGCAACCTGTAAGTAGGAACCCCGTGTCTGATATCCTCATATTTGTTTCCATTTGAAAAAAAAAAAACTTACATAATTATTGCTCTTGTTTTTTGATTATTACTTCCTTAATTATGTTTAAAATGCTCAGAAAATTCACTGGAAAAAAAAAATTCAACTTCTGTATGCATGCACATTGGGTCCAAATTTAAACTGTCTTTAGTTCACCTACTGTGCCAATTGCCTTTAAGCTCTGCCAGTTTTCCATTCTGGGTACAAAGGAAAAGGAACTAACCCATAATTTGCAGCTCTCCCACCCACAGTTGGAAAGGCCCCCGATATATTATGGTTGTATCAACTACATTGCCAAGGCATGAAATGGTGAATTAGGACTCAAGTTTCAATTTAACTCTGCTACTTCCTGACCCCTGTCTTTCCCTTTGACGCTCTTCCAATGTTTGTGGCTATAACATAGGGTGTGTGTGTCTTTGAGAATTCTACCTCCCTCCCGTTTTTTATTATAGCATAAGTCCAGATCTAGAAAGACAAATTTCAGAGAAAGTAATCAAAGCAGATGAGAAGTCTCATTTCTATTCTGCGTCATAAACTCTGAAGTTGGAGGTCCTCTGGTTCAGACGCCTGTCTCCAGAATGTCAACCTCTAAACATGTTCTGGACCCCAGGGCCCCAGCGGAGCCATGAATTAATAATACCGTGAAAGGATTCTTCTCCTTATAGTAACTTCCTAATGGCTTTAAGTGTTTTTAGATCATTACATTTTTGACAAAAAAATTGGGGTGGGGGAAGCAAAGGAGAAAGAAAAAACAAAGAATATAAACTTTAGCCAAAAACGTTAAGAAACGTCATCTGAAAATAAGTCGGGCTAAAGAAAAATATATTACTTGGTTTACGAAAAGCTGAAAAACACACACCATTTCAGGAACACATTTATCAAAAAAGCAAGGCAGCCTTTGACTTCAGGAGTGCGTGTCTGTCTGTGTGCCTTTATGTTTAGGTTTCCACAAAGAAACAATCAGATGTAGATGTGGTTAATCACTGATATCCTGGGTGAGCAGCAAATCATTGTATTCTGTGCAGTTCTCCCAAAGCCCAGAATTCTGCAGTGGCCACCACAATCATTGTCATGTGTTTCTGTGGCACAGAGACCATATTGCAGTCACAGGAGGTGTAATGTGCATGAAGTGTAGTGATGACAAGCTCAAAGGTGGCATGAACATTAGGCTGTATCAGTACCTGCTTAGCAACCAGCACGCAAAGAACCTGTAAACTGGACCAGATTTAAGTCAGATTAAGACATTTCTAATCTACACCATCCTTACTCTTTCTTCTCCCTCCACGTGGACTGGTCAGGCTGAACAGACTAAGGGGGCTGGGAGGCAGGGCCAGGCTTTGCTTTACTTTGACTATACTCAAAATCCTTTTGGTTAAGAACAACGTAAACCCTGGAGAGAGCTTTGACAAATTATTTCAGCTCTCTCTCTCTTCTGTCCTCTCTATTGCTTTGTCCCTTCCACGTGTTCAGGGTACCATTGCTGACCGTGTGTACCCTACATTCCTTCTCTACTAGGGGCTCGGCAAAGGCTGTTGCTCATCATGCTTTGTT
Organism: Rousettus aegyptiacus; assembly: GCF_014176215.1. NCBI lineage: Eukaryota > Metazoa > Chordata > Mammalia > Chiroptera > Pteropodidae > Rousettus > Rousettus aegyptiacus. Next base: position 80,888,352 of record NW_023416285.1, read on the forward strand.
CCCAGCGTACCACACTAAAAATACCTCTGGGTCACTTTCAGCACTGTTGACAGCCCTCCTGCATTGCTTTTGCCATGGCTTAAAGGTGCGTCACCTTCTTGGTTCTCCCTTTGCTGTCTCAGCTTCCTCTGCCACATCTGTAATGTTGGAATTCCCCTAAGGCTCCGTTCTAGGCCCACTTCTCCCTCCAGAAAATAGCTTCGTGCCTGTCAAACACAAAAGACACGAATTACTCACAATGCAGTCTCAAGCCCAGGCCTCCACTCTGAACTCCAAATCCACTTACCTAGCTACTTCCTTAATGAATCCACTTTGGTCTCTCATAGATACTTAAACTCAAAAAATGTAAAATCAAATTCCCATTTCTTGCCCTAATCCCAGTACTCTTTCAGTATTTCCTATCAAAATGAACCCATTATGTAAATAGAAACTTAAGATATATCTGAAAAATTCTCTTTCTAGTTCCCATATCTAAACTATCACTTAATTAACTTTTCCTCCTAAATATGTCTCAGATTTTGCCACGTCTTTATCTCTACCTACTCCACTCACCTCTCATGCTGACTGAGTCTCTTCTTCACGCACAACCAGAGTCAAGATTTTGGAAACTCAATCTAATCATGTAACTCTCTCAATTAAAAACTTCTTTAGCTTCTTGTTGGTCTTAAAATAAAACCCCAAATCTTTCACTTGGCTTTTAAGGCTTTGCATGGTCTGACCCTGGTGACCATACTTCCTCTTCTCCACGCTCCAACCACACACACTGGACCTTCAGCTTCTAGAATGTTCTGTGCTTGATAGAGCCTTTGTATAAGTGCTGTGTCCTTTGCCTGGAATATTCTCTCATCCCACATCCGTAGATTTCAACACATCAATCACTGCTCCGGGGAAGTTGTCCTAATCTTCAGGTCCCCTATTATTAGGGTGGTCTTCATTTCCCATTTTTGTCCTAAGAGATAATTTAGTTTCTGTCCATTTCTATGCTCCTTCTCCAGGCTTCTCTTTGACTCTGTGAGCTCCCCAAAACACTAATAAATTCCTTTCTGATCATAACAGAGTCAGCATTTGTTCCTTGCAAACCACGATACTCTATAAGTGAAATATGTAAATGTAAGCCATTAATTCATACCGATCCAGAATCCACTTAAGTATAAAATTAAACAATCGAAGTCCCATATTTTTTTCTAAGAAAAAGACAAAGGAAAAAGAACCAAAGAGTTTTTGATTTTGCTTTCATTATTTGTTTATTTTTATGTGACTTGGGATATAGGACAATTGCCCCCTTTTTTTTCCATCTAACCACAATTCAAACATATTTGTTATAACACCCTTTATGCTTATACCACATCTCCAAATCTTCGTCCAGAAATAAATATATAGCCATCATGATAACAGGGTCTGAGCAGATTCACCTCAACCCCTTATATTTTCCTTATCTCATAACTAGAAAAAGATATTGAATTTTCGTAACAATTACTCTGATGAAAGTTCTGAAGTGACTTGTGAATCAAAGAAAGATTACATTATGTTTAATAGTTTATTGATAATCTATTGCCACAATAATGCTAAGTAACAAACACCTTAAAACTCAGTAGTGTAAAATAATAAGAATTTATTTTGTTCGTGATTCTTTTGGTCATCGGGACCTCTTTCTGGACTTGGCTGGTCTTGCTCATACACTGACAGTCACCCAAAATTGGCTAGGCAGCTCTGCTGATCTTGGCTGGGCTCTCTCATGTGTCCAAGGGGTGATCTGACTGTCAGTTAGGATAACTGAGGTGAATTGATTCATTTTCCAGCATGACCATGTTCTCATCGTGAAGGCAAAGGACCAAGAGAAGAAGCAGAAATGTGCAAGCACCTTTTAAGAAATTTGCTTATTTCAAGTCTGCTAACATGACTGGCCAAAGCAGGTTAGAAACACATTCCGCCTCTTGATGGAAACACTGAAAAGGCATGTTGCAAAGGGCTTAGACTCGGGATGAATTGGGGTCATTGATTCAATCCAACTACCACAGAGCATAGTATTTTGCAACTTATAACTTAAATTTTAAAAAGTGGCAGGCAGCCATACTCTCTATATATTGAATACATTTCTACTTTCTAAATAGTTCTGTTTTAACAGTATTAAATTTAGTATCTAATATGCACTCAGCAAAATGAAAGGGACTATAGGTAATCCTGAAAAGGTGTGATGCAAAGAAATAAATAAAGGTATAAACTCCTTGAATATTACATTGCTTCCATCATGTTAAGAAAATATAGTTTATTTGAAACCATTTCTATTCTTTAGAGACAGATTCTAAAGTCATACACAGTTCTGATAGCTCACAAAGGCAGTTTGACAGTTTGGCACATTACTGCTTCAGGACAGAATGTGTCTCAAGGGCACATTACAGAAAAACTTGGGCAGGGAGCTGCTGCTACCATATTATGGAGCCTGAGAGCAGGAGCTTTGATGACACCCTCCAGGCTTAGGCAAGCTTTTCTGACTCCTCGTACAAATAGGTCACTTGCGGCCACACCTTCTCATGAGCCAAGATGGCGCTGGGCACCTTCAGATGGGATCTGCAGCTAAAGGGTGCAGGCAGCTCCAGATCCTTCATATGCAACCAGTCAGGTCCTAAAGAGCTGCAGACTGAGGCTTGGATCCAGAGTCCAAATGGGGTCAGATGTGTGTGTGTGTGTGTGTGTGTGTGTGTGTGTGTGTGTGCGCGCACGTGTGTGTGCACCTTCTGTCATAGGGGTGAGAGGAAAGAGCAAATTCAAAGACAGAATTAAACTATTCTAAAAAAACAAGAGGAATTAGTCCATCATGGTCACCATCTTTATGTCCCAAGAAAACCCTGCTTCTAAGCAGCTTGTGGTGCCTGTCAGAGAAGACAATAGTGGCAAAAGAAACTTTTCAAGAACATTGTGGCCTCCCACACATTGTTTGATGACCATGATTCATTTACAGCCTGCCTAAAAGCAATCAAAACACTTTTCTAAGTGGACCATAAATGTCATGGTTGTCTAGTATAACTGATGAGTAGAGTATTCATTTTTACTATTAAAAAGCAGGAATCTAATTAATTTTTTTTTTAAATAGCAGTTTCTAATTTAGAAATTCCCAAAGGCATCAGCACTTTAACACTCTAATGTGGGATACGTTACCGAGAGCCTATGGGGAATCTTTTCGAATCCCTTTTTCCTTATCTGTATTTTTCTGCTGCATGAAGGAAGAACAACTGGATTCAAAGCCAAGAGACAGAGGTTCTCAGGGATGCTACATTTTGGGTGCATGCTGCGTGCATCCTACCTCCTAAGCCCTGGGACCCGGGCTCCTCCCCTGTGCAACTTTCCCGTGCAAGTTTGTCTTTGTTAATATCTTAGCAGTTTGCACCAGAAAGTCTTTGTAGCCAAAAGAAAGCAGTGAAGCAGCTTTCCCATCACACGATGTTGCAACAAAGAGGCGGATAGTGGAAACATTTGCCCCAAACCGTTTAACAGCCTCTAAGGAGGCACAATTTCCTTTCAAAGTAAACTATATTTCAATTCATAGAACGTTTTTATTACCCAAATTGGACGAAGTAATTGATTGTTTTGGACCAGACTCCTCCATTGTCTCAACAACAATTAGCTGATGAAGCATTGCATAGTTAAATGATAACCTGAAAAAAATTCAGGTAAGATTTCCTGTAATCGTTTGCTATAAAACCAATCTTGCCTTCCCCAATTACTCTTTGACTACTCAAGATATGATCACTACATTTAAATCGATCCTATAACTTGGCACATATACCAGCTTGTAAGCGTACAGTGATGTTCGCCCTGAAGCAGAATAGTTATATTGCTTTATGAGTGCAGTTCGCACAGGGCCAGAATGTAAGCAGCTTTTTAACTCCAAATGCATTGCATTTTTAAATATATATTAATTTTTATAAGCGATGGAGTCAAGCACTTTTCCTTTAAATTCTCAGCTTTATCTCCATTTTTATTCAAACCATCATCAATCAAAACATGCACTAGCAGTTACTGATGTAAAGTGTCATAGTAAGAAGAACTGAAAGACACTGACCCTGCTCTCTGAAACTATATAACATAGATAAAGAAATAAGCCATGAACACAAAATATATACAAACATCTATCACTATGTGTCAAAAGTAGACTATTAGAGAGTCAGATTTATGGCCCAGAATCTGCCTTCCCTGGGTTAGAATGGTCAGGGTCAGCGTACAGGGGAGAGGCCGTCTGTGCTGAGAAATGGGTAGACTCTACGTGCTGCCAGTATGTTCCTAGAAAAGGAACAGAACACGCAGCTGTCATTTCTACTTTTCACAGAAGACAGATGTACATTTCCATACGTGGTGTGTATTGATGGTTACGGCTCTCATTTATTTTCTCTTCACACTTCCTGTCTATCTCTATCTTTCCTAACTGTCCATCTCCCTTGAATTCTATCTTCACAAGCTTTTTCGCTATATCTCTCTATTTGGGCATGAATATAAGCTGTGGGTATACCAACTTGCCCTACTTTTCAACACTACAAATAACTTTAGCTGCTGTTTCCAGAGGATCTGACAGAAAGACAGGAATGTGCCCATAAGAATCTCCTTTATGTGTACCTCTTATGAATACATGTTTTTTGCTGTTGGTAAAAGGAACATGGATAAGTGGACAGGTCTCATGATTGACCATTTGTTTGGGGAGTCAGCCTTATTGTTTCAGAGGTGTGAATTCAGTAAAAAATCAACCTCACTTTTGCTTAAGTCCCTAGATGCCAATCATACAAAGATAGCGCCAATCCATCTGGTAGGCAGATTAATGTCTCTGTGATCAGCTTGGCCACAGTGACCAAGAAATGCTGTGCTGCCATTACATTACCTCCAGCTATAAAAATGTTTTTTTCTTCTAAATTAGACTATTTTTAGTCTTAATTTTCCTCTAAGGCAGCAATTTATATTGGGGACAATTGAGAGTCATTTACTTTCTAATTCCCTAAAAGTCAAACTAAGTCTCCATAAGCTTCTTTTACGATACAGCACATGCAAAATTATAGGTGAAGTTACCCATCCTAGTAGAGACAGTGCTTAATTGAGATGAATCTGGGAAAAGATTGAACTTTACAACACACACTTGTACTAAGGCTCAACAACAACTGTACTTGTCACAGTAACAAGTATCTAGCTCTCTTTTCCAGCTTTATTCATTGAGGGGGGACTCAATGACCATTTTCCTTGCATTTCTACTCAATTCCAAATGCTAAGGTCTTTGTTAATGTTCTTCAAAGACATAAATCACTTTGAGGAAATGGGGCAGTATTAGCAACCAGAGCAACAAATACAAATGCTTCTCTCGGAGTCAGGGATATTTAACAGGTCTGTGAGCTAAAGTGCATAAAACTGTTTTCATTCGAAATTATGTAAAACGCCCTATCAATAAAATGCAGAACTACCCATGGGAGCGGCTGTCAACTTCTGTATATGTTGCATCTTATGAGATTGTCCAGGGGCAAATAAAGACTCAATGCACTTCTCAAAGCTAAGTCACTACAAATGCCAGACGTCAATCAGGGGTATTGTGAAGTCCAAGGGGCACAAAAGCATGTCCAGAATGCTGAGCAGCTAAGAGAGACTCTTCCCACATGGTGGGTGATCCTGGGTGGCCACGCCACTCCAAGTGACACCTATCAAAGAGAAGATACAGAAAAGGAAAACAAAATGAGACCTCAAGGACATACAGTAAGTTTTGTTAACACAGATCACAGCAGGAAAGGGACTGGGAGTTACCTAAGAGATATTTGTTTCTTTGTTGCTTTTTGTTTTTTCAATAATGGTCACTTATCATACACTTAAGTATGCTGGGCATCCTGCTAACCATTTCATTGACAAAGATCTATCTAATGCTTACAACCCCCTGAGAAGTAGATATGATTAGTGCCTTTTAGAAATGGAGAAACAGAAGAAGCTTAGAGAGATGAAGCAATGTCACTAAAGTCCAACGCTAGTCAGTGGCAGCAGCACCAGGATTTGAATCTGAGGTGCTGAGGACTTCAAGTCTGAACTCATTGCTGCATGGCACCAGTGGGCGTCATGGCTCCAGTAGGTCCCCTGGTGTCAGCGGGTCCCACGCCAAAATGGATTGATCAATGTAGGTAAAACCACCTGCATAATTAAAGCAAGCAAACTTAACATACAAAAGCCTGTTGTATTTCACATCTATAGGGCTGAATGATTTAATTCGCTAGATTTTTATTTCATTTTGTGGTTGGTAATGGTTTAGGCCTGAGATGGAGGCTTCTCTTCTTAAAGCAAATATCAAACACCTGTGAGAGACCTGAAATGGCCAGGTTTAGTAGTCACGCAGAAGAGGTGTACTCGGAAACCCACAGCCTAGAGAGTCCACGCAGGAAGGGAAGGAAAGCACGGGGTTTGCCTTTCTGTCCTATGGCTCCCTCTAAAAAGGCTGGGCGAGAGGCCTGACGCAGAATAAAATGGGACTTCAGGAGTATTTGGGCAGTGTACAGAGGCCTTGTCTAAGCACTGCAATGCCGAGTGGCCAAACAGGGATCGGAGCTGGGAACAAAAATACTCCTGACCCTGTGGTCTAGCCCAGAACGCCAACTCTCTGCAGGCCCAGGAGGCATGGGGTAGGTGGGGGACAGGACGCAGGGACTGGTAGAACTTGGAGCCCTGTCTCTGCTGTTTCTGAACAACTTTCTTTTGTTATACCCAATACCATAAAGAAATGGATCCTTCACCACCCAAATTGTGACCTAAGGCTTATTTTCAAACATTTTCTCTGTGGAAATGGTGCACTCCATAACAAATCCAGGAGAGATAACATAACAACACAACAACATCCTGTCAGCAGGAAAAGATGGCAAAAGTCCTATTTTGAAACCTGAAACATGATTTTTGTCATCTCCCCCCAAATTAAAAGGAAAGCAAAATCCTGTAAAGTTCATATAATCTGAATTGCTAAATTCGTTAATACAAACAAATATCTTAGGGGAAAACTGTTTTAATTTGGCAAAACTTACGTATAATATACTTAATTGTGAAAGACTGAATGCTTCTTCTCCAGATCAGGAGCGAAGCAAGGATGCCTACTTTCTCCACTTTTACTCAGCATAGTGTTAGAAGCTCTAACCATACAATGAGGCAAGAAAAAGCAAAGCCATACAGAATGGAAATGGAAAAATAAAACTACCCCTATTTTCAGATGACATGATTGTCTGCATAGAAAATCACAAAGAATCTACAAAATTCTCCTAGAATTAATAAATAAGATCAGCAGACTCAAAGGATACAAGATAAACATAAAAAATCCTATTTTCGTATACTAACAAGAAACATGTGGACATGGAAATTAAAAACATAATACCATTTACAATTGATCAAAAATGAAATACTTAGTATAACTCTAACAAAATCTATTTAGAACTATGTTTGCTGAAAACTACACAAAGCTGATGAAAAAAAATCAAACAAGGTCTAAATAAATGGAGAGATCTGTGCCTGTGGCTTGGATGTCTCAATGTAGTAAAGACATCAATTCTCTTTAAATTATCCTATAGTTTTACTGCCATTTCTGTCAAGATCCCACAAATTTTTTGGTAGGTATAGAGAAAACTATTCTAAAAGGGAAAGAAACTATAATAGCCAAAATAATTTTGAAAAAGAAGAAAAAAAGTAGGAGAGATCAGTCTACCCAATTTAAAGATTTACTTATAGTTACAGTAATTAATACAGTGTGTTATTGGCAGAGGGATAGACACATAAATCAAGGGAATGGGATAGAAAACCCAGAAATAGACCCACACAATTATGCTCAACTGATTTTTGATGAAAATGCAAAAGCAATTCAATAGAGAAAGAATAAACTTTTGAACAAATGATGTTGGAGCAATCAGATATCCATAGGGGCAAAAATAAACCTTAAACTTAAGTCCACTATTTTCTTCAAAGATTAACTCAAAATGGATCATGGACTTAAGTGTAAAACTATACAACTTTTAGGAAAAGACACAGGAAAAGATATTCATGGTTTAGAACGAGACGACGAGTTTTTGAACTTGATACCAAAGCATGATTTATAAAATAAAAAGTTGATTAATTGTGTTTCATCAAAACTGAAGACTTTTGCTCTGTAAAAGACCCTGCCAAGCTACAAAGTGGGAAAAAGATATTTGCAAATCAAATATCAGACACTGGCCTCAACAGTAAAAAAGCGAACAATCCAATGACATCATGGCAAAAGACGTACACAGCCATTTCACTAAAAAAGATATACAGATGGCAAATAAGCCTGTGAAAAGACGTTCGACATCATCAGCCATTAGGGAAATGCAAATTAAAACCAAATCAAATATCACTATCCCCCAACAGAATGACTAAAATAGAAAATAGTGACAACTAAATGTTGGCAAGGATGCGGGGAAACTGGATCACTCATGCATTTCTGGTGGGAATTAAAGTGGTGCAGCCACTCTGAAAAACAGTTTGGTAGTTTCTTAAAAATCTAAACTTGCAATTGTCATATCACACAGCAGCTGCACTCCTAGGCGTTTATCTCAGATAAATGAAGATTTGTGTGCAAACAAAAACCTATATACAAATGTTTATAGCAGCTTTATTCAGACTGGCTAAAAACTAGAAATAACGCAGATGACCATCAATAGATGAATGGTCAAACTGTGGTACATCCATACCATGGAACACCACTCAGCAATAAAAAAAGAATGAACGACTGATACACAAAACGACTTAAATGAATCTGTGCAGAATGATGCTGAGCGGAAAAAAAAATCAATTTCAAAAGATGACATGGCGAACAATTCTGTTTATATAAGATTCTTGAAATGACTGGATTACAGAAATGGAGAACACAGTCATGGTTGCCAGGGGTTAAGGACTGAGTGGGGACAGCAAGTGAGTGGGCGTGGCTGAGAAGGGAACTTTGAGAGATCCTGCGGTGATGGACGTGCCTCGTGTCTTAACCATGTCCCGGCTGTGGTTTTGGACCGTCGTTTTGCAAGACGGAGGAAAACTGGGCAAAGTGTGTATTGAGATCTATCTGTATTGTTGCTTACAACTGCATGTGAATTTACAATTATCTCGACATAAGACGTTTAATTAAAAAAAAAAAACAAAACACCTTTCTGTCATGTAAGAAAACCCTCTCTCTGATGTTTACAGCACCATCTCTTCTCTTGACCGCCTTTAAATCTTCAAATGTCACTCTGGAAAGACAAAATTCATTAAATTCAACTTGTCAATAGCATTCTTATATTCACATTTATGGAAAGAAATTATCTCAACTAACTGTAAATACATTGTCTTTGCTCCTAAATATTTCATTATGTGAATTCTGAAATAATATACTTTGAATTGAGTTGTATCTTTCAATTACTGAAATAACCTTTCTGAATCATAGGGGTGAAAATCAGTTATCCTCAAAACAAGTTTAGTTCTAATAGAAAATGCACAAATACTAAGTAGTGTGCTCTTGGCATGATATTTTATATTAGTTCTTCATTCTATGTATGTGGGAATATACATGCCACAGTTTTACACTGGACTCTTTGCCAAAGTTTCCTTTTTGTCTGAGATCCAATGTTTCTGGTTAGAGTTTCATAACAACATATGCATTGTTTCCACTGGGGTTTACACCAGAAATAATTGTGTAAAATGGTGGTATAATAGAAACAATACAGTTTTTATAATTTATTGTTGCATTGTCACTGAACTTCACAACTCTCAGAGTCTGAAGGACTGTCGTTAAGTTAGCGACTTCCTGGAGGAACCAAAACTGAGCGCTAAGTGTCCCCGCTTGGTGTGATTATCAGTTTTAGAAACCTGTGATCCAGGACACTGATGATTTCTGCAAACTCCTAATATTAAAAAGGGAACTGCATAGCTTTAAATTAATGAACATGCAAAGCACAAAGTTCATTACTTAATTCAAAAACTGCACAGAGCATTGCTCACTCCTCTGACGTCTCCTTACATGGGCAGACTTCTGGTTAATGAACCCCCCTCTCGCTTCCTGCTCTGCCACTGATTCTCTGTATCTGGCACTGATTTCTCTGTATCTCAAGCTGGCTATTCTCCACATTTAAGTTTTTATTTACTATGCTCCCTGGAGTAGATTTGAGGATTAAAAAAATCCTCACGAAACACTTGCAGGTAATCAAAGACAAGTAGATAAGGAAAACACCCTTTAGCCAGAATAACAATAAATAAGATAAAATAAAAATATTTAAACACATACACACACATTATTTCAAAAATCGATGATGTTTAAAATTCTCTAAGCCTTTCAAATATGAAAAGTCTTCAGAACTGCTGAGTTATTATTTTAAAAGATTTAGTTTAGATTATTTTTATATGTTTTAGTCTTTTAAAAATTGGTTCCTTGCTTAAAGAACGGTTCATGGACTAATAGTGGCATCGCTGAGGAGTTTGATAGAAATGCAAGTTCTTGAGTGGACCTATTGAATCAGATTTAGATTAACTAAATGAGAATCCCTGGGGGCCCAAGAATCTGGGTTTCATCAAGTCCTCCAAGTGATTCCCATCTGCTACATTTTGAGAATTACTGATATTAGATTGGTGCTGCTCAAAGGCAATGTACATGCCATGAAATGAACTGTGTCCCCTCCCAAATTCATAGTTGAAGCCCTAAGCCCCAATGTGACTCTCTCTAGAGACAGGATCTTTAAGGAGATAATTAAGGTTAAATGAGGTCATAAGGGTGGGGCCCCGATCCTATAGGCAGTGGCCTCATAAGAAGAGGAAGGGAGGAAGATCTCCCTCTCACTTTCCCTTCTCCTCCTCCTCACCGCATGCACACCATTTGAGGACACAGCGAGAAGTAGGCTGTCTGCAGGGAGTGGGTGGAGGGAAGGGCTCTCACAGAACCCAGTCGTACTGACACCATGGTCTCAGACTTTCAGCTTCCAGAGCTGTGAGGAAATACGTTTCCTTGCTTAAGCCTCCCAGTCTGTGGTATTCTGTTATGAGTGCCAGAGCTGACTAAGACAGTACCTATGAACCAGATAGGCATCTCGTTAAAATACAGGTTCTGATTCAGTAAGGAGATGGGAGCTGGTCTCCTGAGTGAGGCTATTATCCTGGTCCATAAACTCCTCTTGGAGCAACAAGGAGTAATAAGAACTTCCCATTTCAATTAGAACAAAATCCAACCACCCACGTTGATCTGTAAGGCCCTGCAAGACCCGGGCCGCCTACCTCTCTGATGCCAGCCTGCACTCCGTTCCCCACCACCACACTTCAGCGCCCTGCCCTAGCTCCTGCCCCTCAAACATGCTAGGCGTCTCCCTTCCTCCTGCCTCAGGATCTTGGCACTTACTTTACCTTCTGTCTTCGCCCCCAGCGCTTTGATGACTGCTCCCTTCTCATCTTTTGGGCCTCAGTTCCAATGTTATCTTCTCAGAAAGAACATGATACCTTTCTAAAGCAGCCCATCTCCTGTCCCCATCCTGTCACAGCTTAGCCTTTCATAGCCCTCATCTCCATCTGAGACAATTTTGTCCTATTATAAATTGTTTCTCATCTCTTTCCTCTACAAGAATGAAGGCTCCATGGGAGCAAAATTGTGTCCTCCTTGATCACCTAAAAATATTTGTTAATGTAATAAATACTATAATGGTACTTCTTAGTAGGTACAAATACTAAAATTATAGGACTATAATTTTCCTCCATAAGTGGATACATGAAGACATCAGAATCACTCATTGAGTGTTTACTGAAGTCCTTGACCTGCCTGGCCCTGTTCTGGAGTCCCTGGTTCTCTGCCAGCTGTTCCTCTTTGTCTGTGTGTGAGCTAGGTCTGACCAGGAGAGGAGGACATCCATGGCTTCCAGAGCATCGATCACTGGGTCACGACGGCAGGTTTGCATTTGGCCAGAGTCCAGCGCTGGCACTCCTGCAGCCTCTCTGAGTGCAGATTTCCTCCTGCTCTTGACTAAACTTTTGCCTCAGCTTTACTGCTTGGCACAAGGTCCAGCTGCCCCTAAGCCAGGACCTGATTACTGTTTGTGGGGCTGGTGTCCTGACGCACCGTCTGCTTTGTGCTATGACCTTCCTTGGGGTGCTGGTTTCTGCTCCTCTGGCTCCTGTCCCTAGAGGTGGTTTTGGTCCTTACATGAATGAATGGTTGGATGGATTGCCCAGACACACAAAACACTGTCAGCTCATATCAGCTCACAAGAGGCCCTGGCACACATCTCTTTCTAGTTCTACATTCAGTGACTTCACAGTGGTAGCCTGCAGTCCGGTGTTAGTATTTACACCAGAGCAATGGGCAGTTGGTTCATATGAGGACTTGGTTTCCCTAGAAACTTCATTGTTAAGCATTTACCAGCTCCCAACTGGCTGAAGTCTACCTGTATTGGGCAAGTTCCTGCTCTGAGGACATCTTCTACTGCGTTGCCAGACCACCCAGAGCGATGTCTCGAAAGGCTCCCCAGCCATCCTACTCACTGGCCTGAATCAGCCCAGGCAGCTGCCTCCCTAGAGTTTCCATCCTGGTTTCTGCAACCAGCATATGTAATCTCAGTCTCCTTGCCCTGCGCCCTCCCCACTGTGCACATGCCCACATGTACATGCGCGCACGCGCACACACACACGCACACATCCCATAGTGAGGTCTCACTGGCTTGGAGTCTTTAAAAAACAAATGTGCTCAGAACTCTGAGAGGTGCTTAAGAGAGACCCAAAAACAACCAAGAACGACAAGATATAATTTGAAAGTTACAAAAAGAAAATAATGAAAGTTCAAGTTCTCATTCTCCCTAAATTTTTTCCAGACAATTTTTTTAAGTTTTAACAGACCAGAGAAAAACACAATTCAGATCACTGATGTTATCAAAGATGCTGGCACAAATATGCAGCCAGTCGCCCGGAAGAGAGACTGCAGGCAGGAGGGTGCATCTCAGTTCCTGCGTGATTAATCGCACTGCCTGGGGACGCCCTTTATTCTTGTGCAGCCTGATGCTTAAAGCTGTGGTTATCAACCAGGTAGGGGGACAATAATGACCAGCAGCCTCTCTTAGAGGCTTTTTCAAATTCTGAACAAACAACAGCCCTATCTCCTAGTGGCTACACCTCTTCATCATGAGAAACTGCTGCTTTAAATACTGTGTTGTTTATTTTTACACACATTTATATCTTATTTCCACCATTAAATTCTAGGTTCCTTAAAGACAGGGGTAGTGGCTTACACATGTTTTTATGTCTTCCGGGATTCTGACATCCTTGACGTTAAAATTTTCTATATGTCAAAAATTACACTGTAGGTATAATCTAAGGGAAAATGACAAAGTACTAAATTTATTTGTAACATGTCACAGAATTTTAAAACCACTTATTGGGGGGAAAAAATACACTTCCCTTTCCCAAAAAGGCCAAGAATAAATAAAAAGGAAATTTATAAAAATGCACAGATGACCAATAAGCACTTGAAAATCTGATTATTGCTACAAGTTATCAAAAAGATGCAAATTTAAGCAACAATAAGATGACTTCTTTACCTATTAAATTGATTTTTAAATTGTGTAAATGATTATACCCTCTGTAGATGATGTTTGGTGAAATGGGTGCTATCTTATGTTTTTGGGAGGAGTGCACACTATTGTGGCATTACTAAAAAAGTGAAATTGGAAGCAGCATGAGTGTGTGACCATAAAAAATTAAATAGATTATAGTGCATACATAGAACAAAATATAATAAAATAATTAAATTATTGTTATAGAAAAATATTCAATGGCATGGAAAAATATTCAGGAAATATGTTAATAATTGTGTAATTGTAGAAAATATAAAAGTGCACAGAAATATCATAAATGTACATCACGTCATGACAAGGAAAAAGGCAAATATTCAAGGTTTTGGTGTTTAAAATGAAAACATTTTATTACATTTGCTGACCTTCAACGAAGTTTTTTTCTGCAAATGGAAAATACTGAAGCCCCCTCTCTCAATGCTCCTCTGGTAATTAGGAATAACCCTTTACACAAATTTCTTTAGGCAATTTGTGTCAATAGGCAAATAAAATATATCAACGATTCAAAGATCAAAATCTGCATTCAACTCAGGAGTCAAGTTCTCAGAAATATAGCAGGGATAAAAAGTACCCGTTAGGAACTGGTATCTGATGTTTTCGCCTTGGACTTGGTCATAAAAACATACTACGGGGTTTTGAGTAAGAAGTCCTAGGATGGGGAAGGGAAAAATATGCACAGCAGGGTGGAAAGGGCCTGAAGGTTGGGGAAGGGCTGGAGATAGATCCCAACCGGCATTCTCTCAACACCTCTACAAGAGAAAAACGATCACTGAAGACCTCAAGAAGACCAATGGCCTTCTGCCCTGAATCAGCCTTCTAATCAGATTCTCTGTCTTGTTCTACACAAGTTTTGTTGAAGAGGTGTATCCTCAGGCAGCCAGGCTGTAACTTATAACCTGTGTTTCTATGTTGCCAGAACTCAGACATCATTAGTGTCTCAACAGCAGGATCCAGAATGTGTTGACCCCACGTGGTCCAGCTTCCTTGGTGAAGCTGTTCAAGGATTTCAGAAGGACTGAGAAAGAGCTTTCTATGTTAGTTTTAATTCTTACTCACCCAGAGCCTGAAAGTGTGAGTTTAACTGAAAACACTGACAGTTTTTTCACCTTCTTCTAATATGAGGGATTTCCTGCTTTTATGGGCATCCAAAGCCCCCTTCTCCCACCACACTTTAAATTCATTCTGGACTCTAATATTTCTCCACAGAGCCAACAGATATAATAATCTGTTCAAGCATTTACCACCTACTTAAACTAAATGATAGTTAATTCAGATGGCTAACTTGGAGTGTATGTGTTAAAACTAGACATGTACACATAAGTCCATAAAATCTGGCTAGGTGGTGCCTTAGTCCTTGGAGTCAGCTCTAACAGAATACCATGGAATAGGTGGCTTGTAGACAACAAACACTGATTTCTTGCAGTTTGGAAGCTGGAAGTCCAAGATCAAGGTGTTTGCCAGTCAGTATCTGGTAAGAGCACACTTTCTGGTTCATAGTCAGCATCTTCTATCTGTATCTTCACATGGTGGGAGCAGCAGAGGAGCTCTCTGGGGTCTCTAATCTCATTCAAGGGTACTACTAATCTCATTTATGAGGTCTCCACGCTTGTGATCTAATCACTTCACAAAAGCCTCACCTCCTAATATTATCATCTTGATGGTTAGGATTTCAACATGAGTCTTGAGGGGACACAAACATTCAGACCATGGCAGACAGTGTCCACCCACAGCCCAGGACCTGAAACTAAGCTGGAAAAAATTCACTGGGAGCAAATGCCAAACATAGAAAAACAGCTTCGTCCTCTTGCATTGTGTGCTATGCCTCTCCTGAAAATGGAAGTGGCCAGAAATTTGAAATTAAAAAATGCTCTCTTCGATACTACCGAGGCGCTTGGAAATATAAAAATAAATCAAATAAACCTCATTTAAAATTGACTCATAAAGCACTAAAGGAGGAATATCTCATGCATGTACCACTTACTGTAGGCGCATAACCAGCAGGAAGAAGGAATACAAGAACTATTTTGACAAGGGAAGATAACAATCACATGCGAATTTCATCTCCTGCTTTTAAGAAAAAGGAGGAAGTTTCCTGCCTGCCCCAGCAACAACGCACTAACCTCTGCTCGCAGCCAATGAAAAAAACTCTTGTTTTTCTCCAATGAACTTCTATTCAAAACAACCCTCCCCAATTTCCTCCTAAAACCTAATAAAAGCAAGCTCCTCTCCTTTGTTCTCTGGACTCGCCTATGGTTTTGTCATAGCTTGCTTGTCCCAAATTGCAATTCTCTGCTATTCTCAAATGAACCCATTTTGCTGGTAAAAGGACTGTTTTATTTTTAAGGTAGACAGAACTACAAAGGCTCAGGGCCCACAGGAAGCTGAGAGATCATTTTTGCCACTTCCTAATGTCAACACCGTCTTTCCAATGTCCCTAGTGGCACGATGTAGACTCTCACCACACAGCCCACCAACATGCCCACTCCCTTTCAGATGGCTTCATCCACAAGAGATCCCTGATCTTTAGAAAGGGCATTGTTGTGTTGGATTAAAATCGGCCTTTCCAAATCTCACCCTCTGCTTCTTATTCTGCATTCATGGAGGACCAAAAGGCAGAAAATCTCATTTCCCTTTGTGCTGTTAGTTTGAATGGTATAATTCAGGGATAGGAAAAGGTAAGGAGATACTTAACAGAAATGATCCAGTGATTGTAGGATGACCCACTGAAAATATTCAGCAAGTTTATTTACTGCTTTGGAACAAATGCTCACCAATGAGAGAAAATCGGAAAGAGGTCAGGAGAACGAGGCATTGACTATAAGAATTTAAAAACTCAACAATACTCTAAGGTATGCTGCGTTGCTTTTCTCAGCAGCCGTTTCTCAAGATGTGAAGGTGCATAAAAAATTAATTTGTATAAATACTATTTTCAGGTTTTCCTCTCAAACTGTAGAAACATTATGGCTTATAAATGTCAACATGATTAATGAACTATTAAAAGGAGGTATATATGTCACTGCTTCACATTTATTTCTAAAAATAAATATAAAGACATGGATTATCTATGCACATTATACTTCTCATAAGCACTGTGAAAATTAATAAAGGAAACCTCAACCAAAAATGAAGTTGGGAAGACCTGTAGAGAGAGACTTCACACACTATCAGTCATCATAAATTATCTCAAACAGGAAGAGACATACCTTGCATCTTCAAAAGGAAGATGTTTCTACTTTGCTACCCTGGTAGGAAGAAGGAAGATTTTCTGCTTGCCCAGCAACAACTTCAATCAACAGAAAATGCTACAGCTTAGACAATGAGAAGCCATTGTCACCTTAAATTCTTACTTTCCTCCAACAAACTATTATTTTTTTTCTAATGACTTCCTTTAATAAACTTTCATTTTTCTTTTGCTAATGGCTTCCTTGCCCCACTCTTTCTATAAAAGCCTTCCATTTTATATAACTCCTCAGAGTATCTCTCTGCTTGCTAGATGAAATGCTGCCCATTTCATGAATCATTTAATGAAGCCAATTAGATGCTCAACAAACTGGGTATAGAAGGAAAATATCTCAACATAATAAAGGCCATACATGACAGACCCTCAGCTAACATCATATTCAGTGCTGAAAAACTAAAAACTTTTCTTCTAAAATCAGAAACAAGACAAGACTGTTTACTATCACCTCTATCATTCAATATAGTTTTGGAAGTTCTAGCTAGAGCAATCAGGCAAGAGAAAGAAATAAAAAGCATTCGAATTGAGAATGAAGAAGTCATATCGTCACTTTTTGCAGATGACATGATTCTTTATATAGAAAACCCTAAAAACTCCACCAAAAAAAACTATTAGAAACAATAAAATACAGTAAATTTGCAAGATATGAAATTGATGAACAAAAATTCATTTCCATATACTAACAATTAAATTTCAGAAAAAAATGAAAAAACAATTTTATTTGTAATTGTAACAAAAGAATAAAATACCTAGAAATAAACTTAACAAAGTGTGTGAAAGATATACACACTGAAAACTACAAGACGCTGTTGAAAGAAATTGAAGAAGACACAAATAAATGAAAAGATATTCCGTGTTCATGGATTGGAAGAATTGACATAGTTAAAATGGCACTAGTACCCAAAATAATAACAGATTTAATGCAATCCCCAACAAAACCTCAATGGCATTTTTCAAAGAAATAAAACAATAAAAACCATCAAATTTCTATAGGACCACAAAAGATCTCGCCTAGCCAAAGCAATCCTGAGAAAAAAGAACAAAGCTGGAAGTAGCACACTCCCTGACTTCAAATTATACTACAGAACTACAATAATCAAAACAGTATAGTATTGGCAGAGAAATAGACACACAGACCTGTCGAACAGAATTGAGAGCTCCGAAATAAACCCACATGTATATGGGCAACTAATCTTCAATGAAGGAGGCAAAAATATACAACAGGGAAAAGAAAGTCTCTTTAGTAAATGGTAGATGAGAAAATTGGAAGGCTACATGCAAAAGAATGAAACTAGGCTGCTATCTGACACCGTACACAAAAATTAACTCGAAATGGATCAAAGACCTAAACATAAGACCTGAAGCAATAAAATACATAGAAGAAAACATAGGTACTAAACTTATAGACTGTGGTCTCAGAGAGGATTTTGTGAATTTGACCCCAAAGGCAAGGGAAGTAAAAGCAAAATAAATGAATGGGACTACATCAAACTTAAAAGCTTCTGCATAGCAAAAGGAATCACTGACAAAACAAAAAGTCAACCAACCTAATGGGAGAAGATATTTGCAAACCATACTTCTGCTAGGGAGCTAATGTCTAAAATACATAAAGAACTCATGCAACAAACAAACAAAACAAACGAACCCTAAACAATCCAATAAACAAATGGGCAGAAGACCTGAACAGACACTTTTCTCAAGAAGACATACAAATGGCCAATGGATATATGAAGAGATGCTCAACTCACTAGCTATAACGGAAATGCAAATCAAAACCACAATGAAGTACCACCTCACACCTATTAGAATGGTTACTCTTAATAAGATCAGAGGTAACATATTGGAGAGAATGTAATGAAAAAAGAACCCTCATACAGTGCTGGGGAAAATGTAAATTGATATAACTGCTATGGAAAATAGTTTGGAGGTTCTTAAAAAAATTAAGAATAGAGCTACCATATGACCCAATAATCCTTCTTCTGGGTACCTACACTAAAATTGTGAAACCATTTATTAGTAAAGATATATGTACTTCTATGTTTATTGCAGCATTATTTGCAGTAGCCAAGACATGGAAACAACCCAAATGTCCTTTGATGGATGATTGGATAAAGAAGATGTGGTATATTTATACAATTGAGTATTGCTTAGCCGTAAAAAAGGTAAAATACTGCCATTTGTGCCAACAAAGAAAGATCTTGAGAGTATCATGCTAAGCAAAATAAGTCAAATGGAAAAGGGCAAGAACCATACGATTTTACTCATATGTGAGATATAAAACAGAAAGCAACAAACAAACAAAACAAACAAACAAACAAACCACATAGACACAGAGAACAGTGGTTACTAGAGAGGAAGAGGGTACAGGGAAGTCGAACAGGCCAAGGTCAAATATATGGTGATGGAAGAAGATTTGACTTTGGGTTGTGAATCCACAACACGACATACAAATGATATATTATAGAATTGTACACTTGACACATATAATTTTTCCCCCAAGTTTGGCTTTATTTTGAAGTACAGGAATTATTTGGAGTCGTTTTGAGACAGACATCACTAAAGTAGAGGCTCTGTCAAATCAATACTGCATTGCAGCTTGGTCCGTTGAAGAAGCCACACCTGGGAAATAAAACAAACTTCTACATTTACCAGCTTTATGGAGATTTTGTTCCTCTTTGCTCTCATCACTTTTATTGGATTAAACTACTGCACACAGGCTTCCTCCAAAATGACTCTCAAAGTCTGGAGATCGTTTAGAATTTTAGGCCCACATAAACCCAACTTGTGGCCATGCTACAGGGGTACTGTCATAATACTTGACAGGACACAAAGTGTGAAGCTATAGGGAAAACGCAGGGATGCTGTCCCAATCATGGACTATTCTATTTCAAATCTTAATGTTAAGAGGACAGATGGCACGGAAAATTGCACTGATCCAGCTCTTAAGTAGCAGAAGCCCGTAACTGCAAAGACTGCCCTGATGAGAAGATACAAATGCTGTATCAAGTTTTCTGTATCAGTGTCACAATTTAAAAAAAAAAAAAAAAAAAAACTTATCCTTCGCTAGAAAAAAGGAAAAGCCAGCATTAGTTAAACTGTAGAGAATGTGGTCACTTGCCGATTCATAATAGCTACCCATGAAAACAAGTTAATACATGATATCAGAAAGGGGAAGAATATTTATTGGTGCAATCTCTCAAAAGCAGGCCATGTTGACGTCATGCAACAGGAACCATTCACTAAAATTCGAGTTCGTCCTAATTCGATGATAACATGTACTACTGTTAGTCTTCTCCACGAATTCCGTTTTTCTTGCACCTCCATTCCTCAGTCAAACTCTGATCCTGTCATCCTCTTATAGCTATCTTTAATGTCCTCACAGGTTGTCCCAAAGTGAGTTCTACCATCACACGTATGGGAAATACATACGGGAAATTTGACTTTCTATTCCCAAATCTTTTGGCACAAGCAGGTCAAAACTTATTAACTTATTAGATAATCTTATTAACCAATATCACTCTAGTAAATTTAATTAAAAAATAAAAAGTCAATTATATATTAAAATTTACTTAGTTAAATTTTGTGTTTTAACAGCACAGAGGAAACATGGTAGAGGAAAAAAGCACAAATGCTAGAGAAAGCTGCATTTCCACCCAGAGAGGAGCCAGCCATCATCTGGTGAGAGCGAGATTTGGTTCCTTCTTTCTCTGTGAACTTCCTCTTGATGACTTTGATCTGAAGGTCAATGAGATTGTTTCTGTATTTCAGACTAGCCTTCAAAACAAAACTACACAAGGGCCAAGTAACCTCTAGCTGAGGCTTATATCTCTTTATTTCTAGGGCTTATTGCTTAGCTTCCTGAAATGTTTCAAAACAAGAACAGAGGAAAACAAGGGTAAACCTTCTCTCAGTCTGTGTCTTCAAAGGTCCAAAAAGCAGCTAAAAGAAAATTCACCTTTTTACTAAAAGAAAAAGACTCAGAGGTTTTTCTGAATTTAGACTAATAAAAGACATTCTGGTGGCACTCACATTTTTGTTATAATCCATGTAAACCTTAAATGAATTTCTCTTAATCTAATATTTTGTGGCAAAATCATTTATCCAGACTCAGCAGGAACACAAGCCTTCAGGGCTGGAAAGTTGTTTATGATTAACTTAGGGACACCATTATTAAATTTGCCAACATTGCCACTTAGTGTTTGTATGCAAATAGCCCCTCAATTACATTTTTCTTTTCTTTTTCCCTTTTGGTAACTTTGCCAGCTCTTTAAGGGCATGAGGTCTGACTGTGGACATCTGTGCTGCCCAGAGCAAGCTCTGCGTTTCCCACAGGGCGAACCATCAATAAATATTTGTTGAGTTAACAAATTCTCAAGGAAAGGAGAATTTACACAATGCACATTATTTGGGGGTAAAAGTTGCAAATACTTACAAATGAAATATATAATCGCAGATTCTTCTGGGGGTAAAGATATACATTCAGGGCCGCAGTGCTTCAAGATTCGCAACTCCTGGGGATCCCATTTTCATAGATTATAAACTTTTTGGCCTTTATTTTTAAAAAATCTTAATGGGATTAAGTAAGAAAATATAGAATTTTTTTTTCAGCCCTCTGTAGCGAGGCCACTGCAACTCTAACATCAAGTTGCTCAGTCTATGTTCTCACATAATGAAATATCAAAGCAAATATGTATTTTAAAAAATCTCCAGAGCTTAACAGGTAGACATGATGGCCCCTGGAGTTCTAGAAACCACTGACTCTGCCAGAGCAGGATCCTCTCAGGTAGCCCTCGTCCATGCCTAAAAATGCACACAGGCAGGAAATGTTTAAGGACTAAGACCTTCATGCTGTTTATCCTGGAGACATGATTTGAACAAGTGCCCTTTAGAGTCATAAAGAGGTAATGAAAACACTGCAAGGAAGAATCAATGAAGTACAGTGTTTCCAAGTAGGGACAGAGGACAAATATGTGGGAAGAAAAAGTCACAAACTCCACGGGGTTGCATAGACGGGTGGAAACAAAGCAAAGCAGACCTCTTCCCGGGTCTCCAGGTAGAGGATCTCCAAAAATAGATCTGACTTAGCAGGTAACACAACAGCATCAACCAGCCTAAATGAATAAATAGTCACCTCTTACTCAAACAAAATCAGCATTCCAGGCCTCCGGCATGCTTCTTAAAAATGTCATGGATATGGGCACTCCGTTCGTTTAAAGAAAAGTAAAAGAAATTGTAATGTATTAAAAAAAGAAAAAAAAATGAGGTCACTCATGGAGAAGCAAGTATCTTTGAGATTAAATGAGAAGAGAATGCAAAGAATATAAAAGCTGCATGAGATGGTGGTGTTTTACCAAACAGAATAGTATCTTTTAAGAGTTAGAAAACAAACAAAACAAAAAATAAACTTCAAGATATTTTACTTTTTTTATTTAGGAACTTGAAAAAGTATTTAGTAAGAACTACATGGAGTTTCAAGTGAAGAATTCCCTCAAGTTACTAAAACCAAGACTTTCTTCTGAGACGTTCTTTACCCAGCATGTCCCATGAAATATGTACAGCTTACGAGTTCAAAGGCAAATGCAGTAAATGTACTTTTAAGGACCAGAAACATGTTTATCAGCAAATTTATATTTCAACAAATCTCTTATGCTTAGACTAGAAGTAAGAAATGTCAATAGGAATCCAGCCACTTTTGTATTTTCTGTATCTGATCACATGGCAAAGACAGTACTATATTTAAAATTGCAGGCTTCTGAAGCTTAAAGAAACCTTAGAAAGCAACTTGGACATTGTTGAAAAGATATGTTCAAGTTCTATAGAGTACAGACTGCCCTGAGTCGTAGATCCAGGAAGAGTCTGGGATTCCGCAGACCGAGTCCTCCCGGCCACATGGCGGCAGGACTTTTTCAGTATGCTGACTTTATCACCTCTTTTTCACACAACTTCATTTCTCCATCCTATGAAGCAGCGTTTGAAAAACCTATATTTTTGAACTTACCAAATTAAGACATAAATCTACACGTGGAAAGGTTAGAGAAGTTGGCTTCGATCTGTGTGAAACTTTTGTTTTCTTAAGTGCACGAATACAATAAAAATCAAGCAACTGCCAACCGTCACAGGCATAACTCTAAAAATGAGGCTGAAGAGAAGTAGTTTCCTATAACTGCATTTGTTGAGAATTTCTTTTTCTTCCGTTCTCACCATACTTTTCAAATTCTTTTGTAAAGATTTTCCGTGACTGACTGACATTGAGATATTCTGTAATAAAAATCATGAACTGTCTTTCAAGGTGTTTGGATGCTTATTTTAAATCGAGTCATTGTGCTTCTACACTAGGAAGAAGCAGGGACGGGTGAGGAAAAGATTGAAGAAATAAGGGGAATAATCAATAAATCAAGATTTCGGAGAGATAGAACGACAAAGAATCCAAAACACAAGTGGTAGCAATTCTACCTCTAGGTATGTAGCCCAAAGAACTGAAAATTGGTTCCCGAAAAAATGCATTTACATAAATGTTCACAGCAGCACTATTCACAATAGCCGAGGGTGAAAACAGACCAAATGTCCATCAATCCATGAACAGATAAACAAAGTATGGTGCAAGGTTTCTCATCCAGAGCTTATTAGAAATCAAGGGGTCTGGTTGATTGTTTAGTCAAACTTCCCACTAGACTCATAAACTCCATGAGGACAAGGCCTCTGCTCTTTTCATTATCAGCCATTTTCTTAAGACCTGTCACATAGTGCATGCTATGGTCCGAATGCTTGTGTTTCCAAAAATTCACATGTTGAAATCCTAAACCCCCAAAGGTAATGGTATTAGTAAAAGAGACCTTTAGGAGGTACTTAAGTCACACAGGTGAAGCCCTTATGAATGGGATCAGTGTCTTATAAAAGAGGCTCCAGGGAGGTTTCTAGCCCATTCACCGCATGAGGACACAGCAAGAAGGCACACCACCTCTGAACCAGAGACAGGGTGCTCGCTCACTGGACCATGCTGGCTCCAGAACAGTGAGAAATAAATTTCCACTCTTTATAAGCTGCCCAGCCTGTGCTTGTCATAGCAGCTTGAACAGCCTAAGACAGCGGGCGCTCATCAATATCGTTTTATTTCATCTGATGATTGTAGCCACTCCTATTTCACAAATGAATTGGGGAGAGACAAAAAAGAAGTTGCTTGCCCAGGACAGAGGGGAGGGAAAACTAGAGAAATCATTTCCCAAGTAAGCAAAAGCATGAGGAAGGAGGAAGATTAAAGGAGATATGTACATAGAGATGAGAAAGATTGAAAAAGGTAGAATTAAGCAAATGCTGCTGTGAGTGACAGAGACAGGGCAAGTTAGAAAACTCCCAAGTCTGCATCTGCCTGCTCCCTCCTAGGCTCTCCAGTGGGTCCCCTTTGCTTAACCTCATAGTACAGTAGAAACAGCCCTCATGATCTGGCCCCTGGGCCCCTCTAGCCTCCTGTACCCACAGTCACCATGTCCCACTTTGCTGTGAGGAAATGCTCACATGCCTGTCACCTTTGTCCTTCTGCCTGGAAAGTCCCCTCTTCATTTTCTACTTGGCAAGCTCATGGATTTCTTACATCTCTCTGCTCACATACCAACCTTCTGTGAACCCCCACTGGTCCCCACTCTGGGCAAACTTAGCGTCTCTTTCTGGGACCCGACCCAAGTTTTGTAGGGTCCGAAGTTGATACAGTGTGGGAGGCCCCCTTTACAAAATTACAAAGAGAAAATCAAGTGTGAAAAATGAACATTCATTTAGAATGAGAAAAACGATTGTAATAGATTATATATCTCCAACATCTGACAAATACCACAAATTTATTTTAATAGTGATTGCCTTACATATCTCTATAATACTTTTATTCCCTCTACATTTTAGCTGCATACTCTAATCACTTCTTCACAGAATAATTTTGTATTTTCTACATACCATACAGAGAATAGAGAGATCCATTCTCTTTTCTCTAACATAGTTGATGGCAATTTGGTTTATAGTACAGATTGTTTGAAAACATTTCTTTCAGCTTCACAGCTCAGTACAGGTAACATCATATAAAAATTTTAAGATTGCTGTCAAATCCAGGGAACCTCTCTCAAGTTTTTCCACAAGCAGAACTTCTGCTTACACTAAGACAGACACGTCTGATAATTTGAAGAACATTCTACAGCTTCTGGCTCCATACATTTAAATCACGTTTCTCTTCCATTATTCACACGGCTCTGTTGCCAGGACCTAGAAGACATATTTAAATTGGGATGCAACCTCTCATTGTGAAGCCTTACGTCACACTGCTGGTGAGTCAGAGCAGTGGGCGACAGGAGTATTTCTGGAAGCTGTTCCTGCACAAGAAGGGCTGTCAATAGCTTAACTATGAACCACATAAAAATACCTCACTAAACCCAAACAAAATATATCCCAAACTCAACCTTTCCTTAGCCAGTTCCAAAAATGTCCTTGGCTGCTTCCATGTCACCTAATACAAGGAAAAATATGACAGAGAAAAGGATGGTATAGAAAAAGAAAAAGTGATTTTAACTAGTATCTTTAAAGTAGCTTATTTTTGTAAATTTTATAAAAATAAATGACTGTATGAACACATTGGTAAGGACTCAGAAGGAGTCTATGCAAATGAGCAGACCCTGAAGTTTTAGTTTTTTTAGCTTCAAAATAAGTATGCTTCTGGTTCCTGCCCTGGCACCCTGAGTATATTTCTGCTGTTGCTCAAATATTTTATAACTTTAATCATTTGTCTATTTCCTTACTAAGTTGTGACAGAGTTGTGACTCCCTGAAGGCTGGAACATATCTGTTCACATTAGTATCTCTGGTGTCAACAATGCCAGATGCATCATAGTCAACAAATAAAACGTTGTCGAATGAATGAATGAATGAATACATTCCTACTGAAGGATAAGGAAAGACATGGTAAAGGTGTGGGATCAGAGAAACTTCCCGCTAGCCACCAGGGGGTGCTGTTGTGTGGTGTTGGGTGGTAGGTCAGCTGAGTCAAGTAGAGGTAGGTAGAGAGATGGTTTGCAATTGGCAGTTCTCTTTAAAGATATTTGAAATCAGGTTTTTGTAGCTCTTGAGACACAAGAAAGGCAAAATGGGCCTCGTACGATCAAGCAAAGTGAGTCAAAGAAGTGGAAACTGAAAAAGAAAAGCTATCTCTCCTTTGGAGTATCGCGGAATTGGCAAATGACCTCCATTGCCAACTTTTCTGTGACCTGAGCCTTTGATGATGGCTGACATTGGGAGTATTTTGGAAACACCACACCCAGGTCTGCTCCTTATATTTATAGAGCTTTTAGCACAAAGGCATTTTCATCAAAGCACTTTAAGAGCTGGGCACACCCTGTCACACACAGGAGCTCCATGAAAGGAATTACAACTTCACAGCAGCCCCAAGGCCTGAGCTGGCAAATAGGAATGCTTTTGGAATACACTCCCTGGCCACAGGCAAGCAGCCCAGCTTGAAACTGGTAGGAAGAATGGCATCAGGTGGGGCCAGCCCAATCCCTGCTGCAGGACCCAGTCTGTATTTCTGGAAGAAAACCTAGGCTCGAAGCACGCTGACCATGCAGGAAGCACGTTAATGGGCCCTGTATACACTTGATCTCATTTAATCCCAACATTATCCTCATTGTGCAAATGAAGAAACTGTGGCTGAGAAGAGCAAAATAACTTGCCTTAGGGAAATAATCAGAAAGAGCCAAAGGCAAGGTTAAAGTTTACATTCATCAACTTCAACAGTCAAGTATCTTTTTGCTGCTGTCCTAATACATGCTTGAAATTTATCAGAAGAGATGCAAAATTTAAGATTGAATGAGCTTAATTTAACATAGCTCTGAGTCAACTTCTATTCCTTGATTCTGAGACCACGACTATGGCTTCAGACCCAGACACAGAAGAAGAGGGCCATCTAAGCCCAAGTTTTAGTCAACACTCCTGAAGTCCTACTGAAACCCCATTCAACTTCTGGAGCCAATGACACATTTTCTTTTCTCATAACCATCCATGTCAAGAAGGGCTATGATTACGTTTACCCCTGATTCAAGACCCCCACTGAGAAGCCAAAGTGAATCACTTCCAATAGATGGGGTAGCACTTACTCCCCCTAGTTGCAAATGTTGGGAACACAGAAAGCCTCATGCGATCCTTGTGACTCTGGGAAAGTCACTACACCTCTTGACAGTCTCTTTATCTGGAAAACAAGGGTGTTCAATGGCAGGGCCTCCAGGGAACCACAATGAGCATTCTCCTATATCACTTAGAGTTCCTCAGAAAATTCAACTTTTCATGGAGACCTCTGACCTTGTCCTCAAAAAAAAAATCGGTTGAAATTTCTTCTCTTAGGAAGAATACAGATTTAGGTCCTAGCTCTGCCTCCTATCAGCTATCTGACCTTGGGCACGTTTCTTAACTTCCTCATCTGTAAAGTAGAGATGATATTGTTTATCTCACAGATTGCATATGAATAAGTGAAACAAAGGACAAAGTAAAAATGTTAGCTCCATCAGATGATGATAATGGCCAGCATGATAATGTTATTTAATATCTATTTGCACTAGTATTTGCAACATTATCCTATCCTGGGCCAGGTCCCTAGTCCTGAATCAATTGGTATGTCCTTATTTACCTCCTAATGTGTATTGACTCTGTCCCACCAGTGCAGGTTAGTGTTAAGGAGAACAGATAAATAAAATAGAAGGAAAGTTGCATTGTGGAGGTGAGACTCCAGGGGGATATCAAAGAGTAGTACTTAGCTAGGATAAACTGACCCAGATTAGAAGAGGGAGATCGTGGGAATTGTGGAGTGACTTCCGGTCTGATGAGTTCTTACTTCAGAAGATGAGGACTTGCAGTCATTCAAAGTGAAGCATTCACAGGAAGTGCTCAGAATTGTTGACCACTACTGCCTTTAGTGTTTGCTGATTTCCATGGTGTCGATAGTCCCACCAGAGCTCATATCAAATTACCAGTGAAGTTGAAAGCAGAGCTGGGAAGAGGTACTTACCGGCCACCATTATATAGTATTTCCACAGTACAAATACAGCTGATATCAATAACCTCAAGAGCATAGATAGTAGTTACATGGAGTAAAATTAGAAAATGATGGCTTTACAATATATACCACCTTGGTTATTAGTGATAATTTAATGATAACTTTATATTATTCAACTTTTTCAGTTTTATTGACATATAATATTGTGTAAGTTTAAGATGTACAATGTGATAATTTGATACACATATATATTGCAAAATGTTTACCACAATAAGGTTAGTTAACACTTTTATCCCCTCACATAATTGCCATTTTGTTGTTGCTGTCGTTATGGTGAGAATATTTAAGATTTACTCTCTTAGCAACTTTCAAGTCTATAATACAGAATTGCTAACTACAGTCGCCATGCTGAGCCCTAGAACTTTTTCCTCTTAAAGCCGGAAGTTTATACCCTTTGACCAGATCCCATTTCCGAACTCCTCAGCCTCCGGCAATCACCAATCTACTCTTTGTTTCTGAGTTCAATATTTCTAGATTTCACATATAAGTGAGATCATATAATATCTGTTTTTCTCTGACTTCCCTTAGCATAATGCCCTCAGGATCCATCAAAATGCAATGGCAGAATTTCCTTCTTTTCTATGGCTGAATAATATTTTATGTTATATATTTTGTTTTCTTTATCCATTCATCCATTGATGGACATTATTTAATTTTTAATTATTGCTGTACTTAACTGACTAACATACTTCCTGGAAATTTAACAATCAGCTCTTGCGATTTAATGAGCTAGCTCTGGCATACCACGGAGACCATTGCAATCATCCAGGGGAAAGATATTCATAGCTTGGACCAGAATGTTAACTGAGAGATGGTCAAAAGGGGCCAAATTTTGGTTCTATTAATGAAGATGAAGCTGAGAATATTTGCTGGTAGAATGCATATGGGACAGGAGTCAAAGAGGGAAACCAATGAAGATTCCTGGGGCTTTACTTGTCTTGCTTCCTACATCTTCCTGCAAAGCCCAGGAGGGCGACCCATCAAGCTTCCCTTTTCCTTCATCTTTATTGTATCCTCTTCCCTTCTTACTTAGCTCTGGCTCTGCACAATGGGAGAATTCTGAGAGCTACATCCCCCAGTCTTTTTCCTTCATATAAAGGAAAGAATTTGACAAAATTCTTGCTTTCCACCAAGCCAGGCTTCTAAAACTACTATTTTCTTTGTGCAAAATAGTATCTCCATTTTATTTAAATATATGAGGGGTGGGGAGAAAGGGTGGGAGAAGGGAGAGAGAGAAAAAAGGAGAAGGAAGAAGAAGGAGGGAGAGGAGGAGGGAAAAGAGAAAGCGAAAGAGAAGGGGAGGAAGAAGAAGGAAAAGGAGAAGAAAGGGAGGAGAGGGGAGGAGAAGGGGAAGGAGGAGGAGAGGAGAGTACTTCCTGTTGGCCTGGAAGGGCAGAGGGAGTAAATGTGTTCCGAGCCCTGAATGAGCCCTTTTGTGCTCATATTCTCACATATGATTTAAATCCTTTACAATGAAAATAGATTCATATTTCGATAATAAAAAGCTAAAGAAAAAAGGGGGAAAAGTCACAAATAAAATATGTTCAATTCAGCTTAAAAAGAGAGAATGAGAGAGAGAACACAAGCGCTCTGGACACAGGAGGCCCTGGCAGGGACGTGCAGGTTGGCAGTGGTCAGGGAGAGGGCGTGAAACAGGAAGACCAGCATTCCACTCCAGAAATTTGTTAGGTGGGATGAATCTGGAGAAATTCGTTAACCCTCTATGCTCCTATATAAAGTAGGAATAAACATAACACTTCCAGGGCTCACATTGCCCTGTTGTGACAAGGATCAGCTGAGGGGACAAAAATCAAGGGTGGAAGACTTTTGAATGTATAAACTCTAGACAGTTTATGCATTGAGGCTTTGCTAGCAAATTGCTTGGGGTGTTGCTACAAATGCATGGAAGGCAACACCGACATCTCTGTTTTTAAAGAATCTAAAAATATCAGTAATACTTTTCCACACGAAGAGGTAGGATGGCTCTTAGGACTGAGCTGGACTACCTAAGGGCATGCGCTGCCTTCACAAAAGTCTGTAATCAGTGCAACCCTTAGTCTTTCCAACTCAGCTCCCTTTTTGTACCTGACAGACCTTATTGAAAATAATGAAGACTTGCCCTAAATGGAACCAGAGAAGGGAAGCCGAAATGACAACCTGAGTCTGGACAACAGTTATCGACATCCTCTCTCTCTCTTTCTAAAGCTTCCTCTTCAGAGCTCGCTGCTCAGAGAGATGGAAGGCAGGGAGGAGACTGTGGTCCGGGTGCTGGCCCTCTGGGCAGAGCACTTAAATGATCAAGGGACACTGAACCCTTTGCCGGAGTCAGTGGAGTGTCCTTCAGGCTGGGTGCACAGACGCTACCGGCTCTGAGCAGCCACCCGGCCCTCAGACGAGACATCTCATATTGACAACCTCGCAGGGCTCCTGAATTGATCAATAAAAGCATTCCTCCTCTAAAAGCTACAGAGACGGGCTGCTGCATATGTGATCACTAGAATTTAATTATATATCACATTGATTTTTAATTAGAATTCTGGCGAGGCCTTCATCTATTAAAAAGATATTTCAACTTATGAGTGGGTTTTATCCAGTCCACCGAGTAATTTGAAATGCACTGCTCCTCCTGACCTTTTACCCTCTAGATGAGGAGGAAACCTGCTAAGCAACTCTCACCATGAGAGCGAAGACCTTGGCACTAGCTAGCACTTCTCCAAAATTGTTATTTAAGTTCTATGCTTTGGCACGTCAGACGGACACCAGGAGAAACAACAGCTTGGGCTTCTGTGTTGTTATTTATAATGAATTCCAATTATCAGTGGACAAGTTCCCATTGGCTTTCATCCCTGCTCTCATCTCTTTGAGAGGTACGTCCGAAGCCATAGTCTGGCCCTAGAATCAGATCTAACACCAAAGCTTGCCTGGTTTGACCACTATTTTCAAGTGGAGAGAGATGCCTCAAAGCTCCCAGTGCCCCTATGCTCAGCTTCTCAAGGCTACAAGACAAGCACTTTGTAAGCCAGAGGTAGACTATGAACCTGGGGCCAACACTTAGCCACTAGAAAAGGCCCGATTGCTGCTTATGCTTGCACAGAGGGCCTTAGAGATATTCAGCTTTGCCCTCTAGAGCTCCTAGGTTTCTCATCAAGGTTGCTCTAGGACCTAACAGAGTCACATGAACCACTAGTTGCTCATGACAACAAGAAAGAAGAGAAGGCTCAGATGTCAGCACCAGTCAGAGCTGCTGACCAAGGCCCATTGAGCAACACGATATGGCTGGGATTGCCCCAGCAGAAAGGATAACACCACCGCTCCCCAGGCGCTGTGCTGTACTTGTCTTATTTATCCACAGATCAGGGCTGCTTTGAATGTATCTGCATTTTACAGTGGAGAAAACCACAGCTCAGGGAGCCTAAGTGATGTGCCTAAGCTCATGCAGGTGGTAGAGCGAGGACTTGGGTGGCAAGGCCCACACTCTTACCCCCCTGCCACATTCCCTCTTCCATCAGTGGGCTCTGCTCTGCTCTGCAAGGAATGAGCCACCACCTCCTTCACACATGCCAAGGATGGCCACAGGAGTGCTGCCCGCCACTGTGAGAGCAGAGCATCCATTTCCTCCCTCCTTTCTACTAAACCATCTCCTGAGCCAGGTGAGCCACACTATCCCGTTTTCTTCCATGTGACAGTCACCATATTGTTTTGCACAAAATTGTCCTGCCTTCGAGCATTTTCTCACATCAACCCTCTTCCCAGAATTCCCTACTTTCTTCTCTCCACTCATTCATTCAATCGAACATGTTTTTATTGAGCTTCTGCTACATGCCACATGCTAAAGATCTCCAATGAAGAAACAAGGCAAACCTCTGTCCTCGGTCTAATTAGAGAGACAAGCAGGTAAACAGACTATTAGAAAGACTGTGAGAAGGATTAAGATGGAGATAAGCAAAGGTAGATACTGAAGAATTTGGGAGGGATCCTCGAATTCAGTCTTGAGTGAGAGAAATGGTCATGAAAGATGTCCATCTTTCAGAGCCCAGTCCAAATGCTATCTCTTGTTACCATCTCCTATTTTTCACTGCTCATTTACCACACCTCCCCGTGCCAGGTGGGGTATCCTTTCTCACATGTTTTAACACCATGGGCAGACAAAGCTTCCAATAATAAGAAATATATTTATAATTCTGAATCCTTCAAAGTGCACACTGTGCTGCTGATTATTAAATGGAGGTTAAATGGAGACTTTAAGTAAGTAGAATTAAAACACCTTCTCCAGATCAAATCCTCATCTTAGAAATCCTAATACAGATCATCACGTAACATAATCCCTCAATCTGGCCTGAGAACTACAACTACTAAACTGGATTCATCGTTGTGTGGAGTCAAACTAAACTTCGGAAAGATGATGAACAAGTGCACTTCCATGAAATCTGGAAAGCAAGGGTATTATGATCAACTGAATAATGGCCCCCCAAAAAGTGCACCTCCTGACCCCTGGAACCTGTGTTATCTTCTAAGACAAAGACTTTGCTGATGTGATAAAGTTAAGGATCTTAAAATGGAGAGCCTATTTATGCAGGGCTATCTGTGTGGTCCCTAAATACCAGCACAAGTGTTACAAGAGAGAGGTAGAGAGAGATTCCAGAGAAGAGAGGGCCATGTGACTGTGGAGGCAGAGACTGGAGTGATGGGGCCACAAGCCAAGGGATGCCAGCAGCCACCAGAAGCTGGAGATATCAAGGTACAGATTCTCCCCTAGACCTTCTGGCAGGAGTACAGCCCTGCCAACACCTTGATTTAGGTCTATTTAAACTCATTTGGCCTCCAGAACAATAGGAAAATACATGTGTGTTATTTTAAGCCACCATGTGTAGTAGCTTGTTATAGTAACCCCAGGAAATTAATTCAAGTGTCTTGAAACAAAGAAGCAGCAACAGCAGTGACATAAGCTCCTGCAGGAGGACCCCGGCTGCTTTCCTGCGTACACTCAGGGGAGAAATGAGTTCCTTCCTGGGCTGGAGAGCCAGCCTTCAGCTGCAACAAGACACAGTTGGTAGCTTTTCTATAGTAAATAGCAAGGCTTTGGGTGGTGGGTCACTCTTTTCTTTCTAACTATTTTCCCCATATTTCCTGAGGTCTTTGAAATAGTTCATCTCTGAATTATTTCATCATATTGAGAGATAGTTTACCTAGTCAGAAAAATAAGCATAAATCTTTCCCAGGACTAAATGAAACCAAAGCTCACTGAATGGAAACGGGCAACAGAATGCACGAAAACATGACCTCTCATTTTCAACACCCCCTCCCTGAATCATCTCTCCATTCCCCCACCTCCTGGCTTGCATGTTGAGTGCAATGGGTGCTACGTTTTAGTGTTAGGTGTCTTCATTTGGCGTTGTGTTTGTTGGCTTGCTGGCTAATGAAGTAGAAGGAGATGGAAAAGGACACAATATTGGTACAAATTTGGTAGGGCCTACACGATTGGATAAAATGATTAGAATACAGTAATATCTAAGGGTATTTAAACACTTCATTCCTCAGGGAAAGTGATTTGATGCTCACTCTTGTGCTGCTGAAGAAACGTTTAAAACAAATGAACCAAAAATTGAAATGGAACGTGTTAGTCCTATGTAGAACACGGAATAGCTTACAACATCACGTTCAACCATGTTCTTAATGAGACAAAAAACCCTTAAGTGTTATAAAAATAAGGAATAAGAGAGCAGTGAATTTAGTTAATCCCATTGACTTCCTAATTCTTCTCCTTTATTCTAGAAGTATACGTTTAAAAATAAGATATAAAACTGGGAACATTTTTCAGAGTCCTCATTAAGGTGGGTCACTTGTGTGCTCTTTCTCCCTTGCTACAGTCTACTACTATAAAATGTGGACATAAGCGAATGCGGCTCTTGCGGAAATTTTCCAGGCACATATTTAATAAATGGAGGTATTATGTTGTGGGAGGTGGGACCCAGAGGCACTGGAGGGTGTTGGGTAAAACTCTAAGGCTGCTGTTCTTTAACGCTTGCCTCCTCTCGGGCACCCTGAGCAAGTGGTTAGCCAAGGGGAAGTGGTATTCTTGGTTATTCAGCTGCACCAGGGGTTGGCAGCACAAAGCTATCAGCTTGCACCAACCCCATGTTTTTGAAAATATTAAAAATATACATCCAGGAAGTTCAAATCTGGTATCACAGTAAAAAATGAGGGTGATTCCATTTAAATGAAAAACATCATAAAATTCATGTCAGGAGCTTTTGGTATGCACAGTATCGTCAAGGCTGCATGAGGTAACTCTTGTAACTCTTTTTTTTCCTACAAGAAATTTAAATTTTTTTGTGTGCCCACCTTTTACACTGAACACCCTTAAATCCAATCTGCTTTCAAGTACTGCAAATAGTATTGTCACTAAATTTTTTGCATAGAAGTTGTTCTCTCAGCTTTTCCTCTGGCTATACAGTGAAATCAAAAAACCGGATTTTAGTATTTAGCTCCTTCTCTGACTTCTGGTATCTCTCTTAGATGCCATTTCTTTTCTGGATATTTCAGCTTTCTTACATGAATGCAAAGGAATTGAAAATTTTTGCTCCTACGGTCAAAAAAACTGTACAAGGATATATAGAATTATGTACAAAAAACCACTAAACAGTCAAAGATTGTTACTCAACATATATCAAGGCATTTTTTTCTCTCTCAAGGTTCATAAATGTTTAACTTACTTTCATTTCTAACTTTTATCATCATTTAAGAGGAAAATACCAACATCCCATAAAAAATGGTATATTCCTGAATGTTCATCCTAAATATTCCTAAGTTTAAATCTAGAAAGAAAAGAGCAACTGTATAGTTAAATTATCACAGAGGTAGAAACTCAAGGGATCTGGCGAAACAACAGTAGAATCGAAACCTCTTAAATCTTAGTGACTAATGATTCAGATAATTGTCCATATCAGCAGAGATTCCAAGTTCCTAGTCTAGGCCCAATTTTAATTCCTTTCAAAGGGCTATTCCACTGCCCGTTTTGTCTCTGCCTTGAAATATAGTAAGAATAAAGATTAAGATATTACCCATATTGGTGTCACCCTCTACTTGTGGTTTTCTTCTTTTTTCAAATATCTAAGCATATTTCTACCCCAACCAGATCTTTTTGCAAAAAGAAATCTAGAATTTTACCTGCAACCAGCTTATTACTCTGGGGTGGTAGGGCTGTGGAAGGTCTTATGAGCCCTCTCATGACCTTTCCTAGGACGCACCTGATTGGCAGCACTGCCAATTATAACTTCAATACATGACTTACAGCAGATTTAATAGACAGGTTCCTCATTTGTAACAATGTTAAACAATAAATAATTTAATGTTCAAAGAGCTTGTTCCCCAGGAACTTTGAAAGTATTACAGGTACTGTTTAGTTTGTATGTGATTTTTGTAATTTGTCTTTGGAAAGGTGCACCTAGATTTCCTTCAGTATAACTGATATGAATCATAAATTACTAATTTCATTAGTGTACTAAAAATGAGGACAAATAATTCATTATATGGTAAGTACCAAAGTCTTTAGGTCTACAGAGGGAAAGTGGCCAAGATTCTTTTTTTCCCTCAGAACAGCTACTTTAAACCACAAGTTCCAGTTAAGGAACTTTTTGGCATCATTAGCACATTAATTAATAACCAAGAAGACATAGGAAGATTTATAGATGCTATTTGCTCTTACGTGTAATATAACTCTCTGACTTCATAACCCAAACTTATCAAACATGAATATTGAAAGTAACAAAGACAATCTGATCCTTTCTCCATTTACAAAATATACCTTTCTCTTTGTTTAACTAGTTATGCTATTGACTTCTAGCCTTGGCATATAAAAATGATTTTCAGGTAATGATGAAGATATGTTTTGTAGACTTTCTTTTAATGAAGGGATGTGAATTTCTCAATGGATACAGTTGGTATGTTTATAAATGTGATCAGTTTTCAAATATAAATTCCAACATTATAATTGCCATCAGTTTGCAGGGAAATTTCAAATAACAGAAATGTTTTGCTAGGCTCTACTTTGATCAGAAAGAAATAAATCATAACAAAGTTTTCTTTAAGATTATTAAAGAAACTCTATAAAATATGTCTACTAATTGCATATTCATTTCAACTCTATTTCCTGCATCTAGAAACTTAACAGAACAAGAAAGAATCTTCTAGGCCTTGTAGCTGCTTGAGTCATAAACACAGATTCAAAAAGTGTACTCATAGTGACTTTTTCAGTCTCTATTTTGGTGGGATTGTTATGGATTGTGTAATTTTATTATTTTCAACAAATTTTTAAATGTGACTTGTTTGTATAATTTTGTAAGACTTCATTTAAGTCAATCAACAACATAAAACAGTCTTTTTGTTAGACCATGAAATTTGGTATTTAGTTTAGAAAATATGGTCATTACAACAATAGTAGATATAACAATTTAGAAAAGAATAGAATTTGCTGTAATCCAAAAAGTAATCAAGGTTACAAATTGAGTACACTCTAAACACTCTCCCTTCTGTTCCCGATGTATAGAAATGCCTCCTATGCTAAATGTATAGACATTTTAGGGAAAAAAAAATTATTCTAAAGAAGAAAAAAATAGCTGTACTCAAAAGCAAGAAAAGCAAGAAATAATCATTACTACGTGGGAAAAATATAGATGGGTTAATTCATGAACTAAACACAGCTAAAGGAAAAATTAGTGAATTCGAATTCAGAACAGGCAATATCCAAGAACACGGCACAGAGAAATAAAAACATAGAAATTACTTTTTAAAAATATTTAAAATCCAAGGAAAACAGAATGAGAATTTGACTAACAGATTTCCAAAAAGAAAAGATAGTGTATAAAAAAATAAAAAAGAGAAAATGTGCAAATTTTAAAACTGGGAAATTTCTGAGAGAAGAGTCAGAATAAAAATACTCACTTGGGATTAATAAACTTAAAATATCTGTATAGACCACATTAAAACTGCATCAATTTGAGGAGAAAGAGAAAGCACTAGAAGCTATGAGAGAAAAAATTAGACTACCCATAAAAGAACCATCAATAGTAGATTTCTCATGAACATTTTTTTAAAAATGTCAGAGGAAAACAGTAACATCTTTAAAGGACCGAGGCATAATTACTATGAACTTGGAATTTTATGCCTACTAACTATCCTTTAAAAATGAGGATGAAACAAAAGCATTTTCAGAGACATAAGGACACAGAAAATATATGCGCTCAGATATACTAAATAACCACTAAGAATATACCTTCAATAGAAGAAAACAGAATCCACGA
This sequence comes from Rousettus aegyptiacus, assembly GCF_014176215.1. Taxonomy (NCBI): domain Eukaryota; kingdom Metazoa; phylum Chordata; class Mammalia; order Chiroptera; family Pteropodidae; genus Rousettus; species Rousettus aegyptiacus. The sequence continues at coordinate 80,925,539 of NW_023416285.1, forward strand.
TGAAGGAACACATTACAAGGAACAATCTCGAAAAAAAAAAAATTAAAAACATGATAGAAAACCTAATTAAATACTTTATTATTATTATTATTTATGCCTACAGCACCTGGTCTTCCTAGGTGCTCTCCCATTCAAGTACTAACCAGGCCCGACCCTGCTTGGCTTCTGAGATCAGACATTGGGCTTGTTCAGGGTGGCATGGCCATAGACCATGGACTGTGGCTCCACTGGGGTGAGAACTCAGGACTTTCTGCGTGTAAAGCAGATGTGCTAATGGCTACACTATGGAACCATGTCCTAAATACCATTTAATAAATAAATACAAGAGAAATAACAGAAAGAGAAAGACAGAAAGAAAAAAAAGGAAGAAACCAAAAAAAGAAAAGAAATTCTGATTAAAATTATCTTGAACTAAGATGTGCGTGATTACATGATGTTGAGAGAAGGAGAAAATCCAAAAGTAGCACAGAGTGTGCTAGTTACATTGCCTTGTTAAGGAGGATATAGACATTGATATATTTTAGATTTTGAAAGAAAAAGATAAAGAAAATATAAATATAAGTATTAAAATTATATTGCCACTAAAAGAATAAAAATACAATAAATAAATTCCATTCCAGAAGAGGAACATAAAAGAAATGAATGGGCTGCATAGATACACACTACACTGTGATGATAGTGGCCTCTCGGGAGAGCACTGGTAACGGGCATGGGGTTCGGGTCGGACGCTAATGAGGATTTTAATCTTTTCTCTGATGTTTTATTTCCTTAAAAAAATACTTCAAGCAAATAAGCTGAAATTTGAAAAGTTAATATTACCAGGTGGTAGGAATATAGGTTTTTGTTATACTTCATATTTTCCCATATTTTAAGTTTTTCTTAAAACGACAACAAAAAAAAATTAAAACAACAACAAAAAGAATAAGCTTGTGTGCTTAGTCTGAGTTATTATCCAAGTGTATGAAGAATGTGAATGAATTCCAAAACAATCTAGATTTGAGCCCCTGAAGTCTTGACAGATCAATTCAACCCACATCCAGAGCAGACGTGGGGCTGTAACATACTCCATCTGTTATATGCAGGTGAGAAAAATTCTTAATGGAAGAGAACCTCTGGTGAACTTAAGGGGTCATTGCCTTTTAAATACTGGTGGTTTATAGAGCCCCATTATCTCATGCTCTGTGTTGGTTTGAATTACTTGTCTCTGGCTTCGGTGTGCAAGCAATGGAACAAAGATGTCAATATAGAAACTACTATAGCCAGGGGTCAGCAGGGGGTTACCCAATTAGAGAACCCTTAAGAAACCACAGAAAAGAAAATAACTTTTCTGTCATAATAAGAACCCTTCCTGCAGGAGACAGAACAATCATTTCTGTGTGTTAGTTTTCTCTTGCAGTGGGTGAATCATGAAGCACAATAAAAAGCACAGTGAGATTGTCTTCTGTGAATGACGGGCACTGGCAGTGGGTTGCCCATGGGATTCCACACTCACTAGAACAGCTGCTATAACACACTACACTCTACATCCATGCATAAGAAAAAAGTCATTCTAAAAGAAGAGAAGGCACAAAAGGCAAATCCGTGAATGGGCTGTATTTGCATTTTCCTCAAAGGATATTTATATGAGAAACTGTCTTAAAAGAGCCTCATAGTCTTAAAATATACTCTTAGAATGTAGCAAGGTCATAATTATTGGCCAAAGGAAGTCCTATAAATATCCTACTCATTCTTCAATAAAGGATCCAAGTCTCACCTCTGTGGAAGGCTTCCTCTTTATTGCAGAGTCTGGAATGACTCAAGTCAGACACTAAGTCGGATTATCAATGCTATGATCCCTAAACAAGATAGCAAAAGCCTGACCCAGTGGCAGTGGAAATAGAGAATAGGTTACAGATCCAAAAGAGATTCCAGAGGTAGAATCATAGGAATTGGTGGCCCCTTAGCTATGCAGGAGTTGAGGTTACAAAAGTATCCCAAGGCAATTCCAAACATCCTTGAAATCTCATCAACTTAGATAAGAAGTAAAAATAGAGATAAACGGGGTTGGGCATGGAAGAAGGCATACAGAGATGAAGTTCCAGATATCTTGAGGAACTTTGAGGGGCAAATTCTAGTAAGGAACTGGAAATATGCAACTGGAAGTCAGGATAAAGATCAGGAGATGGCGAAAATCTCCAGGGCAAACTGGCAGCTGATTCACAGGTGTGCATAGAACTAGATAAGGACAAGGATAGTGTGTAATGTGATAAAAGAGCTGGGAGTACTCCAGTCAAAGGCTTTCAAAACTATGCTTCTCATAGCCACAGGGAGAAGGAGAGACAGTGAGAATGATAAGCAGGTAAGACTCTAGCCCACCATTTTAAGTAGAGCAGATTAGCACTTTCTAGGTTACAAATGAAGACTTCCACATTAGATTTCATTTCAAGAGAGGATCCAAGGCTCAAAAAATTTTCTAAAAACCATTAGAAGTCTACAACTTGACTTGAGGTTCATGAACTGCTCTGGAGAAACAGGCCAGGGCATACTGGTTCTTCTGCCAACTGAGCATTGTCCCTGGCAGCAGGATGGCTGCAGGAGTCCTGCCCACAGGCTGGAGCCCAGGTGGTAAGAAACCCCTGGTTCCAGGGAGGTGGGAAGGGGAGAGTGTCACAGACTGGCTAGAAGCCCCTACTGGGATGGGAAGAAGAAGAGGCTTAGAAGAAGTCAAAATCCCACCTGGAAGATCTCAGGGCGAGGTTGGATAAGTGGACAAGGACATAGTCAAATACAAGTATCCAGGTCAATGTTGGGAGAGTCAGAGAGAGCCCAGATGAGGACACAAGAAAGTGTGAGGCCAAGTGAGTGGATAGTTGGGACTTTGTCCTCAAACAGAGAAAGTATGCCAGGGTAGCTGGCACTGTTGGAGGAGGCAGACAGAGCAGCTTTAAGCAACTGAGCTATGCAACAGAGTTCTTACTCCAGGTGGAATGGGTCATCATCATCTGAGCCGCCTCATCTAAGAGACTTTGAGAAGGTCGCAGGAGACAAAGCTTTTGCCCACTGTCTCTATCCATGAAATGAAAGTGCAAATACCCCTGGGTGAAGGAACACATTCTCTTAGATTTTAAATTAAAATGGCTGGTAATGAATGCTTTCCTGGAAGCTGATGGGAAAACTAGAGGAGTTCAAATCAAGTCCTGTAATGAAACCATAGAACTCATGGAATCATCCTTAATCTGAGAAAGTGCGTGGGCACCAGAAGTAGGAAGGGAGAAGGGCTTGGGGGCTGATGAAGTCTGTAGAGGGGGAATGTCTTTGGAAAGAAAAATGTTTCTTCCTCAACCCATCTAGTAGCATTGATGTCATTGCTGAGGCAACAAATCTCTTCTAAGACAGGGTCCCGGAGTCTGGAGTGAAATCTCCTCCAAACTCCCCTAGCTTCTTTCCTTCCTTCTTTTGGAAAGCTCTGAGATTAGCAAACATGCCTTTTGGTCTGTTTGGTGTAATTACCCCCTGCATGCCTCTATCTGCCTCCACCTCTGCACTTTGCCATCCAGCCTGGGCTCTCAGCAAGTATTGTGCTACCACCAAGATGGCTCGAGGCAATGAGAACCTGGTTCTTTCTGGATTTAACCATCTCTTTTGTAATACCCCTCTATCCATGAGGATTTATAAACCCCACTCTTTGTCTTTTATGGACCCTTTTTATTAATATCCCTGTGAGCTTGGTCTTGTCATTTTTAAATCCTTTCCCCAGAAAAATAGGAGGAGGAATAAGCTTCAGATACAGTGATTCCTGTGTCATAAAAACCACCAGACAATTCAACATTTCAAAGTTTTTAGAAAGAAATACCTGGGCAACATTTCTCAATACCCCATTCCAATGTGTAACCACATTCATCCTAATCTATCTCTCTTAACATTATTTCTGCATTTCAACGTTTCTAATATTGTCTAGATCCGATTTCTGTACTCCGAAAAACCAGTACCTCTTTAGTTTGATATTTAAAGACTTTGTCTTAAAGATGCAATATAAAAATTAATTGCCTTGTATCATGGGAAGCCAACTATTTAAAGTGTTGTCAACCGGTATTATTACAATGAATGTGATAATAAAGTTTAAGATGAGTCATGTAGAGCAAAACTGCAAATGTGCTCAGATGAAAGACTCAGCAGGAGTTACGACCAAGCTTTGTAATAAAGGGATAGAGCAGATGACGACATTCTGAAAACCCCATTTCTTTTTGGCCAGATGCAATTTGAAATAATGATAGGTCTCTGTAACTCCAAATGAGTTCTTTTTATTTCAGCTTCTCTGACGAAGACCCTAAGAAGCAACTCTATTTTACCTCTGTAAATATTGGAAAAGTGGGAAAGAACATTCAAAAGTGGCCTTTGCACCCTAATGATATATCTCTCTCCAACACCTGTCGACAGGAGCGATGCTTGCCAACTTCTTTTCCTAGTCATCAGAAAGGAGCATTTCGCTAATGAGAATGTAATGAAATATGACCCCTCTCGAAGGAAACACATTCTTCATGACCGTTGGAAGGACTACTAGAATCAGAATCAGGAAACCTGAGTCCTAGCCCTGATCTGTTATAAGGAGACCTTGGTCAAATCATGTACTCTGTGCTTTACCTTCTGACAAAGGTAATTGGGGAAAAAAATCAGTATCCCATTTAGCTTATGTATTTACGGTGCCTTGGAAAGTAGAAGGTGTCCTCATGGATTCTTACTCTCATTCATTATTTATAGCTTTCTGGCCTTGTTCACCTGGACAGGTTACCAGAAGTTTCCTCACCTCCTCCTCTAAAAAGAGGCAGAGCCATAAATTTCGTATATAAAAATAAGCTAGCCTGACGTGACTGAACAGGAATTAGATGTTGAACTGCTCTAAGAGCTAGTCTTCTCTCCGACTCTGAATCCTGTAATTATAGTGAGCTATAAACCACAATGTAGCATATTTGCTCTGAGCATTCCAGTAAATAATGTAGAATTACAGGGCTGGAAGAGCCCTCGGAGATCATCCAGTCCAACCCTTTCATTTTACAGATGAAGAAACTGAGGTCCAGGAACGTTAAGAAGCTTGCTTGTGGTTTATACAAACAGCTAATGATGACATTGGATTAGGATCCAGATTCTTGATTTCTTTGTCTTGTGGTCTTTCTTGTTGTAAAGCTCCTCATTTACTTTACATAATTCGGGTGAACTTATTTGTTGAGACAAATACTCATTTAAAGATTCCTATCATAGTCATTGCTCACTTCTGCTGTCTAACACAGAGGTGACCAACATTTTTGGCACCAGGGACCAGTGCTTGTTTGAGACTCTAACGCCTGATGATCTGAATTGGAGCTGAGGTGGTGATGCTAGTGCTGAGGAGCGGCTGCGAATAGAGATGAAGCTTTGCTCAATCACCTGCCGCTCACCTCCTGCTGGTACTGTGCTAGTACTGGTCTGTGGCCCAGGGGTTGGGGACCCCTGGTCTCACAGACATCTGTCACTTAATAGTGGCAGAAATTCCCATTTCTTATTGGTTTTTATTGTAAAATTGGAGAAATATTTTCCTGGAAAGGTCTCCCTAGTAGGTTGATTACAGATGTCTCCCCAATAATATTATCTATTTCTTAGAGACAGACACAGTGTCACACTGATAAAGGCCATAGGATTGGACTTAAAAAATCTAAGGGCTGAGTCTTGGTTCCAATCCTTTGGAGTTGGGATCTTGGAGGAGCCTAACTCTCTATCTGAACCATTTTCCTCATCTAGAGAATGACATAATACCTCTGAATACGTTTTATAAATTGTAAGCATGATATAAATATTGGTGCCATTATTGCCTTAAAAGCCCAACCAAACCCAGCATGTAGTGAGCTGCACAAGTGACACTTGGTAAATCATTCTTGTCCCACGTTATGCAACCTGATGGCTTGGTGGGCATTTGGGAAACCCTCAGACTTACTTCTCCTTTTTGGTATCCACACAAGTGTTTTTCTCCTTTCTCAGATTTTGAGCATCTCATCTTTGTTCCAGCCACTTGCCTCTTTTCCATCACTGATTAAAAAAATTTTCCCTGTGCCCTGCAATGACCTGGCTCTATATTTTCAGTAATCAAGACTTTCCAGTTGTTTGAGGCCAACTGGGGGAGGTTGGTGATGCCTTCTGTACATCTAGAGCAATAAACTAAGGGAATGGTGCCACACTGAACGCGGCATTACTCTGGCTTGCAAGTGACAGAAACCATATTTAAGCATTCTTAAGCAAAGAAGGTAATTTATTGGAATGGTACTAGGATGGCTCACAGTTCTGACATCCAGGTGTCTGCAGGGACCTCAGGAGTAGTAAGAACTGGGGAATCCCCCTGCCCAGGCTCACTCTGCTTCTCTCATTGCATTGGCTTACCACCTAATTCCCTCCAACTGCAGGCAGGTCCCCTCCACACCATAGGAAATGGCCAAGGCACGTCATTTTATAACTAGAGAGAGACCAGCTCTGGTTTGAGAAATCCTAGAGAATTCTAAGAAGCCTGACTGAGGTCTGGTGTTGAGGGAATAAGTTCAGGTTCCATGACACAAGGCTGGCCACATAACTCAAGTGTATCATTTAATCCCTAAGCAAAACAACTAGTTCAAAATATGGAGTATTTTTCCAGAGGAAGTGCACAAGATCTGTTGGGCAGTTGGAAACAGTAGATATATACCACAGTTTTTATGGCCTCACTTTTTTCTAAAAACAGACCTCTTCACTAAAACAAATACATGTAACCACTGAATATCATGAACCTTCAATCTGATGATTGAAAAGGTAACTCATTAAAGAATACAAGCATCTACTTACAATCAGATGCTTTCCATATTACAGTAGTTTTCCTTATCCACAGTTTTGCTTTCCATAGTTTCAGTTACCCACTGTCAACTGTGGTCTAAAAATATTACAGTTGACCCTTGAACAACGGGGATTTGTACTGCATGAGTCCACTTATACAGGAATTTTTTCAATAAAAAGAGCGATCCTTCCAATCCACCTGTTTTACAGCCACAGGTTCAACTAACCATGGGTTAAAAACAGTATTTTCACATTCCCAACAGCAGATTCCCAACAGTGGATTCCCAGCCACAAATGGGGCATACTGTTTTCCATCTGTGGCTAGTTGAATTTGCAGACTGTAGAGTCAAAAGTTGTACATGAATGTTTGCCTGTGCAGCAGTCAGCGCCCCTAATCCCCACGTTGTTCAAGAGTCAACTGTAAATGAAAAATTCCAGAAATAAATTTTAAATTGTGTGCCATTCGGAGTACTGTGATAATATCTCACATCATCCATCTCTGTCTGCCCAGGGTTTGAATCATCCTTTTGTCCAGCATCTCCACACTGTGTACACTCGCCGCCTGTTAGTCACTTAGTAGCCCACATGGTTATTAGATTGTTTATATGAGAGAGAGAGAGAGACAGAGACAGAGACAGAGAGACAGAGAGACAGAGAGAAACAGAGAGAGAGAGAGAATATATATAACTTTTATTACAGTATATTGTTATAATTGTTCTATATTATTAGTATTTGTTATTGATCTCTTACTATGCCTAACTTATCAATTAAACTTTATCATAGGTATGTCTATATAGGAATATATATATATATATATATATATATATATATATATATATATATTAAGTATTGTTCGTGGTTTAAGGCATCCACTAGGAGTCTTGGTACTTACAACCCTTAGATAAGGGGGAAGCACTGTAATAGTCTATCATACCAGTAAAATCTAGTATTCTAATAGCTATGCCATACAAGCATATTATAGTAAATCCCTTTGAAAGGGTTAGAATATGTGTATTATCTTTTCTTCTATCTTATCTTTCTGTTGTTTACCTGCTTCCTCCTACATCCAGTGAATCAAACACATGCTTGTAGATTTTGTCACAGTTCTAAGCCTGCTCATGGAATTTTCACTGGTCCTTGTGGGTGGTTTCCCCTTTACACTAACAAAAGAGTTGACTTTGACTTTCCTTCCAGAGCAAGGCATAAAGAACTTCCTGGAAAACGTGCTCAGATGCAGCTTCCCTAACCCAGTGGTCCCCAAGCTTGTCTGCCCATTGGAGTCACCTGGGAAACTTCAACCCAGACCCATGAAATCCCAGTCTCTGAGGGTGGCACAAAGTCATCAGAAGTTTTTTAAGTTTTCCAGGTGCTTCCAACATTTAGAATAATTTGGGAACCACTGTCCTAACCCCAGGTTCTCAGCTCTGGCTGTTCACTCAAATAACCTGGACAGCTTAATGAACTAAATTTTCCTGAGCCTCAGCCTGATCCAATTAAGTTACAATCTGGAAAGAGGGAGGAAGGAATGACGGGATGTGAGCGTGTGAGCTGTGAGCGTGAGCATTAAAAAACAAATAAACAAAAGACAACTCCCCAGCTGATTAGTTTTAGCCCGCCCCCAGAGATTCTAACTGAGGGAGTTTGTGGTGGGGTGTAGGAATCTGCTCTTTAGCAAGGTCTCCCCACCCCCTGCCCCAGTGATTCTGACTAAGGGGTCCACACATCACTTTGAGAAATGATTCACTTACATTCTGGCTACACAGAGTGTGTTCCACGCACCAGCAGCACTAGCATCACCTTGGAGTTGGTGAGAAATGTAGAGCCTGAGGCCTCCCCACTCCCCCTGCCCCTCGCTGAATCTGCATTTTAACAATATCCGGGAGATTCATGCAGAGTAGAACTTAAATATCATCTGTCTAGAGGTATTCCTTAACGTTTCCACATTGGAATCCTTTGGAGCTTTAAAAAGTACTGCAGGCCAATCCCACCATGACAGATTTTGATCTAATTGGCCAGAGCTGTGGCTAGGGACACCCACATTTTTTATAGCAGCCAAAGTGGAGAACCACTTCTAGAACCTTTCTTCTCATGCAACAGATGATTATTCAGTTCTCCTTTCAGTTGATCTTAAAGATTTTAGTATCAGAGTCACATCACTGACCTCTGTAGACCGCATTGGAAAATTCTGTATCAATCACAATAAGTCAGTGTCATGGTTTGGACTTATCTAAACCTGCAGCAGCAAGGCAACCAAAAAATAATAATAATAATAAGGTAAAAAAGTCCCAACCAAAGATTTTTTTTGTTCATCTACTGTTATTCCTTCATTTCCAACATTTTTTAAAGATTATTTCCACATCTCATTAAATACACATGCGAAAGTCATCAGCAATAAACCATAAAAGGCCATAAGTACAAAAATTTATGAGGATTTTTTATAATATATTTAAAAGTTCAAATTCAGTCCCCTGAAAAACGGCGTAAGAGCCCAGTTATGGGACGGAACTGAGAAATAAGAGCTTCTATGGACCTCTCTGTTTGCTTTGTGATGGTGATGAGCTTCCAGAAGCAGGAGGGTTCAGCTCTGAAACTGCGCATGTCATTACTGTGTCCAGCACACAGTAGGTGCCCAAGGAGTGCGTATTTCTTTCTCCTCAAAACTCTTGCAGCCTTATGTCCGTGCCTCTTGTGATATTTATCTCCCTCAATCTAAATCACTCTCATTAATGCATATGTCTTATATTACCTTTCTAGATTGAGATTGTAGGTTTCTTGTGAAGAGAAAATGTCTTATTTATCAATCCCACATCTTGTCCCAGACAAGTGCTTAGTATAGAAATCAATCAATTAAGTATGTAGATGGGTCATGGGTGGATAACCTATTCCTTTGGACAACTGTCCTTACCAAGGAAGCTGACATTTTCTTTATAGGGGCATTCAGACTGTTTTCTCAATTTATCATCAGCCCCTGCTGAGTCATTCCCATTAAGCATTTTTCTCCACCATCGATTCTGATCTAAGCCAGGGGAGCCAGCTCTGTGAGCAGTGACTGCCAGACTCCAGACGTCTGAATGGTACTCGCTTGCCTTAGAATTTTCACGTCGCAAATATACTTAGGCTCCTGGAGAACAACTGACAAATCAACTTCCATCAGGCCAGGTACTGAGGCCAAGGCTCCAGGACCACACGTTGGACACTAAGGCTTTCATATCTCTTCTTCCATTTTAAACTGAAAATCATACTGGCTGTCTTGCAGAATGCCCAGAGGAGCTTCAGCGATCTTAACCCTGGTCTCAGAGCAGCCTAAAGAATAAGCATCTGAGAGCACAAATGGAAGGGGAGTGGGGATATTTTCCCTTATTAGAAAAGAAAGGATGATGTAGAAAAAGAGAAGTGTAGAGAGAAGTGTTGAAATCAATTTCTAGGCCCAAGATGGAGCCACTCCTGCCAGGGGTACCATGTCAGTGAACTGAAACTTAGATGACTTTCTTGTCCCCACAAATACTCCGCTTGACCAGAAACACAGTATATTCAGTCAGTCAATCTCAAATGCCGAGGTGACTCTGCATTTTCTCTACTCAAACAAGGTGTCTATGTGGACCCCGTCAATCAGATATTTTTTATGTTTCTCTTCCTTGCACTTTATTTACCATCTTATAAAAGCTTGCTCATCCCATTTTGCAGTTCTCCGAATGGAGGCTGTCTCCTTCATGAAGTATTAAACAAAATTTGGTTGTATTGCCTAAATTGTTGAATCATTTTTTTTTTAACAGAAGTAACCTCAATATTTGAGATATGGTCAGATTTGTGTTGAAATAACTTTCCTAAGTTTATTGAGATCCTATGCAATGATTGACTTTTCGTGGTCTCTCCATCACGTGGGCAACACTCACGCCAAGTCCCTTAGTGGGAAAATGTTCCCTCAGCTCCGAAGGCTGCAGTTCAAATGATGATCCAGTACAACCATCACCACACTCTTGGTCCATTCCACACTGGGTTAAAAAGATCATGGATTTCTCAGACCAAAAGGAAACTAAATTAGCTGCTCATAATTTCTCCGTGAGATACTAACTAGCCTGTTCTCACTCCCTGGGAAAAAAATGGGTCTCTCTCGGATAATGATATTGTTTATAGGCTTCTACTGAATCTTACATATCATTCCTTTCTTAGACTTTCAGAGCAGGAGCAGAAGGGCAAGTAGTAAGAAAGTTTTTTTGTTTGTGTGTTTTACGTTTATTAAGAAAAAGCGTAGGGGTGTGTGTGTGTGTGTGTGTGTGTGTGTGTGTGTGTGTGTTTGGGTGGGTGTGTGTAAAAGAAAAATAAGTTTCAGCTGGTTAATCTACTCTGCAAACTATTTGGCTCCATATTTTCCCCAAAAGTAAGGGTTCATAAGTTGGGATAATAAGCAGACTCAAGGCCCCGTTGGAGGTACAGCAGCCCTCCTTCATCCAGGCCTGGATGTGTGATGGCCCCTGGGCTAGGCTCCTACGCTATGAAGGTCCCCAGACAGGAGGAAAATGTCAAACTGTGGCTCTTATGTCAGCTCATTTTACCAGTGAGTCACTCTGCTAGTAAGAAGTGATGTTACTTTTTCTTAGATATCTCTCCCTCAGACACTCTGGGACCGGTGGATTCGGGCATTCCTGGGGCTGGTGATAATGCCAGCAAACAGTGCAGAAGCTTTCCCAACCAACCTGCTCTATCGGCTCCAGAGAGAAGCCTGGTGCTCCCCATGCCCTCTGTAAGACAAATGTGACAGTGGCCCCAGCTCCCAGATTGGGTGCTGGCCTCTTTTCTTCCCAACTGTTGAGTTGTTTTTGTTTTTTTGTTTTTGTTTTTTCAATTAGCTACTAATATCCTTTTATAGTGGCTATATTAGTATAATTATGTAATTTAATTTTGTGTTAAGTAAATTAATGAAAACAAATATCAAACAAGGGTTGTTTCTGTAAAACTAAGTTGAGTATTTTGGAAGGCAGTATAGAGGTAAGTTGCTAAAACATATATTGTTGTTCAATTGGGGGGAGAAATAGGCAACTAACAATGTTGGGTAAAAAATTGCAGAAATCTACATGAGACTTCGCTCTGATTGTTTTCCAAGTATTGTTCCAGTTTAAAGAAAGCAAAACTGAGAGCAAAGCATGATGTTTTACAGAAGTGGGTTTTGCAAGAAAGAGAATGGGAACACTCTAGCAGAGGACATGGAATTAAAGCAAAGGTCTCAGTCCTGCATCTAAAGCGTGGTGAATAAACATATATATTTATAGATTTTAAGTTAAAATGGTTTTAAAGTAAATATATAACATTTTTAATGTTCTCCTTATTATTTTTAATAACTGACCCCCTAATAGTTCCAATTATATTGGCTTAAGAGGGTTTCTACTGCGACACCAACACCCGCCCTCAGCACCTCATAATGTTAAACATCTGGGAGGGCGAAATAACAAAACACCAAATTTTCATCATTGTCTCTTTTACCCTTTATTTATATGTTTTGAGATAAAACTGAGAAGGCAAGATAGTACTTATTAAATACTGGCCTTGCCAAGGGCAACAGTTTGCCTGGATTAAGGTGCACATGACACCCATCAAACTTCCAATAAAGTTTTTATACTAAACTTTAACTCTACAAAACTTAAATGAGTGATTATGTGACTATATTTCACAGAAAGGCAAAGAATACAGATAAAGCTAAGTTCCTGTATCACTCCAAACCCAAGCCCAGTCAGCTTTCCAGAGGTAACCCTTAGAATCAGTTTGGAAGGTCCTTTCTGTCCTTTCCACGCATTTACATATTTACACATGTGTCTATCTAAATGTAAAGCGATGCTTTCTGTTTTCTGTTTTATTTTGCATAATGATTTCTTTTTATCTTCTAACTTTATCGAGGAATAATGGGCAAGTATAATTATATATAAAGTATACAACATGATGATTTGGTATACATATATGTTGTGAAATGATTACCAAGATCAAGATAATCGCATACATCACCTCACATAGTAAACGCTTGTGTGCATGTGTGTGTGGTGGGAATGCTTAAGACCTATTCTCAGCAAATATTTCAAGAACATGATACAGTACTATTAACTATAGTCACCATGCTATTAAATCATCAGAACTTATATCTGAAAGTATGCCCTTTGACCCACATACTCTATTTCCCCTTCTCCTTAGCCCCGGGCAAACTCCTTTTTGTTCTGTTCCTATGAAATTGGCTTTTTTTTTTTTTTTTTAATCTCACATATCGGTGATACCATGCAATATTTGTCTTTCTCTGTCAGGTGTATTTCACTTAATATAATGCCCTCAAGTTTTATCTAGGTTGTCACGAAGAACAGAATTTCCTTCCTTTTTATGGATGAATAATATTCCAGTATGTGTGTGTGTGTGTGTGTGTGTGTGTGTGTGTGTGTGTACACATTCATCCATCAAAGAACTTAGGTTGTTTCTGTACCGTGGCTATAGTAAACAATGCTGGAACAGTCATGGGAGTGCTGATATATCTTCAAGATCCTGATTTCATTGCTTTCGTATATGTGCCCAGTAGAGAGATTGCTGGGTCTATGGCTGCTCCATTTTTAATTTTTTGAGGATCCTCCATACTGTTTTCCATAATGGCTGTACCAACTTACATTCCCACCAACAATATATAAGGGGGTTCCCTTTTCTTCACACCCTCACCATCATTTGTAACATATTTTTTCGGAAAAGAATAGTCATCGTAACAGGTACAAGACGATATCTCGTAGGGATTTTGATCTGTATTTTCCCTATGATTAGTGACATTGAGTCCCTTTTCATGTACCTATTTGTCATTTCCAAGTCTTTGGAAAAAAAACATTTACTCGGGTCATCTGCCCATTTTTTAATTGGATTGTTTGTTTTTTTTCTATTGAGTTGTATGAGTTCTTCATGTTTTCAGTGTTAACCCTTTATCAACTCTAGGGTTTACAACTATTTTCTCTAATTCTATTAATTGTCTTTTCAATTTATTGTTTGTTTCCTTTGTTTTGCATAAACTTCTTAGTTCAATGTAAACCCACCTGTTATTTTTGCTTTCATTGTCTGTGCTTTTAGTCTCTTATCCAAAAAAAAAAAGAAAAAATCATTGCCAACAGCAATGCCGAGGAGCTTACTGCCTACGATTCCTTCCAGGAGTTTTACAATTTCAGGTCTTACATTTAAGTCTTTAATCCATTTTGAGTTAATTTTTGTGAGTTGTGTAAGATAGGTGTGCAGTTTCATTCTTTTGCATGTGAATATTCAATTTTCCTAACACCATTTATTGAAGAGACTATCTTTTCCCCAATGTATATTCTTGGCTCCTTTAGTATATATTGACATATATGCATGGGTTCGTTTCTGGGCCATCTAGCTTTTTCTATTAATCTATGTGCCTTTTTTTTTTTTATGACAGTACCATACTGTTTTGATTACTATAGGATTTTAATATATTTCAATATCAGAAAGCATGATGGCTCCAGCTTTGTTTTTCTCAAGATTCTTTTTGCTTTTAGGGGGTCTTTTGGTTCCATCCAAATTTTAGGATTGTTTTTCTATATCTGTGAAAATGCCATTGGAATTTTGATAGGATTAAACGAAATCTGTAGATCACTTTTGGTAGCATAAACTTTTTAACAATATTAATTTTTCAACTTATGAACACAGGATATCTTTCCATTTATCTGTGTCTTCTTTGATTTCTTTTATCAACATCTTACCATTTTCAGTGTATGAGTCTTCCACCTCCTTGATTAGATTTATTTCTAAGTATTTTATTGTTTTGAAGCTACTATAATAGGATTGCTTTCTTAATTTCTCCTTCAGATAGCTCATTGTTAGTGTATAGAAATGCAACTAATTTTTGTTTTGATTTTGTATCCTACAACTTTACTGAATTTATTAGTTCTGTCAGATTTTTGGTGGCATCTTTAGGGTTTTCTACGTATAAGATACAAGCAGAGATTGTTTTACTTCTTCCTTTCCAATTTAGATGCCTTTTATTTTTTTTTTCATAGATAATTGCCCTGAAAAGGACTTTCTGTACTATGTTGGATAGAAGTGTTGAGCCTAGACACCTTTGTCTTGCTTCTGATTTTAGAGGAAAGGCTTTTAACTTTTCACCATTGAATATGATGTTAGCCAAGAGCATCTAATATATGGCTTTTATTATGTAGAAGTACATTTCTGCTATACCTAATTTGTTGTGAGTTTTTATCATTAAAGGCTATTAAATTTTGTCAAATGCTTTTCCGCATCTATTGAAACGATCATATGATTTTTATCTTTCATTCTGTTCATGTGGTGTATCACATTCATTAATTTGCATATTTAGAACCATCCTTGAATCCCAGGGGTAAATTCCATTTGATCATGGTGTGTGATATTTTAATGCGCTCTTAAATTCCATTTCACTAGTGTTTTGTTGAAGACTTTTGCATGTATTTTCATGAAGGATATTGGCTTGTAATTTCCTTTACTGGTAGTGTTCTTACCTGGCTTTAGCATCAGGATAAAACTGGCATTATAAAGTGAGTTTGCAAGCATTTTTTCCTCTTAATTTTTTGTAAGAGTTTAGAAAGATTGGTATTAATTTTTCTTTAAATATTTGGAAGAACTTAACAAGTGAAATCATCTGGACCTGGGCTTATTCGTTGGGAGATTTTTGATTAGTAATTCAATTTCCTTCATTATTGTTCTTTTCAGATTTTCTATTGTTTCATGATTCAGTCTTGGTAAATTGTATATTTCTAGGAATTAATTAATTTCTTCTAAGTTATCTAATGTTTGTTTTCATAGTAGTCTCTTGGGATCCTTTCTATATCTGTGATTTCAGTTGTAATGTCCCCATTTTTTGTTAATAATTTTATTTATTTGAGTCACCTATCAATTTTGTTTGTCAATTTTGTTTATCTTTCTGGGAGAACAGCTATTAGTTTCATTGATCTTTTCTATTGTCTTTCTAATCTCTATTTCATGTTTCTCCTCTAATTTTTATAATTTCCTTTCCCCTACTAACTTTGGGTTTAATTTGCTCTTCTTTTTCAAGTTCCTTGAACTGTAAGATTAGTTTATTTATTTGAGATGCCTCTCTTTTTTTTAATATAGATATTTATTACTATAAATTTCCCTTTAGAATTGTTTTGGCATATCCCATAAGTTTTAGTGTATATATTTACATTTTGTTTTTCTCAAGATTTAAAAAAAAATTTTTCCTTTGGATTTCTTCTTTGTTAAGGAGCGTGGTTTAATTTCCACATATTTTGCTTTTTCCAGTTTTCCTCCTGTTATTGATTTCTACTTTTATACTATTGCGGTCAGAAAAGATACTTGATATAACTTCAGTCTTAAATGTGTTAACACTTGCTTTATGGATAAAATATGATCTATCCTAGAGAATGTTCTGTGAGTGCTTGAGAAGAATGTGTACTCTCTTGCTGTTGGGTGGATTGTTCCATATACGTCTGTTAAGTCTGTCTGAATTACAGTATAGTTTAAGTTCATTATTTCCATATTCATTTTGTATGATCTTTCTATTGTTGAATGTGGGGTGTTGAAGTTTCCTACTATTATGACATCACTGTTTCTTTTTGCCCTCAGATATGTTAATAATTGTTCAATATATTTAGATGTTTTGATATTTGGTACATAATTATTTACAATTGTTATGTCCTCTTGATAAAGTGACCCCTTTATCATTGTATAAAGACCTTCTTTGTCTCTTGTTACAGTTTTTTATTTAAAGGCTACTTTGATAAAATTATAGCTTCCTCTGCTCTCTTCTGGTTTCCATTTGCACAGAATTTCTTTTTATATCACTTCACTTTCAGTCTACGAGTGTCCTCAAAGTTTAAGTGAGAGTCTTGTAGGCAGCATATAGTTGGGTCTTCTTTTTCAATCCATTCAGCCACTTTATATCTTTTAATTTAAGTCATTTGCATTTAGAGTAATTATTGACAGGTAAGGACTTAATATCACTATTTTCTTAATTGTTTTCTGATTGTTTTATAATTCTTTTGTACCTTTACCCTCTTCTTTGTGAATTGATTTCCTTTTGGTAATGGAATGCTTTGATTCTTTCCTCTTTATTGATCATGCATCTATTATAGGTTTTGGCTTTGTTATTACCATGAGGCTTTCACAATATACCTTATAGTTACAACAGTATATTTTAAGCTGATAACAACTTAACTTTAATTTCATAAAAAAGTTCTACACATTTACTTGCTCCACCACATTTTATGTTGTTGATGTCACAATTTACATGCTTTTCTATTGTGTCCATTGACAAAATATTGTATCTACAGCTACTATAACACTTTCGTCTTCTAACACGTATGTTAGCGTTCAAAGTGCTTCAAACACTACCATTGCATATTAGAGTATTTTGAATTTTACCATATATTTACCATAACTAGTGAATTTTGTCCTTCATATGTTTTCATGTTACTAATTTGTGTCTTTTCATTTACGCTTGAAAAACTTCCTTCAGCATTTCTTATAATACAGGTCTAGGGGTGATAAATTCCCTCAGCTTTTGTTTTCTGGGAAAGTCTTTATTTCTCTTTCATGTCTGAAGGACAACTTTGCCAGGGAAATTATTCTTTTTGGCATTTTTTTTTCTTTTATCATGATCACTATATCATTCTACTCCCTCCTTGTCCAAGATCTCTGATGAAAAACCTACTGCTGAGAGTCTTATTAGGCTTTCCTCATATGTGACTAGACTTTTTTCTCTTGCTGCTTTAAATTCTATTTCTTTTATTATTAAGAATTTCATTATAATCTGTGTCAGTGAAGATCTTTTTGAGTTGAATCTTTTTAGGGATCTTTGAGCTGGCCATATTTCTCTTAGTTTTCTGTTTCTTTAAATAAGCTTTCTTCCCTTTCGCTCTCTCCTCCTCCCATAATGCAAATATTATTTCCGTTGATGGTATCTTGTAATTCATATAGGCTTTCTTCACTCTTTTTATATTTATTTCTTTTTTTTCTCTCCTACTGAATAATATCAAGAGATCTGTCTTTAAGTCATAGATTCTTCTGCTTAATTGAGACTGGTGTTGAAAATCTCTACTGATTTTTTTTTTCATTCCATTCGTTGTATTCTTCACCTCTAGAATATTTGTTTGGTTCTTTTTTTGTATGAATTCTATCTCTTTGTTGAACTTTTCATTTTTTTCATGCATTGTTTTCCTGAGTTCATTGAGCTGTCTACTTGTGTTTTCTTGAATTTTGCTGAGGTTTCTTAAAATAATTATTTTGAATTCTTTTTTAAAGTAACACACACAGCTCTCCATTTCTTGGGGGTCAGTTACTGAAAAATTATTGTGTTCCTTTGGTGGTGTCATGTTTTCTCATTTTTTCATGTTTCTAATGTCTTTGTATTGATGCCTACACATTTGAGAAAGCATTCATCTTTTCCAGCCTTTTGAACCATCTTTGGTGCAGAAAGACTTTTTCCTGAAGGTGGCTAGCTGCAAGGGGGCCATATGGAAAGGATGCAGCATCTCTGGTTTTAGGGAGGATACAGCAGCCTGGTTACCAGTCTCTGCATAACTGTCAGCTGACGTCAGTGTCAGTGAATACTGAAGGAATCTTCAGTGGCCAAGACTGCCGAGGTTCTGAGGTGGCAGTGGCAGCTAGAGTTACTGTTGTCCTCCATGGTAAAGGCTGTGATTTTTTTTGTGTGGGAAGCTCTAGTCATGGAGATCCCTCGTGGTGCCAGGTATGGCACTCTGGCACTCAGAGTAGCAGCAGAGCTGGTGTCCTGGGGCATGCATGAACTTGCTGTGGAGGTAGCACCAGTGTTTGAAGCGTGGCCATGTGAAGATCTTCCATGGAACCAGGGTCTCAGTCTATGGGACTTGCCATAGAGTGGCAAGTGACTTGGGCTTTGGACCGTGGCTCAGGTATGGGTGTTGAAGGAAAGAGAGGACACAGCAGTAGTATAGGCCCAGGGATGACAGGGTGCAGCAGTGGCCTGAGGCCAGGGTGCAGGCGTAGCAGTGTAGCAGCAGCACATCCTGAGCATAGAGGGTTAAAGTCTCAACTCTGGCCTGAGAAAGCAGGGTAAAAAATCACAACAGCTTGGTCCTGGCGATGGTAGGTCATATCTGTAATTCAAGACCCAGGAGGGAAGGCATAGAGCAGTGGCACCAGCTTGGCCCCTGTGATGTGGATCAAAGTTCTAAATCAGGACTCAGAGGGCAGCTGCTGAACAGTAGAAGCTTGGTCCCGGTTTTGCCCATTAAAGCCACATGTTGGGACTTGGCTCCAATGGTAACAGGTAAAAGTTGAGAAGTCCCACAGGGCAGAACATGGAGCAACAGCAACTTAGCCTAGAGATGGTGAGTAAAATCTGCAACTTGGGACCCAAAGGTTTGGGGACCTAGCAGTAGCAGGATGGTGCTGGTGATGGCAGGCCACATTTGTGATTTTGAACCCAGGGAGCAGGGCACAGGGCATATAAATTTTTTCTTATTACTTACAGTTCTTCAAATTACATTTTACACTTTTTAATGTATCTTAGAGATCTTTTCATAGCATTAGCTCCTAATATATGGCCATTTCGATTGTTGTTGACCTTTTATTAATATAAACCATGCTACAATGAATCTTTGCTCATGATTCCTTGAGCAAACCTGTAAGAATTTCTTACAGTTGATAGTAAGAAATGGAATTGCTAGGTCTTAGGTATGCACATATTAATAAATAATGCCAAATTGTTCTCCTTAGAGGCTACCCAAGTCTTCTCTCATCATTTTCCACATTCTCTACAATTTACTATTTGGGCAACTTTGAAACTTTTACCAAATTATATTTTAAAAATGGTAGAAGCCAATTAGTCTAATCATTTTTTCACTTGTATATTTGCTTTCAGATTTCAGGATCTTCTTGTAATGGACTTGTCCTTTCCTTTGCTCATTTTTATCTTCATTTTGTACTTTTCTTTTGAGATGTAGAAGTTGTTTAAAGTAATATTTTATCTTTTGTTTATCTTGCAACTATTTTGACTAGGCTCTTTCTTAACCCTTTCACTTTGTTTTAATGTTTTTCATCATCCTAAAGATGTTTTAAGTTATTATTGTTTGCTTTTATTAGTTTGGTATTGACAAATTTATCACTTTATGAATTCCACTAAGAAAGCTTTCCCTGCTCTAAATATGAGAGTCATATTTAACTCTATTTTCTTCTATGCTTTCACATTTCTATTTTCTTTGCGTTTAGATGTATGATCAATATGAGCGAGTACAAATAACATTTTATTTCATTTTGTTTTTTTACCAAAGAGATAGATAACTTTTCTAACACACAAATTAATTTTTGGATTTTCACTGGTATTGCATGGAATTTATACATTCATTTAATAATGAATTAACTCTTTATAAATATAAATTTTCTCATTCATAAACAACCTCTTGTAAAAGGTGACCTCTGAGAAGGAAACTAATTTCTGCACGATTATTTTTAAAAAGATTTTCTCAGGATGGGGTGGTGGGGGCAGGCTTCGGCTAGCACCAATTATCCTAGCCTGACAGATCTCTTTTGTCATGAGTTTTATTAGATTGGACTTTTGGATATCGTGTAAAATGAGTTCTTTGTTCTAATCTTAAATTGTTCCAACTTCTATTTGAAGAGGCTGAGGAGGTCAGGTCTAGACTAGTCAGACTAGAGAACTACAAAGAGCTCAGGATAGAAGTGGAGTGAGATTCTATCAGGCCGAGAGTTGTCTCTCCTGAGACAACAGAAGATGCTGCCATCAGCGGACATAACAAAATCAATGACAGAGTGCCAAAATCAGAAATGGTAAGTGAGGAATTTAAATGAGAAGTAGAGACCAGACACTTTAATGTTTGCAGAGTTGTGGGGCACCGGTGAAGAGGGTAAGCCCAAACACAATGATAGTAATTTAGGAATCCTATTCAAATGCTTATACTATCCCTTAGCACTTGTGGCTTTCTTCCATGGGCTGGGTGAGATGTGGTTAGTTAGGGATGAGTAAAATGTTCATTAGAAGCCTGGTTTAATGGTCCAAGTGCATATCAGACATCTTTTGATATATAGCTCAATATAAAGAGACTATATAAAGTCAATAGTGTTCTAGATCTCTGTTACGAGAGAATATGAAATCTCCTGACAAGGATCTGCTAGAGGACAATCAAGCATCAGATGGATTGCTGGACTAAAAACTTTTATCTCTCAATAAAAAGCCAAGATTTGGCAAGATTCAAGTTGAAGCACAAAGTATAAGCATGTATGAAAGGAGAATGTATTATTCAGAATAGGATTGTCTATCCCATGACATCAATAAATCCAGAAATCTCAATGGCTTAACACACACAAAAGGAAGTTTGGATTCTCACTCATGCAAAATCTTATGGAAAAGAGAACTCTACAGAGCATCTCTCCTCTTTGTGCTAACTCAGAGATTCAAACTGCCTCCATCTTTTCTGAGGTTAACTCAACGTATGGCTTCCATGGTTGCTAAATCAGGAGAAGAACAGGTTATATGTTCAGATGTAATATTTCTAAGATTAGATCTAGAAATGGATCACCACACTTCTGTTTATACCCCATTGGTGAGAACCAGTCATATGGTTCACTCTACCTGCAAAGGAAGCTAGAAAATCTTACATGCTCAAGAACAGAAAGATTAAGTGGACTTTAGTGAGCATGTAATATTGTCTTTACTACAGAGAGATTAAATTACATTGTATAATAGGGAAAACCGATAAGAACAGATTTTCAATTACTTCATCCATTAAAAAATTAATAATGGGTTCTCTGTATCTCAAGTGAAAGTTTTGTTTATCCAAACTTCTCAAAAAATAAAGGATTGACCACCTGGAAAGTTTCAGTCCGTTAACATCTGGACCAGATACTTTGGAAGCAATTAAAGCAGAGAAGACTCTCTCTTAAATGGATTTTTGTCAGTTAATTTGGAAAGCCCTTTGGGTCCCTTGGGAGACAGCAAAGATAAAAATCTATTCATGACATTCCTCCTCCTAGGCACATTCAGTGGCCTTTCCAGGGTCAGGCAAATGTGCGGCCTGTCTAAAGTCATCAGCCAGGTCACTGTGTCAGAAATAGGATGAGAATCAGTATGTGTCTGCTTGTACTTTTCTATGCACACATGAGGTCAAGAGATCTTTCCATCAGACAACAGGCCCTTTGCAGGTATGCTTTGGATAGGGGTGGCTAGAGAGGGTCAAGCAATTTGACTAAATCTCCTAACCTAGAATTCTTCTCTAAGCCAAATCAACAAAACAGATGTGGTTCTCCCATTAGCCTTTATTTGTTGTAATTACCCACTAATGTGCCTTTGAGGGATTTAGAGGCACATTAGCCTTGAGTCTTTAAAAAAAAAAATCCTACAAGCTCCAGGTTATTGTGCTCTCAGGTCACTGAAGACTCAAATTTCCAACCTGTATGTGTTTTAAAAATGGACTGATTAGAACTCAACTGAGGAGAACCCTGTGGTGGATTTATAACTATGAATTTAGAGAGATATCCTTAATTTCCAGAATACAATCTGTTTTAATCCTGAGAACTTCAGGAAGCAGTTTATATTGTAGAAAGAGATATAAAAGGCCTAGGGATCCACAGACTTTGATTTTACTTTTTTCCTGATGACTTATTAGTTAAACAACTTTCAGAAATTATAAAGCTTCTCAAAATCTCAGTTTTCTCATTTGTACAATGGACTGATGAGGAAATTAATGAACTAAAGGGTTGCTTTGAGAATTGAGCAAGATAACAATTTAAAGTGTCCAGCACATACTAGGTGATCTGAAAATATTAGTTTCTCCTCACCCACTCCTTCTCCTATCTCTGACAAATGTTCTTTTAATTAGTTGCTATACCAAAGTAGATTGCTACTCCCCACATTTTCCCACCATCCAGTACATGAAACTCTGTGGAACACCAAACAACTGAATGAGAAGTAAAAATTTCATTAATAATAACTTCAGCTCTGAGAGGTGAGTTTTGGTCTTTGATTCTTATTAACACATGCTCATGTGTAGGAAATTTCTTCTTTTTTATTTCAGGACATAAACCTTAAACACAAATTAAAATTTTGGAACATCGGTAATCTTGTTTTATTTATTAAGTTTCTGTGCCTAAAGCAATGCACCAGAGATTCCCAACAAGCAGATATCTGGGGGTAAATAAGTTGAGGAGACTATCATCATGGGCTCCTTGAGGGCTCCTTGAGGGCTCCTGGATATATATGACCAGAGGAGTTAATGTAACAAATGGAGAATTCTAATGCTTGGGGACTTAAGCAGCTGTGACAAATAGACTTATATACAACAGACACTAAATAAATATCATTATTTATAGAAATTCTTCAATTTACTAAAATATTTAAGAATGGAATTTTCTAATCAAATTCATTCCTGTTTAAGAGTTAACTAGAAAAACTCTCTTTTTTGTTTTACCTTTTTTCGTGTGAAAGTCTTCCTAAAATGTGTAAATAGGAAGGATTTTTTGATAGTATTACAGCCTGACTCTTTTGAGAATACTTTTTTCTAAGAAGAGAAAGGCAGCATGGTACAGTGGCAAGACATCAGGACTAGAAGTAACTAGATCTGTAATTTACACCTGGAATTTTCACCAGTCTAGTCATGTGCTTTTAAGTACACTACTTTGGCTCTATGGTCTTCAGTTTCCACTGGAATATATTCAGTTTTTTATAATGTGATAGTCAGGCATAAGAATTCTGTTAAAACATAGCAACATGAGTGAATTTCTTTGGCCGACATCTATTGAGGGTCTATATGCTGTATCAGCAATTGTGACCAATGCAAAGATCAGGTGGTATTCGCTGCAATATAATTCAGAAGCTTAAAAAATTGTATCTCTCTTCTCAAAACTCCTTTATGGGAAAATTGACTGCAGGTAGTTCTTTTTTATATAAAGTGTCATATAATCTATTCTATAAATGCTGCTACTCAGATCATAATATATTAGACTTGGGCTTGAGCCATGAAAGACCAAGGTGAACTTCTTATGATCATATTGGAGGCTAGCTTTCTAGCATGTCACTTGGCTCAAGACTTTGCCCAATACACATGCTATATATTAAGTGATGTAAAAACTTATCCAAACAGATTTTCTCTCTTAGAATCTGTAAGAGAGCAAAAATTAGCAGGGAAAAACAGGTCTTTGCCACAAGATAATAAAATGACCCAATCACCTGAGGTGGAGGTCCCTTAAGTTGGCCTTGTATTCTGAAAACAAGCCATTGTTTCAATTTTTCTTGAAGTATGGTACTCAGAACATCAGAATAACTACAAAGAGAGCTTTTTTGATTCTTCCATATCTTAATCTTAGCTTTCATTGCATAAGTACCCTAGCTGTGTGTCTCCTTTGCAAGCTAAGAGTAGCTAATATAATACAAGATTACATATTGAGCTATAAATTAATTTATGATATATCAGTGTAAAAGTACATAGAAAATTTTATAACTCTTTCAAAAACTGCAAATACACAGAAAGGGACCAGGGAGGTTGTACATCCAAATGTTAACAATGTATATATCTATGAGAAATTGGTATTTACTTTCATTTTTCTCCCTTTGTCTGTCTTTATTTTCTGATCTTTTTAACCAACAAAATTGATTGCTTTTATTAGAGGAAAGAGGGTTTTTTTTTTTTCATCATTTAAAGTATAATATGTTTTGTCCAGTTCAGGAACAAGATGCCATAGACTCACTTTTCCCTGCTCCACCCCTAAATGTAACTAAATATCCTGGAACTAATTCATCAGACAATCATAAAATAATTGTAGAATGTGGAAAGAAGCAGCACTGGCTAAAGACCTCAAGCTTGGAGAAACATCTTAGTGAGTCTGTAGTAGTTTCTTTCTATGGGCATCAAAGAAACCTACAACCTGGAACTACCCACAGGGATACACAGATTAAAAGACTTGCTCTGTCTGGCAAAAATCCAGGAAAGGGGTGGGGGGCAGCATAGAAATAGTGGAGAGATCCACTCCAATCCATACCAAAAGCAGTGGCAGGCTAAATCAGCCGCTGCAGCCAGCGAAGCCCAGGGCTTCCCAAACCACCCATCATTTGCACTGGGCAGCCCTACAGGAATTGAGTAAGAGCCCAGCAGAGCCAGAAGAATGAAGTCAACCAGAATAACATGTAAGGGTTCTGAAAACTAAATTTTCAATGAAACTGTAACTCACAAAAATAGTCCAGGACCTAAATCTAAACAGGGTGACGGTGTATGAGAAGCTGAAATAAGGTCAAAGTCTCCAAACATAACATTAAATATGTCCAGGATACAATCAAACATCATTCATCATATAAAGAACCATGAAAAACACAACTTGAATGAGAACAGCAATAAACTGACACCAACATCGAAATGAATCAGATGATGAGATTATCTGATAAGAATTCAAACATAGCCATTATAAAAATGACTCTATAAACAGCTATAAATTTTCTAGAATTTTTGAAAAAATAGAAAATCTTGGCAAAGAAATATGTTTTTTTTTAAAGGACCAAAAGGAAATTATAGAACTAAAAATTACAGTAACTGAAAATAAAATGCCCTGGATGGGTTAAACGGGTAAGTGGAATAATAGAGGATAGAACCAGTGAAACTAAAGACAGATCAATAGAGTTCATTCATAAAGAAAACCAAATTAATTAATTAATTAATTAATTAATAGGTCCTTAGAACTTATGGGAAAAAATAAAAGTTAAAAAATTTGTGTCATTGAAGCTCCAAAACAAGTGGAAAGTGTGAGAACTAAAAAGGTATTTAAAGAAATAGTAACTGAAAACTTCCCAAATTTGGTGAAAGACTTAAATGAACAGATCCACAAATTTGATCAAACCCAAATGGCATAACCTCGAAGAAATTGCCATCAAAACACATCAATTAAACTTCTGAAAACAAAAGACAAAGAAAAAAATCTTAGTAACATGAAATGAAAAATGACGTATTACCTATAGAGGAACACCAATTTGAGCAAAGACAGATTTTTAACTTGAAACCATGGAAGCTAGAAGGAAGTGGCTTGATATTTTCAAATGCTAAAAGGTAAGAACTGTCCACTGTGAATCTTTTACCTGACAAAACTGTTTTTTCAAGAATAAAGGATAAATTAAGACATTCTCAAATGAAGAGAAATTAATAGAACTTATCACTATTAGACCTACCCTTAAAGAATGGCTAAGAAGAGCCCTCCAAATAAAAAGAAATAACATAAGAAGGCTAAGACCTTCATAATGGAAAAAAGAACATCCAAATGAGTAAAATTTAGGAGTAAATATAACAGACCATTCTTCACTTTGCATATTCTTAAATCACATTGTATAGTTTAAGCAAAAATTGAAACACATCATTATCTTATGTGATGTGTAATGTATAGAGAATCAATGCTGAAAAGAATTATATTTTAAAATATTTTTTTTTAAATGGAGTGAGTAAAGGGTCCTAAATGGAAACAAGTTTTCAATACTCTACTCTAAATGATGAGTCTTCAATACCAGTAGGCCTGATAAATTACATATATATTGTAATATCACTAAGAAGGCTATACAAATAAGATACTCAAAAACATTATGAATAAATCAAAATATAATTCTAAAAAATTTTTAAGCAAACCACTTAAGACAACAAAAAAAGAAATAAAAGAATGAGAAACATAGAGAATAAAAAAATAAAATAGAAGACTTAAGCCCTAACATATCAATAATTACTTTAAATGTGAATCATCAAAATATACCAATTAAAAGATAGTGGTTGGCAAAGAGCATTTTAGAAAACATGAACACCTACTTGCTGTTCACAAGAAATGCAGTTCCAATGTAACACCATAGGAAGATTGAAAGTAAAAAGATGGAAAAAGATATATCATGCAAGTATTGATCAAAAAAATTAAAAATGGCTCTTGACTATCAAATAAAGTAGACTTTAGAACAAAAAAGTTTACTAGGGAATAGAGGGGCATTACATAATAATAAAAGAATAAATCCACCAAGAATGTCCTAAATGTATATGCAATCCTAAATGTACATGCACCAAACAACAGAGCTTCAAAATGCATGAAACAAAAAAAAATTAGTAGATCTGAAAAAAGGAATAAAGTTTTTAATTATTGCTGGAGATTTCAATATCCCACTGACACCAGTTGAGAGAATTATGAGACAGAACACCAGCAAGTGTACAGAACTCAATAATACCATCAATCGAACTGACATTTATAGAACATTCTTGAATTTACAACAGCAGAATACAAATTATTTTCAAGAGTTCATTGAACATTCACCAAGATAGACCATATTGTTACTTATAAAACAAATTTAATAAATGTAAAAGAATTAAAGCCATACATTATATGGAATAAACGAGAAATCAATAACAGAAAGACAACAGGAAAAATTTCAAACACATGTAAATTAAACAACATACTTTTAAATAATACATGGCTCAAAGTCAAATATCCAAAGGAAATTTAAAATATACATGGCACTGAATGAAAATAAAAATGCAACATATTAAAATTTGTGAGATGAATCTAAAGCAGTTTTGAGAGAGAGATTTATAACTCTAAATGCTTACATTAGAAAAGAAGAAACATTTCAAATCAAGAATCTAAGTTCTATCTCAAAAAACTAGAAAAAAGAAGCACAAACTAAACCCAAAGCAAGCAAAAGGAAGGAAATAATAAATATAAGAGAAGAAGTCAATGAAATTAAAAACAGGAAAACAATAGAGAAAATTAATGAAATAGAAAGCTCATTCCTTAGGAAAAACCCAACATCTAGTAAGACTGACAAAAGATAAAAAGAGAGAAGACACATATCACCAGTATCAGTAACAAAACAGGGGAAACCATAACAGATTCTATAACCATTAAAAGGGTAATAAAAGAATAACGTGAATAACTTTGAACTCATAAATTCAACAACTTAGAACAAAGAGACCAATTCTTCAAAACCAACGAAGTATCAAACTCTGCCCAAATGAAGTAGATAACTCAAATAGTCCTTTAACAATAAAATGGATTCATTTTGTAGTTTCAAAGCTCCTGAAAAATAGTTTCACTGGAGACTTTTACCAAACATTAAAAGAATTCACATCATTTTACACAATCTCGGCCAGAAAATTTAAGAGGAAGAAACACTTCCCAACTTATTTTATGAGGTCAGTATTACCCTGATACCAAAACCAGACAAATGCAGGAAGAACAAGAAAGGAAAACTACAGATTAATACATCTCATAAGTTTAAACATGGAATCTTCCACAAAATGTTAAAAATCCAGCAATCTATCAGAAGAATAGTATCTGTTACTGAATGTGATTTCTTTCAGGTATGCAAGGCTAGTTTAATATTTGAAAATTGATCACTATAATTCAACATATTAACAAGTGATACAAAAAGATCACTTGACAAAATTCAACACTCACTTATAGTAAAATTCTCAACAAATTAAGAATAGAGGAGAACTTTGTCAACCCCATAAAGAGTATCTACAAAAATCCTTCAGCTTACATCATACTGAATTGTGAAAAACTGAATGTTTTCCCTCTAAGATCAGCAACAAGGATATTTGCTGGCACCACTTTTATTCAGAGTAGTAATGCGAGATCTAGCCAGTGCAATCGGGCAAGAAGCAGTGGGGAAAAAGCATAGAGATTGTAATGGAAAAAAATAAAATCATTTCTATTTGAAGATGAGATAATTGTCTACATGGAAAACCCCAAGGAATCTATACAAGACTTCTAGAGCAAATAAATGAGTTCATTAAGGTCACAGGACACAAGATCAACACACAAAAATCAATTTTATTTTTATGTACTAACGATGAACAAGTTCAAACCAAATAAAAAGTGTAATACCATTTACAATTGCTCTAAAGGAAATTAAATACTTAGATATAATTCTAATAAAACATGTAAAAAAATCTGTGGGCTAAAAATTACAAAATTTTTATTTTAAAAAAGTCATAAAGTACCTAAATAATTGGAAAAATATACTATGTTAATGGATTAGAAGAGTCAACACAATAAAGTTTTCAATTTTGCTCAAACTGATCTATAGGGCTAATGCAATTCCTGTCAAAATCTTAGAAAAAAATATTTATATAAATAGGCAAGCTTATTCTTAAACTTATATGGAAAATGAAAGGCCTTAAAATAGCCATAACAATTTCGAAAATGAATAAGGAAGGGGGGATGATTGGTTTATAGTTTAGAGTTTACAGCTGCAATAATCAAGACAGTGTGGTACTGGCAGAGTGATAGTTACATGGATCAGAACAGAGCAGAGAACCCAGAAACAGACTCACACAAACATGCCAATTTAATTATTGACAAAGGGGCAAAACAATTAAAGAAAAGAAAGACAACCTTTCTTTTAAACATGGTATTGAAAAAACTGAATATCTATGGAGGAAAAAAAAAATAAGCTTCAACCTAAATCTCATTCTTTATGCAAAAATTAATTCAAAATGCATCATGGATTTAAATATAAGTCACGAAAATATAAAAATGTTTAGAAAAATAGCAGAAAGTCTCTAGGACCTAAGACGAGGCAAAGGTTTCTTAGACTTGACAGCAAAATCATGCACCATAAAATATTTATTAACTAGACCTCATCAAAATTTTAAAATTACTCTTTCAATGATCCTATTAAGTAGATGAAAAGACAACTTACAGACTAGGAGAAAATATTTACTAATCATATATCCAACAGAGGATTCATACATAAAAGACAAGCACAGATATTTCACTGAAGAGTATATATAGATTGCAAACAGGGCTATAAAAAGATATTTAATATCATTAGCCATTAGAGAAATTCAAATTAAAATCACTGTGACATATCATTATATACATATTTAAAGAGATAAAATTTAAAAATATTGACAATACAAAATGCTGGCAATGATGTGGAAAAATTGGATTACTCTTACATTGCTGGTGAAAATGTAAGTGATACAACCACACTGGAAAACAGTTCGTAGTTTTTTTAAATTAAAACTGGACTTACCATACAATCTAGAAATTGTACTCTTGTACATTTATTCCAGAGAAATAAAAACTTATTTTCATGTAGGAACTTGTATGCGATTTATAGCAGCTTTATTCATAAGAGCCGAAAAGTGGAAATAATTTAAATGTCCTTCGATAGGTGAATGGCTGAACAAGCTATGGCACCTCAATATCATGGGACACTACTCAGCAAGAAAAAGGAGTAGACTATTGATACATGCAACAAACATGCCGACTTTCTTGGAAATGATACTGAGTGAGTTAAAAAGTCAGTCTCAAAAGGATAAATACTGCGTGATTTCGTTCGTATGTTAGTGAAATAATTATAAAGATGGAGAATAGATTAGTGTTTACAGTGAGGTGGAAACAGGGTAGATGTGACCACGAAAGGGTAGCAGATGGAGACGTGTGGTGATGTTACAGTTACATATCCTGTTTGCTGTAGTAGTTACACAAAGCTACAAGTGGCAAAACTGCATAGTTACACACACACACACACAAGTGCATGTATAACATGACATTTGAATAAACTCTATGGGTTGTATCAACGTCAAATTCTTGATTTCGATATTAGACTATGTGAGGTGTTAATTTTGAGAGATTGAATGAAGGGGCACTGAACCTCCCTGTACATCTCTCCGGAGTCTGCAATAATTCTTGCAAAATAAAATGTTAAAAATAATAGTAAGTGCTATTTAAAATATTTGCTTCAGGAAAAAACAAATATTCTTTTCTACTTATGTTCATTATTTTTCTCCAGAATTTTCCTAAAAGAATAGGCTGTATCCAGGCTAAAAATGAGAAATAATAGCACAATAAAAAGGAAGTCATCTTGAAATTATTTTGGTTTTAATGACCTTGCTATATCTAATAATTACTCAATATAAAATAATTTATCCAGGCCATACACGATTTTTAAAAAGTAAAAATAAAAGAAGTCTACAACATATTTCAATGATCCCCCTCTCTCAGGTGGATGTTAAAGACAGAACGAAGTGTTATTGAGAATGGTACAGCCTGAGTTTGAAGAGATGTGGGACAATACGGTCAGAAATGTCACCCAACCCTTGAGGAGCAAATAGGAGGAAAAGAAGAGAGACTTCAAGTCAGGCATCTGAACTGAGCTGCTTAAGACAATGAGCAGCTCTCATGCCAACTTTGTCTAAAACACCAGACCAGCTTCAGCTGGGAAGGAAAAAAAAGTGGGAGAAGGAAGAAATTGAGGAGAAAATTCCCCAAGAGAAATTCACGAATGGAGAAAGTACAGAGAAGAAAGAACATGAGGAAAACTGTGTCCGACAGCCAGGTAGGAGTCATAACGATTGCTGCTATCTTACTCTGTGCAATATTTTTCCTCCAGTCAAAGACAGAAATAAACATAAACTACTCTGGAAACCTGGATTATATTACCATTTAATTGTTTGCACAGAATTAAATGGTTTGGGGAGCTAGGCGATCCCAGAACCTTGCTCCTTTGTACTCACTGTCTTAAATAAATTGTCCTCTTTGCCAATTTGCTTTTCTATGAAGAGAGGCTCCATCCTGTCTCTGAAAAATTTTTTTCAAAAGCTTATTTCTGCATTTAAAAATTCATTTTCAAGACTCTATTTAGCTGAGATGAGAGTAAAACCATTTAATGGCTGAAGCTTGGAATCTAAGTAGATGAAATTATTTATGTAGATCATTAGAAATACATGAGTGGCCTCCCTGGTTTCCTGTCTAGGGAAAGCTTATCGTTAAACACGCTTTCTAGCCGTTACTGAAACTGAAGCAACACCCAGTTCAAATCTTCTACAGACCTTAATTTATACTTCCAACAGCGACGGCTCTTTTCTGCAAACAATGGAAATACTTGTTATGGGTTTAAATTGGAATTCTTCATTTGGAATTTGTGAATATGGGGATATTCTGGGAAATGTCCAGAAAAAAAATCTTGCCAAGGGCTCAGCAAACAGTTGCATAACCCTCTTTTTATCTGGGGTGTTGACCCAGCCATTCATTCCATGTTTGCTGTGGTGAGTTCAGCAGAGCTGGTTGCCAAGGCAACCGTAATCCCTGAACAGAGCCAGCTCCATTGGTGGTCAGTTACAACATGCTTTGTCCTGTTGGTGTCCTGTAACCGACTGAATGGAGACACAGAAAACAAGCACCTTTAGTAAACATGACCTAATGAGGGTGGCAGACTCCAGCTAACGGGGGCGTACTGGCAGGAAGGCGCTGGAAGAACCCTACAAGGAGCCAGGACTCACAGGGACAGAGGCGTCACCTCCCAAAGAAGCTTCTCTCATAGAGAATCTCTTGGTTGTTGCATTTCATGACATGAAACTCTCCTATTCATTTCCAGGGCCAAGGGATTATCTTTAGATTGACTGAATTTCTCTGACAACTATGTAAGCAGATGGATTTGGAACTCTAAAAGGGGCACAGTTTGCAGGGCAAATTAGTTTCCTACTGAAGTCTGTGAGGCCAGAAGAGGCCAGAAGATGGGCAGGAGGGTGGAAGAGAATTGATGAGTGAGAGATGGTGAGCAACCTGGTGGGCCTCTGACTCCCACTGGGCGAGGGCAGGAATGTGCTGAACGTGGTCCACGCGCATGTGCGCCCTTCCTGCAGGGCCAGCACATCGCCCTTCATCAGGGGCGGTCCTCACTCCACACTACACCAATAGCCCCCTGGAGCATCGTAATGTGGGGTTCCCTGGAACCCTGCGGAAAAGTGTTTAAGTTCAGAGCTCAGTGGCAATTGCAAATTTACTTGAATTGTTTCACTACTCTGCTTCAATTAATATTTAGTGAGAGTGTTGTACAGCACTGTAGAGACTTCTAATTTAAATAATGTGTAGATCCAGATGGACAACAGGAATCAATGCCTAACTGAGACTCTTAATACCTGATTTCTTCAAAATTCCTTTTGCCAAATATTTCTCTCCAGAGATAGTGGGAAATCATTAATTTTATAATGATATATACTAACAGGAAGAATTTATTTCAATGCGAAAGCAATTTCTTTCATGGTATTTTGTTGAGCTCTGCTTGACTAAACCAGTGTGGGCTGTACTCATCATATGTTAAGCTTAGGGTTGTTCATATCAATGATTGTCACTTGATTGTGCCTCAAAATCGTCTGGAAAACTTGTTAGATGCACAGATGTCAGACACGCTCCGAGTGGTACCTAAATATTAGTAGTTTTATTGTTTTCTGCTGTTTCAGATGCACAGATTATATTTAAGCTACTGGTTTGTTTGATAAATCTGAATAACTCATGCCTTTTCCAACTCACTAGACAAATATGGAGACCTACATTTTTCCCCCTTTAGCTTTATTAACCTGACCTGGAATAGGAATTCACTGTCCTGCAAGAAGAGGACATCCACATGAAACATTTGTTTATGTGCTTGCTTGCTTGTTTTTTATGAAGGGTATGAGGCTTTGTACTGATCATTTTGTCAGTAAACCCAGTAAGTGCAACATTTTCAGACAGAATATTCAGACTTAACACAGACTTCTCTTTTTATGGTTGACTTTAGCTGGTGGGGGTGAGGTGGAAGGAAATAAGGACACCTGTGAGAGGTTCTGGATTGTGAAGGAATACTGGTAGCATTGATCAAGTATTGGCATGTGCCCAATACTGTTTCAATGTTTTGTCTTGTCTGGTTTTGTTTTGTTTTGTTTTGTTTGCATTTACATTCATTTAATCCTTACAATAACTTAGCCCTCAGTACAACTTATGGTAAGTTCTGATTTCCTGCCCATTTCACAGATGCAGAAATAGAGGCATGAAGAAGTCAGCACTCTGCTCAAGGTCACACAGTAAATGGCAGTGATGGGATTAAACCCAGATGATTAGTTCTGAAACCACCTTTCAGATGCTACACTATACTGGACCCATGTTTGCCATGAAAACTAAGCCCTTTATGACTGTACTAAGAACTTCCTCATTCAACAGTCCTGTCTCCCATGCATCATAGTTCATGAGCCACTTATCATACAATATGCCATGGAAGAATCCACCAGAATCAGAATTAATTCCTCCCCAGAAAAATAGAGAGAGAAAATCATTCTTCTTCTTCCACCTAATTGGAGTCTTGGAGGACAAACTCAGTGTGTATTGTTTGGCATAAAGATAGGGGAGTGGACGAAGGTTGGAGAGTGGGGGGAGGTTAGGTTGCCCTGACCTTCCTTCCTTATTCTACAGCTAATACTGTGTCTGACTAATCCAAAGAATGCTCGAGTCTCCGGCTCACGTGGCAGCCTGTGGAAGAGCTGGGTTGTCCACACAACCTCAAGGCTGACTCTACAAAGCTATTTCAAGAGATCAGTGGCAGCTCTAGCTCCATGCCCAACACACTGGCCACATCTGCTTTCATATCCCCAAGTCAGAATTCATTTCCACCATCAGCAAGGGGCCATACTAGTTATTCTGCAATCATTTTATTCTAAGTTTTATATATCACTGGCTAAAGCTTAGCTTACCCTTCTATTGTCATGGGATTTTTAAAAAGATAAACAGGGCACAGAAACTTACAGGAGAACAACCACAGAAATGGCCATTGTCAACCGTGTTGGGGAGTTACTACCACAGTGTGCCTCTCACCTCTTCCCGGAAGTACTTGTGTGTTGAACAGAATCAGCCCTCCCCTCCATTAAAAGTCACATCCCCTGCTCTAGAAGGAGCCCAAACCAGTGATGTCAGGTTACCACTTTCAGAAAAAAAAGAATAAGGAACCACCTTGACACATTTACAATGTGACCAACCTGTGATCCTATAGAAACTGTCATTGTGATAGTCTTTGAGACAAGCCATGTTGGCCTTTGTGGCCTCACAGAGAGAGACTGTACTCTGTGTAGATGAATGGCCACCATTTTTTCCATCCCCAAACCAAAGTCGGCCACAGTCTCCTCAGGGGCGCTCCAGTCTCCTATGTGCTATTTACGGAACAAGAGAGGCAGGAAAACGGTCCCGCTCCTCACTGCTCAGCGTGGACGCTCAGGCTCAGCCCCACTCAAGCCTGCGTGGCACCTTTGCTGGAGCCTGAGGCCCACCCTCACTGGTTGTATGAATTTACATATGATTTTAATCAAGAAATAGATGCCCAACCCAACTCCTTGCCTGGGCTGGCACCATAGAGCACCCAGAACAGTGTCTTCCTCACATGGGCGCTTAATAAACACTATTCGATGGTAATCATTTTTGTGAAGCCTGCCAGCTTCCATCATCACCTCCAACAATGACAGCCCTTGGCTGCTCAGCTTCCTTCTTGCCCCAGAGTACAGAGCAGGCTGCATATCACATTCTAGAACTTTGTGTGTGCACAGGGCCCCCTTTAAGTGTCCTTAGTACTGCAGGCTCAGGGTCGTCTTTCTGGAGAAATGTTTTTCGAGTAAGAGCAATGTAAGCAGGGTCCAGAATCACCCTGAAAATAGTGTCCCACCCCCATCCCCAGCCCGTTTTCATCTCGTGCAGCGGGACCGTGGTGCGTTTAGAGCTCCCAGCACATCGCCTGCCTGTATTCATTGCAAAGGGCTTGATCCAATCACGTGATAAGGAAGAACTCCCGGGGAGATGAATGCCATTACAAATCTCCCCCTCAACATGAAACGCCAGTGATTGTTTATTAAATTGGTCTTCAAAGAGAAAACACTGGCAGGCAAGTATCATTAAAATAGCAGCAAAGGGAAATGCTGTAACCTTCAACATGGCGCTTTTCTCTGTTAACCCCAGACCAAGACCTCTGGAATGGCCAGTAGAACTTCTGGCCCTGGGCCCCATCAATTAACCTTCATCTCAGCCCAGGGAGGGGTACTATAAACCATCCAATTTAAGTACTTTTAAACATCACTGTAAGAATAAAGACCCCAAAAGCCCTTAACCTAACTCCACTGTCTCAATTGCTGTTGAGGACAAATTGCATTATCCACGAGTAACATTAAAACATAAAAGACATACCCTCCAGTGAAAACCTTGCACAATTTTCCCAAGTAAGCAGAATTAATCACAGGGAACAATTACCATCCCCAGTCTGAATATTTATGACATAACAGAAAGCCCAT
The DNA here is from genome assembly GCF_014176215.1 of Rousettus aegyptiacus. Lineage (NCBI taxonomy): Eukaryota > Metazoa > Chordata > Mammalia > Chiroptera > Pteropodidae > Rousettus > Rousettus aegyptiacus. The sequence goes on from NW_023416285.1 coordinate 80,961,424, forward strand.
TTAAAATACTCGGTGGCTCATAATTTTTAAGAGCCACAGGGAAAAGGCATGCTTAGTTTATGATGGAAAGGGGGGGAAAAAGTACAACTTCTTTCTTAATCCCCCTCTCCATTCGGTGCCCTCAACACATCTTGTTTCTCCCTCTCCTCCAGAGTCCCCATACCATTCATCGTCGCCCTCACTAACGGGCCTGATGGGCAGCAGTGGGAAGACAGGACATGCTGACGGCATCAGCGGCCACTGTTCCCAACGGTCCCTTATCCATTCCAGGTGTTTCCACCTTCCCCCAACCTACCCCACTCCAGCAGCTGTATAGTAGGCATTAATGTGTTGAAATAGAAATAACACTGGACTGTGAATCATGGCTCTGGCTCAACCACAAACCTGTGTGTGATGCAGGCATAACCCACAGTGTGTTCATCTGTAAGGCTCTGCACTAGAGAATGCTGTTTCCTTCTGCTTCTATCAATGTGTGAATTCTGTGATTCAAGCAATTCATCGATAGACGGATTAACTCGTTCACTCATTCATTTGTTCCTTCATGGAACGAGCATGGGTTGAGTGATGAGTACATGGCAGGCACTGTCCTAAGTGCCAGAGTTAAAGCAGTGAAGAGAAAAGATGACTCTTCTGTCCCCGTGCAGCTTACACTCTAGCGGGGAAAATTAGACGATAGCCAAGAAAACAAGTAACATAGTACAATTACTGGTCATCAATTCTGTATGAAGAATGAAGGAGACATGCCCGGGGGAGAGAGTATAGCTATGTTAGGTACCATAGCCAGGGACCTCAGCAAAGCGAGGGAATGAACTGCAGCAGTGTCTAGGCTTTTACTCAAAGGGAGCGATGGAGAACCTCCAAGTTACTGTCAATATTTCAGAGAGCTCCATAGAAACTGCATTCTGCCTATATAAGTTAACTGAAATGATTTTTAACTTTGACTAGAAATATAGCCATTTGATATGGTGTTACTGATTATCTCCTAGTCAATCAAATTAGTGATCCTGATCTGATTGAAATATAGAAAAATGAATTATAACTTAATAAGTTACTAGGTAGCTGTGAGTGGTCAATATTTGAGGTGAAATATTTGAGGCCACCATCTATAAGACTAGACTTTCTATTTCCAAAATGGATCTGGAAGGTGTTCTTAGTACCCAGTATACACCTTTGTTTTGAACAGAACTGATTCTCAACCATGTAAAACCAGTTTCTCTCCCTCTCTATGACCAAAGATTATTTTTCTGCGATTTACTATGATTCCACTAGAGACTGTGCAGAGACAGAGGAAATATATTTGATGACATTTTAGTTTTGAAAGATGTTCTCTTGAGGACAATGGTAACAGAGGATGCTAAAACTGTTAGCTTACATAAAATTTAAAAGAAATGTTGGGTTTCTGTTGTTCATTCTCTTCATGTTTCTCCATCTTGAGGTATGCTAGCATTCATCCAATACTTTCATTAAGAAACATTGTGTATCTTTGCTAGATGTCAGAAATGCAAAATAAATACCATGCCATGTCTACCCTCGAGGTGCTAATGGTCTAGTGGCCCTAAGAGTATATTAAATAATACAGATGTAATACATACCTGAAACATAGGTTGTTCTCGCATTGTATTAGCTGAGATCATGCTGTGGTAATGACTTCAAATTTTGGGTGGCTTAAAGGTACCAAAGTTTATTTCTCACTTATGCCGCATGTCTATTAAGAGTTGGCAGGAGGCTTGGGGAGTGGAAAGTGGGAAGGGGTGGAATTAGGAGTCTGTTCTTCATAAATATCCAGGTATCCAGGTGGACAAAGCAGCCACTGGCTTGTATATTATTGGTAGCCATGCTGGGGGTGAGGGAGAAAAACTCTGGAGGATCTCAGACAAGAAATTAAAGCTTCTAGCACAGAAGTAACACGTGTAGTTTTCTATCATAACTAATGGGCTCCACCCACTCCCAGGGAAGCAGGAAGTGGAATCCTATCATGTGGCCAGTAGGGGAGAGAACCAGAACTATTTCATAAACAGCAATAATGATTATTATAGCCATAAAAGAGCCAAAGACCTGGTCTCTGGCTTTAAAAAAACTTTCCTCTAAAATAAAATGTTTCATCAGCAAAAAAACCATAAGTTCTACCTTCTTAAAGGACGAGTACGACAATGCTTTGAGGAAATATAATTATTTAGTTATTTTATTTACATCATCACGTTGAAAACTCCTGTTTAATTAGAAAGCATGCCCTCTATTTATCCTGCTCTTCTATTATTAATTTGGTTAAATAACTATTTGGTTAACCAGAGGATGGTCGTTCAACATCTACGGGAAGGCAGAAGGTGTTGTTCCAAGTTTTACTCGACCAGCAGCTGTCCTGACTTCCCAGTCTCACCAGAATTAGAGTGCCTGAATTTTTCATTCAGAATTCAATATGAAATGGAAAACATATTCGCTTTGGGAGATAAAAGCATTTTGATTTCTAGGTGGCATCAAGGTGAACTCTTTCCACATATAACCTCTAAATCACCCTCATTATGATTAATCAATAGAGTAGCAATTCTCATGATTTCCAATGGAAAAAATACCTTTTCCTGATCTTGTCTGGTCTCTAGGATAAACCAATGATCTTCATACCTAGGCTTCTGCCCTCTCTCACTTCTTTTCACACTTCAATGCATCCTTTACCTGAAATTTGGCTCTCCAGTGACTTCCTACTTGCCAACAGCTGTCTTTCATGTTTGCCATTCTGCATCACTGCATATCAGGGGATTATCTTGTGGCTAAACAAATAGGCTTGAGGACCAGTCGGCATCTGATTTCTAGGTGGGATTTGAACTCTCTGACGTCTAGGTTCCCTCATCAGAAAATAGAGATAACATGAGGGTTTGCGTCACAGGTTTCTTCCGAGTATTAAATGGGATAACACACATGAACAACAGTCTGACAGTGCCTGGCACATGGCAAGTCCTCACCATTTGGTCACTGACATTATTGATAGTGGCAATAATGGTGATAACTGCTTCCTTCTCTCTCTCCTTTCTCCTTCTATGATACCCTATTTCCTGTATTCATTTTAAAGCTTCAGTTATAGTCTCACTCATTGCACCAAATCTTCAATCTCCTTCTCCTGTGTTCCCATGGGCATAAAATAGTTAAAACCCACATTGTTTCTCACTGGAATAGTGCAACAGCCTTTTAGGCAACATCCCTGGGAAAATCTTCACTCACTCTTGTCTATTCCTCACACTCAAACAGTTCAGGAGCAAAACACTATGAAAACTTCCCAACGTGTCACTGTCCCGATCCAAATCCTACAAGAGCTCCCTGAAATGACAATGACAAGAGCTGCCTCTGTAATCCCTCTCCTTGTAAGTCCATCCTTTGTGACTCTCTTCAATTGTGACCTCCTAAATATTACCTAGGCATCCTCCCTGGATTTGGTCTTGATTTTACTATATTTACAAAGCAAACTTTTCTACATAGTTGGTGGTTTTGGTTGTAGAAAGGTCTTAATTTCATTTAAGATGAAGTTAATGCTATTCTTGATCATTTTAGTTAAGAAGCCTCTAGCTGAAATTAACAGAAAACACCAATTCAATGGACTTAAACTGATAAGCGGTCAGATTATGTCCTATATTGGGAAGGACATGGAAGCTGAGTGGCTTCAAGGTTGGTTAATTCCTTGGCTTAACAATGTCAGGGACCTGAGTCATTGGCACATTTCCATTCCACCACATTTAGGGGCCCAGTTTGCCCCGTGGTTGCAGAAACCACAACCAGAGATGGCACCATCCAGGAGACAGTGTGACTAAGTGTTATTACCCACATGTCACAGATAGGTCAGATAGGTTAAGTGACCAGTCACACTGCTATTAGCAGCAAAAACAGGATTTGAATTCAGGTTTACCAGACTCCATAGTCGATGCTCGCAAACACCTGGGTCCAGCCCTCCGCAGACCAAGAGCAAACGACTTCACCCTCGAAGGTGGAGAGCAGGATTCCAAGACGAATGTGTTACTCACACTTCATTAGCTTACTGGCCACTGGCTAATTTTTTAAAGGAAAAGAATATTTAGGAATGTTGCTCATTAGAGACTTGGACTTTTATCATCAACCATGATTAGCTATTGTCACAATTCCCGCAAAACATCGATAATGTGATTACATTACACAAGTACATGTGAATTTCTTAATCTTAATTTCTAATTAGAACATAAATGGAGTCAATAATTTCAGGTAATAATTTGCATGTGTGAGATGAATATGTGTATGTATATGTATATATTTACATACATACGGGTGTGTGTATTGATAAGACAATTAAGGCCCCAAAAAGTTATGAATTCTGTCAAACTTCCACAGCTAGGAAGATACTGAGGGGTATCTGGAGACATCAGGACAACTTTCTGACACAGCATTCTTTCCTTAAGGACATATAAACTAACAAATTACTTTCATCTGAAGTAGAGGGCATCACAGCAGAACATCAACAATGTTGCTCTAAGTAACAAAATGGCAATGTCCTATCAGACAGAGGAGCTCATTGCCAGGAGCATATTTCACACTGCCTCCTCCTCGTCACGTGTGGTGTGGCAGGAGTTCTCACACATAAAGTCCTCACAGCTCATCCTCTTCCAAATCTCCATGGACCAGTCCACCCTCCATATTTCCGTTTACCTTGGCACCACAGGTGATAAGTAAGCAAGTAAATCCCTCCTTAAGCACTGGAATATAGATGAAATTTAAGGTATTTATTTATAATACCTAGTCTCTGAGAGAATTACAAAATGAGTGAAATTACATAAATAAACTCCAAAAACATAGGCACACACATCCTGGCACACACATTTGCATCCTGCCAGCCTGAATCACTTGATCAGGGGCTTGTAAAGGAAACAGAGGACTCTAAATAATTTGGGTGCAATCACGAGGGCAGGTGACAGAGTCCATCCAACACCTCCAAACGTGTGCCCTGATGCCTGACTCCTCTGGAACACCGGAACACCCGGTCTCCAGCTCACACAATCTTGAGGTCTTATATTTGCAGCACATCGGTCTTGAGAAACCACACAGCCCCCATTTCTGGTGTTTCTTCTTCTTCTGCACCTAGGAACTCAAGACAGTCTGTCCCAGAGCACATTAACAAATCAGAATGGGAACCCAAGTACTGGCTGAGTACCTTGCTTGCATTCAGCCCAGTTGCCCTGAATGACGTGTCTACATATTAGGGACCTCTTTGCTGTGCTAAATTTGGAGTCAGGCAGCATTTCCTGAAATGGAATGGTGGTTGGGCAAAGGCCTTCCAATGACCTCCTGGGGACATGAGCTCCTGAATACACGAGTCTGTTGCTCCTTCTCCACTTAATTCTCTCTGAGGAAACCTCAGGTTAGGGGCCCAAGCTCCCACATGAGTGCACAGCCCAGCTCAGTACCGCTATTTCCCCCGGCTGAGCCTGACACACGTGCTTTGTCTGCTTCGCCCTACAGTTCCTGTTACGTGTACTGTGCACATCACCCCAGGGCTGCACTTGTACAGGCACTCACATAGCCATGGGGAGGATTCGGGAGACAGAAATGGGCCCCCCTGTTCTCCAAACCGGGCAAACTCCAGGGATCCTCAGAGCACTCCCCAAACCCTCCACAGGGCCTGTCTCTTGGTCTGGCATGTTTGAGCAGCGGGGACTACTCATCTGTCCTTGCCAGAATCTGTCATACCTCCTCCCTGTCCAGCTTTTGAAGATCCCTGGCTTGACTGGCATCAGGTTTCACTGAAGGGATTCTGGCCTGTCTGGACCCCAAGAGCTGGAAGGCAGTAGCTCTCTGGAAGCCAGAGAACATCCTCCTCCGTGGTTATTCTGCCACACTTCCCTCCTCCCTCTCCGGTGTTCCTCTGCTTTGGTCTAGAGCACCAGCACAAGCCTCAGATCCCACCCAAAAGAACACCTGCCTAAAAAAACATGGGAGAAACGAAGGACTGGACAGCAATAGCTTCTGCTTCCTGACTCATCAAATTCTGTTTCCTCTACGTCTGAAACAGAATGGCTTTCGTCTTGTGTTCCAACTGCATTTAAGTGGCAGTGGCTTTCTGGAGCACTGTGTTAAGAAACTTCTGAGGCTGGATTCAGTCAGCAGGAAGGAGTGCTCTTATCCTTCGCTAACTACATTCACGGATGAGAGATTGGGGGAAAGGAGAACTTGTAACACAGGTTCCATATAACTGCCATCTTCAACAGAGGAGACATGGCATCCATTTGGGGGTCAAACTGTCAAGCATTTGAAGCCTGGCTTTACCACGTACTGGCTGTGTGATCTTGGGCAGGCTACTTAACCTCTCTGAGTTTCAGAAAACTTTATCAATAAGTGGGGATCACTTGAAATTACCATGAGGGAGATGAGATTTCACATTTGTAAAGCATCAAGACACCTTCCCTAAGAGGTAGAGATTGGTCCACAGGCTTGAAACAAGATGGATATGAGACTGCTCCTGTGATGTGGGGTGGATGCCACGGCATCTACCAGAGTAATGTCCTTACAGAAGGAAGGTTTGCAGCAAGACAGGCCATGAAAACAGGGGTAGACGCAAAGTGGAAATCAAAGTACACAGAGCTGGGGACAAGAGCAACCCACACAGCTCCAAGTGGATAGTGAGGGAGCTGAGCCCAGGCGTCTCTCACCTAGAGTGGAAAAGGCATTGGCGGGTTTTTCATGAGGCTCCAGGAGAATGCCATGTGCACCTAGAAGACAAGGTCATACAGACCAGAGGCTCTAGCCCTGGGCATAGGAGGTATATCTTAAGTACTTCCTTTTCCCAGCCTTTGCCCACCCCTTCTCACTGCCGGTTTCTCCACAGTCCTGTGCCAGCTGGGTTTTCATGACAGGGAGAGCGCGCCGGCACCAAAGGAAATGGAAGGTCAGGCACGACACCTTCCTGCTGCTGCCTTTGAGCACTACCTATGACCGCGACCGTCCAGTCCCTCCTCGCAATTCTTCCAGGTGGTCACCTTGCCTGCTAAGGCACTTTGTTCAAAAGTACCCTCTTCCCTCTCACAGGACAGAGTAGGCCTGGCAAAGGGACACCCCATGGGCCACAGAAGTGCAGGGCGCTGGGCATGGACTGGGTGACTGAGGGGTTACAGAGGCAGCTGGGCACAACACATTTGGGGAGGGCACACATCGGTGAGGGAGAGGAGCATGAAGGACTGATAAGAGGAGGCCCCTAGGGATCTCAGAGTGGGGCTTTAGAGCAGAGTTGAGGCAGAGAGATGGAGCCCACTCCTGCGTGGAGAGACGGCTCAGGACAGATGCGGGAGCAAAATCAGTCACAGCGAGGACACGCCGCCCCTGCTGGACGTATGCCTCAATCCAGTAACACACTCGTGCTTATCATTTGGTGACTTAGAAAAAGATGCATCACATATAATGACAGAAATCACCGCTTTGTGTTTTCTGAAATACTGATTAAAAAAAAAAACCTATTAACTCACTATTAATTAGGAGAGGTGCTTGTGCGATCAACAAAAGGAATTGTAGAATATTTAAACATAAATTTAGTTAGATCACATTGCAAGGAGGCACTAAAACAAATGACCAGTGTCAGGAATATTCTTGAATGGAAATCTGTCCATAGATGTGTATTATTCGTTGCTTCTTAGGGTGAAACCACACACTGTCTGATGCAGGAGAGGAAGAAAGGAAAGGAGGGAGAGAGAGAGTGAGGGATGGTCCCTACACACAAAGGGTTCACATTAAATGAGGAGCTGAAATGCCAAACGTGAAACCGTTAGTCAATAAAATCCACGCATTACATATGACGAAGGGGCAAACTGGGGGATATGAAATGGAGTCAGAGAAAATCTGAGTCACTGGCTGGTGGACAGGGTGGCTTTGCGGAGAGAGGAGACTTCTAGGTCCTGAGGTTCCATAGGGAGATGCTGATGTGAGAACTCCTGACCCCTGAAGGGTCCACGGCCCCGCAGCGTGGGGGCGAGCCTCGGAATCACACACAAATGCAGTATCTCCAGACTTTTCCCGGGAGAATGCTTTTCTCTTTTAATGGATCCCAAACAAGTCGCGGATTAATTAAAGAACAAACAAATTACAAAAATAAAGGAAAATGCGTGCGGCTGGGGAGAAGAAAGAGGAATGATTACATGGAATGAAGCACTCCTGATAGGTAGATTATGTGGAGGGTGAATTTTAGGTGGAACGGAGGGGTGGGGCAGAGAATAGAGAGTCTGAGTGAGGTAAGAGCAGATTCTAAAATATTGTGTAGAATTTAGACTTGAGTATTGTTAAGAAATGGGAAGCAATATGATAAAATCATTGTTTAAGGACACTAAATCTAATCAGAGTGAGCGGACGGGTGGGCAGGACAGAAGAAAGTTGAGATACGTAACCAAATGGAGTGCCTGAGTGGCGAAGGTTTGTTTCTCGAAACTTCTGGTGCGATGGCATTTTCTTGCTGCTGTTACTCATGACCACAACGGCGTGCTCATAAGGGGGCCCGCGTCCAGAGGAGCCCTGTGATTTTGCTGATCTCCCCAATGGCTCCGGGTCCGTGCGCCAGTTATGAAGCCGCTGTTGCTCACTCCGCCTCGGTCCGTGATGCGGCGACCCCGTGGTGTAGACCGCGTTTCCACTTGTCCCTCTGCTGTGTGTTGGATTCAACCAGCGAAACTCAAGAGGGAGACTGCAGGGCTGGGGAGGAGGAGGGGACTCCCCCCTTCCTGTCTGCCTCCTGCCCCTTTGAGGACCACCCTAGTGACACTAACACTGCAGCACAGGAAGTTCCTTCCCCGAGCGGCCACCAAACCCACCAACAGTTGTCCAACACATGCAGGACCAGCTTCGTTACATCCCAGCCTCAGAGACACCAGCATCAGCCCAAGTCTGGGGCTCAGGCCCTCAGGCGCCTCCTCCAAGCTCAGAGACGTCAGCTCCGCGAGGCCCACCTGCAAGCGTCTCTGTTTGTACAATTCCGAACCCTTCCCTCCGTTCTCCCAGCCCCGAAGATGGTAGCTGCTGCCTGCAATTGCTTCCTCTTGGTCTCTCTGCCATCCCAGTTAACCAGTTAATAACCTTATTCTAATGAACAGTTCTTTATATTGAACTCTCTCTGTTAAAATCACCAGTGTGGTTTCTGGCTCCTGCCTGGCCCCTGGACTCAGAGGCCAAACCGAGAGTTCTGGTTGGAGACCACTGAGCTGCCCTGTGTCAGAGAAGAGGACCTTGAAGCTCCTAGAGCAATCCAGGAGAGGGGCTGTGAGAAGCAGCCAGGGGAGGGGACAGAGGGGGCTTGAGGGAAAAGAGCAGGGAAGAGCATTTTCAGAACTGCCCTGCCTGCCATTCTCTCCTCCATCTTTCCTTCCGAACCTCCAGTGAAGTCTACCACACCCATACATAACGGGAAGGGAGCTGTGAGAATTAACTGTCCTTCCTAAAGATCTTTTGAGAAACGTAGAGACCGATACGATGCCAAGTATTGTTTATTGTCATACTTTCAGGAACTGATCATAATCCCCGTCACAGCCGTTGAGGAAAAGCCGAATGAGTCTTTGATGAGCAAAACGAGTTTTCAGTCAGTCTAGTCTTCAAAGCAACAACTACCCAAGAATTTCTAGAAGTCATATCACTTTTCTACTAATGAAAAAATTTTTTTCTTTTTATCTCTCTCTGTTCACTTAAAGACAAAGAAAAAGATGGCCTCGCTAATGACTTGCTCACCGATATGGGGTCACATCGAAGAATTTTTATTTCTTTCAGTCAGAGATGAAAGATCGTGAAGGGAAAAAAACGCCTTTTTAAAAAATTCCTCCTAAGGATGTTACAGCTCACAAAATCTCTTATAACTTCTTATAGCATCTATTTTACCATTCAAGGAGACCATTTATTGGGTTTATTCCTTAGGTTACGTCTCAGCTTTAATAAGCAATGTCTTTGAGTTTGTTTATGCCGTCCGTACTTTATCATCATCTAGCTGTGTGTCAGGAAGTCCAGGATAGTGGCTTTTGATGAACTGTGCTTTAAGGCAGAACCGTGGAGGAGGGGGAGATGGACGACAGATGATTTGGGGCTTTGATGGGCACAGCCTGCCTGGGGACAGGCTTATTAGTCTGTTAGCTCCTGGTCCCAACCCTCACACTGGTCTTTATGAAGTCATTACTGGCCCCCTGGTACACTACTCGAGGCAAGGCAGGAGAAATTTATAGGAGTCAAAGCCCATAGTAACAGCAACAACAACTTTAAGAGGCAGTTTGTTTAACCAAATTAAAAATAATAAAGCTTTTCTGTTTCTTCTTCATTCCTGAAAGTGAGTCTCCATCTCCACTGAGTTAATAAAGAAATTTGGTGCAAACAGAATTCTAAGCAATCTGGTCAGGCTAATAATTATGAGTGCCCAACACTCTGTAGCCATTATTATTATGTGCCAGGCATTGTGCTGAGCACTTTGTATGCATTATCTCTCATTTTATCCTCCAAAGATCACTGAGAGTTAGGTTTTATTAATCCATATCGCACAAATGAGGAAATGACGGTTGAGGGTGGAGGAGGATAAACTTCCCAAGGTTTCTTAGCTACCAAATAACGTGGCCAGCATTTACCCCAGGTCTGCTAGATTTGGTAGCTGGTGTTCTCACTCACCATGGTATAAAGATGATCAATTCCTGGTTGTATAATTATGCAACTAGTTACATGTTGGGCACAGTTTGGTCTTACATTTCACTTGGGAAGCAGAAAATTTGAAGATAAATTCTGTTTGGCATGGTATATCAAGATTACTGCAGAAGTTCAGTTCACAGAGCTGTGTGTTGGACCATGGGGAAGGCATCACGAAGCGAAGGGCTGGTAGAACCCCCAAAGACTTTACAGATCCTGGGCTCTGTTTCACCCCACAATGGGTCACTACCTGGACTAGAGGTCATAAATCTCTACTTATAAATTGACAGTTTTTTTTTAAATAATAAAAACTAGCTGGTGAAAAAATTGAGAAGTACAGTCATTCATTTGATAAATTCTCATTAAACATCTAATACACGCCAAGTACTTTGCAAACCATACAGCAATGAACAAGAAAGACCCTTTGCCTCCAGATACACAGGTGGTGGAAGTGGGGATTGGTGAGGGTTTCATGAGAGCGATTTCTCATTGCATAATTTAAAAAAAAAAAAAAGCCTTAAATGCCCCTATACTCTTCCTATGGTTCTCCTCTCTTCTTTTTCTTTGCCGTCCTGACTAATTTTATCCTAAAGCCACAGACGGTGGGGAGAGGGGCCATGAGGACCAGTAGTGGCACAGGGTGGGCTGTGGGAGCCTGGGAGGCGGTGAGGAGGCCGTCCATGCAGAGGAATCACCGGCCTGATTTGGGGAGTCAGAGCCTGAGTGAGGTAAGAACATCCACATAGATGTGCTGGGGTGAGGAAGGTGTCCATACACGGGGGAAAAATAATAAAAACAAAATGCGTTTACTCTTTGATATAGCAAAATCGCATCTAGAAATTTATTTTAAGAAACAGCTAACAGAGATGTACCAAGGATCTACACACAAAATTGTTGCTCACACAATTGTTTATAATAGCGAAAATTTGAAAACAACTTAAGACCAACCAGATAACAAATGACTATAGGGCCGAAACAGATTCACACGCATGGATATTTGTTAAAATGTCAGGAGTGATACTGAAGATCAGTGTGGAAAAGAAAAGTGATGCAGAGATCATTGGTTCCCCACATAGAAAAATAAAACAAAACTGGACCCCGATTTCACTCCATTCACAAACATCACTTCCTGGTGGCTTATAGACTTAAATGTGAAAGGCAAAACATTACAATGTTAGAAGAAGATAAGAAAAAAGGTCTTTATGGATTCAAAGTAGAGAGAGGGGTTCTTAAGATACAGAAACCCCCATCCTTAAAGAAAAGGACTGATAATTTTTGCATCACTCAGACTGAGAACTTTTTTCAGCAAAAGCCCCCATAAAGTGAGTGAAAACACAGGTCAGGAACTGGAAGATAATATTTACAATTATTATAACTGACAAAGAATTCCTCCCAAAAGTTAAGGCTAAGACAAGCGACCCAAAAGCAAACAGGCAAAAGATATGAGTGGGGAAAGGAGGAAACAAATGAGGAGTATCAATCAGAGAAAAGCAATTCAGCCATACAGATGTACCACTTTACAAACACTAGGCTGGTAAAAAAAAAAAAAAAAAAAAAAAAAAAAAAAAAAAAAAAATTTTTTTTTTTTTTTCCTGACGGCAACAGGAGCTTTTACACACTGCTATTGGGGGTATAATTTGGCACGACTAACTAGAAAAGCAATTTGGCTTAATCCTGTAAAGTTGAAGATGCACTGACCTTATGAGCCAGTGATCTCAATGACAGAGCATCCACCCAGAGGGGTGGCTCCGAGGCACCTTGCACAGATGCACCAGGAGGCAGGTGCAAGAATGTTTATAGCCATATGGACTGGGTCGTATTGTGGCCTCCTAAAACTTATGTCTCCCAGAGCCTCAGAATGTGACCTTATTTGGAAATAAAGTAGCTGTAGATTGTTTTAATTAAGATAAAGTTATACTGGAAAAGGGAGGCCTTAAACCCAGTCTGACTATTATCCTTATAAGCAGAGGATAAAAGAGACAAACACACAGGGAGAACCCCATATGACAATGGAAGCAGAAGCATAGTAGGATGAGTCTACAAGACAAGGGACACCGAGGGTTGCTGGCAACGGTAGAGGCTCAGAGAAAGGCATGGAATACATTCTCCTCTCAAGCTTTTAGGGAGAGCATGGCTCTACCGACACCTTGATTTCGTGAAAGAAAAAACTTCTGTTGTCTAAAGTCATCCAAATTGTGGTATTACATTACAGCTACCCTAGGAAATTAACACATCTTATTGTTTATAGTAGCCAGAAAATGGAAATAAACAAATAAACTGTAAAGTAAATGAACGAGAGCGCCACACGTCGGCATGGAGGATGACTATCCTTTCTCTCCACTTATCGAATTCTGATCACTCTCTGAGATCCATTTCAAGTCCCACCCACCATGACAGCTACCACGTGCTCTGCGCCAGGCATCACACATGGCCTTGCTTACCTTATCCTTCATTCCTACGATAATTCTGTAAGGTAGACATTGTTAGCCTTATCGTGAAAATGAGGAATGCAATATGGTAAGCCATTAAACCACTAACACTGACTCCGCCATTCATACCCTTTCTGCCTGTGGCTCAGGTCCATGAAACAAGCCCCCCAAAAGTACAGCCATCTAGACAAATAATACCACTTCGGGGTCTGCAGGAAATAACCTGGCTTTCAATAATCTTCAATCCACTTAATTTTAATCTTTTCAGTATTGCTTTCTAAATGTCTCAGGTCTAATTATAGTAATCCCCCCTTATCCGCAAGGGACCCCCAGTGAATGCCTGAACCAAACCCTATGTATACTGTTTTTTCCTATACATGCATACCTATGATAAAGTTTAATTTATAAATTAGGCGCAGTAAGAGATTAACAATAACTAAGAATAAATGGGATAATTATAACAATATACTGTACTAATAATTATGTGATGTGGTCTCTATCTCTCTCAAAATGTCTTATTTTTCTGTACTCACCTTTTTACTTAAAGGAAGCACTTTACAGCTTCTCTGTCACTTCCGAATTGCCAGCATCCGCTACTCTTGTGCTTTGGGGCCATTATTAAGTAAACTAAAGGTGACTTGAACATCACCACTGAGATACCAAATAGTTGATCTGACAACTGAGAGGGCCCCTAAGTGACCCCAAAAGCATCTACAGTTGTGGAGATGCCGGATAAAAGGATGATTCACGTCCCAGACCAGACATCCCGAGATTTCAAAGCGTTATTCAGAACAGGGCGCAATTTACAACCTATCGATTGTTTACTTTTGCAAGTTTCCATTTACAGTTGAACAATGCGGGGTGGGAGCCGGGGTTAGGACTGCTGACCTCTGCGCAGCCAAAAAACTGCATTTAACTTTCCACTCTAGTACAATTGGCCCTTCGCATCCGCAGACTCAACCCACCCACCACCGATGGAAAACAGCGTTAGCGCTCTGGCTGGGAATCTGCTGTTCGGAACGCGAAAATGCTGCTTTTGATCCAAGGTGGTTTGAATCTGTGGATGTGAAACTTGCAGATGAAAAGGGCCAGCTGTATTTATTAAAAACTATCTGCCTACAGGTGGAGCCGTGCTGCTCAAACCTATATAGGTCAAGGGTCGACTGTAGTATTTTCAGACTGCTGTTGACTGTGCGTAACTGAAACCGTGGAAAGTAAAACCACGGATAAGGGGGGACTCCTGTATTTCATTTATGTCCATCATCTCCCTAAAAAGTGTGCCTTACACTTCTCTGGCTCATACAGGGATAGGAACCCAGCTAATAATGTTCATCATTCAAATGTTTATTGAACTCCTACTATGCCAAGCCCTACACTCTGCAGCTAAATTGAATCAAATCTACTGGAGCCTGTCACAGCTGATGAGCAAATGGCCAAAAATGTACAGAGAATGCTACTTCATATATGTTTGTCTACCTTTCCTGAGGAAATTCTGTGCACACAGCTGATGGACGCTCCAACGGAAGGAGGGGACTCTCGGCTGCGAGCAATGATGGACCTGCGCGGGGTCGCGGGACAGGCTGAGTCTCCATGCTTTCTCTTCGACATTTCTCTATGTTGTGTGTCCAGCAACAGGGTAGAATTAACAGCTTCTTGGTTGCTGGGGTTTATAGGCTGTGGCAGATGCAGAATAAGTAAGCAAACAGATTAATATGTATTAAATTACTGCATTAGTCCTCATTATTTCCAAGTTCAGTACTTGTGTGTACATGTGAAAGTGGCATTTATCCATGACCCTGACCATGGGAGCTGATTAAAACTGAGTCACTCTGAGAATCAGCACAGCAGCGAAAGCCAGCATCAAAACAATTTCTCCCCTCCCTCCCAACCTCCTTTCAGGCACCAGCATAATTGTTACTTGATTTAATGGCTCATCAACCTACAGCCATCACATGATCCAAAAAGAATTTGGTGGCTTAAGGTTCCAACACTGTTCCATTTTGCTTGCACAAAAGTGATTTAGAAGTCCTTTTTATTCTAGATTTCTAACAAGAACATGCAGCTAAGGAGGCCATCAGAGATACTATTAAAAGAATACACTTCATTGGCTACTTAGTTCCAAACTTTCCTAGGAGTGGCAATTACCTAAAGGCAGAAACCCTGGAGCAGTAGTGATTGGAGGCAAAATGTTAATTCAAGCCAAACTGCTTTACACTGGCAGAGGCCTCCTTAAAGGCATGCTGAGTGGAACAGTGAGGAAGAAAAGTACCATAAGTGTAGGGCATTTCTGAGTATGCCAGAACCAAAGGCATAAACCCAGATCAGCTCAGAAACCAGGTTATCGATCTAATCTTTCTAGACGTAAGGAAATTATGAGGCTTTGAATAAGACTGAGCCGGGCGTAAACTCTGGTTCTCCCAATGTCTCGTGATATGGACCTTGACACTTAACGCTGCTCACAGCATCTGTAAAATGGTTATAATAATGCCTGTCGCAGTGAATTTTTATGAGGATGGAAAGATAAAATTCATGTAAATACGTGTCCCGTGGTAGATAAGCAATGTAGTTCTTCCTTTCTCATTTCACTTACTCATCACTAAACATCTGGGACAAGTAGTGACTTCTGCTGTCTCGAACAACACCTAATATTGACTCAAACAAGCCTTCCTGACTGCAGTCCTCCTTCGTTATTTGCAATGTCCCAACGACTTCTAAGACTACAATCATTCATTTTATAAACACGACCGTCTCATCCTTCAGAACTTCATGAAAATTCCATGAAAACTATTTTCAGGCATTATAATGACATGAAATTCCACAAACTTATTTTAAAAGTCTCAATTCAAGAAGTGGAAACAGTTCAAAAGCCACCTACATGCAAAATATTATAACAATTAATTAATGCAAAAATGTACAACAACCATGGAATGTTCTCTAGGGCAATTTAGAATTTAAAATGTACTAACTTCAACTTTGAAATTTCTCTCACTTGAGTTTACCCTCCTTTTTTGTTACCTATTGCCCATGACTTATATCACTGCTCTAGAAAAATTCAGAACAAAACATATTGGGTTGAAAGCTATGAAATTACTGCCGTTCAGCTACTACCTTTTGAAATGGCAATCTCATAAAAGTTTAACCTGATGGAACCAGGCCAGGAATAAAGGAAATCAGAAAAGACCCTGAGAAACTGTGATTGGGCTGCTCCCCAGCCCAAGGAGGCTTTGGTTCCCAAACACGGGGTTGCCACGTCATTGGTGACAAACACATTGCGTAGGTCCAGTCAACTTGATGTTTTTATTTGGGTTCTCTCTCCTCACTAGAAGGGCAGGTGCTCATCGAACAGATGCATAATTATGACTGCAATAAAAGGCACTGATGGAGGGGGTAAAACCATTATCTCCACACCCAGACAGACTGAGGACAGCAGGCTGGGTTTGCTGAGTTCTTACAACCCTCCCATTTGTGGGTGCCATACCCTCTCAGGGACTTGTCATTCCATCCTGAAGCTAATAACATTAATCATTAGCCAACTTAGAAAGGTTAATGGGAGGTTTGAGTGAGAGGAATATTTTTATTAAGTCGGCGTTCCTGGGAATGAGGACACAAGAGCATTAGAGGACCATGTCTGTGACATCAACTTCGACAAGGCCCTCCACCCACCTCTTTCCATATGTAGGACACTTCGGCTCTATAAGGTGCTTCATCCAGATCTTCAGGAATGGGCCAGCCAGCAGGAACCAGACATAATTCCAGACCTGCTTCTTAATCCCTTCCTAGGACACAGTTTTCTCAAAAAAAAAAAAAAAAAAAAAAAAAAAAAAAGTATTGCAAATTAAAAATGTGTTTGAATTGTTTTTCATTTTAAAATAATCACTATAAGTAGGCCAGATAATTTTCAGATTTGGTAATGCAATCAAACAATAAGGTGGTACACAAACTACTCCCTGTTTGAAAATCTATATGCTAGAAAATTGCTGGCAATATTTCTCACTCAGCCCTACCAAAAAAAAAAAAAAAAAAATCACAACCTAATTGTGGCAAGTCAGTTCCCTGGTGCCAGGGGGAAGGAGGAAACTGCCCAGCCAGACTTCCTCAGCCTGCCAGGTAGCCTGCATGTGTCAGACAATATTTATGAAGGACCACGTGAATGGTCAACATTTGTAAAGATTTTTTTACATGAAAAAGTAGGTATCCCCTGTGTTCTTGTCAGGGTAGTGTGATTCATTTTTCCCTCTCAATGGTCACACTAGTGAGTCTTTTGTAATATGGCTTAAAGCAGACAAAAGAGACTGAGTATAATCACACTCAAGAGTGTTTCTAGGGAGGCAGTTGTCCTTGGCAGTTGGAAAAGTCTGAAGGCCATAGAGATTGAGCCTGAGCACAGACCAGAGATTTACTGTCCTTCACCCACATCCTCCTAACAACCCATCCAGTGGAGTGGGCAGGGAATAGGAAGGCCAAACACAGGAAGAAACAGAACAATGAGTATCAGTGGGCAGGGGGACTGAGTGTGGACCAGAAAGTTTGAAGACACTGGAGAACAACAGAGGGTCCACGGGAGAGGCTCCCTGACAGCCCAGAGAAGCAGAGACCCAAGGAGCGGGGTGGAGAATAAGACCCTCACTGCCCACTGAGGAGCAGGTTGGGCATGTTGACTATGGTAGAGGATACATTTGTGAATACCACCTAAAGTGGACTCTGAATATATCGCAAGGGACAATCTGAGCCTGAAGTGAAAAGCTCTGTGTGTGTGTGTGTGTGTCTCCTTCTAGAGTCCACATTATGTATACACTTGCTCAGTAAGACTTTTTATTTTATAATGGACACCACTGTTATGCCTTTCTAGTGTCCATGTGTACATTCATCCTTTAATTTATTTAGCACTTATTTTAAAACATTACCATGTGCTAGGTGTTAGGGACACCATAGCAAACAGGACAGACAAGCTCTGGGAGACAGACAAACAAAAAAATGAATGAATTCATTGAGATTATGCCAAGTTCTCTGAATAAGCAGAGTGATGTAATAGAAGAGAACTGGGGTGGAAGGAGGATGTTGGATGAAGGAGGGTAGTCAAGGAAGACATCTCTGAGTAGGTGACACTAAGGTGACATCTGATTGAGGAAAAGGAGCTACCTGTGCCAGAGGCCCAAGAAAGAACCATCCATTGAGCAGAATAGAGCTGGTGCAAGTGCCTGAGGGGAAACACAGCAACAGCAAAAGGCCTGCATGGCTATAAGGCAGGGACATGGGGGAGACGTGGGGACCCTGTGGGGGAGGGGTTCCACAGAGTTTTCTGGCAGTGGAAGAACATGAGTTGTTTGGGGTTCCTTTTCCTAGTCCATGGGGAGCTATGGAGAGCTCTCAGCAGTAAATGATATGATCTCACATTTTTAAATGACCTCTCTACTGTCCTGTGAGGACCGAGTGATTAGGGGACACATACCAGAGGCCAAGGAGAGAAGATGCTGACTCGGACTAGCATGATAGCAGCAGAAATAGAGAGAAGGGACAGAGCTGAGACATCTTTGGTACACGTGAGTGCATCTTTGTGTAGTGATGCCTGGCAGAAAAAATATCTTTAAAGCAGTAGAAGGAATCTTTAAGTTTTGCTGAAAGTTAATAGAGGCTGAGGAATCAACTTGCTATTATAGCAGATTTCCTTCATTTGGGGAAATATCAGCAGAATAGGCATACTAGCGAAATAGACATGGAGGAGAGAAAAATATTAAAGGCAGAGGAAAAAAGGTTATAGTAGAGAATATCAAAAAGCTCCCTGAAAACTAAACATTTCAATTAAACTGTGACATTTTGCCTATGTCATGAGAACCTCCAAATACATGTCAAGTATGAAATTGCTTAATGTTTAAGTGTACTTTTTTCTTAGATAACAGATATCTTATAGACATATCAATACTGTTTCCTTCAAAGCAATCACCTTGGATGTCTGTACATTTATTTCATTAGAATCAATGTGTTCCCAGAGTTCACCAACCTAAAATGACCAAAAAGGTCATGTTTCCTTAATTATCCAAATTGCCATGGCTATGAGGCCCAATGCATGACTCACGAGTTATCTTCTCCCTGGTCTATGGACATTTTGGAGAATTGCTGAGAGATGCTGAATGGGCCATTCATCTCCCCAGGAGCCTCTTATGATTTCTCCAGCCGCCCTGACCCCAAGCTCTGCAAGACCCCTTGAGCAGGCTGGAAACCGGCTTCTGCAAGCTGCCTGGCCCTCCCCACAGCAGAGCACATCAAGTACATACACCAGCGAGCACAACACAGAGAGAAACAGTCAGATCTAACATTTTACTGAAAACTCAGGTTGACACAATCACAACTCAGGGATTACATGTTTATTAAAAGTGGTTGCTCTAGAGGTTCGCAGCTGTAAAAGCCAGCCTCAGGCTTTTTGCCTCGCTCTTGGCTAACTTTCACATGGCTGAGCTAGCTCAGCCTCCTCTTAACCAATCTCCTGATCTCTTTCCCGCTCCTGAATCCAGTTAGCCCCGCAGCCCTAGACTACAGTGACTGGCCTGTTTATTTCACCCTGAAATGATTGGTGAAGGTAGCTTCCACTTCCTATAAGAGGAACCCTGAAACCACCCACCAACTGCAATGCAGCCTCCATGGTCCAAAACACCAATCACAATAATCAGTGATTTATTTCCATCTTCTGGTTTTAATAATACCACACCTGAGGCTCTATCCCAGATAGTAATGATAGTAATGGCCAAACGTAGTTCAATTTTTCTTCCTAATCTTCTTCCCAATGCAAAGTGAAGAGAGGGTCAGGCTGTCTTTTGGGTTTTGCAATGATCTTATACAAAAATTTGACAAAATATGCACGCGCGCGCGCACACACACACCCACACACACCTTCCTAGAACAATTTGAAACACTAAAATCTAAATCCAGACTCAGCAAGGCTACAGAAATAATATCCCACTAAAATTAGATTCAATTACATTAACCAGAACACATCACATCTCAGCCTAAACAATTTAGAGTCAATTGATGATGACTTTCTTTACACAAATGATTGTTCCTGGTTGAAGTAAAATGCTTATTCTGCTGATATGTCCCCAAATGAAGGAAATCTGCCATGATAGTGAGTTGATTTCTCAGCCTTTATTAACTCTCAGCAAAACTTAAAGATTTGTTTTACTGCTTTAAAAAGATATTTTTCCGCCGGGCATCACTACACAAGGATGCAGTCACAGCTCTCAATATTTTGGAAATATCTTCAGAGCCAAGAGTAAATTCTTTTTAAAATAGTCTCAATGGCTATAAATCATTATACCAAGAAAGTGCCTTTTATTATTTTTATTTTATTATTAGTTTCAGTATACAGTATGTCGGTTAGACTTTATGAAATGATTCCCCTTAAATTCACCAGAAATCATTTGAAATAGAGCTAGTGAATATAGATAATCAACCGGGTGGCACTACTTTGGTATAAAACAAAATATTAGGCAAGCTTTCTTGCGTGGGTCACAACTATCTCAAGCAACAAATATTTTTTAGATTTCTGCTCTATGTCAGGATACATTTCTATATGGGGCACAAATCCAGAAAATGACCATTGATGATGTTAAATGGGAATATTTACAATAGTAATGGGTACAAAAACCTCAAGATTCTCAGAGACGCAGTACATATCACAATCTAGAGGGGAAAAAATTAAAAAATGTAAAAGTAAATAATCTAGGAGATAAAAGAGGTTCAGCAAAGTTTCAGAAAAAGTTTAAGCAAACATATATCACGGTAGAGTTTTCACCATGGTTAATTTGAAGGCTTCACTTATGTAGATATATTCATTCATTCAGATATATTTGCCGAGGCCCCTACTCTGTTACTTTATAATCATACTTTGGAATAAAGAGACATGAACTTGATTTCACCCTCAGAATTATAGTAGTAGAACCAAACAAGACATTGCTTTTGCCCGTGGTTCTTGAACTTTTCTTGCCTCATAACACACTTTCCGTACGATCTTGGGCTTTCTCTGAGCAAAAAAACAAAACAAAACAAAACAAAACGAAAAAAACCTCTTGGCAGCCATACACCATAGTTATTTATGAAATCCCTTATGACTTCCAAAACATTCATATGTTTTTCCTGGAATAATATTGCGCACATTTATATGCAACGGCATTTTCCTGCTCCGTGCATGTTTATGAGCCCTCAATTACTTTGCTTAAAATCAGTCCCCACTGTTTCGTGGTGTTGCAGCAGCTGTGGAACAGCACCCTATTATTAAAAGGCTCCGCACCCTGGCCAGGAAGGGAAAGATCCTAAGTGTTGGCCGGGGAAGTGAAGGCACAAAGGCAAAATGTGAGTGCTCCAGATGGAATTCCACGAGGGTCCAATGACTTCTTGACTAAAGAGTATCTTGGGGCTCTGGGTGGCAGATTTTACTAGTCAGGCCTCCACTTTATATCTCCCCTAAAAACCTAAAACACCAATTGCTACTCTAGGGTGTCTCACGCGCAGTGAAAAAGTGGCTCTAAGGTCTTTTCCCAGGGAAATCCAGAAAGAATAATGACTTGAGAGATTTCAGCTGTGCCACTGGCATGAAATTCAACTGTCATTTTTTATCAAAATCATCTCTTAGATGTCTAAAGTAAACACTAGGAAGAAAAGAAATGAAATAATATAGCAGCTGTGAAGTCACACCACTCCGGGTCTATGGAGTGAAAAGATTGACATTTCACCAAACCGGGTATCTATACTTTCATGAATCAAAAAGCAAAGGGATAAAAAGGAATTTTAGTTATCAAAATTTCACCTCGACTACCAATTTTTCTTTGACTTGCTCTATAAATATTTTACTACAACTTTCAAAGTTTATAGGCTCCTTAAGACTTGTAAAAAGGTTGAGTAACTGGAAACCAATGACTGATATCTACCACAGGGATCTTTATTATTTTTTTTTTTAAGATTCCATTGAAAAGAATGCATTTTACCCAGTCAGTATTCCTTGAAAGGACAAACTGCAGTTGTGACTCTTCAGAGAGTAAAGAAAAATGGCTTCCACTTACCAACAACTCCTGTTGATTTAAAGACCTCTTTCTACGACGTCAGAACTCAGACATGGAGCTTCCATGGCTTACGCACTTAGAAGCTAAGTATCTGGTGATTTCCTGCTTCGACTCAAAGAGACACCAGGGGCCTGAATCCCTGGTGCTGGCATCACACTCAGATTCCCCAAAACAGAGAAGGCCCTGCTCCCTGTCCTCCAACCTCATCCTAGTGCATTCTGGGAATGACAGGCCACTGTCTCTATAAGCAAGTGTTTCTGAGGGACCCCTCACCAAGCTACAGGTTTTCATTGCATGCCTGAGAAATATGCACGAGTATCTTCTGGTTTTCAGTGATCTGAATTTTATTGCCTTTTGAACTAATCATTCTGATTTTGAAATCCTATAAAAGTATGTAGCACTATGGTTATCAGTCTAGACAAGATTGGTTCATCAGTATATTTGGTTACACCTGTTCTAATGATTGAATTTTGTGTGTGTGTGTGTGTGTGTGTGTGTGTGTGTTTTCTTCAATAACAAGGTGTCTAGATTAAAATTTGGTTCCTTTAGGTATGTGAATTGATCACAAGCAGACGTAGAAACCCACCCATAAAGCAAACACAGGAGCTAGATGTTATGTGTTTTTTGGTTTGCAAACACCTCCAATGCACAGCTTCTAACATCTCACCTCCATCTTGTAGATGTGCCTTAAACACAATTGAAACTGAAACCAACATTACACTGAAACAAATGCAATGAGTTAACAGAAAGAAATTATCACATGCCTGAGAGACAGTAAAGCCTTCTTTTGAACCTAAAAACCCAATACTTACATATGTGTTAGAGGTAGTTTTGCACGTTAGAAAATAATATTTCTCTATAAGAAGGAATCGTCACAGAATTCTTTTTAAGAAGCGAAGACATTTAAAATGGGATCGCAGTTATAAACACTTGATTTATACACGACTCTTTGAGTTTTCCTGTTATATTAGGAAGTGTATCTCTGTATAGAGGGAAAAACCTTAGCTTTGT
This sequence comes from Rousettus aegyptiacus, assembly GCF_014176215.1. Lineage (NCBI taxonomy): Eukaryota > Metazoa > Chordata > Mammalia > Chiroptera > Pteropodidae > Rousettus > Rousettus aegyptiacus. Next base: position 80,984,555 of record NW_023416285.1, read on the forward strand.
TTTGATAGGGAAATTTGATTACCCATTTAGATATATTGGATCTGATAATTCTCTGACTTTTTAAAATGTTGCAACTCTGCTACTTCTCTGCTATGTTAGGATCTGAGCTCCCCGAAGCTTTGAAATCAAGGCCCATGTAATATATTTTTTTAGATTCTACTAGAATATTCAGGATTCAACAGAAGACATGCAGTGATGGGGATGGGGGTAATCCAATGTATTCCTGCCAAATCCAGGATGACTTCCTGCAGGAAATGGTCTTTCCATTTTCAATTCCTTATTCTTATTATAACATGCCTTCCTTTGTATATTTTACCAAAATACGCTTCCTATATATCAAAAGCTCTGTGCCTATGTTTGACTTCCTTTTTTGTTTTGGGGTGTGGGAGGAGGAGAAGAACACATCTCTTAAAATATTCCATGTCCAATTGTTGAGGTTCTACTCCTTCAGTGGTACATGATAGTCACGTCTTCTTGAGCTGATTTTTTTATTTTTAATGTAAGCAATTATTTTTAGCTCAATATATATTTAACTAGGACGTGAATATTTTCACTTATTTTTCTGTTTCAAGAATAAAATGGCACATCATATTCCGATGACAGTCACAGCTTGGCACCAGATTGGATTTGAGGAGAAAGATCTGGGGTGGGTCAAAGAAGCGTCACCCAACTTCAGAGCCTGCAGGCCCTTCAGAAAACAATCATAGAGTTTCATCTTCTATCACCTGCCTTCACCTGTGTTCCTTTCGATAACTGCTTCCCTGTCAGGGCTGACTGAATAAGAGCTATTGATTTAGTGCCTTGAGATCTCACAAGATTCAGACATGAAAATGAGATCTGGCCTGGGAGAAAAACCACTTCCTGCCCAGAGCAGAGCCCAAGCAGAGTCGGGGGCTGGATCTGTTCAGTGCTGATTAACAAGGTAATTTTGTCACTTATCAAAGGGCAGGGTCAATCTGGTGAGCCCCAAACAGGGCAGATCTTTCTTCTGAAGTTTAGATGTAAAATATTTTCTGTGTTTCTAGGAATTAAAAAAAAAAAAAAAAAAAAAAAAAACACCCCAGCTTTTCTCCATACCATAGCTATACAGCAGCTTTCTTTCCTAGTTAGAAATACTGATGAGTACAAACTGTGTCTTTTCTTAGGGAAGTCAGTCACTTGGGATACATACATCTCACAATTGCAATTAAAAAAGATCACCCAGCATGAACATGTCTTTGATGAGGCATCCATTTATTATGTTTAGTTGTTTCTCAATAATCACACAACAAGCCTAATCATACAATGGACTTTATAGTAATAAATTTTCAAAAGAAAGCAAACATTTTCTTTGAGGAGATATTCTCTGATGAATTTGGCATGCCCTTGTTTGAAGACTTTCATCTCCAAATAGGTCTGGGTTTCTCTTTTATCTAGCTGCCTGGCTTATTGAAAATTTCTCTGACACACAAAAGAAAGCCTACAAAATGTCCAGTCTTACCCAAGACTTCAAAAGTACTTACTGAGCCAGATAAAATCTGTCCCACGAACTTTCTCTCTCCCTTACAAATATTTAGGAAAACCTCACTTCTGAGTCTAGGGCTACTTTATTAGAACTGAAGATATTTGTGAAAAAGTGTTTCACTTAAAAATTGTGAATAAGTCAAAATTAAAAAGGACTCTTTACTCGGAGGCTTATGATTTTATTGCACGAGGCCATACACTTCACTAAGATCAGTAAAACAACAACAGCTCAAAAGATAGAACATAAGAACGTTTTGACAGACCTGGCTGGGTATGGTGTACCCTAACTCAAACATCTTCTAAAAACTTCTGTAAAAGGTGAATGTAAGACTGTAAGATTTCAAGGCACGCTGTTGTAGGGCAGGAGCCCACATTAAAAGTTCACAGGAAATGCACTCTCCAGATACAAGTAATACTAATAATTGTATTCTGGTGGAAATTTCTGTCATGGGTTTGTGCCGTCTTCCCTAGAGCACGATTATTATTGAAATAGATAAATATTAAATTTCCGAATTGTGAAGCTAGGCCATGAGATTCTGTCCTATTGTGACCTCACTAGTCACTCCATGGCCTAAACTCAGTCACCTCCCAATCTATAAACAGAGCATCTTCATTTATTAACTTAGAATACACTTGTGTGAAAGCAGATTTGGGGTAAGGTAGCTTTTTGAGGTTTCTTCCAACAAAAATTCTACTTTTTGTTGGTTTATAGTAAGAAAATCCAATATGAAATCAGAGGTTGCAAAATGATATTAATGTTAGCCTATATAATAAAGTCTGAACATGTATTACCCCAGAATGGGAAAGGTTAATAAACCAGTTAACAAAATTTACTAAGCCCTGAGTGTTAGCAACCTTCAAAAGAGAAGGATCAGGTTACAGTTTTTTCAAGGCAAAAAAAGAAACTAATTAGTATCATGCACTGAGACATACTTTTATTGAAAGCTATGTTTTTTGTTTTTTTGTTTTTTAATTAGTTCAATAAATGGCAATAGGTAGCCTTTTCCTTAGTTAACTCCCCAGGCTGTAGAATCATTGTAGGAAATTAGCTCCATTTCAGTCTTTGATCCTTTAAGATGTGAGTTTGCTGCTTTGCAGGGACTATAGTGTCAGTCATTTGCAAGTACCTAGAGAAGGTAAGCCTTAACATCCCTTAAATATGTAAAATGTACAATGTCAGAAAAGCAGGGTCCCATCTACATTAAGCAAAGGACAGCATTGATCATTACCCATAAAAGGAGGGATTCGCCTTAATTTTGACCTGCCCCCCCCAAAAAATAGTTACACTTGATTTTCTATTTCCTTTTGTACCTTCAAATAATCTTTATTCAAAGACATTTCGTCTCTTCCTAACTTTTAATCTAAATATATATCTCAATTTGTCTAAACTGTCTCATTAAAGTAAAATAATATCACAATATAAAAAGTTTTTACAATAAATTTTTTCTAATCCTGGTCAATGACTTATTTTAAGCTACCTAATAATAGATGTTCTCTTGGAGTTTAGTTTATTATCTCTTGGTTTACAGTATTCATTTCACTACCCTTTATTTATTTTTCTGATGCTACTTTTAGTAGCATCAAAATAATACTGCTTATTTATGTATTTCTTAAATTATGTACTTTTTCATGTCCATAATAATGTATGCATTATAATGAGTTTTAAAAAATATCTCTTCATCCTTCATTCATTTAGTGGAGTTTCATGGTTTTGCTTAAAATAAGTAGAATACTGTTTCACTCTGAATTTCTTTTCTATGAGAAGATTCTTTTAAATATATATATATACATATATATATATATATATAATATTTAATACAATTTAACCCGGTAGTTTTATTCTGACTGGTGTTAACTAAACTTGAGAACTGCTTCATGTCCACTTTTGTTATATTCTTTCCTGCAGGGACAGTGGTTTGCTAAATATTTACTCTACATAAAAGATTTGCGATCTGCTTTTGTTCCTCTGTGTCCCTTAGTTTTCAGCCAAATTTCTGCATAATCATTCCTCCCTATACAGATTCAAAGTTCCATTTTCTCAGAATTCTTCTCAAGGCTCAGTAAGTATATTGAATTTCTGCTTCAGCATGGTGGGACTATCTCATGCAATCTGTAGCTCCCAATCTCATATACAATGATATTTTAATTGTGTGTCTTACTTGCAAGATATCTGATCATGTATATTAACCAAGTTCCTATATTTACTTTGGAACAATATTTCTTTCCTGGGGCTCATTTGGCTGGTTTCACATTCTGGTGTAATAATATATCATACACAAACTTAGGGAAGAAATTAGAAAAACAGTCTATTCATAAGAATGATTTAAGAAACCTACTGGGTTGGAGGACTCTCTCCCTCCGTTGAGATCATTTTATTTATTTTTAATCTATAAATTATATCCTAGGGGAAAACTTCAAACTGAGTGTAGTAAGCACCAAACCGCTATGTACTCTTTATTTGTGTAGGCGTGTATCTCAATGCCTTGTGAGAACCATGCTGCACTTCAAAATAGAAAGTTCTGGAGCAGAAGTTCCTTACTCTCAACGGTTAGGCCCTGCTCTGGATTGGAACAATAGCCACTCTCTTTCCTATAGTTCTATGGACCTAACCTGAATAGAGTATTTCCGGTGTATTCCCTGTGTGCTGTTCCTCTCCGTCGTCGAATACTCAAGAGAATAACTGTTCCCACAGTCTATACAGACATGTTCTTTTTGAAAAATCTTGACTAGAAAATGATACATATCTCCGAGTTTGCAAAAACAGGTGCCCACTGGTTTGTCGACACTGGATTTATGTTGGGTTGCTTAAAAATAGCTACCTGGAGCTGTTGGACGCAATAACTTCCTCTCTATCTCCTTCTCTTTTCCCTTATAACTGATGCTAAGGACTCTTCTGGACCCTTATTCCCAGTCTTCTTATTTTGCCCCAGTGTTTGTCTAAGGCAAAACCACTCACGGCAGAATATGTGGTGGCATAGGAAAAGGGAGTATAACACTTCATCAGGACTGTCGCTTCCTGCCTCTCCTCAGTCATGGTCTCATCCCCCATTGTTCCAGTTACCGTTGCTGCATAACAAACTACCCCAAGGCTTAACAGCTCAAAACAACCATCTTTTTATGCTCATAAATTCTGTGCATCCGGAATTTGGTCAGAGTACAAAGAAAGTTGCTTATGTCTGCTCGGCAATATCTAGGGTCTCAACTGGAAAAAAAAAAAAACTCAATTGCTGGGGGTGACTAAATAGCTGGGGACTGGATTTTCCTGGGCCCACCTTTACTCGCATGTCTGGAGGTTGACACTGGCTGTCATTTGGGACCTCAACCAGTGCACAGATCTGTGCCCTCTCACTGTGGCCTAGGCTGTCCCACAGAATGGCCAGCTCAGACCTCCAATAGCAAATGTTCTGATCAACAAAGTGAATGCTTCATCACCTTTTTCGACCTAGCTTTGAAAATCATGCAGCCTTCTATTATCTATAAGCAAGTTACAAGCACACCCAGATTTAAGGAGACAAGATATAAACTCTCTCTGTCAATGGGATCAGTGTAAGAAATCTGCAGTCTTTTTTCAACTACCACACTACTCAACCTCATCCCTTAAAGGCAGTATTCTTAGAGAAAGCGTTGGAGAACCCATCTCCTTATAAGTCTTCTCTACTCCCACACTCACACCTACCCTAGAATGGTCTCATTTTTTTTTTTGAAATATATTTGAAATGTTCTCCTTTGTACAAAATAACAACCAAAAAAAGACAAACAAATAAACAAACAAACACAATTAACTGTGGCTTAAAAAAATTGCACCCGTAGGGGAAAGGCCAACCATGAAAATGACCCAAAAGGAAGCCTGCTTTCACAGCCTTAAACACACATACATGCACACACAAACCCTCCTTCAGTCTTACTTCTGGCAACTCTTGAAAAGACTCTTGGAAATTTCCAATGAACGGTACATTTGCTTCAGGTACAGAAGGCTAGGAAAGTAATACCAAGAGTATGTTCTGTTTCCACAGTGGAATGAAAAAGACAAATCCTATGCAGAGCAACAAAAGGTAGCAATATATAAATGAGCAGAAAGCTAGCCTGGAATCCTTCAAGCAGAGCAGGTTATGAGGAATACCAAGAAGGGACCCAAACACCTTAACCCTCTTTAAACATCCACTCCCAATAGAAAGGAGCCAGCAGACACAAGATTCCTAGAGGTCAGCATTCAAATATGCAGTTGACTAGCACTACATCCACCTTGTAGGTGAAGAAACCAAATCAGCATTTAGTCATAGCAACGTGGCTAGAAAGAGCCAGGGCTGGGTTCCAAATTTAGTCTGCTCAAGACTGGGTCTTTTTATGTTTCTTTCCCCTGACAGACTCAGAACTCCTCAGAAGTATAGAACCTATATTGTTCATTTCTGAATCTCCAGAACTTAGTACCATGCTTGGCGCAGGATGGGTGCTCAGCAAATATTTTGAAATAACAGGTGAACAAATGTTGTTCAGTCCCAAAGTATTAATCTCTGTGGGGCAGAGATGCAGGACAGAAATGCAGGTTCCAGCGCAGTCTCGTCTCTACAAAAGCCAAGTAAGTGAAATCTGCATCTCCTTCACCACCAAAAACATTCATGGGCTATGTTTAGATGGCAATAAAACATTTCATTCCTGAGGCCCCAGAGAAATTATAAGTTCTTCATCTTTTTGGTCTGGGAGAACTTTATCAAAATGTAACTCTGAGGTTCACAAAGACATTATAAGAACCTCTTCCCGATTTATTCATTTGTTCTTCTATTCACCGAACAAAGATTTATTGAATTCCCTCTATGTGTCAGGTGCAGTGATATCAACTAGGACTACAATGGAACAAATAAAGGCAAAGGATAATAGAAGGGCTTATTTCCTAACTATCTGCATTAACTTGCCTTATCTCTGGCATTAAGACTTATAATAGTCTAGTTTATAAAATCTGTAGTAATTGAAAAATAAAATTTTCTTTCTCTAACATGCAAATTAGATCAATCTCTAAGTTAAATAAGACATTTTTCTTTACGATATTATCTAAGGCCACGTAGCAGCTGCTCTTTTGTTAGATAATCTGAAATTGAGGTAAATATCAATAAAATTTCCCTATACATATTCATATTCTGTTCATTTTACAGGTGCCACTGTGCTGTTAACGCCAGCGGTCCGATTTCATGTCACCTGGTTATGATTTAAAGACCACCAACAAATGCATGGCATGGTTTGGAAAATATAATAAACAATGAACTATTATGTACCATAAATTTCCCCCCAATTCTATAACGACACGATTGGCTGAAGGCTTTTTAGGAATTAACTCTGTAGTGAGAGTTAAAGTAAATGAGAATTTTTCTATTCTAAAAGATTTCCCATCATAGTCTTTAACACACAAAAGTACCAATTTTGCTTTTTACATATTTCATTAATAGTATTATAGCCATCATCATAGTATATGATATTAATAACAATGATTATACATGAATTTTAATATATAATGCTGAGTAAAAGAATTTCCTTTCTCATATATTCTGGAACATGACAGTCATATTTTGAATTCATTTGCATTTCTAACTGGTATAAGTATATGAGAAAAATATTTAATACATCAACCTGATAAAGCTTTATCATAGCTCATGTAAACATACATATAAATATATTATCATATGTATATAATGACATAGAGTTTACTTAAAACCATCTTAAGAACATTACTATATACATTGCGATATTTAGTAAAGGACACTATCCCTCAATCCACATATATTTGAAGTTGGATAAAATTCTAAAGATTATCTAATGAATGGTTCCAATTTACAGGTGAGGCAGCTGAGGCCCACAGAAATTAAATAACTGCTACCCAGTTTCTCCTCTTTTGCTGCTCTTTCCATTATTCCACAATGTCTCTTTCCAAGTGTATGTTTTCATTAAATTCAAATAAAAGATAAAATTCACATTGACTTTAATCACAGGTATATAGCGAATGGTGTTCTTCCAGCACTGACTTTGGTTTCATTCTGCATCACTCTACATCCTCAAATATAAAAAGTTAATGTTAAGGTCAAAATGATCACATATTGAACTTCCTTCCAGTGTTGAGAAAGTGCAAAGCATTCTTCGTTTTGAGAACCCCCAGAGATTATTAAGGGTCATTCAGGCATACAGTAGATGGGGCTTACAACCCACAGCCTTTATTACCTTCCCTGAGCTGCATCAAGAATCTGCCATTCCGTCAGCCAAGTACCAGGGAACCAGGCTCAAACGATGAGACTCACAGATTTGGTATCAATCTAGAAAGCACGAGTGTGAAATGGAAGCCAAATTCACTTAGTTTCCTTTACAGAAGTGTCAGCTCCACTCAGAAACCAACTGTCTTTCCTGCCAGAGAAGAAGAAACTGCTTTGTCTCATTCACTTCATCACATAAAACCACTTGATGGGCTTGACAGCTGCTGCTTGCTAATTATGGGGCAAACTTCTCAGCGTGAGGTTTGTTGCATCAACAGGTTCTAGAACAATCCCACAATTGTTTGAGGGAAGCTTGGGCACTTGGGGTTGAGCATTTTAACGTCAATTATTCCCACTGGTTGTCATGACTTGGAGCTGCTCTAGTGGAATGAAGGGAACAAAGTAATGAGACATACACACAACTGATTGCCTCTGAAGACCATTCTGGCTGTACCTCTGTTTCTGGCTGTTGAAGATATGATGAGGCGGCCAGTGTCCCACACCATCCCTGCCCCGGGCAAACACTCAATAGCTCCCATTTTGGAGAGTTTAACATTTGTGTACAAAAGGTTTGATCTTTCTAAAAATGCAATACATTTTCTACCAAGTATATGCGTTTGGGGATTTTTTTTTTTTAAACAATAACAGAAAGATTGTAAAACCCATTTAACTTTCATTCTTGGATTTTTTTTTTTTTAAGGGAGAGAGAGAAGTAAAAAGGGGAGGGAAGAAGAGAAAATACATTTTTGTGGGGCAGAGTGGAGTCTTGATATCTGAAAGGAAAAAAGTATCAAAAACAGAAAAGGAAAGGACAGTGGAGAGCAACATCAGTCTACCAAAATCCACTTCCTCCTGAGCACCAGTGCAGACTCCATCTCCCGTCACCCTTTAAGTCAGGTGACTTTGCCAGTCCAGTGGACTGTGAACAGAGTGCGGAGTGACGCTGCTGGTCCCAGACCTTCGGGGAGTGGACATGCGCATGCCTCCTCCACACTTTTCTCCCCTTCTCACAAGTTGAAACGTGGACTAGTTTCAGCTGTGCACGTGCCAATTTGGGGAACAAGGGGGCGGGAGAGGAGAGAGCAAAGACTTGGAAGGAACCTATGTCCCGAAATAGCTGTGGAACAGAGCAGAGTGCATCTGGGACATTCACCTTGGACTGTCTTATGAAATGAATACACTTCTTTGTCTTTTAAACCACCTCACTGTTGGATCTCTTCAAATGGGAAAGTAGCCTTTAGCCCTAACTAATACAGAAATGATTCGTGGAGCAGATCAGAAGGGGATTTCCCAAGTCCCGCCCCCTTCTTTACCAGTTCTAATATATCACATATTATCTCAAAGAAAGCCAAACCTTTGCCAAGACTGTGGGCAATGGTTCCTCCAGCATCCAAAATCTTTCCTCAGGAAAGTGGCTCACTCGTAGCAACAATTATGTCTCCAGCACTTTTTTGGGAAGAGTTTGCTGCCCTCATCTTGCAGCCGCAGCCAAGGGTTCTTAGGCTGCGGTCTGGAGTCACTTTCCTTCCAAGTGAGGGAAATCCAGTTCGCAGCCCAGAGTGTTTCTATCTCCCATCAAGAGGCCAGGAAGAAACTGCAAATGCCGGGGTAAAATGAGATATGTGGAAACTGCCAGAACACCTCTAGCATTTACACTCACGAGAAAATAATCACTTTTACAAATTAGATCATGAACACCCTGAAGAGAATTCCATATGGATGATTATTTATAGACTAAAATGTGCCATACTGCCCAGTGACAGGCAATGAGTTCAGTAACCATGGCCTAAGATGATTTTTATCTTTGATTAAAAAAAGTTATAGAAATCAAACAACATGATACGTTTAGGTGTGAGTGGATTAACATAAAGGATTATGGTAACATAACTTACTAATTAATATATAAGTACTTCTGCCTTCCAATATGTCCCACTAATGATGGAAATATTCTGTATCCGCCCCAACCAAGATGACAGGCACAGGCGACTAACAAGCCCTAGAAGTGCTGGTGGGGCTGGTGCAAATTAGGGACTGGATTTTTAATTATATTTCATTTAAGAATGTACATTTGAATAGCCACGTGAGGCTAGTGGCTCCCTATCAGAGGTCACAACTTTGGACAAAGGTTGGCATAGTTTTTCTGTAAAAGGCCAGATAGTAACTATTTCGGGCATTGTGAGCCTTGTGATCTCTCTCCCAACTTCTCAGTCCTGTACTGCAGTGTAACAGCAGCCACAGACAAGATATAAACTAATGGACACAGCCATGTTTAAATAAACACAGGCAGAAAAATAAACTCACATCCAAGGGTTAACGAAACACGAGCTATTTCAATATCTGGATTCCTCCCCCCACCCCCCCACCCCCACCCCGCCTGGCTTGGTAAGGAAACAGAGAAAGATGTGCTTAACCTAGAAGAGCTCCTCTCAAATTTGGAAGCAGACTGTCTTTCCTTCATTGTGCCTCCACAAACTGTGTTCTAGAACTGAACAGCCTCTTTCTCTGACTTCTTCCCAGGGCCCTGCTGTCAGCCCTGGGCATTGTCATGACATTCAGAGAGTGTCCGTTCCCATCAGTCCTTTATCCCTTCACATTTACCCCAGAAATGGATTAAAAGAATGCCCTAGCCAGTTTGCCTGACAGAAGTAAAACCGTCTTTTCCAATCTCATTTCTCTTGTCGCCTCTGTTTGGTGCCAAGATCTGAAGATTAAAAAGGTAGATAAATCAAAGCCTTTTTAGCACATGGTAAAAGCAAATCAATATACTTAATTTCCCAGAGTCTTAGAGAAGCCATGTTTCATTTTTAAATTTTACCTCAAAAGCCATAACTGATGAGTACAGGATATGCTATATCCTGCATATTAGAACTCAATAGGAAAGAGAAATTGATAAAAGAGGGTTTCAAAGCCAAAGAGCCACAGAAAATAGACTCAATAATGAAGAATCCGGAACAGTCTCAAAAGGAAATGCTTCACACAGACTTTTGGTTTAATATTAATTAAAAAAACATTTCATTTTAGCCCACATTTTGCGCCCTGACACATTGCTCTGTGCTTCAGTGAGAGGCCTTTCCCCTGCCTGGGAATGGTGGAGATAATTGGAGCCTGGAGAATAACGCTCATCATTAGAAAAGGTGCCTAAGTTCTCAAAGTCATAGCAGTAACATTTTCCTTTCATGGTTGTTTTGGAGGCAAATAGGTCTTTCCATGCAGTTATAATACTATCAATACTGAATAAAAAATACATAGAACACCAAGGACAGATTAAAACACAGAGTTATTAGAGACAATTGTACACATATGCTTTTTTTAAATTATACACCACCTGTAATAGACAATTTTCTAAAATTCTAATTTAATTTCTCTTAGGTCAGAGGATAAGAAAAGGTGAAGTAGTCAGTCAGTGTATTTGAGATCACACTACCGAATGTTAGTGTGATTTTATCCTCTTAGAAACACCACTTCTAAAGCCATGCCACCCTGAACAAGCAGATCCTGTCTGACCTCCGAAGCTAAGCAGGGTTTGGCCTAGTTAGTATTTGGATGGGAGACCACCTAGGAAGACCAGGTGCTGTAGGCATAAAAAGTAAAATAAAATAAAAACAAGGAATTATAAACTGACAAGGTCCTTGCAATTCGTGAGGTCAACCAAGGGTTGCCTCACCTAAAACACACACACACACACACACACACACACACACACACACACACACCAAGAGGGTTTATAGGAGAACCACACTAGGACGCTTATTGCAACACTTCTGTTTTATAAAGAAAAAAAAAAGTCTAATTGCCAAATGTCAGAAGGGAAATGATTCAATTTCTACTTTATAACATAGGAGACGACACAACCATTTTTAAAAAAAGAAGCCCAACTTTTCTAAACTGGAAAAATGTCTAAAATACATTGTTACATTTTTAAAAAACTTATGGATTAAGACATACAATGTGATATTGTTTGTGTTTTTTTTAAATCCCCCCAAAAGAAATCAGGTTATAAATATATGACAAATACATTAAAGCAAAGATCTAAAAATCTCATAAGAGCAGTTTGTTCTAGGAAGGGGACGGATAAGAGATGAGGGGTCAAGAGGCATTTCAATTACACTGTGGAAAGGCTTGCAACTAGAATATATATTGTGTTACAAAGGACAAAATGGTTGAGATCACAGACTTTGAGGCAGGATTCCTTTTTTTAAAAATTTCAGCTTCACTACTTAGTAACTGAGGAAAATTATGTAACCTCTTTGAGCCTCAGTTTCCTCATCTGTAAAGTGGGGAAAATAATAATTCCTTACTTACAGAGTGGTTATAAGAATTAAATTAATATATATACATCTATATATACACATATGTATGCATATATATACATATATATGTGTGTGTATATATATATATACACACACACACACACACCACGGTGCTTAACACAAATTAAATATTTGACTAACATTGGCTATTATTATTGCTTATTATAACTATTTCTAATATTAGAGTTAACTCAGTATGAAGAGTGCACCAATAGTGACTGAAACCTCATCCCACTTACTGTAAATTAGAAAATGAGAGATAAATTCCCATTTCTGATGTGACGGTCTTGAGATAAATGACTCTGGAAGGAAAAGGTCTCCTCTGAATCAGAACTAGAAGATGTGAGTGAGGAGGGAGGAGGCCTGGAAAACACAAAGAAAGGGGAACCCCAGATAAAGAGGCAGGTCACTTTGATGCATATCTTGAATGCTCAAAAGAAGTTCTGAAACCCAACACAACCCTGAAAATTTTTCTTACAAGATCAAACAAAGGACCCTAATCATGGAAACCTAGGATAGGCAGGTCATGACCCCAAGGGACCCCTTGCGACTTCCCAAGTCCCAAGCCTGCTCCATCCTGGGAAGAATGTTCAGGTCCAAGAGCAGGAAAGGACAGGAGATGGGGGTGGGTCTGGATTTTTTTTTCATCTTATAAATATGCCTCATTTCTTTTGCTCATTTTTCATGCTCAATTAGACTGAATAAATTAATCCTTAATATCTCAAATTAGTCCAGAAGCTATTTTGGAACAAAAGCATTCATCTTAGTATATGGTATACTGCACACATACACGCACATGCACACATGTGTGCACGTGTACACACACACACACACACGCACACACAGGACCACCATCTTTTCAAGCTGTCAGTTATAGCCGTTAGAAACCAATTATTCAGAATTCGTCTGTGATATGTGATTTCAAGGCAGTTTAGAGATGTAAGATACATTTTGATTATGTATCAAACAAACTTCTCATCATTCTTCTAAAAAGAAAGGAGAAAATCTCCCATGTGGCAGCACTCTACTTAGATGCTTCTAGTCTTCGGATTTTTTTTAAGTCTCTGCATATATTCTTGAGACTACCAGGGGCCAAGGGCCTACTTAAATCAAATGTTAAGTGCTAGAAGAGGTTTAAACTAACTACTTATTAACTAAATTGTTAACAGGGGATAAGATCTCATTTAGGGAGGCAGTACTTTTACTATTTGAGTACAAACAAGGAAATGCTGTAATACCTTCGTCATATTTGCTCTCTGGGAAAACAATAAGTGAATATGTGTTTACTGATAGAATTAAGTTCTCTGAGCAAGAACTTGTTCAGTCTCAGGGAGAATTTCCAAAACAAAGGATTTGAGGTTTGTTTTGTATTTAGTATGTACTATAATGAGTTTTCAAAGAGTGAGAGGACAATTTGATTAAACTTTTTCAGAAGAGTTCAATGCACGTGAACTGTTCATTAACAAGAGCAGAAATATTCCTTGAGGTGAAATTTGGATTTCTGAAATGTGATTTTTATTATATTCAGAGCCAAAGCACAGTAGGAATACATATCAGATTATAGCAGAGAGATATGATTTGAAATTCAATTATGGCAAGTACTTGAATTTCAATAGTTCATGGGTGCACTCTTCAAGATTATATCAAATGAATAAAATGACAGGAATCATGTAATTACCAGAATAAGATATCTAAGGAACACTTTACTCTAACCAAAAGTTTCTATGGAATATTATATTCAGAATATAAGTAATTCTAGAGATAATTTTTAAAGAAACCGTGAACCTATGATGGAAGGATAGCTTGTAGTTCCCATCTGCTGTTGATGTTTATCAAACACTCCTTTATACAACAGTGTACCACGCACTGAAGGGATATGGCCAGTTGTCTGCCTCTCATAATAGAAAACAAAACAGACAGACACGATAGATACATAATGACACATAGATGAATGATACCCACTGAATACACAGAGAGCCCACCACTGCCTTGAGCACAGTAAGGGATGCCAAAATGATAACAGCTCTCCAGAAACTTATGGTATTGGTTGAAAAACAAAACAGACATATGAGGTAACTATTTTTGTAATAACCATGTAACAACATGTCAACGTCTCAGCACCTTGGAGGCAGATGAGAAATTAGAAACAATGAGCTAATAGCAAAAGATACTTACTTACGTATCATTTAATGGGGGGAAGGTCAGAGATAGAATGTTCAGAAGCACAAAGAGAAAGAAAGTTCATCAAGTTTACTGGTAACAGGAGGCAAAGGTGATGTAAATATATGCAAATGACAAGGCACATACTATAACAAAATGAAATGTACTACCAGAAATGTAAAACCTTTCATGAGAAAGCAGAAAGGAAAAGAAAGAAGAAAGGAAGGAAGGGAGAGAGGAAGGGAGGAAGGGAGGAAATTTTACAGAGTAAGAGGGCCCCATGGGGCTCTGCACTGGACCAGGAAGTACAAGCATTGCATGAAAGTGTCAAGGCCAGGGACCAAGCAGACACCCAGATCCAGGCCTGCTTTGCTTTCCAACCTGCGACCACCACCTACAACAGCTCACAGAGGTGACTTTTTCTTAACAGTTCACCTAGAGAGGATGACTTTTTCTAATTCACATGCCAACATCATACAAGCTAGCTCTGGCCTAGCGTAGATATCGAATGCAAACAAATAAAAGTAGATATATCTGCCTTTATTGACAGTAAACTCTCAGGTTACCAGAGTGATGTCACCGACTTAAAAACTAAAACAATCACAGGCTATAATTAGAGATATTTTAAATGTAGAATGATGAAGGGAGGCATCCCATTCCTTGTCACTGTGGTACCTGTAGTACTCTGTTCACTTCAGGGTGTCATGTTTTCAAAGGCATATGCACCAAAGGGAACTAGCATACTGGAAAGTATTCAGAAAAGATGAGAAAACACAACATCTGAGAAAAAGTTGAAGCTACAAGGGATGTGTGGCCTGGACAAGAAAAGTGGGTGCATGTGCAAGGGTAGATCATGACGGCCATCTTTAATCTCCAGTAGAAGGAACTTATTCTTTGTGGTCTTGAAGACTAGATCCGAGAAGCTTCAGAAAAACAGATCTGGGCTCAATAGAAGAAATTATCTAATACAAAGACTGAGATAGAACGCCCTTCCTGGGAGGAGACTGAGGTCTTCTAACTGGAGAAATAAATCAAAACAGCACCGTGATCAAACCATCATTTTGTTTGTTCTGTTTTATTGTTTTGTTTTATTGCCTTGCCATTGTTATTTCCATGGTCAACTCCGACAGGCATATATCTCCCCAATGCCATTTTTCCTACCCAACTTTATTCATTCTTCAGCCCAAATGTCTTTTTTATCATGACATTTTCCTTCATTTCTCCAGGCAAAGAGATGGATGCTCCCCACTCCATGCATCCTATACATTCATCATTTTTATACCATCCTATCCCTTGCTATGTTCCCCCAACTGCTTATTTTCCTTTTTATATAATACTTGTATATACAAATGTATAAACACAAATACTACTATATGCAAATGTACTTACCTGAAGGCTCACCTCAATAATTAGGTTATATATTCTAAAATATGTGACTACTGGGTCCTCCCGTTAAGCAAATTAAAAACAGAGGGAACTGGATGTTGAGAACAGAAAAGAAACAACGCAGATCAAATCTAAACCTGAGGGATCAGAAAGCAGAGAGAGCAAACCTTAACCTCAGAAGCACTGTGATGACCCTGGGGGCTTGGAGGAAGTAAAAATTCACAGAGAGGACAGAAGGTTTGTGTCTGACAGTTATGGTGGCTATTGATAAGGAGAATAATTTCTTTTTCCATCTCAAACATTAATATCACTTTGTTTTTTTTATAGGTAAAAAAGAAGAATTCTAAAATTCCAGTCAAAAAGTCATTAAACATTTTATGGGAAATGAAACCTAAGAAAACATTCCTTTCAGTTATCTCAGTATCTCATTTTACAAGCAAAATAAATTATAAGCTGAACATCTTCTAGTGCATAAGTGAATAAAAACAGAAAATATTAATAGGACAGTGCAGATTATAATTTGTTTTCAATTTTTTTCTGTTTTCCTTTTGTCTTAAATTAAAAATCTTTAGTTGTGTAATACCTCAATAATTCAGAAAAAAAATAGAGAAGAATGTCGATTACCAATGGGTTGTTCCATTGGTTCTCAGAAATGTTAGCCTTAACTGAATCCTTGCTTCAGTTATAGTTTAAAACATGTTAGTGACAGTTGAAGCACCCCATTTCATTCCTCAGACTCCATCACCAGAGACAGATAATAATTTATGTTTCATATTTTGCAGACATAAAACTTCAAGCAATATGTAATAATGCTTATACATCTTTAAATGTACAAATGTGGTAAATTTGTATTAAAAGATTTGCTAATATAAGCCATCCTGCAACTTTGTGATAAACACTAATTGGCAAAAATGTACTTTAAAATATTTTGATAGGTTTGGTTTGCTAATATTTTACTTCAGATCATTGCATTCATGTTCATAATCAACAATGGCTTATAATTTTGCTTTATTTTATCTTACTTGTTCAGTTTTATATAAAGGTTTTACATATAAAATGATTTGGAGAGTTGTCTTTTTTATTTTTTTTAAATGTTTATATAAAGTAGTGCTTATCTGTTCTTTGAAGATTTTGTAGTCTTGGCTGTGTCTGGCTTGTTTTCTGGAGAGGGGAGTGGGCCAGGGGAAAGCCATAGAAAGCTGTAGATTATTAACTGGACTCACTTTTATTGTGGTTATAGTATAGTCAGTCTTTGTTTTACCAATTTTTGTAACTGACATTTTTTTAAGAAATTGTCTAAATTCTCCAAGTTTTCAAACATATTGTCAGGAACTTATCTACAGTATTCTCTGATAGATTTTTAACTCTCCGTCTGTAATTATGTCCTTTTTTTCTCCCATGCTGTCCCTCTTCCTGCCCTGGGTCATTCTCACCAGAGACTGCTTTATCACTCTTTTCAAGGAACTCGCTCTTAGTTTGGTTGATTTTCTGTATTACTTTGTTTTCTAGCTCATTAATTACAATCCTTATCTTTATGATTTCCTTCCTTCTGCTTTTTCTTTTTTTTTTGCATGTTCTGTGTTTTTTTTTTAAACTGTATTGTGTTGAAGACTTAGCTCATGAGTTTTCAGTTTTTCTCATTTTCTAATATATGCGATTATGATTTTATTCATTTAAATTGTCATCTAGGCTGTATTCAACAAGGGTTTTTTTTCCAGTTTGATTTTAATGATTTCAAAATATATATAATTCTTTCTTTTGTTCTTATAGTTTTTAATTTTCATTTTGGACCATTTCAAACATATACAAAAGTAAGCAATACTTTGCATTGAATCTTCCTGGAATGTTCCTAGTTCAACATGCAGATGGTCTTCCTAATAATATACACTTTTGGGTATAATGTTCCCTGGTTATTTTTATTGTAGAAATCCTTGTGCATTTCTTATTTCTTCTCTTTCTTTTATTTTTTAGAATATATTTTTCAAAAGATTTAGTCATAGTTTTTTTTTATTATTGTTATTTCTTATACTTGAAGACAAAAAGCATACCTTAAATAACCTTGTTTCATATGTTGTGAGTGCTCGACAAAATCTGGCTGAATAAATTATTTTTTAATTCCACATGACCATATTAAAAGCAGACCATTTTGCCAAAATGCAGTCATAGCTTCATAGACAGTTAAAAATAATTTTAAAAATACAATTAGCATTTTTATCACTTCAGTTCCCATATTTGAACTCTCACAAAAGTTCAGGGTAGTTGAACAAACACCATTTGAGGAGCTATAAATAAATCAGCTGCCTATGGAACGCCAGTCCTGCTTTTTCCTTTTTGCCTGCCACTGCTCCTTGTCCTCCTTCTTCCTTTCCAAAGGGTTCAGTGTGTGTGCTCCCGGGGCATGAGCCATCCAAGCCGCATCGGCCGCACTGCTGAGCCCAAGAAAAGCACCACTAAGCTTCCACAGGAAAAATAAGTTGTTGCCGCACGGAGGAAAAGATTCCATCGCTCTCAGACTCCACCACCACTGGCTCAACTGTTTCTAAGAATAGCTGAACTGTAGGGAGAAAAAAAAATACTGGCACCAGACATTGGTCTTTAATTGTCTCCAGGCTTTAAAATAGAAACAAGCTGAAGCGGAAGTGCCCCTGGAAACCGTCTCCAGGCCTCGCTCGGTGTGGACCAGCGTGGACCTGGAGACGCTGACTCCAGCGGGCAAACCCTGCGCGGTGACGTCGCCACGTAGCGTGTGTTTCCAGGACGGGATGACCCTTAAAGTTCAGGCACAGAGCCACTGGGCAGGTCTCCCAGCGCTCAGGCCTCTCCCTCAGGGTGCTCAGGGGTTTTCTCTGGGCCTCTGCACGGGAGGGCCCAGTGGATGTGAGGGATTTCCCCTCCTCAAAGTTGACATTGTTTGCCAAATGCTTTCCTTTCCATTCATTTCCATAATCTTAACTTATTGGTTCCTAAATCAGATTTGGCACATAGTTCCTTGTCTTCAGGAAACCACCTCACCTGACTACCAGGGAGGCCGCTCCACCTAGAGGTGCGTGTGCAGTGGGAGTCTCCATTCATAGGTTTGCTGGCGGGCCACAGGGTTACAGGTTGAAGAACACACTCCTTAGTTCCTGCAGGCACACAATTGTGGGGTTTTTAATAATGAAAATACATTAGTGTGACTACTGGGTTTCTTACCAGAAATAAATTCCTAAACTTTGGAGATTGCTCCTGAATAAAATGCTCTGCCTGCATAAAAGTTCAAAGGATCCAATTCTGCTGTGTGCATCCATTCAAATACCTCTTGCCTATTAGTTAATCACTTAAGGAAAATAGGGGTTTTTTTCCCCCTGCATAATTTCTAGTATTTATGAAATTACTCTTAGATACATAAAATAAACCAACATTCACTCAAGCTTCCCTCATCCCAATTCCTAGACAAACACACTATATAAAATAGGTTGTGAAGCCTGGGGTTTCCAGAAACCCAATGCCAATTCCTGATGGGATTATTTCAGCTCTACTCCTTCCAAAGTGGTTAATCGTTGACCCAGTAAGAAAACAAAACAAAACAAAGAGAAAGGAAAGAAAACCAACTTCTTTTCTTTCGTATGCATAACATTCTGTAATGCCTGGTAGGGTTGGGGGATACCCAATTCTAAATACTGGAACTTAATAACATGATTGTCAAGCCTCACATGGCCCCAAACTATAACAGCATGTTCCTTCCAACCCAAACTCTAGCTTAAGACCTCTCTTGAATATAGTCGAATTGAGAAAATCCTGTTTTAAAAACACATAGAATCAAAGAAACGTAGCACCAGAGGAAGACAGACAGAAATGAGGATAGCCCACCCAGATGGAGCATTTAAACTGTGAGTCTCCCAGGGACTCTGTCTTTGGTTATGATCAGCAGCACATGCAGAAATTTATCATCCCCCACCCCACCCCTAACACAGTTCTCACTGTGAGCCTTATCTGCCCAAACCAGGTTACTAAAGCCAGAGCAGAGATTGATTGTCCTTGCCCAAGGTCAGCAGTCAAACATAAATTATACTTGGCCACATGCTCAGCTGTTCCTAACTCAGAAATCTTAAAGCATTTAGTTGCACATAGCAGGGGACTTTATAAACATTTGTTGAGTTGAATGGAATTGCTGTTCTCAGCTGATCTGCACAGCTCATCTGTTTCCTAATATCCAATTGATCTTTAATATCAATCACCAACCATCGCTTGGACCTTCTCTTGCCCATATTTGCTATCAAGGCTTATATGTCTTGACACCAGCTCAACTCGCCTTCCAGACCCTGAACTTGCCTATGTTCTCCACTCTGACACCTCAGAAAGACCTTGGCTTTGACTCAAGACTCACCTTTTACACCATCTGACATCATTTGATCTAGCCACAGCTAAGAATACTCAGCTGTGACACTTAGAAGTGAAATCAAGATGGGGAAGAATGATGAAGCAAGAGGAAGGAACTAACCTTTGTTTCTCTCCTATGTGCCTGGCTCTGTGCCCGAGCCTTACATATGTCACCTCTTTTAATTCTATCTCTAAAGAACACCAGAGAAGATAATACTTCTACTCTCTGAGATTTGGGGTCAGGAAATAACTCATACCCCAAGATCTCAAGTGTATTCATAAATGAAAACACTGACCCATTTCCTTAATAACTGATTTTTAATTGTCTGAGAATCGATGAATATCCATATTGATATTTTTACCCATCTACAGCAAAATGAGAACAATAAAGTCAATGAAATATGTTTTTATTAGGCAGACATATTCTATGTAAAGGACTATCTTTTGTTCTTAGACCATAGTAGAATTAAATCTTATGATGGAGTAAAGTCATTCCTTTTAGCAAAAATTAAGTATAGTCAAAATTACCCTTCATATTCCTTAAAATACCAAAATGAAGTCTAATACACTATTTTTTAACAAGGCCAATCCAAGCCTATTTTTCCTATAGAAGAGAATAAATAGATTGCTAATTTTATGTCTGAGTACATCTGATGAAACATTTGACTTTCCCTTCAGTGCCATGTTGTTTCTAAAAACAAACCTCTTAAAGACTAGAATGACACTCAGTTAAGGAACAAGGGACTGGAGACAGGGGAACAGAAGGTTCACCGCACACTAAACCTTATCAGGAGACGGGAAGTTTCACACCTGCCATCCCATCCTCACCATAGCGAGCAATAGACTGTCCACAGTCTTCAAAGTCTTTATTTTTGAACATATATGGTTATAGTGAAGTCGTAAGAGTTAAATGAATGTACGGCACTTTGTTTCTCTGTATTCTTCCTTTTGTTTTTGGTGAAAAAAAAATTTTCCTTTTATGAAATGACAATAAGAGCAAATAAAATTTTTAGTAAAAAAAAAAATTTTGAGAAAAAGAAAAATTGGTAATCTCATATCCATCTTCAAATTTTTTTAAAGAACACTTATTTATGAAAATTTGAAATGAAGGTCATAAATCTAATATTAGAATAGTAAACAGGTGCCATGTAAAACAGAAAAAAGTTGCAGCCAATATCCCCGAAGTCAAATCTGAGATCCTTAAGAAACTATCCATCTAAAAGCTGATTTTCAAAAGTGCTTAATTTGAATACCTTTACTTTTAACATTTTCTTCTAACTTTCCATGTTTTTCTCTTGTAGCATAGTTGAAAATTTAGCAAAAGGATATATTTACTATATCAAAATCTAGTTCTTGCCCCACCCCAACAACCCGCTTCTCTTCCCCGCCTCAGTCAGTGTAAACTCCACTTCTAGTCACTCAGGCCAAAGCTTCAGAGTCATTCTTGTATCTTCTGTTTTTCTTTCACCCATTTCCAATCTAACAGCAAATCTCTTCAGTTTTCTCTTTAAGTTACATCCAGATTCCAAATATTGCTCACCACCCACTACAGATTATTACAATAACATCATGATTGGTCTTCCTATGTCAACCATTGTCCTCCTTACATACTATTTTCAAAAGAGCAGCCTGAGTACTCCTATCCATGCTTCAGTTGGATTATCATTTATCTGCTCAAAATCTCACTAGAATCAAAACTTCTTATGCTGAACAACAAGAGCACCACGTGGCTGGACCTACTCACTTATCTTACCTTACCTTACTTCCCTCCCTGATCTCATCCCTAGCTGTTACTGTTTAATGAATTTGGAATAATGGCTGGCAAAAAGCAACTGTTAGCCCATTTATACGGCTTTTGTTATTGTGATGGTGATGATGATGCTCATGACCACTGTTGCTACTCCCACCACTGTTATCCCACCCTTCACTTGCTCCACTTCAGCCATCCTCTTTCCTGCTGTCCCCACACACATGGAGTAGAGTTCTGCCTTAAGCTTTGTATCTACTCTTCCTCAGCGACTGGAACACCCTTTTCCCAGATGTCTGCCACACTTTTCAGATATCTGCCAGACTCCCTCACTCATCACCTTAAAGTCTTTGCTCAAATGTCATCCACTCAGTAAAATTTAAAATTACAACCTCTCCCTCTAACCATGGCACCTCATCCCTTTCCTTGTTTATTTTTCCCTTACAACAATTATCACCTTCTAATATAATGTATATTATATCTGTTTATTTTTGTTCATAGTTTATCTCTATGCACCATAATGTAGGCCCCAAGACAATAGTGTTTTATATATCCTTTGTTTACTGCTATATACTAGCATATAGGAGATAATAAATACTTGTTAAATAAATAACATTTGCTCAAACTATCATATTCAGATAATCAAAACCACAAAAATTTACTAAACTTAATACCCATTCATGATACTTTTTAAACTCTTAGCAATCAGACAAAGGGTATCAACAAAAAAATTCTATAGCTAACATAGCACTTAATAGTGAAATATTGAGTTCTTTCCCCCTTAGGTTGAGAATGTGACAAGGATGCCTACTTCACCATTTCTGTTTAACATTGCACTGGAGATCCTAGCTAGTGAATAAAGCAAAAAGAAAAAAAGGCATAAAGATTAGCAAAGATAAAGTCAAGGTATCTTTATTCACAAGTGACATGATTATCTATGTAGGAAGTCCAAATGAATTTTAAAAATATTAAATCTAAGGAGTGAGTTTAGCAAGATCATGAGGTATAATGTAGCATCTCAAAATCAACTTTATTACTAAATACTAATAGTAAATAACTTAAAAATAAAATTTTAAATATAATTTATATCCCAAAAAGGTAAATATGATTTACTATACAATCCAGTAATTCCACTTCTGGGTATATAAAAACAAAATTGAGAATGAGATTTATACACCAGTTACTGGCTGCTTTATTTGCAGTAGACAAGAAATGGAACTAACCTAAATGTTCATTGATTGATGAATGGTTAAACAAAATGTGATATATACATACAATGGAATATTATTCAGCCTTAAAAGGAAATAAAATTATAATACATGCTACAACATGGATGAACATTGAAGATATTATGCTAAGTGAAATAAACCAGATGCTAAAGGACAATTAGTCCATAATTACACTCACATGAGGTACTTAGAGTAGTGAAATTCATAGAGGCAGAAATCAGAATGGTGGTTACCAGAGGCTGGGGGCAGGAACTAGGAGTTATTAAATGGGTATAGACTTTCTATTTAGGTTCAGGAAAAAGTTCTGGAGATAGACAGGGGTGATTGTTGCACTGTATTTAATGCCACCGAACTGTACATTTAAAAATGGTTAAAATGGTAAATTTTATGTTATGCATATATTATTAAAACATCATTTACAATGTCATCAAATACCTAGGAATAAAATTAATAAAAAATCTTCAAGCCCTCTACACTGAATACTACAAAACTTAAAAAGATCTAAATAAATGGAGAGAATTACCATATTTGTGGATAGAAAGACTCAATATTTTTAAGATGAGCTTGCAGAGTTCATCTATAGGTTTAATACAATATCTTTCACAATCCCGCAGATTTTTAAAAAATAAACTGATAATAAAATTTCTATGAAATACAAAAGATCTAAATAGTCAAAACAATCTTAAAGAAGGAAGAAGAGGAGAAAGAGAAGAAAGATGAATAGGAGAAAGGAGAAAAGGAGGAGGATTTACACTACCATGTTTCGACATACTACAAAGCTACAGTAATTGAAAATGTGTGGTACCGGCAAGATAATAGACAAATCGATCAATCAAGAAGAACAGAAAGTCCAAAAACAGACCCACACATATATGGTCACTTGATTTTCAATAGAGACACCAATAAAATTTAGTAAAGGAGAGAAAACTCTTTTCGATATAATGTGGAAAAACTGGATATCTTTTTTACCCCAAATTATACACACATACACACACACATAAAATAATTCTTAATGGATATGGATCAAATACTGAAGTATAAGTGCTAAAACTATAAAGCTTTTGAAGGAAATTATAGGATAATGTCTTTGGGAACTGTGGCAAAGACATCTTGGCTAAAACACAAAAAAATACTAATCATGTGAAAAAATGTAACAAAGTAGACCATCAAAATTTAAAACTTTTGTTCATCCAAAACATCATTCAGAGAGTGAAAAGGCAGTATATAGACTGGAAGAAAATATTCACAGTACATATATTTAACAACGGATTTATATGAAAAATACATAAAGAATGCCTACAAATCAACAATAGTAAGATAATCTTAAAAACATATAAGAATGCCCAATAAGTACATAAAAATATATGCAACATCATTAGTCATCAGAGAAATTTAAATTAAGCCACAGTGAGATATCAAAAGACGCCCCACCAGAAGGACAAAATTAAAAAGACTGGAAATATCGAGTGTTGGTGAAAACACAGAAGAGCTGGCACTTTTGCGCATCGTAAAAGTTGAGCGTGAGAGTACGCAACGGTATCATCAGTTTGGAAAACTGGTTAGCAGTTGCCGATAAAGTGTAACTTACACTTACATTATGATTTAGTCATTCCACTCTTACATGTAGGCCAAACAGTAAGTAGTCAATATGTCCCCAAATAAACTTGTTCAGAAATGCTCATGGCTGCTTTATTCATAAAGACAAAAAATGGCAAGCGCATAAATGGCAACCAACAGCAGGATGAATAATTGTGATGTAGTCATATGAGCAATAAGAAAAAACAAACTATTGCTACACATGGAAGAACCTCAGGTGCATTATGCTAAGTAAAACAGGTCAAAATCAAAGGTTAGATGTGTATGATTTATATGACACCGGGAAAAAGGCAAAACTATGGGTATGGAGAACAGAGCGGTAGTTGTCAGGGACTGGGCAGGAGTGGGGACGTGGTGTGTGAGGGCAGGGAACATTTGACTCTAAAGGAAGACTTGGGGCTGATAGAACTCATCCGCGTCCTGACTGCGGTGGTGGTGACCGGAATCTACGTATGCATGCAAACTCATAGAATTGTATACCTAGAAAAACACGAACTCAACTATATGTAAATTTAAAACCATGTACATCAAGTAAAAGAAGTCAGACACACAAAAGAAAGCATAGTGTACAATTCCTTTTATCTAAAGTTGAAGAACAGAACAAATTAATCTATGGTGAAAGCAATCAAGATAGTGGTTAAATCTGAGTTGTGATATTAAATGAAAAAGGGAATTTTCGGGGTGATGGAAAGTTTCTAAACCTTGACCCGTGTGGCGGTCACATTGCTGTGCACATAGTATAATGTCGTTGAGCTTCATACGTAGATTTGTTCACTTTACTATATATTTACTTCGGTAAAGTGTAAAAAATGTTTTAATACTGATGGTCAGACATTATGAAAAGAATTTTCAAACGCTCTTTCTCGAATTTTAATAAATACATTTATTAAATACAACTGAAATTATATAAATACAACTGAATTTTAATAAATACATTTAAATCTCCAATATTTTGAGTTTTAAGCTCCTTCCCTGGTAGGATATTAGGTACCTAAAGGAGCTTCTGTCAAATATTAAGTGTGATAACCAAAACCACTGACTGCCGCTCTCTAACCTGTTCACTTATTAGTAAAAACAGCCTTGGGGTTGGGGGCCTGGGCTTTCCCTGCCAGCTTCCTGGAGCTTTTGTCCACCTTTGCTAAATCATAACTCAAAATCAGTATATGATGCAGAGTATTGGTAATCCAATAGGAATGTGTTTGCCTTCTGGGTTAGAGGCAGAAGAAAAAATACTGTAGCAGCTAAATATTTTAAGGAAAAAAAAAACTTCAAATCTCCTGTAAAAGGTGTATTAATTAATTTTTTTAGTTTTAGAAAACAGGAATTGGTTTAAATATTCTTGATTAAAAAGAAATCAAAGAAATAATTTATTGTTAGCATAAAAAAAATCTAGAAAATAATACAGTAAGAAAGGGTTAGCCATTAAATTAGCTATGAAATAGACAACGTCCTTTCACCCTCTCAATTCAAAGACCTCATGGGAGAGTTTATCAACTTAAGGGGCTAAGTTCACATTAATTAAGCTTAACTGCCCTTGACCAGTTAAACAGCTAACCTGTAAAAATGCAGCTCTTTTGGATACATAGATATACCTCGAAAATACATCTGCATACTTATAGATATCTGTGTGTATATGTATAAGTATTGTCATTTTTTTTTTTTACTTTAATATTTCCATCGCTCACCACACTGCGTCATTAGTGGATAAACAACTAATGATACAGCATTTCCAATTACGTGTGCAGTCGTTCTCATGTTAAAGAAAATGGAAATCAAACTGCAGGCATCAGCCTCAGTGGACATTTTTCTCAGGTCCTCTGAAGCTGAGTCTCTGGGATGTCTAACCTCGAACTGCTAAGTAAGGTCAAGTTGAGTGTCCGTGCCAACAAAGCGAGGGCCTGACATAAGAAGTTCAACTGCTAGCTCACTGTTTCACTCCCATTTACTTCATTATTCCCCCTGCAGCCACCTCGAGCCCACACTGAGACCAGATCATTGTGGCAACTTGTGAATAACCTCTGCTCATATAAGATGACTGGTTCTCCCCCTGCGTTTTCTTTCTCCGACTGTTTGATAAACAGCAGGGTGGCTGGGAATGAGTTTGGGAGGAACTGGGCTGGAACGAAGGCATCAGGCATCGGGGTGTTTCCTTTACACTGCTGATCTGCAGTGGATTTGCACACCTTGGGGGGGCCCCCTGAATCCCCACGGAGCTCCTGAATCGGTTGCTAAGGACTTGACCTGCTCTATGCAGCCATTTCTCACCCTGAAGAGGCAGTCCCAAGCAGCACCCTAGAGGAAAGGAAGTGCTAACAGTTTGAATCACAGTGAGGAGGGAACGGCTCCATTTAATAACTTCAGATCACTCTGTCTGGGCTTAAACTCCCACAGTCCTGCGACAATGTCCCAAAGATTCAAAGGTAAGTCACAGATGCCTTCAAAACACAGTTCCTTTAAGCGGCAGATAGAGAAGCTTTTCTCCTTCTTCCTAGTAACTTTTAACAAGTTCTCTCATTCATGACTTCTGGCCTTTCAGGTTCTTGAACAACGGAAGGAAAGATTTTGTTAAGAAAGAAAGGAAAAAGAGGAAAAGGAAATTCATACCAGCACATGTGATCTGAAATAGCAAGAGAATAGAAGAGGTCATCGGCAGTCCGCCCACTCACCCCACCCCAGCGGGAGAAGAGGAGGTTGAGAGATTCCACAGACCACGCCCACTCACTTTGATACCTGCAGTAAGTGGTCAGGAGACGTGCCTCATATGTGGTCCCTAAACGGACATAGACACCGTCACAGATGCAACCATGTCCCAGGCAGGGTATCATTGGGGTCCAAACTGCGTGCCCCTTTTACTTCCATCTTCTACATAATACTGATCATTAAAGAAATGAAGGAATATATTCTTCTCTTCCTGTAAGATGGCTGACCGATAGCATCACCACATACTCCTCTCGTTCCTGCTACAGGATGTGCCAGTGCTTGACAGAGAAAATGGAGTCTGGACAATATCTATTCATTATCTCTGCACAGAGTGTAGAAGTGGATCAACAGATTTTCCTGGAGTCCATAATGTAGATCTTGAATCTGGAATCTAAACGGGATACTCTGCTCTGGGGCCTGTTCTGTCTCAGCAATAGTCACCTCACTTTTGTGACAAGGACAGACATATAAGTGCACCCTCCCTGAGGAACCAAATGGGCTCTCTTCAGTGTCTGCTCAGTCCATAAGAACAGGTCTCACTGGGGTGCTGTTCACCTGAAACACAATTTGTCCTCCCTAGGCCTTGGGACTTTGGAGCTGGCCCCTCCCTAAGGCTCACCAGTCATCTCACTAGGGAGCAGAAAAAAAGACATCTGGGTGCAGCATCTAGAGGAACCCACACCACAGTCCAAAATAATTTACCCCAAATGTCCAGGGGTGCATCTGTTCTCAAAATATACAGTGGTACAAAAAGAACTTTTAGCAAATAAGAACTAGTACATAATAAGGGCTACAAGGTTCTGTTAGAACAAATGAGTGTTACGTATACATATGCTTTATATATTATATAAATATATAATATATATATTATATATATAGTACTATGTATATGTACTAGAAAACTTTTTTACTTAATAAAAATGCCTCATGCATCATGCAAACACACTGAAGCATGTAGTAACTAACTACTGTCATTTTGTGTCAATAATAAAATTCTAGGCTTACTTGAAAATGAAAAACAAAGTCATAACTTTAAATAGTAGAGACAAAACGTAACTCAAACTTTACATTTACCCAATTTAACAACCAAAAATACAAATTCACATTACACATTCATTTCCTTAAAAGATCTTCAAAACCATCATTATAAAAATGATGGTAAATCAAAATTCCTGTTGCTCTGTCTGGCAAATTCGTATAATATTTGCTATAATATCATCTAACAAAGCCAAAGGAAAGATTGAGGGAAGAGCAATTTGGAAAGATCCTATAGTATTATCTAGTCTTTCTACAGGTTTTCCTTAATTTTTTTCAAATTTCCTTCTAGTTTGTACCTCTGGACGATCTTCTGCTTAATAGTAAATAAGCATTGTTTCATAACATTTACGAGGTATTCACAACATGCAATCGGGACATGATTTGATCCATTTTTCTTTGCCCATATTATGTGGATTAGTTTCCATGACAATACCAGCTGCTCAGTCATATTACCGCCCCTCCCCCACAAATGCTGTGACCCATTGTAAACCATCATTCAATTTTTAAATAGATGACCATTTATAAAGAAATATTTTGAGCACTATTCTGCTATTTAGATGTGGTAGTATTTAATATGTAGAGAAATGGATTTCTTCCATATTTGTACTTTAGTGGGAAAAGGCAATGAGAGGGCTCTTGGCTCTGGAAGTCATTCCCAATATCCTGGCATCTTCAAGCCAGGAGGGCTGGCTCCCTAGGGGTCGTTCCAACCACTGTGTGACTCTCCCAGCCCCCAGCATGCTCAAGTCCACACAGACTTAGACACATTCATCACAGGGAGAACATTCTTGAGGCTGTGTGGCAACCAAAGCTTTATTTGTTAAAGGTTAATCCAAGGCTGCAGCAAAAATACTCAATAAGGGGGTTATTAAATTTTCTTATTAAGTGTAATCAGGGAGCTTTGTTGTCTAGATGTCAGGTTAAAGCCATGGCTGGGAAAAATTCCTCTGAAGACAGAAAAGCACAGTGTTATGACTATAATTATATATCAACATACTCTGTCACTTACACTTGAGAGTTCTTTAATCTTAATGAAAAGTATCAAGTGTTGAGTGTGCGCTTTACAGCTTACACAGAGTCATAAGCCCAGGGAACTTGTCCAATATTTCAGAAATGCCCTTCGCTGTTAGGTATTAACTGCATGCTAGGTATTACAGGAAGTTGACAAGGTTAAGGTCCCCTCCCCACTAGTTCTGGATCCTTCGGTTAGAGGACATATCACACACTCAGAGATGTTTCAGAATAAGTTCACAGTAATCACACATAATCAAGGGACTCACAGATCACCTGTCCAGTCCATTTATTTTTATAAATAAGGGCCCCCAAACCCAGAAAAGTGAGAAGAATTCTCAAAATAAGGCTGAGCTCAAATCAGAAACCAGATGCTGACTTACTGCACTTGGGCACCAAAGGGGGTTAGGATTTCATCCTATTAATTTTGGAGAGATACAAACATTCAGTCCAAAACAACCCTGAAATTGATCAAACTAATTTTGACAAAATGTCTTATTCACATACATGTTCATTACCAAATGGCACTTAGATTTATTGTAACACAATGTTTTTAAGGGACGAGTATAGGAATACACAGGTTTCCGGAGAGCAGTCTTTCAGTACCCATTAGTATCAGCAGAATGTTTTCAGCTGTGAGTAACAGGAAATCACAACTAAAAGTAGCTTTAATAATGAGGAAACGTATTATCACTTATGATAAGAGGTCCAAAGATACGGTATGTCCTAGGGGTGATATGTCAGGGCTCTGGATCCATCCTCTGTGTTCTCTCCCCTTGGATCCCCTCTGTGATTGGCCTTGACCTCCAGCTAGAGATAAGACAGCTGAGACTGTGCCAGGCCTCACAACCAAAAGCATCTAGTGAAAGAAGAGGGATGACCTATCACCAAAATGGTTTTTAAGGAACTTGGAATGTTTCCCTGAAGCCAGCTCCCCACCTGTGCATTTGACTTTCTCTCCTATCTGTTGACTAGGATTAGGTCACTTGCCTGTTCCTAAATCAGTCATTGGCATGTGCTCTGCAGCTGCTGTGATTAGCTTAGGCTAATCATTTGAAGTAGAATGATTACTGGGGAGTTCACCACATTAGCCGCCACAATATCAAAAATGTTAACCTAACAATTCCCCCCTGAAAATGCATCTGAAAAAAAGAATTCAGTATTTTCTCAAAAGGTCCATAGAGCTCTAAGGTAATATTAAGCTTTTCCTAGCCATTATTCTACCCTTGGTGAAAGACCCAAAGGATTCTGCATGGGCTTGGAGACCATCTCTCCCCAGTAGTCACTGCTTCATGACCACAGTCTACGACACCAGTCCCAGAAACATCTTCTAATTAGAAATGAATATCAAACTATCCTTAAGAAAAGTCAAAACTATGCTTATGAAACTGTTTTTTTGTTGTTGTTTTGTTTTGTTTTGTTTTGTCTTGTTTTGGTGACCACAAGGCTCCAGGTCATTCCTCATCCCCTAGATTCATGCCCTCATACAGATCAGTATACCTCCTATTATGACCCAGTATCACACTCACCCTAGATCACACAAATACATCCACTTTGCCTCTTGAAACTTCTGGTACTGCAATCGAAAAATCCTGTATCCTCCACCTCTTCTCTAAGTGTTACCCTCACCATGCTCAAACCCAGGTTTGCACGGCCATTTTTCTCTTGCATCCCCTTCCTTACTGGGCTGAGAGCTGAGTGACATGTGTTCTTCCTCAGTGCTGCTTCCAGACCACTGCAACCCCTTCTCCGTGGAAATGCCCCGCTGTTTCCTCACTGCAGGCATCTATAGCCCCTCATTCATTCCCTCTCACTCCTTGAAGATTTAAGCTTCTGAATTGCTCACTGTCTGTCTCTTTACCATTTCCCCTGTCATAATTCATGGGGATCCCCACATCTAAGGAAACAATTCCACCAATACTGTGTCTTCTCATTTCCTAAATCTTCTCACTCCCAATGAAATTTGCCTTCTAACCCATCTCCACTATTCACTCCCAGGATCACGCATCATAGGATGTCAGTATAAGTCACTTCCATAATCTTAATTTCAAGCATCTTATTTTCTAAACAGCACTTCCTATATTTCCATATCACCTCCCCCCACACCTCATTCCAGTAACTTATCGGCCCCAACAGAGTCACATAGCTATTGACTCTATCATCTTTCCATTGTCCATCGCTTCCTTCATATCCTCACATCTTTCTTTCTATAGCTTAGATTCCATGGTCCATTACACTACATATTCCCTTGCATACACTCTCATCGTCTTTTCCCCTTTTTCTCTCCATCACACTCAACTTAAAAAAAAAAATACCTAACCCTGGTTAAATCCAACTCTCTGCCCCCTCTACAACTATGCCCAAAGAAGTGAGACATATGGAGAAAAATCGGTCAATCATGCTCACTGGTCTCACCTAAACCCATGACCACAATGCTCAGATGAGTCCTTAAAGCTGCCCATAATCCTACCATATTCCTCACCTCTCAGGGTTGACTGTTTTAAATGCTCCTTCTTTTCAGACCTGCAATTCCTCCTGCCTTTTGCTAACTTGCAATCAATGGCCTTGTTGCAGAGAACTTTGGGTTCTCCTACCATCAACTTAACTGCTTAGGTTCTCACCAATACTGCCTTCCTGCCTTCCTTTCCTTCCTTCCTTCCTTCCTTCCTTCCTTCCTTCCTTCCTTCCTTCCTTCCTTCCTTCCTTCTTTCTTCATCAGGTGAGCTGCTCTTTTTCCTCTGTGAGTCCCTTCCCCTTGTGTTCAGGATCTCCTACAACTGTCCTTTACTTCTTCATTCATTATTTTCTGTCTTTACTGGGTCATTCCCACCAACATACAAACCTGCTACAATTTTTGCCATCTTATTAAAAAAAAACTCCCTTAATTTCAAAACATTTCCAAGTATCTCCTCAAATTTCTATTCCTCTTTAGAAAAAAATTTCTCTAGAGAATTGTCTATATTCTTTATTTCATGAATCTGTTCCATTTAGACATTCATTCTCACCACCCATAGGTACTGCCATTATCAAGGTCAACAGTGACCTCCACATTAACAAAATGAATGCTCAATGTTCTTACCTCATTTGTTGTAGCAGCAGTGCTTGGTGCAGTTGCACTATTCACCTTTCCTGAACAGTTTGACTTCTGAGACACTATTTTTAAAAAAATTTCTCCTCTTATCTCTCAGTCTCCTTTGAGGGCTCCCCTTTCTCTTCCTAACTTCTGACACAGTGGTTTTCAATCCCCCCCATCCTCCGCACACTAGAACCATTTGGGAAATGTCTACAAAACTCTGATTCCTAGGTTCTATATCAGATACCTGAGCCAGGATCCCTTGGGAGAAGGCCTGGATACAACTGTGTGTTTTTAAATCTTGAAGGTGTTCTACTGCACAGCCAGGGAGAGGACCACTGCCCTACATATATATATGGACATGCACTCACCAAAGGGTCTCAGACTCCTCTTACCTTCTCCATTCATTCATTTTCACCCTAGATGACTGACCCCATGCTGCTGATTTCCAAGTTAACATCTGCACCTTACCTTTCCCCTAAACTCCACTCTTTTATACATCCCTCTGCTTATTAGACAAAACCTCTTTAAGTGAAAAAAATAATTCCAAAAGCTTATGTTCAATAAGAATTCCCATTATTTGAAAACCTCTTTAAACACATGGAGCTCATTCTCAATTCTTTACCAACTTTACCTGTTTTTAGCATATGTTCATATGGTGACATATAAACTATTCATTGTTCATAGAAACAACATGTGAATCCCCTTCACATTAAAATATAATGCAAATTAAATGAGCCAGATAATTCTACATATAGAACATAATATAGCACCTAAAATTAATAAAATAAAATGAATTATAGAACAAAATAAAGAATTATATTGCATACATTCACTGAGAAATGGCTAGAAATAGGATAAGAATATTTTTAATGCTTTGGGTCTCATTCAAAGCAACCCCAAACTAGAAGTATCTTCTTTAATTATCAGAACAGTGAGCACTGATCCAGAGTTAAAAGAACTAGTCCTGGTCTCAGCAGTTCCCAGTTTTAGGTAAGTTAAAAACTTGCATTTCTTGAATCTTCAGTAAAAGGGAAATATGTCTATACTTCCAACCTTATAGGGTTTTGTGGGAGTAAAACTAGATACTTTGGATAATAGTACTCTGAAAATCATTAAAAATGATATTATATCTATTATTACTGTATAACCTAGGGCTATATTTAATAACCAATTATGTCAAAAAAAGTGCTATGTTAACAATATATCAGAAAACCTATAAAAAGAAATGTTTAAATTTAGAACGTCTGATATTTGAAGTTCTAATTTCCCCTCTAATAATCATAAGAATGACTTTGTAATAAGCCCATGTTCAAGATCATAAGACTGTCAAGAAATTTCTTAAAATTGGTCATTTCAAGTTCATTTTAAAGTTTTAAAAAGTTTTAAGGGTCATTTTAAATTTTCTGCCAACATGTTACATGACCATCATCATTATTATTACTACTATCATTATTTTAATTCTACAAATTCTTTTAAAGAAAAGTTCCATTAGGCAAAGTTTTTCCTGCCTTATTCTCACCAAATCATTACAAAACTACTCATTTACCAAATTTTCTAGTAAATTAAGGCTTATAACTTTTAAGAAACACTTTTATTTCAAGATGTAGTGAAAACTTCAATGATACTCATTTCTGGATCACTTCTAGGTCAAGCATTACCTCACTTCAACCAGATTCCACAGAAGTTCCCACTTTTGGATTATATATCCTGTGGCTAACTTTATGCTCTATTTCTGGGCCATAGCACTTATTCTGAAAATTAACTACTTGACATTGCTATATAATCATCAGTGGCATCTATGGGAAACACATATTTAAGAAATATCTACACTTTTTTAATGGGGGAAATAAAACACATCCCTAAAAGTTTCTTGGAAGCTCAATATCTGTTAATTTATACCTACAAATAATCCTAACGTTCAACATTTTCACAGTTCAAAGTGGGTATTAGCAAGAATAATGAACCTATTACTTCAACTACGTCTCAAGTCTCCTCATAAACTCGAGTTATGATTCTACAATAGAGACACTGAGTGCTTTCGTCTGATCTCTCTTCATTGTGGTTCCACAGGGAGTCCCCATATTTCAAACATGTCTGGCTTAATAAATTTTTTTCTTATGACTGCAATCTGTTTTGGTGTCAGATTCACTCCAACTTTGAGAGCTTATTCACCGAGGATACAAAATAATTGGTCAGACCCATAAAACCATCATGGTACTCACCAGATTAAACATTAAAAACAATTCCTTTCTCTTTTTGATCAGTGAAGCAATGGCAGCCTAATATTTTGAAGAATATTTTTATTATCTTTAGGTCAAATTTAAAACAAACGCACAGCATCTTGAGAACAGACCTCCCGAGAACTTCCCAGGTCAAGGGCCGCCAGGGCCCCATGATTCTGTTTCAGTGTTGAGGTCATTGCTTGGTGCCATGTTTTCATAATTTATCAAGAAACTAATCAGCTGGAAAATAGCCTCCCCAGGGTAGATCTCAATGGTCCTCTCAGAGTCTGAAAATCTTCATAAGCCTTCAAGGGCAATATCATG
The DNA here is from genome assembly GCF_014176215.1 of Rousettus aegyptiacus. Taxonomy (NCBI): domain Eukaryota; kingdom Metazoa; phylum Chordata; class Mammalia; order Chiroptera; family Pteropodidae; genus Rousettus; species Rousettus aegyptiacus. Next base: position 81,019,449 of record NW_023416285.1, read on the forward strand.
CATGTCATTTTCTCTCTCTGTCTCTCTCTGTCTCTCTCTCTTTCTCTCTGTCTCTCTGTCTCTGTCTCTCTCTCTCTGTCTCTCTGTCTCTGTCTCTCTCTCTCTCTATCTCTATCTCTCTCTCTCTCTCTCTCTCTCACACACACACACACACGCACACAAATTGTAAGCTGACTTCTAGGAAGAGGTAGTCACACATACACACAGCAATTTAATTTCTCCATTTCTTGATTTCTGTTTTAAAAATCTACATCCAGCATTATGGAAACTAGAAGAGGGGTTGTATTCCAAAACAACACTCCCTCTTCCAGTGGGGTGTGCTCCATTCTGTGGATTAGATGGACTATATTGGAGCCTGACGCTTGTCCTTCCAAAGACAAAGGGCATAAGCCCAGGGTACAAGCAGGCTTCTCCCTGAAGGGAGTGACGTTCCATGACTGGAAAGAGGAGACCTTAGAAATAAGATGGAACCCCAGCAATTCTACTGAGACTGGAATGAGAGGGGACACCTTGTTGTTATGAGACTCACCTTTTGGTTCTCTGCTTTGAGTGATCTATCAATGCCTTGGGGGACCTTCCAAAAGGTTGGATCAAAGATGTCCACTGTCCCTTAAAAGCAACAGGAAAGAGGAGACAGCCGTGAAGAGACATCAATCTGAAAACAAAATAAAATTATTTTATGAGCCAGATTATTTAATTTTGTGTTCATCCTTAGATCTCTATTCTTTCTACTGCCTTTAGCATTTTTTTGAACTCCAGTTTAATTGTTTAGGCCTCAGTGGTGCTGAAGGCTCAAAAAGCAAGCCTACAAGTCCTGCCATTTTGCCCTCAGGAGAAATTTTTCTATTCAGAAACCCTGGAGTATCTCAGTTTTGTATTACTAAGTTTAGTGGGCAACGCTTTCACTTTTTATAGGGACAACGTGGGAGGAATACAGGCAAAGAGCACACTACTTGGATTTATTTTAACCTCTGCAGCTGAGAAATAGCTGTAAATAGTATTATGGGAAGCCTGAAGTTTGTCGGGCAACAGCCCTCAAAGGAGCTTGGCAACAGGCAAAAGGAAAAGGAGGAAGTACCGAGGTAGAAGACTCCTTAAGCTGAAAAGCAGATATAGGAAGACAGCTCACTCCTGACAGAGTCACAGACACAAGAAGTGGCACAAAAGGCAAAGTTTCATTGCTGGAGACCACCTCAACCTTTTAGAAAGAAAAACAGATAACAACATACGTTCATGTCAAGTGCTGCAGGGTACAAGGTGGTTTCTCTGACAGTTTGATAGTTCTAATAGTTTGAGCCTTTCTGTATACAATCATACATTAGAGTGGACCCTTGAACAACACAGGTTTGAACTGCAAGGTCCATTTATATGAAGATTATTTTTCAATAAATACTGTAAATGTATTTCCTCTTCCTTATGATTTTTTTGATAACATTTTTTTCTGTCACTTTATTGTAAGAATACAGTATATAATAGATATAACATAACAAGTATGTGTTAACCAACTGTTATCAGTAAGGCTTCCAGTCAACAGTAGGCTGTTAGTAGTTAAAATTTGGAGGAGTCAAAAGCTATATGTGGATTTTTAACTGCACCGAGGTCAGCGCCTCTAACTCCCGTGTTGTTCAAGGGTCAGCTGTACTTTTGAAACAAACACAAGAACACGTAACAACCAAAATAAATAAATAAATAAATGAAAGGAGAAGGAAAGAAAGAGAGAGAACAAAAGAGGGAAAGAGGGAATTTATATGCTCATCTCAATTTTCCAATAAGGAGTGGGTGCTCTCCGAACACTCTTTCTCTTTTACACTTATCCAGAGGCTATCAGGATCAAGTCTTCATGGGACAGCTGGACAGCAATGGCAGCCAAGTGGACGGTTATCAGGAGCACTTGTGAAAGATGGAACAACATCCCTTTACTCTCTTGTGAAGACAAAACAGTTGACCTGTGAGAACGTTAAGGATGTGCCTAGTAATCAGGTACTTCCCTGATCTCATCCTGGAAGACAGGATAGATATTTGTGTTTTGACCTGAGAAGATGCTTTCACCATTGCCATCCACACTTACCTTCCCATCCCTTGCCAGAGGAAAATAATTTTTTCTAACTCAACAAAGAAAAGATAGACAAATTATGTTTTCATTTAATGTACCTAAGGAAAAAAAATAAAATACAAATAAAACCCACAAGGCAAATGTTTGTATTTCGCTCCACAACGATTTGAAAAGAGAACGTGAAAACATTCCACTTTCCTTAACGCCCCCCTATCCCCCAGGTGTGCACTTATTCATTTATTTTTTAACTTATTAAGCACCCACTATGTACTAGGTAGGCACAGTGCCTGGCACCAGAAACACCAAAATGAAAAGACATGTTTCTCTTCACCAGAAGTTGACATGAATGAAAATTTTTATGCTTGCTGATATGGAAACAGGGTATGAAACGTAGTGGACACTCACAAAAAAAAAAGTGTTTAAGTCTGCATGAGAATTCAGGACGATTATACTGAGACTCATTACCTATCCCATTATTTTGGAGCAGAAATTGCTTTCTTAAGCTCAGGCCCAACCTCTACTGCTATCACATCTCACTTATTATCTAAATGTGGCTGCTATTAAAATTAAGCTGCCTTGAAAGCACAAAAGTCTCATTACAAAAAAATTTCATCCATACTCCCGCTCGCTCTTCTCCTTGCCTTCTCCGCCCCAATGCCTTCAGCAAAATGATTGTCAGCATAGTCCGTCCCGCACACAAAAAGAGAACTAAAACCAGCTATCAAGCGTGTCACCCACTTGTCTCATTGTTTTGATTTATTCGAACTTTAATTGCAAGTCAGTGACCAACCATCCCAGTTTTCTCAGGACTGAGGGGTTTACGAGGACTCAAGACTGGCAGTTTTAAAACCAGGACAGTCCCGGTCTCACCAAGACCATTGGTCAGCCCACGTCAGCTGGGCTGGAGCAAGCTCTGACCATTTAGAGGCTTTTGCCAGATTTTTGTAAGGAAGCTCCTCTGAGGTCATGATTTCAAAGGAATCACCTCAAACCACTACTTTATCAAGTCAGGTTCTTGATAAAGAACGAGAGGACAAATAGCATGCTGTCTGTACCTCCTTGACCCCTTCTACCATTTTTAATTCTAGCCAAAGTTTAAAAAAAAACAGCTCCTCCGAGCCAGGTTCCAACTTAATTCTAAATCTAACCAGACCTGATTAAACCTCTCAAGTGGCAACAATTAAAACAAGGAACTGGAGAAACCCTTAAGCTGGGGATTGAAGAGAAGGAAATACTCCTAGTTACTGCCTGGACAATCTACCCAAAAGCGGCTTTGAGATGTTCTGTCGTAGGTGGCTTGAGATGGACCAGGGACCACCCACCCTTATGCTAAGTCCTTTGGATCATCTCCTGTTTTAAATCAAATATGGAATGACTCCTGTAGATCCTACTGTTTTAGCTCTTGAAAGTCAACCATTAGAGCTTACTGATTGCCTGTGTGGGAGTAAAAGTCCATTTGACTGGAAAAAAAAAAAAAGGAAAGAAAAGAAACACCTCAGTGCTCAAAATGGCAAAGCTCCAGGTATAAGATGTGACCCTTGTTTTCAGGCATTGGTAACCTTTTTTGGCAGAGCACTGTATCGTCCAGTGAGCCAGTCCCAGGAAGGAAATTGCAGTTCCTCATATTTCTCTCAGGAATTGAAGGAGGTCCAATAAAGAGCTCTCAGTAAATCTTCAGAATATTCTTTCATTTCAGATTCTCCCTGAAACCCCTTTGAAGAGAGAGGAAGCTGTGTAAGCAAAGGGGAGGGGAGAGAGCTCTGAATCCTTACTGACTAAGAGGGTTTGTCTCATTACAGCGCCATTCCCTTTTAGCTTCCCACACAGCTGGCTGGTTATTGGACATTTCAAGTCAGGGCAACTGGAAACACTAAAGCTTGCCATGAGGAACATGGAAAATTCTGAACTCCAGAAAAGCACTAAGTGGGGAGCATTTCAGCATGGAGGGGAAAAAAAAAAAAAAAAAAACGAGGGAAGGAGACCTAAGTCTTAGTGAGGTCTGCATGCCCTTGATCATCACTGCGAAAAGGTTGACGAGGGTAGATAAAGATGCTGAGCCGGAGTGGGATCAGAGATTGAAAGCCGTTCTTGCGGCCCCAACGACGCCTGCGCTCTGAACGCTCCATTCCGAAACAGCTAAACACCCGTTACAGAAAAAATAGACTTGTTCTGTTGAATAAAGAGAAAAGGTCGCAGCTTGGTGGTCTTGCCTTTTTATACTTTCCAATTTTTCTGCTCTCCCAAATGACAGCCGCTCTCAAGGCAAATAGTATAATAAATGCGAGCTCTCTCCCCAGGCCGCCTGCCGCAAGGGGAAGGGGCATTTGCCCAGAGAGAGGCCTCTGCCCTGTGTGGGGGCTAATTAGGACACATGGTCCTCAACGCGTCTGTGGTGTGGGTTGGCCTGCAGACGGATTTTCCATTCGATCTTTAATTTTTTTCTCTTCACATTTTCCACACTGCACTAAAATTACTCCCCAGAAAAGCATTTATCTTTCCTGTTACCACTTCACAGCCTGTCCCCATTAGAGGATTTTCAGGAAGGACTAGCTGGTACCTGTAAAAATATCCACTGACTTTTACAAGTGGAACATCACAGGAAAATCCTATTTTCTTTTCTCCTCCTATCCCCTGCCTGCTACCCACTCAAATCGTAAACTGACTAAAAGAATTTCAACATTTCTTATCCTTTTCCTCATCTTTTTCTTCTCCTTTTTTTTTTTTTTTGTCTTGGGAAAATTTATTTTAAGAAGTTTTATTTCCAGTACCTGTAACTGACTTCCAGAAACAGACGAGAAAAATTAACAGTGAGAAAAATTTTAGCGAGAAGCCCCGGTCTGTCCTGTGTCATAACGTGTGTGCACGCATGCGTGCGTGTGTTTGCATTGCTCAAGGAGTTGCATATCATGTCTTCTTAAGATCGTTTTTGCTTGTTTTATTTATTTTGGTATGTCGAGTGCATGTGTCTAAGAGCTAGTTCCCACCAATTTTTTAAACTATTTTTATTATAAAAACAATGAATTCATGATGAAATATTTGGAAATAACAAAATAAGGGAAAAACTTCATCAAGCTGAGAGCCAGAGGCTACCAATATTATTATTTTAACATTTTTCCATTATCCTGTTTTCTAAAGTTATTGTTTTTTTATGCTGTTTTAGATTTCTGTAAAGATTTATCAATTCACTTCTAATGTCCCCTTCCCTGAGAAAACTTTACAGAGCCTTTTCCCACCCCAGAGCTGACTTCTCCTCAGGATCATACTTATTATGTCAAATGGTAAATTTTCTCTGTGTGCACATGTGGGTCACTCACTAGGCTAAGATCTCTTGTCTGGCAGGGACACTCTCTGGTTCCTCTTAGTTACTCCAGGATCTAGTACACAGTAGTAAATTCAACAATCAAAGCGAATGTTTATTTGCACAATCTCTGTGCCAGGAGCAGCTACTAGAGGCTGAGTGTACAACAGGGAGCTGGGCAGACATCACGGGCTGTGTGTGATGACGAGGGTGGTGCCATGGTGACTTGAAGAAAGGCAAGGGCCAGATCGAGTGGGGCCGGATAAGCCATACGATGGGAAGCCATCGAAGATTTTACGCAGGCATCACACTTTTCCTGGATGCTGCATAGGAATAGATCAGAGCTGCCTTCTCCGAGTAGAAGCAGGAGACGGTGTTCAAAGCTGAGGGCGGCTTGAGATATAGCGACAGAAGAAAAGGTGAGGCCAAGTAAACAAGCTCAAGATATGTCTGGGAGGTGGACTAGACAGGACCTTCTGACAAAGTTACTCGGGTAAGCGAAAAGAAGAGAAAATTTGATCACCAATGTTTCTGGATAGAGCAACTGGGGCGGGGGGGAGGAGTGCGATTTATGAAGATGGGGGAACAGCGAGCCAATGGGCAGGAATGAAGAGTTCGTTCTGGGACATATTACATATGAGAGGCTTGTGAACGGCTACGTGGGAATGTAGGGTAGGAGGTTGGATACACGAGACTGAGTTCAGAGAAGCAGTCTGAGCTGAGGCTGTAAATTCAGCAATCGCCAGCAAATAAATGTATTTAAAGCTCTGGGGCTAGTTGAGACCACCCACAAGGAGTGTGGCCTGGGACAAAAAGGGCACAGGAACAGGGCCTAGCCGCGGTGGGCGAAGAGGAGCCAGCGAGGGGACTGGGAAAGAGCAGGAAAGACGGACGCCCAGGCCAGGTGGTGACTGCTGCAGAGGGAGGCGCCTAGTGAGGGCCGAAAATTGAACCCTGAGTGTGCACAGCGGAGGGTACTGCTTATGTGGGACGGGGCTGCCGTGGTCAAATGGTGGCGAGGAAATCCTGACCACCACAGGAAGATGGCAGGCCCAGGCCACTCTTCTGCGAATTTTAGTTATAAAAGGCAGAGAAGTGGAATGGCAGCTGGAGATCCTCTAAACGATAAAGAGAAACCTTAAGAATGTTTGCATGCTGGTGGGAATGGTCCAGGAGAAAGGGGAGGAATGGACAAGGTTAGAGACGGAGGAGACAATAAAAGCAGGAGCCCTCGAGAAGAGGAGGGGATGATGTCCAGAGCATAAGCAGAAGTGTCCACGTTGGACGGGGAAGGGACACTTTGACAATTGTAACTGGAGGAGAGAAGGAGAGGAAGTGACTGAATTATAGATCTGGTAGGGAGTGGAGAGTTCCCACTCTTCAAAGAAGTGTGACGTGAGGCCATCAGCTGAGCCTGAAGGGGAAAGGTAGGGAGAGCCTGTGTAGGAAGCACAGAGGAGCGGCCTAGCCCAGCCTCGGGGCCTCGGGAAAGAGGAGTGGAACTCAGCTAAGTAGATCAGGGCAGAGAAAGAGGCAGCTGTGACCAATCCGCGACCAGCCGGGGCATGGAAGGACTGGAGGCCAAGAGCATTCAGGGTAGCCCGAATGTGGATTGGGATGGTAGTGAGCTGTGTGGCTGGAAAGGTAAGTCAGGGTTTTGTATTGCCGTGGTAAGGAATTTTGGTTTTATCCTGAAGGCAATGGGGAAATTCTGGAGGGTTGTAAGCAGGGAAATGACATAATCAACCTGGAGTCCTAGGGAAGATTCTGATGGGTGTGGGCAGTAGCTTGCTGGAGAAAAGAGACCGTTGACAGAGACTAGGCTAGAGGCTGATGTGGGGGGTGACGCGGGCCTGGAATAAAGCATTGGTGGTGACAGGCAGAAGCAGGCAGTTTTAAGAAATACTCACGAGGAGGAGTCGACACAATGTGAATCAAAAACATGCCTACTTATAATTTTCTTAAACAAACATTGCAATGTTTGATTTTAAAATGCCAGCCGATTATAGCGAGTGCGTTGAACTCAGTGTCCTCCTTTAATTCCAACAGTGAAAGTAGGCATCTCTTTATAAATGGTCCGATTGGCCTGTCATTATGCTTCCTGTCATTTTCTGGTGCCGAACGGGGCACAGAACCGCGATTAAGTGGTGTCTTCCAGCCAAATTAAGCTACCTGACGGTAAGAGTGTGCCTTGTTCCAACCCGCCCCTGCAGGAGGCGCTGACCAGCAGAATTCACAATCCCTTGTAACCTGTCACTAGGTTAAACCTCGGTGGTACCGTGTGTGTGTGTGTGTGTGTGTGTGTGTGTGTGTGTGTGTGTGTGTAGCATGCTGCGCTACTACCATTTTGTATCACTTGATCCTGTCCACCCTGACAGGTGGGCAGAATAGAATTAATTATTTCAGATCATAAAGATACTGAAAGCTAAGGGAGGCTAAGTGAATTCCCTAAGTCAGGAAAAACAGAGGGACCCAAAGCCAAGCCCAGGATCTTTCGCCTTATACATCGCAAGGAGCATGTTTCTTCATGTGAGAGTCATACCCTTTACCATCTTGCCCTACAATGAACACGTCTGACTGTGCATTCTCAGCACATGTGTTCCCACTTAAAAACTCTCCAACCATACAGCCGGAAAGGCTTCCAGACCTCAGCGGCTCCTGGCCCACACCCATACCATCAGAAAGCATTGATTCAATGTCTTCCTATGCCTTTTACTATCTTCCAAAGGAAAGAATTTATTTGCAAGGGAGAAACTGATCACCCGCTAGGTTGGTAAATCATAGGGATTATTCTATCATTTTCATAGAATAAGTTTTATCTGAGGTCTTCAAATCCATCATCACTCATGCAAGTAGCTCACCAAGAAGAAACAAACCTTGCACTAACATTAGGTTGATTGGATCACGAAAACATGGATCTTTCATCTGGAGACTCTCCTACTTTCATTGGAAAATAATCATTTGGCTTCTCTTTCCCTTTTTTTTTTTTCCCCCCTTGTTTCTCCTTCCCACTTCCCTTCTGAGATTTGGTAGGGTAGGGCTAGGGGAAGTCAAAACTGAGAAGGCAGGGAGTCAAAGGCGTGAAAGGAAGCAATGGAGGGGTAGAGGATGGAGGCTGAGAATAAGGGGAGTTTAACCCATTCTGTCAGTTGTAACAGCAATTACAACTTAGGAAAAACAGTTTCATAGACAAGAGTTGTTGAAATTAGGATTGTCATAAAGTAGGTGAGCAACAATTGGTTTTTAAAAATGATATTTTTTTTTGCAGGGGAGAGCTAAACGAGATTAAAATCACAGCAACAAAAGTTCTAGGGTGGAGGCAGGGCTCTAGAGAATCCTGGTGGGCAAAAACCAGGTGTGAGGTAAGGAAGAAAGACAGGGGGAGCCCCTGCCCAAAGTCATGTGCAGAGAGCCCAGAGCCAGCCAGCCTGGAGGGCCAGGGAGGGAGAGCAACCTCGGTTCACAAGCCCGGTCACAACAGAGCCTAAGCAGGGTGAAGCAGAGACCAGCGTGAGGGCCAGGTCGGGCGAGGCTTGATATGATTCCTATGAACAGTCTTGTAGAGACGGGAATCATCACCAAGCTTCGCTAACTTTATCCCAGGTCAAAACTGGGTGCAGTGCCCCCCTGTTACACGGGCGTGCAGCAATGAGTGTCTTGTAACTTCTTCACCAGGGAAGTGCCTTGTAAATAAACCATGGATAAAGATATATATATATATATATAGCGGTGCCTACAAAACTCTGAGGAAACTACAACCAGCATCTCGAATAGTCTATTTAAGTGGCTAGCCTCCCATTTATTGTTTCTGTTCTTTCTACGTGTTTGGAGTTAAAATACCCCCTTTTCTTTTTGAAATAGTGGTGGGAGTTTTCCCACCTACTCATCTCTTAGTGAACATGTTCACCATCTCTTTTCATTGTTCAAGTCATTTTAAATGCATCTCTGTTCACTCTACTTGAGTAGATTTCCCCATACCCGCTCCATTCTTTTGTTACTGATCCCTGTTCAGTTGATTTATCAGACTCCAGACAATATTTAGCCTCATGAAACACAAAACCACAACGCGAATATAAACAACAAAAAAGTATCTCACCCCGTATAACACACTATCCCACCACAGAGCATCTCCAGCGTTGGTCCATTCAAAGGCACGGGAGCCTCAAGGACCTGCTCTTCCCAGCTTCCTGTCCTACTATCCACAGCATGTAGGTTTCCCTCAGCCCAGCTCCCCTCATTGTTCAAGGGGGAGGGGTGGGGGCAGCCACAGAGGTCCTGGACCACCTGCTGGCACAACAACCCGCAGTACAAGACGGACTGGGTCTTCTCCTATGTCTCTTTTTAAGACTCATTCCCCAAAGTCACCTCTATCAGTCAGGGTTTGGGCAGAGAAGAGCTGGCCCACTCGCAGAATCTAATCGAAGTAATTTTGATGGAAGGACTGTTTAGGACCATGGGCAGAGTTATTTCTTACAGCCATTACAGGTTCAGAAGCCAGTTTTAGAACCATCATCACCTGTCTTATGAAAAAAAAATGATCATTTCATGTAATTACCGTTGACAGAACATTTAATGCTTTTTTTTTTTCTGTTCCCGAAATGCCAATGTTATGGCTGTGAGTAATATACCTGGGGACGGACCAACAAGAGATGGTACAGTGGCAAGGATTAGTAATAGAAGGCAGCCATTATTACTTCTGGTCCTGCAGGGACAAGAAGACAAAATTAAGTTCCCTCTCCTATAAACAAGGCTGTCGCTGAGGAAGAGAGGTTGCCGTACAGGGCTCACGCCTCAGAAGGATGAAGCTACTGGCAAGATTGTAGCCAGAAAGAGGGGATTAGGGGTGGGAGAGTAATAAATATTCCTAGGACTTATCAGTGCCACCAATTAGCCAAACCAAATTGAAAACCAGTGGACAAAGAAACTTTCGTGGAGTAGTTCTTAGAGGCCAGCCTTCTGGGTGTCCAGAAAGGTAGAAAAAGACAGAGAATGTTCCGGATGGAGTGACACAATTGGGAAATGACCAGCATATCTGACAACAGATCTTCCCATGTGCATGGCTGTCCAGGATAAGAGGTTGAGTAGCCTTAAATAATCACTGTCAAGGATGTTGACTGGGAGCCTGAGACTAGTCAAGATTTAACTTTGACTCACATGGCAGAATAAAAACCCAAACAAAATTGGGGTTTTGTTAGCAAGGAAGAAGGGAATAACATCTGCCACAATAAATATTCTTAGAAAAAATAGAGTTTTGACAATTTTTTTTAACTGTTCTTACCTGGCCAAAAAAAATTTTTTTTTGGATAACCTTAAGTGTTCAAAATATTTCGGGAAATGTACTGGGTCTGTGAAATCTAAGTTTTGGAGCAGCCTTTATATACTTATAAAAACAAAAGACTATTTAGTCTCATTAGGATTTGGGGAATAAGATTTAAAAGCAACCTGGAGCCAAAGGGCTGCAAACTACAGATCTGCTTTACAGTCTCGATGTTAAGAAGGCAGATCACCAATTAAAACAGTTCTCTATGGAATGTTCTCTGGTACTTTGTCCACTAGAGTTTTAAGTAGCTCACAGAGTAGTGATTCTCAGGAAGATGAAATCATGTCCTCTCTGGCTCTAAAATAGGTCACAACACACAAATCCAATTTAATTCTTGCCCAATGCAATGACTACTATAATAGAAAATTGAGCACTTATGCCGAAAGCACTTTGATTATGTCCTCTTTATTGAAGGGAGGACAAACCAGGAAAGAAAACATGTGTATTACAGGTTCGGAAGCCAGCTTTAGAACCATCATCACCTGTCTTACAAATAAGTGATCATGTCATCTAATTGCCATCAACAGAATATTTAACACTTTTTTCTTCCGTTCTCAAGATGCTGATGTTGTGGCCGTGAGTAATATACTGGGACCAAGAGTTCCCTCCTTACTGTTAAACTTCCAGGTGACTTTCAGACAATTCTAAGGTGAAGAATGAGAGAGTGTTATATGGAATGAAAGTTAGAAATTAAAATTTAGAAATAAACGTTTATTAAATTTCAACAGTGCCTTAGTCCATTCAAGCTGCTATAAACAATATAGATTTATTTCTCATGTTTCTGAAGGCTGGCAAGTCCGAGATTAAAGTGCTGGCAGAGTCGGCATCTGGTGATGACTCTCTTCCTGATTCTGCCCTCACACAGCAGAAGGGGTGAGGGAGCTCTGGGGGGCCTCTTTCATAAAGGCACTTATCCTACTTACGAAGCCTTAGCCCTCCTGACTTAATCACCCCCAAGGCCCCACATCCACATTGGGGATTAAATTTCAATATAAATTTTGGGGGGACACAAATATTCAGTCTATGGCCGACCATACTAGGAACTAGGAACAAAAAGACAACGAAGGATGCCAGAGGTCTGGCTCAGTGGGCGTTAAGTAAGCAAGTACATGCAAATGGTGGGTACAAATGAAAGCCTCGGAGGTTTCTTCGTGTACATTCTCATAGGTGTGTTCTAATTACAGGAGAAACCACAGCTAACATTGCAGCACGGGAATATTAGCTCAGCGCTCCGGGTACTCGTATTACAGTTCTTCATTAACTTAAATAAAGCCCTTGGTTCTGACTATAAACAACTGTCTACTACTCATAAAGAAGCCAAACCATTCCCGCAATTTACAAATGAAAGATAGCAAATTTTCAAACATATTCTCATTTATTCACACATCCTTGTGATGATAATGACGGCAGGGTAGTTTGACTATACTTATATAAAACTGAAGAAACTAGTGAATTTTCAAGTTATTTCTGTCAAATACAGGCATTAGGCTCCCACCAGGTATGTGTATTATTACACTTGTACAAACAAGCTCATGATTACGGAAGCATTAAGATAATGACTAAAGAAGAAGAAATCATTTGGAGGCAGTTAGAATAGACCTTTAGGAGGAAATAGGTCTTAAGAAGGAATCTGAAGATTGAAAAAGGTATCGGTAAAACAAGGAGGGCTGGAAAACAGTCCGGTAATGTTCAGCACCAGAAAAAGAAAGAGGGCATGAGATGCTGGCTGAGCTGGAATGGAAGTTCTGAGAAAACTCATTAATAAAGGAAAAGGGAGAGGATTAATGAGTAAAGATGTGATAAATTTCAAAGTCCATGTATTATGGCCCGAATATTATGTTCCCCCACCTCCCGAAATTCACATGTTGACATCTTAATGCCCAGTGTGATAGTGTCTTGAGGCAGGGCCTTTGGTGGATGCTAAACTCAAGAAGGTGGAGCCCTCATGAATGGGATCAGTGCCCTTATCAAAAAAATGCCTCAGGGCCCCCTGGCCCTTCCTCCATGTAAGGACTCAACAGGAAGTCTTTGACCCAGAAGAAGGCCCTTGACTGACCACACTGGCATTGCGACCTCAGACTTCCAGCCTCCAGAACTGCAAGAAATAAATTTCTGTTGTTCTTTATCACAACAGTCCAATCAGACTAAGACACCATGACTTGAAACTGTAAAAGGAAAAATTTTTTAAGTTATGATGGGAAGCCAGCGAAAGAATCTGAGGTAAACAATGTTCTGTGTATAAAGTTATTTTGGAAAACTGATTTCATCCAGTAAGTATCTGAAAAAAAAAAATAAAAGAACTGCCCACTCCCACTCTTGTCTCAGCATAGGAAGGAGTCACATATCTTCTCCTGAGAGCCTAAGAGATCAAGCTATTGTCAAGGATCTCAGATAGAGAAAGAAGTGGCAGCTACTTTTAATGCCATTGTCTGAACCCACTGAGTGTCTCAGAGCACAATGTTACAAATAATACTAGGGAACAGAAAGGCGAGGGAGGGTTGAAATGGAAGGCAAGGAGTTTATCCACCTCTGTCTTTAATTGGGGGCGACCATCAAGCATTTAGGAGGAAGCGGCTCCACCACAGAAGGTGCTTCATCTAAATGTGAGACCAGTTAGGTTTTCTTGCCCCTGAATTTAGCTGCTTCAGAAACATTAAAAGCAAATTCCGTAATAAGCAAAAAAAGTGTGTGTGCGATTCACAGAACATCAATCTAACTCTGGATAAAGGAAGGGGGGTAGATGCTTACATTTAAACAAAAATTTTGTCTCTGTAATTAACTTAGATTTATCTTCAATTTAGTTTTCCTCTTCAACTTCCAGAATATTTTAATTGTAAAAGTTCCTGAATATAAAAAAACAAAACAAACAAACAAATAAACAAACAAAAAACAGTGTAATAAGAAAATCTGGTACCACTTTGTGGATCAACTTTTTAAATGGGCATAAATATTTCCATGTGTTAGCAGCCTCTGCTAGCCACTTGCTACATCCTACTGCCTTTATCTGTGGCTAAACAGCCTACAACCAGCTGACCAGAACATTGTGTCAGCGGGTCCCAAGGAAGCAGTGGAGCTGAGTTAGAAAGACAAGAGATTGTGTGTGTGTGTGTGTGTGTGTGTGTGTGTGTGTGTGTGTGTGTGTAAAATATACAAGAAGAATGATGGCCTGTGGTTCAGACCATGGTTCAGATCTGACACCTGTAAAAGGAAATGGGGTCAGAAATAAGACGGAGAAGGGAGAGAGCCTCAGATCGTGGTGGGCCTGACAGAGAGCTGGCCAATCTGATGGGTTGCTCTGGAGCAAAGGTGACCTACCTACTAGAGGAGTTCTGCATTGGACAGACACGTTCCTTGTACCTCCTCTGAGCTTAGTCATTGGCCGGGAGCTTCCCAGAAGAGTGAGTGTAGTTCAAAAGCTGAGGCAGATCCTCGAGTGCAACAGCTGATGGCTCTCAGCTGACTGCAGTCCTTGAAGCTGCCCTGTATGCTGTCTCCCGAATGAAACATCCCTGAGCCTCATAGACTGTCTTCTTCATAGACCTTTTCCAAGAAGCTCCTCCAAAAAGCCAGCGGGGCTCTCTTCTTGAGGGGAAACTTAGAAGGGGGAGTTAGTGGGACAAATTGCAGTTGGTCTCTGGACTGCCACTGGTCCTTCCCCTCTCTCCCCTTCTTTATCCATTTTGTATTTCCCTCGCCCTCAGCTATTACCTCCACGAATCTGGGTGGCTTTCCTGGTCGTATAACCCCAACTCTCACTTCCTGAGGGGATCGTGGTAACCATAGGATTCTCAGGCTGGGATTACTGCACTTGTCCATTCATGGTCATAATTGGGCTAAGGACCAAGAGGCCCCGGGAGTCATTCCCCGGAGTTCCACACATACTCCTTCCTGCCTCCACTGAGTGTCAGCAGTCCTACCTCTTTCTTTTGATCAGGTTCAATTATCCTTACCAAGATAATGACTTCTTTTCTTGTCTAGGCAGCAGCCATGACTTGTAGTTCGATAACAACATTGCTGTGTCCCCTAGCAAGGGACCTCTAACTCTGAGGGGCCCAGAATTCTGGGCAGAAGAATCATGAAGTATCCCAGTGGGATACTGAGAATGATGACCAGTGCGGCCACTCTTGCTACCACCCCTTGTTCCAGATCCCATGTTTTCTTCCTGTTAGAGACACGTGCCCAATGGAGGTTGTTAATTCAGCAGGTCTCAGCATTGTCTGCAAGGAAGGCACTCCATCTTCCCAAAGCAGGGCCTCCAAACTAGAGCTCCAGCCAGCAGCTTCTAGATGGTGTGGCGTGTGATAAGACCAGTTGATCTCCTATCATGGGCCCGCTCCTGCACCTCCTTTGCTGTGAAGGTATTCCCAGATGAACGTTATGTTATCTACCTGTGATTGAGACACCTCATCAGCCACCAGATAGGTGCTGGCTGAAACAGGAAAAGCAACCTCATACTGGAAATAGGTGCTTATTCTTGCAATAACAAATTATTGGCCCTTCCAGGAGAGAAGGAGGTTAATGTAGTCAGCTTGTCACCAAATGGCTGATCGGTCTTAAGAAACTGTGCCATACTGGGGGCTCAGCATTGGTCTCTGTTGCTGGCAGAAACAGCAGTAGCTAGATCAGTTCCGATAAGTGGGAGTCCGCGATAGTGGGCCTATGTGCATCTTCCATCTCTACAGCTACGGTCACGCCATCCATGTGCCCATTGGGCCAGTTCTAGGGTGAATGATTACAGAGGCAGGCTAATGTCAACTGGCCATGTCGTTTTGTCTACCTGGTTTTTCAATATCCCTTCCAAGTGGGCAAAGACTTAAAGAAAATGAGGGAGTTGGCCAAATACATGGGGGAAGAAGATGCGGGAATTCTAGGCAGAAGAAACAACTACAGGAAAAGGTCTGTAGACAGGAGTGAGCCTAGTATATTAAGAATCAGCACAGAGTTTGTGTGCAGGCAGAGGAAGAAATCACAGCCTCTGGTGGAAGTGAAATGGTAGACACTGCAGGGCTTTTGGCAAAAGAGTGACGAGACTGGACTTGAGCTTGAAAGGCTGCCATGATGAAAATGGGCTGAGACATACAGAGGTGACAAGACATGATGAAACTCACACCAGAGGAACTGCAATGGGAGGGAAAGATGTAGTCACATTAGGGATATATTTTTAAACCATTGAGCCAAATTGATTTCCTGATCAATTAGATGTAAGATGGAATAGCAAAATAAAAGTCATAGATGCCTATGAGAGTTTGCCTTGAGCAGCTGGGAGGATGGGTTTGGGGAGCATCATTCCTTCTCTGTGCTTCCAGTGCGCACATCTCTATATTATGCCCCTGTCCTTAAATATTCGTCTCCTCCCAGGAGATGACACATTTATTTTCTCCATGAACTGTGTCTCATTGGGGATTTTCTGCAGGGCCTTATAAATGTTTTTTCAAATGAATGACTGTATTATTTTGCTAGGGATGCCATTACCAAGTACTGCAGTCTGAGCCCAGTGAAGGAAACTAAGATGGAAAATTAAGAAATAAGAGTGGAATTGGGAGAGAACAATATGACAGAAGCCAAGAGAGAAGTATGGCTGAAGAAGCAGGAAATGGTGGCCAGTGGCCAATACTGCAGAGGATTCAGCAGACATGAAGCACAGACTGTCCTTCGAGGAAGATGAAACTGGGACGTGACCCTTCACATCGCTGAGCTGTGCGATTGAGAGACGTCCTCTTCTGTGAAACACTAGCTGGGAAGTTTGCGTGCAATCTGAAATCATAAGTGCAGAAAGAGGATAGCTCAGTCGTATTTTCAAACAGAGATGTAGAAATACCTAAAGAATTTTGCTGAATAGAGACAGGCTTAATCCTCTCCAGAATTCCTTTCAATCATGTTGTAAATCCAAAAAACTTCACTCATTCATTTTGAGGTTAGGGGTTTACTCAAGTAGTAAAATGTACCATTCTAGCCCAGGAACACAGAGTCTAGGATATGAAAAGATTTCTGGAGAAATGTTCGATTTCTCATAACATTAACTACAGTAAGACATAATGTGCTATATAAAAGGAAGATACTATAAGAAGCCACAAACGGAAACTATCTTTTCTACCTTTGTATTCTTCCAAATACCTTGTAAATGTGCATGTTTTTTAAAAAAACAAATTATGTACTCTCAAGAGGAAATGCAAAAATAAAACCATTTTCCCTTACTCTGGTGGGAAACATAGAAGTTTTTAAAATGTTCTAATATTGTTTTTTACAAGTCAATAAATAAGCATTATTGAAAAGTTCAATATTGCCTGAGTTTTATAGCTCCTGGATGTTTTAGGAAACCACTTGTATCAAAAAGTAGTTTTATCTAATCCTTTAAGCTAGTAGAGCTTTTGATAACATTGATTGACTACAAAGCTAAAGTATAGATTGCAAGTTAGAAGTATCACTATTGATCTTCTTCTGTTATATCCTTTTCCTTAATAATTTGATTAATGACAAAACTAATAAAAGCTAATGTTTACTAAGAGCTCACTACATTGTCGACCTTGGCTAAGTGCTTTAAATTTGTATCATGTCCCTCTTCCCTGTCTCCCAAGTCACCCCACTTTCCATCCCACATTTCGATGACCGGAAGAAGGCTCTGCACATTTCAGATATTGAAACTTTCTTCCATCCATTCCCAACTCCTGAAACCCTCCTACTGTGCCATCTGGAATTCATAGTCCATTATCAGCAAAATTCCTTACATCCCCAATCTAATCTCCAAATATTTCTTGCTCCTTCTCATTATGACCCAATCTGACACTTCTCTGAAAACACTGCTTTGTCTTCCTTCTCATATGATGAGCCTTCACACACTAGGTCTGGAAGTGAGAGAGGGGCCCTGCTCCATCCTCTTCGCCACTTTTCTATCCTTCTCCCTCCCTTCTACTTTAAATCTCATGTTATTGCATTTCAACGCTCCTGCCTCTCAATTGTTACCCACTTGTTTCCAACAATATCGGCTCCTGGCTCATTGGCACTCTCTATCTTTTCTTAGCATTTTCAATGCACAGATAACAATCTTTTAATGCTCCACCCTCCCATTCCGTCGAGCAGCTCTTCTCCAATCATTTTGCCTTTCTTCCTCAAATAAACAGTCACTCACTTCCTTGGCCACACCTGGATCTGATCATGACCAATCATTGCAATTCCTCGCCCCTCTTGACTTCTAAGCACTGAGACCCCCAAGGCTCAGTCATTGGTCTTTTCATCTGTCTCTACTTATTCCCTTGAAGATCTCATTCAATTTCATGGTTTTAAATACTATCCACATGCTGATGACTCCAAAATGAGTATCCTCAGTCCTGTCCTCCATTCTGAACTCCAGACCTGGGTATCCAATATTCTACTCATCATGTTCACTTGATTATTCAATTTACATTCAAACTCACACATCTTTAACTGAGCTGACTTTCCCACCACACTTGCTGCAGCCACAACCTGTCCCATTTTAGTTGGCAGCAGTTCCATCCTTCCAGTTACCCTGGCCCAAAATTTAAGTCTTCTTGGATTCATTCTGACTCCTCTCTTTTTCTCACGCCCTACATCCAAGCCATCAGGAATTTCCACTTTCTGATTCTTCAAAATATAATCAAAATCTGACAACTTTTCACTACTTTCGCTGCTATCATTCTGATCCAGATGCCATCATCTCCCACCTGGATCACTGTTCTAGCCTCCTTAAAGATCCCCCTGCTTCCACCTTGCCCCTGATAAGCTAGTCCGTTGATGGGAGCTCTAGTAACGGCTCTGACCACAGTTCCTACCAGTCTCAGCTCTAGCCACAGGGCCTTCCTCCAGCTCCTTGAGCACACCGTTCATGCTCCTTCCCTCACTCTGTCTGAGCACCCTTCCCACAAACCCACCTGTCTCATTCCCTCTTCCCTTTCTAGGTTTTGTTCACATCTGACATTCTCATTAGCCAGTTCTCGTTACCCTACTCAAATTGCAACTTCTTCACTCCCCTCCATCACACTCCACACTCTCCATTCTTCTTATCCTGCTCTACACTTTCTTTTCATTCTTTCTTTCTTCTTTCTTCCTTTCTCTTTCTTCTTTCTTCCTTTCTCTTTCTCTCTCTCTCTCTCTCTCTCTCTCTCACTTTCGCTCTCGCTCTTTTTTTTTGCATAGCATTCATTACCTTCAACAGTCTCTATAATTTAATTATTTCTTATGTTTATTATGTATTATATTTATTGTTTATTCCTTCTATCCTCTTCTCGGTAGGGATATTCATTTGGCACAATATTGCGCCAAAGCTTTTTTGTTGCAGATTCTAATGTTAATGAAAGAAAAATGTTATGGGCTTTTCTTTCTTCCTTTCTTTCTTTTTTTTCTTTCTTTTGTGCTCCAATTTGAAGACTGCAATAATCTATTAATGGAGCCAAGAAAGGGCAGGAATTGAGGAGAGAAGAGGCTTTTAAATGTCATTTCAAAGTAGATAATTTTCAGAATGAAAGATAATCTGATCAAAATGGAGAAGAAACATTTGTTGTCATTCTCTGGATCCCAAGCCCTGAGGAAGAAGGGCCTCTTTCTGTTAATAGATTGACTATAAGTGAACCCTTTCCAGGTGTGACAAGGCATCAAGATAGGATGGCCCTCCTCTAAAATTACCAATAATGAAAAACATCTAATGATATCTGACAACTGTTTTTAATGCATTCTTGGATTCAACAAAATTTGTTGAGTGTCTACTATGTGCAAAGCATTGTGACCATACTATAGAAGATTTGAAACTGCATAAGAGATTATGTTATCCTGAAGATGTTAGAATATAGTAGAGGAAGAAGGCAAATAAATAACTGTAAATATGCAGTAGAAATTTACTATAATTAAGGCACAAGAAAATCTAACAGGAAAACAAAGGACAAGATGGTATATTTGTTATGAGGCTAAATCGGCACTGTGGCTACCAAATTGCAGATAAAGGAGGGGCCATTTCTTCGTGTACCAACTTCAGGCAAAAATCTTTTTCTAGCACCCTAGAGAAACAATATCTACAAAATGATAGGTACAAAGCAGACAATTCCGAGTGATTCTGCAGGCGTTCTGGTGAGTAAAGCAGAATGATTAAATGACAGACTTTGCCTGGTGGTCCATTTTACTATGAGAAGCTATAAGGAAATCCAACCGTTTCCTTGACCTGAAAACGCTGAGAGCAATTAGGGAGAAATCTCCAAGAAAAAAAGGGACTCTGAGTGTTAGGACAGGGATTCCCAAGTCCATCTTTACCTCCAAAAGCAGAGCACATCTGCTGCTGCCCAGCGTGGAGGATGTGGCCTTGCTTCTTTCTATTAGAACTTCAGATTTAGATAAAATGATTTCATCTTCTACAATATAGCACAGACTGTTGTAATTAGCAGTTGATATGGAGAAAAACAAAGGACAAGATGGTATGATATTTGGAGGGGATGATATTTATCAGAATTAAAAACCAAATACTGAAGGCAACCATTAGCAACAATATATGATTTCTAAGATAGTTGGTGGTTATCCTTACTCTTAATATAGATCAAATTTTTCCCCACCCTAAATTATGAACAATCCATTCTAGAAATATAGATGTTATGTTGCCAAGCCTAAAGTTTTTGTAAATAGGAAAACAACATCAGTGTGATTTCTAAAGTTTTGGCTAATAGCACTTCCAATGGTGCTAAACACTATATGGCTTTATCTAATAATTATATATATATATATATATGTATATATATATATATATATATATGTGAAATTTGGCATACACAATTCATTTGAAACCAAATATTTCTACTTCATGACACCACATGCAATACCTAATGGACTAATAATGAAGCTATGCTTATTTTAGAATATTTAGGTGTTAACACCGAGCATGGTTACTATTTCCATACAATTGTGTCTCTTCATAACAAACGACCCTCCCATGCACTTAAGTCACGACAGGGGAACGACCCCACCCCACATGCTATAGGATAAGTGGTAAATGAGAGATAACACAAAAGTCCTGTAATTCCTCTTAAGCTTTTAAGAAATTTCCTCCATTAAGATCAGTAGCTAGTTTTCTTAAGGCTTTTGTCTGGAGGAATGTATTATCAGCAATTTTAACAAAGGATGTTTTAGTTTATACATGGCCATCTCAAGATTGTACACATATTTGCTTAGACTAACCTCAGAAATTCAAGCAAAACAAAGTTACAGTAGGTGTATAAACAAGCAGGTCATGGGGTTAACGTTTGGCTCTTAACACTGATGACTTTGTTCTGCCACTCGAGAGCACGCGAAGGCGGTAGACTGTCCCACCCAGAAACAGCAGAAGATAAACACTTACCCATCTGCAGTCAACCAAAGTGGAGCTTTCAAGTGATGAAAAAAATATTTAAGCATTAAAGCAAAAAACACACGCAAAGTAAAGCGAGCAACAACCTCCATTTTAGGCCAGTGAACTCTGCCCAGGACCCAACAAGGGATGCCAGAAACATGGACTCTTACTGATTTTTGACTGAAAGAATAATACCACTTTAAAACTCATTTTATGGAATAAAAATCATCTCTTGATGGATCTATAAAAATACTTTAAAAATCCATCAGGAGATGATCTTTCTCAAATCCGTTACTCACTGGGAATGAATCTTTGTGTACGCATCTTGTACAACATGGAAGATTTTTTACAGTTTGACATCTGAGGGGAGAGAACGTATTTCCAAAGGTAAACTTTCGAAAGGACTAACGTGTGTATCTTACCTTTCCCACCTCAACAGGCCTCCCCAGAGGGCCAGGTGCTCTCTTTGAAACCCCACAACATTGCACAGCACAAAGAGGGGGCTCAGAGAGTCTTACATTGAACTTGAACTAAACAGGCAGGTAAGAGTTGAAACCAACTCAGCAACAAAAATTGTGAGCTCTCTTCACATGGCTTCTCTTAACTTCTTAAAATTCCCTATCTAGAGGATTGGAAACGTAATCTTACACAGCAGGGCCATGGTTGCATAGCACGCCACAAACACGAAGAACAGTACAGATCTATCTAACCCCAGATATAGTCGAGACATTTTGAGACTAGGCTGCAGGAGACAAAGTATCCCCACGTCCACCCCATCCCTTCCTTCAGGAAGAGAAACAGAACGTGCACCAATAAACATGCTTGCAGGGACAAAGCCCTGCAGACTCTGATAGAGGGACCCCAGATTCAGTGGGCATGGTTTACAAGGGCCCCGAGTTCCGGCAGTAAGAAAGAAAGTCATCGCACATTTCTCCGAGCAGCTCTGCTCACAGATAAGTGTAGCCCTTATCAGGAAGCCACGCATGTGCCCAGCACTGTTTATTTTGGCAGTGGCTCAGTTTCTGCCTCTATAATTAAATGAGGCTGATGAGATGACAGCAGCTCCGGGAGAGATCAGAGGAAACTGCCGTCATCTCCCTGCAGTTTCTTTGCTCTGTTCTGCACGGCTTGGCCTCTCTTCCCTTTTTTATTTTATTTTATTTTTTTTATTTTTCATTAATACACGGAGCAAATTTAACCCACTTCCTGGCCCAATGGGAGAGCTCAGAGTATGGTTACTATTTCCATACAATAGTGTCTCTTCCAAATCAGTATTTTTATTATTATTATTGCCCCTCTGCCAGCAAGAGCATCTTCACTTCCCATCAGACACTAGCAACAGCTTCTCCATTATCCCCTCAAGCCACACAGGATGAAAGTCATTGGTCCCACTTTTAGGCGGCCCCAGAATAGCCTTAACCCTGTATTCTAACACTGGCATCTAGAACATCAAGCTAAACACTCGTTAATTGTCAACCTTAAATCCATCACAGAAAATGCTCTCAGTGAACCCATGGTATAACTGTGATAGCAAAGGGAACCAACAAGCCCATAGCTGATCACCTATTTCCTAATTGATAAGTCTTCTTTTGAATGATTGACCAAAGGACTCGTATAATATCATGTGACTAATAGGCTCATAAATTGCAAGGAGCGTGTGTGTGCGTGCGTGCGTGCGTGTGTGTGTGTAGATGACAATACAAACGTTAGTTCCTTCTTATCACCCAGTTGTTGTTTCAGATATTCTAATTCAAGAAACAGCTTTTATTTTCTTCTTAATTTTAGCAGTAGACTCAAATAAAGGGCGCACTGCAAGAAACTTGAATAGTGTGCCACATTTAATTAAAAAGAATAGATTTCCACCAAACTTTTTTTATTGAGATATAATTGCTATATAACATTATAATTTAGTTTGAGGTGTACAACATAGTGGTTTGATATGTGTACATATTGTAAAACGAGCACTGCAATAAGTCTAGTGAACATCCATCTCTGCATAAAGTTATAATTTTTTTCTTGTGATGAGAACTGTTAAGGTCTACTCTCTCAGCACCTTTTAAATGTACTATAGAGTATTATTAACTACAGTTGCTGTGCTGTACTTTACATCTCCACAACTAGGTATTTTATAACTGGAAGTCTGTGCTTTTTGTACAGACCCATTTGACCTATTTCACTGACCTTTATCCCCTGCCTCTGGCAACCACCAATCTGTTCTATCTATGGGTTCGATTTTTGTGAGGGTTTTTTTTTTTTATTATTCTATATATAAATGATATCATAGTATTTGTCTTTCTCTGTCTGATTGATTTCACTTAGCATAATGCCTTCGAGATCCATCCACGTTATCACTAATGACAGGGTTTCCTTTTTTAATGGCTGAGTAATATTCCATCATAAATATAAAGATGATGTAAGGTGTATCACATCTTCTTATCTATTCATCTATCTATAAACTTAAGTTATTTCCATGTCTCAGTTATTGTAAATAATGCTGCAATGATCAAGGAGGTGCAGATATCTTTTCAAGATAGGAATTTTATTTTCTTTGGATAAATACCCAGCAGTGAAATAGCTAGATCCATATGGCAGTTCTGTTTCATCCCAGCGTGAGATTCCACCACCACTGCAGCAATCAAGCCCCTGCAAACTATGATGCCTGTGATTTTCGCTACTGAACTTAGAGCTTCTAATATCATGTGAAGTTCAATCAGTAATTCCAATCATTAGAATGAACCCTTCAGTTAAACAATTGATTTATTCCAAGGTCAACACCTGAAGCTCTAGGCTTGATTCAGTATCACCTTTGTAGTATTTTTGTGTTAATCCACGAGCTATGTGCTTTCCTTCTACCAAATTCCTATCATGATCCACTTGATTGACTTTGATTTTCTAACGCAGCACCCAACAACGTTTACGTATGTAGTTTAGTAAGTTTTTAAATGCATTTCACTTATGCCTGTTCTGCCTTTTCGCACTAGGTGGTAACTACTAAAGGTGAGAGTGGCATCTTTATTTTTTTGTATCTCCTCACAACATCCACTGGGAACTCAATGTGGAATAAGTATTCGAGAGAAGCTGTTTAACTAGGTTATTTTACAGAACGTGGTAGAACCTAAACAGAGGTAAGACTGTGCCTTACCTATACCATAGAACAAAACAAAAATATTCCCTCTTTAGAGATTGAGCTCTGGATGAGTAAACATCTATCAAAAGTTATCACTGTTCTTAGTCTTCATTTTTTTGAGAACATGAATTATACAGATGATCTTCAATTTACTATGAGGCTATGTCCCAATAATCCATCATAAATTGAAACTATCATAAGTCAATAATGCATTTAATACAGATAACCTACCAAACATCATAACTTAGTCTAGCCTACCTTAATATGCTCTGAACAGTTATATTCATCTGCAATTAGAAAAAATCATCCAACACAAAGCCTATTTTATAGTAAAGTGTTGACTATCTCATGTAATTTATTATGTGTATTGTTTTCTCACCATCGTAAAGTCCAAGAATTATAAGTTGAACAATTGAAAGTCAGGCACCATCCGTGCACAGAACAACTCTCTTATAAATCACCAACAGACGGCACCAATAAAGATTTACCCAGAACAATCAACCAAGGAAATTAAGACTCCAGCCATTATGTTCTGAGTAGCTCCAGGATGCAGGAATGACAGGTAAAAATTGTCATTGGATGATACAACCAGTTCTTATCTCTAAACACTAATCCTACTCAAGGCAGTTTGAGAACTACCCTGATGGCCACTGAAATTTAAGTTCTCGTTTCCACAGTGCAAGCCTTCCAAGCTACATTTCCTCTTAAATAGCACTGATGAGGCTGTTTTCAGCAGTGAAGTCTGTCCTGGATCAGTACAGACTTGAGGCTGGATCAGTCAAGTGTGATATACCCAGACATTTTTTTCCCACGAGTTGCACACCATCAAGAAAACAATGAAAACAGAAGTCTGCACGTTAAACATTATTATATAAATCTAAGATTAAAATATATAATTTGTTCTACCAACTTTGTTTCTACACTGAGATGGCTCATGTAGTTTTCCTGCATGGCCATCATCATCCTTTTGGACCACATATCAAATCTAGAAATTTAAGCTCATCACTTAAGTTTCCAATCATTTGCTCAGTTTTCAGTGTGAGATACAGACAGCATCACATGGCTATAAAGAAAGGATTGTTCACTAGATTAAATACAATATATAGTAAATAAACACTCAATACCCTTAGCAATAGGAATAAGAAATTTATTTGAATCTCACTTTGGCCAGGAGCCTCCTAATTGTCTTCTATATTTATTCAAGTAGTCAACAAGGATTAGGTAGATTTGAATAACCCACGGCAAGTCAGTGGCAGAGCCTAGAACCTGAACTTGGGATTTTGCATATATCTCTGCCTCTGTACCATGAGAGGGCAGTAAATCAGGCAAAAAACAGACACCTTGGCGCTTGCTTAGTCCTGTGCCATGAAGACAGCAAAGGTCGCGCCTTTTTTCTTATACCATAAACATTTTTTGTTTTTGGTTTTGCTTTTTGTTTTTGTAATTTTATTCCAGCCTATCTATTCACAAACAACCAATTTTAGAGCACTTCATGATCTTGGTGTGAACACCGTGGAGTGTTAAAGAATCGCTTATGTTTTGATCATTGTTTTTACGGCATGTTTGGGCACACCACCTAATTTACTTCATAAACATCTCAATGTGAACTTAATTAAAAGTCCAGTAAGAGGTAACAACACTCTCAAGAAATAGATTATGAAGGAAATTGCAAACAACTTCGTTCTTGGCTCTCACAATTTAGATTTAGATTGCTATAAATATACTCAATTGTGCATAGTGCCAAATACTGTATTTCAGTGTTTGTTCATAAAATATAATTTGAAATGCATGTAGGATGATACAGCCTTTTTGTAAAAGGAAGTTATTATCTGTGATAAAAGTAGTTGTTGACATTAGAAATGCAGACGCAAGGATCCAGACGGGAAATTTAATAAAAAGAAAACAAATGTAGCAGGGAAAAGGGGGGTTAACAGTATGGCAAAGCAAAGCCAGATGTGGCTACAAATATCTGCCTACAGGCGAAACCTGGACTCCTAGCTTTCAGATGGGCCATCCCTCACCGCGGGAAGCAAAACATGGCTGCAGATTTAGAAAGGGAAAGTGGATTGTTCAATTCACGATGGCTCGCTGTGCAGGGCCCCAGCGAGTAGGGATATGCATTCGTTCATCCCTAAGCATCGCTTCTTTTGGTGTCGAAAGTGAGTTGCCTGTGCATGTGCACGTTGCCAGCCTCCTCCTAGCCACTGCTTCCTCATCAGATGTTCTCCAGCAGGCCCCACACAGTAGTCTAATGAACTGGCTTTAATTATATTCCCCGTAGAGCTGCAAAGATCTACAACCGCGTGCCAAGAACTGTACTTCAACATGTTTTACTAGGAGCAGATAATCCGCTAAATGTTAGTCTTTAAACAAAACCCACTGGAAATGTCTTTCCTCTCAACATCCATGCAGTTTTCATCCCGAAAATTATTATCACGGATCACCAGGACCCTGTAAGACTCCCCGTGTATCTTCTTAATGTTCACTAAAGCAAGTCATTATGGTGTACTCGGCCACTGGTCTTGGTGCTATTGGGGCTAATGTTTTTAATATTTCCTGTAAGACAAATACGTTTTTCAGCTGTGTTTTACCCCCAGGCTGTCTATGGCAGTTCTCTCTCCTTAATGTCCAAAATAATTCCGTGCTTATGCAAATAGCAGAAAATTCATAGATCTTCCCAAGGGCTGTTGTTAGCACCATTTAAACATATCTCTGGGCTCCAAGAGTTTACTTCAGTTTGGTTTTTGGGTTAGGAATTCATTCTAAGACCCAGGGAGGATATATTAAAAGCATCAAAGGAAAGTCAAGTTTTCGGAGATATTTTTAGTACAAGTGCAACCCTTTCAAGACAGACGCTTTTGATAGTTCTCCAACCTTCAGCATAACTTAGCAAGCCACGCAACAACAATGCCCTTTCAGGCTGGTAAATTCCTATCCCTCAAGACAACCCGTAATCTTGAGTATCACAGAGCCCCTGTCTTTCCTTCTTCTCTTCCTAAGTAAATTGCTGGAAGACTCAAATTATAATGGAACTAATGAGCATGAAACCCGTGGGTGGTGTGGAAATACTTGGTCCTGCCTCAAACCCACAAAAATTCCAGAAGGAGGGCAGCACCCAAGGGTGTGCACAGGACATTGTAGAAAAAGGACTGAACTTAAGGTCCAGAATGTTTTGCTGAATTTCCTAGATCTGTGTGTCCAATAGCACAGAAATATTTCTAATAACATTACCCTCAACAAGAACCAAACATTTCTTTAGGGCTTGCCATGAATATATCTGAAAACAACAATAGCCACATTAATAGGCAATCGGACCCAGAAAGATCTACCCAGGTTGTTTGAAGGATATCCAGGTTAGAGAGTTTTAGAAAAGTTAGACCTTTAAACAAAATTTTCTAACCAATTTTAGGCAGCATCCAATTATTAATTGAGACCCTGTGCCCTGCGGGGGTCCTGTGTTGAAATTCTCAGTCCTATCAGCCATTTTCAGCCTCCAGGTGGAAACTCAGAGAGGGATCTTTGCACCTAGGACTTTTTCCCAACCCTTCTCATCTGGTGCAGCTGGCAGCCCCATAAGAGCAAGCACACATGGGCCAGCTAGTTAAATTTTGGCCAAGTAGTAACCTTAAAGTGGGAGCTATCAGAATCTGGGTATGAACACATAATTATTTCTTTTAAAAGGTTTCAGATCTGCAAAATGTCGAATAAACAAGTATTTAAGAAGATTGGGAAAAAGTAGATCTTAATGTCAACATCAACTTCAAAGACATTCAATAAGTTCGTTTGTAAGGTGATAATGTTGTACTAGTTGTGATACAAAACAAGATGGTTATTAATAGATACTGTATAGTTACTAGTCTTTAATTTTAATTCTAATTTTTTTAATCTTACTGCAACAGGAATATGTGAACATAATGTAAAATTTCAGGAAATATGTATGTGCAGCGGTCACCAGTGTTAGAATTTCAGTGTACGTCACTCATTCCTTTATTCTTTTATTGTTCATTTGTTTATTTAGCATTCGTTATGAGCCTGGGACTCTATATATCCTTTCTGTCCTTTCTTTGTCTATACATATTTTTAAAACATGGGTTTATTTTATTCATAGGATTTTAGTCTGAATTTTACTAAATAATATAGCAAGAATGTTTTATTTCATCATCTATTTGACACATTTTAATAGTTCTATACTATTCCATTATGTGTATGGATGTAACATAGCTTAATTTTTCAAAAAATCATTATCGAGTATGTAATTATATAAAGTAGTGTGCTAGATGGAAATGTTTACACACATCTATGATGGTTTTATGATCATAAATTCCTAAAGGTAGACCTATTACATCAAAAATCAAATTGCAAACATTGCCAAACTAGGCATCCTTATATTTTATATTCCCGCCAACAATAAGTGATTTCTCATACTCTTCCATAATTGAGTCTTTTTAAAATTTTATCAATTTCTAGGTAAAAATGACACATTGTTTTTACTTGCAGTATTCGTTTTAATTATTAGAGAAGTTGAACTTCTTCTCATTTGGCTAGCTTGTTGCCTCAATCAACAATAAAAGATATTTACTGAGTGCCTACTATATTACAGAGCAGTTCTAGGCACTGGGAAAGATAAATGCAAATCGTGCAAAGAATAATAAAATACCAGGAGTTATAACAAAGAAAATAAGGCTTAGAAGGGACAGGCATTTCAGGAGCTATAACATAAAAAGGGAGTTAGACTGGATGCGTTTTCTTCTTCTTGTAATCTCTATATTTTTTTTCAGCTTTTTGCTTTGTATACATACTATATAGCAAAAAAATACGTATAACATATGTACATTTTAAAGAATTATAATTTTAAAATAAATGAAACAAATGTTTTCCCAGGTACTCATTACAGAGCTTAAGAAACAAATATGACTAATTACCCTGAAGCTTATGCAGGCCTCTGCCTGGATACATTCCTCTCCTTCCTCGCAAGAGGAACCTGCTGAATTGTATATAAATCACGCCTTGATTTTCTTCATAAATTTTACCAGATGTGATGGTATCCCTGAATGACATACTGTTGAATTTTACCTGTTTTTGAATAGTATATAAATTCTTCTACAATTTAGTTTTTTGTTCATCTTGTCCTCCTTTGGTTTTTGCATACACTATATTTTTTACTTGATTTACGTCAATTATAGGTTCTTTATTTCCACTCATATAAGATCTTCCATTACTTATCTATCAGGCTGTCAGTGGTCATTTAGGTTTAAGTTGTTTTCTTTTTTAGAGTTATCATTACATTGTTGCTATGAATAATCTTATACATGTCTCCCAATCAAAAATGTAACTTTCTTTAGGATATACATTAGTTCATACCACATGAAATTGTCACTTTTCTAAGTCAAAAGTGGTTGAATTACTGGCTTGTAAGATATGCCTGTTTTGTATCAGATTCCTAAATTCTTTTCTAAAATGGTTTCACCAACTTGCATAGATACAGCAGTGTTTGAAATTTCCTTTCATTCCACACTCCCTCCGCACTTGGCACTGAGACATTTTGATTTTGGCCAATCTGGAGGGAGGGTGATGATGTATGATTGAAGATTGTCCTGATGAGTAATGAGGCTGAGCATTTTCAGTGTTTACAAGGTACACGTCCTCTTCAGTGTCTTACCTTTTCATATTTTCTGCTTTTTTTAATGGTTTTTTTAAATCGTTTTCTTATTAATTTTTAAATGTACATATCTTCAGAATACTAATCCTTTGTCAAATATGTGTTGAAATATCCCAAGTTATGACTTGCTTTTTCACTCTCTCATTGGTATCTTTTGAAAGACAGAGGCTGTTAATTTTATTGTGGTTGAATTTACCAATTTTTTCCTCTATGGTCTGTGCACTTGGTGCTTGTTTAAGAAATCCTGCTCTATCTCCAGAGTGTTAAAGATATTCTCCCATATTTTCTTCCAAGTATTGAAAATTTTTCCTTTAATATTTTGAATTTTAATATACCTGCCTTCTGGCTTCAGTATTATCATTTGACAGTTTTTTATGATTTTCCCCTTATGTATAACCAATCCCAGCACCACTTGGTGAATAGTTCATCTTTTCCACACTGACCTGTAATGGTCAGCTCCATCAGATTTCTATGTTTGATGGGCTCCTTTCTGGGCTCTCTGTTCCTGTGGTTTCACTGTGCTAATAGACATTGACTTATTCCTAAAACTTTATAAGAAACCTACCATTCTGCAGAGTTGTATGTCCTGCCTGGTTTTTCTTAAGAATGTCTTGGTTATTCTTATCAATTTACTCTTTCATTTAAATTTTAGAATCTGCTAATCAAGTTCTGCCAAAAAAAAAAAAAATCCTATTGGAATTTTATTAAAATTGCATTAAATCTACAATCACTTGGGGAGAACTGACATTTTTATAAGTCTTTCTACTAGGAATATAGTTCTCTCTCCATTTATTCAATTTCCTTTTTTATAATTGAGTACAGTTGCATGTTTCTGCATAAAGGACCGAACGGCATTTGTTAAATGTGTGCTGAACGCTCTTTCTTTGTCCTCGGTTGCACCCTCCAGTATTCCCATCATGCCCTGTGCCCAAGAGACAACTCCGTAGAGCACCAACAGGTCTCGTGACCTGACTTTTAGGAGGGTTAGAAATAGGATGCAGTGCCCAGGAGACAGGAGGACAGGAAGAAAATAAAATTTGAATGTTATTCTCCTGGACCCCTCTCTTTCAAACGGTCAGTCAACAGGGCTGTGCTCTTCTACTGAAACAAACACCTCCCGCTAACGGCAACTTTCTCTTCAGGGATCTGCTAACCACTCCCCACTCTTCCCCTGAGGACCCAGGGTCCTCTGGGGTTACTTACCCTGGACATTTGACTGTCCGTATTGGTTTCTCTTCACCTGCCCACATCTTTCTAGTCATTAAACTCTACATTGAGGATGCCACCTATTTCCTGTAGAAACCCCAACTGATACAACAGTGTGTGTGTGTGTGTGTGTGTGTGATTTCTCATAATTTGTAGATTCTTTTCTGTTTTCTACATGGAAAATCATATTGCCTGCAAATAGTGATATTTCAGGTTTTTTCCTTTCTGACCCTTGTACTTTTTCTGCAGATCTTACTACACTGACTTATCCTCCAGGGCAATGTTGATTAGCAGTGGTAAACAGCAGTCACCCTTGCTTCTTTCATTCCTAATTTTAAAAGAATCATTTTTCATAATTTTCCACTAGTAAGGTGTTCATTGTAAATAAAGGAAGTCTCATCTTAAACCTAGCTTGCTGAGGTTTTATCATGAATCATTGGTTAATGAATATCAAATACTTATCTGAATCTCTTGCGATCACAGGATTTTTTTCCTTTAAACTATAACTATGATGATTTATGCAATATATTTTATCATGTTAAATCAGTCGCTCCAGAAATTAATCCTATTTGAGCATTGATGGCTCCAGTTTGCTGATACTTCATTCAGGATTCTTGCCTCTGGATGCAGGAGCTAGGTTGGTCTGTGACTTTTCTTCCTACTGAATGTCTTTGCCTGCTTTCAGAATCAAACACTAATTATATTCATCTTGTAATACGGACAAAAAGTGTTCTTTCTCTCTTTTTTTTATTTTTTGAAAATGTTTGCGTAAGCTTGAAACTATCTGTTCCTTAAAATATACAGTAGAAACTACCTCTAAAAACATCTGGACCTAGTATTTATTTTGTGGAAAGATTTTTAGCTACTGACTCAAATTCTTTAAAAATTATAGGATCCTTCAGGTGTTTATTACTTCTTAAGTCAGCTCTAATAATTTATACTTTTCTAGGAATTTTTCAGTTGCACTTAATTTTAGTATTTGATATTGGCCTGATCAGAATATTTATTGAAAATTTCATCTCTGCTACATTTGTACTTATGAACTTTTTTCATCCTGATGCTGTTTGTGGCTTCTGTCTCTCTTTTTTTAAATTTGTCTCGCTAGAAGTTTCTCATTTTAAGCAACTTTGGCTTTGATAATTTTGTGCTTTTGCTTTCGATTTTATTTATTTATAGTCATTTTTTTATTTGTACTGTTTTGGGGATTACTCAGTTACTTCTTTTTTTCTATCTTCTTAAAATGGACACATAGTTAATTTCTCGTCAGCCTCTCTTCTTTCCTAATATAAGCACTTAAGACTAAATTTTACTCTAAGATACTACTTTAGGTCTAGCAAGTTTTAACATATAGAGCTTCTGTGTATGTTATCATTCAGCTTTAACTAATTTAAATATATATAATGATTTCTTCTTTGAGTCATAGGTCTTTTTTTTTTTATTTTCAAGTATATAAAGTTTGTTTCAAGTTTTTCTGTTTGCTATTAATTTCTAGTTCATTTGAATTTTGGTTAGGGACTTTGAAATTTATAAACTTGTTTTGTGACCTATAAACTAATTAATTTTTGAATTAGTTTATGTGTGCTTAAAAAGAATCTGTATTTTCCTGTAGCTGGATACAATGCACACACTCACATATGAACACATACATACATGTATACATATATGTGTATGTATATCACTCATTAGATAAATTTATAACTGTGCTGTTCAGATCATCTTGATGTTCTTGATGATTTTTTTTCTTTTCACTGAATCTGTCAATTACTGAAAGAGGTATGTTTTAAAACATTATCGATGTCTCCTTAAAGAGGTCAGTTTTGGCTTTGCATATGATTAGGTGCCTACAAATTTAGAATTGTAATTCCTGTTCAATATAAACTTATACCAATATGTAGAAATGCTCTAATAAGTTACATTTGCTCTTAAAGCCAGTTTGTCTTGATATGATCACATCCCCCTAATCACTAAGGATTCCAGCCTACTACACTAGTTAAGAGAATGAACTCAAAGCCATTTACTGGGTAGACATAGTCTGTAGCTGAAATGCCACTTTTTTTCAGCTTTCCCCTTATCTCCATGCTCTGTAATTTGGTTTTTGTTTTTTAATTCTCTCTCTGTTACTTAAGTGCCTCTTAGACTAAGTCATTCAGGCATAGGCTAATCACTGGCCAGCTTGAGACCCAAGATAAATGTCGCAGGCCCACATGTAGTTCTCTGATCTTAGTTAAAACACTTACCAAAAAGCCTTTCCACTTAACATATTTTCAGGCCAATTAAAGACACAGAAATGTAAAAATTTCTTCTAAATGTCACCAAGAGATATGATGTGGGGTTTTATCCATTCCATAATCGTGAAAAATCACATCAACCTGACTTTGAAGGGAAAACTTTTTCCAGTGTACATAAAAGCCTATTGCAATATCTTTCTCAAAATGTATTTTTGGGGCTCTCAGGCCTCTGGGAAGGAACTTGAAGACAAAAAGATAACTATTCTCCAAATAGAAACTAACTTTCTGGCCATGTGTGGTGAAACTGAAATCTGGCCAATGGGGTCAAAGTTGAGGATAACTATTAGCTTGTGCCACCCCCTCATAAGAGACCCACCTCATTGTGTTCAGGCTAGTGGCCGTTTCAGGCCAGCCCGTGCGGCCACACCCAGGCCCCAGCTTCTCCAGGCTCCACTTCTCCAGCTTCCATCTGAACCTCCAGTTTCAAAAAAGTCTCTCAAGCATGGATAGTTTTCCAAAAAAGAATTCTCTTAAAATTGAATCAAGCCAATGATATCACCCGAGGATCATAGGTGATCTTGATAGTAATTCTCTTTGCTATCAATAGAAATAGAAAAAAATAGAAAAAATAAAACAGATTAGTTTGTTGCAAAGAATCATGGACTAAGACATTGTCTTCACCATTTCTGATTTCTTGCCTTTCTTCTTATTCTCCTATAGACCAAAGGACTTAAAAAAGAAATTCAGGAGCTTATAAGAGAGAATGCCATAACTAAATTGGCCAGTTTCTGACTGACCATAGAAGTTTCTTAAAACATTATGAGAATATACTTCCTTTATAGAAGGAATACGCTTTTATTTGTGTTTCTTCATGATTTTATCTTACTTATCAAAGCTTCAATGTAGTATATTAACTTCCACTTCAAAATGGTAGACAACACCCACATATTTATCTATCCTCTCTCCAAAATCCACAGCAAAATAACAACAAAATCCCAACAGCTTTTAAAAACATGCCAGAGTGCTAAAAATATACTAGGAACTTGGAGGAATTTTTGGAGGATAAAAAGCAGAAGAAATT
The DNA here is from genome assembly GCF_014176215.1 of Rousettus aegyptiacus. NCBI lineage: Eukaryota > Metazoa > Chordata > Mammalia > Chiroptera > Pteropodidae > Rousettus > Rousettus aegyptiacus. The sequence continues at coordinate 81,053,742 of NW_023416285.1, forward strand.
AGATTGTTGGAAAATTGTATCTAAGGTCAAAATAAGCACAAGGAGGATCATCTTGAGATGCTCCCAACAGATCCTGGGGAAATCTGAGCAGTGGGACAGCTGGCCGGGGACCAGAGGACCTGCAGTGCCCAGTCCTACACTGGAGAACAGTGGGCTGCACATGTGCCCTTAGGCCCCAGCCAGCTGGACCTGCTTGGGCCATCTAATCCATGCAAAGTGTGGTCCCATGCCAGAAGTATCAGCATCACCTAGGAACCTGTTAGCAATACAGAATCTCAGGCCCTACCCGGACTCATCAAATCAAAAGTCTGGGAGGGAGGCCAGCAATCTGTGTTTCAACAAGCTCTCCAGGCAACTCTGATGCACTGAAAAGTATGAGAACCGCTGATCAACTGGAGGGTCAGGGAAGTCAGAGACCCTCGACCCTCAGGCTGCCTCAGACATGGATTCTGGTACTGAGTCCTTTCAGATTGTGTCAGACTCAAGACTCAAGGATAGAAAAAGAGCACAGCGAGCAATTAGTAGGAAGAACGTGACATAGAAACTGATGGGGAAGGAGGAAGAGGAGGAGGAGAAGGAGGGGAGGAGGAAAGAGATGGAGAAGAAGGCAGACATTTGGCAAAGCAGAGAAATTTGAGCAAAATTCATTTTAACCCCTTTGAGAACAGTTTTTTTTCAAGGACACCTGGTTTTGTCTGCCTTACCTAGATAACTGTAAGTACCCTTCCTTCTCATTTAAGACTGAATATATGCTTTTTTTCTATGTAAGGAGGCCTCCTGCCCCTCCTCTCGAAATTAACCCTCCCACTCCCCACTTGGGACCTTGTCTTCATAGCATATCTAAACTTATTCTGTTCTCTTTTTTTTATTTCATTTTATTAATCATCTCACCAAGGAGACGTTCCATGAGAGTGGGGACCTCTCTGTATTCCAGATCCTGCCCCTTAGTAGTCACTAAATAAATTATTGTTGAAGCAGTGAATGCTGGATGAATGGATACAATCAAGTGACTACCTAAAAGACAAACACCCAGTCAAAACAGCTTTGGGCTAAGGGAAGGAACTATATCCCCACTGTTTGAGGGGGAAGGTGTTATTGCGGTTTTTTTTCTTTGCTTGTTTGTTTATTTTTTAATCTTCAAACAGAAACCACGATGTTGTAATTCAAAAAAGTAAAACAAGAGAATCTATCCCATCAGTCTATTCCATCTAAGGAGTACCCTCCTCCTTTCTGAGAAAAGGTAATTTTAAGGAAAAACTTTAGTGTCCTGGCTTAAAGAAATCATTTGGATTGGCTGAAAACTGGATGAAGCTGTCAGTGACTCCTCAGGAAAAAAAATGTTATACATGCAGCCCATGGTTGAAAATCAAAACAAACTTGGAATATGTTTTCTTGCTCTGTAAAATGTGTGTTTGAGAAGATACAGAGGAGTAAATTGAATTGACATGGAAACATTTCATTTCCCTTGCATCAGGTTAGTTTGCTGTCTGCAAATTTCAAAGATAAAATAATCTAGGTTTTCAGGTCTGTATCATATTGTAACAGGCTTATACGGAAAGGGGAAATGGAAATAGAGACAAAGACTAATGGAGGAGAAAAAGAGAAAAATAGGAGTCAGAAACAACAGACAGAGAAAGAGAGAGAGAAAGGGAGAAAGGGAGTGAGGACGAGAGGGAGGGAAGAAGGGAGGAAAAGAAAAAAAAAGCTAGCAGGTGACTATGCAGTGAGATTCCAATGGACCAAGCACGCTAGAAAATGTGCTCACGGCTGGCAAGAGGAAGAAAGGGGAAAGAAACCCTATGCCTTTGTCGTTTGTCTGTCTCCCTTTTTGAGTCCTGGAAACAACAGATAAGGAAGTAAGCAGGAGCCCGAAGGGGAGAGGGCAAAGGGAAGTTGTAAAACATTTTGAATACGTTAAGTAGAGGGAGGATTCCAGCACAGTTGCCGAGGTTTCTTTCATTGAGTAAGACCAGCTCCAGCTAAAGGGGCATTAGCACGGCTCACATGCACCCTTTTCCCTTATGATAAGAGGTCCCCAACCTTTTTGGCACCAGGGTCCGGTGCTCTTATGAGAATCTAATGCTTGATGATCTGAGTTGGAGCTGAGGTGGTGATGCTAGTGCTGGGGAGCAGCTGCAAATCCAAAGCTTTGCTCACTCTCCTGACGCTCGGACCCATCCCTGGCCTGGGGTTTGGGGACCCCTCACTTATATGACTTTCTGTATATCTGTCACTACTTCTGTTAGCCCACAAGAGACATTCAGCACATTTCACAGACTCCCAGGGCTGAGACTTCTGTCTGGTTGGCCTTTTACCTCACTAGCATTAGGAAGCAGGTGAAGATAACCCTTCTTCAAGCAGAGAAAAGCAAAAGCTGCAAGCTCACGTGGAGCTGGAGCTGGAGAGGTCCTTTAAGATCCACAAGTCATGGTAGGCATTCAATAGCACTTAATTCACACCCAAACAGAGCAGAGTTAGTTGGGCACTTGTCTTTGAAGCCCCAGCCTCTCCACTCTGCCAGGCTCATGAGGGAAGAGGCAATGCCTGACTCATTTTGTACCCTCCAGAGCTTGAAAAAACAGGGTCTTGTCCATAGAAGAACTCCATAAACTTAAAATCAAAACTGAGGCCAAACAAGAGGTCTCACAGCTCATCAGTGAGCAAGCTCATGTCCCCTGCAATCTTATTCCACGGCTCTTTCAACTTGACCACCTCTCTCTCACTCAGCTGACTTTTCTTCTTTCAGATGGCAAAAGCATTCACGCGTGTTCCATCAGCAACCGTCCAAACTCTAATGATTCTCTGTTATCCTGTGTCTCTGGTCTCTTTCTTCCTAATTCATACTTTGTAATATCTACAAACTATCATTAAGTTTATAAAACATAGAGAAAAATCATCTCTTGAATTAATTGGACTCTTTGAGGTAGCAAGGATGAGACACCTAAATCATCTTTAGAGACAAGACTTGACTTTAAGAATACACAGGACACTGAGGCAGCCCAAAAGCAATCTTGGATCAGTCTAGGCATGAGAATTATTGTACATAATTCTAATTCGGACATCTCAATGAGGCCCGAGATGTTCATCAGGCCTCAGGGACAGCTGAAACGGGGCTGGCTTGGTGTTGTTCAGAACATGACCTGAGCTCTAGGTTTATTTTCCTGGCTCAAGAGAAATCTGTTAAGATCACTTTGCCTCCAGCCACTAAGAAGACTTCCTGTTGGGGCAGAATTTCTTCTGCGATGGATCTCCCTCATTTAGGTCTTTGATTCATTCACTGAACCATGGACAGTCACTCAATATCTGGAAATAGGTCTGGCACTTAGCAAAGCCACTGACTCCTGCCCAAGACATCTTCCCCAATAAACAGAAACTATTCTTCAGCTTCCCAGTAAGCATTAATAACCCATTTTCTTCCCTGTTCCTTTTCAAGTCTTATTCAACTCTTCTTTCCTCACATCACTTCTGTCACTTGCTCTTCAACGAAATTGTCCCATTTACTTATTCTCTATTCTGCCAATCAATTTCTGAAAGGTCCTTCATCTTATGACATCTAAACCAAAACTCAGAAGCTTTAGTCCCTCCCGTCTTCAGTGTTTCCTTACACAGTATCAGGGTGGCAGGAGTAAGAGCTAGTCAACCCAAGATGTACTCCTGAGGTATGTGGATTGTTTTGAGCTAAGGACGATTTTAACTTCAGGCTCAAGAGAAACTTTTGCCCTTCCCTTGACTACTTGGAAAAACTCAAATTAGAGGTCTTGCTCATAATGGGAAATTATCAGAAGTCACCTCTTCTGACCTATCCATAGGCCAAGACAAATTTCTATTTGCTAAACATCTGCTCTTCTTATCACCCTGCAATGACCTTTTGAAGCCCCCAAGGCATCTTACTCCATTTCTAGCTCCAGAAGTCTTATATTCCTATGTTCCTTTTCTCTCTCTGAACCTCTCGTGCATGTGGGTCTCTGACTCCCTCATGCATGCAGGGTCCCCATACATATGTATGTATTAAGTTGGGTTATTTTCTCTTGCTAATCTCCCTCATATCTATTATTAGACCAGCTGAAAGGATATTGAGGGTAGAGGAAAGTCTGTCCCTCCCCCACAATGTCATTTTCCATCACACCAATAGCTTCTTAAAAATCTTCAGGTGCTTCTGGCATAAATTTCTTAATAAAAGATTTCAATGTTCATGTGTTGGTTGGTGTTATCGTTACCCACATTTACTGTCTCATAGGGAACATACTCATCCCTCTAGAAAAGCATACTTATTCACACACCCCTGGATATCAATTCTTCCCTCATCTCAGAGCCCTTATGTTCAGCCACCCACCTAGGATGGCTTCCCCCTCAGCACGGTCCTTCAATAGTCTCCCAAACCGCACCAATGGAATGCCCAGGGATATTCTATCAGTGCCATAGCAAAGCTGATGAGTTCCACTAGATAATTTTAGAATTCATCTACTCACCTCCATCTCTAGCTAAACCATTAGCAGCTCTTTTATCTAGAGAAAAATGAAAAGGGAAAGAATGAGACCCAAAAATAAGGTGACTTTCGACTAAAGACCTGAAGAAAGGAAAAATTAGCCACATGGAAATCTGGGGGAAGAACATTCCAGGCCAAGGGAAATCAGGCCTTGCAGTCAGAGATCCCTGACAGGGAAATGGCAGGGGATGACCATATGTCTGGGACAGAGGGAGCAAGAAGGAGAGCAGAAGGAACTGAGGCCACGAAGGCCTTGAAAGTCACTGACAAGGTTGAGCAGAGGCGTGACAAGTTCTGGACTTATCAATGGCCCCTTCTGACCATAGGGGATGCCATAACAGAAGCAGGGAGATTGTCTAGAAGGCTGTTGCAAAAACAGAGTGAGAGATGCTGGTACTTTGGACTGGGCTGATTGCATTGATGGCCCTGGAGTGGCAGAACTCTGGGTATGTCTTGGAGAAAGCCAGCAAAATTTTCTGGCTTGAGCGTGAAGTGTGAGGGGAAATCAGGTGTCAACATGATTCCAAGGGCCTGACCTTCCAGATGGGTAGACTTAGCATCACAAAAGTGAGGCAGATTGTCCCACTGCCCCATAGGTAGGTAGGTTCAGTGTGGCTTCATCCAGATGAGGCTGTGAATGACACAGCATCACTTTGGCACTTGCTAGATCTTCAGCCCTGGAATTAAAGGAGGATGGTGCATACAAAGGGAACCCTTGATCCAATAAAGATCATAAGGAGGAAGGAAGGACACTGAGGGGTTTGGCCAAAGCCACTGGATAGAGGGAGTTAGTTATCTCTAACTGAGATAAAAGTTCATGTGACCTCAGAGAGAGCCCTCAGTTCCTGACTGTCCAATATTCCATTACTGAAATAGAGACAAAAAAAATGATGGGACCCTTTGATTGTAGTTTCATTATGTTCCACAGTGCCATCTTTCTTTTATATATGCTGTGCATGTGCGATATGTGAATAAGCTTTGAAATAAAAAGCCAAATCTTTCCATCAGTAGAATGAACAGTAAATAGACAAAATAGCCTGCATTCATCATAGCTCTTTAAGCTGAAAGCAACAGAAATCTAACTCAAACTAGCTTATGCATAAAAAGAAACTTAAACCTCATAGAGTTGGAAAGTTGGAGAGGTGACTCTTCAAGTAAAATTGGCTCCAAGTTCAAATTATATCATCAGGTATCATCAGTCTATATGTTTAACTATTTATCTATTCATCTGTTCATCTATCCTTCCCTCCTTCCTTCTTTCCTTCCTTCCTTTCTTCCTTCCTTTCTTCCTTCTTTCCTTCCTTCTTTCCTTCCTTCCTTCCTTCCTTCCTTCCTTCCTTCCTTCCTTCCTTCCTTCCATCCATCCACTTATCTCTTGGCTCTGCTTTCCTCTGGATTAGCATCTTTCTTTTAATAGATTCTACCCATTTGGAAAGAAAGATGATCCCCCAGCAGCTCTGGAGTTTTTTCTCTCTTGCAGAGACCACCCTTCTCGGTATCTATATCACTCTCTAAAAAAGGTTTCTGTCTGGCCTAATGGGTCAAATGTCACCCTGTGGTGGCAGTGGTGTTGCAGGCACTTCATTCACTGATCCACTAGAATGATACAGAAGGCAAGAACAGTAAAACCTAAAAGGGAGGAATTATCTGTCAGACAAAAGAGCAAGAAATGTCCACTGCATAGATCTTTATTTTAATGTAAGGAAAACGGTTCTCTCTGATATGCAATTGACATCATAATGTACACCAATTGCTCAGAACTATGACAAAGATTTCAATGTGTTTAAAGGAAGTGTCCCTATTACACACACACACACACACACACACACACACACACACACACACTTCCAACAAAAGTTAACTTCAAAATTTATTTGGCAGGGCTCTGGGTAAGCATTTCACAGGAATGTAAATCAAGTGTGACTTTACTGGACGTCAGAGCAGGTAAATCTTTGCTTTTTAATGACGGCCTATAAACTTAAGAGAAACACTTCTTGGCCTGGCAGAAGAAACAGGAGTTGCTTTAGGTGCTGTCCTGACCAAGGTCATTTTTTTAGACACTACGCTCTTTCTTTTGCTTGGGACACAGAAGCGAGGTTTGCATGGAATGAATGAAACAGATGAATTTCCTAAAGGGAGGGGAATAAAAGCTCCTGAATTTTGATATACAGTGTGTAGAGTACAGGTCAGGAGAAAAAAAGGAGGGTCATTCAAACAAAGTCCCCAAGGGGCCTACAAATGCGTCTCATTTTGCGAGCATTATATATATTGGGGAGGGGGAGGTTTGTCAGATATTGATTTATGCACCAGGCCACCAAACGTAACTTTTTTAAGGAAATGTGGTCATTACCTTTGAAGGAAAATGAAATCCATCTAGCCAACTTTCGATCATGCAAGAACTGTATTGGTGTGAGTTACTCTAAATCCTTTTCCTGGCTGACTGCTTGATACAATTAAGTTATCTGGAGGAACTCACAGGAGAAGAAAGTGTGTAAAGGTTTAAAACATTTAGAGTAGTGAGAGAGTAGTACATCCACCAGCCAAAATGGGGACTACGGGTAGAGGATTCAAGCTATCCCCAGTCCCCTGACTCTTCCCATACACAGGAGATTGTGAATATATCTCCAGGGAGTTGTCCTTACTCTTACTAGGAAGGAGAAAGGCCCTGGGCCAGGAGGGGGAGGACCAGAGGTTGTGGTACCTAAAGGAAAGAAATCCTTCTAGAAAAGAAGGCAAAAAGGACTCCATTTACCCTGATGACTATGAACTCCCGAGGCCCTTTACACCACTTATGTTGGGATAAAATGTCTTCTTTATAAAAAGTGCACCAGCTATTGGTGTTACCCTCTTAAAATGATGCTTAATTACTTAACTAAGAATGAATCTACATTTTTGTGTTCGTGTAATACAGATGTGTACCGAGTACAGAAAAGAGCCGTCTTTACCACCACCCCCCACATACACACCATTCATAATCACAGTGCCTCCTCCACGGTAACCATGGTTACAGACTGGCGTGCAACTTCTAGAGCTTTTCATGCACACACGCAGACATGCGCGCACATGCACACATGTGTGCGTGTGCACGGGTGCACACACACACACACACGACAGCTCAGAGGTATATACATAAAACTGTAGGCGTTGTTCCATCCATACTTTTCACATATATATTATAAATGTTTCCATGTCGACACTACATAAGTCTATCTTACTGTCTTTTGCTCCTGCATATTGTTATGTAGTATTGGATATATCGCAATTTATTTCCCTAATCATAGACGTCTAAATGGTTTCTAATTTTTTGCTGTTTTAAACAATGCTGCACTGAAAATCTTTATCGATGCCTCTTTGCACTCATGTGCAAAGAATGTTCTCCGACAGAAATGTAGAAGAGGACATGATGGTTCAAAGAGTATGGACGTTTTTACTTTTGCTAGAAACTGCGAAATACACCATCAAAAAACTATACCATTTTATACTCTGTCAACATTGAAAGAAACAGAATTTTTTAAATTTCTAATCTAATAAGTAAAACATGATCTATCACTATGCTTTAACCTTTATTAACTGCTTGCTGATTAGATTAAGCATATTTTTACATGTAATTAGGTCATTTTTATTTAAGTCAGTGACTTGACTATTAGTTTTTGCCTTTCTACTTTTTTATTTTTCTTATTTATTTGTTTGAGCTCTTTATGTATTATAGATAATAATCTTCATCTATTATACGGCTTGAAAATATTTTATCCTAGACTGTCACTCATGTTCAATATATTTTACTGTAGTAAAGCTTAATATTTTTAACGTAGCTTTTAAAAAATCAAATCTTTTATGGTTTCCATATTTTGCATCTTGTTTAAAAGAAGTTACTAGTCCAAAAATTACAAAAATAGTTTTGCTACTTTTTAAAATAGTTTAATAGTTTTTTTTAGATTTAGCTTCTTAATCCATATGAAATCTGTTTTAATATTTATGATGAAATTGGAATTTTCTTTTCTTCTTATTATCCCAATAACATTTATTGAATGTGTCATCACATCAAAATTTGAATGGTTCCATTCGTTTCATATACTAAATTCCTACATAAACATACATGGATCTGTTTATAGACTCTGTTGTTTCATCGACCTAGTTCTCTATTCTTATGATTAAAACACACTATTTTAATTACTATCATTTTGAAGTATATTTTGGTATAAAGTAGAATAAATTTCTTATCACTGTTAACTCTTTTTCAATAATATTTTGATTATTCTGGGCATTTTCTATTCTATATAAATTTGCAGATCAGCTTGTCAAGTTTCATGAAATAGCCCTTTGTGATGTTTCTTAGGATCACACTGAATTAATGGATCGTCCAGGAAAGAACTGACATCCTTGCAACTTTGAGTTTACCATCCAACATATGTGTCTGCTTATTCACTCTTTCTTTTCTCCTTCGACAAAATTTTGTGGTTTTCTTCATAGCAGTTTTATTTCTAGATTTTACTATTATAATTAAAACATATTATGACATTTTCTAATTGTTGACAGCACATTGGATTACTAATTTTTCATCTATTTATTTAGCAAGTATTTGTTAAATGCTCACTATATGTGCCACTGTGCGATCCTAATTTTCTACTGTTGGTGTACAGACAAATTATTGATTTTTGTATTGTTAAAAGATAAAGTGGTGCATATTTAAACTTTTAAATTTATTGAGCAACAATTGACTCTAATTGGGCAGTGCCTAACCAGAAGTGGTCAGGATTGCTCCACCAACAGGAGCTGGAGAAAAGCCATTTTCCAGAGAAAATGGGGAAACAACACAGGAAAAATATTTGATTGGCTATAGCTTAAGCGTCTGCCTTGTTAGGAAAAGTCTTCTTGGCTGTTTGTGATTGCTCGTCCTTAGGTTTCCATTTCTTAACCTTGAGGAATTTCTGGACTTAGGTTTGAGTTTGTTTCCATAGGCTAAAGCATTAGAACCACATCAGTCTAACAGCCTCCTTGTGACAGTATTGTTAATCTCTATATGAGAACTACAGGATGAAATGTCAATGAATCAATTTTAACAACCAAGGCTGGAGAGATATATAACCCTGAAAGTTTAAAGGAAGAACAAAATGTTTAGAAAAATTTCTCGAGTGCATTTTCAACCACATTTCTAGTGTCTTCTGTATAAAGGCACCCAGGAGAAATTTCTTCACTACTGAGCGGTAGAAAAGGCTTTGGGTCCCTTGTGGGCTTGTGCTTTTCTCACAAAGAACCAAAAATAGGCGACCACACAGATCCCTCCGCCACCCACCTCTCTGCGTTTGACGCCAGACAGCTGAGAATTAACTTGCTGGGTCAACCACGGCAACTGGACCTTATCCTTATTCTTCTCTCCCCACCTACCTGATCCCGTATTTGCTTTTTGTTTTTCATTTGTATTTGCTATAACCTGTTTGATCCCCTGGGAAGTAAGGCAAGGAAAAAAGAGAAAATACTTCCAAGTATCAAGGACACTAGATGGTATAAAACCGATTTGAGGGGCGTCTTTTCTTTAAACTCCTGAGACTCTCAGGACAAGGTCGAGCAGCTCCGCCCCCTCCTGCACCCTTCCTCAGATGCTCCCTCCTGCCCCTAGTCCAGGTTCAAGTAGACACAACCTTTCTGTACCAGCCTTCTGGCTTTGAGGCCGTTCCTCCTTCCCCTGCTACCTCTGGCTTCTCAGCCAGCAGCTAAGTCCTTGTCGAGCCACAAATAACAGACCCTGAATCCTTTTATCATGGCGACATTTTCTTAGTTTCTTTTTTTACTTTTCTGAGTGTGAGGAGAAAAGGGGGAGGAACCTTCTCTCAAGGCCCAAAACAGTTTTAAAAGTTGCGTGCCCGTGGCAAGCCGCCTTTCTCATTCTGTTTACATGTTTCCGCCCCACAATTTTGAGTGACTCAAACATCAGAAAACAATTCAGGTCTGAGGGTGGGGCACACAGGGGCCAGTGCTATAATTTAGGGGATCTTCACGTTGTGAGACATAATGACACAAAAACGCCAAAAGAAGCTGGGAACTGATTTTAACCTAAAATACAGGTTTGAGTTTTTTCAATTTCTCTGCATTCCCCTTCCCACTTCCGCCCAGACATCCAAGTCCCATACACCCCCAACTTAGCTTTTCTATTGCAAATGATCAGGACAGAATTTAAATAAAAGCAGAAGCTCTTTCCTCTGCTCCCAGCCCTACAGACAACTGAATCACAGACTGAGGTACTTTGCACATTTACCACCAATTGTGAAATAAATAAGCTTATCTGATCTATGTAATTTGAGTAAAAGAAAACTACAAAATAATAGATAAAAATAAAGAGGTGTATTGTGCATTTGTGAAGGCCATCACTAGAATCAGGACTGGCCTTTAGATTTTTATGTCATTAGGCTTTAGCGAGAGGACAATAACAAAGGATTTTCTACCCTTCCCCCAAAAAAGTAATCAGGACAACCTTTGCAACAGATTTTTGACCCTTGAATAATTCAGAACGTGAAGCCTTCTAGGGCTAAATTCAATCAGAGGCAGAGAGAGAAATGATTCTTTCACTACACAAATTTCCAAAAGAATCAACTGACAAATATCCAACCAAAGCAGCTAAAAAAGAACTCTCCCATGGAGTTTATTGGATGACAATCATTGTTACTTAAAGCAGACTCCTATGTTTGGTTCTGATCGCAGGGTACTGTGGGGTTTCTTTCTTTTTCTTTCTTTCTTTCTTTCTTTTTTTTCTTTCTTTCTTTCTTTTCTTTCTTCCTTCCTTCCTTCCTTCCTTCCTTCCTTCCTTCCTTCCTTCCTTTCTTTCTTTCTTTCTGTTTTTAAAACTGATGATGTCCAAAGTGGCATTGAGAGAGGAGGCTGTTCTCCTAGCCATTTTCATAATTATCTATATTTAAACTCTTACCTGGATAAAAAAAATGTCCTTTTTTCCCACAGCATCTTTAGTCTTTGCAAGTGTTTTTGCTTGACTAAAAAAGGAATGTACATTGTAGACATTTTGAAAATACTAAAAATCATAGAGGAAAAAAATTCAAATCCTTTGCTTTTCCAGCACCCATCAAAAACCACTAGTAATATTGTATTGTTTAGTTTCCTAGTCCACTTTTCAATGTATATAGTTATATTCCACAAAAACGAGAGCATGCCATGTTCGTTTTATCATAAACCATTAAGAATCCTCACTATCATGATTGACATTAGATCCCAGCAGATGCTGCACTATTATCTTTTCAACCTACTCTCTCTTCCTGGGCATTTGGGATTTTCTCGGTGGCTCTTTTAAATATGGAGTTCGCAGTTGAAGATGTGATGTAAAGTCTAACATAACTCACCCCAAAGTGACATTTCCACTCTGTGATCAAGAGTCCTCCTGGGGCACAGACTTGATAGCAGGAGGAAAAAAAAAAAAAAAAAGACGGGAAAATTCATATTCTTAGGGGAGTTGGCTAAACTAGAATCTAGTGCCATTATGAAAATATTAACCTAACAGCTAACACTTCGTTGGCTAAACATTCATGGAAGCAACCCACTAAAAAGGAAAAGATTCTCTCTTTAGCCCTACACTTATATATTCTCTATGTGTAATTGCTCTTTTCCTCTTTCTCTGAAAAAAAAAAAAAAAGAGTAAGGAAATTTCATTTGAAACTTTACATCCCTTTTGTTTGTTTGCAATGAACTCCAACATTTTAATGGTCCTTTTATTTGTCACCTCCCTTCCTTAAACTCCCACCTCGGTCATCTGTCAGCCGGCTCCCCACCCCACTGGACCTGCTCTCACCCAGTGTAATCATCGGTTTCTGCTATGTCAGGACAAATTTAAACAACTCCTTTCTATCTTTTCTCTCGATTTCTTTTCCAGAAGGGTCTGCATCTGATTTAACGTGGTAGCCCCAATGGGCACTCTAAATATTTCTTGAATGATTCCTTCAAGGCACCTCGACAAGGGTCTCGGGGTGCTTTTTCTTCGTTTAGGTCTCTCACTGGAGGCCACAGTTTAACAAAGCCAGGGCAAGGTCAGGGGGAGCGCAGAAGGCTGCTTTCAAGTTGAGTAATGAAAGGCGATGTTAATTACCGGCATGGGCCATTTAGAAGGAAGAAAAATGCTATCTCTTATTAATTTTGCTGAAAAGGACACACTCTTGTCAGTGGCTAATGGTTAACAAAGCCATTCTTTTCTAAAGACAGAGCAGAAAAATCTCAGGCAAGAACCTGGGCCACCACAGTTAAGGAACCAACTTTCTGCCCCCACATGTCTGCTCTGGCTAGAGATAACATATTTCTTTTTTCTTTTTTTTTTTTTTTTTAGGTTTTGCTATTGCTCAGGTACAAAATTAGACAAAAAAAAGAAATCCATGAGGGAGTAAAAGATCATTTGTACCAATATGTTTATGATGAGCTTACAGGGAGCCTGGCCACAAAAGCCAGGCTCCTGCTAAGGACGCAGGAATCGAGTTTATATTTTCATGGAGGAGGGGGAGGTAGAAAGAGAAAAGAAATCTGCTTGCGGAATGAGAATTCCTCCTTCCGTTAGTGGGAAACGCTAATTTAATCAAGAAGAAAGGGTTTCAGCCTCCTGGACCATCTTGGATGGAAGTTCATAAACGCTTCTCAAATGCTCCCATGCCTCGCGTCTGTACACTGATTTTGACAGTTGGGGACTTCAAGTGGACGTGTTTAAGCTGATCAGAGGAAACAGGCTGACAGTGAGCTGATTAGAAACCTCTTAAAGACCCTTCTTTAAAGAGGGAAAGGAGTTCTTAACTTTTTTTCCGTCAACTTTGGAGAGGGCCCGGGGAGTGGGTAATAAAGAAGAAAGGATGGGGGGAGGGTAAGCGTCCATTTTAGAACCCGAAGAAAAACAACCTCCTCGCCAGACCTTTGCCAATCTTCCTGTTCTCGTCAAGCTCTGCTTTGAGAGAATGTTTGAAGATAACAGGAAAGGAAATAATGAAATGATATGGCAAGGACGAGTTAGACTTGAAAAGACGAGTGCAAGCTGTTTCCTTGACCCGGGCTTATCTCAAGCCTGCCAAAAAATAACCATCTATCAGAGACCCATAAATAGGTTAGAAAGCTCACAGTAAAATGCTTCTCTTAACAATAAAACGATATCCGGCTTGTTTAGAAAACAACACAACAGACATCATTGGCAACCTTTCACAGAATACACCCAAAGGTGAGCTCTGGTCCCCAGGGATGAATGGTGGGGGTTATTCTTTGCAAGAGGCTGAATGTTTATTAGGAACGAGGCCAGTCCACTGGAGAAATCGTGTAAACATATTCACATTCAGAGGGAACATTTCAAAACCTCTCAAAGAAAGGAGTTGCTGACAATAAAACACATGGAGAAAAAGATTCCACAGCAAGTTCTAAATAAATGAGTAAGTTATCTCTTTTCTATCCATGGAGCCCTTATCAGCAACAAAAAGTTCAGGTTAAGAATTTGCCTTCCAAACTGATAGCCTTCGGTTGACCTAAAATAGAGCAGGCATTTGGGGGGTGGGGGAGCCTGGGGTCTCCTGAGAAGTCTGCAAACCTGATCCTCTTTGAAATGCTAAAGAAGAGAATGGTAGTTTAGGTTCCAGACCTGGAACTGAAAATGAAGTTTTCGAATTAGCTTTGAATAAATATTATCTTTCCCGTCTCCACTGAAGAGCTGAATCCCCAAGTAAAGCCAAATTAGAAGATGCAATTCAGCTCCTAAATGCAGAGATCCATACCTAAACCGAACTAACATGGCATATTCCTCCCGCTCTACCAGAATAGCCTGATGATGTCATGCCTTTCCTCATCTCCCAAAACCAACCACCTATTCCTCCTAAAAAAAAAGCTTAATAAAGTTCTAAGGGGAAAAGGGAGAGTCAAGATATTTTTAATTGTTTTTAACTTTAAATCAGCAAGCAATAAAAGTCAATCTTTTCCTTCCTGTTTACTCATCTCCCTGATAATGTGTGTGTATGTGCACGTTGCTCCCAAAATCCTTCTGAAATTTGTAACAGAGGGAAAAATCATTTCCCAAATAATTTAATGTATATAGTCTTATTTCTGAAGCTTTCTCATTTTTGTAGATTTCCCTTTTGTTCTTCATCAGCGAATGCACTGGCGTTGGGATTGACTAATCCTTTCTTGGAGCCTTTGAAACATAGAAGTGTATTTGCAGGAAAGAGGAACAACTTAAAGAGACTTCCAAACATCAGGAGCCTAGATCAATAGTTCTTGCCGTCTGAGCCTCAGGACAAGGGTACAGCCTTTCAAACTCAGTGGTATAACACCCGCTGGGGACCTGTTGAAACAGTAAGACCCAAGCATCTGCATTGCTCAAAACAAGTCCAGGTGATCCTGAGACTCAGTCAGCAGTGAGAACCACTGTTAGGATTCTGCACTTGGTCTTGGCCAAAAGGCCAAGAAGCGATGCTGTTAGGACTCCAGATGAAGACCATCTTTCGAGCAAGGAGGCTCCCACATCCCTCTCCCCACACTTAGGGGCTGTGTCTTGTCCCAGTTCTTACCAGCATAGCAGAGGCCAGATGTTCTGATAGATTCATGATTTTAGAACCCCCTTAAAATAGCTGAGCATCTCTCTCCCACTTCCTTCGTTTCTCATAAATTGCTATAGATCATCTTTGATCTCAGGATAGAGCTCTCTATAAAAAGGAGGCAAAGTAACTGAGATGGAGAAAAACTTTACCCCATAATCCAATAAAAAAAAAAAAAAAACAAGTTAGGAGGACCCCTGCCAGCGATGGAAGATTTAGTTCAATGAGTCTTGACCAGAGACAAGCAGATGGAGGGCGATGGTGAATCACTTGTTTGGGCCCAAACTCCCCCTCCCCCCTCCTCCCCCCCCCCCCCCACTTAGGAAGACTGTCATTGACCTGAAGGTTAAGTTAGGGAAAACTCGAGTCATAAAAGGTGACCGCTAATAATAAAAATCTCTCTCTTTGGAGGGACTTCTTTACTTTGTCAAAGTACTTCTACGTATACCTGCTTATATAACAAATTCCATAATTAACCATGTATTTGTACAATGATTATTAACCAAGCAACTTTTAATATTGCTATCATTTCCTAGCTTGATTAAGAGAAACGTAGGACATTTTTATGGGATTATGAAAATGATTTCTAAATAGCAAGATGCTTATCATTTACTTTTTTAAATTTTCACTTTATCGAGTCTAACATTTTAATGGATGATAAGAGTGGGCATGTTTTCAAATTTCCGTCTTCAGTCAGAGCCTCTAAACCATCTAGGCAAACTTAAAGACACGCAGTCAAGGAAGTTTCACTGTCTCCTCCAATACGCCATTTTGTTTTCCTACTTTGTCCCCTTCAAATGAAGTAACTTCTACTTCTTCTAAACTCCCGCAGCCATGTTTCCAACCTTTAATCTCCCTCTGGGGACCTTGGACATTCTCCAAGTTCTGTCAGATTCCTCCAGGAGCTTTATGACGTGACCGGGCTGTAGCAACAAGGACAAGAC
Source organism: Rousettus aegyptiacus (assembly GCF_014176215.1). Classification (NCBI taxonomy): domain Eukaryota; kingdom Metazoa; phylum Chordata; class Mammalia; order Chiroptera; family Pteropodidae; genus Rousettus; species Rousettus aegyptiacus. Next base: position 81,069,722 of record NW_023416285.1, read on the forward strand.
AGTGTCATGCAGACTACGGATGACTTGGAAAATCAGAGGAAGGTGAGTTCTCTCCACCACAGGCCCACTAGAGAGACCTCAATTGGAGGGGGGAGGGGGGCGGGGAGGGGAAGGGCAGATCCTGATCTGAGCTTTAAAGAAAGGATTGGGATGGAGGACAGAGTGAAAGAACATTGGTTTCATATCAGGAAGTGTTCCATGTTTGCCCCACAACATCTCGGGGACAAGGACAAATGTAGGGGTGCAGTGGGGTGCTACAGAAAGCAATAAAGCAATTAGAAGACTCTTCTCACTCAAAACATGAGTCTCCTAGAGCTTTGTAAAAATAACTTTGGAAGGAAAAGAGGGCCAAAACCCAGTGAAGACTGAAGGCCAAGCTGAAGGCCTTGAAATCAGCAGAAGGCAATTGAGAAGACCCTTCTGGTTTTTAAAGAAGAGCGTGACGTTTAAGAGGTTTAAGCTGGCAGCCATGAGCAAGATGTATCTGAACAGGGATAAATTTGTAATCTGGGTCTGAGGTGAAAGGGCCTCAACTGAGGTTTATTGACAAGTATTTGTTGCCCAAGACTGGGTCAAAAGTCTTGCTAAATTCAAGCTAGATTAAGTCTGTCACTTGCCTGTAACCAAGGAGGCCAATCAAGGTCTTCAAGGAAGAGATGAAATTCCTCTGACCAGGTCCCATACATGAAGCCAGGTGAGTTGTTATTCACAGTGTCATGTCTCTCAAAATATGTTGATCTGATGACTGCAAGCCATGCACTGCATAATGACATTTCGGCCAATGGACCACAGATATGATAGTGGTATACCATACAGTCTGGATATGTAGTAGGCCATAGCTTCTATGTCTGCCTAAGTGCACTCTGTGATGTTCACACAACAACAAAATCACCTAACCACACGCTTCTCAGAATGCCTCCCTGTCAAGTGGTGCATGACTCTATTTTCTCTTCCCACTGCCAGTAATTTCCTGAAACATTAGAAAGATAGAATGTTAGGACTCGACATTGCCTTAAGAACTGGGTGGTTCCTACCATACACCCGCATGTCGCTGACCACATGTCCAGCACTGCGCTGGAGAGAGGGAAGGAAATACATTGGCAGCACCTCCCCGCCAAGCACACCAACTCCTTCATTTTACAGATGGGCAAACCGAGTTGCAGAGACATTACGTGACATGTCCATAATCACACAGGTATTGAAGAGCCAGGTTAAATGTGCAGGCAGATGGAAGTATATGAGGAAATTTCGTTTTTATATATGTGTACATATGCAATGCAGGGATAGTATATTTCTATTATATGTATATGTGTATGTGTGTATATGTATGTACATATGCAAAAAGCTCTATGGTAACTGAGACAATCAAAGAGTTAATAAGTGTACAACCTAATTTGGCATCCAGACAATGCGAGATAGCAAAGCTGCCCTTTGATTCAGTTACTTACAGGGAAAATATTAATGATCTTTATCACTGGGCTCCCTGAGGGGATGCATTCTGAGAACAGACAGGGTGGGCTTTCAAGCAGCGCTCTCATTTATTAACACGCCATGCCGCCCCCCAAGTAAAGGCACTACAAAGCATTCCATTCTCAGAATACGCTTTCCCATCCTGGGATGTTTTCACTTAAAACAGGCAAGAATTGGTTGCATTCGGGCACCAAGGGGCAGCCCTGCTGAGTTAAGCCACGTGGTTTGTTTCCGAGAGACAGCCCCCAAGCCACCCCGTTCACAGGATTCCTGGGGATTTGGCTTTATCTGTGGGCTAGGGACCAGGCTCTGACAATCTACAGAACGAACTCCCTTCTCCCAGAATAATGAGACGATTTGAAAAGCCATTTAGTCATAACTCGATCAACCAATTTTCTTCACCAGTGGGCCTTAGTGAAACTGCCTTAATTTCTCCCCTGGGTAGGTAGCTGGGGAGGTTTATGGGGACTCCACTGGCATCTACATAGCAGGACGTTCACTCGTAGGACTTGCAGCTAACAGGGCTTGAGCTGCGGCCCTGCAGGGCTTAGTGAAAAACGGTTAGTTACGTTTTAGCTACAAGTAAGACCAAACCTAGAGGTGAAAAGACAATCAACAAAGCCGCAATGTTGAGACTGCTGAAATGGAAAACAGCTGTCTCCGAAGGAAACTTTGGCTGTCCCTTGGTATTACAGGCGACTGGCTGTGTGGCAGCAACCCCTCCAGCTTGATTTCTCAGCAGAGGATTACTGCTCACGACAGAGAGAGAGAGAGAGAGAGAGAGAGAGAGAGAGAGAGAGAGAGAGAGAGAGAGAAACAGTGACTGAGAAACAGAGAGACTAAGTGGATGACCAGGCTACCTGGGAGGAGAGTGAAGGCGTAGCAAGAAAGAGTCAAAAGAATAAACATAAAGAAGAAAGGGCAATTCCAGAGGAGAAATGCTATCAAGTTTAGTACAATAAAACAACTCTAGTCTGTACACTGTGTGAAAGAACAATCTGGAATTTGGTGACAGTGATCCCTTAAAGATCTTAGAGGAATCAGTATAATTCCAGCCATATTCTAAAGAAATTTGGCCAGGTATAAAGAAGGGTCTTTGGCAGAGAGAGGCCAGCTGGAGGAGTGTTCAACTGAAATGCATATGGTTTGGATGACTTTCAGCTGAAATGAAAATTTAGGCTTTCAAGGTATACTTAAGAGATATTTTTTCCAACCATCCCAAAATACAGGTTAAAAGAGAAGAAAAACAATTACACCAACGAAAAATAGGGGAGAACAAAGGAAGAAACGTAGGAAGAGGGAATGCGGTGTAAGACTCAAGTGAGACTGAACTATTTTCTCCAGGGAAGCCCCAGTTTTAGTTTTTAATATTTAATAAATCTTTTTATATAAAAAGAGCTCTGAGCACAAAATCTTTACAGATTTAGGAAACACTTGAGAGTTTGAAAAAGTCTTCTCTAGTGTGGCCTTAGACTTAGAAAAGAGAAGTTAGCTCCTGGAGGCATAGACATCTCGGGCACAGGATAAGACCCCATGTCAGCCTCCAATCCCAGAGGCAAACCCATGAGGCCACGGTGGTGACGCCCTTGCAGAGCAAAACACACATCCAGAATTAGATTCGAGTATACACAGCCCCGATTGTTGCACACGACGTCTCAGGATGAGGGGGAACAAGACGCGTTTGTCCTTTTATGACAAAGGGTCACAGAAACAAGGAGCCAGGGGTGAGGAAGGAATGAAGGAAAATTATATATTTGAAGGAAGAAGATGGAGAGGCAGCAAAGAAGAACATTAAAGAAAGGGGGGAAAGAATACAAATCTAGAATTTCTAAATTACCCTTGGCCCAAGGGTCTGGTTTACCACTGAAACAGTATAATTATAAAGTTGGCTTAAAACAGACCAAGGATCTAGTTACTAATTTCTTACCAGCAATAGCATCAAAACCTTTTCTGCTAGTAGCTGCTCTCGACAAAAACCGTGTGTCTCATACATGATACGACCTATAGGGAGAACTGGTTTTAATCAGGCAGATCTATAAAATGGTATGCAGTTGCGGTCTCGCTTCTCAGATGTCAAGGAGAAAGTGAGGGTTGGAATTGTCAGAGTAACTAGGGGGGGAAAAAAAACAAAAACAAAACATTGTACATAAATGCTCCCTTGTCTTATAGATGCAGTATATATAGGCTAAGTTTGTCAGAAAACTCAATGAGAATCCTCTGGTGGATTTGAGAAAAATGACCAGCAACATTCCTGGTGTGTTCATGTTTTTGGACCAGATTCTGCTTGGCCTCAGAAAGGAACTTCTGGCCTGGTTACAGCCTTAAATGGGTGCTCAAATCCCCTGTACATTTGTTGCAGAAATGCTTTCATTCTTACCCCATTTTATTTAATAAGAACACTAGGCATCAAAGGCACTCAAGGCTTTACTCCTGTTTACCTTGGCAATTATATAGCCAAGGTTCAAAAGAAGATTGTTCATTTCTAAAGTACAAAATTCCCATTTGTAAAAGTTTTTCTAAAATTTCTACATGGTAGGCATTTTTCTCCATTTCAACTATTACTGTTGTTCTTGGGGGGAAATGTTAAATCTTAAATGGAGATTTAAAAAATAAATACAACATGGTAGCCCTTTTCAGAATCAGAATCTCAGGCTCTTTCCCAATATAACTAGTCAGTCAATGATTGCTCGGGATTAACAATCACCCCTTTTTAAATGCAGATCTCTAGTGGGGGGATTAAGTCACTGAGCCCGCTTGAATTGGGCTGGGATGAGGTTTGGAGAGAGTGGGGGAAAACCTGTGGAAAGAGAGTCTGGCTGTTGAGTACCTGAGGCTTGGGGAGACCTACAGGGAAGGCACCACAGGAGAGAAAAGACCTTCGTTCCCTTTTACCAAGGCTTCATGTGATGCCAAGTGTCTTGCAAGAAATTGCAAATGCCCTTTTCTCACCTTTATATTACTGCAAATTCCTAGAGCAGAGACCAGAAAATAACAACAGAAAAATCTCATTGAATCCAAGCCTTTCTCATGACATAATATATAATTAAATATTGTCCAATCATTTTTTTCCAACAAATAAATACCCACCGTGTACAAGGAACTAGCCTAGATATTAATGAGAAAAAATGATTTCGTGCCACACAAATCATATTATAATGTGCACTGGGATGAGCAAAGTGCATCAGAGAGGTCATAGTGAAGAGATCGGAATTTATAATTCCAGGGTTGACATTTGATCTAGGCCTTAACGGATAACTAGAATCTTGCCGAACTGTAACATAGTGCTAGCTGGTCATGAAAATCACAAGGAACTCCTTTCCTAGGCACACAGCTAGACTATATTTTCCAGCCTCCCTTGTAATCGTGCAGCCATGTGACTGAGTTCCAGCCAATAGAATGAGAGTAGGAGGGGTATGTACCACTTTCAATTCTGGCCATAAAAATCTCCTTCATGCGCTCCTCAATGCTCTTTTCTCCTTTTGTCAAGCAGAATGGAGGTGATCCCCGGGGCCATCTTGGAAGCTATATATCAAAGATGGCAGAGCCTCAGCCAGTCTAGATTCCTGAACTGCTAGAGGGAGGAAGGCTGCTTCACCAACGTCTTCAACCACACAATGCTGCTAGGTGAGCAAAAATAAACTTCCATTATGCCTGATCCCACACACGTTTGTCTATTTGTTGTGGCAGCTGGCTTTCTTGCTAAAAAAGTGCTGAAGGCTCAGCACATGAGAAATCACACAGATGCTAAGGTACAGGGCACAGTCAAGGAAGTTTGGGATAGGCAATACATGAGGCTGGAAAGGTAACAGAGCATGAGTGACATGCTAGTTGATTTTGGCTTTTTCCCCATAGGCCCAGTGGTTCTCAACCAAGGGCAACTTCGCGCACAACCCCTCACCCACTAGGAAACATTTCTCTATGTCTGGAGACACTTTCAGTTGTTACGCCAAGGTCTGGGGAAGGGGTGCTGCTGACATTTGTAGGTAAAAGCCAAGGATGCTGCTAAACATCATATAATGCACAGGACAGCTCCCCGCATCAAAGAACTATCTAGAACAAATATAAACAGTAGTGAGATTGAGACATCCTGTTATAGTCAATGGAGAACAAGCAACAATTCTTAAAAGAATACTGTAATGACATTTGTATTTTAGAGAGATGATTCTTGTAATAACATAGAAAGAACATTCATGGGAGAGGAGAGAAACAGGAGCTGAGACAAACAATTTCATTCTTTGTTTATTGGGTACCTACTACGCATCAGGCACTAGGGAGACAAAGATAATTACGTAACAGTCTAGCAAGAGAAATAATAATGACTTTCTGGGACTTGGGGACACTTGAATCTAGTCTCAAATCTCTATCTTCAGCATGCATTAGCATCTGTGGCCCTTTGTCAGCAGTTAGGAGCCCTCTAAAACAAAACAAGAGAACATCCTGAACTAGGTTAGTTGAAGAATTGGAAAAGAAGCACCTATTTGAGAAACATTTTGGAAATTAAATAAATCAGACTAGGTGTCAGAGTGGGTGGAAAAGCTGAGAGAAAGGAAAGCTCACTTTGAGGTCTATATGCTGGGCAAAGAACCAGAATGTAAGAATAAGAACTGATTTAGAGGGCTATAGTATGTATTCTTCTTCTTGAACTTGTAAAAATCTGAGATTCCTATAGGATAGATACAAGCAATTCACATAAGAAATACTGACAGCCAATAAACATTTTAGAAGATATTTCACTTCACTAATAATGAAATGGATAGTAAATCAAAAAAGCTCTTTTGTACCTTTCAGGCTGACAAAAAGATTTTTTTGAATTATTAAAATACAGTGTTATCCCTGATGTAATGAAACAGGAATTCTCATACTCTGTTGGTAAATGAGTAAATTTATAAGAACTTACTAAAGAAAAAATTGATTATTGGCACTAGGGAAAAAAAAAACAAATACACACACACAGACATATTTATATACATATGCTCTATAATCCAGAAATTCTGCTTCAGGAATAAATTTTAAGGAAATATTATATTTTTATAATCAAATGATTATAAAAATGTTTGCATGTTCCAAACATTTAATGCAGTGTTGTTTATATTACGTAAGAAACAAATATTCACTACTAGAGGACTAGTTAAATACATCAATGTACTTTTTGGACTAATGGAAAACTATGCAGCCACAAAAAAAAAATTATCGAATGGAAAGATATTTATAATAATAATATTTACAAATTAACAATATTAAAGTGACCAAAATCAAGTTATTAAATAACTTATATAGTAGGATCCCATTTATCCAACTACATATTTATCATCTAATAAGAATACAAAAATGTGAATTGGTAGATAACGAAGGTAATCAATGATGGTTGTCTCTGGGTCACAGAGTCCAATGACAGAGTTTTACTTCTTGGTGAATGCGCATGAGATTTTCACTTTTTAGTAACAGATTTTATTGTCTGGTGGTTTTATAAGCATTTTTTCTTCAACAGAAATAGCACAAGCCCTTAAAAATGTACATAAGACCCCCAGCCCCCAAAAGAAAGGAAAACAAAAGATGGTGGCCTATTTAACTCTTTGTGTTTAAAGTGACAGCTATTTCAAAATAAAAAAAAAAAAAAAAAAGGTTCAAAGAAAGAGTGACCTCGCGTGCTGGATTTTCCTTAATAGTCTTGGGTTATGCCTGCTGTCCTGGCTTAGCTACCATGACTTTCCACATCCACTCTCAACATGTCGTGGTTGAAGAATAAATCGTAAGGTCATTCTATTCAAAGAAGGAATCTGCAAATGTATAATTGCCTAATTTGTACTCCTATAAAGTTTTTCCAGTCTCCCAAAAGTTCTGTTTGCACCCCCAGACCCCTCAACCTTGCTACTCTAATCATTTCATCTTTTATTTATAGAGAAAGAGACCCAGATAAAATATCTTGCCCCTTTGACTTCCTCCAGCCAGCAGCTGAAGGAATTTATCTTACCCTTCGCTGAAGACTAAATTGTATCATTAAGACTTTCGTCTAAATCCTGTTATTTTGACTTTTTGACTCACTTTGCGCCCTCTGATATATAAAGTAACAACAGTTTCTATAATGAACGACTGTATTTGTTCACCAGAAATTCTTTCTGTTCCTCAGACTTCTTTCCAGTTTCCTAATGGTTATATATTTGAAAATTTGAAAAACTGCCTGGCACGGTTTGAGTTTAATGGGAGCGTTTAAACATTCTTTCCTTACAAAGCTTATCAGTTAGTTACTTAACCTTTATGAATAGGTTAAATATTTTCCACAGTATTTATATAAACATGATACCTGGTTTCAAGTTAAACCTAATAAAAAGGAAGTTATTCTTTACTTAAATTACTCCCATTTCTTCCTTTTTTATCTTCCTCTTCTTTATGGCTACTTGACTCAGAAAGAAATTCACAAGGCAGATGTGGAAATGTCACTTTATAAATACAAGATTCAGCCAGAATGCTGTTGTTGTCCTTGTTTTAAGTAAAGAAAAGGTAACTATTCCTCCAGGATGTGTGCTTTGGCCGTGAAATTGGAGTCGAAAATCAAGTCAAAGGGCTATGTCAAGTTAAAAAAAAAAAAGTCCTGGAAATGAAACAATTTTTTTGTTGAATTCAGAGTGATGATGCTGAGGCTTGTGTGATACACAGAAAGCATCTCCACGTTCTCAGTTGCTAACAAAGCGTTGCTTGTTCCCATATTTCCCAAAGTCTCCAAGCACACATACGCTACGAGCTCTCTGCCAATGGAGAAACGCTCTGCTAAGTGCTTCATTCATTCCCACAGCTATATTTATTCATTTTTCAACAAAAAGTGGCATATTGAATATGTATTCCTGGAAATTCCTGAAACCCATTCATTAGGTTTTCAGCTAGTTTCTCATACACCTCCAATCCCAGAAGCCAATCCCAGCAAACCCAAGTCCCAGATGGCCCTGCCATCAAATGCTTCAGAATACAGCAGCCAGGCCAGACGAAGGCCTGTAGACCAAGTCTGCAGGATTATTCTAAGGCATCAGCTAGCCCTACATGTCACCTCTTAATTCTTAGTAAAACCCGATCCATTAACTACAACACCACCCAAATTATTGCCCTTGTCTGCAGACCTTACACCTTCTGCCTTCTATTTATTCTCCTAAATTCAGAACGAATGAGGATTAGAACAGCGTATGGCTGACACAATCTTGGGATCAAGTAGCACATGGAAAGGAGAAGCTTCAGACAAGCGAGTCACCAGCTGGCAGCCTGACCCTCAACCATTTTATCAAGCCTCAGAGACAGTGTGACAGTTAGAGAGTATGCAGAAAAGACCTTGACAGCTTAAATGCTCAGCACATTTTATGTATCTCAGTAAATGGAGAAACTCCCTGGATAGGCATCAAAAATTGTGCAGTTTCTAACAGAACTAGAACTAAAAACTTAAGCTTATTTTAATTTCTGGGGTTTGTTTATTTAAAAAAAAAACTCATGTTGGGAAATACTATAGTTCTAGTGCTTCGGTTTACCTATAAAACAAGAGACGCCACTAAATATTGCTAATAATATGTGACATCTCAAAGAGAATAGGCTACCTGATGTGTGAAACAGCAGGAGGCACATGGGGTATTAAAAAAAGAAAAAGTTTAGAAACAAACTATCCAATAAAAAAAAGCAAAGGAGACCACCGAAACATCATTATACGAATGTCTCCAAGTGAAAATCACTAAGTTGGCAGTTAAGGGATCTAGGTTTCAAGCTCTGCGAGTCATTCAATATACGACCTTGACCGAGTAATTTAATCTCTCCGGGTTTCTCTTTACATCTATGAGATGGACATTAGATTTGCTGAGCTCTGAAATTCAGCCCCCAGCCCTGCTCAAAAAGTATATCATTTGAAAAGAAATGGATTTTAAATGTAAACTTCAGAAAAGCCCCCGTAGCACTGCAAAGAACTGTTGTAGCTACACAGCTCGAGGACACCTTTCAGACCGCTGACCGTGGGCTCCCAGAGCTCTTCCTCACATTCTCATACTGGGCGCCCAGGTACCCGGCTGGTCTGAAACTTAGGCAGTGGCTGCTCTGGAGGTGAGGCAACCAAGGGCGAGAAACTAAGATGAAATACTGCGATTTTCTCTGAATGCTACCACATCCTAATGTAGCTAACAGTCACATTTTCTCTTTAGTGTGGATTTCTTTTCTGGAAAAGAAAAATAGCCCACAAAACGACAGCACCTAAGCAGCAGGCTCCAGACCGTATCTTTTAATAGCGATGAGTAAGTTTCAGACAGAACCCGAGCTGAACTTTCTGGGCCTCGCAGCCCGGAGATATCCAAGGTTCACCCCAGGGGTTACAAGGGAGAGAGGTGGGTCCCCCTGCGGCGTTCACCTGCCTGGCCCAACTCCTCACCTACGGGGCACTGGCTCCTCCATTCTCTCCCCCCACCAACCACAGCCCCTCTGGCTCAGGCTCATAAATCCAGACTCCACTCCGTAGCAACCAGAACATGTGTTCCATACAGAGACTGGTTCCGAAACAGGGCGCGGGAGTGATCTTCAATGACTCCAGAAAAGGAGACTGTCTCAAGCTGCAACAGAGGCATCTGTGTGAAATATAACGGATGTGCTTTCTGAGTGTGAAAAGGATTGAACGAAGGATTGGTAACCGAGTACTCGTGGGCATTTCTTTTGCGATCTGGAGTCAGCCCGCATGTGTCAGGAGGGACTTAAAGGCCTGAATGAGACACACGGCTCCTTAATGTTGTTACTAAAACCCAGCTAACAAAGTGGGGAACGTCGAGCCCTCTGCCCCGCAGATCCAACCAGTGCCCCTTGTTCAAACTCACAGCAGCATTATGTTGTTGGTGGACTGTGGAAACTCTTTGTCTTTTGGGGAGCTGGGCACCCATTCCCCTTCTTGAGGGCACACAGACTTAAGGCAGGAGGCCGTGGGTGTGACCTCTCACTTCGGAGCCAGAAGCTGAAGGATAGATGTTTTCCTTCCTTACCACACTTGGTAGAGGCAGAGGACTAGCGATGACCCAGGCTCAGCCAGCCTCTTCCTGAGACTGAGTTATGAACAAGGATAGAGGAATGTTGCAGCAAGGACAACCGGGGAGACAGGGGCAAAGTCCCACCAGGCTGTGCAAGGCATGGAATAGTTATGCATCTTCCTGCTTCTTGGTTCTTTGAAGCAACCGTGGACCCTGACGATTTCTAAGGAGCAAATCCTGTGAATCCTGTGATCTCTATTCCCTGAGTTTCTTCCTTCTCCTCGCCCTCCATGACCATATTTTTCATTAAGTTCCCCCTTTTGTTTGTGTCAAGCAGAATCTTGCTCTGTGGCTACAACTCAGAGTTAGGTAGGGGAATGGCCCGTGGGTGTTGTGTTGGCATTCTGCTGAACAATAGACATTAATTTTTAGGCTCAAGCTTTCCAAAGGGAGTAATTTAAATTAAACTATCAGAGACGGTGGTGTCTCACACGTGATGGGTAAACAACCAGCTGTAGAAAGTAAAGAATTTGTAGATAAATACAGGAGAAAAGGTATGAGAGTTTAATAGCTGAAGACAGCTCATTTTCTTGATCAATCATAATAGCAACCATAAAATATGTATTGAGTTCTTACCACATGCTGGGCTCTATTCTAGAAGCTCTTCTTGCTTTAACCACTTAATCCTCAAAACAACTCAGTAAGAGCAGTGACAATAAATATTCCTGCTACACAGATGAGAACATTAAAGCCCAGAGAGAGCCACTTGCTCCTCAAGGCCCCACAGCTGGTCAGTGGTTGAATTGAAAATTCAAGTCCAGTCGGTCTAATTCTAGACACATTTACTCAGTCCTAAACCACTACCCTCGCACAGCCTTTGAAAGATTATAGGTAAAAATTCACCAGCATGAATTTGATGTTATCTAAACATAAAGCACATTTTCATTTGGGTGGCTCTAATAATGTCGTGTTTGGTTATTCATCCCCTCTTTCTTTTACATACTGCCTTCCAGTGTTCTGAATTTCAGATACTGCTTGTGGCCTCTTGTGCGGCTAGGGACGGTAGTGGGGGTGGGAAGTGAAGATGAAAGATAAGTAACACCTCCCGAGCCCTTGTTCTGGGTTAACAATCCCACCTACAATGTCTCATTCCATCCTCACATGGACAGAATCCAATCTTCCTAGCGAGGCAGCTCAAGTTCAGAGGAGATAAGGAACTGGCCCGATTTAAGCGTTCCAGTCAGACGGTCTGACTCCAGAGCCGTCTCTCTCTTCCACACTCAGAGGAGGAGACCGAGCGAGGCTGTGATAGCGAGGGGGCCCAGAACCCTGAGCTGGCTCTGCAGAAGGTCATTGCTGGCAGGGCTGTGCTATGACTTGCATGTACTCTTGGGCATTTTTGTCTTTATTGGTCTCCTGTTCCATAATAATAATAATAATAATAATAATAATTAAAAATTGGAGTTCACGATTACATTGATAGAAGTACAAATAGATTAGTATTATACATTAAAACATTTTCTTTGACCTAACAATTCATTTTTTTCCTTCTGATTTTAAAAGAAACTAAAACACTGTTGCAGGCTCCTGAAAGTATTGTGGACCCTGGGTGCTCCCTGATGAAGATGTCGGCCTTGGTTGCTGGTTGCATGTTAGGGACCATTTGGGGGATTACATTGTCTCTTTGCTTTAAGGGCAGCTTAATCCCAGAAACAGTGGAATTCCAAAACGACACTTTTTGGGAGCAGTGAGTGGTGAGAATACAAAACAGAGCAAACTCAAGCATTGTAACTAATATTCATGTGCCTTGACAAAGCCTTTGATGATGCCTAAATACAATGCATCTGTATATATGGTGGCCTAAATTGGTGACAAAGGTCTGATACATCTGGTGGAATACTGGTGCCATCACCTAGCCATGGATAAATTCATTAATCCAAATCTGTTTCCTCGGGTGTAAAATAATGACATGTTAAAAGCTTGTAACTCAGAAGTCTGCTGTGTGGAGTAAATGAGGGAATACGAACGAAGAGCTTAGCACAGTATCCGGCATATGGCAAACGCGGGACAAATGTTAGCTACAGCGCTTATAATCACCATCGTCACTGTCGCTACTGCTCCACGCCCATTCCACCGTGGCTGCTCGTGAAGATAACAGACCAAAGTGTTCTAACTTGGAACTTACCTGGCCAACAATCCAAGGTCTGTTCCCATACCTACTCCATCTCAGGTAAAGGGTTTAAGGTCCAAATATAAATATCCGATTCCTGTGTTTGGATAGATCCATAAAATGATCCACAGATGATAGAAATGAGGATAAAACATAAACAATCAAGAAAACAAAGAAAACCTGAGCAATGGAGCCACTGACTAAGAAGCTATGGCACAAGGAGAAAAGATTTTCTGTGGAAAAGATAGCTCAGTGTTCTATAAATAAGGGTATGCACATGCTCACTGCAAAGTCACAGAAACAAAGACCAGACACGATATAATGAGACCTGCACCCCTATCAAGGACAGCTGAAGAGAAGCCACTTAACATCCTCAGATTCGACAACACATTTTTAGCAAACCAAATTGCAGAAGAAAAGAACATAAAAATCTTAGTCTGTTGTCAAATATATTTGAAGTCTGTGAAAACACATATCAGCCAGAAAGAACCACTCACTTTTAAAGACGTAATTCGAGAAATTGCAAGGAAGTATTTGAGAAGGAAACAGAAGTAAAAAGGGCATGAATTCTACCCTGGGAACTGCAAGAAAATCTTGAAAAAGAAGTATTCATGTCCTGGGGGGAGAAAGATAACCCTGAAGAGATGAAAGAAGCACTCACAGAGAAAGGGGCCTAACAGATAAGGGAGGCAGAGATGGGCTCTGGGATAAAAGGGAATTGGGTCAATAAATAGCATAAGTAATCTAAGTGACAAAAAACATGCAAAGAGCATGTACACAAATTGTCTCCTGGGAGGCAGCACTGTTCCCACAAGAAGGACGATGTAATCTGCATGGAGCTAAGTAAGGATAAGCCATGACTTAACTGTGCCCAGAGGCCTGGTGCTCTGGCTCTGTCTTTTACACCTGAAACAGGAAACTGGTCCTGGTTGTAAACAAAAGAAATGGGGTGAAATGTATAACACTGGAGCTGCCTGGCACTCCAGGCAATTAGAATAAATTTGGAATAAAAACCCAGACAGAGAGCTGGCAGATGCAGTAAGATATTCTATGGAAATGCTTATTTTAAAGAGAAAAATGAGATTCTTTTGACCTCCAAGGAAAGGAAAGTCAGCCTATCCCTGTGTGAAGCCTGAGCAGAAGGCCAGAGCACTGGGCCCTGCCCTGCGGCTGCCACTAGCTGGAGGGAGAAGCTGGCAGTGCAGGCCTTCAGGAAGGGGGTCCTGCTCGGAGGGTCCGTGCAGTCCCCCAGGATGACGCCATGCCTGGACAGAAGGTGTCGAAGTTGATGGCACACTTCCACCACTGGTCACTGTCACCCCAAGTGGAAAAGAAGAATGCCCCATGGAGCTGGTGGGAAGGAGGAAAAGAGAAAGGTAATACCATAATACGTATGGGGAAAGGCACGCTCATCCATTCCTGTATGTGTGCATCCAGCCCAGCCATCAAGAAGTAAGTGATGTCGCTGCCGTCACCCTGGTCCTGGCCCTCGTTATTTCTTTCTAGACTATCATGACCACCTCCTTAGAGGTCTTCTGTGAAACTGTCCCTGTCACCTAACTCTTTCTATGCGTGCTCCCACCAATCTCTCTGCCACACTTTCTGCCACCAGAGTAATCGTTCCAGCCCTCAAATCTGATCATGTCATTTCCTGCTTCCCTTTGCCTACAGCGGTCGGCAGACAGACCTCTCGATCAAATCTGGCTTGCAAGTTAAGAATGGTTTTGCATGTTTAGAGGGTTATAAAAAAAAAATTAAAAAAAAAAAGGAACTATACAACAGAGATGTACGGTGCCTGCAAGACCTGAAATATTTACTTTCTGGCCCTTTTTAGAAAGTTTTGTCACCCCTTATAATACTGATAAAGAACAAAAAAATCTAAACATATACAAGATCTTTCAATATCTTGCCCCACCTGCCTCCCAACTTCCCCTCCCACCTTGATCCTTGCTTTTTAGCCTCCAGTTAGGGACTCGTGCGCGGCGCCGGAGGCATGCTAGCATGCTTGCGCTGTTCTTTCTGTTTCCTTGTCCAGGAATGCCAGCTCCAGAAGAACACTAACTCGTCTGTCAGGCTTCCTTCACAGACTGCACACGGACTGGGACTGAGATTCTTTTCCAAGAATCTGACAGGTGGCTGTGTCCATCCCTCTCGGCGGCAGTTTGCGGCTGTGCCTCTGAGTGCCAGCTCGCCTGGAAGGTCCTGGGAGGCAGTCCATGTCTTTGCAGCCCAGCGCGAGGCCTGGCATGTTGTCAATTGCAGTATTTCATTTGCTGCATTTGTGATCAAAGATGAGTTCGGCTCGACCATACCAATCTCGGTGTCCTCATCTTTAAAAGGAATTTGAACCTGGTGATTTTGAACACCCTCTCTGAGAAATAGACTTTAAAATGGAATGTGAATTGGAAAAAGATTTTTGTCTGTGTCTCAAAGAATTTCTAAAAGCAAAGCTATCTCAGAACTCAAGAGAGAGTTTCCTTTGCCTTCTGGTGAATCCAAGAGAATCTCAACTTAAGGAACCGAGACCGCTACTGTCCAAGAAGTTAGTCAAGATTCCACATGGAGGCTTGGCCATGAAGGGCAAATCAATGTTTAACTATCCTTGTGCTGAAACTAGTTCATCGGTTATCATTAAACCTGATTCTTCTACCTTTTTTCTCTTTCTAAGATCATGGACTAGTGACCAAAAGATAAAATCAATTGAAACTCTTGGGAAAGTTCAGCAAGAAAGAGGATGGAACTGTGGTTTACCTTCTATATGGTAGATACCTGCTCTATTTAAAAAGTAAAAAGTAACAAAGGGCAAATTTTCTTCCCATCATGACCCCGATCCAGGCCCATAATCACTGTTCCCAGGCTCCTGGGTATCCTTCTCGGGACACTATATGTTTGTATAAAAACATAGATTATATATCTATCCCTTTTTTTTTCTTTTAACATAAAAGGTAGCCTTCTACTCACATCATTTTGTACCTTGCTATGTTTGCCTAAAAGTATATTCTAGTTTGGAGGACTGAATAATATTCAACACCCCCACCCCCACCCTGCCCCACGCCAAAGATCTCCACTTGCTAACTCCCAGAACCTGTAAATGTTACATGGCAAATAAGACTTTGTAGATATGATTAAATGAAGGACCTTGAGGGAAGATTATTCTAGATTATTCTGGATTATTCAGAGAACCTAGTGTAATTACAAGGATTCTGATAGAAGGGAGACAGAGAAAGAGATATGATGATGGAAGTAGAGGTCAGAGAGGGAAGGATTTGAAGATGTGGCAAGAGGCTACACACCAGGAAATGCAGATGCCGCTACGAACTGGAAAAGGCAAAGAAATGGATTAGTGCTGCCAACACCTTAACTCTCACCCATGAAACTAATTTTTAATTTCTGCCTTCCAGCTCTACAAACATCAAGTTGTTTGTTTTAAGCCATAAAATTTGTGGCCATTAGTTATGATAACAATAGGAAACTAATACACCTGGAGACTATTCTATAACAGTGCCTACAGATCCATTCCCGCTCTTTTTACGGTCCATGTAGTGTTCATTTGTATGAATGAACCATGATCTGTGAACGTTTCAGTTGTTTTCTGTGTTCTGCCATCACAAATAATGCTGTAAGGAATGCTCCTGTCCATAAATATGTGTACCTACCTGTGAGAACATTTGTAGGAAAATGTGAAAGTGCTCGATTAAATTTTAATCAATATTGTCAAATTTCCTTAAATGATGTTTTACTTGTGTGCGTGTTCCAATAAAACTTCATTTATAGAAATTTGCATTTTATGTGATTTTCACATGTCACAAAATAGTCTTCTGTTCGTTTTTCTCAATCATTTAAAACTGAAAAAAAAAATCATTTGTAGCTGTATAAATTGGATGATAAGCTAGATTTGGCCTACTCACCATAGTTTACCCTTGCTGTTCAATCTAGCTGGTCTAGTTTAGCTAGAAGTTATAAAACAGTGCCAAGAGTCATCTATGTTCCCAACTAACAAGTTTTATTTAAAAAAAAATGTTTTAGACTCATTTAAAATGTTTTTGACAAATTTAGTCTACTAATGAACGTCGCCGAGGAAAAAAAAAAACTTTTACCTGTTAGTTTAAAAACTTTCATTGTGTTCGTTTCAATTGCAAAAGTTGTTAATTCAGAGTCTACTCTGACTCTGTATCAAGTTGAACAAAATTTTGTTATGTGAGATTATTTTGTACGTTATATAAGCTTCTGAACCGCCAAACCGCTAAAGCTTTCTGCCTCTGTCAAACTAATAAAGACCCACAGTGTGATGGGGTAGGAAAAGTAGGAATGGGTTTGGCTTCTTGTCTATCTCATTAAACTAAAAACTCAGATGTATAGGTTAATCATTCTCTCACTAAAATGAATTCCTTTAACACTTGGTGACACGTTTCCTTGTTTGTCATGTTCCTTGAAGTCTCCCATTTCTGTCTTTGGTTTTTATTGACTGGCTTCTGGGGACAAATACCTTCTGAGGCTTTCTCAGACCTTTTCTATGGATATGTCCATTCCACATTTCTCTCTCCCCCTTGGGAGGGAATTCTTAGATTGTCTGCCTTCTCTCCCTCTGAAAAGCCAGGCTGGACACTGACAATCTCCCATTTGCTTTCTCTAGGGCAGTGTTGCTGAAGGCTCAAATTTGAGTGCTTTCTCCCGGCCCTGCTCACTGGGTGTCTGCAAAGGCTTGCACTTGCCACCATCAGGAGTGCACAGAGCACCAGCCAAGGGCAGGTAGTGTGGAGGTGGGTGGAGTTGAGTGCAGCGTTGGGAGTACCTATGAGCCAGCTGGGGAGATCCACAGGCAAGGCACTCCCAGGGCCTCATGGGTGAGCTTCCAATGGAGTCCACAAAGCAGTTAGTTGGATTCTGTACCTTTGATGCCCTGTGAGAGCCCTGGCCACTGTTCTCCCAGCCTCTCTCTGTCCGCCCACCCCATGCAGCATACTCACTGTTCTGGATGGGTAGAGAATGAAGTCGGCTGTGTCTCATACAGCTAGGGAAGCCAGGCACTCACTCACATGCTCTTACTTTCCCTCGATGGGAGAAATTTCAAATGACAAGGGCTCCCTTGGCACCAGGCTGTGCTGCCTTATTGACGGGTGACTCAGTAAAGTGAAACTGTTCCTCCTAACACTCTTCAGTGGGTCGTCTCAGACTTCATGTTGCTCCAATAGTGTACAAGAACTTCTCCATCAGTCTCCTGGATCCCCACAGAGGCACTCTCCTCCATGCATGAGTGTGAAAATCAGGATTCTTTCCAGAAGAAGATGGTAGAAAACTCTGACTCCACCATTTTGATGGAATCACTCTCCTGAAATGACATGTTAATGTCATCTACAGCTTTCCTTTGTCTGCGACTTGCCTGATCCAATTTACCTGAAAGCTCAGTAGAAAAGTGGCTAGGTCTTGTTCAGTCTTGCTTTTACTTCAATCATAACAAAGCACCTTTGGGGCCTATTTTGGCAACATGCCCAAGAAAAGCCACTTCAAGGCTTCAGCCTATCACTGTCCTCTGCACAAAGCCCCGTCCTTGAGCTGAAGAAACACGGAGCAGTAGAAAGCAGGAGCAGAGCCATGCCCGCAGCCAGGGGCCTCCACCTTACAGGAAGAGTCATGGCAGGTCCTCTTTTGGGAGGCCCCTTATTCCTAGGTTGAAGCACCTGAGGGTTCTTCAAAGTCCCTTGGTCAGCCCTCTTAGCACAAGTATTCCCAGAGGGCTTCACTAAAGGAAGAAAACAGCTGCTGTGCATTCAAAATGGGAATGGACTGGCTTCTTTCAAAACCTGGTTCCAGTTGATTTAGATATTAGAGTGGACTGCAAAAGAAATATAAATGTGAAGTCGTGTTTAAAAAACATTTCTGGGATACGCAAAGATAATAGGATGCATTCAGAAGTGTCTAAGGAAAAATCAGCTAATTCACCTCTGCTTCATGATGAGGAAACTAAGGCTTAGGGAGGTTAAGTGACTTGTTGAAGGGCATATACTTATTTAATGACAAAAATTATAGTAACATATATGTAAATATATACATAATTTTTACATAAATATATTTATTTATGTAAATAGAAAAGTCGTGCTTTATATATTTATATGTAAATATATATTATATCTAAATATAAAGTTCTACTTTGATACATTTGTTTATTTATATGTTTATATAAAATTTATATTTTTAAATATATATACATAATGGTATATAAATATATATTTATTTCTATATAAATATATAAGATATAAAATATGTATTGTATATATGTATATCTATGTATAAATATAAAATATTTATAATTCCCAAGCTAGTGTTTCCACAATACCGGGCTGCCTTTACAGAGAAAGGCATGGATTTGTTTTCTCTAGTATGCCCATTGGCAAAATTTTACTAGGGGACTGCTAGGTCTGTCTCTGAGGAGCTTAAATTAAATGAGACATGGACACTGTCGATAAGGTCCCAAAGTGGGTGACGGTCTTTGGTCAAAACAAGAATATATAGACATTCCACATTATGCATTCTATTGGCCGAAGCATCAGTGAAAAGAATTAAGAGTAACAAAAGCTGAAGAAGAGAGCCAAAGCTGGGGGGCAGGGAAGTCTGCCAATCCCAGGGTCAAGGAGGGACCTTCCAGACTTAACTAGAAACTGGTGAAATTTACCAGCAGTCACAGCACATGAAAGTCACATACAACTGAGGAGTCGACCCTGAAGTGCTTTGGTGGTTTTTATTCTAAATCCCAGTGTTCCACCTATGAAAATGTCTAAAATAAAAGTTAATTTACACAAGACAGGGAGAATAAAATACACCAAAACTCTGCAATATTTTCTTTTATTAAGACAGCTCTAAAAAACAAGGTCACTGCTAATCCTGTTTGACTGCAAAGGCAATTAACCAGGACTGGGTGCTGTGGAGGGGGTAGGGGGTCTGTGAACCAGATTATCTCCCAGGGTGAAGAAGTCTCAGAAATTTCTCATAAATCCTCTCTTCTGGCAGTCTAAAAACCAGAATGAGAAGAATGAGTGATAGACTCAATCATGTCTGTTTTCGGTGTTTACTGTGCCTCTAATCAGCGGGAGGTCGTCTCCTGTCTCTTTTAATGAGGTCACAATCGTTAGTCACTTCAGTATTATCATCTGATGTAACTACAGTTCTGTTACAGGCAGAGATTAGGTGTGGCAGGTCTCGCTCTGCATTAAAAAGACAACCCCCACCTGAACAAAACTTGAGCAAGCTGGGACTCTACCCCAGAATCCAGCTTTCAGACAGGCAGACACTCCCCATCCCATGCTACTGAGAACAGTTTTCTTCCTTGTGCAGTAATAGTTATAAACTGATCCAGGCACAGGAAGTAGATGGCCTGATCAGAATACCCCCTACCTCCTCCTGTGGACCCTCAGAAAATGTCCTCTGGAAGTGCAGCCAGAGTGATGAAAAACTGCCCTCTCCAAGACCTGAGACTAGTAGCCAAGTTTCCCTGCACATCTCTCTCGTTGGCCACAGACTGGGTCTGTCTCAGCCTTTCTGCCTTGAGAGGGAAAGAGGAAAATTCCTGTCCCGTTCCAGCTCATCCCTCTGATGACTCTGAGGACAGCAGGATTTTCCATCCTGTATAGAGTAGATGGACTCTGCCGACAGTTTTCAAAGTTAGTAGGATGTTGTGTGTTTTTTCAAGCTAGACCTCCTGCCAGTCACAATCATTGCACTTTAGACTGCTTTAGTATTTTCAGTGTCACCTGCATGACAACAACAAAAAATGCGTCACAAGGTTTATGCTTGGAAAATGGAATTTGCTCTTCTGATAATTACTTGTCTGCACCATTTTCAACAGTGACTGGTGTTCTCCACCCCTAGTTAAACTTAAGCCATTCTGTATTTATTTCCTCACCTTCATACCTTTTTAAAGCTATTTCTCCTGCTACTTGGGGGCGATCCCCCACACAATCCCACCTGCTCTTCAAGTGGTGACTTACTCTTCCAGCCCGTCTGTCAATAATCTGACTACATAGTACCTCTCACCTTGCTTCCTAGCTAGACCCTATCTGGCATTTCATGTAACTGTTTCATGAGGTTCTAGCTGATCTGAAATTAGGTTATAAATTGCTTGAGGACAAAGATGTTTATTTTTTTTCCTTCTTTCATATGTGTGTCCCTACTCACCACTGCCTACCTCCCATTGATTATCTCATAATAGTACACAGTGAAACCTTATTGAATTGATGATAGGTATAGGCCCTGAAAGCAAGAGGCAAAGCTAGATGTCATATGTGGAAAATTACACATTTCTTTTTAAACTTGAAATTAATTCAAACAAGAAAGTAATAAAACACAAAAGTGCTTCTATAACTTTCCCTTTGAATTCCTTTCAATTTGTACTTCGTTCCAAGAAATATGATTTAAAACCAGTCATTTCTTTTTTTCCTGCTGGTCCAAATTTTTGCACAAAAAAATAAAATCTAGAAGACTTGGGGAAATGATTCAAATTCCATTTTCCCAGCAGCTGACATTCTATATTCATCTCTCAAACTTGATCATCCCTCAGCAAGGTATGCTTTTATCAGAATTAGAGTAAACATTTCATTAAATCATTAGCAAGTGCTAGGTACCATGCTAAGTGCTCTACATGCATCATTGAGTCCTCACAACAATTCAAGAAGATAGGAACTATAAAAACCCTCACATCACAGATGAACAAACCCAGAGACATTAAAATTAAGTAACTTGCTCAAACTCATACAGACCTACAATGGCTAAAGCCAAAATTCAAATCCAAGTTTGTCTATATCCTTACTACTCCCAGCGAGGTCCCTTGATCAGCAGCATCAGCAGCACATGGCAACTTATTATAAATATAAACAGACCAAACCATAGGCCATAAACCAGACCAAACTAACCACATAAAGGTAATTCTAGACTTCCCATTTTTCAAAACGTCTTATATTGTAGGAATCTTTGAAAGTACACAGGAAAGAATTATTGATAAATCTACATACATTTCAAAGAAACTTCTAAACCAAATATTTTGCCTTATCATAAATAATACTTTATCCACATGTGAAAAAATCAGAACCAGAATACATAATTAGAATTGGTAGCAACACACATAAACAAACAATTCTAGGGTTATGACTAAAAAAAAAAAAAAAAATCATGTTTGGATTTTTAACTCTCATTTTTGCTCTAAACCTAAAAGAAAACACATAAGCTAACAGTAATAGTTGAACCTTTATAATTTTATCCATTATTCAAAATATCATTGATTTCATTATAACAGATATGTGTTATAATGCATTTGTGTAAGTTATTATAATTGGCAATTGTGGAACAATTAAGATATAGGAACCTTTTTAAAAATTGGCAGTTGACACATTCTTTGGTCCCTATCACTTTGCAGATAAACAGAAAAATAATTGCTTATCTCCCAAACTAATCTTAAATTATGGGCCTTTTCGGCTTGAAAGCTACTCTTGTCTCTTTTTCAAATATGTGTGTGCACACACACACGTGCAGGTGTGTGTGCACACACATCCCCCTTGCTTTTCATATTAATGGTTGGATGGACAAAACCTATGGCCAGATTCAGCCATACTCTGTAGTTATCGAGCATGACAGAGCTGGAAGAAAAACATCTGGTCCAGGTTTGCCGCTTGCCTTTGCAATACAGAATTTTCTTTGATCTCCAGCTGGAGTTTTCTATCACATCTAGCAGATCAATTAGTTAATAGACCTTTCCCACTAGTCGTCCTGCTAGCTGACTACCTAGGATAGAAATAAGTTCTATTTATCAATCCTTCTCTTCCTTTTTTTTACCGTGGGCAGCTTCTTTTTTCTCCCTTGAAATAACGTAATTATTAAACCACTTCAGTCGCTTCGGCGGTTAATGATTCTCTCCTTTCTTTGGTTCTGCTCTCATGCTGAAACCTCTTGGTGGGTTTTAAACACTCCACTCTATGGCTACGGTTTCATTCCATGCTACAATTAAAGTTTGGAACAGCTCGAAATATTGTTATTAAAACCAACTTCTTGCCCAGGTTTCCTCAGTTCTCTTGAAGAATTGGAATTACCATCGTAGTGTCTAGTGCTCTAAAATTATTTCAGAGAAGTAATATAACATTTCACCTGCATTTCATTCTAACAAGCTTGCTTAATTTCCCTTATATTATGAAGATATGTCCAAGGAATTTAAACACGCATATATAATCTTTTCCTGAGAATTTTTTAAAATCTCATTTACAATGACATTCCTATCAGTGCTAGTTAGAAAAGAATAATTACTTCTCAGGAAACAAAACCGAGTTATTTTGGATCTTACATATAGAATTCCAATTAATTCTAATGATGTTAGTGGGGTCAAAACATTACACTCGAACACAAAACCATTATCTTGTACTACATTAACCAGCCGAAAAATTGCTCTGAATTAGTTCCTTTTCTGAAAAACTTGATGATCCAATTGACTGTACTCTCCAGGCACAATTAAACCAGCTGTGCACAAGGGACAGTCACAGACACATACTACTCAAGTGAGCTGGTGTTTGCCGCCCTGCTCATGAACTTTACAGCGAGAACCCCGCGTCTGATTTATATACTGTATACTGGGGCCAAAGTCAAACTGTGCGGTACAAACACTGGCCGTAATTGAAATACCTAGCTGGGATCAAACATGGCGGCTGTTTCCCACCGTGCAGCAACACCCCAGGCAGTTGAGAGCTCTGCACCCAGATGAAATTGCAAAGGGAATTTCAGGAGACAGAATGTAATTATCCCCTTTGGAGTTTGGCGCAGACAAGGGGATTAAACAGTGCTGTCCTTTGTCCCCAAAATAAAGTGTGCCAGGAGATCTACGACAGACACAGCTGAGAACATGAGGAAGAAGCCTGGAGTCTTGTTTGTTTTCAGCGCCCCATTTTTCACCTCCAGTGATCACCAATTCCTGTGTCCTCAGAAAACTGGAACAGTCCTCAAGGTGGCCCCTTTCGTGTCATGTTACGGCCACTTGGAAACCTTTTTAGAAGAGCCTAGATGTATATGCTCAATAATGTCCCTGTGAGCCATATCTCTGATCTCAGTTGAAATGAAGAACTACCTACTGAAGAACACAGCTCTCCAGCTCTGCTTCACGGAGACCTCTACCCCAAGCTTTGATACAGAACATTTTAGAGGCCATTTTAGATAATAAATACCAGTGTAACAATTTTCAAAAACAGAATTAAGAGCGCTGCAGACTCTAAAGGCTGACTTAAATATCATTTCCATAAACCTTATAATAATTAACACTTGGAACTAAGGAATTGGTAGGAAATTAACTGCTGGGTACAGGTCTTGACAGATTCACCACTCCGTACCGTCAGACAATTAATGAATGTCAGCTGCTCGATTTATGCCAGAGGACACCCACGAGAGCAACAAGGCCAAGACGAAGCATTGTGTTGGACCCTTACAACCTGTGCTTTGCCTCAGTGTTTATTGGGCTCTATTCTCATTCCCTCGCTCAAGGCATCTTTAACATGACTCACCCTACTACTTTCTCCTTCTTAGTGACTCTTTTGAGAAGGTCACCAGCCTAAATGACTTCACCCCAGGATCTGAAACTCACTCAACTTTTGACACTTGTCAGACTAGCATCTCACCGACAACATAGCCAAGGCCCACTGCCCTGACTCAACATACTACTTACTAATGAAAGCCAAGAAACAGAATTCTGGAAACCCTAAGCTTTACTTCGACCAATGTATACCCTCTGACTTTCAACACCATCTGTTTCCAAAAGCAAACATTTTCCAAGTTTCCCAATCCTGGTTAGTCCTGAGCCATCTAATACTGATATGTTATAGCTGACTGAGTGAAATAGAAGTGACACTCAGATGTGATTCTCTAAGGTGATACACTTTCCTTTAGCGTTTGTTCTAGATAGCACAAATCCTCTTGAGGATGGAACTAGAAAATTCCTCTTTCCCAAGAGCCACACTTCATCAAGTGGCCTAGGTCAAGTTTTATGATGTGCAAACTTGGTAGGGAATAAACATCATCTAGAAGTCAGTACATTTGTTACTCATGCAGTTTTGTCACCTCTAATAAAAGTGGTTTCGGTCACTTTTCTAAAGAAGAGTAGAATTCTGATTTTAAATTTGTCCTATATAAGGTCCTCTTTGGTCTTTTAGATCAACATTTAGCTACCAATTTTGATTTTTTTTTCTTTTTAGCAAAAACCTTGAATGTTTTAAATGCAAAGAAAAAAAATGAAATGCCAAAAATAAGCAATAGATAGAATGTCTTCTATGTGATGGTCTTAAATCTGTTTGACTCCAAAATCGTCTTTCCTCACTGCCTCTCAATTGCCTGCTGTGGGAAACCATTTTAAGAGACACTTGTCTGGTGACGAGGGGAATTTTACTGTTTTTCATAAGTGTGGGGAAAAAGCAAGGTACCAAAAGTTTTAAATGACTTACCAGAGTCACAAAGTGAGGAGCTATACACACGTCCTCTTCTTCTGTAAGGTCATGATCAGATGGAGCCCTTTGGGGAGGCTAAATGTAGGCCAGATAGGGTGACAGGAGCATTCCATTCTGATGTCCCTTGGCCCCAGCCTAGTCACTATGTGTTTCTCAGTTTTTCCCTGAAATCCTGTCTCCACTCTCTCTCTCATTACTTTTTCTCTGGGTGTCTGTCTCTAGTCAGATCTGCACCTCTGAATTTTCTCATTTCCTGCAGCTTGGGAACATTATGTGTTGTGTTTAACTCTCGCAGGCTTCATCGGGTCTCTCAGAGCATTGAGTTTCCTCATATATGTACTAGGCTGAGTGATTCATCTAGCAAAACTCCGCTGGTTTTGGGGGTCTGGAAAGCCCTCTGTAGAATCAGCCTACCTTGAATGAGACTCCTATTTCCTGCTCTCGTCAAAGGCAGGTTCCCTTCCTCTTGCCAACTGTAGAAAAATTGGTGTCTTTTTCTCCCAGAGTTCACAATGGGTTAAGTTTCTTTTTCACACTTGCTCAAAATGTCTGATCTCGGAGGACTTGTGATTTGATGACATGGAACCTTAATAAATACACTCAACTCCAATTTATGAGTGAAGGGGAGACTCCAAATTTAAAACAAGCCTTTAAAAGAAGACTAGAGGCTCCCCAGTATCCCCAGGGTTTGGCTCTAATGGCCTCTGTTACTCACACCTCTATAGTTCAACTTCTGCTCCACCCCAGATGGACCTCCCATGGGGCAGGGGCATCAGGACAGGATGAAAAGACACCTCCACTCTAGCTGGACTGGTGGGCTACTTCCAATAGTACTTTTTGAAAGTAGATGGATATCATCTGGCAAAAAAGATTTAAACAAGGTCAAAAGGTCAAATATTTTTCCTTTGAGGTCTGTGTTCCAGTGTTCTCAGTTTTGATGGAAACTTACACATTAATTTCTGTCTAAATCTTTATTTTATACACATCAGTCATTAATAACTATTCGGCCGGAGACCATAAACTACAAGAAAGCATGAGGCATCCAGGGAACCCTAACTTCTAGGCTCAGCCATGATGCTAACTACCCAAATGTCTTTGGGGAAGTAACATAAGCAATCTGTACCTCAGTTTATTTATCTACAAAAGAAGCCCTTCAATGCAATGATCTCCTAGGTCCTATAAATTGAAAGGCTCTCTATCAGCCTTGACATCTGCACCGCACGCCCAAGGCAAAGTTTTGTTGCAGGCTCCACTGAAAAGGCACGAGCAAAGCCTGGGCAAGAATCCAGGTGAGTCTTCACATAGCCACTTCACTTTTCTCTTTATCATGAGACTGTGACAACCCCTTTGTAACAACAGCACCAGCCCCAGAAACAGGAGGGCATCTAGATGACTGCTCCTTAAATGAAAACATTCACATGTCAAAGCCTGCCTTGGAAAAATTAAGGTAAACATCTTTTGGACTTGTTGCTGTTGACAGCATGTTTTCAATTTGCAACGCAAATTCATCGGAAGCCTTTCTGCCAGGGGACCGGATGGCCCAGGGAATTGGGAATTGGTAATGAGTCGTGCCGCCTTTCAGGTCTCCCGTTAGCATTCTGAACGGAGCCCAGCTAATAGCAAACTACCTGATACTGTTGGAAACCTTTGCAACATGAGCCAAACCCCTGGATTTATTCCCTAGCTTAAAGCATGAGTTAAAACAGTGTCTGATTGGCATTTCTAAGGAGAATTAAGAGAAAACTGTGCATGGGGATGAAAGTGGACAATGAAATAAAGTGGACAATGAAATAAAGTTCTGTCTTAAAGTCTGAAGCTTTCCCCAGGATAGTCCAAGGGAAACTTCCGGGGACCGTCAAGCCTACAGAAGTGTAATGAATGTACACTTCACATTGTTAAAAGGTCAAAAATTTCAGAGTCTTGGAATTTTCATTTCTTCCTAATCACTCTCCCAGTCCAGAGGGTCAAAAGACTTTTGCAGCAAGTTTCAAGGTGAAATAGATTTTACTGCTTATTATTTGCTCTGTGAGCCTAACTCTTCTTAATAACACAAAAGAAGCTTATCATTAGAGCTTTACGAACTAACTGAAACAATGAATCTTCTTTTCCAAAGTTACCAAAACGAATTTTTACATTACGATCTGGTCTGCTGCATTTTATTTTCAGTATATTTGCAGTCATCCTAGGGGAACCATCTTGGAGAAAAACAGGACTTTTACATCACTAGCTTTCCTTGCCTATTCCAGCTCCATATTTATATCACTACTTTTCCTTTACACTCTGGTTTATAGTAGCAATAATTTTCCCTCATATACAGTCCAACGAACAACCAATTAACAAATGCCCAGAGCGGTAAGCATTCTTGGCTGTCTTGCCTAGTCAGTCATTAATTTGGTGAAGGAAGGGCTAACAAACTCATAAAGCGGAACTCGAATTTTAGAAGTTAGTTCAATTTTACATTATTAAAAAGGAAAATGTAGTAAAAATAATAAGAGCTTTGCCAAAACTCTACAGCAAAGTCAATTAGTCTCACAAAGAGCCTGGGAGTCTGCGATCTGAACTTGCATTTGGAACCACTTAGCCTATTAAAACAACTCTAAACTTCATCTCTTGCAAATCATATTTCAGTGCTCATGGCTGGATCCTAATGAGTAAAATTCTTTTACCATCCTTGATGCAACACGACTTAAAGTATTCCCTGTGTCTGCATATTTCAGCTATACCTGTGTAACTTCATATATGCATACTTTCATGTATATATATATATATATATACACACACATCGATGATAAAAGTTTCATACACTAAATCAGTCTTATACAACATATAGTAAAATACATGTTGCATTATATATTGTTATACAATATACTTTTAAGATGCCTTAAGAGAAAACTAATTTCATACAGGAAAATAGCAACACTAATATTACAAGTTGCTGGCAAAATTAAAATGTATTGTATTCAGAAGAGAAACCATTTTTACAATTTTCACTGTATTTCAAGTGTGAAAGTGTGCTTTTCTTTAATTAAGAAAATTTGATAATCAAGTAAAGACATGTCATTTGTTTATCAGCATATAGCTGTGGGCAATAAAATATTTTGTTTTACTTTGATAGATGGGAAAAGTTAAAATGCCAAGTAAAATTGTTTTTATAGATTATTCTTGCAAAAATGTTTTCCAATCAATTATATGAATTAACCAATAAGGTTGTTTTTAAAAAAAAAAAAAAAAGAAAAATATATTCTATTTCATTAAAAATCTAACAAAAATCTTCCAAATTGCTTGAATAAAAATGAAGTTGCCCCTTTTTAGACCCTGGCTCTCAACTCTCAGCTTCTATAAAAATCCCAAGTGATTTCCATAGGTTTTCCAAGGAAGATTCAGCTCTAATTAACTGCAACTTTGTCCATATTTTGTTTTTCTACTACACTGAAAGAATAGCAGGGGGTTAGCCCTGCAGAAAAGAAGATTATTAAAACTTTAATAACCTGAGCCTTTGAACCTTTCCAAATTCTTTACAATTTTCTCACATTTCCAGCCCAGATGTCTGCATGTAGTTATAGCGCCAACTTGAACTTTTTGTTTACAATTTTACTCACCTATTTATTACCTTCTTTAAAAAAAAAAAAAAACCTGAACACAGTCATTTTACAGCTCTTCTAAGCGAAGGAATTTAGTTATCTTACAAATAAATTTGCAAGAATAATTTTTATCCATTTTTAAGTTAAATATTCCAGCAACACAAGGATTTCTTCCCTGCTGCTAGAGGTAAATTGTTAGGCAGCCTAGCAACGTGGCCAGCTGAATCACTGCATTCTTTTCAATCAAGCTACAAAGCTTCAAACGACTGAAAAGAGAGTTCACTTTGGAAACTTGAACTCTTAAGATTGTTACAAAAGAAAAGACCAAAAAGGAGGCATCCTTTAACATAGCTGCTCGGTATTTCACCAAAGAGAGCAATATTTGCATACAACAAAAGCCACAGTAGAATTGCCTTTCATAGAACTCAATATGGCAGTTGTATTATTCCAATTCCAGATACTCAGCCCCCAATAGCCAATTATGACTTTTCTTTTAATAAAAGAACCCTATTTATTTGATTGAACCCATGGTCATCTAACTAAATGATTGCACTTTATGAACATCTTTGCTCTGTAATCAAGTGCTAGAAAATGAAATGTATTTGTGTTGAATGGTACTTACAGGAAGTTTCCTTAAAGAGAACCAGTAGACCTTTGTCTTCCATAGCTCTTTCTGCTGAATAGAATTTTAGTGTGATGGCTGGAACTCAAGCAGCCACATTGCAACATAAGTGTGAGGAACAAAAGCTAAGGAAGACAGAGCACTGAAATAACAAGAATCTAGATCCCTAGTAATCATGGAGCTACCTTTCCAGCTATGTAAAACCTACTTCAAGAACTATTTGAGATATGAAAGAGACATAAACATTACTATTATTTAAGCCACTGTTATTTTGAGATGTTTATCTGTTTAATGTGACAAAACCTAGTCCTAACTAGCATATCACCTAATTTAAAAATCTCTATTTTTAATTATATTCTGCTAGTTGAGAAAGAAAAAGCACTCCCTGACATCTAGGAGCTGGCCTGGTACTGTCAGCCAGGACTTGGTGTTGCTAGAAGCTGCCCTGATATCCACAATTAAGTTTGGTATTATCTCGTTGAACAGAAGCAATTTCACAAAACACCA
This sequence comes from Rousettus aegyptiacus, assembly GCF_014176215.1. Lineage (NCBI taxonomy): Eukaryota > Metazoa > Chordata > Mammalia > Chiroptera > Pteropodidae > Rousettus > Rousettus aegyptiacus. The sequence continues at coordinate 81,099,505 of NW_023416285.1, forward strand.
ACCTCACACAAGGCCATGCTGTGACCATGAAGTAGAAAGACAAAAGAAGACTACTCCATGATGTCTGAGCACAGACAAAGCATGAACTTTGTCCAAGATACAAAATTTCACTTCTACATCTATCCTGTCACTTTATACGAGTGACTGTTGTTCTTTACCAATCATGGCGCTTAGGTAGCTTTATCCCTCCCATCTTTTAGGTAACAGTTATTAAGATGCCCAAGCATAGAGTTAATTTCACTTCGAAACAGTATTTAATTCAGACCAAAGTTTCACCTCCTTGAATTTTTTCCCCGCATCACTTAGCAGAGTCCAAATCCTATAATGTTCTTTCTAACACCCTCCTATAAACACTCTACATTTCCCATTGTGTGTGTTCTCCTTTATTCCAGTGAGTCAACAAACCCAATTTGGTCAACTTCAGGTGTGATCTCCATAGAAATCTTTGGCTGGCGGTCATTGATGTAGCTATACCTATGTTTCCCTACAACGGAAAATTGAAAATAAATCAATCCACCATATTAATCTATAATTCAAATGATCCCATCAAAATGGAAAACTCCAATTTTTCACAGACTCCAATCATTAAAAAACCAAACATCAATTTGCTATTGCCCTAGCCTGGAACAGACCCAGTCTGAACTCTCATCATGTACCATGTTTGCAGTAACTGTAGCAAGTTCAGCCCAATGTTCCTTCAAATAAAGGAAAGCCTGCAACATAGACAGGTAAATGCTGTGCTCTATTTACTTTTTTTCCCTTTCTTCCCTTCTTGATTTTCCCCTCCTACTTCTCACTTCTCTCTCTCTCTCTCTCTCTCTCTCTCTCTCCTCTCTCTCTCTCTCTCTCTCTCTCTCTCACACACACACACACACACACACAGACTCTCTCTCTCTCTCTCTCTTTCTCTCTCTCTCTTGACTTCTTCCCTTTGAAACTTCAAATTTTTCAGTGGTTCCTAAGTTGAGTTTACTCAGAGCTGTAAGTGGCTCAGTTGTAGACTAAGTTCTTAAATCACACTTGTCACATCCATCGTTTAATGCAGCTCTTGTTGCTGTCCTGTTTGCCACTCTGACACTCTGAATTTGTCCCTGCCAGACTTCTTTCTGCTCTTTACATGCTTAAAAATAGCCACAACTTATTTCATCTTCTCAAGCAAAATAATAATCCTTATCACGTGTTCTAAAAGATGAAAGCTGGAAGCAATCCAGTTTGTCTTCTAATTTCTTCTCCCTCTTTCCCATGATCCACAGGCTACATTCAAAAGTAAACTTCAAGCAACAATGCCCTTACTTCTGTGTCCAAATCAAAGGTATAGCTCTCAAGATTGACAAACTTAAGGGAAATATTACTCACCTATCATAAGGCAAAATATTTTATAGCAAGTAATGTCTTAAGATGTTTTTCTTCCTCACTCTAAATAACCATCAATGCTTATTAACACCATACTGTACAATTCTTAATATTCTTTGAATCTCTGGTTCTACCTACATAAATGCCTAGGACAGAAGTAAGTGGTAAATAAAATTGGTTGAATGGTTTAATTTATCATCTGTGCTAAAAAATCAATGCATCCACATTAACCGAATTGAAGAAAAATCAATAGTGTAGGCAAGGAATAAAGTGACATGAAACAAAGACAAAGGGTCATTGTGTTGTATCTTCTTAAAGGTTTGCAAGAAACCACCTTGAAATTTGAGGCATAAAGAAACAGGCAATAGGTTAAGAGTTTGGTTGCTCAGGCTTTCAGAAGATCTGAAAATTGTGTTTTACCGTTTCTGTTTGCTTGTTTGTTTGTTTTTTAAATTATCTTATATATTGAAGGCAAATACATACACAGAAAAGTGCACAAATTTTAAATTCAGACAGCTCAATGAAGTATCACAAAGCGAACATACCCGTATAAGCACCATTCAGGTCAAGAAACAGAAAGAACATTGCCAATTTAAGGAATAACCAAAGACCGTAATCGAACCTATATTGAGGCTGAATCCCCAGCTTGCAAAGCAAAGGAGAGCCTTCTAACTCTGCAGGAAGATCACTAGTCTCTTTGAGTGTATGTGAGGAAAAAGCACAGGGCAAAACAAAGTTCCTTTTAAACAACATAGGCTTCTCAAAGACACTTTTTAATTGGTTACAGAATGTGATTGATTAATCTCTCCTAAGTATTGGTCATCATCACAGTGCAATGTCATTTGGGCAGGCGTTATACCATACCCAGCTCTCAAAAGGCTTAGGGTCATCCAACAGCCAAGACCTAATGGACAAGTACAAGGTTCTAGCAGGAATTTTCTATGAATTGAGTACATCTTAACCTCTCCTCGTACCTCTTCCCAACCACTATCACATCCATTCTCTTCAAGTTGAAACCACTACCCTAACTTCTGACTCCAAAAATTATGTTTCCGAACTCTAGATAAGTGTACTAATATACTGTATGTTCTTTTTATGGAGGTAAAATTCAAATAGCGTAAAATTAACTATTTTAAAATGAACAATTCCATGGTATTAAGTGCATTCACAATATTGTACAACTACTATCTCTTATTGGTTCCACAACTTTTTCATCATCCCAGAATCTATATCCATTAAGCAGTCACTCTCCCTTTGATCCCTGGCTACCACCAATCTGCTTTCAGTTTCAATGGATTTATCCATTCTATAAATGTTATACAAATGGAAGCATAAAATATACACCCTTTTATGTCTGACTTCTTTCACTTCGGATAGTTTTTGAGGTTCATCCACATTGTAACATGTATTAGTACTTCATTTCTTTTTATGGTTGAATTATATTCCATTGTATGTATATGCCGCAATTTGAGTATTTATTTATTGATGGGCATTTGGGTTCTTTCATCTTTGGCTATTGTGAATCATGTTGCTATGAACATGCATGTACAAGTATTGGTTTGAGTCCCTGCTTTTCAATCCTTTGAAAACATACCTAGGAGTGAAACTGCTGGGCCCAGCATTTTAAGTATTTTATCCCACTGCTTCTGCTTTGTGATTTTTAATGAGAAATCGGGTGTTAATTATATAGAGGATCCCTGTATATGATGAATTACTTCTTTCTTGCTGCTTTCAAGATTCTCTCTCTGCCTTTGGAATTAACAGTGTTATTATAACAATCACAATGTGAATTTTTTAAAGTTTATCTGATTTAGAGTTCTTTCAGCTTCTTAGATGTATAGGCTATTTCTTTCTAAAATGTGTAGTTTGGGGCCGTTATTTCTTTAAATATTCATCTTGCCCCTTCCTCTCTTTCTTCTCCTTCTGGGACTACCATAATGTGTATGTTGGTACACTTTATGGTGTCCCAGAGGTTGTCTGATTTCTTCATTTTTCTTTATATTTTTCCCTTTTCTTCTGACTGGAAAATCCCAATTGTCTTATCTTTAACTTTTCTAATTATCTATTCTGCCTATTCAAATCTGTTGAACCCCTCTAGTAAATTTTTTATTTCAGTTATTTTACTACTCAGCTTCAGAATTTCTATTTGGTTCTGTTTTATAATTTTCATCTCTTTATTGATATTTTCTTTTTGTTCAGACATTGTTCTCTTGGTTTTCTTTAGCTCTTTCATCATATTAAAGACGGTTTAGTTAGAGTCTTCTAGTAAGAAGACTCTGGGCTTCCTCAGCAAAAGTTTCTGACAAAGCTTTTTTTTTTTTTTTTCCTGTGAATAGGCCATACTTTCCTGTTTCTTTGTATGTCATGCCCTTTTCTTTTCTTTTTTTTTTTTTTTTTTTTTTTTTGAAAACTGGACATTTTGCATAGTAGGATGTTATAACTCTGGAAATCAGATTCTCTCTGTATCTTGGATTTGCATTTGTTGATTACTCATGGTTACAATCATCCATTTGTTTGGTGACTTTTTCAAACTGTTTTTGTAAAGACTGTATTTCTTGTCATGTGTTGTCTCTGAAGTCTCTGTTCCATTATCTCAGCAGTCATCCAATGACATGACAGAGATTTCCATAAATACATGGAGCCAAAAAGAAAAAAAAAAGTACTTCCCTTGTTTTTGCAACCTGGCTCTGAGGTGGGACATTCCTTCAACACTGAGCCATGCCACCAACATTGTTGCCTTAGTCTTCATTTCCTGCTTGCCTGGAGCCCACAGATCCACCATAGATGCAAACAAAAGGTCTTCTCGGATCTTTTCAAAGCACGAACCCAGCTGTATGCATATACATTTCACTCCAGCTTCTGCGGTATTATGTGAGAGCCCTTTCAAGCCCTTATTCTCCCAAGAAACTTTCTCCTCAGCTTCCTCTTTTCCAGGCTTTTGTGTCTGTCTGATGCTTTCCCCATTTACCATCCCTTTCCCCAGGTGACTACAAGTAGTATATGTCTCTTAAAACTTCCCCTTTTTCCTCCTCCTCCTCCTCTTCTTTTTCTTTTTCTTCTTCCACCTGTTCTTCTACTCCTCCTCTTCCTTTTTCTTCTTGCTAAACATTGTAAAGCTTATTCATGTTGTTGAATATAACCAGAGTTGAATTTTTAAACAAACTCTACTGCTGCCCAGAAAACCACTTCAGCTCCGGGTGGGCAAAATAAAGGTCAGCCTCTGTTCCAGTCCATCAGAGAACAACCAGACAGGTCAAAACGCACAACTGCAGGACTTTAAGAATGAGGTCTACATTAAGCACTAACAAGTCACACCAGGAACAATAGCCACTGTCCCCATGGCTTTCCCCATGCCAAAAATGGAGAATATTAAGCAGACGAGTGAAAACAATACAACACTTTCTTACCAAAATTCAGCTACCTTTTTCTTCATTGAACAGTTTCCTGGTTGCTATAAATTTTTTATTAGATTCCACAGCTCAGAAAAAGTTTTTCATTTGCATAAATATGATGTTTTGCTTATTAAAATAATAAACAAAACAAAATATTGACTTCTCTCCTGGAGCCTCTTCATGATAATGTAAAGCATTTGGCTTTCCTAAAAACATGTCTATAGAATTTTTTTTTGAAGAGTAATTTCTTGACTCTCCGCCACTCATGTCATTTTATGTTATTATCTTAAAGATATGACTTTCTTTTGCAGGCAAAATAAGGATCTTCCAAAGATATGAAGCATTCTGGGGCATTCCAGGTTTTCCAATCAGGAAAGTAGCTATAGAAATGGGGGGGAAAGGGGGATGATATTATTATTAGACTTGGGGGTAAATGGTCATAATGAAAGGCAACTCCTTAATCACTTTGTAGCACATGAGCCTCTAAAGACAAATGGATTTACCTATACAGGTCAACAAATATGGCTGATTTTGGAACCAAGCTGCAAGTTATAGTACAAAATTCCAATGAACACTTAGTAAATTTAACCCAAACAAAGATGACAGTTCAGATAGTAGGGTTAAATGTATATAACTTCTAGCAAAGTATTCATCAACTGTGTATTTATTTGAACAAAAACCATATGCACTTATGTCAGCCTTCTGTGCGTAGACATACATAGCTTAAAAATCATTACAAAAACAGTTCAATACTGTTCAAAGTATGAGGATAAGGCCATCTCAGGGATACAGAAAATTTCACCACAGGCCCTAGGACAGACCATCCGAGTTGTTTAGAAATAAGACATCTACCTCTGCCCATTGTCTCAAGCTGAGGTACCAGTGGAAGTAACAGGATCATATGGTTTCCAAATAGGAGCTATAAGGCACTAGCTCATTCTGTCCTTGTCTGACATTTCTTTTTCTGTCTTCAAATGTTTATTTTAATTTTAACCTAGTTGAACCGTGTGATTCAGTAGGAGGTAGAATGGGTAAAAGATATTAAGGATGGTTTATTTACCTATCATTTTCCTAGGTCCATTTTTCTAAAGTGATTCAACAGAGGATTTGTTATTTAGAGTAAGGTCTTCCCACGAGAGTCTAAAAGAGAAATATAGGAAGCTGTCTTTCCCAAACTATGCCAGTTCATGCTTCCTTTAGTCTTTAGGCTCATTGTAATTCTCTGCCAGCTTTAGTGGTGATTGAACAACTGCTTTTCCTTAGTTAAAGCCAAGCCTCAGCCATACTCTGGACCTCTGACAGAGGAACAACCACAAAGCCCCCCATCCTGCTGGTCAAACTCTGTTGCAAAGAATGGCCCATGATAGACAAAAGCCATCTGGGTCTGTCACAGGTATTACTTTACAGTAGACCACAGGAATGACCAACAGACTTGGAGGGAACCCATAGACTAGATTTCCACAAATAGAGTAGTATTTCCAAGAAAAGAGGTTTCTTGAGGTCATTACTTACATCAGACATCTTGCATTGGTCTAGGTGCCTCTTGGAAACCACTCCACATCTTCTCAGCCTTACCTGTTTTCTTTTTGCAACCACTGCTGTTAGGACTCATTCTGTGTAGAATCTAACCAGAGGTGCAACCTGATAGCACCTGGGCTAAGATTTCCACTGCCAGCCTGGCATGGTGGGTGACATGTGGGGGAATCAGCTTGGCATTTACACATGAGCAAACTAGAAGTTGGGCAGATAATAATTAATGTCCTGCGGGGCAAACCTTTGACATAGAGGGAACAGAACTGATGGATAAATACACCTCCCTTTCCTTCCCCTAGGTGGATTGTCCCAAGGCACATCTCAGGCACCCCCACAGGGTCAGGCACAGAATCTGTGACTTTCACATCCTTGTCTTTCACTTCTGCTCCTCGATCATACTCCCCAGTAAAGTCTATGTACTTGAGCCTTGAGTATGTTGCCATATCTGGGAAAACCCAGGCAAAGACACTAGTCTATTTGTAATCTCCTGTATCTTCGAGTTTTCATTTTGTCGTGTTTGATGAAAATTTTTTTTCCTATGCTCTCAAGATCCTGAAAAAGAGTAGCCCTCATTTTTTGGATGGAAGGAGAGAAGAAAGAAAGGGGAAGAAGGAAGTAAGGGAGCCCGGAGAAGGAAGGAAAGAGGAAGAGGGACCGGGGGAACGGAGGGGAGGGCAGAAGAAGGGAAGGCAGGGTACAGGAGAGGGGGGAGGGGGAGCAGAACCAAAGCCCTCCTTATTCCTTACTCGAGAGCAGCTGCCTGGCTCCCCTGATGGGCTGCGGCCCCATGACATTCTGTCTTGTCTCTTCCATGTACTTTTATGTTGTCTACATCTTTATACAGTGTATTTGCCCTGGTTTTTTGTATAATTTCACTTTCTTTATGACCTTGTAAAGGGCATGATGCACTCACATTCTTGCCATTAACAAAAGAAGTCATGTGCACTTAATAAATTCAAGTTTGTTCCTAATGAGATAATATGCAAACACTACATTGGTTTCTCAACTTTTGCATATTTTAAATGATGGCAATAGAAACTTGACTGATCTTTCTCAAATACCAATCTCATCACATCATTTGCCTGCACAACAATGTGCAACTCCCCTGCCATCATTTTCCTTTCCTTTTGTACTTTTACTAATCTTTGGGAGTTACATTTAAGGCTTCCCATCTTCTTTCTCCTTCCCTGTCTTTCTCCGATTATGCCCCTCCTCTGGATCCAAGCCATTCTGTCTTCTCACCACATATAATGTGCTGTTCTGACCTCAGACCTCCCCTAACTTATGATATCTAGTTTGAATCTCTCGGATCGTGCCATTATTCTATCCCTTGTCAACAGTTGCACATTGAGTAAATGTGGATTACTGCTATACTGCTGATTAAGCCCGCATTACAGAAAAAGAAAGAGAAATTGTCCCCTATTTTGCTCTAATGGGACAGTTATTTAAAAAGGATGTCATTTAGGATTTAGATGTTTTCATGTACCACATATTTGTAATAGTATGTATCATCATGTCGTGTTACCTATATATTATTTGGCAATTGGAAAAGTGGCTTTCAGTTCTTGTTATTTTTTTATGTATCTTGTATCTCTGTCCCCAACATATGGCTTCATTTGCTGATGGAATGGGCATGTACCCATGGCCTCAGTTTGTTCTACTACCCCTCTGCCCCCTCCAATTTGGAGCTGTGTGTCACAAAGAGAAGGTGCTCACTCAGCATGTCAGGAGGTATGCAGGACTTCCATTCACATCCAGGGCAAGTAAAGGCAGTGGAAAAATTAACCCCTGGTCCCTTTTTCTGACTGCTTTTCTAGGATCCCACATCCATCTCTTATCACCAGTGGACATGGAATAGTTGCTACTAGGATTAAGTCACAGCTAAGACTTTTAAACTAGAGGAAACATTTTCTAGACATACACATTAACATGTAGGTGTGCATAAATGAATATATGCATGCATGTATGCATGTATGTATATATTTCCCCCCACTTTCTTGAGAGTAAAGGCGATGCCTGTGGATTAAATCATCTGTGCAACCATTAAACAATAGCTTCAAGTGGGAACACCATAAATACATGTAATCGATATTATTATTTTATCCCATTCCCTGCCCGTCTGCTTTCTTCCATGTAAAGGTTGCCTGCCATCTTCCAATTGCTTAGACACAAAACCTGGAGTTATCCTCACCTCCTCTTTCTCTCACATGCCCATTCCATCAGCAAATCCTATTAGCTCTACCTTCCGAGGATACTCAAATATGATTCTTGTCACTACGATCCAAACAACCATCGTCACTCCTCAAACTGTATTTGAAAAGCCTTCTCAATATTTTCATTACCTCTACCCTCACTTCCCCTTTTCAGCCTATTTTCAAGACAATGACTTCTGCAATCTCATTAAAACATAAGTCAGATCATGTCACTCTACTCAAAAGCCTACAAGGGACCCCAATTCATATGGAGGAAAAGTCAAAGTACATGGAACAGCCTATAGGCTCGTCAAGTTAGGGAGCACCAAGACAACCCACACTTTGGACACCCAAGACAACCCTTAGCTTTTCACAGAACTCACCGACAGCTGATATACTCGTGGTTATGGTTTATTACAGCAGAAAGATACTGATTAATCAGCCAAGAAAAGATCTACAGGGGGCAGAGTCCATCAGAGTTACACATACAGAGCTTCCACTTGTCCTCTCCCAGGGGAATTGTGGACAGTGCTAACTTCTCCTGGCAATGATGTGTGACAATACACGTGTAGTACTGTCACCCAGGAAAGCTCATCTGAGACTGGGGGTCCCACGTTGTTTTGAGGGTTCAATCACATAGACATAATTGACTGTCACAGGGTGACCTTTAGTTTCCACCCCCTCCAGAGATCAATCTGATACCATGTGACCGAAAGCCCCCATCCTAAATCACATTGGTAGACTATCTGGTGTGATCCAAGATCCCATATAAAAAGACATTCAACCCAAGGGCTTACAATCGCCTCCCAGGGCTTGAGAGCAAAGGCCAGACCTCTCTTTAGGTCATGTTAACTCCCACAGAGCCGTACGCAGTCAGGCTCTCCGCCGCCTCACAGGCCTCCTTCTCATCACTCTCCCCTTCACCCCCTCTCTCCAACCACCCTGGACTCCTTGCTACACCCAACATGCTCAGGACACTCAAGGACTTTGCACTTGCTGTTCCCAATTCCTGCTACCCCTCCCCAGCTGAGCATGTGCTTTGTTCCCTCACATACTTTAGGTCTCTGCTCAGAATCTCCCTGCTAGTAACCCCCTCCCCCATCCATCATCCGATTTAAAACAGCAACACCACGCCTACACACCAGGCTTCCCAGGCGCCTCCCAGCTTCGCTTCGCACCCCCCCCCCCAGCACTACCTCCTAAGCTTTTGTCTGCCGATGGTCTCACCCCACATACTCCACGCTCCCTGCTGGCCAGGATCTTTGCTGCTTCCTTCACCACTCTGTGGCAGCATCTAGAACAGTGCCTGGCACAGAGTAGGTGTTCAACAAATACTCAGGGAATGAATGAGTCTGTGTGCCTCCAAAGCATGAGTGAGGAACTAGCTGGCCATAGGGGGTGAGGAAATCGCTCCTCCAGGAGTCATCTTGGTTTCTTTTAGACAGTAATTAGATTTTTTTTTAACAAGTGTAAAAGAAAGAGCTAGTGTTATAACCCAGTTTTATGCCCAGACTCCGCCTGTTGGAGTTTCTCTGCCCATCCTCAGAGCCTGGAAGTCCCTGGTTCAGTTTACTTTGTTTTTTCCTGCCCTCCTTCATTTACCCGCTGATGATCTTACAGGGGATTATAAATGATGCCAGTGTTTGACAGATGGGAGAACTAAGCGGGATGATCTGTCAGATCTTGACCAGCTCTTGTAGTCCAGGTTCAAGTTCCTGAACTATTTGTTTGACCTCTTCTCTCTGCCAGTGTTGCTCTTCTCTCTTCTCTCCTCCGCTGCCCTGGCTGCCCTCTGACATCTCCCTCCAGCAGCCCCAGCAGCTGAACCCCACCCCCCAAGCCCAGTGAGTTGGTGGCTGTATCTAAGGGGCAGGAGGAAGGGAACAGTCACCTGATGGTTTCATTAAGTGTTTCTTTTCTTGCACCCTGGAAATCTCTGAGGCACAGTCTGATAACTCTTACACCCTCTAGGGCCACCTTTAGGGCCCTAGGGGATTGGTCTTTAAGACTAATCTGCCCTCAAGGCCTACTACATCTCCCCCAAACCTGCAGGCAGCAGGCTAACTGCTGCTACAGCAGCCAACTCCACCTTCATTCTGACAATAAAACTAGCCCAAGCTCCCCTCCACCCTCCTCTAAACCGTCCATCAGAGCAGCTGATTGCAATCAGCTGTCAGGGGAAGAGGAGCTAATTAAACAAATTCATACAAACCCCTTGTCACAGAGCCCAAAGGAATCATCTAGAATTTAGCAAATCTCCACCCTGACTGCACGTTAGAGTCACTAGGGTAGCTTTTGGAAAACTCTGATGCCAGGTCTGTTTCAGGCCAACAGATTCACAGCTCAGGGACAGAAGGGGACGGCGCAGAACATGAGGGCGGGGCAGAGCATGGGGGCGGGGCAGAGCGCAGCTAGGCCAGAACCCTAACCACTGCTCAGGGGGCACCTACGACAGGCCCTTTAGGGGTTTCCAGAGGCACGATCACCTCAACCTATGATCCCGTTCGTGACCTCAGAGTGAACCGCCCCCCTCCCCTCCAAAACAAATGGGCTCAACTCTGTACCTTCCCACCTCTGCTCAGTGGACCGAGGGGCAATTTGGGGGAAAAGGACTCACAATAATATTCTTGGAGATATTTGTGATGACTCAAAGCCAGGAGGCTTTACTCATTGTTTGCCCCTACATTGACCTCTCTCAAAGTACTCCACACCCACCACACCTCACCTCACCCAGGAGAATATGAGCCTACAATCTTGGTTGTAAAATGATGCTGAGAACCCGAGTGAACCTCTCCGTGCATCTGTATGAACAGTAGCGGCATCTTCTCAGGTGCCACCAGGAAGTGCTGTCACCAGGATGGCCCTGGATGGCCTCGAAATTCTTGGAAACTGGGACATAACCCACCAAATTTGCCAACACATCCTACAGCAAAAAGGGAAAACATGTTTTTAGCCACATAGCTTTGGCCCCATCGATTATGACTTATAAGGATTCCCAGCTCTGAGAGGGGAGGTCTGAGCCAGAAGCCTCTCCTGGTTCCTTGATGGCACCCATGTGCTATGTTCATGTCAGGCGGGAAAGAGTAGCAGAGAGCAGAAAATGAAAAGGCAAGATTGGCTTATTCTTTTCCTTTCGTCCAGTCAGATGATGCATAATAAATACTGCCTTTCTTGCCTAAAAATAAAACTCTGAAAAGCTCTCATGAGTGTGTGTGTGTGTGTGTGTGTGTGTGTGTGTGTTGAGCCATCAGGTATTAACTTACTCAAATTCCAGCCCCCACATTTGCGTCTTTACCTACATCTGTACTCACCCTCCTAATTGCCAGTTCTGTCGACTGGTCCTCCTGGGTCGGTGTGCAACGTTTGACAATAGTGACCATTCCCATCATGAAATTTGCTCTCCAGTGGCTTCTGTGATGTCGCACTTCCCTGGTTCTCCTCTGGGTCCTTTGGCTACACTAATTCAGCCTTCTGCCTTCCCTTCCATTTTGATGCTCTTCATGTTATACTTCTAGCCCTTTCCTATCCATACGTCCGGGGGCTTCGCCTACACCATGGCCTCGCACATCACCTATGCTGACGACTTAAGTCATTTCTCTCCCAGTCACCTGGGAGAAATCTAGGCATCATTGCGATCTTCTCCATCTTCTGATTAATACACCCACAACCAGTCAAAGACCCTGCCCTGCCTCTGTTAGTGCTTGAGCACCTCTCGTGTCTATTGCCCTCCCTTCCACACACACAAACACACATCTGTGCCACATCGACTTGACTTCCAGTCTCATCATCTCTCTTCTGGACTATTGTGATTGTCTCCAAATAAGGCCTCCCTCTTCTAGTCTCAGCATCTGCCCTCCTTCTCCACATGTTACCAAAGCAATCATTCTAAGGAGCAAATTTTGATGTGTTCCTCCTCACCCTGGAGTCCCACCTGGAAGCTCTTCACTGGGAAGTAAAACTCGAGCACATAGCTGACATAATGGCATAAATCTTATTGGATTTAAGCGGGAGCATGAGTGATAGATCAGTCAGGGTCCAGCCAAGAAAATGAAAAACTAGTCTAGATATTTCAAACAGGAGGAATTTAATACAGAGAAGTGGTTACACAAGTGATGGAGGATCTGCGGATCCAGAAGACAGTGAGTCAATCAAGAGATTATCATGGAAGAGGCAGTGGGTCTGGCCTAGAATTTGGGGCCACCCTAGAGAAGCCGGAGCCACAACAGGGACGTCTGTCCAGAGCAGGAGCCTAGAAGAGAGAGTTACTGCTGGAGATGTCACCTGGAGCAGAGAGAGAGAACAAAAAATATTCTGGCTTCTCCCTACCTCTTAACCCCAGTCTCATGTCAGTGCCGCCTCTTGCCCAAGCCATCCGGAAGTCAGATCAGCAGTCCTGGAAAGTGCAGTTCCCTACAGTACGGAGCAAGGGGAGGGTAGGAAACAGATGAGACAGAAAACAAGCAAACAACTAGCATAGGGGTGTAGGACATTTAGGCATCTGTGTGTGTGTGTGTGTGTGTGTGTGTGTGTGTGTGTGTGTGTGTTTCACAGACAGAAAGCTTAGTTATAAGACTGATTCCTCGTGGGACCTCAGGAAATCTCTAGGCATGGTTTGCACAAACTTACCTCTCAAAAACCTCTTCAAACTAGTCAACATATTTGCCTCCTAAATACAGAAGGAATATTTCTTGGCTCAAATCATTCCCTCCTACCTGGAATAACATTCTTGCTCTCTCAACTTATTTACATCCAACCTATCTTCAAAATCCCGATTTAATTCCTGTCTCTTTCACTAGCATTTCCTGACCACTACCATCAGGACATGGTGGGCAAATATCATTTCTAGTTGAACATGGGATGGCTGAAAAGTTGCAGGATATACCATTAAAATCTCTTCCATATAACTTTAGATGTTTCCTTCCATGAGAAAAGACTTCTATGACTGTAATTTCTGGCCTCTTACCACTTCTTACTCATTCTGTCCAAAAGAAAGTGAAGAAACTTCTGAGAAGACTATACGGAGCATTCTTGGCTCAGCTCCACTCCTTTCTCTCTTGGAAGTGAACTCGAGTGCAGGCACCAGGAGTTCTCTGTTTCTCCATACCCTCAGTCTCACCTAGTCCATGCCAACGTGAATGCGGGACAAGTATGTTAAATTGTGAAAGTATTTTGCAGGTTCATTTGCTTCTCACAGTGAGCTATTGCTTCTAACTTAGCCTCTACTGGTGATAGAGGAATATTGTGGCCCCACTGCTACTCTGAGTCTCTTAGCTTTTTCAGAACTTGAGCAGGATAGAGGGCTGCTATTTATCAGTCCCTTTAAGAAACTCTAACTTATGACTTGTATTTCAGGCTCTAATTCATAGATTCCTGGACATCCACTTGTTTTTTTAATAAAACACATCTCTAACACTAACTTATTTCTTTCTGACCTTAGCGATGGCTTGGAATTTCTCTGGTTTGAAATGTCAGTAATGTGGACCCTCGTCATTGCTATGATTGCTTGATGACTTAATGTCCTGCCTCCCTGCTCTTTACCAGAGCAACCAACCCAACTGGGACAAGTCATGTCCAGCCCACAGTGATCTCTGACTGTTCTGAGCCCTTGGTGAGGCATCATAGCATGGTTGCTAAGATCATGGGCTCTGGAGCCAGGCTGCCTGCATTTGAATGGCCTTCCCACTTAACAGCTGTCTAGCCTGGGGCAAGATACTTAAACTCCCTATATTATGGCATTACATAATAATTGATGTTCATAAAGATGATGTGAATCATCAAGCAAAATTCAAAATCTGCTCAACTTGCTCTGTTGAAGAGAGTCAAAAAATATACAGCACAATCTAGAAATATTTATATCTACACTGGTTTTTAAATTGTTGGTGCTTAAACTGCTAAGCTTTGATTATCCTGAAAAACAAGTTATAAAGTGTGCATCACTTTCTGACACAGCTATATAATTGAAGTGTGAATACTGAAACTTTGCAGAAGGCAACATAAGAGAGTGGAAGAGGTCTAGATTCAAAGGCAGACCTGAGCTTGAATCCTGTCTCTGCCCTTTAGTGTATAAATTCATGTAAGGTATTTTACCTCCCTAAGCACTTGTGTCTGTATGTGAAAGTGAGGATAAAAATTACTACTTGCAAAACCACCACGAAGCTTAAATGAAATAATGGAGGTGCAAGAAGACACATGGACACTGACTCTAGGTGGGGGAAGGTTCTTAACAGCCATACCTGCAAACTTTTGGGATTGGACTAAGTGCTGTTAAGTGAAGTCAGACAGGATTGTTCTGCTGATCTATGTATTTGCCCCTAGAAATAGGGAGACCTCTTGAAAGGAAAGAGATCTCTTCTCTTCGCAATTTAAAATCATTAAAATATGTCTGCCGGTCTCGAATGCACTAACCAAGGCCTGATTACACAAAAGTAAAGGACAATAAGTTACCTGATAATCCTTCACGTGGGTGAGGGAAGATGAAATGCCAAGGTAAGCTTCTCTCTTGTTAAAGGCTGGGAAACAATAATAAGCATTCACCCTGGGTCTCTGAGTGTTCAACATTATCCTCATTCAGCCACTCTGGTGACAGGCTCATGCTTAGACAAAAAGCCATGTGAGTGACTCTAGAGAGCTTGATGAAGCTACATGAAATTCACAAAGCATATCCAAAGCAGTGCTCAGAGGGAAATGTATAGCCTTAAAAAATTAAAATAAGCATCTAACTTAAGAAAAAGCAGACAAAAGGAATTAGTAAAGATAAAAGCAGAAAAAGTTTAAAAGGAAAAAATTATAGAATAAGTAAGTATATCAAAGAGCTGGTCATAGAAAAAATATCCCTTTTTTATGCCTGTTGAGTATGCATGTGTTACATATTCAAAAATTAAATCACAAGGTAGATGACAGACGGAAAGAGAGAGAAGAGCAGAACGTTCGTAGAGGTAGGACCCTGGCTCCTCTTAGCTCCCTTGAAGGAGGTTAATAGTAAGGAAAGGGACGGTCTTGTCCTGTTTCGGGGCACCATGTGGCTTCCACCTGGGCTTGCCAAGGGAAACGCATTTTGTCAGAAGAAATAGCTCTCTTGGGGCTCCCTCTAATGATGGCCAGCCCAACTCCCTTCCACTTTTTTCCTTCTCTGTCAGTACATTTTTCTTCTCTACCTTAAGAATATATCAGAATCGCACCAGTTCTCATTAACTTTACCACGGCCTCACTGGTCCAACCTCTCTGCCTCTCACTTGGATTACCATAATCCTAACCCATCTCTCTGTCTCCACCCTTGTCCTCTGCAGTTTATTCTCCATGAGGAGTCACAGTGGGTTTTTTTTTTTTTTTTTTTTTAATAACATGTCATGTCATTCCTCCACTCAAAACCATCCAGTGGCTTCCATCTCACTCAGAGTAAGTGCCCAAGTCCTTCCAGGGTCTACAGGGCCTTTGATAATCTACCTCATACACACACACAGACACACACACACACACACACACACACACACACACACCAATTTATCCCTTACCCTTCTTCCTCCCCTGCGCTCCCTAAGCTCTTGCTCACTCCCAGTAGTGCCTTCGCCCCTGTGATTCTTCCTGCTTGGGACTGTTTCCTCCCACAGTGCTTCACTCCCTCACACCCTCCAGCTCTCTGATCAAATATCAGTTTATCAGTGAGGCTTTCCCAGAACACCAATTTCAAATAGCAAATCTCTCAGCCAATCATAGTTTACTCTTCCCTGTCTATTTTCCTCCATAGGTCTGAGACACATCACTTACTGCATTTGTTTGTTTTCTATCTCCTTCCATTAAAATGTAATTTCCTGAAGTCAGAGACCAGGTCTGCCTTGCTCATTGTATCCCCAGTGCCAAAAACTATTTCTGGAACATTGGAAGTGCTTAGTAAATATAAGAAAGTGGATGGACAAATGAATGAACAAATAGATGAACGTGTGGATGAATGGATGCGCCTGTGGTGCTGAAGCAAGAATACCACTGTGGTAAGTGTGTGGATGCTTTGGACATCTAAGTAAGCTGTCTCTGGCCTTCTTTCCTAGTTCCTCCCCCAATCAACCAAAGAGTACTCAGAAGGAGCTATGTCCTACTCACTTTGTGGAAGGAGTCCATGGATTCCAGCATCTGGGTGATGTGAGGACTTTTCAGATGTATGTACACAGTACCCAAGGCAACAGCACCAGCAATAGTACCACACTGGTGGCCAACCTCTGGCGGCCAGCATCTAGACCAAGATACCTCCACATCCATGGTTATGGAGTCCGCCAGCCCCAAGGAAAGTATCTAATTGCTCTCCTATAAAGCAGTAAACCTGACTAGGATAGTGGTCCAGTGTGTGTGAGCATCTGGAAGGGGGTCCTTGGTATATTGGGTTGGGGGGTCTCAGTAGGTATGCAAACATATTTGCTGAATGCATGATGAAGAAAATACTGGATTTCTTGCTAATTTGGGCAGACAAAGATTCAGAGTTATATGTAGGTTACCAATAAAGGAGAAATATTATTTTTACCCCAACCTGTAAATATTCTTTATATACCTTGTCAGTGTCCAGTAGGTAGAATTTACTCAGTAAATATTAGTTTATTCTTTTTTTTTCAGCCCCCAAATGTCTTGCACCATCCTGGAGTATGTGCCCCCCACACACATACCTCAGTATGTACATACACTTCTTGTTAACTGAGTATATCAGTCAGGGTCTCCTGAGAAACAGAACCAATAGGATATATAGAGATATATACAAAGTGGTTTGTTATGAGGGGTTAGTTCATTAGATTATGGAGGCTAAGAAGTTCCATGGTCTGCCATTTGCAAGTCGGAGGCCCGAGAAAGCCGGTGGTGTAGTTCCTTCCCAAACCTGAAGAGGCAGGAGAGGGTGAATGTCTCACTCAAGTGGAGTGAGTAAATTTGCCCTCCCTCTGCATTTGTGCTCTATCTAGGCCCAGCCTCATTGGAGAGAGCAACCTCCTTTACTCAGTCTACTGATTCAAATGCTAGTCTTTTATGCAAACACCCTTCCATGCTAGTCTTTTATGCAAACACCCTTCCAGACACACAGAGAAATGTTTTACCAGCTATCTGGACATCCTTTAGCCCAGTCAAACTGACATATAAAATTAACCACTGCACCAAGTGAATAGTAATCATAATATATTTTTCCCATGGTAGTAGATCCAAGGGAAAACCTCTTATACTCTCTCGTCCAATATAATAGGAGAGTATGTCTTTTGGTATGGTGTGTCTGGTTATTAGCTTTAAACTGTCTTTATGACCTGATATTAACTGTGGTCTTTATGGCCAGTAGATGCAGAATCACTTATGTCTTGTCTCTGTGCCTAGATTCTAAAAGCTTGGAAAGAGACAGAGCTTCTAAAACTATATGTGACACCAGGGTTGATATTGGGCTCAAAAGAAAACAAGAGAGTCAACCACTGGTCTCCAGAATTTTCTTGGATTTAAAGTTAGATGGATTTTTCTCCAAAATCTGTCCTCAGACTTACCAGCAATACAAGGCTTCTAGCCACATAATGATATTTTTTACATAAATTTCTGGGTTTTCCTGGTATTGAAAAATCACTCAAGTAATAGATGTTCCTTTGGCTCCTTCATGCCAATAATTTATCTGTCCACCCAACACCCATCCTGCCCCCACTAAGGGACATTTTAGATATAATTAAAACGACAGAACAAAACAGATCTTAAGCAAAGTCCTTACCCTTTGAGGAGAGTCTCGCGATGCGAGAAAGGGACTGAACATTTGGAATGGACTTTCTAGTCTACAAAGTAAAGATCAGCTTAATCACTTGCTTTCATTTTCCTTCTTACTCCCCTGCATAACTGAACTCTGAGAAGGGGAATGGAAGCCAGAGGCCCTCACTTGCTGGTCCTCCTGTCCAGCTCCCTGCATGGACACAGACAAGAAGCACGGCTAGGCCGGGATGCCCTGTGCTACTGTCCCAGCTCATAGCCCTATATAAAATACATTGTTCTCTTTAGAAGAGAAAATCATGCAAACTGCAAAAAATGTAGCATTCAAAGAGCCTTAGGCGAGCAGCTCTTCAGAAACAATTATCTCACAAACCGTGGGTGCACCTTTTTTTTCCTTCCACTTTTTGGCAAGGGAGCCTTTAGGAAAAGTGACTTACTGTTGCCTAACAGGATTAAATCCTTAACCGAAGCATTTTCGTCTAATCCATCCACTATTTTCTAATCCCCTGTGAGTCAGAATGTAAGGAAAAGTTTCTATTTTGACTCAAACCCCACATTCTTAGAGGTCCCCACACCCTTGCATGCTTCAGACCACCTTTACTGAATAGAGTGTTCCCACGGGACCCCCCAGCTGGAGGCCTAAGGTGGTTGCGGTACATTTGCAAAGGCCCCTTCTCCCTCTGCTCTATACTTGCTTATCTGACCAACACCTTTTTCTTTTTTTCATATTTGTTTGTTTGTTTGTTGTTTTCATGTACACACATCTGAGATGCTCCTTCTTGAGGCAGATAACTCCCCAGATCTTTCAAGAAGAAGGCCTCTGGAGGAGCATCCCGGTGAGCTGACCCAATGTTTCATTCCACAATACAGATTTTATTTTGAAAAATCTTAACCAGAAGCTTCATATAGCAACACCAACTTGTTCTAACGTATTCCTATTTAAGTGGAAATGTAATGAAAATAATATTGAAGTCAGAATTAAAATACTTAGATTTTTAGGCAAGTTCTACCTGCTAGCTGAGTCACCAATATTTCTGAATCTCAGTTTTCTCATCCATTAGAGGGGGCTAATAATACCCACGCAGGAATCTTCACAGATAAGAAAGATAATCATATATAAACAGACCTCATAAGCTACAATGTGCTCTATGAATACAAGGTATTATTGTTTTCCACTCTAAATTTTGTTCTTGTTTGAATTATAGTGTCCCCTTCATTTGATATAAACACAGAATGTTATTCTAGTGTTATCTTCTGCAGAGGTTGTCCACCCACATAAGTCTTTGTTATCACTGGTCCCTTGGACAATCCTACTGGCCTACAAAAAATAATATTAATGTTATTTAATCCTGGATTATCAAGGCTTTTCTGTTTGGCAGGTGTTACTGCTATGTTGGCATGAGATTAGACTATTAGGAAAGGTAAATGTTTTGCAGAAGTATTTATTTCTCTAGCAGAACAAGACTTTGCACAATTAATTCACTGGAAAGATTCATATAATGTATGATACGACGGGATTCCTCCCCATGAAATACTGCCGTCGCAAAGCAAAAGAGCACAATTGACTTTTATTAAGTATTTTAGATTCCCGTTTATGTAAAGGGAGGGAAAAGAAATTTACTCTGAATTTTAAAGTGTTATTAAAAACTGAGGTCCTGGCTTCTCTGTGCTATGCTGATCCCTCTTCTATTCCACAAGACACTCAGTGCCTTTGGCGTGTCCCCAGGCCGAAACTGAAAGTACACAGACCTGTGTGCGTGTTCGCAGCAGCTGTTCACTAAGGCACTTACATGTGCTGAGCACAAGAACAGACACCATGACAAATTATCTCTGAGAAAGAGGCCAGGGAAAAGCCCAGCCTTCCAGTCCGTGAATCCTGAGATGTCTCAGTGGCCCAAATACGCTCCCTCTTCTCCCTCTGGCTGGATCAGAGAACATTCTGGCTTTTGCAAGGGTAAGTTTATCAAAGTTCAAGATTCAGAATGTCCCGGTCACATTTATCGTCCTCATTCTTCTCAATCAGAGACACACTTGGAAAGGCACATGCTGTGGGGAGAAGGGCTTGCAAATGCTTCTAATGACAAGTTAGAGAGCTGACGCCCTGAGTGGCAGAAGTAGCTGATCTACACGGAAAGAAAACCTTCTCTCCTGAACCAAGACACCGGAGCCACTTCACTTGATCACCTTTAGTAAAAAGTTTCTTCTTATACTATTATACCAGCTGTGACCTTTACAAAAGATGAAAAGGTAGAAGGAAAATCTTCATTAATTCAGACACTCTGGAGAGAAGATATTTTACAAGAAAGCTCTCATGTTCCTTCTAGAGCATAGTTAGGTTAATAAAACATTGCTCTGCCAAGACCTGTGGGAAACCTGTTCTGAGGCTGAAGTGACATAAATTATATTTAGCTTCTCGATGGTTTATCTGCGTTTCATGCTCCTCAAGACCTGTGTGTTCTCTTTGATCATTCTTACCTCAACTAGGGGTGACTCTCAGTTTTTTTGTTGTTGCTGTTTAGCAAAGTCTGTCAAATGTACAAATGTAAGCTTCAGCCCCATGTCTTTTCAATCTGATTCATCCCAAAATCTGGCTTTGTGAGGTTTGACTTAATGAGGTAGTCGTCATCGAGCCAGTGAGCACAAGGGACTCCATCTCCGTGCCTGAGTGTTTAATGTCACATGTTTGAACTCCACATGAATCATTTATCTTTGTGTCCTAAGGCATGTTCTACTTTGTAGGCTACATGAAATTACTAATCCTTACATCTTTTAATGGCATCAAATTTAAAACCCACAGATTATTAATACCAGATTCTTGCTTATTGTTTCATTATTTCTGAAATCATGCTCTGTAGTAAAGGTCTCCAAATATCTTCAAATTCATGTGCCACCCTGAGAGGGGGAGGGAGGGACTGAAATTGTCCTCCAACTACAATATATGGCACAAGAAAAATCATTTTCTACATGATAGCACCTGTAACAATTAACAAATATATGGATACCTGTTTTTGACTTCAGAATTTGAGCATCACTTTTAATCTTGCTTGCTGGCATTTTCTTTACTTGATTGCCACAATCCTGCAGTTACAATCCACACACATTTCTTCTGAATTGCATTTTATGATGGATTTACCTGAGACCACGATATATTCTATTTCTTTATGAAAAAAAAAAAGACTCCAAACTCCTGAGGGAAGGCCTCTGGTGGCCCTGTTTGAGTGAATCTTTCTATGTAGAGGGGTAAGTGGGAGGAGACTGGGAAGGGGTCACTTTTGTCTCTCTTAAATATGCAAATGAGGATAAAAGCTGTTGTCAGAAAATGGGAAATAGTTTGCCAACTGAAAAATTTTTTTAAAAAAATTCAAAATCTACCCTAAGGAACATGCTTCTCCACATAGGGCCAACCCTGAAGTAAATCAGATCATAGCAGCATCTTTTGGCCCATTGCATAAGATTTTTAAATGTCCAAAGTCCAAAGCTCCCAACTTAATGTCTTAATCTGGTTTTTTTTTTTTTACCATCATTTAAAAACACTCTCATTGTTTTGTTTATTTTTTTCAATTACAGTTGACATACAACATTATATAAGTTCCAGGTGTATAGAATAGTAGTTAGACATATAACTTACAAAGTGATCATCTCAATAAGTCTAGTACCCCCTGCCGTAGATTTTACAATATTATCAACTATATTTTCTATGCTGTATTTTATATTCTCGATTATTTTTATAAATGTCAATTCGAACATCTTAATCCTTTTCTAGACAATGGCCCATCTCTTGCCCAACCATAAATTGGAATTAAACACACTAACTTTCCAAGAAGATGAAAAAGAAAGGTAGGAAACTAAAATATTTAATATGACTGCCCTTTGCAAAGCATGATACCATATAACTACCAAAAGCATTACTTCATATGGGGAAAAATGAAAAGTTTATTATAGCCTCCTCAGAGATGAGAACAGAATTGCTTCATAGTCCATTGTACTTTGTGACGACAACTTATCACTCATTTGGATTTTGGTTTGCTAGGTCAAAACACTATCCTTATAAATAAATAGATATAGAGAGATAGATGATAGTAGATGATAGATACATAGATAGATAGATAGATAGATAGATAGATCGATCTATAGATAGATGATAGTATATCAAGATGCTTTACGGGGGGGGGGGGGCGGGGGGGCGGGGAGGGGGAGGAATTCTTCAGGCATCAAAGGGAAACCTACAATTACAGAAATGTGGAAGATTAAGTTGGATTAATTTAGTGGCAAGATTGTATTGACTTTGTCTACTCTTCCTTCTCCAGAACAAGCTAGAAACATTGAAGATTTTGCAAATAAGAAATCCATCTATCCTTTTAGTCATCAAGAAATGGGGGTTGCCTTTCGAGTTGCCTGAGAAAAGCGATATCAACACTCTTCAAACTGCGCCCCCCTCCCCACCTTTTTTGACCAGAAATTCAAAGTTCATTTGACCAGGTCCAAGGAAAAGAAAGATATTTTTTAATTAAGAAATCAATGTAAAAGCAAAATGCCTTCGTTCTAACTTCTCTTCGAGTCGCTGAGACCTGCAGAAATCTGTGAGGTCTAAGCTATCTTTAATAACACAAATTCTTCAGCGAGCCCCTCCTGAGTGGGCTCGCCTATAGCCACCTACCCCCAAGAAAAGTCCTCTGTGGAAAAGAACGTTGACCCCAGGTGGCTGTAGCCCAGAGGGGTCGTCTGCAGCACTGGGATGCCATCACCTGTCTGAAGCCACTTCTACTGAGTCATGTTTACACTTGGCCCTAGAGTGGGCGCTTGGAGAAACGCACCTGGGAGTCGCGGGAGTGGGGCGGGGGCGGGACGCGTGGCCATGACATTGGTCAGGGCAGCCTCCGTCCCACCCCCCCACCCCCCCACCTCCCGGATTATTCCGTTCATCACATTTCAGAGAGAGCTCATTCACTTTGGGAATCCCCTTTCAGCTCCGGTGGACTGGAATCCTCCGCCTGCTTAAATGGGGTGAGGGGGCGGGATGTCACAAAGGGCTGCGGGGCCTCGGGGCCTCGGACCCAGAGGTCGTGCAGGTCCCCGTTCCTTGAAGGAGAAGCCCCGTGTGTGCCTTGGAGGCGCTGAGACATTTCTATTTCGAGACTGTCTGCTCCGAGGCTGTGCCGCGTTTGCCACATCAGTGAGGGCCGGCCTGGGAAGGTTTCTCTAAAATAGCCTTGTACTCAAAATGAAGCTGAACCCATTAATTCAAAACACGGCCCGGAGCTTCCTCCCGCCTCTGCTTTCCCGACAGACGCTGTCCCCGCCGAATTGGCCCTGCATTTGGAAGCCGAGATGGCTCCGCAGCGCCCAGGCTGTTTTAGGAGTTTGTCTAAACAGCTCCCAGCAGTGGCTCTCATTACAGGGAGAGCCCCACGCAAACAGACAGCCCTGCTTCCTTTAAACACAGCAATTTGGGCTCATCTGTTGCTCTCTGCTCCTTTTTTTAATCATTTGGACCATAAAGTAATTAAAGGGATAGACATTCCAAAAATAAAAAGATCAACAGCTGAGCTTTATAATTCTAATGTAAGCACATATATCATTTGGGGCTCTCCCAGGAACCCTGAGCAGGTACGATTTCAATAATCAAAGCATTTTGCATACATTTTCTAATTACCACTCTTGCCCCCGGATTTTTGTTTTTGAACTTCCAAGCTGGCCAGTGTCACAAAGGGTGGGCTCCATCCGCTTGCCACCGCCTGGCTTCTCTCCTCCCTCAGGTCCTTGGCCTCCCACACCCCTGAGCACAAACTTGATGTGTTCTTCTATCAAAGCGTTGCTCAAGCAAAGAAAAATAGTGTTTTGGAGGGAAAGAGTAAGGAGTGGTAATTATATTCCTAATCACATGTAATTTAAGAGAAAATGAGTAGATGTGAGAGGCCATTTAGCTCTTGACTCAGTGTAATTCTACAGTCTGGGACCACAGGCACACCACTGTCACCTGGGTGTCTTTCAAAGCCACCCTCAGCTCAGCAGCCAAACGGTTAATTACAAGGGATGTGCTTCTTCTTCCCAGATCTGCACCCTGACTCAGGAAAACTGTCATTATACAACAATGGCAGCTCTTCCCCTAGACCCTGAGCTTTTCCCACCAAAGGGCTCCTCAGGCTCTCTGCCCCACTTCCCAAGGAGGGATGCCACCAGGAACGCGCGGAAGAATGCTCCAGAACAGCAGACATTCACGCGGCATGCACTTTGTGCTACACGTTTGCCCTAAGTACTTCCGATGTGTAACTCATTTAATTTGCGCAATCAGTTAATAAACAAATAAATCATTTATTGAGCACCTACTCACACGGGCAACACTGCGAAGCAGTCGCCTATGTTGGCTCACCTGGAAGCAGGTAGAGCATATGTGCGCCTACACAGAGATTGCTGGGAGGACTGGGTGAGAGAATGCATGGGAGGCCCTGGACACTGCCTGACGCTGAGGTAATACAGTAAATGTTGCATAGTTACACTTAAAATTTAGTGATCGTAAATTATATTTCTGGCGGTCTACATTTATTATTTATTATTTACAACAATATTAAGAAGAAGACTCTATTCTTGTTCACATTTCATAAAAAAAGAAAACAGAGATTTAGAGAGATTAAGAAATATGCCAAGGTCCACCTAGAAGTGGAATCCAGACTCAGGAAATTGGACTCAGCAGTCTATTATTAAATCAAAACATTACTCTCTTTCCCTCCCTCCCTGTCCCTACCATTTATCTTCCACATATTAATATATGTATAATGTTGTATGTCTTTAAATAAGAAGCCTCATACGAACAATCCTGTTGCTAGAAACTAAGAATTATTACTTTCTTTCAAAGAGATTTCCTTTTCTGAAATCATAGAGCATTTATCTCATATTATACAGATAGATCCATAAATCATAGAGAGATTTTTATTACAGCTTTTGTTTTATTTGTGTCTTATCTCCAAAATCATATTTTAAACTCCTTTATAACAACACCATATCTATTCTTCTTGGCATGGCCCCCGACAATTTGCACTTTACAAGCAGAAGTGCAAAAGATAGTGTGCATTAATCAAGTTCAAGACAAATCAATAAATAAATATTGAAGAACAATGGAAAGCGCTATCCATCATTTTCTCTTCATCCAAGGAAATGTAACATACCCAGAAAGAAAAAACAAAGTTAACTTCCCAATATTTTTGGCACTTGGAACCAATGGCAGGGGGAAGACGTCCAATGACTTTAGCTACAAATATTCACCAAAACTTGCACCCACGGCCATACTCTATTGGTGAAATTCTAATAATCCATTAATTTACATGGTGAAAAGTGCGTGGAGGGTGAGGGGGAAGCAATACGTATTTAGTGTTGCACTTGTGTGTTATGATGGTTGGAAATAAAGGAAATTTATAATGGTAAAAAATAAGGGCCTATTTACTCAATATATAAATACTGGTCATCAATGATGTCTTCCTCATTGAAGGGGATACAAAGGACATTAAGATCATGATTGTAGACCTTCAAAATCTCACCATCGAATTGGGGGAAAGCACACGAATTGGGGGAAGCCTTTCACATCTCTTATCTAACTTAAGTATGACAGAGTGAAAGCTGAGTCTCCCCGTGAGCAGCACAAATACGCTGTGTTACAGGGGGTTTTCCTCTTTCAATTTGAATGAGAGATCGAAAGAGATTTACCCCCAAAGCAGCCCGGATCTGACCGTGACCAGGTGAGGCTTTGTTGCTTAGCCATTTTCTGGCATGGAAGACAAAGTGGTTTAGAATCCTCCCCTGAAGCACAGTGTCCTCCACACATCAGTCAAACACTTTTCCTGAGCATCCACTGTGGCCAGTCATGAGGTTGCAAGATGGGGACACAAAGTGAATAAGACACTGTCCCTCTGCTCAAGGAGCTCAGAGTTCTATGGGAGAGGTGAACATGTAAACAGGCAATGGCGATACAGTATGGTTAGTTGACAGAAAAAGAAACAGAATGTCCTGGAGAGGGCGTCCCTCTGCATTGAGGATCCAGAAAGTTTGGCCAAGGAGGGAACATTTGAACAGGGTCTTGAAAGCTCTGTAGGAGACGGACCGCGAGAGCGGGAGAGAAGAACATTCCAAACTGAAGCAACAGCATGAACACATGGTAAGAATAACGTGGACAAAACACTCTCATACAAATCATTCCACTGAGAACTCAGGAGGTGGGATGGACAAATAGTATTATCCCCATTTTACAAAGGTGGAGGTTGAGAGCCAGGACATATCACTTTCCTTAAATTAGTAGTGACAGGCCATGTAACTCCATGCCCAGTGCTCCTTTACCCAGATAGAGAGCCTCTTGGAAGAGGATGACCTCAACTTGCGAAGGTGGAAGGGGCAATGAACATAATTTAATGGGAATTAATAACGTTTTGCCTATCGATACAGGGTTGAAGGGTCCTGGTCGGATATGACAGCTGCCTAACTTCTAAATCCAGGTGGCATAAAAGAAAAGAGGACCACTTCATCAACAGCGCTTCCCTTATCCCTGAAAAGGCTGCAGTATGAAATAAAAAGGCGGTTTTAACTCGTCTTTTTGGTTTGGGCCTCTGTCCAGCCAATAAGAAGTTGGTATTATCCGTCATCCATTTCCTCCTTAGCACTTGCAGACTCTTCTTCATCTTCATCACTAAACAGCCATCCTCCTTCGATGCCTTCAAGAGCTAGACATATAGACAAGGACATATTTCTACGTCAATCAATACAAAAATGAATTAAGCTGTTTGACACCCAGAGTTGGTTTGATTTGGATACCACCAAAGCAAAAGTAACTTGGAAGAATGATTTGTTGACTGCTGAACAGTACCATAGTGGTTTCCCATCACAAAGGCCCAGATCAAAAGTGTTGTTGTTCTTTGCTGGTACCTCAGGAGGAAAATCCCATAGCTCTTCCCCGCCCCAAATCCAAGACTTTGTGCTTACATTTTTACTTTCTGTACATTGGAAAATTATAGCAAAGATTTCTTTCATCTCAGTTTTACTCAACTGTGAAACTTGCTGGGAAGCTACAAGTGCTCCTTAAAATATGCCATTGTCACTGCCACACAGAGTAAATAGACCTCCCCACACACACGCATTGGACTTTACCTAAGCTCCAACTGAACTTCTCTCCAAGCGGTCTCAGGTTTTCCTCGTAAGATGAGAGAATGAGTCAAAATAAACTTTTTAAATTGCTCACGAACTAGCTAATCCATTTTGCAATCGGCAATGCCATTCCACTTTTCACACTCAGAAAACGAGACCTGGAGTTCGCATGCTTCCAAGCCATACTTCCTGCCTGAGAATCAAAAAAAAAAAAAAAGTAATCCTCGTGTTCTCCTAAGAAAAGGGTAACACCAAGTTCATACAGCAGCTAGAAACGTGATAAATCCACCAGGGCCACAGTGATTCCTGCCGAAACTAACAATTCATTTCATTGCTACAGTTCACTGCTGTTGTCATCACTTTCATGCCTCTAATTACCTGACATCTGTTTTATGTTTGAAGTTTACAACACTTGCCCACTTTAGCTACACTAGTTTACATCTAACACCAAACACATGTTTATGTTTACCACATACCAGTTCTGCATTCTTGGACTTAAAATTATATCAATTTATAATCCCATTAATGGAAAACTTATGAGAAGGATCCGGCTCCTTTAATAAAACTAGAAAGAACAACCATTTGGATGCTGTTAAGTACAAGCCCATACCGAAGGCTAAATGCTTCAATTAGATGCACCCTGCTCAGATAAGTGGGCTTCGTAAAAAACACTATCTTGGCTGCTGAGTCTAGACTATTGGACTGGAGCAGCCAGAGGACTTCCGTTTTCAGCTACTCCATGCCGAAGGCCCCATCTTCAATGGAAAGATAAAGAACGATCAAAGAGCATTTGGGTGTACGTTGCTCAAAATAAATCAAATTTGAAGTGGCATCCTTGAACTTGGCATTTTGGAGGTCAAGTGTGTGAAGAAAAAAAGGTTTTCAATTTGGAGAATGGAAGGGAAGCCAGAGGAGCAGTGTGTGTTTCCCACTGCAACGGTCTCCATATATAGCTCCCTAAGACAGGGCTGGGTACGTGTTTGGACATCTATATCTACTGCTGAATGGTTTCCAAAGAAAACCACAGATAAGAACATTATTTGGATCATTTCTGAAGAGTTTCAGCTCTATAAAAAATTTTTAAAACTTTGGGAACTGTAAGGGATTAAATTCGTTCCCATATGCTTCCTCTCACTTAAAGGAGAAACTACCCTTCCCTTCGACCCACTTGGTGAATTTCGATCCTTTTGGTGAGGACTAGACTGGGAGTCCTTCTCTCTTTGAGAGTCCCATGTCTATTAACAGGAAAACTGATCTTCAAAACCAGAAAATAAACAAGAGTTTTGATGACCTTTTGATGATCTTTCTAAGTAGCATTTCTTTAAAACAAAAACCAGCCTTCTAGTCTAGAATAAACTAGTGGGAGACGGCTGGCCTGGCACTCTGGATGATAAGGAGCAGTGGTATCTTGAGGGAAATGTACTATGAAGGCTGAAGATGAATAAGTATTTCATCTTTTGTCACCGCTTTGCCGGGACAGGCGCCAGGCAGTAGAGAGCTGTCCCCAGGTCCGTTAAGAATTTTACATTGAAAGTCACAAACATTGAATGAGATCAGAGCTTGTTCCTTCCTGCTGTTCTAAGAAAGCCACTCTGGGTTTGTCTGAATTTTATGGTCAGAGGCCTTTCCCTTTCACCTCACGGCCCACTCAGCCAACATGAAGATGAGCTGTGCAGCACAGTGCAAAAAGGGCAGAGGCAGGGGACGAGCAGGACAGGTGCCTCTTCATCGCACTCAGCAGCCTGAGCCCTGGGAAGTCGCGCCGAGGCTCTTCATTCGTGCTCACAGAGCTATATCAGTTCCTTTCATCTGCAATCCTTTCCTTACACCTTGGAGATTTAAGTGGGAACCAAAAGATCCCTCAAGAGCCTACAGCCTTCTTAGAAATTCTGCTTAGACCTAAGAGGCTTTCCTCTTTGATCTGAGATGGAATGATTTGTCTTGGGCTATGGACCACTCAACAGAATTTCAGTTCAGTTCAAGCTCAAATCTAATAATACTTTATGAGAGATGGCCAGAACTCCCCATAGTACCTCGAAAGCACCCTCTGCACCCCCGACTCTTAATGAAGGTACACACTCACGTATGTGTTCACGCGGACATGTGCACACACAGACACATGCACATGCACACCATTCTCTCAGAACCAGATCACACACTCAGCTACCCCAGTGAGGCCAGCCGTGATTGATGTGGGGCCACCCGATATTACCTGCCCCTCTTAAAGGGGAAGCTGCTACTCAGAGCCCTGCAGAAGATGGACTCAGCAACTGGAAACAAATGCTGGAATTCAAATTTGTACATGAAATCTCCTGGGTTTAAATATTGGCTGAAAAATATCAAGCATAGTGCAAGCCAAACAAAAAATACCAATAAACCGCCTTGATTGGGCCCTAGCCTGCCAGCTTTTCACTTTTGCTGTCAAACCTGGATGTATCTTCTGGATAATCACAGCTTTCAATATTTATTCCTCTTTCTTAATAATAGCTATTGCTGTTTATAACCTAATGGATGATTGACAAGATGCTGTCGCATACATTACTTCGTATGAATCTGACCAGAACTCTTTAAGTAAGCTGTTTTCCTTATCGTTGTCAAATAAACAAACTGTGGCTCTCCAAAGGTAATGGTGGGCCTATGAACTTCAGCCCCAGATAGGCCTGAGATAGACTTGCCCCTTACTGGCTGTATGACTGCGGTCAGTGTGCTCTGTCTACTCATTTCTAAATGTGTGGCTACTGTAAGAAGTAGGAATAATGTAAAGAAGAACCTAGCCAGGTGTCTGGTATGTAGCAACTAACAAATGGTAGTAAATGGTTGCTATGATGATGGGGACCAATGCCAAGGTCACAGAGCTGGCAACTGGTAGACTCGGGACTCTACCTTAGGTCTTCACCTCCAAAGACCTTGCCTTTCAAATGCAGACCTTGTGGCAGTGGCTGTATAGGTGACCAGAAACATTGCATTCTGCCTTGGTCTATGCTATCAGCTAACGAAATATCTTAAGACTGGAGATTTAGCTTCTGTAAGATGCATTTGCCCACTACATTGCTGTCTTAATCTGTTCTAGCTGCTATATCAGAACACCATAGACTGGGTGGCTTATAAATAGCAAATATTTATTTCTTAGTTATTTGTCTGGGAAGTCCAAGACCATGGTGTTGGCAGATCGGGTATCTGATGGGAGCCCATTTCCTGGATGCCTATCTTTTTGCTGTAACCTCACAGGGCAAAAAAAGGGGCAAAGAAGCTTTCTTAGGACTCTTGTATGAGGACACTGTTTCCATGATGACTGTGCCCTCATGACCTAATCACCTCCCAAAGGCCCACCTCCTAATGCCCATCACCCTTAAGATTTCAACATATGAAATTGGGGGAACACCAGATATTCAATCTATATAATTACTAATTCTGTAAATTTAAATTTGTGTCTACTTCTTCCAGATCTATTATATTTTACATTAAAAGATATGTATAATACATTGGTCACTAAAATAATAGCTTTCCAAAGAACTAATATAGTGTGCAAACATGTTACTTTTTTCAAATATGTGTGTGTACTTATGTGCATGTGGAGAACAAATATCAAGGTGTTAACAATGGCCTTCTCTGAATAGTAGGATGTCTGAGTGTTGACATTACAGTGTTATTCTATTTTTATCTGTAATTTCTAATTTTGCTCAAATGTTTATGTGATACTCATGTAATAAGAAAAATCTTTTTATCTATTGAGAACTATCTACAGCATGGAATTTCTACCTAACGGAACTCCTTGACTTGGGATGGCTTATAGGCACCTTGAGACTGTAGCACTTGCAAAACCATCATTTTTGACACCAGCTAAAGCCCAATCCTATGATGCCTACAGGGAACTGGAACACAGCACCTGCTAGGTAGCCTTCAAAACCCCTGTCTTAGACTCCCAGAGATCTACTTCTGGAGATCTGCTCTTTTAGTTGGCAAGGGAACACTCTCATTTCTCATAGTGAAGCTTTACTCAGGAACATCTTCGTGCAATCATCAGCATTCCAGAAGACTTGCCCAGATGTAGCTGCCCTTCACTTTCACTCTGTTTTCATTCCCAAATGACAAACACAGCCATTCGAATCAGGGTTCCATGACTTGGCTCCTTCTATAAGGGTTTACTCATATGGTTCTTCGAGACTGCCTTCAGGATGTCTTTTTCAAAGAAAAACAACAACGACAACAACAGCGCTTAACAGTATTAGCAAAGATGCATCCTGAGCCCCTGACTCTAAGCTGATGGACTTGGGGGTCCCTTTGGGGTTAGCATTAAGCATTCTGAAAGTTGCCTACCTGCTCAAGCATGGCTCTCAGAAAGTCCATATTCTCATGTAGTCCTTCCTGCCAGATAAACAACTCCAGATAAGATGACCAAGTTTGTCTGCTTTGCCCATCCACCCACCCACCCAGTGAAATCCTCTTCCTTGGACTCCTTCTCTCACCATCTCTGTCTACTCTGCCTTCCCCTCCCCACTCCAACCATCCAATTTTGATCTGCTTGTTATTTTCCATTCCGAACGCCCCTGGATCTAAAATTATCTCTCCCCACCCCCTACCAGACTTCCCTCTCTTAGCTGGCTTCCAATCGATAAAATAATAAGCTTGTTAATTCTGAAATTGTTAATGACCAGTATTGATTTACGGTTATACGATCTAAGAAAGCTTGCTCTTAGAAAGAGAACACATGGAAAATTAGAGAGGGCAAGGCCTAATCCAAAGACAGAAGTGACTGAGGTTGTGCTGTGGGCGTCACGGGGCGGCAGAGGAAACATTCGCAGGCCTCTGTGTTCCAGGTCCCTCTATGGAAACCATGGCTACAGCCTCATCAGCGTGCGAGGTTCTCTCCCCTTCCACACGACCACTTTCAGAATCACGTTACAGAAACGGACCCTTTGGAGCACTCTAATGGCTTTTCTCATTGCCAAGAGCTGCACCCACAGTTTCCCTTGTCCACTTAGCAAGGACTTCTCTGTCAGCTTCCAAATGACAGTCTTGATGGAGGAAAAGCCACCAGGCTACAAGGCGGAAGCCTGGCACTGACCAGCTCTGCCAACTCACTCCGCAGCCGTGGGGAGGTGCCATGGCCTTGCCCCTGGATTCCTAACTACAAAATGGAAGGGCTTCATTAAACCACTGCTTCCCAGACTTTTAGATTTCATAGCAAAATTTTACAAAGAAAGCTTTTTGGGAAAACGTTTTATTTTACCTCGAAAATATACTTTTAAAAAATCAACATATATATATATTTACATACATACATATATATGTGTATTTACACCAAGAAGGGAGAAAGAACAAAACTGTAGAGTAAAGCTTAGTCCTTTAAATTAAAAAAGTGTGGTTTCTTGGGAAAACTCACTACAGCCTTAATTTTCCTCTTTAGTAGGGAGTAGTAGACACCATGGCCTGGATGACCCCTGACAGGCCCCTTCCAGCATGGTATTCTAGAGAAAGAAAAAAGGAAAACAAGAAAAGCGAACCTTTAGGCCAGAGGTGGGGCAGTGCCTTCCAAGCCAAAGAGGATGCTTTAGAACTCAGGAAAATTTCAGGCTCCACATATCAGCAAAAGCTTTGCAATCCAGTAAGACTTTAAGAGGAAGGATTTAGAAATCCATCTGTTTGCCTTGGGGAACTCAGAGCAAGAGCAAAGTTTCAAGCTGATGGGCTCATGATATTGTAGCATATTCATTAGGCAATAAAGGATAAAATAGATGACTACGTGTTTAGAGGTTGCTCCAGTCTCTCGTTTATATAGCTTTGAGGAAACTCGCTTTATATACCCTCAGCTGGAATGGTTCCTCCAAAGCAGTTCCTCAGATTGAGTAATTGTTCATTATGTCTTCAGGGAGGGGTCCATCTGTAGCCCTGAATCCCCATGAAAATTTGTGGGAAAAGACCCTCGCTCTTGGGTTACATCTAAAATGCAATCACCCGATGTTAAAACACAAAGAGTGGTTACATTTTAAAGGTAAACTACAAAACTAAATTGAGAGTTGACTTAATCCCATTTTTATGGGCTGATTAATGTCCCTTGTAACCAGGCAGGGGAATAAAGTTAATGCCTGTTTCCTTTAATGGAATGCAGCATGCCTCTCGGCTTTTATCATGAGAGCACGTCGCTGCCACTGTAGATTCCCACAGAGCAAGATTCAAAGCCATTGTCAGAACTCTCCTTGTGCCAAGTGGACCTACAATTATTTACTCACCAAAATTTCTACCAGTCAGGGCATCAACCCTTAAGTGAAAAAAAAAAAAAAATAGTAGAATAAATCAGTTGAGAGGTTTTCACAAAAGGCTAAAGAAGCATATTGGCTAATAGTGGCTATTTGTGATAGCTTGAAATCTGAGTTATTTTGAAAAGACAAAAACTCTGCCTCAGTAGTAATAATAATAACCACTTGTTGGATAGCTACTCTGTGCAAGGAATTATGACAAGCACTTTGGATTTTTTTCCCCCCCTCATTTAAACCACTGAAATAGTGGATATGAGCCATGAAGAGGTTAAGCATCTTGTCTAAAGAATAAGCCTACATGTTCCTGACCCAGGAGGCCACCCTGCTAGCTCTATGCTGGCCTCTGACTGTGAAGTTGCCACCCACCTTGGTCAGCTCAGCTTCCCTATCCTTGTGCAAAAGTTTAAAAAAGACATCCTGTCCACTCATTCATTGATTCTTCAGTGAAGAAATTAGAATTCTTCAGAGTGCCTTCAAAAAGCGATATGGCTGAAAGTAACTTTTCTCCTTCTGCTTCACCTGTGCCCCCATACCTGAAACACATGGCTATTTTATTCTTCACCCCTTGGAATGAACACCTCAGTAACCCAGCAAGTGACATCCAATATGAAAAATATCGATTTTCACTATAGTATTACCAAAACGTTTTTATAGAGCTTTACATGTCAAAGAATTCTTTCCCATAAGTCATTTCATTTAATAAATTACCTCGAGCAGAAGGTAGAAGGAGAAAGATAAATAATTCAAGTGGTGATTTGGTTTGGAAGAGGAAAATTTATAGAGATCCACAAGGCTCACCTGCGGTCGTTAGAGAATTCAGGTTACCGTCACTTGCTTGAACAGTATTTTAGTTTCCGGCGGCTTCTAAATTAGGCTAAATTGTGAAGAAACTACCATCTTCCAGCACACCTGCCTTGGATTCTGAGTTTTTTCTCTCCATTGCAATATCTCCAATACCATCCCACCCTCTTTTCTTTATCCTCCACTCCCATTAAAACTTACTTTCAAGAAAGAATAGAACATAGTCACACTAAAGTATAGTAACTGGTAACAAACCAAAATGTTAGTGCTTGCCCCAGAATTATTATGAATAGAGTTCAATGTCTTATCCAAAGAAATAGTTTCTAACTATCAAACATTAACTAATAGAGCAAAAGAAATGGAAGAGAGAGACTGGCAGAGCTTCTGAAATTACCAAACAGACAGCCCCTGACTAAGCTCTAATCAGGTCCTGAACCTAACCAAAATAACTATATACTTCACCTTCCTCTCAGACTCACCTTGGCGGTCACACAGAACATCCAGTGAAGACCCAGCCAGGAGCTAGTCCAAACTTTTTGTCCAGGTCTCTAACTGCCCCAAAATTTACGGAGCTCCCAGAGCCAGGACCACTTTGGGCTCACAGTAATCTACCCTTGTTGACCATGATTTGGGGCAAAAAAGAGATTCAGGCCACCAGTGCTACCTGCCATTTCCACCCCAACTGATTGTTTTTCAACTGTGGCAAATGAGAATTAGTCACGTCAACCTTTTTAAAAATGAATGTTATCCTTAAAAAAAAAAAAAATAGCTCATAATAGCTGGCATGTATTTAATATTTACTGCACTGAGCATTGTTCTAAGCACGAATTAATTCAATCCTCATAACAGCCCTTTAATATAGGTGCTATTATTATCCACATTTTATAAAGAATGATACCGAGGTTCGGAGAGGTTAGATGACTTTCCCAAAAGCACATAGTTGGAAAGTGAGATTCAAAGGAAAGATAATTGAATTCCAGCCCTAAAGATTCCACCAAGTGGCTGTGTGACCTTGGGCTATTCACCCGACTTCTCTGGGCCTATCAGAAAAGAACATTGACTAGTTTACCTCCGGCCATACTTAGCTCTACAATCAGATGGGTCTAAGCGCCTCTGAGTAGTCTCTCACAGCACCCCTGAGAGCTGAGAGTAATTCATTCTCTTGGTAGTAGGTGTGAATCAGATCCTCCTGTTTTAAAGCTCAGCGGAATCCCAGGCATGAAATACATTCTATAAATGTTCGGTTGTTATTGTTATTACTACTGCTTTAATGGGAAACATCAGCGCTAATTTCCCCCAGCCCCTTCAGGGGCTTGTCTTATCCCTGGATCCGTTTTCATTCACCATTTAGATGATAGCAAGGGAAAAGATTTTATTATTTGCATTGCGACATCTGGCTTTGTGCTCTCTCCCTTCCCCAAAGTACCTCCACCCTGTCAGCTTCAGTGATAAATTATTTATTCCCATGATGTCTGCTTGGCTTATAAAAAGGAGGAAGATAGCTACATTTCCTTCAGGCTCACGGTCAACTGTTATACGCGTCCTTTCTTGTTCTCTCACTGGCTTGTTCCGAGGGAAGCCAGCTGCGTGTTGTGAGCTGCCTGATGAAGAGGCCCATGTGCCAAAAAGCTGATGTCTTCAACCAACAGCCACACGAGTGAGCTTGGAAGCAGATCCTCCCCAAGCTGAGCCTTGCATTGACGGCAGCCCTATCCAACACCTGGACTGCAGACTTGTGAGGGACTGAACCACAGGCACCCTGAGCTGCGCTTGTTATTATCCCTGACTTGTAGAAACAGCGAGATAATAAATGTTTATTGTTTTAAGCTGTTCAGTTTGAGTATAATTTTTTACTCAGCGAAAGATAAAGAATAAAACTCATAAGCTATAGGGCTCTGATAATCACCTTTGAAAACTGGGTAAAAATAAACTATATTCTTATATCCAGCTAAAAAAAAAAAAGAGAGATTGGAATGACACAGAAATAGTCAAGGAATAGTCTAGTCTCCCCATGAATCTAGTACCCCATGCCCTACTTTAGGACTAAGAAGGAGAAAAGCAAACCCACCTGCTAATACCCTCAAATCTAAGTGCCCTGGTTGAGGCACAATGAATTTGGTGTCTTTATGAGACCAACACTCATGCCTGGTGACTTTTTTCCATACTGCCAGGTGTAAGTCCCCACAGACCCCTTCATCTTCAGCTCACACTGTTCCCATGTGGCTTCCTGCATCAGCCCCACCTGATTCCCAGCCTTTGCCTCCTGGCGTATGATTGAGCTCATTCTTTGATCTCATTCTTTACTGCCCACAACATGAGGAACAAGGTTCTCCGAGCCCTGGGAACCAAGGTCCCAGGGAGCAGGGCTCCTGCTCTAAAGTAGTAGTTTCCAAACTGGGAGCTGGGGTGCCTAGGCTGGCAGCAAGGAAGCAAGGAGGAAATATCATGATTTCTATTTCATTGTATTTTTAACTTAATAAAATTGCTTCACTAAGATATATGGTATGCAGATTGATGGTAGTTGTACATATAATTTATACAGATACTCATATATCGGAAGCTCTTTAACCTTCATCTACCGATTGGGTATGCTTTCTATTATTGTCTGGGGAGATATGATAAAGCAGAGGTTCTCAAAGTGTGATCTAGTCTGGGGACACTACAACTCTCCAAGACCATTTCTGGGGTTCTGCAAGGTCAAAACTAATCTCACGATAAGATGTTATTTGTCTTTTTTTATTCTCTTTTTCTCACGAGTATATAATGGAGTACTCCAGAGACGACATGATGGTGATATTACAACAAATTGAATGCAGAAACAGATATAAGAATATAGCCATCTTCTATTAATCTGTACATTAAAGAGATTTCGAAAAAATATACAACACTGCCACACTTCTCACGAAATTTTTATTTTGAAAAACACAGTTACTTTTCACTAAAAATGAGTGATTTATAGTAACATTTAATGGGTATATGATCAATATTTTAAATAACTTCATATGATAAATACCTACAGATTGACCCACATTAACTAAAACTCTTTTTGGTCTTTTGTAATTTGCAAATGTGTGTAGGAAAGTTCAGACTTCTGCTCAAGATATAAAAGCTGGAAAGAACACTGCTACCTCACAACAATGACAAGAAGTTTCAAACCATCTGAAAATTCACAACTTTTCTTGAACCTATCAGAAAACTGAGGTTTCAGGGCAACTAACCTGAAATCTAAGGAAAGAAAGGAACACCCAGGGAGAGAGAGAAGATGAGCAGTTGATTGCCTTGTCTTTAACATTTGACAATTTAATTACAATGTTCCTTAGCAGGGTCTCTTTGGAGTTCTCTTTTTTGGAACTCTCTGGACTTCCTACAACTAAATGTCTGTTTCTTTTCCCAGGTTAGGGGAGTTTTCAATGATTACTTCTTTAACTAAACTCTTTGACCTTTTCTGTGTCTCTTCTCCTCCCGAGATCCCTATAACACAAATATCGGTCCTTGTGATGATATTCCATAAGTCCCTGAGCTATCATCACTCTTTTTTACTCTTTCTTTTTTTTTCCTTCTCTGATTGGATGATTTCCATTGACCTGTCTTCGAGTTGACAGATCTTTTTTTGGCTTGAATCCCTTTATTGATTTTTTTAGTTCAATTTTTGTATTTTTCAGCTCTGTCATTTCCATTTGATACTTTCTTTTTCTTTTTTCTTTTTTTTTTTTTTTTTTTTACCTTTTTGCTGAAATGTTCACTTTGTTCATGCATTGTTCTCTTGTCTTTGGTGAGCACCTTTATGATCATTATTTTGAGCTCCTTATCAGGTAAATCACTTATCTTTATTTTATTAAGGTCTGTTTCTGGAATTTTACCTTGTCCTTTGGTTTGGAAAATATTTCTTTGTTTCTTCATTTTCTTTAACTTTCTATGTTCATTTCTGTGCATTAGATAAAACAGCCACTTCTCCCTATCTCAACATAGTGGTCTTATGTAGGAGATGAACCTTATCATTCAGCCCATCCTAAGCTCTTGGTTGCCTCTCAAACCTTTATGAATGCCCAAGCAGTCTGCTTTGCTTTTAGTGGTTTCTAGCATTGAGGGTGTGCCAAGATCCGTTTCAATGTAGATATTTTCCTATTCATCTGATGTGTAGAAGTCGCTCAGCTAGGTTTTGCATTTCTTTCACAGGGAATTCCTAAATGTGTGAGTATAGATCCACTGTGTTCATGGGAAGAGATGAGTTCAGGAGTCTCCTGTGTCACCACCTTGGATTTGAACCCTTACTTTTGGTCTAATACACATTTTTTTAAGTCTACACACATAATATTGACCAAGCAAGATAGAACACATTCTGGTGCCTAATTAAAACAAAATTTTTAAATTTAAATTACATAAAATGTCTTTTCATACCACAGTGGAATTAAATAAGAAATCTAAAAAATATATATTGATAAAAATCCCCAAATATATGAAATTAAATAATATACTTTTATATAACCCATGAATCAGTGAAGAAATTACAAAGAAAATTAGTAAATAGTTTGAATTAAATAGAAATGAAAACACAATATATAAAAATTTATAGGATACAGCTAAAGCAGTGCTTTCAGGGAAATTCATATCATTAATGTTTACATTGGAAAAGGAGAAAGGTCTTAAATCAGTTACATAAGCTTCCATCTTAAGAAGCTAGAGAAAGAGAGCATGTTAAATCCAGTGCAAGCAGAAGGAAGAAAACAATAAATGTAAGAAAATTAACAAAATCGACAATAGAAAAATAATAAAGAAAATTAAAGAAACCAAAGACATTTTTAAATCAATAAAATTGACAAACATCTATTCAGACTGAATGAGAGAAAAAAAGAGAGAAAACAGAAATTACTATGATGAGGAATGAAAGAGGGGACTTCACTACAAATTCCACAAAAAATAAATAAGACAATATTACAAATAACCCTATGCCCATAAATTTAACAACTTGGATGAAATGGACAAATTCTTTGAAAGATATAAACTGCTCAAGAGCACAAGAAGAGATGGGTAACATGAATTGTCCTATCTCTATTTAAGCAATTGATTTTGTAGCTAAAAGCCTTCCAATAAAGTAAAGTCTAAGCCCAAATGGCTTCACTGAAAAATTTTACAGAACATTTTTAAGGAAGATATAATACCAATTCTACACAAACTCTTCCATAATATAGAAGAGGAAGCAATACTTCCCAACTCATTCCTAATTTCCCAGCATTACCCAGGATCTTAAAAAATAATATAAAAAAAATAACTACATATCAATATATATTTTGATAAATGCAAAATCCTCAACCAAATAGTAGCAAATTTAATTCAGTAATATATTAAAATGGCAATACACTGGAATACGTGGGGTTTATCCTGGGGATATAGGCTGATTCAAAATTCAAAAATCAATTTAATTTACCACATCAACAGCCTAAAGAAAAAGAAACACATAATCGTCTCTATAGATGCAAAGAAAGCCTTTTGACAGAATTCAACATTCATTCAGGATAAAAACTCTCTGCAAATTAGAAAATGAAGGGAACTTCTTCAGTCTCAAGTGCTTTTTTAAAAACTACTATCCATACTAAATGGTGAAAAACTTAACTCTTTCCCTCTAAGATTAGGAATAAGGCAAGAATGCCTACTTCCACAGTTCCTATTTGATATTATAATGGAGGTTCTAGTCAGGGAAATTAGCCAAAAGAAAAAACAGCAATAGATTATAAAATAAGAAATAAAACTGCTTCCTTTTTTTTTTTTTTTTTGGCGAGGCAACACTTGGTTGACCTCACAGATTACAAGGACCTTGTCAGTACAATCCCTTGGTTTTTTTTTAATTTCACTTGTTACGGCTACAGCGCCTGGTCTTCCTAGGTGGTCTCTCACCCAAATACTAACCAGGCCCAACCCTGCTTAGCTTCCAAAATCAGACGGAATCGGGCTTGTTCAGGGTAACATAGCTGTGAACTAAAACTGCTTCTACTCTCAG
Source organism: Rousettus aegyptiacus (assembly GCF_014176215.1). Classification (NCBI taxonomy): domain Eukaryota; kingdom Metazoa; phylum Chordata; class Mammalia; order Chiroptera; family Pteropodidae; genus Rousettus; species Rousettus aegyptiacus. The sequence continues at coordinate 81,139,859 of NW_023416285.1, forward strand.
GTGATATGACTGTCTATGTAGAAAATGACAAAGAATCTACCAAAACAAACAAACAAACAAAAAAACAAAAAACCTGCTAGACCAAATATGTGATATAAACAAGGTCACAGAATACAAAAAAAAAGTATTTTATAAACCAATTGTATTTCTATGCACTTTCAATGAATGATTGGAAATCGAATTTTTTAAAATGTATAGGGGAGTCCTGAGATGAATGTTTGAGAATCTTTGCTCTAAAGAAGACCATTAACTAGAGGCCATTGTTTCTGACCACACCCTTTAGGGCAAGAAATGTTTGACCTTCCTCCACCTCATAATCTCCATTCACATTTGGAAGAGGGTGATAACTTTCCCCAAAAAACATTCACTCTTGGTTCTCCAGAGCAGTGCTTTTCCAACTATCTGTGATGTAATACCACTTTTTCCCCAATCTATCACAGACTGATATAAAATACAATAAAAGTAAATTACTAGGCAAAATGAAATTAAAGCCAAAGATATACAAATAAATTTTTAAAATTAGATTCTATAGACGTAAAATTACTCCATCAAATTACTATTAAAGTTTCTAGATGCTTGCTCTCAATTTTTGTGCTTATCTCATTATGAACCAGTTCAAAGCAGTGTGTGGACTAACCCCAACTGTGGACCACACTTCAGGTCACCTTGTCCTGGTGTTTTGGTAGCAAGGTCAAGGAAAATGGAGGAGCTATTAAAAAATGATGAGGAACACAGACAGTCTGTGAGGCGCCCAGGTCTAACTTTGCTGCAAAGTTACAAACCCCAGGAAGAGAGCCCTTGCTGGCAACCTTGCATTTCTTTACATCGTGGCCTGAAGTCTCAAGGCTCTAGATACCAGATTTAACTGCTGCTTGGGAACCTACTTGTGACCCTGGGGCTTGTTTTATTAAACGTTAACCTAGTCCATTCGTTTCCCTTTTCCACCCCTAAGAAAAAGTTTAATTTTCTCTTTGCCTTCTAATATTCATTATGTTTTCTTTTCCCTTCTCATTCATTTTGTTTGTTCCTCTCTCTCTCTCTCTCTTTAGATAGATAGATAGATAGATAGATAGATAGATAGATAGATAGATAGATATAGATATATATCTCATATGCAACCACAAAAAACAGAAAATCAAGATGAGTCAGGTCTGCGGAACACATGAAGGCTTCTTGAAATGGTTAAAACTTTCTTCTTATTCTCTATCCAGAGCATGTTTTAACACATTGATCTAACCGACCAAGAATTTTCTCTCTTTCCCTCTCTTACACTTTATTTAAGCAAAACTTGGAAAAGTTAAATATTGACTTTTTATATGCTAGTCATATAAAAGTCATTCTGGTGACCTTTTGTATGCTAGACTCGGGTTGAGTGTTTCATGAAATCTGATGTCTTAACTTTCTGATTCTAGCATTTTATCAGTGCCTGACAATATTTGAAATAGAAAATATTCATCATTAATAAGAAGCTGAATGTCTCTGGATGTTTTGATTATTCTAAAAATAGAAGGGTACTCTTCTGTAAATTCAATCATGTCAAAAATTCCCACTGTGTTGTAGTCTTGACTGTTTTCTAAAAGGTAATTCTTTTAGGACAGTGTTATGAATGAAGTGAATGAGGTCAAAGCATGACCATGAAGAAAGTTCTTTGAGTCTCTTTTGCTGAACAAGACACTGTCTGGAATATCATTACAGTTTCTGAATGCTATTGAGGCTTTAGAAATACAACTTATATGAAGTTGGACATTTTATGACTTTACGAAATATATCCTGAAACTATTCACTGAAATTGTGCCAGGATCTCTCTGTTCTTAGCAAAGAATTAAAAAGCAAGACTGTTAAAAAAGTGAATTCAACACATCATTTTTTTTCTACGAGTACTTCTGTTTCCGAAAGCAAATTTACTTACTCAAAAAAAAAAAAAAAAATCTTTCAAAAAGATCCACAAATATAAACCACAGGGGTCATCAGAATCAATTGATTTCTGCTGCTTTTAGTTCAGAGAGTAGTTTGTACAAAGGTAAGAAGCAACTAGAATAAAAGAGCCAGAAAGAGGAGTTAACAATACGCTCTCCTTATCCCCAAAGTAAGGGGGTCACTGGGGAGGCAAACAGAAATCTTTTCCCCATAGCCATCATATAAAGCAATCTTTCCTCAAGGAATTAAACCTAAAAGGAAGAGAAAAAATTTCTTCTCAGCCCCAAACCCAGGTAAGTGAGGCAGAGAATTCCCAGTTCCACTGGGAAGGGTGGGATGAGACTTGGCAGAAATCATATGATTTGGGTTTAGCATGGTTTTGCCTTCCTGAGAGGTGGAGATCCTGTTTCAAAGAGCCATCATAAAGATTCCATTCAGAAATAAAACGTTGGGAAGTTGATTTTATTTTTCTCACAAGTTTTCAGTACCTATTGGGGAGAAAGTGCCCCAGCGCTGTGGTCCTGGGCAGATTCCTGCTCACGGCATCGCCTTGGGCAAGTCGCTTAGACAGGTTTTTCCGACTATGAGGTAGGCAGAAGAACACCCAATTTTGCAATATTTAAGCACTATTTAAGTATTAAATGTGTAGATGTAGGTCAACAAAATATTTTTCTTGTTGTCCCTAACCAGGACACAGTCTACTAATCTTAACAGTTCATCTAATTGTAGAAAATTTTCAAAAACAAAAGACAATTTCATTGTTATATAATATTAGTTTTATGTAAAAGAAAAGTACAAAGGTCGCGGTTATTTTAAGCAACATTGTAAAGTATGGAGGGGTTTTTTTCTCTTTTTTTCTTTTTTCTTTTTTTTTTTTTCTTAGTTGAACTTGATGTTTTGTCGTTTCATTTTTATTCAGGATACTCCAAGAAAAGTCAGCACGTTTGTTCCAAATTGTACACAACAATGCTGGTACCACTTTCATTAATTAAACGGTTCGGACTTTTCTCTCATCTCTCTCTACCCATCCTAGCCCAAAATCTAAGCCTGAGGTTTGCTGTTAATGTAAATCCAATCGCAATGTTCTCTGAATGAGTAGTGCATTTATTGGTGGAACAAAAAGGAAAGACGGCCTTAAGCATATAACTGTTGGGTACACCATTTTCTATCTTCTTAATGTAAACTTTATGGTTTAAATATAAATACTAAAGGAAAAAGGATTCAAAACCTGTATTGAAAGAGCAACAGAACTCCAAGTGTAGAAGAAATAAAAATGTGAAAACACATGAGAAAAAGCTCATCTTTATTTCGAAAGGACACTTTACTACCAATTCCTATTCTATGGTGCCTTTCTTCAGGGGATCAAAGGGCCGTACTAGCCTCAGAGAACTCCCACAGCTCACATTAGAGGTACAAGGAAAACAGTGTTATTGTGACTCTTGTTTTACAAATGAAAATGACAAAGCTGGGAGATGGCGTGATTTACTACATCTGACTAGTCAATATAGACTCTTTGAACAAATTGCTTCTTTTTCAAAAACTGAAAACTGACCTCATCAGGGTCGTACAGTGGTGAACAAGAGCCAAAAGATGTTAGAGGAAAAGCTGTTGCTGCAGTAGCTTATACGGATCACCTGCTCTCTGCCAGGCAGTGTGCTACGGGCTGCCCGAGCTGCTGACCGGAGCACATGGGAAGGCTCTCCAGCTCCCCTCTGGGAACCGGCGAAGCTGCAGGGCTTTCCTCAACCAACCTGAAGCCAACGCTGTTGAGTGTCACCTTGGCACGGGGGACAAGGCTCCTGCATTGGAAGTCCAGTGGACCTTCTGGGGGTGCAAATCCCCCCTAGGCATGGCCAGGGAGGAGTGCTCAGCCCCTGAGATAGCCTGGGATGAATCCCGGCCAGGTTAGCACGTAGGTGCCAGGCTGACCAGCTGCCTGCCATGGGCCACCCGTTTGGCCGGAACACCTGCAGCGCAGCATCTCATCAAACCATGATGTGGCGGGCCTTTCCTGGGCCTGTTGGTTCAGAGTAGAATTGTGCCAAGTTGGAGCATGTGCTCATGGAGCAGCTCTGGCAAGCTCCTTCTCTTGCAGGAGGCAGCATGTGGTAAGGCTGGTAAGTGCCCACCCTTCCTCCCAGCTCTGCCAAGATCACCATCTTGACTTCCTCGAGATGCTTCCCTGCTGGCTACTCCTCTATCTCCCTGTCACGTTAATAGACTGGAATAGACTAGAAATGTCACCTACTCAGTTTCATCAGAGAACTACAGAGTGGATGGTCATAAATTGTTCTGCCTGCAACAGGAATGGGGACAATTTTGTCAGATTTCAGTGAAAACTGTCAGACCCGGTCCTCGGAGGAATGGACATCGCCTTCTAGAGTGACGATGAGTCAGAGCTCAGGGACCACAGGGCACCAGAGGAATTGCCAGTGCGTTCTCAGTCCTGAGGATGGTGGCCTTTTCCCTCAATCCCCATCTTGGCCAGGAGCTCTCCAGCTTGCCTCACACCTGCTAAGCCCATAGGTTCCAATCCTACATTATTAATGGGTACGGAACATCCACCAGGAACTATCAGGTTACATGTCTTGGAAGTTCAGTGAGGTGAGTTAAAATCTGACAAGGTCTTGAGCATGTAGCCAAGTTTGTATCTAAGCAAACAAGAGCCCAGCGCTCCAGGCCCAGGATTACTCAATACTGGTCCAGGACCAGTCTGCCAGCGCGACATCATGGCACCAAGGTTGACACAGAAAGCTTTCCAACAAGCCAAAGTCAAAGTTCTATGTCCAATCAAGTCACTGGAAGACAAACATGCTGGACATAAAAGCAAAACCCAGATACATGATTGAAAGAAAGGACATAGGGGTCAGGACCAGCCTGAGGCAGGGCCCAGAGAGATGGCCTGAATGATGGGGCATCATAGACAGGCAAAGAATCTCAAGTCTGGGGGTGGGGAAAGTCGGAGGTTATACCAGCATCGGCAACAAAAAACCCATGCCCAAGGGCATCAGAAGGAACAGGGTAAGGGGTGAGACCCAGAATGGGTGGACAGGCTTCAAATTGGTCGGCTAACGAGAAAGGTGCTGGAAACACCTCTGGGTCTCGTTCAGCACATGCCTCCAGGAAGCGGCTGGGGGCTGCTTAAAGATGCTGTGATGACGTGAGACATAGGCAGATTCCTGGGCTTGGGGAAGTCTCACTGATTTGTCAGTTTCTTAAGTAACATGCCCATCAGGCTGACTTAAGGAACCTTAAAAGATGTAGAACCACGTATGTCACAACACTTTTAGTAAGAAACAATAAATGACAATTGGTAGATTTGCGATTGGTACTCTTATTATCAATGTTGTCTTGTGATTTTAGTTCCACGGGTTTAGAAGCACAGAGTCTCATGAGAAGTGTCCTCACTCGGTTTATGGATTACAGGTGTGATCAGGAACAGAATTTTAACATGCCTCTTGCCTTCCAGAGGGGATGACCTTCACTAGCCCTTCACTGCCCTTCACCCGGACCCCCAACCAGCAAGGCAGTGGGCAGTGCCAAGTGCAGTGAACTGTGGTTTGGCCCTCTGTCAACTAAGTCAACAGAGCAAACCTACACATTTGACAGGTGTGTATTCATTAACAGGATGTGCAAAAACAGGTATTTGTTTGTGAGAAGGAACAGATAACATACCCTTCCTGATTTTGGAGAGTGTTAACACAAACTGCTCCGTGCTGAGGTCAAACACTATCATCACTACTAATAAGTAATATTTTCCTGCAAGGGATATATGATAGTTCCCATATTTTTACATCAAAATTAAGTACTTTCCTACTGTCTTGAGCAAAATATAAACACGGAAGTTTAATCTGGGCAAATTAAAGACACAAATAAAAAAGATTAAACATCACTGGATCTTTGAATCTATCCAGTCTGGCTCTCCTCACTTTGTCAAGGAGGCGTGGTGACCCCTGTCCACCCCCGGCCACCCCTGCGACTCTTCTAAGCATTGTGAAGGCTTATGAAGGAACAATACCTAGTACGAATGGCTAACTTTTACAACTTTGGGAGGAATTGAATTAAATCTTTATTTGCACTATCTCATTTAATCCTCTCAATGAGGCAAAGTGCTGACAATATTATTATCAACCCCATTGTATCAGTGAGGCAATGGAGGGGCTCATCAGCCCAAAGTCACAACAAGCCAAGTCTGAGGGAACCCAGGTTCCCTAGGAGGCAGGGACCATACACACCCTGGGCCATTATAAAAGACGAAAAAAAAAAAAAAAACATTAGGATGAGCACTTTAAACAAATACTTTTGATTAAAGTAGGTTCATACAAAGACACAGCCTAGCGAGAGGCTCATCAGCAGGCTTTCTTGAAGGCCGAGGAGGGAGGGAGTTTTCCCAGAAGAGGTCAGAGGATGAAACCAAAGGAAAAGGCTGATTTACTTTTTTCCAGATGAGGTAGGTATTCATGGGAAGGATATTCTGAAAAGAGCTGGTTTTTTCCCTTTCAGTTGTTTGCTGTTTTGGTGGCTCAGCCCCAGCCAGGAGCACTCAGAGAAACTCCAAAACGCTGTGAGCCAGCGGCTTCCCAGCAGGTCACCTCCATCGGCGTCAGTCCAGGGACCAGCAGAGCACTTCCGCTCCCGGAGTTAATGAAAATGCTGGGGACCCCGCTGGACCTCATTCATTGCTGAGGGCCATGAAAAAGAGCTCCATAAATCTTCTGCCCTTGGAGAAAAGGTCGCGATAAACAAATTGAGCATTTCAAAGCAACCTGTTAGCTGCTCACCCCAATTTGCATACAAATGCCAACAAACAGCCTCCCATTGTTAAACAAGATGGTTTAGGAGGTCGAGTTTTACCGTCTGACCACAGTGTTTGTCACAATCCAACCCCTTGAAAGATTTACCTCTTAACCTGCCTCACAATCAAGTGTCAGGCTGGGGAAATGACCCTTGACATTTAGCGATTCCGGATGGACACACAATCCCCCTTCTGACAGCCTCCTAAAGCAGCGCCACCTCCATGCTCTGTCAGCCTGTGAAATCGGTGGCCAGATGCAAAGAATCCCAAAGGAGATGGAGCTTTGAATCAAGCGTGATCACTGCTACATCAGGTTTTGCAGAGAGAAAACCTTTTTTCTACTTCCGGCAAAGAAGTCTTCCTTTCCAAATGTCGACAGCTGCGGTGCTTTTAAAGAAGTGGGGTTTCTCTTTTTCACACTTTATCCATATTTCTAACAAACACTACTGGAAGCAGGTTGACATTGGTTTGAGCCAGGGCTCATAGAAAATAGAAATAAATAAAAGACATGCGGGAAATTAGAAAAAATATAAGGATCGGAAAGGCATGAGTGATTATCTCCCCCTACACACACACACACACACACACACACACACACACACACACACACACTTTTAAAAAACTTATCTTTGGCTCCTTAAAGTTATCTATGCATAAGTAATTTTCTTGATAGCACTGTATAATAACAAAAGGAACATACATAAAACTGTAAATGGATGCATAAGAGGCATTTGCAGTTTTGAAGGAAAAAGTAATCTTCAAATAAAAATGCTAAGTGTTTGGGAGAGAAGGTAATTTATAACTTCTGCTGTGTCCTTGAACGAAAGATGCAGCTAAGTATTCGTTGCTTTAATTATAGCCTCTGGTCAGGGTTTCATTTTAAAAGAAAAGAATTCGCCGGAGTTGCTTGGTGTGGCTGGGACAAGCTATTGAAGACGAGAAGCTAAATCAGCCTGCTGAGTCCAGATTCTTCACCTTTTGGACCAATAAAACTCTCAGTGGCTCGTTCTTACCTCCTTAGAAAAATAATGTTTCATGAAAACTTTGGATATTTTACAACACTAAAATTTAAATACAACTCTTAAGCTTAATGCGGAATGATGATATACTTCTTGGTGAGAATTAGTATCCTTAAATTAGCTTGGAGATTGCCCAAAATTTAAAAAGTGGGCTGAGCCATTTGACTTTAGCAATGCTTCATTGATTTCCAGACCCATTTGAATTGTTTCTCCGCAGCAACCTTCACAAGCAATTTGTTTTCCTTTAGGCCTCTCTTACAAAAAATTATAAATCTGTAAAACAATAGTTTAGGGTAGAGAAACTGAAGAGAGGCCTTTCTGTTTATTCACTGACAATTTGAATTCAGATATCTGATAGCGAGAGCCCTTAATCCAGCCACCAACGACAATGCCCCCTTTTGAGCTTTATTTACTTAAATTAAAAGGTATTTCTTAATTAAGAGAGAGAGAGAGAGAGAGAGAGAGAGAGAGAGAGAGAGAGAGAGAGGCCTTAGGCTGTCCTTTATCTCACTCTCTCCTTTGGGTGGATCATGGAAACATTCAAAGGTTATTGATCCTAGCCCCTGTCACCCCACCCCCACTGGGAGTTCACAGTTTAATCCCTAAAGCCAGGTGATAAATACCCCATTTACCAAGGCAACTGTGAATTAAAGTCTATGCTATCAAAATCACCTCCAGTAACTTTAGTAAAAAATGCTTCAAAGTGGACTGGACTTCCAACACTTGAAAAGTAAAAACTGCTTTTCAAAGCGTGGTGTTTTTCCACTGTCCTCATCAGTTCCCTAGGGAAATTCCAAGGGGAAGAGACCAGGGATAAAGAGCTTTCTGTATTTCTCTTGGTTTTAACTGCTAAAACAATTTTTGTTCCATTAGGTTTGTAACGTGAGATCTTTCAGAGTGAATTTACACAACAGCCTCTGACTTTATTAATTCGTCACAAGTAACTTAGTCCTCACATGTCTAAAAACAAATTGCTGACTTCTCACAAATTCCATCATCTACTTACACACTGCCTTGAAAATTGTTAACTAAAATTATTCCAGGATGACAAAGACCATTGAGCTAGCATGGTATATATGTATATGTAAGGCATGCAATAATTACTCATCTTTCCAGGGTTCTACTCAGGTTTAGTTCTACATCAATTTAATCTACAAGATTTAGGAAGCTAAACACAATTTGAAATAGCCTCTGGGAGGCCATCTGGCCACTAGCCACCAGATAGAATGAATCCCTGAAAAGTCTCGAGGAATGACAAATCCCTTGAGGTATTATCAAACAGCTTACTCAAAGTTATCTTCAAAGATGGCTTTCCAATGCCTTTCTGGTTACTGCTTTTCATATTCATAGAAGGTGGAGTTTGTAGAAATATGGCTGGTAGGCCTCCCTTAGTAATAACTACTTTGAAACTCCCCAAAGTGGATCCATTGGAAAATTGCTGCCTTGCTGCAAGAATTAAACACCTTCTTGGTTAAACTCAGCTTGCCACCTTCCCAATTCTCTCTCTGAATTTATGGGATGGCAGACATGGGCAAGTGAATTTCACCACTGCACTGCAGAATGGTGTAGTGTTAGCAAATTAGCAAGGATGTGTTTAGAGTCTAAAACTATACCCCAAATAAAGAGGTGTAGAAATTTGAAAGAGCATTTAATGTCATTATTTCACTGGCTCACAAATTCTCAGGTCAACAATCTGCCTTTTTAAGTCAGCAGAATGAGTGTGATAGTGACAGAATGAATTGGGTAGAGGGAAGAGGAGTGAGGTGGTTTCTGGAGCAGTAATTTTTTTCCATTACAACTGTGATCCACAGAGCAACTAACTAAATTAACTTTGTTCAGGGAAATTAAATGGATTTTTCATTAGCTAACCCCCTCTCTAGAAAAATTCACAAAGTCTCCAAAACTATCGTACTTGTTCAGCATGCATCAATCAGACACGAACTATTTAAGCAGGTTTGAAACATTATCTGTCACTTAAGTTGGCTTTTGGTTTTCTCAATGGATTAACTACCCAGAGCAGCTGAAACTCTTGAGAGAACTTCATTCTGCCAAAAAACAAAAAACAAACATCCAATAAAAGGTATATAAAATTAAAATGTTCTTATCAGTAGCCATCTGGATTATTTCAAAAGGAAATAATTACAAACCAACATAATTGGTAGATATGAGGCTAAAAGCAGTAAAAAGAAATTGAAAATACAAAATCCAGTCTGCAGGTGACTAAAGGGCCCGTGAACCTTAAATATACAAAGATCTGAAATATGAAAAAGTGGAAATATCCACTGTGCAAGTGACAGGTATAAGTTCTTAAATTTTGAGGCATGTTAGGCCACTCCACTTTACCCAAGACTCTTGTGTATATTAATAAAAATGGCTACTATATCTCCTCCAATAATCCCATAAAGTATTATCATTGCCCCCTTTTTATAGGTAACAAAACTGAGTTTCGAAGAGCTTGCCACTTGTTCAAGTTCACATAGCTTGTAGGGACAAAGGCAGCATTTGAACCCAGGCTGTGTCTTCGAAGTAAACTTGACCACTACTCTGTATGAGCTCAGCGTCATCATCCCGTGTAACTTTTGGAGGTTTGAAGTTATTTGGGCTGAGACAGAGAAGTGGACCAATTAGAGATAAGGGAAAAAAGCCATCCCAGCCCCTCAAAGGCTAGTCCCAGACTCACCATACTAGATCCTACTGCTTTCAAGCTTTTAGCCTATAATCAATCCGTATTGAAACCAGATTTATGAGCTCTTCAGAGGAGAGCTTTGTGATTTTCTAAAGCAGACATGTTTGGTATTTTAGAAGGTCGAACCCCCTATGGTGCAGTGTTTTTAATAAAATCAGTTCAGCAGAAATTAGAGACACACCAGTCAATTTCTAGGAAGCCTCTGAGCCATTCAAAATAAGGGGATAAATATCATAAAAGACATAACCATGTACAGATCAATTTTTTTCAAAAGGGGTAGAATATAAGGGGTGTAGATTCAAAAATGTGGCAAATTTGGTCCCATTTGTCTCTGGTTTGGGTGAATTTCTACTTAGAAAGGAAAATTACTTTTGGGGGGAGTTTTATGTCAGTAGTAAGCAAGAGCTGTTCTGGTTAACCAGGACTTGCACTGACACCTGAAAGTAACAGTAAACATCACTGTGAGGGAAAAACAAATAAACCAGTCATTACCATTCTTACATCACCGAATCAGGTAGGTAGTTACTTCATGAAGGGTCCTTTATCTTTGCTCTTGGCAACTTCCACACTCTCACAGGAAAGCAAAAAAATCTATATTTAGTTCTTAGTAAAAATCAAAGTAGAGAAGCACGCAATATTTTCATTGAAAGGCCAAGTTATGCGTAGATCTGACTTTAAGCCTTGTGGCAAGGACATGTGCAAATACTAAATGAATAAGAGGACATTAAAAGAGGATTTATTAGCAAAAGAGCCAAGCCAGTCTATTAAGTGGCTCGAACTTGAGCTCCAGAACTCAGTTTGACAGAGAAAGCGTGGGCACAGTGCCACCACCCCATCAACAGAGAGATGTGAACAGCCTTATGAATTTACAGTGGTAAGAACAAGATGAAGGTCAGCAAAACACAGAAGCAAGTGGATGGACACTTTGCATTCATCTTCCATCAAATTTCTATGATTTAGCTCTAGCCTGGATCCAGGCCTATCCTGGAGCATGAAGTCTACTGATTTCAAAGTGCTTCAAAGAATGTGAATTTATATTTTTCATTGCTTTATTTCCCAATAAATTGCTGAGTTCTTAGTTAACTGGTACTTGGAAGAAATGAGGTGAATAGAGAATGACAGCAGGGCAAGCAGAAAATTAACTATACAGAACTGATACAAAGGCTGACTACTTAAAGAATAATTGAGCTTGCATGATGCTATACATGAAAGGCATTAGAAACATGAAGTCTTTCCATCCTAAATGGCAAGACTGTATCTGATCTAGAGCTAGAAAGCAGAGGGGAGAGGTGAAAATTTCACCAATGGTATTTTAATCAATTCTCTTCTCTAGATAGGTGTGGATAGTGAGGTACAACAATCCTTTAGCTCCATCAAAAACTAACGCACATAAAACTTGACACCTTTTATAAATTGTAAGTCATGCATGCATGAACTATCAATCTCAAAAAGCACAAAACAAATGCTGTCATTTATTAAAATGTATATTTATTCCATAGCCTAATTTGTTTGGGGCTGTAGCCTATTATTAAATAATCTAGGTATTCATTTTTAGACTAGTCCTTTCAATGCCAATTCTTCCATGAATTGGGCTACTGCATCTAAGGGACCCAAATTATGCTTATCATAAAAAATTGCAGAAAATCTTTTTTCAAAATCCTTTAACACTCATAAAAGAAAACCCCATACTCAAATATGCAGGCTAGAGGTTAATTTTTAAGCTAAAGTTTCAAATATACAAAAGAATGGAGAAAAACCCCACATGACAAATTATTGTCATATTTAAGATAATAAAATAAAGACCCATTCTGAGGGAAAAGTACACAAATGTGGCATGGGTTTAAATGCAGGCTGGGCAGAGTTGCAGACAAGGTTTTACAGGAATGGGAGCAGGTTAGTGGCTATAGTCAATGTACTATTTGGTTATGTTAATAAAAGGATCATTTGGGGGAGAAAAACTAGTAGCATTGTGTTATTTAAATCTCAGTTAATATATAACTTTCACAATTATAACCCTTCTAAAAACTGAGAAGTAAAAAATAAAATATAATGTTAATTGAACACTGTTGAAGGAAGTTGTGAAAACTGGGAGCATGGTACAGTAAAGTGTGGCGAACTTGGTTTGAGACAAGAGTAAACAGTAGAAAATAGTGACTAACTTTAACTACAAAAAAAAGTTTCATTTAGTAGGGTTTTTTTTTTTACTGGTTGGAGGTAGACACATTCAAAAAAGTATTCCAGAGCAACTGGATCAAATCGATAAATAATAGCACTTTTGTTAAGGCAACTTCAGAAACTGATTGATCATACCTGACCTGGTATAAATACGTTTAAGATTTCTCTTAGATGAAAGCTAAAAACAAAAATGGTCTGAACAAAAAATGTGGGTAAGACACTGAAGGATGGGCAGTACATTTAGAAATTCTACGTGCTGTAAAAAAATATATACATGCGCATGTAAGAATAAACAAGATCTTGGTCTTTTAAAAAAAAAAAAAAAAAAAAGGAAAAATCAGGCCAAAACCTATAGTTAGATCTTACTATGAGCAACAGATCTTCACGTGTATAATTAACATGTAGTTTCTTACTTCCCACTTAGTTTTTAATTTATAACAAGACACTGCTAAATTTCAGACAAAATATATATATATATTTAAATCTTTACAATAAATCAAGATGTAGGAGCTTACATAGAGCACATTTTGGTTTATTTAGGTACTCATTCAAGCTCCCTCAGATGCAAATCACCCTGGTAACAGTGTGTGTACATAGTCTTCTCTTTGCTTTTTATAATTTCAAAGCAAATAATACATTTGACTGTATGTAAGTCTGTGCAAATAATCCTTCAGAAGAAACATCCAAGATTCTGTTTGCAGAGGTCATTTTGTCTCTCAAAGATGATCACATGAGTTTGTTTTTCTTCAGATAAAGTGCTCCTGTCCAGCAGAACTCAAAGGCCTTCAAGCGTCCAAGAAGCTCGGGTCCCATAAGGCGAGGTCATACGAATTCCAGCTTCCCGTGCCCACTATACATGCCCCAGTGAACGAGCGAGAGGATCTTGTCGTTGCTGAGGTCTGCTTGTCTCATTTTGTCACAGGTCAGACAGCAGTTCTCATGCCCACTCACTGGCACCATGCATTCCAAGTCCAATTTTGCAACCTGCCCCTTTTTGGAATGGTGTCCGTGAAAGCTATAGTGCAAACGGGAGAGCATCTGCTGCCGCTGGTCCTGCAGTCTCTTGTTTTCACTTCGAAGCATCCTCAAGGCCAACATAATAAGCAACACTAAAATCAGCCCTCCGGCGATGGGAACAGCAATCACTGCGGCCCGGAACCACAACTCTTTGGAAGAAGTCAGCTCCTGCACTTTGGTGATGAGGTTTCTGCTACTATCATGCTGATACCGGTTCCCTTGTCCTAAAGAAGCAGGAGCAAAATAATCAATTTATGGACATTCATGATTATCTCTCCATTTAAAACAAGGTACCCCCATTAAAAAGCTTACAATTAAGTCAATATTTAGAAAATGAATGTTGCAAAGATGATGCAAAAAAGCTTACAAAAACATTTGTTTACTTGTCGTTACTGAGTAGTAATGGTCATTTAATATTTTCAAAATGTTGAAAAAACAGGCAAAACCTATTAACACTGACAGATATCTAATGCTCAGGCAGACATAAAAGCTACTCAATAGAGATGCATCTTCGCGTCCAGCCTGGTGTCTCTAATTACATTAACAACAAAATCAATAGCAGACATACAAAGTCGCGTCTGTCACTAGCCTATAGATCAGGCAAGCATTTGGGTTAGAAAGGGCTTCCACCTACCTGAGGCCTCCCCCTTGGGAAGAGAGAGTACATCATGCAGCCCTCTGTAATTGCACATATCTTCATGACAGCATTCCAAAGTGGGCATGGTGGTGCCAGAGTGGTTTTGTGCCTGTTTGGCTTGGCAGATGTCTGCTGTGCTTGCCAGAGAGTCCAGGCAGCCATGGGTGAGTGGAGAATTTGTGTTCTGAGGATCAAGAAGTCTAGAGAAGCACGCGCTCAGCTCAGATTTACACATATAGCCAGTTGCTACGCAATGGGCAGCATCACAGTAGCATCTGATTTCACCTGAAAACAATGAAAAATCGCATCAAACTGCTTCAGAGGCCAGATAAAGCATCTGCTTAAGCAATCCCTAAACCCCAAGCTCAAAGACACTAACTTTTAGGACACTCGCCTGAGTGCTTATAATAGCAGGCCATGTAGCCTGGAAAAGTCCTTTGTGCAAATCAGTGCTTAAATGTCAATCCAGTTAAATATAATTTTAGAAATGTATTAATCCTAATAGTGGAGAATCAAAGTTCGATTTAGGCTTCTGATAAATTAGTAATTAAAAATAATATTTTTATTTTTGAAAGAAAATAATAATTACAATAATTCCTCCTACCATAAGGCAAATTACATTATTTATTCAGTTTAATCCTACATGACCATACAACATAAAAATGCTCGGCTTTTTGATTTTGTCAGTATAAATATTTGATCGGAACTACTGAATTGTTTACTACCTCGAAGGGCTGTGCCAAGATTTAAGAGCTTTAGCTAACACCTTATAAAGTTATTAACTAGAAACACAACAATCTAGAAATTGCTCCAGTCAGGAGGTTTTAAAACTATGAAACTGGGCAGCTATTTGCAACCTCTCTAGAAAAGGCAAACTTTGCCTATAAAGATCTTTTCATGCAGAGGAGCTTTTAGTCAGTATATTGTAAAACAGGAACTAGGCAGTTTACAATTAGTGGTTTGCTTGCCAAAGTCAATTTCTTTCAGCCCAAATGGAAAGTCATAAAACTGGGGGCGGAGGGGAGGGTGTAAAACTGCAAGGCTAACTCCTCCTTTCCTTAACTCCCCAGTTTTACATGTAATTCAACATGGGATCTAAAAGGGGAAACGCTGAAACTGAAAATCCTCTGCTGGTTGAATGAAAAATCCTTAAGGAAACCTCAAATTTTTCTACAGGAAGTGATTAAAAGTTTCCTTTATAAAACTTATTTTGTGAGTTGCAAGTCACTGTTAACATTTTGCGGCAATGCAAGATCTGAAGCTTTTGACATCAATTTCTAGTTAAATAATCTGGATCTCAGAGTAAACGCTAATATGATATCTGACCCAGTGGACTCCGGTCATTGTCACACGCCACAGCTAAAGCTAACGTAAGTTGAACTAATGCACACACTTCTTCCCAGCTTCCCAGTCTGAAGTTCTGTCTAGTGAACTGAGACCTCCATGCTGAAATTGAACACCTCTTCCCACCCTCACCTTTCTTCCTCCTCCTCCTCTCCATGAATGCCTGAGTAAGGTGCCTCATTTAATTATCTGTCCAAATTCCAAGCCACTGTACGGTATGCTCAGTTTTCACTAAAGGCTACTAATGCTTAGGTTCTAAAAAGACCAGCCAACTAAACACAGGTCTTTGGCATCCCCAAGTGTAACTGTCCAAGCTGGAGGTCTCACTCCTATCCTAAATCTGTGCTCCCTGTCCTAGGTCTGGGACCAAGTCTCTTCTCCAATGAGACCTTCCAAGTTAGGACCCTGCTTTGCAGAGGTTTTCTCCTTTTCAGTTTATTTGATTTTTCACATAAAGCTCACCAGTCTTATGTGATGACTACATGTCCCTAGTCTGACAAATTCCATATACAGAGTAGAATAAAAACAGATTAAGTCAACTTTGATCCCGTTCACCTCAGACCTAGTGCAGAAAAAGAAAACTGAATACAAGTGAAATGCTGCTTAAATGTTTATGAGAGCCTATTTAACATACTATATTTTCAATGACCTAAAATAGTCTAATAAAATTTTGACAGGTAACTAGGAAAGTTCTAACAACTTTTTTTTTTAATTGGAGCCACATTTGAGCAAGTTGAATGAACTTCTGTATTACTGTATTAAAACTATATTCCTGTCGTTTCATAAAGTTTCTTCCTGTGGCATGCAAAAGGCCAGAAAGGGGACTGGTATTTTGAAACAGTGAACAATGCTCTTCTGTTTTCCCCCCTTTCTTGTTACTGTATGTAGTGATTAAACAAAAATGTCTGCTTTAGTCAAGATGGCTACAGGAGAGACTGCTGGCTTCTTTTAAAGCTTTTGAAGTCCGCAGCAGTCAGAAATCTCTGATCCCCTAATTATATCATTATCAGGCACATAGTTTCGGTATCTGTGACTTCATGTCAGCCTCAGTCCCTCCCTGTTCTGCTAGCCTTTGATAGGGCCAAGACGCTCCCCCTCTGCAGGCTGGAGGGCTGTTATTTAGGGTTAATTACACCCTTCCTTCCAAAATAAATAAATACTGTAGCACATCATCCTTGCTGGGCTAGCTTATCCTTTAACCTCATGCCTGATACATGGCAATTAGAGAAAAGTGGGGGGTGCGAAAGCTAAATAACGCTTCCTATTTTAAAAAAATTTACCTATTCACTGAACAGTAGGTAGAGTTCATGGCAGGGTAGGTGGAGGAACCTTGAAATCTAGAGGGAGTTTGGTTTATTTCAGATAAAAGGTGAAAGCCTGCAGGGGGGAATAAAAAGAAACTGACCACTGCCTTTTTTTTTTTTTTTTTTTTGGAGTGTTTGTAAAATATGAGGTGAGTGGGAAATGAGACCGCTGACAGCGCCTACTCCTCCCGGCCACTGAGAAGCAACAGAGCACATACTCATGCACAATGAACACAGACCCGGGACACCTACACACTCAGGGAGGCACGCACATTCACTAGCAGCTCATAAAGACACTCGGAGACACACAAAGAAACTCAAGGACAGAAGCACATTCAAATACAGACACACGAATACAGAGATATACCCTAATACGGACACGAAAGAGACACACCGGCAGAGACACATTCGAATACACTGATATACTCAAATACAGAGATATATTCAAATACAGAGACACACTCAACAGAGACACAATCATAACAGAGATACACGTTCAGAGGCACACTCAAATTCAGACACAGTCAGAGACACAACAGAGGCAGTCGGACAGACACATTCAGGTACCGAAGGATACTCAAGTAGAGATGTACTCATAGACAGAGGTACACAGATAAACGGACGGACACACGGACGGACGGACACACACACACACACACACACACACACACACACACACACACTCAGGAGCTGTGTAACTGGGGGAAGGGGTCTGCGGTTCCTCCCGGGCGCCCCCGCCCTGCGGTAGAGAGGGAGGCGCGGTCCGAGCCCACACTACAACCCTGATCCCCCGCCGCCAACTTTCAGAAGTTCACTACAGACAGACTTACACAAACATTTTGACAACCACTTGCCCTGAGGTCTGACGCCACCTACACGCGCCCGGCCCTGGACACCCGAGGGGGCGGCCGCGAAGCCACCGCCGCGACTACTAAGAACAGGCAACTTGTCGCGACCTGCGGGCTCCAGCGCGGGAGGAAGCCTCGCCCGTCGCTAACAAAGCCGTGGCGGTCGGCTTCAAAGGCCCGAGGCGGCGGCCGCCCCGGGACCCCGCGCTGCCCTCCGCGGGGAGCCCGCGCCCAGGCTGACCGGTGGGCACCCACCTTTGGTGAGCAGCACGGCCATGGCGCAGAGTTCGAGCTGCAGCCAGATGAAGATGTAGCTGGAATGGCGATCCATTGACGCCCCCCACGGCCGCGGCGCCCCCGCCGGTCCCGGAGCCGCGGCGCAGCTGCAGCCTACGACTCTCGGAGCGCGCCGTGCATGGGTGCTGCCCGGGGCGGCGGGCGCCGTCAGCGACGGGGCGAGTGGCCCGGACGCGGCCGGAGCATGGAGTGCGGCTGCAGGGCGCGCCGAGAGGCCGAGAGGACCTGCGCTCCCTGCCTGCGTGCACCAGCTCCTTCGCTGCGCTGCGCGCCGCAGTCCGAGGTGGGCTCCCGGTTTCACTACCCTTCGGTCGGCCACTCCGCGACAGCAGAGGTACCACGAGCCCGCGAAGATACAGCCAGCCGCGAGCTCCGGACCGCGCCGGCCTCTGCCCGCTCGGCTCCGCGCTGTAAATAGCGCTCCGCGCGGGGAGCTGGCCGGGTGCCGCCCCGCCCCTTCCCACCCCCAGCTGCGCCAGCGCCGTCCGATTGGCCGCCAGGCTCCAGTCAATCATCCCACAGCCAGGGGCGGGCCCAGACGCGGGCGGGGTGGGGACCTGCCCGCGGCTCCAAGCGGCGCCGGAGACTGGGGCCTGCGGCCCTGCGGCTGCTGTCTCCCGCGCTCCCCCTCGTGGAGGCTTGCGGGTCCGTGACCTTCGGGAGGCGCGAGTCGAACCCGGCCACTGGCTCTGTATTTGGCACCCGCCTCCGTGACCCTCACAACTCAGCTTTGGGCCAGCGTCCCCCTGCTAGTGGCTTCTTTTTTGTTCCCCCCAAAACACGCGAGGGGCCCGTGTGGCCGCCTTCGGAAGCCCTCCTCTGCCACGCACGCTGAGCGCGCTTGGAACGTCAGGGACAAGTGGCGGTCCCCCGGCGTGCGCCGTCGGCCGAGGCCCTCCTGCTGAGCCCCACTGGCTCGCGTGTGGCCGAGGAGGGGTGTGCAGTCGGGAGCCAGGAAGGGGGGCGGCAGGGCGCTGGGGTCTGCTTTCAGCCTTCCCGGTTTCCCTCAGAGCGCATCCGCCTCGAGCCGCCCGCCCTGTGATCAATAAAGCCCAGACAGACAGACTGTTGATCAGTAGGAGCCGCTAAGTTCTCCTGGGTAGACAGGGGACGAGTAGCCGACTAGAGACACTTAACGAAAATTAGCAAATCCAAAAAGCACCCGGCGCCAGCGAGACGACACAGGCCGAGACTGACACTCAATTAACCACCCCCCAAACAATCGCAGGCAAACACACCGGCTGACCCTGATCAATATCAGTCCCGCAGTGATCTCCTTTCTGAGATGCTAATTCATTTATTAGGACTTGGAGTGGAGGGCGAAGGGGCGGGGGGTGGGGGGGGGGGCTGACCGCCCCAACATACCCAAGGCGGTCCAGGAGATTTGGTTGTTTTTATTTTTTTTGGAGGGGAAACTCAGCTTAAAACTCTTATCCGAGGCAGTGCTCTTTTATCCCCTACCCCCCAAACCAGAGATTATTAACAAAAGTCAACCATTTGCAAAATTTCCTTTTAGGATCATACATTTCCCTGCCTGATAAAATGTCAAGGGCGGTCGGGGTGGGGGGTGGGAGGGGGAGCGGGGAAGAAAAGCTCATTTAGTGCTAAAACGGAAAATGTAAAGTCACAAACTTTTTAAGGTTAGAATGCAGAAGTGAGCTTTAAGACTAAGAAAAAAAAATATATGTCTGGAAGACTGAAATCAAGAAGAACTTTGTAAATGAAAGTTGTCGAAAGTCCACAGAGCTGCAGGATGTAGTTAATGAAATTGCTTTTGAAAAATATTTATATGCAGAAAAAATAAAATAATTTCATAAATCGAAGCCCTCACCATTACTTCACTAGATCGAAATTGCATACAAAAGGAGGGGAGGACAAGTACCGCAGAAGTTTTTAGAGGAAATTAAGCTGGTTGGGACACCAGGTAAAGGAGGCCTGTCTCAAGTGGCAGGCTGACGTCATTTCTTGAGCAGGATTTTGATCAGAACTTCCTGACGTCTAATTCTTTGACTAGTTAACAGTTCTAAGGGGTTCATGCAGACAATACTTTTCTTGTAATGACACACTCTTTTAACTCCAGAGAATCAATCATTAACTAAAGGAAACTTTGAGAGTATATTTATTCAACTATTTTGGAGACCCATAATAAGCCAGGCTCACAGTGTCTGGGCTATAAAGATGTCAAAACCTAAATAGGAAATCACAAACAATGGAGTTTGACAATGATAAAGATTTACATGCACAATGTTATGATGCAGAAGGAAAGAAGAGATAACTAGCTCAGGAAGGTAAAAAGTCAGAAAGTCTGCTGCAAGCTCCTGAAGAATAAAGATTAGCAGGGAAGCATTACAAGCACTGAGGACCACAGGAATTTAGGCATGAAATTAACTGATTGGTTGGGGGATATGGGTGGTAAGTAGGGGATGGGTAGATGGAATTACAAGCAATTCTTTGTTGCATGAGCATAAAATGTGAAACAGGGAACAGGCAGAGACGCACTAGAAAATAACTATAGTTACCTGGGATGCAGATGAATCCTTGGTTATGGAAAGGGTCTTAGGGAGATGTGTTGATGAAAGCCATTCTGTAGTAAACACTTTCTGAGTGCCTTCCCAGCCTCTTTCTCTGGCATGAGCATTGGCAGCAAGACTAGGGGATTCTGCCCCTCTGGCCACAGCTAGTCACGTGACCCCAGTTGGGCCAATTAGGTTCTCTTTTTCCAGGTCTTCGGACAGAGATGCTGCTCAATCTCTAGAGGTCATTTCATGGGAGACATACAACTTCAGAGCTCACCTGTCAGCAAAGAAAGAGAAAAATGACAATAGGTTCCATATTAAGGTTAAATCAGGCACCTTAAAAGTTCTTCTCTTTACTAAAGATTCTTTTACCTTCCAACCTAAGGGTCCGAACTACAATTATTATTATTTTATTTAACTAATATTAACTTTTATCATTCCAGATGTACACTTTTTTTCTTCCAAATGCAATTCGGAATAAGAACTTGTGATTCTTCAGGCAATGATTTCAACTCTTTTGTTTTTATTATTAGTTTAATGGACAGAGTTTCAAAATGACTAGGAATTAGTTTTAAGAGAAACAAGTCTGCACTTTAGTGGTTTTAGAGCAGACATGGACTTTTCAACTAAGTGAAGGAGAGTGAGTCAATGTAGAAAATCAAAATTGGTTTAGGAATAATATGTCAATTAAGAGGCGATATCAATAGTTGAGAGAATAGGCAACAATTTTAATTCAATTTAAAACTGAAGGAAAATTGCTTCTCTGCAGAATTTTACTTGCATTTTGTACATAATTCAGTTATTACTTTCCTACATGTAGGGTGATAAGTAGAGAAGAAAATAGTAAAATCTAGTGTCTTTTGGAAATTTAAATCAAGAAATGAAATCAATGACCAAAATTTTTTTTTAGTCTTTTCACAGAATGCAGAAAATATAAGCTTTAAACACAGAAACAGAAAGCTGATTCTACACCTAAAAACTGAAATACTTCAAAATTCTAATAGTTTTATTTTATTAATTTCAAATAGTGTTCTAGGTATGATTTATCCATGCATATATATTCTATATAATCACAACATGCCACTATAATACATTTTTATGATTGTCCTACACCACAGAATAACTTTTCAAATTTCATTTTTCTTATAAATAGCAAAAACAAACAACAACAAAAACCCAACTGTTTTTATGTCCTAACACATTTTGTTAACAAAGCTCTAAGTATTCTATCAATCTATGCTTACCTAAATAACGCCATTGCTTCTATGTGATCCCCATTTTTAGTAATGTCTATCTATAGCGCAGGTGAAAAATAGCTCGGGATATTTTGTTCAGAGAGAAATAGTTGTGTTCAAGTTCCTGCCTAGCAAGCATACAAACGATTGTAGTCTAGCATGAGAATCTAACACTTATGTCTGTTATACAAATCTTCTACCAACTAACGATTCACAGAGATTAGGTAACACTTTAAATTCCCAGTAGCAGGTCTTTTACAGTCATTTATTCTCAACAGAAGTTAAGAGTTCAGATCTAAAATTTACTTTCATTGGAATAAGGTCAAAGGTGAGAGATTAGCCCAGGCAAAAGGATGGCTGTCTAGTGAAGTTGTTTTTTTTTTCTTCCTCAAAAATGGAAAAGGAGATAAAGGACTGACTGCAGAGTCTGGACATAGTGTGATAGGACCTAGAAAGAAAAAAGACCGAAGCTCACATTCCAAAATGCCCATCCCCCTACAGACTAGCAAAAGTGCTATGGGGTCTTACAAATAAACCATAGATTATCTGTTCGGTTGATGCTTTCTTAAGAATTTTTAAAGCAAGTAAGTTTAGAATATAGTAAGAAATGTCTCTGGTTAAAGAACATTTATTACTTTATGAACTTAACTGCATAATACTTATAATCAAATAGTATTAAATATGTTCTGTGTGATCCTTGACCATAAGCTTTAGCCTCTGTTCTATTCAGTTATGTTAATGTAAACTCCTTTTAAGCCAGTGGAACTTTTAGAAATTATTCAATAACCTGCAAAAAAAAAAAAAAAACAGTTAAATTTCTCTTTCTTTCTCTCGCTTTCTTTCTTTCTTTGTCTCTCTCTCTCTTCCTTCCTTCCTTCCTTCCTTCCTTCCTTCCTTCCTTCCTTCCTTCCTTCCTTCCTTCCTATTCTTTCTTTCTTTCTTTCTTTCTTTCTTTCTTTCTTTCTTTCTTTCTTTCTTTCTTTCTTTCTTTCTTTCTTTCTTAACTAAAAGGGCAAATTAAGCTGAGAAATTACTTTAAACGAATTCCTACCTCCAAGAACATCCTTGATCCAGAATGCTGGTCAGTAATGCAATGAATAGTATTTTTTAGTTCTATTTTCTTAGCTGACAATACTTTACTTATGCTTTTTAGGATTTTCTCTTTAGCATTCATGTACGAACTATAGAAACTGAGAAGCTTTAATGTTTTCATTAGACAACCAAACATTTAGACTCTTGCTTGAAACTGGCTGAAACCTGGCCTCCTTTCCCACTTCCCATAATCCACCTGTGTTTTCCCATGTTCTGTTCCTCTGGCGGCCACATGGCGACTTCTCACAAAGCCATTCTCATCTAATACTGGATCTTCCAAACTGAAATCTCACTGACAGAACAGAATGAGGTCTTGTGCAGTGGAACTTTGAAATTACTTATACATGCCATCATGGTTTTGTCACTGCCGTTGTGTTTATTTCATAATAATTTCAGAGGGAACAATTAGCTATACAAACAATTCGATATTTGCTTACTGTTTATAAAGTGTCAAGACACACATTAAATTTGATATATGGAGTCAACTCACAAAATGAAATACCAGCCAATATCTTCTAACATTTAATATACTTCGGTGAAGTTTATTCTGTGGGCAGAGGTTATGGAGAGAGAGCTTTAGGGTTGCATTGAGTGAAATCGGTAATGAACAGAATTCTCGTTCTCATCCTTGATATTGAGGGAACTTATAATGCATTTATTCCCATATTCGATAATCTTCCTTTGCTCCTAACAAATTCCTATTCTGCTGTGAATCCGTTTAAGCACAAACATCCCTCCGCCGTTCCATTTATAGTTTAGTGTCACTTACCTATATTTTTAGCCTATCGTTTCAAAGACACCATTTAAAACATGTACATTTGTAGTACATTCTTCAGTCGGACTTGTTTAATTAAAAGGAAGAGAGACCCACTTAAGATTAATTAACTTGGAAGGGGTTTCTTGTGCAGATACAATAGGCATATTGTAAGGACGCAAATGATTGGTGATTTATAAGCATTACTTATCTTGCCCAGAAGCCAGTCTCCCTGGAACCGGAAACTAGACTTGGGTCTCTTTTCTGAGGGTTGTCTTTGCCTCTCTCCTCTCCTCCAACCAGCTAGCATCCTTTCCTCATTTCTAGTGTTTTCTCTCTCATAACTTCTCTTGCTTTTATCCAATCACACGTCCCCTGTACTTAGAGGTAATGCTCGAGATAGTTTTGCCTCTGCCACTATTGAAAACGACCTCAGCCCTT
This sequence comes from Rousettus aegyptiacus, assembly GCF_014176215.1. NCBI lineage: Eukaryota > Metazoa > Chordata > Mammalia > Chiroptera > Pteropodidae > Rousettus > Rousettus aegyptiacus. The sequence continues at coordinate 81,163,936 of NW_023416285.1, forward strand.
CCGTTTTCCAATTCCCAATCTCTCAGATGAATCTGACATGCAAATTACATGAGTTCCGTCTGCTTAAGATGATCCCATCTCAAAATGCTCAGCCTAAGGTCCATTCAGCTAGGGCAGGGTCCTGGCTGGTGTAAAACGTTGTTGCTTCCCCTCACTGAGGTTGTGAGCCAGGAAGACCAGGTGGGAGGAAGTGTGAGCAGGCCAGCACAATAAAGCATGTAATATTTGTGTGTGTAACATATATAAGCATACTTATGACATATATGATATGCACACATACAAAGTCATTTAACTCACCTGTAAAAAAGTATTAGTGAGTGGAATTAAGGTCATTCTTTCAAATTATTAATTTAATGTGAGTGTAACACTTGAATGTTTGCTGTCGTCAAAAATAAACTTAATATAACCAAATGAATATGGCTCATCTTATAATGACTGAAGACTCACAACCGTTTCAGAGTCTGGGCCCTGCAGGATGACCTTGAAATCTTCAATAATTTTAAAAATACAACAATCTTAAATATCCCGTCTTTTTAGTTGACTATGGCTTCCAAAAGAGCTTTGTATCAGTTTTATGAGAAAGATGAGTATTTGTGGTGAATAATCATCTGCCTTTTGCCAAACACGTAATTTGGTTATGGGAGGCCAAGGTGCCTGCATGTCTGTGTGCAAGTAATATTGTTTGCCAGTCCATGTGTAATACATGAGCAAAATTCATCAACTTAACAATCAAAAAGCCAAAGTCATCACTTGCTTCCTTAGAGTGCCACCCTCTTGACTGCACCCCATACCACTTAGCTGTTCCTCATAAAATCATAGGAGTATAAAAAAGTTCTCTAAAGAAGCAGCATCTTTTACATGGTAAGAGGGACCAGAGTTTTGCCACCATAGCATATAATATAAACTAAATGTGGGAAATCTAGCAAAGCCCATTTGTGGAACTTCCTCCATATCCCAGTGTTTCTGGTTGACTGAACAAGAATTTGTTTATTGCATGTTCTCTCTTTCTCATCTACCTGTAAATTACCTGTAAATTACCTGCTTTCCCTTTGAAATCCCAGACCCCAGCATCTTCTCCTTTGCCCAGAATGGCATGTAAGCATCAACTGTCCAATCCATCCTTGGCTCTCATATCCTTATGGCATCCCCACATCCTTAATACATTTTGGACATTTTCTCCTGTTACTTTTTCTCATGTTGATTTGATTATTAGCCCAGCCAGAAAACTTAGGAAGGTGGGAAGAAAATTATTTTTTGCAACCCCGCAGTGGTTATTTACCTTTACTTTTCTATCTGGCTACTCAATGAGATTATAAACCCTTAAAGGACAGAAAACATCTCTATCCTTGCTATTCCTATTGATACCCTTCACAGTGTAGTCCTGGATACATTTTAGTTTTTGATAAATTAATGTCAGTGAATGAATTTCCAGTGGAAACTATGTAACTTTGTAGATGAGGAGACAACAGCTAACTAGGAGACTGAAGACCTGAATTTATATCCATGCTCCATTATTCAGTGTGGTACCACAGGTAAATCAATTGTCCCCTCTGTGCCTCAGTTTCCTCGCTCATAAATAAGAGCAACAGTGGTAGGTGGCCTGGCTGCCTCTCCGATCTCTGTGAGAGCAACATGAGGTCAACTTTGTTTGTTCACTGTGAAACTCTGTGGAAATGTTAAGTGATTTTCCATAGAAACAAAGAGTTTATTCAAATCTATTTTTTAATCATCTGAATATATTTATGGTAGCTTCAGGACTTCCTGGGTGGGTTCAGGATTCTTTTCTCCCTGGAGCAGAAGATTTGAAGCACAAACCATGCCACTGCCAGTCCAGCCTCTGCAGGGCGATGATATCTCTCTAAACACAGCATGAGTCTTGCCAAGAAGGTTAGTTCCCATGACGGGTGATGGTCCAAGGATCACCCGAGACAAATTGGTCGGCTAACTTATTCTTACACAAGAAATTTAGCTGCTTACAGGGAGCCATGATTCATGCCTCAGCCTTCTGGGAAACAGGAAGAATCTTCCAGTCTGCGTCAGGACTCCTTCAGATGACCCATCTCCAACTCAATGGCAGTTTTCAAAGAAGCCCCATGTTGCTGGCTCACTGTCAGAGGGAAGAATTTTCCCTGTGAAATCCTGACTGGTTGCGGATGTGCTGACCGTACTCCCGAGCCATATTCACTTTTATGGGCGATCAATAAGATTACTGAAGAGGCTCTTGCCCCTCTAGATACTCCCCATCCCGCCATCCTTCCTTTAAATGGCTGCTTAAGTTTAACAAAGGTTATAGAAACGGAAGACGGGAGTGGGGAAAGGGCGCTCACGTTCTTTTTGTTCCCAATCCTTGAATCCACTCTGCTTAGATCCGCACAGGTTTTCTGAAAATAGGTGAGTTTGGGGCCCTGATAGATGCAGATAATGCAGAGAAAAGAGGGTTTTTTAAAGTGTTATTATTATTTTTGTCAGACATAATGTCTTGAGGTACAACTGAAGACTTTCAGGCCTGAAATCTTTTTGTTTCCATGGTGCAGCATAACTCCAGCAGGAGTGTGGAGGTAAAGACAGACGGAGATGGGCCAGTTGGTAGCCAAGGGCGAAGTCTCCGTATTGACAGACCCAGGAAGTTTCTAGAAAGTTGACTTCAGGCTCTACACATGTTTACTGGTCCCCGGCTTACAGGAATGGAAGCAAAGAAGTATTTGAGAATATCCGTGTAAGTATAAAATGAATGCTAATGCAGGTCCTTCTATGTTTCTATTGAAAATAGAAAATTGGCAGCATCAGCGCCACTTCGGACCAGTGGGATTTTGGTGTCTGCTCTAGGGAGGCCTCCCGCAAGGAGAACTCGCGAAAAGATCAGAAGCTGGAGCGGCGACAAAGCAGACGGACAGGCCGGAGGGCGAGGGGGCGAGAAGCGGGAGGCAGAGCAAGAGGGAGACCGAGAGGGATCCTGGCTGTGGGGGGAGCAAACGCTGGAGAAAGGCACCAATTATTATAATTGAAGGTAATGGTGCTGAGGCGCCAAGGAGCTCCGCTCTGTTTTACATCAGCCGCCGCGACCCAGACGCACCCGCAGCCGCGCTCGGCTCCTCCCCGCGCCCAGCCCCGCGCCCAGCCCCGCGCCCTCCGGGCTCCTGGCCCCCAGCGCGCGGCTCTCAAGTTCAGGTGCGTGCGCCGCGGGCCTGGCTCACCTGCCCGCTGCTTGTCCTCGCTGTTCTCTGCCTCGCCCCGCCGCCTCCCTCGCTTGTGACTAGTAGAGCGACACTGACTTGATCCCAAAGTAAAACAAAGGGTCAAGCACTTCTGGTCTGGACAGACTCCCCACAGGGTAGCGTCTGTACGGGTTGCAGACAACACTTTTCCCTTCCTTGTACCTCTCGGTCCCTTCTTGATGTGCTTCTCAGTTTTACCCTCATTGTAACCCCTTTCCCTTTTTTCTCTTAACTCAGGGAACTTATCTGGGGTCTTAAAAATAATCCACGTGGGAGCAGGGGAGTGAGTGAACAGTGATGGACAGGACAGGAAAGGGCTTTATTGTTTTCTTTTGTTTTGATTATAGTTGACATATAACATCGTATGAGTTTCAGGTGCACAACACAGTCACTCGGCACCTATGTACGTTATGAAGTGATCACCATAAGTCTAGTAACCGTCTGTTATGGCACAAAGTTATTATGACATTGACTTTATTCCCTATACTGTACATATTTACATACCTATCTTATAACTAGAAATTTATACCTTTCAATCCCCTTCACCTTTTTCACCCTTCCCCCTTCTTCCCTGGCCAAGAAGGGCTTTATTGTTGCTTAACTTCTGACCAAAATGAGATCCTTGAATCATTTAATTTTAAGATGTGATAGACTAGCGCCTTTCCTGACTGGCATCCTACAGGTGTAGAACAAGGCTAAGGAAATTCAGGGGCCATGAGTGAGGTGTGTTTTTAAAATCTGTTTATAGATAATAGATAGATAAATAAATAGATAGATAGATAGATAGATATTTCTGATTAGACAAGTAATGTATCATTGTAGAAAACTTGAAAGATACAGAAAAAAAGTGTGAAACTTTTGCGCCTGGGGCACACTGCTCCTTGCCTGTTCCTCTGGCCACCCCAAACAGGGTCAAGAGGCAGCAGGGGGATTCCCCACCAGGGCGCCCAGCACCAGCTTGGGCCTCTGCCTCCCGACCAGCATTTGCCTTTAGCCAAACGTGGTTAAACTCTCTAGACCTGTTTTGTCATGTATAAGATTTGACTAGTAGAATGATCTCTAAGATCACTTCCAGATGATCTGGAGGAAGACGGCCTCGAAAATAAAATTAGAGTTCAAAACAGCAAGTGACATTACCTTCTCTATCAAGCCAAATAAAATAGTCACTACTTTTCAAGAACTGCTTTAAGAAAACCTTTAAAAAGCAATCATGTGACCCTATCTGTCTTTCAGGAGCTCTGTCCTTTTAAAACAGATGTAAATAATAGCACAAGTATTTGGCAAGGCAGTTTGGTGCCAGTACATGTTTAAAAACCCAGCACAAAATGGTGACTGTTCTACTGGAAATTGCACTGATCAGGCCATTCTAGAATGGTGAGCTCAACGCAGTGTAGCTCCTTAAAAAAGTTTTTTGATGAATACGGCGATCAAGTTGGTAAAGGCAATTAATGCGACCTTTAACAGCAGTTGTAAAGGAAGGATTTTCAACCATAAAAAAAGGAGAGTTGCTTGTATAATTGCCGAGGGCACAGCAAGGACCAGTGGGTGCCAGCTCAAAGTTGTCGAGCAGGCTTAAAATAAGGAACTCTTCAGCATTAACGCTTTCTGGAGAGGCCGTGGTTCCAGTGATGGACACGTGAACAAACTGTCGGAGCAGGTGACCCTTTAAAGTAGCTTTCAATGCCAAGATGCTGTAATTACAGCAACTGCTTCTAGTTATCGTTTCTTTTAATACTATAGGCGATAATGCTGTGCCATTTCCCAAAAGTAGGAAAACTGTGGGGCATTGGATGAATCTAGGGAGTGAGGACCTAAGAGTCAGCTCAGACTGTCTTGAGCTGTTTACGACCAAGGATGTCCAGCTGAGGGGAAGAGCGAGAGCTGAAATTCAGCTCCTACTATCAGGACTGGCTGTGCACTCTGGAGCTGACCTTGACTGCTTGAGAGGGAGTGCCTTTTTCTAATTTACAAGAAGAGAGCATAGTATGAGCCAGTCACAGTCCTATGATCCAGCACTCATTAACCTGGCCAGACGAGTTTCTTGCTGAGGAATTATAGTTAGGGCTACAAATGGCAGATGGCCCACGTGAAGATTGCTGATAACTGGGATCTTAATTGAAGTTTGAGATCCATACGTGACCAAGAAAATTTTCAAAATAATTTGAAATTGATATAGATTCTCCCAGACCTGTGTTGCATGTAACCAAAAGTCACTTCTTTTATCTCTTTCCTGATAGGTGTCTAAGCAATACCTCATACCCATCTCCTTTGTTGACAACTGGACGGATTTAACTTTCTATGGAAATAAAGACCAGTTTTGCTTACAAGCTCTAACAACCTTCTTCATAAATTGTTTCATATTATATAATAATTCCAGACTCCCCCCTCCCCCAACCCCCCCCCCCCCAAAAAAAAAGGCAGAGGAAGGAAGGAGAGAGAAAAAGGAAGAGGAGGAGAACCCATGCAGGTCCCATATCTTTCTTCATAGTTTGTAGTTTATTTTTTCCAGATTTTGCTGGTACATTATTTTAAGTTCCTCGGTAACTATCTTTTGAGGTGCCCCTGGAACTGGACCTTCCAGAATCCGGGACGGCATCAGTATAACCCAGCTTAGTGACTTTCCTTCTCCTGAAAGCACTGTGTTCCCCAGTATATTTCCCAAATGTCCTTCATGTCACATGTCCCTGCAGTGAGAGAGCAGCGCTGGGAACAGACCTCTGCTCCAAACCATCAGACCCTATTTTATCACATCTTTGAATTCTTACACATGCTTCCTTAAACTTATTTAAAATAATGTGTCCATTCTCTAGAGAATAATTATATAAACAAACAAACAAACAAGCAAGCAAACAAACAAACCCAGCAGGGTAATCGTTTTTCCTAAGCCAACACTGGAACTTTCACATCTGTTATCACTTGGATTTTCCGGAGAATAAAATGTATTCTTTGGCGTCCAGAGTTCTGTCCACTTTCAGGGTGTACGGTCTCCCTCAGGGAGGGAGTGGGCCTCTGCCGCCCTCTGGTGGTGAGAGCGAAGCAGCACATAGCTGCTGCTTGCTGTTGATCCTGGAAGCAAGGTCATTCTAGGGAATATCTAGACTCAATATTTTAATGACCGTGTCTCAATGTCATGTAATGACCTCAATAACAGGACTGTGAGCTCTGTTCTCAGAATCTTCTCAGTGCTTCGGACAATAATGAACAAGCTCCTCTCTGTGCATAAGGCCAGGAGAAGGTGAGTAGCTGGTCCAGGGATGCTGTGGAGAACTACGGTGACCATTGTTCTACGAAAAACACCCTTACCTGCGAGTGTCAGTTACCCACCAGGGAGCCAGAGCTTTTCCCAGGAGGAGTTCGTATTCTGGGTAACACTGATTCATGCCTTGGTTTTCAGTGAAAATGTGTCGGCTGAACAGCACCACTACGTGGCATTGCCCCAATATCTTAATTTCCAAATGTGTGCATTGCTTCTTCGAGTCTATAAACTAGGCCAACTTCAACTTTAAAAACAAACACAAAACCTCCAAACAGATGAATAAAACAAAGATCCCCTCCTTTCCTGAGCCACATGACACCAAACGATGGGTGACTGACGTTCTCCAGAAGTGAGCATGACAACGATGAAGTCAGGGCCAAACTCATACCCTTATGTGATGTGAAAACCTGACTCTTATTCGGGATCAAAGCTAAGAGACTAACAGGATAATTCAGCCTCCAACTCCACGTGAATTGCCAGTCTTGAATGATCAAATTAACTGAAGTTTCTCTTTGTGCTCAGAGTTACGTCAGCCAGTCTTCAAATTAAATCATGGAAATGATTGCGTCCTCTCTGACTTTATAGCTGTGGAAAGCAAGAGGAGATCGAAGGCTCCCCAAGGTCACATCGACTGCTCTGAGACTCTCAGCTCAGAATACCAGCTGTTGGCCACTTTCAAAGGCAGGGAGCTGTGATAAGTCAGCACATTCTCTGGTTGGTTTCTCTTCAAACAAGAATATGGAAAGAAATTGTTAGTGTTTCGGAGCTAAGATTCCATAGAAACGTATTGGCCATATTATAAGGTAAAATTACCTCTCGAAAAATGGAGTCATTTGAGGGAGAAAAGGAGAAGAGGAAAATTTTATTGCTGAGATTAAAGCTGTTGGTGAATTGATCGATTTACTACCACTCCCATCCCTTCTCAGTTCTTAAGAGCCTGAAGTAAGGATTTCTGGGAATGAATTTGGGGATCTTGTATTTCAGCTTTCATTGCCAGAACCAACCTGCCTAGGTAGCTGTCAGTGATTGTTTTCCCTGATACTTGATTTTATTTGAAGGCTCCTTCTGCTTAGACCTTGGCCTTCTGCTAGAAATGCCCTATGGGAATTCCCTGTCCCTGACCCTCAGCGCTCAGAAGCAACTAGCCTTCTCAGCCTTCACACCAACTAGGATATTTACACCGATTGGGGAAGCAGCTTCTGTGGAATGGCAACCTCAGGGCTCCTGGGATCCACACCTGGTTCCATTTTGAGGCCTTAGAGAGGAAATCCCATCCCCCACCCCCACCCTCACCCCCACCCGCGGCCACTGGAGACGACTTTATCTTCCAGAGCAAGAACAAGGAGGGCAGCCGTGACTTCTGGGGCCCTGCCTTCTGGGCTAGAGCCAAGTGGGTCTAACCAGATCCAGCTTCTCCACCTGACCTTGCTCCTCCACACTGTGCTACCCTCTCTGAGTGGCAATTGCATGGAGCTTTGTGATAAGGATACAGGAGAGGCAGTGGAATGCAGGAGAAGAGCATCGGCCATCTTGACGCCAGCTCTTGGCCCGGGTTTGGATCTGACCTCACTTAGCCCTTTGGGGTTGCAGAATCTTCAGCTACAAAATTAGCCAAACTAAAAATTGGCTTCTCTAATCCCTCCTGACTCTAGGGTCCTCAGGCTCCTTCTAATGATGCTGTAGAGGTGGGGCCTTTGTTCGTAGTTTCTACAGGAGCTCCAAGACCTAGGTTAGTGGTTCTCAGAATTGAGCTTGAAATTGAGTATCAGAATGGTCTGGTGAGTTTGTTAAAGCAGATTAGTGGGCTTCACCCCGAGAGTTTCTGACCCACTCGGTTTGAGATGGGGCCTGAGAACGTGCATTTCTATCAAGTTCCCAGCCAGCAAGACGGTGGCTGTTCCAGACTGACGCCTAGACCTATCCCTGCGGATAGGTTTCTAAACAACCTATAGCCTAATTTGTTAGTTTCATGGAGAAGTATATAATAATATTTGTGCAGTATGTTACAATTTTCGAACTTTGTTTTACTTTACTCGTTCCTCCCGACACTTCTATGACGCCATTCCAAGTGGCCCAGTTTGATCAGTATCACTCAGCAAGAAGTGGGGCGGAGACTCAGGACTCAGCCTAGGCTTTCGAGTCTTTTGTGTTCTTGCCGTTTTACCAAGCCGCCCGTCAGTAGACTATTCTAGGTACTTGGGGTACTGTTTCCAACCAAATAATTATTTCCTTGAGATGCTAATTAGGTATCATTTTAATACATGCAAAGCCATATTATTCAGAAAGCCATTCCTTCTGTCTCAATTGTCATAACCTAATATAAACCTGAGCTTGGAAGCTCTTAGTCTTGCATCAGAATGCAGCTTTCCAATAGTCCAGTGAAACTGTGAATTAATTTGCACTATATGTCAGTCACCATCACTAGTAGTATCAAATAATTTTTCTGTACTGCCCAATGTACTAGAGAAGGACTCCCTGGATAAGTTTGTTAAGAGGTAAATTTCAAGACTTAGTTCTCAGTTTTGATTTTTAAAATCTCTGCTCACTTTCTTGATTCCTTTCTGTCTTTAGTTAATGCAATTAACAGCAAGTCCTTGGAGGTGGCTGCCAGACAGGTCATATAAAGTCATGGCTGCAAACAGAATGAGGCCACCCTCCTCTGTATACACCCTTTTATCAGCAGCAATGATGAACTTCCCAAATAACGTCACGTAGGTAGTGTGTCAGGTTCATTCTCTGTCATCCCTTCAGGGAGTGTTGCCTGTGAAGACTCTTTCGTGCTAATTGCTGTAACAGGGCTCTAGGAAACTTGGCCGTATTTATTAAGGTAAAGGAAGAACAGAAACAAACAACCACCAATCTATTTCTGTTACAATGGCTTACCCGTGCTTGCTATATTGTGAAACGTTGACTCTTCAAATAAAGGTTTTACGAGAGATTAAAACCCTTGCTCATTCACTCTGAATATTTCATACCATAACAGGGTCCTGCATACTTCATTAGTAATGCTGAGAGGTGAGGTTGGAGTATGGAGAGTGGGTTCTGACCAGTGAGAAGCTCCCAAGCTACATGTTGGGCTTAGAATCAAAATCTTGTCCATCCAAGCATGATGCCCAAAGACAAGATTCAAGGAGAGAGGAAAGAAAAAATGTTGTCGGCCTTCTGGCTGACACAAAAGTTGAGCAGTCAGTCTGAAAAAGATGAGCGTCACTTGGAAAAAGATGAGCTTGGACGAACAGCAGTGGCCAAGCAGAGAAGGACACAGGCTGAATTGATGTACAGACTGGGACATGAACAGTGCTAGTAATAAGGGCAGGAGAAAAGTAAAATCTCTTCGAGAGTCTTTAATAAATTGGCAAAGTGATTTTTAGCAAACTGAGCGCCATCCAGAGCAGTCAGCTGGTCTCCCCTTGATATTGTCCTAGCTTGGATTTTGCACACTCGACCAACTGGCTGCTCACTCAGCTTTGGTAAGAGGTGTGCCTCTTCTTCAACTGCTATGTTGGTTTGGGGTACAAATCACTGGCTTCAAAGTTAATGGTCTAACAATAATGCTTTTCTGCATATACACTTCCTGGCCCCATATCCACCTAGAGCATTTCTCCCCTAAGATGCTAGGAGGCAGTGGGCCAGGTTGGGGAAGGGCGTGCTTTGGACTCAGAGCCATTGCACCCTGACAACACCACAACTAGGTCTATGACTCTTGAGAGGCCTTTTTTTTTTTTTTTTTTTGAATATTTAACAATGGATTTAATGGAGCTCTGAGTAATACACTTTGTCTTAAAATCTTTAAGTTTTCCTGAGCCTCTGTTTTCTCATTGTTAAAATGGGAGTAAAATAACTATTTCACAAAATTAATGGGAGCAAAAAGGCAAGGCATGGTGGGTACAGCACATAGCACAATGCCTGGCACAAAGTAAGTCCTCACGACATTTGGTATCCTGATTATTTTGGTTACCAGGTGAGGGGAAACCTTGGAGTCTGAAACTGTTAGCCAGGAGCTATGTGTGGTCCAGGATGCCAAAATATTTTCCCTGCTTCCATGTCTTTTTCACTTCCCCTTCTCCATTCTCGTCTACCAGATGATAATTCCCACCTCCTCAGATTAACTAAAATATCGCATGAGAACCCATTTTGTAAGCTGTAAAGATCAGGGACCAGTATTGTAAGGGAGGGGCCATGAACAGGAGAATGAGGATGAAGGAAGAACCAGTGACAAGACACTTAGTGCAGACTTCCACTCAAAGGCTACCACGGCTGTCTTTGAAAAGTTCAGCTCCCAAAATACAGTTTTACTGCAGGGTCCTGGTATGGCCCACTGGCAACATTTTAATATTACTTGATAACTGAGAGGTTCCAGACTCTGCTCCTGTTTCCTGGGCTGCTGACACACAACACATAGATCATGCCAAATGCCACCAGCATCTAAGATGCGAGGCCACTAAGCGCCTCATCTTGCTACAGGAGAGTCCAACCCCACCCTTGGTCCATCAGAGATGAGCTGGCGGCAGAGCAACGCAGGGGCAGTGACGGCCCCTAAAACACTTCTGGTCCCCTGGATGAGGCACATCAAGCAAACGATTTTTTGGCAAAGCATTGAACACTTGCTGTCTTACCCAGGGTAGACCTTTGAACACACACACAAAAAATGAATAAACACAAAGAGTTAGGTTATCACAAGGTTCTTTTTTTCCCCCCAGTGTAACAAAATTCTTAACGTGTGCGCTGAAGTCTGATACCCTCTGTGTTCCTGCTCCCTGCCACAGGCTCCTCACTAATAACGTTATGACCTCAGGCTGGAATGTTAACTTGAACTTTAGCATTTGTGGCACAACTAACTATAACTCAGTTTAAGCATACTTTTTAAAAAAATTTGATTGAGTGTTCCGATTTACTGTGTACTTCCTGAGGCCCTTGGGTTAAAACAACATGATCTAATGCAATGGAAACCAGCAAAAAATATATTCTTTACTTTCAGCCAACTGAATCTGCCCAAAACGTACTTATGCAGTGTTAACCAGCCTAAAGACTAACTGGTTTTCTCTCCCTTCTTTGTGGCTACACATTCAAGTCAGGAGAACTTCGGTCTTCTGATGGCATATGAATGCTCATAATTTAAGGACTAACCAAGCATCTTTGGGTGCCCAAAAGTGTTAATAACAAGCATCTCAGGAGGTTCTTGAATAGATTTGGGACAGATTAGGCCAAGGAGAAAAGGAGTTCAGTCTTCAATAATTAATTCCAATTCTATAACTTCTGCCGAGAGTGTGAGTATAAGGACTTTATAATATTCTTGAGGACATAAAACCAGGAAGGGGGCCAGGGAAAAGCTGATACTTGGCTTGTTATTTAAAGGAAAGAAGAGACTTGGTAGATAGAAGGGAGAAAAAAGAACATGCCGGCAAATGGAGACACCCGAGTGCAGGCAGGTAGGCGCAAGTGAGCGCCACATGCAAGCACTCAACAAGTATTAATAGAGCTTGTACTGTGTGCTGGGAGCTGGGCTAGATGGCGGAATACATCAAAAAACAAACAAAAAACAAAAACAAACAAACAAACACAAGTAGCTCCCGAAGCTCACATTCTCGTGAAGAGACAAAGACAATAAAGAGCAGCTGAGTAACACATGGAGGTGCCAGGTGGTAACCAGTGCTATGGAGAAGAACGGAGCTGGAAGGAAGATAGGGAGTCCCAAGTCACAGAGTTGCTCTTGTACATAGAGTGACCAAGGGATGCCTCGCTGAGAACATGACTGTTCTAGTAAGACCTGGAGGAGGCGAGTTAGACAGCCATCTGGGACAGAAGGTACAGAGTGTGTAGGGGCCCTGAAGTAGGATCATGCCTAAAAGGTGAAAGCAAGAATTCTCAATAGGGGAGGCATCATCTTAAAGGGCTGAGAATTCATTACTGGAGGATGGAAAATAAAATTACTCTTTTAATATATAAAGCATATATAGAGATAGTAAATAAACATACATAGTATATTCGTGACATTAAATTTTCATGGAGTGGGGCATAGGAAAAAAATACCCAAAAAGGCACTTCTTTTTTGCCCCTGATGGGAACAATAATGAAAAAAGTTGAGAAACACTGAGTTAGGGGAACAAAGGAGGCCAAGGTGGCTAGAATAGAATGAGCTAGAGAATAGAAAGAGAAGAGAACAGAAGAATAATGGGGAGTGGTCTTATAGGTCATTGTAAATACTGGCTTTTACTCTGAGAAAAGAAGGGACATTGTGGGTTTCTAACAGAGAGGTGATGTGACTTAGGTTTTAAAAGAATCCTTCCGGCTGCCGTTTTGAGAACAGACTATAGGGAGACCAGTTGGAGGTTATTGCTATAGCACAGGTGAAAGATGATGGTGATGTGGATTCTGTATCTATTTTGAAGATAAGACTGACAGGATGCATATGTATGGTATGTCGCATGTACAAGGAGAAGAGTTGAGGAAGATCCCAAGTTTTGACTGGAAGAACTGGAAAGATAGAGTTGCCACTATCTTCGTGGGGGACCATTGAGAGAAGAATAGGGAGATGGGTGTCAGGAGCTTGAGTTGGTGTGTTAAATTTGAGATGTCTATTATATGTTTAAATACAGACATTAAGTAGGCAACAGAATTTAGAAGTCTTCTGAAGTTCAGGGGAGAAGCCCAGTCTGGGACAGAGGTATAAATTTTGAAGTTGTACATAAGACATGGCAGTGATATTTTTTAAAAGGAGGGGAGAGGAACAGAGGAACAAAAACAGAATAGACAATGAGAAAAGTAATACAATGGTAGATCCAAAACCAAACATCAATAATTACATTAAATGTGAATGGATTAAACACTTCAAATAAAAGGCAGAGACTGTCAGATTACACACACACACACACACACACACACACACACACACACACACACACACACACCCAATCATCATCTAAAAGAAATACAGCATAAATATAGAAACGTATATCAGCTGAAAGCCAATGGATGGAAAAAGATGCACTATGTGAAGAGTAAGCATAAGAAGGTTGGTGTGGCTAAATTAATACAAGATAAAATAGACTCCAAGATAAAAAGTATTCCCAGAGATAGAAAGGGTTATTTCATTATGATTAAAATGGTCAATTCATCAAGAAGACATAGCAATATGAATGTGTATGTGTCTAATAACAGAGGTTTCAATAACATGAAGCAAATATCGATGTAATTAAAGGGAGAAAAACATTTTTACAATTATAGTTAATGATTCTAACACCTCTCTTTTAGCAATTGATAGAATAACTAGGCAAAGATCAGGAAAGGTACAGAAGATTTGAATGCTATTAGCAGCCTCTTTAGAACACTATACCTGACGGCGACAGAAGGCATAGTTTTTTCAAGTCATGTATGGTACATCTATCAGAATAAACTCTACGCTGGGTTATAAAAGAAGCCTCAATGAATTTTAAAATACCGAAAGCATGTACAAGTATGTTCTCTGACTATAATGGAATTATATTGGACATCAATAAGATAACTAGGAAAACCCCAAATATTTTAAATTAAACAACACACTTCTGAAAAACCCATAGGTCAGAGAAGAAATTCTAAGGGAAATTAGAAGAGATTTTGAACTGAATTCCACAAATTATAAAAATACAACATATCATAATTTGTGAAATTCAGCCAAAGCAATGCTTATAGAGAAATATACAGACTGTGGTCTTTTAATTTAGAATCTAAGTGCCCAGCACAGCTCACCCTATTCTATCTTGAGCATATTTCTCACCTTTTTGATCCCGACTCAGCAAGGGAGGTGTCAGAGAAGGACTGCCACTTTGCGAGCTTGTTACAGGGAGAAGTTCCTTGAGCTGCAGGAGAGCTCAAAGCAGAAGGTGACCCTCCAACACAAGGCGCAGCCCTGCTTTGGTGCAGTTTACTGAGGGTTTGGTAAATAAAGTCCATGAAATACAGTAGGTTTCTGCAAAGCCCAAGAACTTTAAACACCGCCACCCTAAATAAGCTCTAAACGAGGCAATGCCACACTAAGGCTCTGAAAACTGAAAGGACATTTTTTCCAAGCTCTGGTCTAGATACGTCACAGTTTTTGTTTTATTTTTTTGGTTTTCGGTCCAAGCCTCATTTAGTTTGCTAGATAGATAACCCTCCCAAGACCAGATCCATCCGTAGCTTTGCTTGAGCAGACCTCACCTGATGTCTGCAGAAGGTCTGCCGGAGCAAGGACTCTGCCATCGAGGCCTGAGCTCGTGTGTAACCAGGGGCCGCAATTCTCCATGGCGAGCTGGGCCTCTGGAGTAATGGCAGGGCCTCCGCAACGGTTCCGGTTCTGCTCACGTCACCAGTAAAAACCATGTGCCCAGGCACCGATGGTTTCTAATGACAGTGTCTTCACAAGACTAATATTTCTCGCTTCTCCTTCTAGTGACAAGTGTCAGTGCTGAAACTCATTTTGCCACCCCACACATCAGGACACTCACTTCTCAGCTACCTGTTGGTCTCCACATGCTCTTCTGCCCCTGAACCCATTTCTTTGTTTACTTAGATCATAGACACCACCCCCTGCCTCCTCTCCCCCCACCCTCCACCGCCCCAAACTAGAGGGAGGCCCCTGTATTCAACAGGCTGCTTTCAAACCAGGCTTGGCCCTGGAGGCTGTCCCAAGGAGGCCCTGCCTCCCCCTGCGCCCCCTCTGGGACATAGCGACCCTCACCACCTAGAAAAATCTCCCTTTGTCAAACCTGCAAATGTTAAAGAATTTTAAAATTACATTTCCCCTTGGATCATCCTTAGTTGAGGCCAAGAACAGACAAGCCCCATCTTTTTGGCGGTACCCTTTCATGCATCTGAAGACCATTGCCAGACATGGCTCAAATCTTTCGTCATGTGAATCATTCCAGTTCCTTTCCAAAGTTTCGTCACCATCGTAGCCACCCTATGACCGCTCCTGTAGCTCTGGGCATTGCTCTCTTCTTTCAGAGTCCGGTGCTAGATGCCATAGTGTCTGGTGAGGCTCTGACTCGTGTGGAATACTGGCCACCCTCCGCTAAATTGTCAGCCCTGCCTTCTCTCCTCTTAGCAAATCTGAGCTCATGTTGGGATACTGCTCTCCCCCACCACGCCACCTGCCTCGATGACTCTGGTTTTAGAGAGCTTATGAAAAAGGTTGGGAGATGGGGAGCGGGGGGAAAAGGGAATTCCTGTGTGTTGTGAACAACACTAATTCTGTCTGCTTTGCTTCTTGGTGCACCAGATTGGTGAGAAGGCGTTAGTAGCTGCTGCTGGGCCTCCTCTGCCCAGACCTTAACTCCCGTGTGAGGGACTCCTGCACCGTATCCACCCCAGAGACCGGCTCTTGTACTCACAGGACAGGTGCAGAGGCAGTTCTGGGGCCACAACCTCAGTTTTTATATGGCGTTTCCAGAGCCAAGGGCAGGACTTGGGAGGGGCTGTGGGGAATGGAGCGGGAAGGACAACCTGCTCCTCTGAGCCACCTGGGGGCTCCTGGGCCTACATGGTGGAAATAAGGTCCTCTGTGGGTCCCTGGGCCCCTTTGTGGATGCTGCTTCCCATCACCTCCAGTACTGCAAGGTGCCGGAAGTGGCATTGTGTCATCCACAGTCTTCAAAGCCCCCAAACTGTGGTGTATCCTGTGAAGAGCTGGGGAAACCTCCCCACCTCACTCATGGGCGACTTTATTTTTCCTAAAACCTTGCAATCGTTCTTGTCTTCTCTTTTTCTCGTATGCCTCACATCCAATTCATCAGGCAGTGACGCCAGGCTGCCTTCACGGTCGTCCCGGAATCCATCATTTGTCACGACTACAGCCGCCACGACCTGGCCCAAGCCCCCAGCATCTCACACCTGGATCATCGCCGTAGCCTCCCAAAGAGTCTCCCTGCTTCCCCTGACACCACCACCCCACCTGGTCTAGTCTCAACACACAGCCCTTTAAATACAAGTCGGATCATATCACTGCTCTGACTAAAACTCTCCATCTGGCTAATCTCACTCAGTGTAAAAGCCAAAGTTCGTGCAACGCCTACAAGGCCCCCACTCAACCTGGACCCTGTTCCCTATCCAGACGCATCCGCCAGGCCCCCATTGTTCACTCCGCCCCCCACACGCCCATGGGCATGCTGTAGCCCGTGGGCCGCTGCTCAAGCTGTTCGTCTTCCTCCTGTTTCCCCAGACGTGACCGACTCCCTTCTCACCTTCAAGGCTCGGCTTCCATGTCACCTCTCAACAACGTCGACACTGACCGTATGTTTAAAACGGCAGTCATTTCTCCCGCCACAGATGCATCTGGATCTTCTTATCCTGCTCTACTTTTTCTTTATTTATTTCACTTATCACCTTCTAAGGTGCCATATAATTTACTTATGTACGCTCTTCACCATTTGTTGTCTGTCTTCCCATGCAAACATACATATTCCCAGGAGGTTATCTGTTTGCTGATGTATTCCAGATCCTTACGACATTTTCTGGAACACGAGTAGATGCTCGATTAGTATCTACTAATTGAACGGGCAAGAAGAATGTCTCTTTACCAACGGACTTCACAACTTATCATGCGGGCCTCAAAGCCGCCCTGCCCTGATGGCGCTCTGGTGAGTCACAGGGTCCCTGGTGGAAACACCCCTTCCTGATAATTCCCAGGTATGTCTGAGCCTCAGAGATTACTTTGCAACTGAAATTAAACTGGCATCACTGGTGTAAGTCAAAGCAGAAGAAAATATGAGCAAGGTGACAGAGGACTCCCTGGGTGCAGCCTCTTCAGAGAAATCAGTGTGGTGAGCAGCTTGGTCTGGCTCACAGGCCTGGGTTCAACTCACAACCACCCAGTTACTATTGGGGCAGGTGAGCGGCAGCTACCCCACAGGGCTTTCACAGAGACGTGAGGGGCAGAACTCACTGCAAAGGTTGAGAGATGGCGGGGGTGGGGGCAGGTGTCACATAGGTTATAGAGACGATTTTTTTTTTTTGCGATCACCTAATATATAGCAGGTACTTGATAAATGATTGGACTTGAGTACCTGCCTTTTTAGCCCAAGAATCATGACTATATTTTCTATTATAAGTTAGTTTGGCTTTTCCAAGGTTCATTACTATGTCTGGTCGGTAGCTACCCCATGTGAATAAGTGTAATGGCTTTGGCTGTGTAAACAGACTGACCTGGAATGGAAAGCTGAAAGATGAGAGAAATGCCGTGCATGAAGCAGCCACTTATACAAAAGCAACCGACTAGCGAATTGTGCTAGTTCTCTTCGCGCTTTTTAATCTTAGGGCAGCGGAAATGGAGGCTCAGCAGAGCGCGAAGCGCATGCGCACAGGGATCCCTAGGCCATGCTCTGCATCCTCAGGTGTTAACTGCTAAGTCCAGCTCATAGTCTCCTTCCCTTGGGAAAAGAGGAATGCGATTTCATTCAATTGCTTTGGTTTCTCCCACCGAATTCTGCTTCCTTTTGTTCCCCTCTGTGATCTGATTTAAAAGAGCAAAGATCAGAACTAAGCAGGCCTGGAAGCAACATTGTCAGCCTCGAATATCTCCAGCCACAGTTCATCCCAGGGTGGTTTCGTGCCAATATTTTCTGAACCCCAAATCAGGACCTTGCCCACCAGGCTCTCTGAGGTCCAGGCTGATGCAGAAGCCTGTGACGCAGTCCCGATCTGAACACAGGGGTGCTGTCCATCCACCTAACCCTGCAAAGGAACCCACTGCTCACCTGACACACAGGTAGCTCTGGAGAACAGGCTGACTAGACTAGAGGCCGAAAAGGTTTTCCAAAGGGTAAATTCAACAGTGCCCCGACTGTATAGCTGGCACTGTGCTAGAGGCTTCTGCACATTGTCACCCTTGCCTGTGGCCAGTCAGCTCCACAGGGACAGGACCTGGGTTTGCATTCAGTAGATCGACTCCTGGGTCAGTGCTCTTATGTATCCCCCCGAAATAAGTGTGCTCGTTAAAGTAAACTCTCCGTCATTCCCCTACCCCTGTCATATTACTTCGGGGCCTGCTCACAGTTCTAACAGTTACTTTGAAAGCCTGGTCATTCTTTTCTTGCCCCCTGCCTAAGGTTTTTTAGGAAGCTTCTCGCCAGTTTGATGATTTGGCTGAATGTAGCCGAACACTGCCACCTGGTGTCAGCAGAGGGATGTCCCAGACCCGTGAAGAGCCCAGAGGTCACGCGCTGCTTGAGACCTACTGGTCCTGATGCAGCTTCAAACACTTCGTTTTGTTGTGTTTTTCTCATTGCCAAAGAACATTCTTCTTGTAAAACTTTCAAGTATGCTTGTAAAGAATGGTTCTAGAAGCCCATTTATACAATGGAGAGCCAAATCGGCCCTGCTTTACCCTCCATGTAAATATTTTTCTACTTTTCCTTAACCTGCAGGTTTCATCAAATTGTGCCTGTTCTTGTGATAACAATGTTATGGTTTTGTAGAATGAGAACCTCATTCTTAGGAGGGTCACACTAAAGCGTGTAGGGGTCAGTGCCATGACGTCTGAAACTGGCTTTCAAATGGATTTGGAGAAAAGAGGGGGCGGGGGACAGGATGTGACCCCGTCAATTACCCACTGTAGACTGGAAGTAGACAGGTGTTCACTGTTCAGGTCTTTCAACTTTTTGTATGTTTGAGTCTTCAAAATAAAAAGTCATGAGCATTCCTGGGATGTGTGAGGAGAGAAATTAGACAGAATCCAAATGTCAAATATTCAAATTCAGGAATGCAGGCCCCGCGTGCCCTCCCTATGTGAGACTTTTGGTGGCTATGCATTGTTTATGGGCAAGTTGATTGAAGTAGGACTGGACTCTAGCCAACAATCCCAAGGGTGCCATCAAACCATCTTAGAGATAAATAATTTTCCCCTGTTTGATTGGCTCAATGGCTCCAATCAAGTAAAATGTAGTGTTAAACAGAAGAATTCACACTGTGATCAACATAAGTGATTATTTGGAAGAGAGAGGACTCAGGCATCATGAAAGGCAGCTGCTGGGACTTCAGCACAGGGCAGGAGCTGGCCGCGGGGGTTGGGTCAGCTAGTTTTTAAGAAGTTTATCTTCTTTTCTATTCATTACACAAGAGATGCTCCATTCCCTCCTCAAAATGCTGGACACATTTCATGTCAGTCCTCAAAAGCAGCTGACACTTCTCTATTTTTACGCTCAAGCAGGAAAGGCTAGATCCTAGAGAAAGGAATCAAAAACAAAATGGAAAATAACAGTCAGCTAAGAGACTCAGTTAAGGTCCACAGAGCGTAAGTTGATACCTTTTCCCAGGTGCAGAGGGATTGGGGAGAGGGATGGGTATATGTAGAAGAAATAGAATTTGAAAACAGCCTGGCTAAACTGATGGGACTGTAAAAACTAGAGAGTGCCATCACCTCTGAAGTTAATCGCTCTGGTCTCCTGAAAAATTATTGTGGACAGATATTTAGCTAAAATAAGTGTTTAAAATCTTTGCAACTTCTTCACATAATTGGAAATATGATTGAGCAGTCCAAAGGCAGGGGACAGGCATTCTGGAAGCGAGCTTCTGGTCCCCCTGGTCTGCGTCCTTTTTCTCCAGGCCTACTGTGAGTTTCCTGAAGGTAACTCACATTGTGTGAGGAGGAGTATTTGGAAGACATATTTGCAGCGCATGGCAGCTTGGTTGCCTCATGAGGCTGGCTGGTGCTGGCTGATAAAGGACCTGGCAGAGTTTGCCGGCATCTGCCTTTCCTTCCAGTCGCATGCACCTCCCATGTCCAGGAGTGGAGGGAGGGGTGGGTAGAGATCGAGGACTGGGGATTCTTCCATGGCTTTCTTACCTGCATATTTTTTTTACTTTGATTATGCTAGTAGTATAGGCAGAGTCGTGCTGACGTTTAATGGATTTGGGGGAGTGAAGCCCGATTGGAGGGTTAGCCCATTTCCATGCTGTAAACATTTCTGCCATGGCCAAGCTACCAATGTGAGGTCACTAAACACGGAGTTGGGAACAAACGTGCGCAAGTACCCAATCAGCCTTTTTGTGTTTGGCTCCAGCACACCACTGAAAACCACAGTAGCAAATGCAAAGCATACAGAGTCATAGTAAATGAAGATAAGTCTCTCTCTCTTCCCTCCTAGTCAGTCTCTTCAACATTAGCCACTATCAATGATTCCTCGTGTGTACATTCAAAATACATCTAATGCTTAGGTATATGTGTATATCTTTATGTGTCTGCTTTTTAAATAATTGTCCAAATGAACTCACACTCTACTTAATCTTTTGTATCCTGCACCTTTCACTTAAAAATCTTAGAGGTCTTTGCTAGTACGTACAGGTCTGACATCTGCATAACACTCCGTTGCGTTATGCAACCCGTGTTAATTACTAGTCCCCTGTTGATAGATGCTTAGTTTATTTCCCATCTTTTGTTAATATAAACAGTGCTGCAATTATCATTCTTGCACATATCTTGACCCACTTTTGTGACTATATCCACAAAGCAGTGAACTTGCTGGGTCTTAGGGTACGATTTCCCCTGCTACCTGAAAGTAGAGAGCGTTCCTATGGAAACTTTCCTACGTCAAAATGGCATAAAGCAAAGAAGCAATTACCATGAATTTATATGGAAACATTTTTGACCCGAAAAATAACCTACCAAATCATACTAAATAAATAAAACCTAAAACAACACTAGCAAATAGTAAAAGCAATGCCACTCTCATGGCTCGGTGTGAGTCATAACGGCTTGCTGCAAAGCAAACGTTGGATGCGATTTTCACTTTCCCTTATGTTTTCACAAAAGCAAAATACTCTTCAGATTTCTCTTCGTTATTGAAAACAGGTATTAATGCAGGTCTTTCGTAAAAGCAGGTGGCGTACTTCAAACTTTCGAAAAGCAGGGGATACTTGTATGTGCATTTAAAAATTTAAAGATAAATGCCTCTATCCCATGTATTTACCAATATTGGGTTTTATTTATTTATTTTTGTGAATCTAATAGCTGGAAATTGATGTCTCATTGCTTTGATCTGCTTTTCATTTATTCATTCATTCTATGCAGCAGGCACTCCGATGTTCTGTAAAAGGCCCAATAAGTAGCGCAGGGAACCACACGCATAGATTTCATTAGCTCTTTTTCTTTCTTCTGCCTGTATATATATCCTGCTGCTCTTTGGAGTTGCTCCTGTTCCTCTTTCAGATCTGTGGGTGCTCTTCGTGAGATCCTCTCTAACTTCTTATGCATTGTCGTTCCCCGCGCTCCCAGTTTAATTCTGGTACATTGAGTTTGTTTAGAATCTCTAAATTTTTTTTTCATAGAGAAGTTTTTAGTTACTGTGTAGTAAAAATTACTTTATAGCATCTAGGTTTGAGTCTTGCATAGAAAAGCCTTATCCATCCAAGATTATAAATAAATCTACCCATGATTTTTTCTGCTTTTATATTTAAATTTTAACATCGAAATGTTTGAGTCGTCTGTTATAATGATAAAGATCAAGATTCAGGCTTACAATTTTTAAAATTGCTGATCCGTTTTTCTCAGTTTTGAATATTTGCTATTTCTACATCAATTTGAAATGTTATTTTTATCACATCCTAAGTTCGTATTTATATTTTTATTATTTTCTGAAATTCCTGTTATGTTCTGTTAGTTTGTCTAATTATACAATTTGTGCATTTTATGTAGTTTTAATGTATATAGGATAAAACTATAGTATAAAACTTTATATAGCATAAAACTTTATAGTAATGTTTTAATATAGGTTTATGATATCTTCCATTAGCCTTTTAAAAAAGAATTTTTCTAATAATTTGTACATGTATTTTTTCACATGCACATAGGTATCATTCTATTAAATCCTCCAAAAATCTTGTTGGTATTTTATTGAAATTACATTGAAAATATTGAAAATTTTAACAGTTTTAAAATATAGAGTTTTCCTATCAAGAGATATATATTTTCTATTTAATCCACATTTTATATCCCACAAAAAAGGCTTTTTTTCCCACATAGGCCCTATACATGTCTCTTTTTTCCCCAGTTTTATTGGGAAATAATTGGTATGTAAGTTTAAGGTGTACAACATTTGATGTGTATATGCTACAAAATGATTACTGTAAGATTAGTTATCATAACTATCACCTCGCATGATAACTTTTTTGTAGTTAAAACATTTATTCTTTTAGTAACTTTCAAATATATAATACAATATTGTTAACTATAGTTACCGTGCTCCTCATTAGATCCCCAGAATTTATCTTATAACTTGGTAGTCTGTATCCTTTGACCAACATCATTATTTCCTTATCCCTTGGCAACCACCAATCTACTGTTTCTATAAGTTAAGCTTTTTTAGATTGCATCGTGAAATCATACACTATTTGTCTTTCCTCATCTAACTTATTTTGCTTAGTATCACACTCTGAAGTTTCATTCATATGGCAGGATTTCTTTCTTTTTATGGCTAAATAATATTCCATTGTATATATACATTTTCTTTATTATAAATGTGAGATGATATCTCATCGTGGCTTTGATTTGCCATTTCCTTGATGATCAGTGATGTTGAGCACCTTTTCATGTACTTGTTGACCATTCGTACATCTTCTTTGGGTAATTGCCTATTCCAGTCCTCCGTCCATTTTTTAATCAAATTTTGTTTTTTTTTGTTTTTTGTTTTTGAATTGTATAAGTTCTTCATGTATTTCAGTATTAATTTCTTGTCAGATATATGATTTAAAAATATTTTCTTCCATTCCTTAGGTTGCTTTTTTATTTTGTTAATTGTTTCTTTTGCTGTGCAGAAGCTTTCCAGTTTGATATATTTCTACTTGTTGCTTTTTCTTTTATTGCTAGTGGTTTTGGTGTCATATCCAAAAAATCATTTCCAAGACCATTGTCAAAAAGCTCTTTCCTTGTTTTCTTCTAGAAGTTTTACAAGTTTCAGACCATATGCTTAAGTTTTAAATCCATTTCAAGTTAATTTTGGGGAGTGATGTAAATTAGGGGTCCAATTTTATTATTATTTTGCAAATGAATATCCAGTTTGCTAAGCCCCATTTATTGAAGAGACATGTCCTACTTGCTATTATAAATTAAATCTTCACTTCTATTTTATTTTCTATCTAACAAAGCTATTGATGTTTGTTTATTAAACTTGTAATTAGCCCTCTTACTGAATTCTTATTTTAATAATTTTAAAAAATTTTCTAGATACAAATCACTGAAAAAATTATAATTTGTCCTCCTCCTACTTCATATTTTCAGCTTTTCTTTTTCTTGTTTAATTGCATTGGCTAGTATTGCCCAAACACTATTGAAAATGAGATG
Organism: Rousettus aegyptiacus; assembly: GCF_014176215.1. NCBI lineage: Eukaryota > Metazoa > Chordata > Mammalia > Chiroptera > Pteropodidae > Rousettus > Rousettus aegyptiacus. The sequence continues at coordinate 81,187,694 of NW_023416285.1, forward strand.
ATAATCTTTTTATTTTATTGTTGGTCTTGAACTTTATGAGACTGCTAGTGCCTTGTCCTTACGCATAATATAATATTGGGCTTCACATTTCTGTCTTGTTCTCATTTCTCAGGACTAAACTAAGGTCATATCCTCAGGGAGGCTTTTTCTAACTACATGATCTAAAAATCCTTCACCCTCTCTTGTGAGTCTCTAATTATTACTTTGCTTTCTTCACAACAACTTTTTCTGTATTTTATTGTGCATTATGTATTGATTTCTGAATTTATTGTGCATTTATTTTTTCAAGTTGTTTATTGTTTTGCCTTCACTTAAACGTAAGATTCACTAGAGCAAGAACCTGCTCTGCCTAGTACATAAGTACCTTTCTATTGATCAGTGAATACTGCATCTCCCTACTAAAAGAAAAATAAATTAATGCATTTACATTTCCTCCCATCTTCTCACAGCCTTCCATTTTATTTCGACATTGCCATGTTTTACTACATTCACATACAACAGGTTTCTCATCATTCTGTAGTTGCAGGTGTGAATTGCTTCCATATCACCAACAGTGTTTTTACCACTATTCTTTATCCCTTGTTAGCTTTGAGTTATTTTCTTCAATGTCTCGTGAGTGCAATAATACTCTTTCATGTTTGGGAGTCTTTGTTGTCTTTATATCTGAACAACTTACTAAGTATGTATTTGGGTCACAATACGTTTTCTTAAATATTTCTTAGAACTTCCTAGACATTACTCCATTATCTCCAGTTAAGAAATATTGCTCAAATTGGCATACTTTCTCTCTTCCCTTGTTCTGCTAGTGAGGACAGAGGTTATGCTGGTTATTTGCTTGTTTACAATTAGGTTCATTTCCCCCAACCCCGCCCCCTGCCCCTTTTCTTCCTTTCTCAGCATTGCAGAGAATGTCCCCAGCTCTCTTGCCCTTTTGCTTCTGGGTAATTTTTACCATGTAGGCAGAACTAGAGAAGAGGGAAGGCTCGGGTTTTTCCTTTTTGCTTCAGATACATCTCGGTCAGTGATTTTGTCTTTTTCTTGGGTTCACTCCCTGGAGAAGAGCTGTTCATACTCCCAGCTCTCTCCTTTGTCATTTTCTCCAGTCAGGCCTGCCTTGGTTTTGTTCTCCAATTTCAGATGCCCTCCTGTTGAAATACCTACTATGAGTTCCATTTTCTAACTGGACACTAATTCAGAGGTGATTAGACATGCTAAACTACACCAAAATTTTCTATCTTCCTTTCTCCGGCCATCATCTTTCAAAGATTATAGAACAGGTTTGTGCTCCTTTCATTGTTTTGATCTTTGTAGAGGAAGATTTAGGCTCTTTAAATACTTTTGTTAAGCATGGGGGATAATTCATCAGCTATCTTATCCTGCAATCCATTATCAGTATTTTACATAGTATCTTCAGGCTTGGGAAACGGTTATAGAGAGATGTAGCTGAAACCGCATTGGCGTTTTAAAAATTAAAATGCTTAGCAACTGTAGCATTATCACTTTATCAGTTTGGGCTCATAAAGGTAAAATATCAGGCATAAAAATGGAAAAAAAAGTGAAATTTAAGCAAGAGGCTTGTATACTTGAAATTTCAGAGTGACTATGCTCAAGGTTTCCTCTTTAATCATGAATTTCTGATTTTTAAAATAAAACTTTGGAAAACATTAAGCTTAAATGTTAGATACAAAACTGAGCAATCTTACAAATATTTAAAATGTATTCTTATTTCACACAAAAACACCTGAGCACCATTAATGGATTTTTCTAGGCGACAGGGAGACAAAATACACGAGACAACAATTATCGTCCTTGCAGTCTGCCTTTCTCATCTAAGGTAATAATCCTGGAATTACCTAAATGGGATAAGAAAACTTGTCATCCTAACACACCCACATAGGCTGATCGAATGGGCAGTTAACGGGTACCTTAAAAAAGAAAAATGTGTTTATGAAGTACATACTATGGCATCAATCTTAATCTTCACGAAGGTAGAAAATTCTTAATCCCAGCCATTGCCCATTGGATAAATGTGTAGTAGAGATGTGCTATTAGTGACATCTTAGAATGTAACTCAAGTGTTTCCTGCCATACTGTACTAAAAATTAGAAGGACATGGCTAGATGTCAAGGTATTATCTGAACCAAAGATACAGACCTATCAGTGTCCTACATTGTGAAACCCAAAGTCCCCAACCCCTATGCCTCACCCAGTCACACCCTTCAGAAGCAGGGCTAGCTCCTGCTGGCCTATCGCCCAAGGTTACCATACCAGAAGTAGCATTTTGCTTCCCATTGGCTTATTTACTCCTAAAATGTATTCACAGGAAATTAGTTATTATTAATTAAATTGGTTAATCCTGCTCAGAGAGACATTTCATAATGCTAACAGTGAAACAGGTTTGCAAGTATGTTTTGGTAACCAATAGAAAATTATTCCTTTCCTAAGGTGAGGACCGAAATCAATATTTTAAAAAAAAAGATTAGTAACCTTTGTAAATTTAAACTGTCCATATCCCTTTAACATTCGTAACTCATTTAACAAGTATTTATAGAGTACTATGTATCAGACGGTTCTTAAGACTAGAGTGAAGGAATAAAATAGTGGTGGTGTTCTCTCATATGGAACATCAAGCCTCTGAGGTGACCTCTGAGAAGAGCCTGAATGGACAGCAAGCTGTGCAAGACTGTAAGAGCAGAGCTTTGCAGAAAGAAAGTGCAAGAACAGTGACGTGGAATTGCAGTGAGCAAGGGAGAAACTAGTGGGTGAGATAGTGGTACTCAGGGGCTTGGACCATAAACAGCAGCTTTGGATTTTGTCGAGCGTGAGATCACTGAAGGATTATGAACAGAATATGTAATTTACATTTCTTGGGTGGTCTAAAGAGACTAGATTGTGTATGCATGGGGGTGAACTATGAGTAGAAGCAGAGAAAGGTGAAGAGGTTGTGGCGGCGGCCCGGTTCAGACGATTGTGGACCGGACTGGAATGGTAAACATGGAAGTACAAGTGACAGACCCAAAATATATTTTGAAGGCAGAGCTTGTGGACCTTGATTGATGATAGATTAAATATAGGGTGAAGGTGTTAAGAGGAAAAATAATAAAGGATGATTCCTGTTTGGGTCTTGAGCAACTGAGGGTATCATGGTGTCAATTATTAAAAATGGGAAAACTGGAGGTTAAATGTCTGAAGCACAGAGCAAGCTCCCTTTTTTTAGAGAATTTGCAATGTTAAGGCTAGTATCTAACCTTATTGCTAATGGGAACTCAAGGGATCAAGATGAGGTAACCTGGATGAAAGGGACTTTAGAGTGGGATTCTTAAAGCCAAGGGCCTTAACGAGGTCGCCTAGGCAGACTGCACTTTACAGCACTCCCGAAGTTCAGAAATCACGAAATAAAGGGGACAGCAAATTAGAACAGGATCTAAAGAATCCCAACCTTTGAGCCAAAGTTTTTATTAAAATACTGCAATTAAGAAATTTTGTAACTGACACAACTATTAAAATTTTAGCACTGATATTTTCTTAAATGCAAATTATGCATTCTGAAACTTTCAAAATACTGTTCTGAAATAACTGCACAATATAGTCAAAACATATTTATTACTTTTTAGTGTCATTTTGTACACTCCAGTACAAATACAAGAATATAGCCATATTTACAGGTATTGAAAAGAAATTCATATATCCAAACCCCACATCTAAATACAGTAGCTTTAAGTTCTGAACTATAATAGTTCTGATTTGCAGTGATTTACTTCATGCCTTGCCCCCTTCCCTTTGAAATAATCCCTTAAAGCTAAGGCTGTTTAAACAGAATAAATTATTTTTGAAATGGGGTAACAATTCATTCTTCGCAAAGTTTTAAACACCTCCTTCCCAAGATTTTACAAGTGTGAAACATATATAAAATTAGACGATAAAACCACTCATTTGGGTTATTAAAAGCATAACGTCCTTAAAAAGGGTGGAAGCACTGAATTTTCAGAGTGCTAAAAATCTGGAAATACAGTCCACGTTCTAAAATTAAAAGTCAAACTAGCTACCCAGAAAAGTAGGAAAATTGGTTCTTCACGGGAAACTAACGGACCCACCTTCACAAAATACATTTTATTACAATGTTGTTTTTAAGATTTAAATATGACTACTAATGTCCCTTTTAAAACAAAAATAAAAACCCTGAGGTTTCCTAGGAGCTATTCATTTCTATTTTCAAATTATCTGAACCAAGATGCCCATCAAAACAAGACATGTTCAAAGCCACCGCAATAGGCCAACTAAAGAATTTTCTTGGCTATTACGCCTATTTTAACCCATTTCCCATTTGCCTCAAGAATCCTCGCCATGGCACTTGCAGCTGCAGCGTTTACCCCAAGATAACTCGTGGATTACAGTCCTCTAAAGTTTGCCACAAAACAGCTTATTTTCTCAATGCTCTAGTGTATCCATAGTCTTTGGAAACAAATGACAGCACTCTACAGCATTCTGTTTTCAGCAGTGGTATTTCCATTTACAAAATATCATTCTCGATCGCTGAAAATGTCAAATCCTAGAAAATGTAGCCTTCCTATGATGTTAACACTGTTCCCGAACAGTTGTTAGCTGAAGACTCATTTGATGAATCCGATTTATGTATACATTTCTGTTACATTAAGGTCAGAGACAAGTTGTTTAGAAATAACTCCAAGAACAGTTTATTTTCACGTTGAAAATCAGATTTGCTTCAGCCTCTGAACATGTTTATGTAAAATTAAATGAACGCTAGCAGCGAGCCAGAAGGTTAGTAACCGGACACGACGTCTGTATTAAAGTGCAATATTTACTACAGAATTATAAGTGAATCAAATATTGTAAAAATATTTTACAAAAAATTAAATCTTCTGCATTTAAAAATTGACCAGAAAATTCGAAATCAGGCATCTTCTGAATGTACGTGAGCAATTCACTTAGGAATGTAAAGTTTTTAAAGCAAAGAAATAAGGTGACATAAATCAATAAACTATTATTAGCAAGTCAAATTCAAATTTACCTCAAAGCATAAGTCAAGTTGCCATCTGATCAGGAAACGCGTGCCTACCACATCACAAATTGCTCGCTTCTTTCCCGGAAAGATACAGGACTGGATCCGCAAAGGTTTTAGCTTAACACGGCTCTTCAGAGTTTCATTTACAAGCACTTATCAAGTCCAGCACATGTTAACAGTATCACAGGTATAAACATTTCATGATATAATTTATGACATTCGTTTCTTCTTACATTTTAAATGTATTCTTAAGTTACAAAAAAAATCAGTTTCCAGTATGATTCTAATTCCTCTTAGTTACACTGGAACATTTTTGTAGTAGAAATGATCATCCATGCTACTGCTTACAGTTTAATTTGTTGAGAAGTCTCCTTATTTTCTATACTTTAACTATGCTTTAAAGAATAAGAGCAATTTCAAAAATTTCAGTATCCCAGAATGTAATAACATTAATGTCCAACATCACAAAATAAGCCCTTGGTGCTGGCAGTTCTAAAAGCAAATGAATGCATCTGCCTCGAAAGAAAAAAAAACGTAAATTGGATAAATTAAGATTTTGAAATTAAAAGACTTTTCTACATAAAGAAACCCTTGTGATTTGATATAATACTGGCAGTGTCATGCTAAGGCCAGGTGACCAATATTTTTAGCAAAGAAAAAAAAGCCAAAGTGATTTTATAGTAGCAATAGTTTCTTTTTTTATTTTAATATACTTTAGGAAACAATATACAAAGCTGAGCTTTCCCACCATTTCCAGATAACAGCAGGAAGCTCCAATTACACAAATTTAGCGTTTTGTGATGGCTAAGAACAGCAGTCAGCACCAGACTTGAACAGTTAGCTACAACACAAACATCCTTCAAAATGAAATGTCATAATAGCAAGACAGGTAAACCAGGGTTAAACAAATGACAACCACTTGGGAAATGACTTAATCATTCTTGTTGAATTTCATATTTCATTAAATATCTTATACACAATTTCCTGTTGATATGCTTTAAACAAAGCCTCCCTTAAGGAATTACTTCAATTAAGTATAAACATCCAACAAGAATAGTTCTGATAAAGAAACCCCAGGCAGTTCAAATTCTAATATGCATTGACCGAAGGAAAAGAAAAATAACGATTTGCTTGTTTTAACATGTTTATTACAACAGATACAATTCACATCTGACTAGCTTTGTTTCCTCTTTCCCCTCCCACAACCATGTTCATTGGGCCATTTCCTTACATTTGAGCAATCAATGTACTTTCAGCACACACGCCCAGCAGTACTTTTTAGGTCCATTCTTACAGGGTGCAAATGGATTTCAATAATTTATACAAACAAGTGGGTTATGCTCAATCACTGCAATTTTAAGCTACTGTACACAGGAATGAAAAGGTTATAGAAAAGTGCCATAGCAACAGTGCCTTAAGAAAGGAGAAAAAGAGGAGCCTAAAAAAATGGATAAAATCCGATCAAGGATTTCAGAGGGAAATGGAACACACGGGAAATGAAAAAAACATTTCTCTGCAAAACAATTGGAGAAGCACTGCTCTTGATCAGGTGCAAGTGTGGAAACAGTTGTTTCATGATATTTTGTACACTGCCCATATGGTTCAAAATTGTATCCTTAGACACAGATCGCCTGGCGCTTGCACTGAATTTTTGAAAATGCAAGATTTCTGAATGATAAATTAACCCCCCCCCCTTTTTTCTTAAAAAAGCTAATTTTGCAGACAGGTTTACATGTAAAAGGCTAGGTATTTAGCCACCTCAGCATTGATTAGTTTTGGGTGTCTAAGCTCTGTTACACATGGCTTCCCATGGCTTCACTCTACAAAACATATTTACAACGTGAAGAATACATCTACAAGAAATCTACATTTCAAGGGTTTTACAAATCAATCTTGTCTCTTTCCCCTGAATTGACTCTCACAAACCCCGTCCCCTTGTCATTTCCTTTGCCCAGCTTAACGGTCCAAAGTCTACTTAAATGCAGCTCAAAATGTTAAGATTGGGCAATAGATTTACAGTTCCTGTACTCAAAACCATGTGCAATTATTCACATCTTCAAACCATGAAGGAATTCTGATTTTTTAGCTTTTCGAGTTCCTTAATTTGTTGTCTCAAAAACAGTATCCTGAAAAATAAAAGAAGGCATTAGAACTGTGTGGTCAGGTTACAGAAAATCCAAAACAAACTTTTAACAAAAATATCTTTGAAAAGAAAATGAGCAACTACTAGTTAAGACAAAATAATTAAAAACTGATTAGTTTACAGTTAAGACAAAATAACCATTGAATATATGATATATACTGAAGTATCAGGATGACAAAAGTTAGAATGTTTCCTAGTTTTACAACAATTGCTCAATAATTAATCTGAACACTATCATCGCACAAAGGCAACAGATATTAAACATGAGATAAATCTACATTACATTCTTTCTGGGCACAATACAGTAAGTTTGGAATTAACTGGGTGCAAGAGGCTCATCATTTTGAAGAACAGTTCTCAAGATAAATGTAGGTTCATAAAAATAGAGCCAGGTCCAAGTCCCGCTAACATGTATGTTTAAAACGAACTCCACAGCTAACTAGATTTCCATTAACGTCATAAAATCATTCCCATTCTGACCCTTCTCTTCTATGAACTGTGACATTTAATACTTATACCAGGGAATTAGGAAAAATCATGTACTGGCTATATATTTGTTTTAATAAGTTACAATATGGAGTAGTATAATTTCCTAAAAGCTAAATCATCTGTCTAACAAACCAAAATGAAGTAAGCTTAATGTCAAACTACTTTCAGAACAATCCTAAAGTAAAAAAGATCCAGGTGATATCCAAAAGATGCCTACACATATTTTAGTAATTGAAAAGTAAGATAAAAACTCGACTTTTCCAAGTTTAGTACAAACCCCTACCTGGTACTTACTAAATATTTGTGGTTTCATGATAAAATTAACTCTACCTTATATAGACTGGATGTTTATTTAATTTAAAGTGTGTCCTCAGGCATTTAAAAAATATCTACTCTATTTACTGGATGTAGATATCCTACTTGAGTAAAAATATTAGATTAAGAAATGTGAGAAAAAAGTTATGTTGTGATCAGCAAGAAATAGTACCAAAATGTCAGTGCCTCAAAACAATAAAGAATTTTTTTGCTTATGCTAAAAAGAGAGGGGAAAGGGAAAAGAACAGGACAGGACAGGACACAAAAGAAAAGAGAGAAGAGAGGAGAGAGAAGAGAGAGAGGAGAGAGAAGAGAAAAAAGACAAGAAAAAGAAAACATGAGACAGTAATAGTTTAGGTGATAACAATTCAATAAACAGATATACAAACATCACTGAACTTGCTGGACAACCAAATTCTTAGTGTGATTTCCAAGAGCTCTATCAGTGATGCAAGGACAATGTAAACAGTGATTTGAAATTTCAATCGAAATAAGTACCCTCAGCAATAGACAAGTATCCACAATTCAATAAGCCTCCTCAATTCAAGAGTGGAGCATTTATAATCAGTTGCTGTCTAGTTTCACATTTTAAATAATATATTACTATACCTAACCATTATAAGAAAAAGTCTAACAAAGCATTTACCATTTTACCATGGGTTAAAGAACTTAAATCTAGAAGCCATTATTGTTCACCAGAAATAGTATTAAATTATACAAATTAATTATAGTATTACAGAAAGTGATAACAATACATGAAGAAAACTTTAAATTTCAGAACTGAAATTTATGTTCTTCAGTCTGATTTAAGAGACATAACGCTAAGAAACAAAATTTTAGCAAAAAAAATTACCTTTGCTCTCGCAAAGTTGCTTGAATTTCACATACTCGAACTAAAGATCTCAAATTTTTTAATTCAGTACAAATTTCTGACATGTGAACGCTTCCCATGTTATGGGCTTCTTCTCGCAATCTTGATGCCTATAATTAAAGAGATGAAAATCCTATGACATGAAAATTACATGAAATATAAGTAACATCACATATAAAAAATTAAATTTTTGAGAACTGTATACTAAAGATTATAAGAATAATCATTTTCTTTAAAACCCACAAAAATATAAGAGTAAAGATGATTTTCTTTAAAAAAAAAACAAAACAAAACAAAATAAAAACAAAAAAACTGTCTCATATGGTAGGAGGCAATTATTCTAAGATTTACTCCTCAGTTTCTTGAAAAAATAGCATTTCCAATCTCATAATATAGCATTATGAAAGGACAACTCATGATTTGTAGCTAATTAAAAAGATTCTGGATCAGCAAAAGCAAATTTCAGGTATAACACTGATAAAACAGCCTCACTGTATTCCTGTATCATGAGATACACAACATAGCTATGCGAACTAATGAACATTTCAGATGGTCGGTTGTCTGATAAAAGGCTTTAGAGGCCAATGGTGATAATTACCATGTCTTAAGTCCCTCACCCCAAAGTAAAAATGTTTCCTAACTTCCAGCAGCTAGTCTAGTGAGAGTGTCATAAGATTAACAGTACTAACAAATTTTGAAACTATCAGAGCAGCTGGCTGAGTGGAAAAAGCACAGTGGCTTTGAGCCACATCACTGTATTACCTTGGTATAATCTATTTGGTTCTTTAGGGCCTCATTGGTAAAATGGGAAAACTTATTATCCTCACTGGTTAAGAAGCAGAGAAAATAAAATATAAAGCAATTAGCACAGAGTTAGCTATATGCTGAGTACTTGATAATGATAGCTATAATGATAATTATATTAAAATAGTTTATGTAAAACCACAAGTGACTTCATAAACACCCTCCAAGTGTATATCAAATATATTATAAAATGACTACAGACAACTTAATCAGAAATTAGTTCTTTAAAATATAGCTTCAGTTCAGCGGTCTAAATTAGATTTTCTAAAAATAGAACTAAGTTATATTTTGGTAGTCAACAGAGGTAGAACGTATGCTGTGAACCATGTAACATACCTGCTTCTCTGCATGATCTGCAGGCCATCCTTGAACATGCTTTATGAGATTTTCATTGAAGTGTGCTGCTAGCGTAGGTGTTAATGAACATGTAGGTCGGGTAGATGAATTCTGTGGTACAATGGCTGCATTTGATGCATTACTGCTAGAAGTATGATTTGGACCAGGTGATGGACTTCTCTGGCTACTGGAAAAGAAAACACAAGTAAATGTGTAGTATATCTAAATGCAGTTTCTAGGTATCCTAGAAATTGTTAATATCTTCTATTAATTTAAAGATATCCAAATACCTATGAAAAATTTGTTATTTTAACATCAGATAAACAAAATTGAAAATCCAAAGTATATTTACATCATGTATTCCTCAATATGGTTTTTTTTTTTTTTTTGGAAAAGAGTCCTTTTAACAATATCAGAGACAAATTAAAAATAACAGTACTCTCCAAATTTGACAGCAGAACTTGATGATTGTATAATACAATGAGCAATAAGAATGTAACTAAGAAATGGTCACATTTTAACAGTTATAAATATAAGGGACATCTAATTATTATTATATTAAATACATGTAGATAAGGAGGGAAAAATATATACTGCCCTTGTTTAACAGCAAAGTATTGAATCAGAGGGTGAAATAATGTGAAGCAAAATAGAGACATTTTATTGGATAGCAATGAATGAGTTTAGTGGCAAAATAAGACCAAAAAGTAACACTCTGAGATTATCTTCTTTTAAAACTGTATGGTTTAGACTAGGGTTTGGGGGTATGGTGGTGAGAACCAAAAATTTAATCACCCAAGTTGATTTCCTACCTGCTTCACCAGACTTGGCTCTGAATGTATTTCAGTTATTTCCAAAAACTAAATCTCCCAAAGGATGAAGAGTTTCATCACTGAGGATATTTAAAATAATACTGCAGCCTCTACAGACAATTTAAAAGAAGAATTTCCCAAAAGTGTTCTGAGCAATGGCAACATTGCTGGAGTAAGCAGACAGCTTCCCAAGGTGATTATTTTGAAGGGAACAACTCTCATTTGGATGTGTAAGTTCTGAAATGCTTGTTTAGAAAACAACAATAGAAACAACAGTTGAATTATTTTGCCACCTCGCAGAAAGAAATAAAATAGGAAAATCAATTAAAATCATTTAAAGTTGTATTTGTTCATTAACAAAGAAAAGCGACAACACAATACAGCTCTATCTGAAAGCAATCCATATAGGGTCAGAGTTGTAGTTAACAGGAGAGCCTGACACATACTAGTTGGCAAATATTGGCCCAAGTTTTAGATGTGAGATTTTTGGCTTCATCGATACTCTCAAATCTAAAACTGCTATGAGGAGGTTTAAAATGTTATTTCCAATAAATAAACTATTATAAAACCATGTGCCCTCTTTGTATAAGTTATCACATATTGTTATTCCTATCACAGTCCATCCACTAAGTGAAATTCTAAAGAGCCACTCTCCTTAAAATAAGCCAGGTTTCACCACTAAAGACAAAAATCTATCTGTTGTAGGTTTGCCTTTATAAATTTTATAGTACCTAAAATTAAGTTAGGCTAGGCTATACATGGATTCTTCTTCTAAGTCCAAGCTCAATTACAGTTATAACATTTGAACAATGCAATATTAAGGAAAAAATCTCACAACATGTAACATCAACTTACTTTGAACGCTGAAGACTTCGAGGAGAGACAGGTTCATGACCTTGTGGCTTGTCAGCAGTTATAGGCTGCTGCTGTGTGGCCGATTGTGAAACTGGTCCTTGCTTAACTACTGGAGTACTAACCTGAAATGTCAAAATCTGGTGAGATAAGCTTCTATCACAGGGACAAATGGCATGGAAACTAGGTAAAAGCAAAAGTTCTATCAATAAAACTTACCAATTATCCTAAATTGTTTTATATTAAGATTAATATTAGTGCTACGGACAGATAATAGCTCCCTTATTCTCAGGCGATATATCCCAAGACCCCCCAGTGGAGGCCTGAAACCACACACAGTGCCAAACACTATATACAGCTGGTACTCTATAGCAGGTACTAAAACAACGTTGTTTCATTGTAATGCTGACAGAAATTTAACTCTTGTTAATATCAACTGGCCTGTGGTAAAAATTGTTTCATTATATGTTGTTTTCCTTAAAATTGCAAAACCAATCAACAATATTAAGTGAGGAGATACTGTATCTACTATATTTTTCCTATACATACACACCTATGGTTAAGTTTAATTTATGGTAAAGTTCAATTTATAATTACGTATGGTAAGAGATTAACGATAATAACTTAAAATAGAAAAACGGTAACACTATACTATAATAAAAGTTACCATGAATGTATGCTCTCTCTTTCCCTGATAACCAAGATAGCTACACTAAGGGACTAAATGGGCAGGTAGCTTATACAGATGGATATGTTGGTCAAAGGAATGATTCAAGTCCGGGGAGGGATGGATCAGGATAGCACGAGAGATTTCTTCATGCCACTCAGAAGAGTGTGCCATTTAACTTATGAACTGTTTATTTCTGGCATTTTCCATTTAATAGTTTTTGATAGCAGCTGACCACAGGTAACTGAAACCACTGATAAGTGGGAGACTAACCGTACTTAACTGTCATGTAGGCCCCCAAATCCACATACTCCTGCAAATCTAGTTAATAATCTTAAACACCATAAAACTAGAAATTTAAAGAAGTGAAATCAAATGAGTTTCCAAAGGTCACGCAATCAGAATAGTTAAGATTTGAGACTAGGATCTAACCTCATCATAAAATGTCCCAAGACCATACAATTACTTTCTTTAGCATACCTACATAAGAAACTAGTCCTACTGATTTTGAGCCTGGTTTTCTTTCCAATACACTATCATACCTCTCCTGATTTATAGTCATGTGATGCATAACCTTTTAGTCAAGGAAGGTGCATATATTACAGAGGTCCCACAGATTATAATGAAGATGTAAAAATTCCTATCAACTAGTGACATCTTAACCCCTAGTGACACACCTTAGCCATCTTATAACGCATTACATAAATACCATTGTATTACAATTACCTACAGTATTCAGTATAGTAACATGCTATACAGGTTTTGTAGCCTAGGAATTGTAGGGGAACAGACACTGTCACCCCAAAATATGTCTATTTGGCATAAGGCTTATTTTAGGCTGGTTAAAGAAACAGCAGACATGGGAGAAGGTCTGAAAACCAAGCAGAAGCTACCCTTTGTAAAAGACATTTATATTTGCAAGGGAAATCTCTATTTGTAAAAGGTCTCCCTCAGTGTACCAGGAAGAAGAGGGATAACGATACGCCAGAAACTCTTCCCAATGCTGAAGGCAAGAACAACTTTACTCTTATTTTCTGCACTTTTCCCAGTAACCTCCCGTAACAGACTCACTCACTTCTAACATCTTTTGTCTTTAGCTGAAGATGGTATTTAAGGTGATTTCAGACATTTTAGCAAGTTACCCAGTTTTCCTGGGTCTCTCCCATGTATATAGGAAGTATACATGTAATTAAACTTTTGTTTTCTATTGTTAATCTGTCTTTTATTACAGGAACATCTCAGCCAAGAAGCCAAGAGGCTAGAGGGAAAATTATTTTTCCTCACCTGCAGAGCAACAGGCTATCCCATATAACTCAGGTGTGTAATAGAACATACCATCATATAGATACAGCTGCCTAAATTTCAACCACACATGGATAAAAAGTACAGATTGGTCATTATAGAGATATATACTAAGAGAAACATGATTGCCAGGGGGATCATAATACTATTCATCTCCAGATGTCAAAGAAACAGAAAACGGTTTTAAATATAAACTCCAAATTAAGGCACAAAAGCAGATGGGGCCATTTGTGATTAAGTCACACCCTCTAGGAGCAGAGTTTTATGTTTGGGTTTTTTTGTTTTTGTTTTTGTTTTTTGTTTTTGGATGATTTGATATTCTCCCAAACAAATCTAGATGGCCCTACTTATTTTTAAAAACAACCTGAAAAAGTTTTGAATGAAAAAAAATTGACAGCCATCTGCATAAGGGATATGAAATGCTAACTTTTAGAACTGACTATAAAACTAACACTACCACTTATTTTATTTTCAGTCATTATTTATTATACTCTTAAGATACCATTGTGAAGACAAGTTTTAAGCATTAAGAATAAGATCTCTTTTGCTGAAATGCATATTTTAATTCTCCCATCAAAATATAAACCTTAAGGAATCACGTAATTGTTAACTCAGAATTTTAAAAATCAATCTAGATTGAACATAACACATGCAGAAATTAAATGGTTGAAGTAGGGAAGGGATTAGCCAATAGGAAGACAAAAAGCTGGCCTACCATTAATTTCAAGCTATGTTTCAATTTTTATATTAAGCCTTCTGCTTATGATTTTATATGAATAAAGAATTCTCTGGCACAAAATTTTGAAATAGTCCACTGTTTTTACAATAACTAAAAAGAATTTTCTCCTACATTTACTGTTAAGAGTAAAAAAAAAGTCACGGCTTGTATATACCAACTTCCCAATCTGTTTCACTGGTGGCATGCTATACAAAGCAAAGCATGAGTGTGACTGGGATATGCTTATGAATTTGTGTCACTATCCAAATGTTTCAGTACAAAACTTGACTGTAGTATTGTAGGGTCTTCTTTATAGTCCATTAAGAATAGATCGACATTTTTCTAACTGCTGTTAAGAGCCACCCATTTAAGATTTTGAGTGGACCAACTGAGCAAAATAAGTTTTCTATTCGGAAAGACTTAGGTCTCAAATTCTGATTCTATCACAAAAACTAAATTTAATCAAAGGCTTAATTTTATCTATTAAATGAGGCAAAAAGAAGTTGATTCTCATGATGTGAAAGCTTAACATATAAAGCTCTTAGCACAGAAACTGACTCCTCTCTGAAATAAAAGTGTGTGAGGGAAACTCATGGAAAACATGTTCTCTCATATCTATAGAGTTTGGAAATTCTACGACTATTAAGACTTACTTAATATCCTCTACTTTATCCTACTCTCCATGCTACAAATCCCTAAGCCAATAAACAGAACAGAATCAGTGCATAAAAGTAGCACAGGTGCAATTCCATTCCCCACTCAATTAACTGAGAACTTCTAAGCCTATCTATTCTCACTCACCTGTCATTCACTCCACCACTTCATTCTCCTAGGGCTTTTCTACAATACAGATTCTAAAACATTAAACTTATTTTTCCATAAGTAAGTGGTTTCTTTTCTAAATTTCCCTTGAAGGTGACATACCTTTGGCTGTGATGAAACAGGAGGAGTACTAATCAAAGGTTTGATAGGGACTGTGTTAGTCTGAGGTGTGCTTATTCTTGGAGACACATAGGATCTTGGGGATGACGCATCAGACGTTAAAGACATTGGAGACTGATTAGATGGTTGGGCTGCAAAAGAGTGAAGCAATTAATTTCAAATAAACCAAAAACCTCTGTAGTCTATATGGAGGAGATCCTTGCATCTCTCCTCATTCCCCACCCCTCCAAACAGAACATTTATCTGAAAAAGTAAAAATCTGAGATACTGGGGCCACACTGACTAAATGAGCTTTGTATTAGAGATAAGCATATACCCCGTGTGGCCCTCTCTAAGACTAGAGCAAGAAGGTAGCCTGAACCCATTATCCCATGGAAGGCATCCTCATCATCTTTCTTTCTTCTTCTACATTTAGGCCCCATTATCCCTCTTAGCCACCTGCCTCATAAAGCTAAGTGAAGAGTTGTCAAAGTCTTTTCACTATTATATTTCAATTTTAGAACAGTTAGTCCTGCTCAATTTATCACCGTTCTGAATTAGGGCTGGGGGACAAATCAAAGTGACTCTTTCATTTCTCTTTTGTTCCTATGTGTATCTTTCGCCCAGATACCTTCACAGGGAGGAGAGATAGCTGTTTCAAGGCAGGACTTGAGCACTTCTGTATCCTCTAGTCAAAAATCATCTAACATCAACCTGAACCAAACTTCAACTTTCATTAAAACATATTCGTCTACAGCCATGCTATCCTGAACATGCCTGATCCCATCTGATCTTGGAAGCAAGCTAAGCAGGGTTGAGCCTGGTTAGTACCTGGATGGGAGACCACCTAGGAAGACCAGGTGCTGTAGGTGTTTAGAAAATTAAATTTTCAATGTTTCATAAAGATGGAGGGCCTATTATAGTTTACTTTTAGCTCTGGAGTAAAATAACTTAAATTCAGAATTAAATATATACTGTATTACAGATTTGATGGCAATATTGTAAGAGAAATGTCAAAGCTTGCTTCATTTAAAGAATTAAAATATTACTGTATATTGTAGCATTTAAAAAAGCATAAAATAAAACCATTATTTTACCATATCTCCTAAAAAACTATAACAAAACAAGACAAAAAACAACAACAAAAAAACACACTTTGCTATTCCATTGCCCTTAGAGATCTCTAAGAATATGAATACCTTGTGTAGAGAGCTGAGCAGCTTGAGAAATCAGAGAAGTTATGTTGAAAGCAGATGGTCCAGCAGTAAGAAACTTATGAATTATAGACTGCAATGAGGCTTGTGTCACAGCTGCTGTAAGAACTAAAAACATATTTTATTTTAAATTCAAATAAAATAACAGGCATATGTGGCATTAGTAACAACCTGAAAATTAAAAAAGAATCCAGAAAAAAACTGGAGTATTTCAAATTAGAACTCTTAAAAGTCTAAACAATCGGAGTAATATAATGGGTCTAGAGATGTGAAATAGTATGAGGTAGACGACAAGAATTTATCTGTTTTATAAATAAAGTAAAAAGGTTTCCCTTACACTGAAATTCAGCTGTGCAGTTAAAGAACACTCCTCTAAACGAGTATTCTCCCAGGAACTTCCAATTATGCCATAAACCTATCCACTGATAGGTAAAGTGCTTAGTACATTACACTTGGAATTAATGGGATAAATGGCAGCTCTTTAATGCGACTGTTTTTGTAGACAAGCTGACCACTTAAACTCTACATCAACACCAACCCCAACAATATTTTTAAAAATGGATGTTAAAAAGCTGAATACTTAGGAATATAACATTTTTTCAAAGCTAGGATCTTTTACTATTGACATTTTCTTATGCTACTGTTTCTTCAAAGTATTTAAAAGCTCCACTGTCTAGTAAAAAGTTCATATATTAAACAAGAGAATGGCATGGTTTTCTCAGAGAATAAAATCAAAATATAGAAAAACTGAGGACAGTAAGAATATGAAATTAATGACCGACTAGATTGAGAAAGCTCAATTTTTAGGATAAAGGAAGGACTTAACCACTTAATACGACTGTTAATATATTATGTAAAAAGGTACAGAAATAGAAAATTCTGCAATGCTCTTAGGACTGAATGTTTAAATGTGAATGGTTTGCAAATTAAAACTACACCCACTTTTATTCAGACATCTTTGAGATCACTGCCTAAACACTTTAGTAGCATACTGAAAAGCAAAGTTGGAATTTATGCAATTAAGTAGGACAAAGAGCAAAATATTATTCATTACCTCCTTTCTCAAAATTTCTTCAAATATTATATAAGAAGGAACTACTCAAATTTCTACTTTTGTAATTTGCATTATTTTTAACATTCCAGATAATTACTTACTCATATACAGCTTCTTTGAAATAAGCTAGTAACCACTGAATACATGACAAGTCTTGAAAAATACACAGAAATCCAACCGCTAACTCAAGACCAAAGTCCTTAAACAATGTGAGATATAAATTCCAAAGTATTAAGTTCAAATGTAAATTTCAAAATGAAACAAAGACCTTTCCTAACATGAAGAATTCACTAATTACAAAATTTTTCACAATGTAAGTGAATTAAAAAAAATTGTTACTATGAGCATTTACCTTCATTTATTTTGGATATGTCCACATTAGAATTATTAAGTTGCAGTGTAGCTTGCAAAGCAGGAAGCAACTGTCTAAGAAGATTTGGGTCCTGAAGTAATGGAGGTATTGGTGACTGTGGAACAGGAGAAACAGGGATTGCTGAAGCAGATGTTGGAGGTACAGATGTGGGATTCAGTCCAGAGGCAGAAGATGTGGAAGGAGTTGTGCAAGAATGTGAAACAGATTTGTCTCCTGATGTAGGTTCTAAATAAAAAAGATAATAAGGCTGAAAAAAATTCCTTGAATAGAGGTAACTGGAACCAATTATCAAACAAGCAATTTCCATGGCCCAGGCACCTAACTCAAGTAGTATTGTTTAATCTTTACAAGTTAGCACATAGGAAACTGAATAAATATTCGAATGACTATAATAATGAGGCAGGCATTTTTATATTCCGATTTCATAGGTGAAAAAACTGAACAAGATTACATAACTTGAAGTCACAAAACCTGGTATAAAGCAGTGATTTAGCCATACTCCATGTCTAAAAGTACCACACCGTTTATTAATAATGCTGTCTCAAACACTGTTGTGTATTAACTATACATTCAAATAAGCTTCCATTAGGATAAAGGGCCAACACAATTCCCCAGGACTTAATTTTTTAAGTCTGATAAAATAACTTAAGGTGAGACCACGGTTAACTACCCAAGTATGACAGTGGCCTCAGTACAAATCAGGATAGGTAACCATGGTGAGCAACCCCAGAATAGGCTAAGGATGTGATAAATAAGGAGACTCCTACTTTGAACTTTTATATTTAACAACTGAGTTTTAGAATTACATACTTTCCTTTTTTAATTAAAAATATAAGGCAACGAGCTATCGCTATTTGTATCAAAGATTATCAGCACTAAAAATGACCCTTTTAATAGCAAACAAACCACCACAAAACCCCATCCTTAGTATTTAAAAATAAACAAACACATAAAACATGCATGGAAAATTATCATTATTTGAAAGCTATCAATGCAAATTATTTATATAAAGTCAAGGCAATTGCAATCAAAACCCCAACAGCACTTTCAGTAACATTTGACAAGCTGATTTTATAATTTATTTGAAAGAGCTAAGGCTAGTAATGGCCACAAAATTCCTGAAGAACACAGGTAGTGACATGCCTTGCTAGATACAAAAACTTACATTTAAAATGAAACCAACTGAAGGTCAATTACACTTTATATATATATTTACATCTCTAGAACTAGTAGAGGAAAACATAGGAACACTTCTGACATCAGGATACAGAAATTTTCAAAAAGTAAAACAATTACATCCCAAAGTATTGGTAACCAAAATATTTTAAAGAACTCCTATAAATCAAAAAAGACAAACTACACATTAGAAAAATGAACAAAAGACATGAATACATTTCACAGAAAGCTGAATGGCTTAAAAAATGTAAAAGCTGTTCAACTTCATTGACAATCAGGAAAATGCAAATTAAAAGCAAAAGGATATTCTTTTACGCTCACCAGACTGAACCAAATTTAAAAGTCTAACAATACCAAATGCTGACAAGGAGGAACAGGAACACTTCACATTTCTGTGGAGATGTAACTATATAACCATGCTGGAAAATAATTAGGCATTATCTAGAAAAACTGGACAGGCACTTATTTCAAGACCCAGTAATTCCCCTTAGGTAGAAATATATCCCTTAGAAAAACTCTGATATTCCTAAATCAGAAGAAACAGTCAATAATTTTTATTGCAGTATTGTTTTACTTTAGCAACAAACTAGTAACAAATCCAATGTCCACCAACACAAAAATGAACACAAATTGGTATTTTTATACCATGGAATTTTACTAATACAGTGATTTTAATAGAGGAAAAGGGGAATTAGAAGTCCAATGGGTAACGATATTAAGAATGAACTATTCAAGACATTTGTACGTATTCTCATAATACTGGCCTTAAAAGCTATGAAAATGTGCTAAAGCACTTTTAGTTTCCCATATATATGCATTTCCTGAAGATTTTCAAGCTCATGTATGTATGTAACTGATTTAAGACTACTATTATGATGTATAAAAGTTTGAGGAAAACTGCATTTGAATATTACACTGCTACTTAGTAACTATGAATCTTCATTTCCAATTCTAGGAACTAAACATTCATTAATCTTCAAGGCCCTAGAGAAGCCGGAACTGCTAAGCGCAAGCTTATTGAAAATTGTCTCTATCAGTCTTTTTATAATGCTACGTAATGGTCCAAAGAACTCAGAGCAACAGCTCTCTAAAATATGGACAAATATGGACCTCATAGCTAGCTGCTTTGAGTATATTTCAAAGATGTGTCAATCAATTACAGTTAAGTCAGAAGGTGTAAGACATTTTAATTTTTGTAAGGCAGATATTTTAACTTTTGTAAAACATACATTTTAAAGGAATTCTATAAGTCTAGCAGACTATTATGTTAAGCTTTGCTGTTTTAGATTTAAAGACAAGTATAAAGAAACTTGCATGAAAAAGATTTTTCCTTTGAAAACCTGTTGTCAGTTATTATATTTTATGGGGCAATTGTAGACAATAGAAACAGTTTTCTCCAAATAATATTCCCTAAGGTTCAGTTTAGGGAAGATACAGCTTTAGGAGAATCTTGCTTAATGTTTAGAGTGAAACAAATTCTATATTTTTATTCCCTCCATAAACGATTAGCAATCATATCCCTCTGAAATGATCTTTACTTTTTGTTACTTTTACTGTGGTTTTCTTCAGCTTTTAATGACAGGAGTTGGAGTGAGTTGTTTTCCAATTTGTTTTGGTGTTGCTAAACCTATCCACAGATTTGAAAAAGTAATACAGGCTTGACTAGTCATCAGTGTTGTCCTTCAAGAAAACACCCCAAATAGAAAACTAATACATATTACCATGAAAAAAATAACAAAAACTAAATACCCTTACTTCTAATTTTAATAAGTTTATCCTGAGAACAGATATTTTTTAGTGAGAAAATATTATTGATGAACAGCATGGAAACCAGTTGATACTTCTTAATACTTATGGGGGACCCTTGAGCTACTGACATTTCTAAAGGCAAGAATTTATTAAAAGGTTTGACTTTGAGTACCAGTTTTCAACAGAATTCTAATCAGAATCACCTGTAAAGTTAAAAAAAAAAAATACAGCTCTCATGGCTCAACCCCAGATCTAATAGACTTGGTGAGACACAAGAAGCACACATTAAACTTGTTAAGAGTTCTATGGGTGATTCTGGCATCACTTACTGGTTACGAAAAAATAGAGACTTTCGAGGTTCCCCTTGACTTTAAAAATAAAAACAAAAAAATAGTATAAACATGGAGAATTGAGAAAAGTTTAAAATCAAAGACAGGGTAGCTATGCTGCCTTCCCAGGTAGGTCTTCAGCATGCTATTTTTACACTGTTTGAGAGGAGCACCATTCACCCCCATACATATTGCCCTTCCAAAGCTTGTTATTTAAACATTTTTAATATTACTTGCCCCAATTTATAAGTGTAATTGAAAATAACTGAGTTTAATAATCTAGGTAAAATAATGCTGTACTAAAAGGTAGTCATAAACAGTTTAATTAAAATATGAAAGAAAGGTATTGGTAGAGTGTCCCTCCTCTGTGTTCGGAGTACCAACGCAAATCTGTTACATTACCCAGCATCTTCTATTATATATTATTTCTCCTTCTATTAGAACATGAACTTCAGGAGAGGAATTTTGTTGTACGTATCTCTGTAGCTCTGGTACTAAACTCCCCAAGATGGAACTGACATATATTTGTTGACTGGATGCCTGAATCGACAATAAATTCCAGCCCAGGTGCATGTGTATGTGCTCTCTCCTAATCTCTAGGTTCAAAACTTATGATAATAGGGAGGAGGGCCTAAGGTCTCCATAAATAACTGACAAAGCAGACAAGCAGCTAACTTCATGCTATGAGTAACACTGTATAGCCTTAGAGACAAATCTAACTTAATCTTATAAAATATACCTTTTTTTATACACAAAGGCAATAAAACTATTCAGAATAAGTATACAGTCACAGTTTTTGCTATAGATATTTAATTTAATTAACATTTCTATTTGTCTGAAGTCTTATAATCTGGAATCTGATCTCAGCATGTGAAGTTAATGTATTTAATAACATCCATACAGATTTAAAAAGAAAAATAAAAAATCTGCATTTTGGGTAAGTTACCTAAAGACAAATGAATTTATCTAAGAATTGATGTAGCATTTTGCAGTACAAAGCCATTTCAATAGCCTCTTCTACTTTTTAAGAGTATCGGTCTCTAATCTCACCCCTTAAATGCAAACCTTCCCAACATTCAAGAAATCTAGATTAATTTTTTCAGTCTTTGGTAATAGAATGGTGTCTAGTTTTAGCTCTAGCATTTTTATTTTTGTGTGCATCTATGAACTTTTAAAGGACACTTAGCAATCTGTCCCTAAGCTAATTTTTTAACTATGTCACTTTCCCACCTGATTATTTCTGTGACTTGTAGATCTCTAACCAATTCTTTAAGATGAGCCCTAATTATGTTATCCTTTGATTTTAATTTAAATTGTGTATATATGCTTTGATAAAACCTTTTTCCTCCCTTTATAATTATGAATTGTTCATTTATATTTCCAATATTTACCAGTAGGGGGAGTAACCTACCAAAGACTAGACTACAGAAATATTTTACTAAAATCTAACTTTTTAAGGTTTAAAGTAATATCACTTACCTATTTTAATTAAGGAATCCTTTCAAAATATCCAAGAGAATATAAACGAAAGTCAAAATTCATTGCTGACCTACATTTTTCTAGTATGCCAGTAATTCCTCTGTAATCTATAATAAAATCTAAATGATACTGCATGTAAAGAGTATAAGGTACTAATTGCATTTCTAATCCTTAATTTTCTATTATGTTTTGAGAGTTTCTGTGATAATATTGAACAGGACATGGGAACAAAGCTCATACTACTGGTGCAACAAGGGCAGTCTGCTTGTTCTATTTTCTAGTAATGGTGCTACACAGGAGAGTACAACATGGGCAAGTTATAAATAAAGGAAAAAAAGTATACTAGTGGAAAAAAATATAACTAGGTGACAATACCTGGTACATAATCTGTGACTGTCATTTTAATTTATTTTTAATTTTATAATTTATGAATATATTAATCGTATCCATCTAGAGTATTTTTCCTACATTTACAAATACACATAAATATGGTGCTAGTGTTTCATAATAAAGGTATATTTTTTGCAAATTGTTTTATTCAACTGAGGAAATCTTTGTTAATACAAAGGATAAGTATGTTTTAAAACTTTTAACAGATTTTAATATGCTAGTGACCTCTGCAATAACCAACTTACACACCAATTGTTTCCTCACATTCAATTATTACTAACTTTACGGGTGAAAAATCTCATTTTAATTCCCAATATATACTGGTAATGGATAGCTTGAAATTTTTTATGCTGGTAAAATATATGCAACATACAATTTACCATTTTAACCACTTCTGGGTTTACAATTCAGTGACATTAAGTATATTCACACTGTTGCACAACCATCACCACTATCCATTTCCCAGAACTTTTTCATCACCCCAAAATGAAACTCCATACCCACTGAACACTAACTTCCCACTTCCCAAGCCCCTGGTTACTACTATTTTACCTTCTGTCTCTACGAATTTGCCCATTCTAGACACTTCGTATAAGTAAAATCAAACAATATCTGTCCTGTGTTGGGCTTATTTCACCTAGCATAAGGTTTTCAAAGTTCATCTGTTGTAGCATGTATCAAAATTTCGTTCCTTTTCGCGATTAATATGTGTATATATATCCACACTTTGGTTACCCTGTTAATCTATTGATGGGCTTTTGGACTGTTTCCACTTTTTATCTATTGTAAATACTGCTACTATGAACACTGGTGTATAAATACCTGCTTGACTTCCTCCTGGCTTTCAATTCTTTTGGTTATATACGCAGGTGTGGAATTGCTTGATCCTATGATACTTGTTTCACTTTTTAAGAAACTGCCGAATTGTATTCCACAGCGGCTCTGTCATTCTAAATTTCTACCAGCAATGCACAAGGGTTTCAATTTCTCCACAGCCACAAGAACACTTTTTACTTCCCATTGTTGTTTTTATAACAGCCATCCTAATGGACGTGAAGTGGTTTTTCACTGTGGTTTTGATTTGCTTTCCCTGACGACTAATGATATTGAGGATCTTTTCTTGTGTTTATTTGCCATTGGAATATCTTTTTTTGGAGAGAAATGTTCTTTCATTTTATCAAGTTACAGGATTTTATATATTCTGGGGAATGATCCCTTATCAGATATATGATTTACAAATACTTCCTCCTTTTCTGTGGGTTTTCATTAAAGAGTGTCTTTTAATGTACAAAAGTTTAAATTTAAATTAAAGTCCAATTGATCTGTTTCTTCTTTTGTTGCCTGTGCTTTTGGTGTCAGATCCAAGAAATTATTACTAAACCCAATGCCATGAAGATTTTCCCATTTTCTTCTAAAAATTTTATACTTTTAGCTCCTAAATTTAGGTCCTTGATCCATTGAGTTAATTGTAATTGTAAGGCAAGGTGGCAATTTTAAATTCTTCTGTAACTGTTCAGTTCTTTTCCTTATTTTTCTACTGAATTATGTCTTCATATTGCTTTGAGGAATTTTTAATGCATCCTCAATGTACTTTTACACCCACACCCACACACACATACATACACAGCAAATATTTCCTCCCAATTTAATATTTATCTTTCAACCTGTTCAATGTATATCATATGGAAGTTTTAAATGCCTTATGTAGTCAAATTTATCAACTTTTTCTTTTAAGTCAAATGCCTTTTTTCATCTTGATTAAAAAAGACTTCCCTAACCCTCAAGTTTTAAACAATATTTTCTAATACTCTTTTGTTACAGGTATTTCCACTGTCCCACTGTTCAAAATGCCATCTTTATTATTAAGTTGACTAAATGTAATTTTAATCTCAGACTAAAACAGACTAAATTCCTCCACTAATGTATTCAGTTATTTAACAATATTTGAGTAATTCTATAGACAATCTTCCTAATAGTTTGAGTACTCAATAATCCTAAAAATTATTTTAAAGCAAAGCAGCAGAGGGCTGACTGAATATGACCCAGAACAATTAGTTAATGACCTTCTACGTCAGCTAGAAAAGATGACTGTCAACATATACTGAAAAGTTTAAGTTCATTTGAACTTTACACCCTGTCTGTAAACATCATCAAAAAACAAAAGGAAAGTTTATTCCAGTGACTCACACCTCACATTAATGAATGAATAATCCTCACTCCCATCAGATTACGACTACTGAACCAGCAGGTAACTATGTGAATACTAGACATGCTAATCTTCTGAGGTAGCCTAAGGTCACTGAATAGGTCTGCTTCTGTGGCCACTTTACTTTTTACAATTTACCTATGCTAACAAATCATAAGAAACTTGTTAATTAAGGTCATTAAACTCTTCTGACTGGCACTTATTTTGCCAAAGCAAAGAAAAAGGACCCATGTTTTGTCATTTCACAAATCTGTAAGAGACGGTGGAATTAGGGATAATTTAGAGTGGCCAATGGGGTACCAAGTGATAAAAATCAATTTTAGATATTTTAGCATTTCTGTTATTTTGTTATATGGTTGTCCAATAAAGTAATCAAGCCAAATGTTGCCCTAACATATATAAATCTAAAGAGAGTACCTGACTCCCCTTGTCCCCTTGTTATGCCCTACCCAACATCAGAATTGTTCTTTGTAAAACCAAAGGGTTTCACAGCTTTTTCACAATTCTGTCCTTTGAGCAAGGATAGACTGACTTAGGTTCTGTTTCTCTAAAGACACACTGGCATTCAACAGATCTTAATCTATTGCTGGTATCTTTTAACTAGATGCACGACACACGTAACATTCTTCTTTTTCTCCAAATGCATATTTAAAATTACGACCAATGCAGGTGTTTCCCCCAACCCTCGGCATCCTCAATACCATTCTTTCAGTTATTTATCTATCTACAAAAAATACTGACTGCCTATTATTTATCAAGCACTATAGATCAATGAATGATTAAGAAAGATCCTGCTCTTGTATTAATACAGCATCCTACTGTTGACATATTTAGATATAGCTTAGCCATTCTATTAGCACTTAAGACCAAGAGGCCAATTTTATTTGAAACATTAACCTTTTTATATGAATCGTTAAGAAAAATCCGAACAAGAAAATCACTATGTTGATGAGAAAAGTCAACAGGAAGCTTATATTAACAGGAATGTCTCCATTGAGAGGAAAAAATTATATTTTAATTAAAGAATACTTCACAAATTAAGACTAACAGGAAAGCAACTTGAAAAAATCCAAATTGTTACATAATTTTAGGAAATAATACTCTCTTCAATTCACATGCAAGAAGTACCTGGAAAGATTGTACAATTTTTTCCCATATAAATAGGGAATTTCGAGGTAGTTGAGTTTCTTCCTATTTCTTTTTATATTTCATAAATTATATGTGAAATGCTTATATAAAGTTTGTGATTAGCAAACATTTTGCAAAATTTAAACTTGAATCACCTACGGTTCCTAAGAAATTCTGAATTACTAGAGTCTAAATTAATATAGATTTGTTGCGTCTTTCATTACCTATGATTTTATGGGAAGAACATGGATTTTGGAAAAGCTGCCTCCAACACCATGTGTTTACACTGTAGCAATGTTCAGGCTATTCATATCTAAAAGACAAAGCTCTCAAAAGGTTTTAAGGAAAACATTAAAATGTATATAAAACACCTAGCACCAAACCTGGTACATAGTTAATTTTTAATTAAGTTTGTCAAGAATGGTACTAGAAATATGGATGGAGAGGACAGAAGGTGAACAAAGTACAAAATGTAATTAAGACATGTCTAACCCTAAATAGGATACAGTCTAACTGAAGGAACTAAAATTATAATGTGATAAGTGCTATAATAAACAAAAGTAGACAGTGTCTGGGAAACAGATTGGGAGAGGTTGACTGATGCTGAAAACCAAAGGACATTAGAGCTGGCTCTTAATTAGAGAGTACTGAATTCAATAGGATGGGAATGGAGGGAAATGTATGTCTTTCTTTTCAGCAAAGGCTCAAAAAATGAAAACATTATCATGCCCTAAGAAATGTACAATTTTGCAAGAGATGAATTTCAAGAAATATAAGAGTAGAATACTTGAGCTCGAGCTATTAAGACAGACTGCAACCAGACTGTCAAGGACTTGCTTTAACCTTACTATGAAGTATGAACTTTATCCTTTGGATAATGAAAAACCATTAGAAAATTTAAAGTAAGAAAGTGACACAATCCAATCCAAATTTTATAATGATGCCACCAGAAGTGGACAGACTGGGTAAAAGGAAGCAGAGTAATAATCAGAAGGTTAGTTCAGGAGAGATTAATTTCAATAATGGCAGTCACATAAACAAGAAAAAGAATATATACAACTAAGACATAAGAGGAAGAATATTAAGATTTGTTGATGAGTGGATGGGGGAGGTAGGCAAGAATGTTGAAGAATAAGGAAGAGTTGGGGAGAAGAGTGTTGTCACTTACTGAGAATTTAAGAATAAACAAGGGGAAAAGGGAGGAATTTAAGACATACTGTATTCTGAGGAGATGTAATATATACCAAGTGCTTACAGAAGGGAAGCAGATATACATGAGTTAGAAATAAAGATTTGGGAGTCACTTACATAGACAAGCTAGTCACAATGACCGCCCAGCAAAAGAGGACATGTTAAGCAAGAAAAAAAGAACAAAACACAGTAAAAGAGTGAATGCAACTGACACTTCACAGAAATATAGGAAATAACAGAACTAGGAAATTTAAGAGCAGCAGTATTCCAGAAGACAGGCAAAGAATTTCAAAAAGGAGGTAAGAGCTAAAAAGTATTAAATGAACAAACGGTAAAATGAGATCAACTATTAAAAGGCCACAGGATTTTTTTTTAGAAAACAAAGATTTTTAAAATATTGTTTTTCTGACCAAATAATAAAAATAAAATTATTTAAGAACTGAAAAACCATAACATTCTTTAGCAAGCACTATCACATTAACAATTACTGCATTAATTTGATTTTCATCTCAAGAATTCTTTGTAAATTTAATTCTGCATTAAGGTAAAAATGGCTTGTACACCTGCCCTTGGCCCTCAAGTTGGGTTCTAGAAGGGGAAAAGATTAGGGATGGGGACATGGGCATGGAGAGACCAGATCAGATGTGGCCTGAGGTCCATGTGTAGCTGGACCTCAGAGATCCCTTCCCCAGGGAATCCTGACAGTCAATAAGACAGACAGACAAGACACACTGAGACACACACATGCACACTCTCATTCACATTCTCTATTTCTCTCTTACACACTCTATGGCTAGTACATACAAATTTTGGCACAAACCATCTTTGGGGAATGTGACCTTTGACAATATTATACACTATGATTAAAGTATGGTTTAGTAATGTCTAACAACTGCTACAAGGGAAATTCAAATAACATGCATAAAAGAGAGTAAACCAGAAGGGAAAGAAATGCAATTATCTGAACCTTTTCTTAACAAATTAAATCTATGTGAAATAATCCGATAATAGATTAAAAGCTTAGAGTCATTATGCTCACGCAGCATCTCTCAAACCCATAAGACATTTAAAAGTTTCTTGACGTTTCCTAATGCTAATCTGCTAATTAGCTTTCTAATGGGTCTAGCCATGACAATATATTTATGTATTGCTTTTTCATTTCCTTAGTTTCTTAAAACACACTATAAAGTACAAGTTTGGGATTGGGAGTGGTCTATGTAAATATATTTATCCCATCACTCTGCTTTTGTTTATGTTTCACCTCCCAAATAGCAGTTGTCACAATTTTTCTCTAACATTTTTGAACGCACTATAGTTATTTATTAACACTGAGCTGGATAAACACAGTTTGGGTTGCAAAGTTTAACTTATACTCTTCAAAAATAAGACTCCCTATCTTGTGGCCCATGACTGTTTTCTAACTCACAAACTGAAACCAATGAGTTGCATGCTATGTAGAAATGACAAGTTTTTAAAATGTCTCTATTCATATTGACTTTTAATTTATAGAAAATTGAGACAATTTCTAAACTATACCATCAAGACAATTACCACGAAAATTTATACAAACATGAAGGGACAGGCATTTGGCTTTGATAAGGTATTTAAACCATTACCGCTATAAATTAAGTAACTGGACTTTATTGTATTAAAGGCAAAAAACAGTTATGAGGCTTCATAATTAAAAGAAAAAGCTAAACAAGGCTAACTCTAGACCTATATCTATGCAGTAACATTCTAAAAGACTTTTTAAAAAAATGTATAATTAAGAGTCTTATTTAAGCTAGCGGAAATAATGTAATATAATCAGAAACTCAAACTATAGTTCAACGTGCAGCATCTAGTAATAATGGCATACCTTTTCTTTCTGTTTTCTGTGCAGGGACAGAAGATGTGGGTGTAGGCAGTTTTGATAAAGTAGATGCTCCATTAGCATCAAATGATTTCTTTGGCTGGTGATCAGACTGTAGCGTAAATGGACTAGAAGGAACAGTGCTTGGGGTAGCAGTTGGATGAACCACTGGTTTGATGGGGTGCTGTACTGGCGTAGAACTACTGTGAGTCTCTGCTCTTGGCAGTCTGTAGTCTCTGTCATTGTGTCTGCTTGTCTGAGACAAAATATTCTGTGGGAGCAAACTACTGGCATCACTGGAATGCTTGTCTTCCACTTTAGTTCACAGTTCGAAAAAAGAGATGTTGGAATGATGGAAGGGGGAAGAAAAAAGATTACGTTAGAATCCTGTCTTGAACATCAGCTAACTTAGCAACATACTTGTTTGTACTCATATCTATGTTTTTTATAAAACTGCAAGCCCAGTTAGTGTCTGCAGTTTTACTATTGGCATATAAATATCTAAATACGGGAAGAAGAATTTTAGCTCCACTATAAATATTAATCTATACTCAGATTGCAAGTGGGCTACTTTTGGGGGCTTCTTTAGAACCACACCATTGTTCAAACAAAACATTAAAAAAAAATCAAATATGGAATTATGACATTTTACTCAAATAATTAAATATTTCAAAAATTAAAAAAAGTAAATGGTCCATTCTTTTAAAGTATAGATCACAAGTTCTAATAATTAACTGAATTATCCATAGTGGTTCAACTGCAAAGGAATATCAGCTTTATGAGCCTGATTTTTCTGAATCCTAAAGCAGTTAATGAGTGGGCTCTAAAGTAGTTGTACTAGGGCTTAAATGACCTTATTTAGGGATGACTGAATTTATAATGAACTGTGCATTCGGTTAAGTAAATCAATATTTTTTAAATACTAATACCAGAATTCATTATAAAATCGAGTTATAGATAATGCTTATGTGAAAACAGAAGTCCTACATCAGCAGCATAGTAAAAAGAAAGCTATTTGCTTATCAGTTATATTAAAAACAGATCCAATTTAAAGCCTCAAAATATTTTAAATTCAGAAATAAGTACTTTTGCTTTCACAAAAAGTACAAAAAGAAGGAAAAATTCAACAATTACGGTAACAGAATTTGTTCTTTATCAAAAAAAAAAATCTCTCGCCTAAATTACAACAGTCTAATCAGTAACTGAAGAATTAAAACATTATGTTTTATATGTTTCCAAGTAGAGAAACATCTGCACATGCCATATAACGATATTACCAAAGGATGCCCTTGCTGAATAGTATGTTGTGTTTTTTTCCAATTCATGGTAAGATAATATTACCAAAGGATGCCCTTGCTGAATAGTATGTTGTGTTTTTTTTTCCAATTCATGGTTCCTCCAAGTCTAGAGACCAAGACAGCACAAAGGAAGTATGCTGAAACTGTAAGTCAGTTTTCAAGCCACTGGTGCACAACTCCTACATCTTACATGAAAACAAAAGGTACTGCCAAAAAACTTCCATCAGATCAAAACAGTCTTTTGACTTAATGACTTAATATATGAAATTGTGTTATAAATTATACAGACAGTATCTTATCAGAAAAATGAACAGACTATACTATCAAGCAGAACACATTTATTTATATGTTAACTCATCAGTAAATTTTCAACTTCCATGTTCATAAAACTTAAAAAGTTTTATTCTAGAGTTTCTTGCTGAAAAGACTATTACTACAATAGAAACTTTCAAGGACAGCCATACAGAAATAATTCAGCCACACCCAATTCCCACCAATCCTGTCACTTAAAGTAACGGCAGCGGCATTGGAGGAACTAAGGAAGACACAGTTGCAACAGCCTTCTATTACTCACAACTCTACAGAACAGTTAAAGCAGTGACTACTTGCACATCCCCCACAGAACATTAAGCAAATGTGTGGAGACATTTTTGGTTGACACGACGGAGGGGGGGAGAGGTGTGCTACTGTCATCGAGTATGTCGAAGCCAGGTATTGTGCTCTACATCCTATGACACATGGCAGAACACAAACAGAATCCCACAACAAAGAATTACCTGACCCAAAATGTCATTAGTGTTACTGCTGAAGAACCCCAGGATAAGTTTCCCCTAACCCTATGGGGCACATATTAAAGATGATGAAAATAATCTAGTGGCAGTAACATCAAATTAAAAATTTTATCCATCTAATTTTCAATGTCATGGTGTGGATAACATTATTTGCTACACTGCAAAAAACAAACAAACAAAAAACCCTAAAAACCTCTCTGAAATCTATTTTTCTACCTTTATGTCTTTAGCACATAAAATCTTCCCAACCCTCTCTGTACCCTCCACATATGCATACACATACATACTTCTTTTATTGGCAGTTAGGAATTACAAAGCTTTAAGCCTTACCCTACATGAATACCAATGTACTGGACATGTGGGGAAAACTCTGCCAACATTTCTGGATAGACAAAGTTAAATACTTAAATCACTTAGTGACTTTATTACTACCATACCAAGCATAGCTCAGTTGACCAATTTTTTAAAAGGCAGCAATATTCCCAAGATCTTTTCTAAAACATTACTTAAAACTTAAGAAGCATGATACATGACTACATTTCAAAGCAAACACAGTCCCATTGATTCATCATTTGCACTTCTAGGAATTTAGCTAAGGAAGTAAATCAGATAAGTGAGCAAAGACAGGAATTGAAGCACTGTTTACAACAGGAAAAAGCTATAAACAACCTAAACATCCATGGACAAATGATTATGTATAAATGAGGGCACATCAAAAAATGGAATACTATGCATTCAATATACTAAACACAGAACTATATTACTATAAGCTGACATGGAAACATATCCCCAAAATATTATTAAATAGAAAAGGTTTAAAACAGTACCACATTAATTCCTTTTTTGGTGAAAAAAACATAAACATATGTACACATTTATATGCAGAAAGAAAAAAGTATTATGACCCCAAATGTCTCTAGGTCATGAGATTAAAATTTTTTCCCTTTACTCTTTAAATAGTAAACATGCCTTACTTTTGAAATCAAAAAGAAGCATGCAGATAAACAATTTAAAAACACAACTGATTTCCTTTAAAATGGTTTGTTAAAAAGATAAAAATAATATTTTCATGTCCATCAATTATTTCTATTGGAACTCGAATTATCCTCTTCATCACTTATTCTACCCCAATGGAGGAGGAGTGACTTAAATGACAGGTTATTTTGGAAAGGATAAAGCAGACATACTAGGCTCTGATCTTTTTCCTCTCTGGAAACTATCAGACATTAAATGGAGAGGTCTAGCCCAATAACTAAAAAAAGAAAAAAAGAAGTTATTCTTTTTACATCCATTTGCCCCTTCTCCTCAATACCCATCCACAACTCCCCCCAACAATTTGTTCAGGAGGCCTATGAGCTGGGTTGCTTTTTTTTTTTTTTACTTAGAAAAGCTTTTATCTCATTTTTAATTGTTGGCCAAAAGTCAGTAACTTAAAATATTTAGTGAAATAGAACTAAAATCCAAGTTTTCTGTCTCAAAATACAATATTCCTAATTTCCTAACTTCAGTAAATCATTTTGTTTTCTAAGAATTAACCATGATTTCACTAATATAAAAAATTCAATGTTCCAAGGAATAGTTAACATTCAGTCTTGCAGAACTGTTACTATTTCATCTTAAATAATTTTTCCCACCAAAAAAAATCAATATTGTTTACTGAGACCAAAGAGATCCCCTACTTTTTTGAGTTAAAGAAGGATGAGTCAAACACTTAAGTCTAAAAATTCCTAGAACACACCTTAAAATCTTCTTGAAATTTTAAATTTTAACAAAGGGCATAAAAACTCTCTGTGGCATTTACATTTTATCTAGATAAGGGAAGCCACTGAGAATAGAATACATTTAGTAAAAACTTCAAGTTCAAATTTAGTTTCAATTAAAAACAAATGTATGTTACCAATATTGTCCCACTGGGACAAAATCTGGCCTCAAAGGACTATTAAGGTATGCCCACAATATGGAGATATTACACAGATCTACGATCATGTTGAAATCAGTTACCGAATATAAGGATAAACAAGTTTTTCACTGATAACACATAACAATAAGTACTCTGATGTCACTGTGTGTGGCTCTGATTCAATTATTAGATGAAATCCAGGGAGTTTTGGAAGAGATTTCAGCATCTAGTTTAATAGTAAATAATTTGTGGAGTGGAGGTAGAAGTGAAGCTGTTTTAAAAAGAAGTCAATCCACAACATGAAGTTTTATTTACCAACTCAACTGCATTACAACCATTAAAGGTAGTGATGAACACATGTGTGTACTAACCCGCTATGCACACTTTTCCTTTTAAGGAAACAAAATGGTAGAAGTTAGGGCAACGGATCCAACCAAAAGGAAACCTCATATGTTTTTATTTTACCTTATATATATATATAAATGGTGATACATATAGATTTGTATCATAAATGAACTACAGGAATGAATCAAACATCATTATTGTTTCAAAGAAGAAAATTAATACTTACTTCCACTGGCAAATCCACTACTGGCTGTTGCTTGCATCACCTCTCTTCTGTAATCCCTATCTTTTGGGAAGCTATTAACTGCCATCTTGTTTGCTTCTTTTTGTCTCTGTTCTCTAAAAATCAAAAATAGGTAAACCCATAAAAATTCTATCAGTTACAATGAGTCTACATAAAATGCTTCGGGGTCAAATGCTCAACAAAATGGCATATGAAAAATATAAGACCTGAACATGGCCATAATATCATTTCACTGGTGTGGCAGATGGGATACAGCAAACAATGTTTTCACTGATGGCAATATTATGCCAATTATATATATGCCATTAACCCTACAACCAAAACTCTGCAAGATTACTTCTATATATATGGAGGAAACATAATATTGTCCTATAAGAAGTATAAAGATTTCCATTACATATTTTAAGGTGCATAAATACAGATTAATATAAAGTTTTAAATTAAATATACTCTAGGCCCTTGTGGACAGTTGCTTATCTGTCCTAGTGTTTTTTTTCTTCTTTATGTTAAAGAGATATAACAGAAAACACAAAGGGCCAACCGTGCAATTAAAAAGGGGAATAAGTATCACGGTAAGAAATCTAAACTTAGAATGTTTAATGTTCTAAGATATTAACTCGTAGAATCAAGAATGAGAAATACTGTTGAATTAGATTAAGAGCAAATACCTTTCAAGCCACTCTTTTGGTTTCTCCCATTGTGAAACTTCTGTTCGGCAATTGTAGTAATATTTTTTTCCAGAAGAGCTAATATGTTCAGACCAGTCATCTGCAGAATCATAAGGCTTAAAAATATTTTTAAAAATTAGAAAATGTTAATACTATTTATTCACTTGATATGAAGTATCGAGAGCGTCAACGGTTTTCAAAGCAAACATACGGGAAAAAGACTTATAAGATAAAGGTGCCCTGATCTAGGCTATAATAATCTACTTTTATACCTCAGGAGACCTCAGGCTATGAAAATCTTCAAAGATAACTATGGAAAATCCTATAAAATATCAAATTAAATAGATTAATAGATATTAACTAGGCAATAAAAAATATGAAATTAACAACATCTTTACTTTAGAAAAACATTACAAAGTTCCGCATTATCGTAATTTTCATTGCTGAAATCCAGTCACATTGGGCAGGTGGACCAAGGGTTAGGGAACTTTCTCAAATGACTGATTTGAGGGCATGAGAACACGTCAGTTCTAAACTCTTAAGGCACAAAAGTAATAAATAAGCACAAAAAATTTTAAATGTAAACACAAAGCTAATTAAGAGCTATGAATGTTTCACTTTCAAAATCCATGAGATGGGTTAAGTATTAAAGAAACCTTGTCTCATATAATGTATAGGATTAACATCACTAATTTTTCTGTAACTAAAACTGGTCTTTTCAAAGTTCTCAGATATAGTCTCTTGCTGGTATTTTATAAGCACTGTAAAATTACAATGAAATTAGAAAACTCTGAAAGGCCTGGTTTTTTTGAAACTGATTTCAAAAGACATAAAGTTTAAGTGTCCTGCACTGGCCTCAGAAAATCTGGTAGAATCCAAAGTATACTTCAAGTGAATATCTTAATTAACTATTTTTAAAGGAGCTTTGAAATTAAAATGAAATGTTATACTTTTGCTGGCCTATCTTTCTTCTGGGTTCAACAGTATAGAATGACACAATTTTAAAGCTCGAGGAAAGGAACTTTTATGCCCTGTCTATTCAGCTTTAAATTTACAAAGTAGGAAATAAGCTGAGATAACTTATGAGTAGGTCACAGGTCAAAAAACTAGTGGTAGAAGAAAGGATCAAAATTCAGGTTCCTCGATTCTAATATTTCCACTAAATCAACATCAATTCTGAAAATGCTGTACTGATTTTGAGGGTAGTTGAAGAAATACTGCAGATACTTGCCACATGTTTATACTCTCAAGATTATGTCTCAAAAAAATAAAGCTACTGGAAATCAGCCCTGTATCTCCAAACCCCTAAAATCAGGGGAGAGTTGAAGTTCAACCACCCCTATCTTCCAGAATTAGGCCACATCAAGCTGCAGAAACCCAATCACAGAAGGCTAAATTTGAAAAAGTTCTTCACCATCCACTGCTCCCTAGTCCTAAATTATTATGCAAACTAAGCCCTTCTAGGGATGTATCTATCTGGAAGATTTTGGTTTGCTTGGCAAGTGGTTATATGAGATTACTGGTTTGGTCTGAAAAAGCAGAATGAGATTTGAGGCAGATGACAGAGCACACCAGAGAAGATGAATGTGGTCTAGACTAGTGCTCTTTAAAGTGATGGTTTTACAAACTGTTTCCTGTCCTGGAGGAGATAAAAGAGCTTGCATTAGAATATGTATCAACACTCTGCTTCCCTCACCAAAAGTCTTGCTTTAAGGAGAAATCAACTAAACACTGTATTTAATGACAGTTAATTTACATTCTGGCACAACTTCTAGACAGGTAAAGTTCAAACACCAGAATTTTGAAGAGCATGGGTCTATGACACTAAAGATTTTGTCTACCAAATCCTAGGTTAATACAAGTATGTCTTCTAGGGTCCTGGCACTATGATCACATACCAGTACTTTAGCTTTCTCCACCCCACTTTCATCCTCAAAGAAAGGTAAAAGGGTATGGGGGACTTTAAGTAATAGGGTA
This sequence comes from Rousettus aegyptiacus, assembly GCF_014176215.1. Taxonomy (NCBI): domain Eukaryota; kingdom Metazoa; phylum Chordata; class Mammalia; order Chiroptera; family Pteropodidae; genus Rousettus; species Rousettus aegyptiacus. The sequence goes on from NW_023416285.1 coordinate 81,224,311, forward strand.
ATTTTTAATATATTACTATGCAACAGCAAGTGTTGCATAGTAATATATTTTTTGTTCCATTGTTATTTTTTCAGCTTTACTGAGGTATAACTGACAAAACTGTAAGATATTTAAAGTGTACACAGCGATAATTTGATATATACTGTGAAAGGATTCTGCCTATCTAGTTAACACATCTATCATCTCACATACCCTTTTTTTTTTTTTGGTGAAAAAATATGAGTTCTATTCTGCTAGTAAATTTCGATTATACAATACAGTATTATCAATATTGTCAACACGTTAGACATTAGATCCTCAGGTGTTAAATTTCTTAATTTAAAAAAAGATCCAAAATTAAGAACTAAACAAAAGGCCTGCAAACATTGCAAGTTTTCAAAGTTAGGTTTGATGTAGTTGCCAACATATGCCCTAAGGCAACAGTTTTGCAAGTGCTGGCCAGGAACCCATGAGGGACTCCAAGTTCATTTCACAAGTTCAAAACTATTTTCATAATAAAACTAAGACAATTTTGTACTTTTTCTCCTCATTCTATCACATGAACAGTGTTTTCCCAGAGACTGCACAGATTTGATATCACAAAGAACTGAATGTAGAGCACATGTAAAATTCTAGGTATCTTCCTGTTCTAAGTCAGGCATTAAAGGCATGTTCAATGTCTATTTTTTTTTTTTAGAAACAGTTAATGGGTTTATAAATTGATTTTTAAATAAATTATTTTCAAAATTATCATCTTAATTTTTAATATGGTAAATATTGATGATAGAGTCCACAAAAACAAAAGCTCTCAATGTTCATGAATGTAAATAGGTCCTGAGACTCAAAGTATGAAAGTGGCTGCTCTAAAAGACTAGCACTAAACAGATACCGAGTCACCAATTCAAAATGTCTTTTACAATTTTGCTATAAACGCTGCTCTTTTCCTTAAAACAAATAAACAAACACTTCCCTTCCCACCCTCTCTCCAAAATGGAGTCCCACTACTTCTCCAAGTTAACCTATGGAAGAGGAAAAATTAATCTTGGCATTAATTTATGAATCGTTAATAAAGAATAGTTCATTAACATCAAAGATGGCATTCACTGTAACAAAGAATTTCATGGAATCCTAAAAGTTCTGATAAATTTCCATTATTTAAAAATTAAGTAGAAATTCTTCAGGCAAAATCGGTTACAGAGAATAGACCCTGAGAGCCTCAAACCTAAAAGCTCCAAAATATGCAGAAGATATTTAACTAATAAGAAATGTTGGAACATAAACAGAAAATCATCTAGGATTCAATTAAAAGTGCTTCCTAGCAAATCAAAATTGGTGAAGGCTATTTAGAAGGTAAGAGTCCAATTACAATGCCTTCAAATGAAAATTTAAATTTTTCTAAATGAAGAAATTCAGGTCTCTTTAAAAAACACACACAAATATGCATAACTTAACTAAAACAGTCTACATGATATCTGTAAGTCTTATCATTCAACAAATTTTCCCTAAATATTTACCATGGGCTAAGTAGGTTCTGTGTTAAAAATCCCACAATAAATGTTCATCACTGGACTTAGCAGGCTACATGTTAATATCTTAATCTAATACTGAAATAAGGTAATTCCAACTTGACTTTTAGTGCTTAATATAAATTACCATACAACCAAATTTCTATGAAGTACTCAAAATCAGAGGTCCCCAACCTTTTTGGCACCAGGGACTGGTGCTCCTATAAGAATCTAATGCCTGATGATCTGAGGTGGAGCTGAAGCCGTGATGCTAGCGCTGGGGAGTGGCTACACACACAAATGAAATTTCACTAGCCTGCCCGCTGCTCACTTCTTACTGTGCCGCCCAGTTCCTAACAGGCCACAGATTAGTACCCACCTGTAGCCTGGGGGCTGGGGGCTGGGGATCCCTGCTCTGCATAACACTGTTACTGATTTTCAAAGACAGATTTAAAACTTGAAAACCTCAAAGAGAAAAAGAAACATTTTGTTGAAAGCTATTCCTTATTTTAACTTGGGTTAAAATGTGTTAACCTGGATTACCTAATACTCATCTGTTCATTTATACTTTCATTATGAAAATATAAGATGCAAGCTACTTTTGTTTTACTTACTACTCAAAAACTGTCACTAGAAGTGGTTTTAAGAAAAAGTCGCTTTACTAGTAATCTTCAGAAATGTTCAAAAGCCCAATTCTCAGATTAGATTAAATCTACAGTTTGTAGCTGATAAATGTGTCATACCCACTTTCATTACATCACTTATCACTAGCTCTGCAAGGCTTCTCCTCCAAGCTATCCTAATCTGATAACCCCAATCTTTTCCCATTGTTACTCAACCCTAAGGGGTGATCCCTATGTATGTGTTCCCTCAGCGTTCCTTTTTTTAATTTCTAGTCCTCAATACCTGCAACATCTGCTTAACTAATCCTGTATATGAAATTGTTACTGAACTGTATGTGCTAAATAAAAATAGCTAATATCATTTGTTTCACCAACTGGACCCTGATTAACACAATATTTAAAATTATTCTAAATTTGTTTTTATGAAAATATTATCATTGATGTCTCAATTTTCTATGGACATGTACTAACCATAATGCTTCAACAAGAGACAAGAAATAAATAATAAACCTTGAGGATCTTTCAATGCCAATTAAGGTATGATGATCACCTAAATATCCAAGACAAAAATCTGCTAGATTTGCCCTACACTTCTACAGCCTCCTAGTTGTTCTTTCCTTCCTGTAATGTATTTTTCACAGCTATCATGTAATTTTTTAAATTGCAAACATGACGTTACTTCACTGATTATACCCTTCAATAGCTCTCCACTGCCTTTATATAAAATCCACATTCCTTGGCAAGACAGATAACACTTTGTGATCAGACTCCCTCTTATTTCTGTACCCTGAGCTTCTCCTCTTCTTCCACATTATCAAAATCCTGTAACTCTCCATACTGTGGTATTTCACACTTCTATGTCTTTGTTGATACTGTTCCCCTGCATACTACACAAATTCTAGACCGTTGATACTGTTCCCTTGCATACTATACAAATTCCAGACCTCTTCAACTGGCTAAGTTATATTCAATCTGTTGGGTAGACTTTAACACCTTCCTCATCCAAGCTGTAAGTCTGTCCTCATATTGAGGGCTCCCAAAAGCAATTGTTTTTAACTGTTTACTTTTCTGCCTCCACCACAGGCCCAAAAGTTCCTTTAAGATGGGTCACGTTTTCATAGTTCTATATATCTACAAGCATATATAACTACATATATGCTTAACAAATTGAAACTGCATTAAATCTTTGCTGAATAAATGTTATCAGAATTTTCGTGTGAACCTTTAATTTAAAAAATTTGAACTGAATAATAACAGTCACTTCATTTTCAAAGTATCTAAAATTCCTTATTGGGTTTCCTACCCTTGAGAACAAGGCTTGGTGTCAGAGTGTATATAATACAAAGTAGATACTCAATAAATGTATACTATACAAAGTTTATATATTACAGAAAAAGCAGCTCAAGGTAAACCACTTTAAATTGAGAAGTTTCATGATCTGAGGTTCTTTAGAGCTCATATATCTCAACGGTAAAATCATGTTCTGTAAAGGAATGTTGATGAAATAATACCAAGAGGATGTTTTCTGACTATCCTCAATTCTAATAAAGTAAGCTCAGTAGTTCAAATACATAAAGAAAAGGTCAACTTAGACTTTTAAAAAATTTTAAGACATTAGATTTAACAAGACTTAGTATGAGGGATTTTTTTTTTTCCACTAAATTTTCTCCTACCCCCCAAAATTAGGTAAGTTTATATACTTACTGCATCTGAAGTCTTGCTTGGGTTATTGCTTGGATTAGAAGAATGTGAATTTGAACTATGAAGAGCACTGTGGTTGTGTGAATTTTCTTGTGGAGAATAACTGGTCCCTTAAAAAAATAAAAAGCCAAGTGAATTATAAGTTATATTTCATGTTTAAATTGGCATCTATCCTATGTATCACTGTATATGCCTAAGTCATTTTACATAAGCATCAGAAATACATATTCATACTTATTAATATATAAACTATTTATTAGCCTACTAAAGATGTGGCTTGATAAGCATATACACTACATGGTTAATATCCTATGGAACGATGTTATTTATAATTAGATGAGCAAAATCTCGTATCATTTCTACTAATTTATAAAATTTTCAAAAAGTTTTATTAGGAAAAGACAAAAACACAACACACACAGAGAAAAGCAGCACAAAAATTCAATATAGAACTAAGTCACAATTATGCAATATATTTTTGCAAATATTTTTCAGTTTCTTAGTTTCACCAAATTTTCAACTAAAACAGGTTTAAATTTTCCAAAGATTAAGCTCAGGGAAGGAAGGCACTTGCTTTCAAGATCATGAAAAGGTCATCAAGTTTTCTAATAACAGGACCAACTCTACCTAAAAAAATTCTTAAATGTAACTTATGAGTTTTCTGAGTAATCTACACATCACAGAAATTAGGTAGTTTTTATTGTCTTAAGACAAGGCATAAAAATCCAGACTTGCAAAAACAATGATTAATGCCACAAAAAGGTTTGCCAAAAACGTCTAGTATTTCAATTCATTCCACATTATGTTTCAGCATCAAGGTGACATAATTCAGCTTTTTTTTTTTTTTTTTTTTTTTTAACTGAGCTGGCAATGGTATGGAGACTACTGTAATGGACAAAAACTATAAGCGGGGAAGCGCAATTTAAATGGTCCAGTGGTCCAGGAATTAGATGGCAGTCAGAACCAGAGTTGTTATGAGTAGAAATGAATAAGAACTCATTTAACTATTTCAATCAATGGTAAAAACTAAATGCATAATAAAAGTGGACTGGAAGAGACAGAAGATGACTATAAGGTTTTAGGTATGCAAGTGGAAATGGTCAGCAGATCCATGCAGAACTAGGAATTCAGAAGTGGATCTGGAATTCTCTTCCATTATAGAGGAAAAGTAGGGGACTCCAACTTTGATTGCATATAATAAGGAAGCACTACAAGCTAATGAACAAAGAGTATGGCAAGAGAAAAGGTAATGGCTAAGATTTAACCTCGGGTATGAGCCAGCCAGAAGCAAATTTTCAAAGACCTCATAAAGCTAGTGATATGACAAAAATACAAGAGAGTTACTTAAGTACTGAGCAAAATGTAGGTGGCACAACAGAGAACATTTCCCAACAGGCTGCAGCTTGGGAGGGCTGATATTTCTTCATCTACCTGTTTAATTTTATCTTGCTACATAGTACGTATTTATGTAAAATAAACTATTTTAAGAGTAGGCAATAAATTCAATAAACATAAGAACAAACACAAACAAGAAATCAGTCAAGAATAAGCTCAGGGGGCCAAAAAAGGCGTAAGACTGCTATCCTTAGAAAGGCCTGCTTGCACAGCTGGCCCTTGGCTGGCATGCAGGAACCTATTTCACGATAACTGATAACAGCTGCTCTCTGTGCCTAAGCTGCTTGTGCATACAATATGATTCAAACTGAACACCTGCTTTTCTACTAAGAATCCAGACTTTTGGTGCATGCTAGGCAGAGTGCCTACGTAATAAGCCAAATCCAATAAAAACCTTGGACACTAAATTTCTAATAAGCTTCCCTGATATACCACATTTTGCAAGTGCTCTCACAATTTGTGACTGGAGGAATATAAAATCCTATACGATTCTACTAGGAGAAGATTCTTGGAAGCTTGCATTTGGTTTCTTCCAGATTCTGCCCCACATGTCTGTCTTTGATTATGCTTTGCATCCTTTCATGGTAATAAGTCATAGCTGTGATATGACTATATATTTACTGGGTCCTCTGAGTCCTCTTAAAGAATGACCAAACCTAGGGGGTGGTCAGAGTGCCTCGACATACTCAGTTACAAAGAAAACTTAATACTTCAAGTTTTAAAGGAAACCTTAGACCTATGCTAAAATTTGCACTTTTCAGATGTTAACACAAAATTTTTTTAAAAATCAATTTACAGTTGAATACAAATAAGAAACAGATCTAGTAACATGGACTACTAGACTATCATATTTATACGCTACTAGTCGAGTTGAGATTTCCACAAGTTACCATAAAAATGTCAGCAATAACAGAGAAAAAGCCAATCTTATTGACTGAAATGAACACCAGACTAATTCATTAAGAAGTCTAGGTTAAATGCCCTGATATTTATTTACATACATTCTTGAGCTAAATGGTCTCTGAAATAGCTTTCAAATGGTCTATGAAACAAACGTGCCACATTAAAGAGCTGTTAAAAGAAATGATAGTTAGAATACTTGATAAAAATAAGGTACGTTAGAAATGAGATCTATTGATCTATCATGAAGTAGAGATCTAGGAATTCACTCCATTTTTGGGTTATTCTTAGTATTAAATGAAAATTCAAAAATTGACATGCATCCAATTAACTAAGTTTTTACCTCTGAAGAAATGAGTCTTTCACCAGCCTGACAGACATTTATTAGATAGCTTTTAGGTCTAGTATGTGTTTTCAGAGGGCATAACATAATAAAAAAAAAAAAACCCATAATCACCAAGGTACACTAGCCTAAGACTCTGAAATCAAGAGAAAACTGAATCAGTTGTTTAGAGGGAAGTCATCTGAAGAGACAGGAGCTTTTTAAAAAAGGACTAGACTCCACATTCTAAGAAATAGATTTATCCAAACTACTTAGCAAAACAACTTAAAAAAGTGAGGAGCAAGATTAAGATATATATTTTAGTAAAAGAGTAAAAATAAAGTGACATTCTTAAACAGAATCCAAAACTATGTATAAGAAGTTTTATAGAAAACAGAACACCACAGGCTAATCTTTTAATCCAGCCAGAAGAATGTGCTTAAGAACTAAAGGCAGGACAGATTAGCTCCTGAAAAAAACATGAATACAATAAGTAAAACTAACTCTCTATAATAAAAGTGTCAATTTATATTATTTTCCAGAGTATGGGGGGGGGGGCGGTATTTCATTTGAGCCTTTTAATTTCTCCATGTAATTCATTCCAAACCAAAGTAACAGACAAGCAGAAAAGCAAAGTGATTATGCACAACCTCCTCAGGGTCAGAGTAATGAGGATGGCCGTTAAGATTTTCCAAGGCCATATCTATCTATAGAAAATGCTACAACACAATTTCTTTGAAATGTGCTTTTCCTTAAAAACACATGGTTTTTTGTATCCTCCCCCATGATGAATTTGTGTTTCAGGATAAGAATACTGGGGGCTGGGGGGTGGGGGAGTGGGTGTGTTTAGTAGCAGTATACTTTAGTCTACGGCAGAGAGAAAAAATAAGTGATTTGTGGATGGTAGTATATCGAAAGAGTAGAGCCATGGATAAAACTTGAATTCAGAATTTTAATACCAAATGCAATGATTATTCAAGTGCACAAAGGAAGATAATACATATGCCAGTGAGTCTCATGGATGCTGTTTAGCACAACAAAGTAATGGAAGCAAAAACTGTTTATGTGGTTCAGTACCCTTTATGCTCTCTATCCATTACCAAGAAAAAGGCTCACTACTTTATTAAAAATGAAAATCTTATGAAAAGTAGTATTTGCTGTTAAGTGGGATAAAACTGGTTTTAAATGATACACATTTAAACCAACCTCATGAAATTAAAGTTAGCACTGATGAAGCTAGTCTTAAAGGCTTCCAAGAAAGGGACACTATGACCTTTTCCGTGACAGCATCTTCAATACTTAAAGGCAGACTAATCCCTACTTGGCATCCTTTAACACTTCAGAAGTCGGCTAGTAAGGCTATAACTAACAGTCTAAGACAGAGTCATAAGAGAGTACTCTGGGAATCTGGGAAACCGGCCAAAAAAATGTAGCAAAACAAACCTGACTCAGCAATAAAAGGGCATTAAACAATTAAAAGAGGAAAACTGGATATAAGTACGAAAGCAGAAAATATATATACAATTCTACTTATCAAACAAGGCTGGGAAATGCACCCAGATTTTCAAAAGGTGAAGCAATAGTTTTCACTCTAATAGGGGGAAAACATTAAGGCATTTGTGTCCTTATTCAGAACAGGCTAACCAAGGAACAGGTAAGGTATACCTACCTAATAATACTAAATGAAAGATTTCAAGAACCTCCACTTCCCCAAACTGCTTTTCAAACTAATAAAAGCAGATTAATGGGTATGATTGAATAGGTTCAGTGTATCTCAAACTTCAGTATATCAAAAAATATAGATTTCAAAGTTAAATCTCAGAGATTCTGATTCACAGTACATGCGATAAGACCCCCAAAACCTGAATTTTTAATAAGCACTCTCAAGATGGTTCGGTGTGATCAGTATCTGAGCCACATTTTTAGTCTAAATATTGTATTATGTTCCACTGTCTTTGGTCTTCCTTTTGTCACCCCCACACCAAAGACCACAAATATTTAAAACTAAGATTTTGCAATGAAAAGATAGATTTCTATAATGGGTATTTTTGCCATAACCTGATAATGTTTAGGAAAACAATGTTTTCTCAAAAAAACCTTGAATTCTACAATATTGCAATAGTCTTATGGGAAAAATAAGAATAGAAACAAATCACTCAAAAAGTATGCATCTTTATTATAGCCAGAACACTTAACAAAAATTTGAACAGCAGAAGCAAGTAGCTTAGCATGGCTGTAGATTGTTTCAGGGGATATGAAAAATGCAAAAAACATTAAGACAGTAATTCAGCTTGCTGGGGCTAAGAACATGAAGTGAAGTTTTGCACATTTACACAACAGTTAAAATGGACAGAGGAGAAAAGTGCAGCTTGCCAGGGACAGGGAGCCATGCAAGGCTACAGGAGACCAGGCTTAAATTTTCTTTAGGTATCTTGCCTGCGCAGCAGCTGGTTGAGGGTTTTTCCCTTTCTATTTGAAGGTTTAACCCTATTCTTATTCAAATTCTCCTTGCCTAGAAAAAAAATTTTTTTTCACATATGAACCAATACAACTTGAGTTTATTCTCCAACTTACTAATTGTTTATAAGCTACTGGTAGTGAAAAGCATAAGCTGTGGTAACCAGACATCTCTGGAGGAGGAGGAGGAGGAGGAGAAATAAGTAAGATGATTTCCCAACAATAGGCTTGCATTTGACAGTCCCCTTTATTTGAGTTACTCCCTCTAAATATGTTATATCCAAATGATATCCACTAGGCACATACAGATATTGAGCACTGGAAATGTGGTTACTCTAAATGGAGACTTGCTGTATGTGCAAAATATACACTCAATTCAAAGACTTAGTACAAAAAAAAAAAAAATATATATATATATATATATATATATATATAAAGCAGCACATTAGTATTTTTATACTGATTACATGTTAAACTAATTTTTATATATTGGGTTAAACAGTATATATTATTAAAATTAATTCTTGGCTACCAGAAAAATTTAAATTGCATACACAACTCACTGGACAGTACTGCTCTAGATGAGGGTACCCACTGACATTTAGAGAAACAGGGCCAGGAATGCCTACTGTGCATAGAACATTTCTCAAAGAACTGTCCCATGTCTAAAAAAATCAACTTATAATTAGCTAGAACCTAATTCTGCTTAATAAATTATGCTGAATTAGCAAAGTAATTGCTCTGCAAATTGTACTGTAGAGTACTTAGTTTTAAACTTTTATTGAGATGTTCACCACTTGGAAACAATCTCATTATCAACAATGTCATATACTACACATCTACACTTATATCTATTACCAAAAAAACGACATCAAGAAAATTCCTGTTAACAGCTAGACCCAAAAATTATCAGAGGTAACTGAAAGATGCAGTTCTCTTTGGATTTCATTAAAGCTTGTTTTAAAAACAGTACTGTTGTCCAATATGTTTACCCCAAATGAATATGCTACATATTTTTAGCACAGTGATACAAACTTTTTTTGTGAAAATTACATCATTTCCTTTGGAGCTACCTTTCCTACTCTTAAACATATAGGTAGCATACATTATCTATCTACATGTTAGAAATGGTGATTTTACGAAATACTTAAAGTTGCACATGCAAAAGAATGAAGTTGAGTTGGACCCCTTCCTCACACTATATACAAAAAATAATTCAAAATGAATCATAGACCTAAATTAAATGTATGAGCTAAAACTGTAAAACTCTTACAAGAAAATACAGGCATAAATCATGTGAAAAAACTGATAAATTACTTTGTGAAAATTAAAAACTTTTATGCTTCGAAGAACACCATCAAGAAAGAAGACAATCCACAGAATGGGAGAACACATTTGCAAATCATATACAAAGAACTTTATCTAGTAGAAACTCTTATCAAATTTTAAAGAGCTAAAATCTCAACAAACATTTCTCCAAAGAAGACATACAAATAGCCAAAAAGCACAGGACTCTCAATATCAGCCATTAGGAAAATGCAAATCAAACTTGCAATGAGATATCACTTCACACCTATTAGGAAAGCTAGTCAAAAATAAACTGCTGATGAGGATAGAGAAACTGGAACTCTCAGACACACTGCTGCTTATCAATGTAAAATGCTCAGCTGCTTTGAAAAAGTTGCAGTTCCTGAAAAGGTTAAGCATATATTTATCATATGACCCAGCAATTCTACTAGATATTATGTCCAAGGGAAATGAAAACATGTCCACAAATGTTGTAGCACATTATCCTTAATAGCCAAAAGATGGAAATAAACCAAATGTCCAACTGATTAATGGAAAAATAAAACATGGTGTATCTATATAGTGGAATATTATTCATCAATGAAAAGGAATAAGTATTGCTACATACTGTAATACAGATGAACCTTAAAAATATTGTAAGTGAAATATGCCAGTCACAAAAGACTACACGTTGTAGGAGTCCACTTACATGAAACATCCATAATAGGAGTATCTACATAGAGACAGAAAGATGATTAATGGCTGCCTAGGGCTAGGGGCAGGATTGGGATTGTGTGTGGGGAAGGGGGAAGCAGTAATAGCTATAGAGTTTCTTTTGGGGTGATGAAAATGTCCTAAAATTGATCGTGGTGATGGTCACACAACTGTAAACATATTAAAACTACCAAGCTATATACTTTAATTGGGTGAACAGTATGGTAGATAAATTACACATTGAAACTGTTACCAAAAAAAGTCCATCACACCTTACACATGACTTGACTAGTCAAGCTTAAACAGAAGTCCCTAAATCATTGTTTCTCAAACTGTAATCCTTTGAGGTATTTCGAATAAAAAATGTTATATGGTCATGTAAATCTGGAAAAAGCTATATATAATAATCTCATTAAAAAAACTTAAAAATACTTTAAGGCTCATAAAACTACTAAAGCAAAGAAATTTTAACTCGGGGGGGGGGGGGAGGAAGTACTGATACATGAAAACACAGATAAACTTGAACACACCATACTAAGTTTAAAAAGGCAGTCGCAAAAGACCACATATTATGTAGTCTATTTATATGAAATGTCTACAATAGCTAAATCTATCAAGACAGAAAGTAGATCAGATGTTGGGAGTGAGCAGAGAGAAGAAGAAAGTATGAAATAACTGCTAATAGGTATGAGGTTTTTCAAAGGGGTAAGGGGAAAAATTTTGTGGTATGTGAGTTATATTTCAATTTTCAAAAATAGCCAATTAAAATACCTTTTAAAGGGTGGGATATTTGAGTCTAACCAAACTGAGAATCATTTAGTAAAAAGTACACTCAGACAACTGAACCTTCAGTACACATTTCGTTTCGACCTTACTAAATAAAAATGAGGTCATCTAACTCTATGGTTACCTTTATTTGTCAAATAAGGTACTGGCTGATAGTGTAGGACTGTAAAGATCACAATGAAGCCTGAAATGTTATATTTACATTACTAACTTCTTTTGATAGTTGTCACCTGACTTTTCACTTCTATTAACTCTAGGTGAAAGCTTTATTAACAAAGTAACAAAAAAACCCCAAAGCCTTCTAATTGCCTATACCTGCAAGATTCAGTGTCCTATATTTCTACTAGCTTAGAAAAATTATCAACACATGATTCTTGATTCTTCAGTGATCTGATTGATTCACTTGACTGAATACCACACAGAGCAAATTAGTTAGTATTACAGGGCTATGTAGAATGAATACTGGAGTAAGGCTCTCCTTATTCTTACTGACTCCTGTAGAAATTCACTGGGTTCACCCTAATAGTCTAACTGCTCTCCCACTCTCATTCTTATCTCTATTTCAAAACCCTCTGCAGAACAGTCAAACTAATCTTTTAAACGTATACTTCAAATCATGACATGTTCTGAATTTTAATTGGGTAGACAAGGAAGCCATTTGAACTCCTCTGACCCTATTTACCTTTCAGCCTCATCCTACAGCACTCACTACCTTGCCAGTACACTTTAGCTATACTGGTCTCTTTCAGCTGAATCTGTCCCATTCTTTCTTAACCTAGATCCTTCCATCTTCTCACTTGTATCTCCTACTCTTCTCCTGCCTGTATCTTGGCTGTCCTTCCAGCTTAAATGCTACTCCTTAGAAAAGCCCTCCCTGAGTCCCCAATCTAAAACAGGCCCCCTATCATGGCATACATCTCTCCTTACTATTTTAAGCACTGTAATTAGACTACAGCTCACATTGCTCCCCATGTTTTGTTTTTAACTTAGTTTATTGGCTTCTCCAAGGAAAGAAACCATTCCTTTAAAAGAATACACGTTAGTATGAAAAATAACAAAGTAGTTTTTTGAAAAAGCTATCAAATTATCTAAGATTCTGAAAGGGTGAGCAGCAGACAATATAGTTGAAAAACCAAGTATTATTCTTTCACAAGCTGATGCTTTCAGAGATACAGTACAGCAAACAGAAAAAGGCAGGTCCTGGCATGTCTGTGGGTCTCCAAGTAATTCTACCTTCTGACTCTGATCAACTGAACAAGTAGTAGATGATTTCAATTTTGGAAGCCTCACCGTAATCCTCAATCTAAGAAAGGATGAAAAATGAATGCAAAGGAATCTTTACGTATGTTTTACACCTTAATGTTTCACATTTTTGAACGCTCAGTTACATTAAGATAGTAAGAGAAACTTCAAAGATCATCTGAGATTTAACTGGGTACAATGAAATGAATAAACTTCAGTTGAGAGAAACAATGAGTAATGACAAGGTTCTAGAAGCAATGAATGAAACTAGCTTGAATGGAACACGAGATTCCTGAGAGAGAGAGAGAGAAAACGGGTGTAAAGCCAAGCGAAAGACTACTCAAGGGCCTTGGAAGCCAAACTAAAGAAAAAATAAGTTTTCCTTCTGTACAAGAAACTCTCAAAATAAATCATTAAGAACCTAATTTTAGCTTTTGAGGTGTTTTTATTTTTGATGCTTTTGAATAGTACTGGGTACATCATGAAAAAGCAGATTGCAAGTATGTGTCTTTTAAGATAACACAAGATTAAAGAGAAGTCTTTCTAGAAAAACGATTTTCTAATGTTTCCCCCCAACTTTAAGCCACAGAATTCTCTCCTTAGATGGGTGGCTGGTTCATCCTTCAGGTGTCAGTCAATTCACAAGTTACACCCTAAAAAAAGCCTTCACTGACCACTTCCTATACCTGTGCCATTGCTATTGATTTTCTTTATAGCACAAATCACAGCAGAACATTATCACGTGTCTTCAACTCTATATTGTTTTGTCTCTTCCACGAGGAAACTTCTTGAGCACGAGGACCTTGCCCTGTCATGCCATGACTATAATCCCTGTAATTACAACAGTGCTTGGGTCTGTCAGAAAATGCTAAAATAAAATATACACATGAGTGGAAGCCCAATCATTAAAACAAGAGCTGCTCTTACTACAATGGAGTTAGTGCAGAATAAGGATCAACTAGCCCAGTCACAATCTTGGAACCTATAGGCTGAAAACAGCATCATTTAGAAGAGAATTATAAAATAATCTCGAGATTAGTTGTCAAAAGGCTGGGTAGAAGTAACATCCTGTGTCATATGCAGGTACATAAACTTCGCCTGTTAAGTATAACTAGTGTGACAGCAAAAGGTTTGAAGACCCTCATCACCTTCAACATTCACTGCAAATGTGTAACTTAATACTTATTAATAAAGAAAATTAGTCTGCCCTCCATTCTATTTCCCATAACACATTTAATACAAGATGGAAAGGTGTTTCTCCCAAAATTATGAGGTTATTAGAAAGAAAAAAGCATATCACAACAGAGTTACCTTAAGAAAGACAAAGTTTTTTCTTACAGATATTAGCTCTCTGTCTTGACAAACAAATAACACTCTAAAACTCCATGTTTCTGATGTTTGGTCCTTCTGCTTTTGTGTTAAGACAAGGCTGCAGTTTTGGATACAACTACTAGTCCAACTGTGAAATATCTGTCTATTAAAAAGAAAAGGAAATATTGCCACATTGCCTTAACCAGTATTATACACAATGCAAATGTTACTTACTATGAGGTATTTTAAAAACTGTAACAGAGGCTCGGAACGATTTGGGGGATGAGAGGCACCAAGATATCATATTTGCTGATAATGTTTAACCTATATACTAATTTTTATGGCAATATGCTTTGGACAAAGAAAGAATATTACATACTTCACTCTCCCTTCAGTCTCATTCTTATTATTTCCCACTACCCTCCTTGTCCAATTATAGCTCTACCTAGATGTAGATTATTAAGGTTTACTGAGGAACTGTTTCGAATTTTCAAAAAAAGTAATTCCTGTAGATGCACGATCTGTTCCAGAAACAGTGTCAATCACAAAAGTAACCAAATGCACAATCCTGACAAAGATGACAAGAACCACAGTCCAATAACAGAATTAAGAGAAGCCACTATACACACACCTCAGTCTAGGTGTTTGGCTGAATACTGAAAGTCTTGCATGAATATAACTCTTGAATTTAATTTTTAAATATGCTATTGAGAGACACTCAGAAGGCATCTGGTAAAATTCAAAGACTTCTAACAAAGCATTAACAATTAAATGCAGGAAAAGATGGATTTTTTCTCTAAACTTCAAATAGGGATAAACTTTATAATGATCATTTATATCACCACACAATACCTTTTAACACCAAATTACCTAACAGACTTCATCATTTTTTAAAACTGCAATAACTACTATGATTTTCTAAAGTAAAGAACAGGTATTACTGTAACCAGAAGCTACAGAAAAACATCAGGAGACACAACAATCCTTACACACTTTATTCTACATGTACATATAATACCCAAAGATAGAATCACACTAATTTATATGTGGATTTTTTTCTACTTAATATCCAGAACGTCTAACTCAATGGGATTCTACATCATCATTTTTAATATAAGATTATACTCCATATTGCACATATATGTATCTAAATATGTAATCAGAGGAACATTTATGTTCTGTATACCATTTATCTAGGTGTTTGAAATCCCAATTCATATAAAAATGGAATTATCAATATCTAATACTGAAAAAAACCATGTAAAAGTGATTTTAAGACATTATTTCTGAATTGATTTTAAAAGCCACTCTGATAGGAACGATACATGTATTTTAACAAATGATTCGGAAAACAAAATATCTGATGATGAAAATTATGTTAAAAGCAGCTTTTCAGAACTGAAGACGGCATAAGTTCATAGAGGGCAAATACAGAGACATATCAAAATTAAAAAACTCAAAAAGGACATTTAATCAAATCCGACAAAAGAACAATCATCACGACCTAACAAAAAAGTACTAATAAGTAATTTCTACAGACATCTAAATCCATACTCAAATGCAGAGAAATATTGAAGGCCAACATCCAATTTCTCTAGTCTGTTAGAACTATGGCAGAGATAAGGGTTGGGAATAAAGGGTTGCTTCGCCCAATAAGTTGACTCTTTGGGTCCAATTAAGTAGAAAACTATCTGAATCAGAGGAGAGCCTTGCCACTCTGAGGCGTTGCCATGTACCCCCACATGAGAGAATTAATCAAATACTGAGAAAACTAAGAGAAAACAGAATGAACTGCTACTTTCCCACATTATTACTCTCCTACTAATAGATACTGCCCACCTCTTTCCCTGATATAGATTCAGATTATGAACTGTCAACTTTTTCCCCAAAATGAAATATCTTTATTGCTTCGGTTTATTGTTTTTTTTTACAAATATATTATTTTTATAACTTAATGCGGAAACATAACAACAATAATTAAAGTCAGTGTGTATCCTTCTAGGCTTTTTAATGCATGGATTAAAAAATATTTGCAAAAAACACTAATTGGACTAAACATCACATCTTCTACAATTTGCTTTTTTTCCTGCTTAAAATAACATATCATGGACATCTTTTCACTGATATAGACTTCATCCTTTAAATAACAGTAAAGTGAAATAACCCATCAAATTACAATTTAAGTATGGTAAAAATTAATGGAATCACCAACTTTTAGGGATACAATTAAAATAATGCCCAGGAGAATAAGAAACAGAATCAAAGAGAATCTAATCATACCATACATGTATAATATACATATTAAATATTATATATATATTTTATAAAGGCCCAACATAATAACTGCATGGAAGACAGGTACACAGAAATCATCCTACATAGAGTCTGTGCAGAGACAAAAGTGTGGGTATATAACATAAACAAGTGAAGAAAATACTTTCAAAGAAATCTCAGGACACCAATAATTTTTTAGACAAATTCTGTTCTACGTCAGAGTAGACATAACATGACTCCTATGAAACAAAAAAAATACAGAGATATGAGGGTATATAAAAAGGGGGGAAGCTGGAATAAACAGAAAGAGGAACTTAAGAAATGAAATCATTAAACAAAAACCACATTATAAGTAATAAAAGAATCAACACTGCTGAAACCAATGTCAACAATAAGGAACACAGAGACCTGAGAAATATCACAACGCATACAGGACAAAAAGACAGAGATGACAACATTTAGAAATAAGATGCCAGAGAGGAAAGCTGAAGCCAACATATGTAAAACTGCAGATCCTGAAGAAAACTGAAAAAGGAACATTCACAAGTATAAATAAAAGCAAGCTTTCCTGAAATAAAGGAAGATCTCAATCTGGAGACTAAAGGAGGCTCACCATGTATCAGAAAAAAGTAATAAAAGAACCAATAAAAACTAAAAACTGACACATATCCTCATATCCTACTATAGTTGAATTTTAAGCATAAAGAATTCTAAAATCCAGGCAGAAGCATGTCACTTATAAAGCAAACAAAAAAGGGCTGACCTCAGACTTCTCCCACAGAAATACTAAATATCAGAATAAAGACTAGTAATACCTTGTGCTAAGAGAAAAGAAATGAATGTGACCCAGATAATTATATTGCTAACTCAGATGTCACTCATGAGTAATAATAGGAGGACTAAGACAATCACAAGAAAAATCAAAATAACAAATTACAAAATGGAAAAGACTGACAATGTTCACTGAATATAGTGAAACTCATCTGCTTAATACTGTAATCAGCATCCATTTATGACTACCAAGTGTTTATTTGATAACTGGTTTATTTAGTGCCAATGACTATACAGCAGAAGTTAATTTACTCAAAACTATACTCTAAATTTTTCCTTTGTTGTAATTTTGTAAAAGCAGTCAACACTCTACCACTACACTACACACCGTACTCATTTAACAAATATTTAATTTACTAAACATTTACTGCATGCCAAAGATAGTGCAACACACAGAATAAGGTAGAAATCGTTCTTCCCTGGAACTTAGTTTAGTTTCTCAAACTTAATCATGTATCAAAAGAAACTGAGGTGCTTTACGAACAGTTAAGATTCCCAGTCCCATACTATCTACCACTTTTAATAATCTAAGGATTTCCATGTTTGTTTGAATTTCCCAGGTGATTCTGATAACCAGGATTAGAACTAGAGGTCTACCATAGCTAAAACATATACTTCAACTTTTTCAAGTCTCCGAAATCTTCAAAAGCAGATTAAATAACATCCAACAATTTTACCATTCATTGTATTTAATTTTAAAGTAAAATTGTTGACAATGGCATTAGAGTAGAGGTGGCATTTTGGTATAAATGTCACATTCTAGATTAGGTGACAGCTTTTTGAACACCCAGTTTTTAAATCTGGGGAAAAAAAAGAGTAGCAGCGAAATGTACCTCTGTGAAAATATGAATCTCAAGAGTTTGAGATTGCCCTCAATATACTAAATGAATAATATATTTATTCCACTCAATACACTGACCAAATATAGAAGTATAGGTTATCTAAAAGAGTTGCCTGTATTACTTTCTGAACAAAATGAAAAGCATAGCTGATACATTTACTATCATGCCAGCAACGACATTCTTAGACATTTATAAGAGAAATTAAGTTATTTCAAACAAAATCTTGTATAAGAATGTACAGCTATATTTTTAATAGCCCCAAACTGGAAACAACACAAATGTCCTTCAAAGGTGAATAGTTACAGTATGGAATAATCATAGCATAGAACACTTTGTGACTCAATAATGAACACATTGATAAATATTCCCTTGGTTCTCAGGGGAATTATGCTGAGTGAAAAAAGTCAATCTCAAAATATTATATAGTGTGATTCCATTTATATAACATTCTTCAAATGACAAAATTATAGAGACCGACAGCAGATTACTGGTTGCTAAAGGTTAGGGAAGAGTAGAAGGAGGGAGGTGGCTGTGGCCATAAAAGAGTTAACACAAGAAATTTCGAGGAACTGTTGTTCTTATCTTGATTGTGGCAGTAATTATGTTAATCTGCTCATGTGATAAAACTGCGGGGAAGTAAATATACACGCATGCATGTAAAATTGGTGAAATCTGAAGAGGGCCAGTGGACTATATTGATAAACCAATTTCATGGTCGTAATCATGGCAGATGTTACTTTTGCAGCAAACTAGATTTTTTTTTATAGCTGCAAGCAAATCTACAATTATCTTAAAATAATTTTTTTAAAAGTAAACCAGCTAAAACAAGCAGCTGTAAACCCAAGTGTGACTGCTCCTTCTATTCTCTTGCCTGTTAACAAGTATAGGTGTTGTGGTTTTATTCTCGCACTGGCCCCCTACTCCTAAAGTCATTTTTGCCCAATGTGGTTTCATCATTGCTCCTCACCGTTTTCACTAAACTTCCTAATCTCCTCTAAGATGTTTAATCACTCCTACTCACTTGTCTAATCTCCAAAGCTTTTCTCTCACCCCATCACCATTTCAGTAAGCACCAAAACTTTCTCCAAATAAGTCTGTCTTCTACAGACAACACCAATATTGGCCAACTTACACTTTGCCATTATCCTTTTGTTCCTCATTTTTTTTTTTTAACACTTCTGGATTTGATGCCATTTCAGAAAGGACGTACTCCAGTACTGTTTTACTATAAATGTCCTTAAAAATACAGCAAAGTCTCTTCTGTTGCTGTAGATTCCATTAATTTGGAAAAGTTGAAAGGACTTAAGATACTTTATGTCAACACTCACTGCAAAATTCCCAAACCTAACTGATTAGTGCTATACAGTATTTTGAGAGTCAAATTTCAAGAAACAGTTTCAATAAAAGAAAAAGCAGTGCCACATATAACCTTCCCCCTTTTTCAACTCCAAAATCTCAATCTCAATCATTAAGCATGGCTGTAAACCAAAATTAAGAAGACACAGATTATTATTACTGAACATCTCAGGTATAAGGAAAAAGAGTCAGATAACTTGAAGAGTAATGTTGAAAGAATAAGATGGTTCTTTGTGCCTAAATTCAAATACACTTTTACTCAGAGTCACATAAAATACAAAAACAAACAAACAAAAAATTAACATTTTTTGATCACCTTATATATGGAATGAATTGTTAGATTTCAGGCTCATTCTATTTAATCCCCAAGCAAATCTTTGAGGGAATAGTAAAAGGCTTAGAGTTAAAAAAACAAAAACAAATAATGAAAGGCTACAGAGTTAATAAGTGGAAGACAAACATGGCTTACAGTCCTTGCCCTAATGCTTTTATTTTCTTACACCCCAAAGCCATTGATGCATCATTATTTACATAACTGACATGCGGTATATGACAGTCAATATTTAGTTTATCCTCTTCAACTAAGCGACAGAATGAAATACCTACTGCCAATTTTACTAATTTTTGTTACTTTCTTAATCTCCTAAAAAAGTGTATTGTTAAACTACATTCAAAGCCAGAAACAAGTATTACCCATAACATTATTTGCTCGTTAAATTACCATATTCTTCAGCATCTACTATGTGCTAGGACAACATGTACCAGATTATAAAGCCTGCTGTAAATGCTCAGATCACTGTATTGGAAACACATTTTCATTTACTGTCATTGCCCTTAAGGAACTGTTAAAAAACATTTAGAAAATCTATTAGAAAACAGAACTCATCTCAAATGTCTTCAGCATATAACACAAATCGGTCCCTGGCTCTCTGCCCCTTACTCTCTCACCTAACCCTACCCCACCACCTCAAAAAGATTCTAAATAGTCTAGAAGGAGCCAGAATATTTCACCCACCACCCTACCTAATGAAAAAACTTAAAAACTCTACAATCCCCATTTCCCTCTTTAGGGTCAAATCTCATTAAAATAACACACATCCACATACCCTAATGTAAATTGTTTTAAATGATCCTTTTTCAAAGATATCAATTAAAAGCAAACTTTTCATATCTGGTTAAATTTTTGTCAAAAGAAAATCTACAGAAGTGCACTTTAGATAAACACAAAATCAACACAAATTCAAGGGATAACAAGTACCAAAATCAGGACAATTTTGGGAAAGGGGTAAGGGTAAGGTATTCAGAAGATAATGTGACTGTGAAAGGGTAGTAGTACAGTAGTACACAAGGAGCTTCCTTAATTTGTGATGTTTTATTTCTTAAACTGGGGAGAATACACAGTTCTGTGAGAGCTACAGCAGATCATCACCTTGCATTACTGTTCTTTTAACTCCAACATGTCATTAAATTTTTTCATCAAAATCTTTAAAAAAGAAATCTCTAAAATGAAATATTATTACCCAGCACAAATATAGAACAGAAAAAAGCAGAAATGGTCTCTCTTCCCTTGCTCCTAAGTGACCTGCAAGGTACTTTTAACAGAACATCCACAACAACAAAGGCTGCATTTTAAAAGCATTAAGGAAACCCATTTAACAATAGCAACTACAGAAGTCCTCATTTAGCATCATAGATTGAGACTTTAAGTGAAAAAACAAATAACGAAACCAATTTTATAAGCTAATTGATATAAACAAGAGTTAAGTTCCTACAGCATCACATCAGCAGTAAAGTGCCACTAAACAAAACATCTTTATGCAAGAACCTTACCATGCTTAGCTTAAAAATTGGTGCTACAGTGACTTCTACAGCTATAATTAAGTAAACAGCAAATAATCAGTATATACACTAAAATAGTAATAAGCCACCTTATTATCAATGAACTGTTAATGTGCCAATCTAAGGCCAACTCTTCAATCTGTACACTAAATCTCAACCTTACTCCAGCACTTGCCCTTCTAATTTTTTCCTCTACTGGATTGGTTCCACCAGCATACTAATACTCTTCCGTGGCCCCATTTTTAAGAAAAGAAAAAAGAACCCACACCCTACCCTGGCCACAGTTTTGTTCTCTATTCCGCTGTTATAGCACAGTTCCTCTAATAAAAGTTTGTTAGCCACTGACTTCACCTCTTCGCCTCCTACTCTACAAACCCACCCTACTTAGGTCTTCATTCCCCTAGGACCACTGAAACTGCTCTCACCAAGATCAATGTAAACACCTGACTTGGGTTCCAGCAGAGATACTCTCTAGGTTGTCTTCTAGTCCACTGGATGCTCTTCACTCTCCCTTGCTAGTCCTTCCTCAAGTTCCTGATTTCTAAACATCATAGCACCACAAAATCAATCTGAAGCTATCCCTTTCTTTGTCTACAGCAGGGGTGGACAAACTTCCTGCTGGTGAAATCTGACCACAACCATTCCTTTACACAACGCCTATGGCTGCATTTGCACTACACTGGTAGAGTTGAGTATTTGCAAAAAAACCTTATGGCTGCAAAGATGAAAATATTTACTAATCTAGCCCTTTGGAGAAAGTCTGCAGACCCCTGGTCTTGACTCATTTTCTATGGAGTCTGGATAAAATCTAATCTCATGGTTTAAAATTCACTCTACATGATGACTGACTCCACCCATCTCTCCCTTAAATTCCAGACTCACAGCCTTCTACCTACACCAGCTCTCCATTGTGTATCCTAAACAGGATTCTCAGATGTAAAACAACCAAAACTCCTGATATTCCTCATACCCTAAACCTTTGATTCTATAGCCTTCATCTTAATACATAACAATTTCAACTTACACAAGCTTAGGCTAAAAATCTTGGAAGTCATTCTTAACTTCCAATTCATCAGCTGATTCTTTCAAACTACTTCCAGAATATACTACTTCTATTGTTTTTATCCTAATCCAAGCCACCTCTGACTAATGCAACATTATCCTAAGTGATCTCCAGCTTCTCTTATTCAAAGAGATTAAGTCATTCCATATCCTCCAATGGCTTTTCACCTTACTCAGAGGAAAAGCCTAAATCCTTTTCAAAGTCTACAAGGCTCTCTGTGATCTGGCCCCCTTGCTATCTCTGAGATAATCTTTGATCAATCACTTCCCCACTCTAAAAACACTGGGGCTACACTGGTGCTATCTTGTTCAAACACATCAAGCACACTCTGACCAAAAGGCCTTGACATTTACTGTTTTCTGCCTGGAATACATACTTCCTTTATCCCATATTCCTATGCCTGCCTTCCTCATTTCTACATAGCAACCCCTATACTTCTATATAGCAACCCATACTTCCCAGGATTATCTTATTTCCTCTTATTCAACTCTATTTTCCTATGAAGCAGCACTTTTTCTCTAACTCATGTATTATTAGTTTAATATCTATCTCTCCCAAGACAGCATCAGTTTCTACAGGCAAATTTAAATATCCTATTGTCTGCAATGTCCAGAGTGCCTGGCACACAACAGGTGCTCAATGTATTCATATATGCTATTTCAATCTCTCCCCCTAATGTATTCTTCCCTCACCAATTCTATCTTTTATATCAACAAATTCATCTTGGTTGATTTGTACCAATGCTCTACTACACATTCTTCATTCTATGATTTTCTGATATTTTCTAACCTTTCACTGCTGGTCAATCTTTTTCAACCATTCATTTCTAGGTGTCTGCCAACTCTACCAACCAAAAAGTCTACAGTGTATAAAATTTATGTTCTACTCTTTGCAATGCGTCTTTATTCCCCAGGACTGTCCCACCTTGGAATTCTCTGAACATATTGGGCACATCACATTTTACTAATTCTGAAGCAAACTCAGTATTATTTTACTGGCTTTCATTAATATCAACCGTTGTAGTCTTTGATACAATAAAGTACACAATAATGAGGACCAAGATGAAGAATGGAAAATTCTGAACTTAAACACAGGTTGGTTCGCTTACATAAAACTTTTTATAATTTACATGTGTAAGAGTAGACTGTTGAACATAGCAGTAGAGAAAAAAGTAATGTGACAACAGGAAATAAATGAAGATAATTCCAGAGGTAAATTTTTAACTCCAAGGACTGATCTGCTTGCTAAATCTCATATCCTTTACATAGGTGATAATAAAACTGTTGGTATACTGCCTCAATATGCAATTTTTACTGGCACTGAAAATGTAATGAATTATGTCTGACGGTTTATTAGTCGATTTACTGGTACTCAAGTTAATTTCTAAACACCTCAGGGTATAATATCCATTTTTATTAGAAAAAGACTGTTTCGAGTTAAATAATCTTGACTTATCAGCCTTTTCAGAAGTGTAACCAATGTATGCAACTACTAGGCCCAAATATTTAGGATTATCTCTATTTTAAAATTCATATACATTAAATCAATTATAGTGGCAAAGTTCTCCTCAGCAGGGAAGTAAAACAGAGCTCTCCACAAAGCAAAATAACCCATTCACATCCAGGCTAAAAAGTGCTAATGTAAAACAGTTCACAATTACTATAAGACATGAAATTTTTTGATGCAACCAAAGCACTAAGAGAGATATTTCCCTAGAAAGCAGGGGTTGTAAAAATCTTCACAATATTATATATGTATGTTTCATTGGTTTGACCTAAAAGATATTCCCAATGTTCTCTAGTGTAATGCTCAAGTGACAAAATGTCACTAAGAATTAGGTGCTTGAGTACTGACAACTCCAAATGGATCCTATTTAGTCCCCAAATACATCATACTTGCTTCCAGAAAAAAAAAAAAAAAAAATGAAGGGTACTTCTGCATATTTAAAGGGCATGGATTCTCTTAGTATCAAAGTTTTAATCCAGTTTTTTAAAATTTTAAATAAATACGTTTTTAAGTTTTAAAGTTTATCCCAGACTTTCTGCAATTAATTATGTCATGGGATTCTTAGTTCCTCCACTCCACTATAACTCTTTCATATAGCACAAAGCAGTGGTTGTCCAACTTTTATGCTCATCGATATAACTTTTGGGAAGTTAAATATGCAGACATCCCGGTATCATTATCCAGAGGTTCTGATTCAGTTGCTCTTGAGTGGGACAGAGTGGCATTTTTAAACACCCCAAGTGATTCTAGGGCAAGTGGTGCATGAATCACACTTTGAGAAACAATTGTACGTTTTTCTGACTATGAAAAAACAACACCAGAATGTTTCTCTAAAATATAATGAATACTGATTTCCCTTTAATATACTGAAGTATGTTCTAAAGAATACTGAAAAATTGATAAGACTTAAGATTACTGGCAGTATATTTTACAGTACATCTTTACTTTTTGTCCAAAAATAATGCCAAAACCCCACCTCTCTATAGATCCTAAATAATAACCAGATTTAGTCTTAAGATTAGATATCAAGTCCTTTGACAGGAGAAAAGATTTATGAGAAACCAAGCATTTGAACAATCTGTTGCTGCCCTGGGTAAGAACCACAGTACATACCACAGATATCACTGTAATCCTTTTGATTATTCCATTTCAATTCATTCGGGGTTATTACTCTCTAGTAATTACTCTTAATTACCCATCTTATATATCATTTTCAAACTACCTAACAAAATATCTGAGATATCCAGAAAGAAGGAAAAACAAAGACAGAGGAGACTGTGAGGCAGGAATGTGCCTGAAATGCTCAAGGAACCTACAAGGGCGGGTAGTGTGGCTAATTCTCAGCAAGAGTACTCTAGAGACACACAGTCAGAAGGTGACAATGGAGGGAGTAACAAATCATACAGGGCCTAAGGGTCTTTTTAAAGAAAATCCGAGAGGGTTTTGAGCAATGGAGTGACTTGATATGACTGCTGTATTGAGAACAAACAGAAGAGTTGAAAAGTAAGAAAACAGACAAAACCATTAGGAGGTTCGAGATTATTGGCCTGAGCAACTTGGAAACTGTAGTTTCTATTTAACAAAATGCAGAAGACTGTGGGAAAAGCAGGCTTGAGAGGGGAAAATGAGAAGCTCAGTTTTGAACACTATGATATATCACCATACAGGGTTATATGTGATAACAGACGTGCTAACTTAACCTACACTGGGAATTGGGAGGTTAGAAGTAACTTCTAAGCTGAAGTTTGAAAAATAGAAAGGAATTAACTAGGCAAAAGGGGCTGGAGAAGGACACGACTCAGGTGAAGTTCCCATGTACACAGAATTCCTATTATCTTCAAGAACTGAAGAGTGCACAAGCGCTACAAAAATATAGAGATGTAGCAAACTGTTCATTGAAACCTTTTTTACTTAATCTTGA
Source organism: Rousettus aegyptiacus (assembly GCF_014176215.1). Lineage (NCBI taxonomy): Eukaryota > Metazoa > Chordata > Mammalia > Chiroptera > Pteropodidae > Rousettus > Rousettus aegyptiacus. Next base: position 81,250,165 of record NW_023416285.1, read on the forward strand.
GGGCAGTTGGAAGACACAAAGATTTTTATGCAAAGGAAGAGCAAATGTACTTTTCAAAAAAAGGAAATTCTGATATGGGGAATAAACCAGGGGAAAGGAAGTGGCAGTAATTCAGGCAAAAGATAATGGTCTGAGCTAGAAAAAATGAAGATTCAAAAGCTACTTCAGGGGCAAAATGTAAACGACTCATGTTGAGATAAGGGAGGATAATAGCATTAAGAAAGTTAAGAGCTAAGCAAAGAAACCAAGATGCAAGGAAAAGCAAAGCTCATACAACCAGTAAGTAAATAACAAGCATGTTTCACCCCAATCTCAGTGCTCATTACATTACACATAAAAACCTATACATTATGAACACAAGTATTAATTCATGCAAGATTGCTATGTTTTGAAAATACAATTTCACCTAAAGTAAACTGACAAATTTAGGTATTAATATTTACACTATGTTATATACTTTAAGCTTAAAACCAGTAACAACCCTTCCCTCAATCTTCAATGTCACTATATAATTGCATAATTCCTGTTTTATAATACTGTAAATACCTCACCTATATCTATTAAGTAAAAACCAGAAAAGGCTGTATAAATTTAAAATACAAAGAATATATAAGAATTTCTGGACTATAAAATAGAAAATATTTCATATATTTAAAGTAAACCCACCAGATTATTTATTTGACCAACAGATTAATTGAAAGATGTTTAACATTCAGTATTTTTGAGAGTCAAAATGAATATTTGCTGTCTTAAAGCAAAAAAAATGAATAATATATTTGGCGGGCAATGTAAGACTTAATAAATCAGAAGCTGTATTGACATAGTACATATAGTAAAAACTTTAGGATTTCTGCTTGTTATCTTGAAAATTTTCAACCTTATTTCTCAATTTAAATTCATAAATGCAAAGAAAACTACCGTGATGTTCTACTCTTCTCTATATAGCAATGAAAAAATGATAAGTGAACCTTGGTTGGAAATATTCGAAAGGTCCTCACACAAAAGTCATACATACTATCCTTCTGGCATGGAGAATTCTGATTGCCATGCAATAGCAGGACACAAAGCAAATGTATGAAAGCATAAATTAAAGCACAAAAACTGGAAGGTTTTCCTGCACATGTCTGAAGCCATTTATTTTGAAAGGAACTTGGAAATTATCAATTAAACCTTGTTAAAAAGGTAAGAAAAAAATAAAAGCAGCAGCCAATAAGTTATACGACCTGCCAATAGTCAAAAATCTTATAACCAGCAAAATAAAAACTACAATATCCAGATTGCAAGACTGGTGCTCTTTCCACTCTACATGTTCTCATCTTAATTCTTGTTATCAAATTAACAATCATCTATCTCCAGCAGGATACCATCCTAAAAGACACATATATCCACATTCAAACAGGAACTTTCTTACAATTAGAACACAGTCAATATTTAAAGAGTTCTGGTTCTATGAGTCAACATTTTTTTCTAGGTTTTAAATTTCATTTGGTAGTAGTTCCTTAATATGATGCTATGACATATACATTGAAAACCCAGAGATCAACCAATAAGGGTCTTCTAAAATAACACTGCACAAAACAAAACAGACGATCTTTATATGCTTCCCTGCCTTTCTCCATTAATACCAATCTTAATGACGTTGAAAGAATTACAGAAAGATACTTGAGTGCTCCAAAGGATTTCATGTTAGTCAATTCTTATAGACTACAGTAAAGTTTTTGCATGGATCATAAAAGGCTATGGGTTTCTCTGAAAGAAATGGATGTGCCTCAGCATTTAATTGTCCTGATGTGTATCATGTATTGTGGACAGAAAACCACCATCAGAACAGAATTTGGAGAGACAGAATGGGTTTCCTATAGGCAAAAATGTCAGGTAATGATTCATTTTATCTCCCCCTTTTTTTATTCTGTATGCAAAACATATCATAGGAAAACCAGTCTAGACTCAGGAGGAGGAATGAAATTGGTGGAACTGGAATAGCAGTAATTTAAGATTTTCAGGTAATACCATCTTACCGTTGGAAAGTAGCAATGATTTGAAACAGTTTCTGATTAAATTTTAAAAAGTGCCAAAGGACGACTGCATTTGAACATCAAGACGACAAAAATCATGACCACAGAAGAAAGGCACAACTTTTAACATTGAGAAAAGATTTTTTGCTTACCTTGGTTATTAAGTCATCAATTCAAATGGAGACTGCAGCCAAGAAATAAAAAGAAGGCTGAGACTCAAAGATAGCAATGGAAAAATTAGGAAAGATCACCAATAGCAAAGATGAGTCATTAGAAACAAAGGTTAATATCATCCACACCCTCAGATTTCCAATTACTATGTAGGGACACAGAAGTTGGACAGTGAAGAAGGCCGATAGGAAAAAAAAAAACTGAGTCATTTCAAATATGGTGTTGGAGGAGAGTTCTACAAATACCATGTCAAATAAGTGAGTCCAAAAACAAATTAAACCTAAAATATCACTGGAAACCAAAGACACAAAATTGAAATTATCCTACATTAGGCACATCATGGAAGGGTTCTTTGGAAAAGATATTAATGTGTTGGGGAAAACAGAAGGCAGTAGGAAAAAAGAAAGACCAAATATGGATAGGATTGACTCTATAAAAGCCATCAGCATAAGTCTACAGGTACTAAGTAGGGCTTTGAGGACAGGACATTGTGGACATCACTCATGGGGTCGCTTAGAGTCAGAACTGACTCAAGTCACGTTAACACACTCATAAAGAGACAGGGCTGATAACCAAAACTTAAGTACCCTTCTAACCAATAAGCCTGACTTTCTCTATCTGATGTGATCAATTCTGAATCTAGACCAAGGAAAAACTATCATGTGATAAGTCATTCCGACATCTACAAAAATGTATTGATACTTTTTTGAAAAAAAGCCTGAAGATAGCTTTTTAAAAATCATACAAACCTTGAAGCATACTGATAAAAATTTGGAAAAGTGACAAATATAATAATTTTTTAAAAATAAATATTAGAATACTCACACAAAAAGCTGATAGAAACTTTCAAAGCATTCACCTTATAAAGTCTCCAATGATGTTAATTCTCAAAATATTTATTATTCCTCTTTGAGAAACCATTTCAGAGCCTATAACATATTCATTCAAGGAGCTTAAGCTAATATTTTAATCACTGAAGATGTACTCAACTATTAAAACTACTAATTCAATGAAAATACTGGTAAATATGGTAGAATAAAAGTTAGTTAATATTGTTTCACACCAAAAACAAAATGGGATTGAAGAGTAATTAAAAATGGCCTATTGCTGTAGCTCTTGCATTTTCAACAAGATTTGAATTCAACCCCAAAAGGCTTCAACTGGGCTGTTGCTGGGTTGAAATAGTTTCTATTTTTTCTCTGAGTTTACTTTTAAGTCACAGTTTTACCATTGAAATGCACAAGATCAAGAGCTATGAAGTATGCCATGTTACTGTACTTTTTTCTTCCTGATAAAGAATGATCTTCAGTTAACATTTTAGTCACTTGTAGGGATAAAATCACAACACAATGAATCACTAATTAAAAATAATTAGAGCATCAATTCTCAAAAATGAAGGCTATGGAGCACCATATATAAGAATTCCTAGAGAAATTCTTGATTTCAATAAGCTTGAAAAACCTTATTGACTATTCAGAGTTATATTTGGAAAACAGACCAAAAAGAAAAAAAAAACTAAACCCCCCATATCCAACCAATTATTCTGTCTAATACACTATAGAAGGTAAAACTATAAAATCTCATTAACAAGTAGGGTATAGATTTAAGAGAATTTCAAAAACAATTTAGGAAAGGAGCATGTCAAAATTAGTTTTAAAAAGGCTGTAGAATTTTAAACGTCATTTTATCAAATTACACATAATATCATGCAGGATTATAATAAGGCAACTAACACTAGCCTAACACTCAAGGCCACTTAAGGGATTGGTAGTATGTTGGAATTAACATGCCAACTATATGCACGATTATTGTTAAAGTTTATGTAACTCCCTAAAGGTCTGAATAAACAATTTTCCTCCTTCATAAATAGTACAAAATAAACTTCAATCCAATCATTGTGGAAATTCTAGAATACTAAATTATTTTACTTTTAACCACACCTGAAAATTAACTTTCAATTGAAACCAATTAATTCTCTGAACGCTACTACCACTTACCTGTTTCTGGCATGTACTAGATATGTCAAAGGGCATAGAAGATATTAATTTAATATTACTGAGCGCCTACATTTATATGCCAGGCCCTGATACAATAAGAATTAAAACAAAGTCTCTACCTTCCAGTAGTTCACAGTAGAACAGGCAAACCACGTATGTAAATAATTATAATTCGCTGTAAAAGAGTGCTAACAGAAATAGGTTTAAGGAAACTTTCACACAATAAAGAACTGGGATCTTGAAGGATAAGGAGGTCTTCCAAGAAAAAAAAGATAGGGTAGGAGTGGAGAGAGGACAGTTTGGGCTGTGAAAACATATAAAAAGAGACAACAGCATTTGATGTTCTAGGACTGGGTCAGAGGTTTTACATGACTGTAGTACATGGAGAAGAGAAAATGGCTGAGTAAAGAGATGTCTGGACTCGGCAATGGTGATTCAGAAATTGTAAATTATTCAAATCTTCAAGCTATATTTACAAGCAGAAATCTATTCTGAGATACTCACTTTCTAGCATGAACATAAGAGTATTTTCATTTCAGTGTCCTCTATATACACAAAATAGGAAGATTTCCCAGATAACTATGAGAAAGTGAGGAGGGAAACTCATATCTGGACAATTATGTTGTCAATAAAACATAATGAAAACCTGCCCCATGCCCAGCCCCTTTTCCCTGCGCTCTCCCCACTATGTCTGACTTCTTGCACATCTATGGCTATGGAGCAGCACCGGGAGCCAGGCAGGCCAAAGAATGGGTGTGAAGAGAAAAAAAATGATACCCCAAAGGGCCGCAGTCGGAACTTTTCTTTATGCTGAAACAAGGCTCATTTAGATCTTCTGTTTACCTTTTATTCCACCTCAGAGATAGTAGAAAATATTTCCTTTAACATACTGGATAAAATTACGACTTGCAACTTCCTGAAAAAAGGCTTTCCTTACTATTCTAATCCCACCAATTGTTCTTCTTCTCGATACTATTGAGAAAAGTTAAGGAAATATTCCTCTACTCCTGCCACTGAAAAGCGCCCACCCAGCAGACCTGGTGCCCATGAATGTACACAGATGAAGCTTTTCACGCTACAAAGAAATCTTTACATTTCTGGATTTTCATTATTTTTTTGGCTAGTGTTGAGACATCTGGTTACCCTCATTAATCAGCTGGCAAAAGAACTGTCACACAAAACTTAAAGTTACCAGAACTGCCAAAAACACCATGAAAGAGAATGAAAAACTAAAATCGCTCTTGAAAAGCTTAACAAGGAAGAACATATTTTGGAAGCAGAAAATAAAAAACTGGTAGACCAGGAAAAACTGAAAATTGAATTAAAGAAAACTGCGGATGCCCTTTCTTTGGCTCAAAATGTAATAACAATGAAAATGCACTCAAGATAGATTTTCAAAAAAATATAACCAACACCTTGAAACACTCAGAACTTCAAGATTATTCGTGGAAAAGCAGTAAGAAAGATCTGTGAACTGTATGAAAGACGACTGTGATCCACCACATTAAGATTATAAATTTGTTAGCCACCAGAAAATATTAGTTCAGAAAAATGTCCCATGACTCGCCAATATTTTAATCTCACACATAAGCTGTTATACTAGCATTATCACAATATCTGATGATGCTTCAGATATTTTAAAGCCTATATTCCAGCTCTTAAATAAAGCATGGTGAACACCTTATTTAACATTGATAGTAACACTGGTTTACCAATGGAAGGAAAAATTCATTAGCCAGTTACTTCTAAAATTAGATTTTTAAGGCTTTGATGAGTTTCCACTAAAAATCAGATGATAATGATTATGTGCATGAATATCAGCAAATCTGTTCATAGATTAAATAATAAAAGATCAGAATTTGCTACTATATTTATAGGGAAGTCAAAGGGCAGTAATAAAAACAATGACCTTATTTTTTCTAAGCCTGATGATACTTTATTAAGACAACTATATTGATAATTATACTTGTTACAATGATTCTGCTCCTCTTGGGCTGTTTTGTTGACATTTGTGGTAATAACACATAATTAGTAAGCATTCTAACCTTTATAAAGTTCATCTAGTAATGTAGTTTACATCTATTTGCATAATTATCACAGCACTGAACTGAAATTATTTTACAACAATGAGGAATTCCTGACTCAAAGTTCATGTACAACATACCCAAAAGCAAGTTTCTCACTGCTGTCAGTTATTAATTATACAAATATTACCTTGAATACGCCTAAACTGGTATCATTTTCTCTAAGATGTTTCTATATTCTGATTCAGGCTTTAGGTGTTAATGAAGGGGATATGTTTAAATTTATAGCCTAAAACTCAGCAATGTATAAAAGAGGAGACAAAAGATCTATGAAGAGAATACTGAATGGTTAGGAAAAGAGCAGTGAGGTCTAGAATTCCTCCTAAATACAGAAGGAAAGGAAAATCAATCAAGGATGACTTCTCCACCATTAACCAAGACAGGGAATACTCAAGTTAGGAATAGATTTTAGGACACTATCTATGAACCACCATATGAAACATTCCTAATAAGCAAAAAGATATGTAGGCCTGAAAGTAAAAGGACAGGGTTTAAAGAATGAGAAGCAACAAGGACAGAACACAGCAGAGAATACTAACTTCTCAGTGCAGGTATCTGAGACTCAAGAGCTCAAGAATGGGATTAACACACTCGTACAGTAAAGATAACCAAAATCATGAAAAATCAAAAAACTATGAACAATGGAGAAATCACTTGAAAGGACTAAAGATAAGAACTGAAAGAGTTTCAGTGAACTTAGTAACCAAGAGATTATTAACAATTGCCAAAAGAAATTTCAATTGTGAGAAGTGGCATAACAGCAATAGGCTAAATTTAAATAAGATTAAAAATGAGTTTCTTAGTTGCACTAGCCATGTTTCAAATGTTCAACAGGCAAATGTGGCTACTGACTACCATAACGGACAGCTCAGATACTGAACATTTACAACCACACCAGTATTCTGTTGGAAAGTAGCTAACCCAGACTCTTACTCCCAAATATGAGCAGACAACTACAAACAACGAACATTCCAGGAACCCAATATTTCACACGGAAAAAATGAAAATATAATTTAAATTCTCAGAGTATTTCTATCAGATTGGATTCACAAAATTACAAGAAGTAATAAAAATTAAAGGTACCAGATTGTCTAAAATAAAACTTTTAATAGATGAATGAAATGAACACAGCTTTAAATAATTAGTGTGAAGTACATGCCAAGAGACTATCCCCAGAGTGCAATGTGTTCTCAAAAAGTATCTGAATACCTAGTATTTATCAAGTGAAGAAGTAGAATAGAACCAAAAGACATCTAAGTTTCAAAAGGGGAAAAGTCAGACACAGTTAAAAGAGGGGTAGGATAGATAGCAGGAGGAAGAGAGGGGGAATGACTCTAAGGGCTATCTTCAGACTAAAACAGAATAGTAAGCAGAAGTATGAAAAAAGAGCACATTTACAATGAGACTGAAGTTTCAGATCTTAGGACAAAGAAAAAAATTCTAAAGGCTCTCAGCCTTGGAGTGGGAAAGTTAACAAACACAGCATAATTGATAAGCTACCTTAAGAACTAGGTTTGATATCAGACAGCATAACTGATAAGCTACATTAAGAACAAGGTTTGATATCAGACTTCTCATCTACAACAATGAATGGTAATCATCATTTTTAAATTATCTCAAGAAATAAATTTTTTTAAAGATTCAAGGGGGGGAGGGATGGTATTTTATCTAATCAAAAGCTCATTCTTCATATGTGAGGACAAAATAAAGACATATCTGATCTGGGCATGCAAAGCCTCAGATAATCACTCATTAAAAAAAGTTATGACTCATTATAAAAACATATAGAACACAAAGCAAAAAGTGCTTTTAAAAATGAGAAGTGAAATCAACTGTAATATTGGAAAACTTTCTCACCTGATAACAAACAGATCAAATAAAAATTAAGACATATTATGTAATACATAATTACATGACCTGACAGAGTTCTCTGTACCAAAGATAAAATATATTATTTTCAAACATCCAAAAAATATTTACAGTAATAAAAGTATTCTGATTGAGATAAGGAAAAAAAGTCTTCATTCCAAAAGGCCAATGAAATTAGAATTTAACAGAAAGGAAGCCAAATAATAATAATTTTAAAAATACTGATTTAAAAAATTCACTTAGAAATTTTAAAATGTACTTCTAACTACTTCTGGGCTAAAAAAGAAAAAAAATCATGTCTAGACTTAAGTAAAAATGAAATTACTCCATATAACTGCATCAAAATCTATGCACTATCATCTAAGCAGCAAAGTTTAGAAAATTTATGTTTAAATGTTTTCAGTAAAAAACAAAGAATCAAAATAAACTAAGTTTTCAACTGAAGAAATTAGGGCCAAAGAATAATCCAATAAAACTAAATTAAATAGAAAACAAGGGTTGTTTCTCATTAGTTTCTTTAAAAATACCAAATACAAGGAATGAGTCTTTGGTTATGTCTGATTCTTAAAAAGTCGAAGAGGATACAATGTTAATACAAGAGTTAATATGCTAACAGATTTATAAATTTAAACTTTATATCAATAACTTTTCTAATAAAATATTAACGCAAGTAGGGAAACGAAATCAATAACCATAGGAAAAGTGAGAAAAGAACCAAAGTTCTATCTTACAATAAGGCAACAAGACCAGAGAGTTTTATGGCAGAATGTAACCATAGATTTCAGAAATTGGCAATTCCTATTAAGCCATTTCAGGGCACAGAAAAAGAAATCTTTCTAACCCATTCTAAATAGTGCTTCTCATTTATGGACGTAAAAATAAAATATTAGCACATAAAAATCACAAATACTATGACCAAGAATAGGTTTTTTTCAATGTTAAAAATATTTCAACATTAAGAAACATTACAATTTATTACATCAATACACTGAAGAAAAAGCTGTATGATTACCTCTCTTAACAACTGCTGAAAAACTTCGAGATTCAAATTCTATTCTGGATACTGCTGGCAAACTAGGAAGAGAAGCAAAGTACCTTAACTTGGTCAAGTATCTATCAGAAAACTAAAGGAAGCATTCTTGAAGGTGAAACTCTAGAGGTTTGCCCCTTAAAATCAAGAACAAAGATGTCCATTATCAACACAATGAACATTTGAACATCCAGCTTTGGCAATATAATTAAGTTAAAAAAAATTACCCAGGTGACAAAACACATTTAAGTATGTCCTAGACATTACTGAAAAACAAGGACTTGCCCTAACAAGAAGCAGAATATGCTATAAATCTAGATCGAAATACATGGAATTGACTTTTTTTACCTACAAAAAAACCCAACAATTTTATATGAATTAACCCAACATATAGCTACAGTGAAGGGCTGCAGCAGAAATGCATTCCACCTTTCATAAATGTTGCCCTTCTAATTTTAATAAAGCAACATGCACTTAGCAGGAACCACATTTTACTACCTTGAACCTGCTTTCGTTGTTATAAAAATGTTTTCTCTTTGGATAAATTTCTATTGTTCTTATTTGTAAAAATTAAGTAAACCTTTCGGTTTAAAGCAGAAAGTTTAAGACAGTTCTTATTTCAAGCCATTCTACATTATCAAAGTAGAATTCAGAAATTTCCACATTAGTGAAACTTTGATCTGATCCCCATACAGCAAAATACCACACAAAATGAAAACAGCAATAAAATGGTCACCCAATGACAGATGCCTGTCCCAAATCAAACTATCCAGGCCCCCCTTCCACCATTTCTCTTGGAGTCTACCAGTAGTAGGTTCAAGCTTGAGGTCTTCTTCAGCATTTCTAACCATTTTGACACTAGAATCTAACTTTGCCTCAAAATATTCACATCGAATGAAATCCTCTTTAAACGCTACTTCCACCATATCAATCCAAATCCCAATCACCTCAAATCTACAATACTTTAGAGTTCTAATACCATATGGCCTTCTGTAACTAAATCTTAGTTATTATTGTGCTCCAAATCAGCACACAAAAGGACACTTTCAAAGCTTGAATGGACATGAGGAGGAAAAAAGTAGTGAATAGTATATAATCCCCTAGCTGTGCTAATAACATGGTGCTGACAAAGTCAAGTTAAACAGCTACGATAGCAGCCTCCAGTAAGTAGAGTTCTCCTGGTCTAGACAGACCAGACTTAAATCTTTCCATGCACTATACGATGAAAATGAAAATCAACTAATAAACAATAAAACATCTTTTTGAATTCCCTGTTTGCACTAAAAATAAGTTTAACATCTAAATACTAAAATGAGTGCTACATTCTGAAATCTGTGTTGAATAACCAAGAACATCCCTAAATTACAAGAGTCAGTATCAAGGACTCAGTCAAATAAATAAAAGTGGCCAAAATCAAATTAAAGGCGAGATTTTGAGGACTTAACTACTTTTTCAAAATAATCGACACTGCCATTTACTAATTATATAAAAAAGGAACTAGCATAATTCCACAAAAATATAAAATTAAGGTTTACACATTAATAAAGTACTTAACCCTTCATATTTTTTGTAATTTAAAGGTACCATAATGAGACTCAGATATCTATGCATACAATATTAAAGACAAATGCTTTAAAACTCCGATAAGAAGCTAATGTGCAGCAGGAACAGAAACCTGACCAAACTGCCACACAGAAGGGTACAGGCAGTAGAGAATACTACTTCTGTGTCCAGCTTCCCTAGCTTTTCCCTACTACAATGAATGTTTTCATGATCACATTGTATGAAGCTGAAAGAGTGCAAAATTATTCTTCACAAACTGATTATTAAATACAGAAACACTTTATCATGATCATCTCATCCAAGCCAAAATATTCCAAGTTAACATATTTTACTAGTATTGATTTTTGGTTATGAGAAAGGACTACTTCTGTGAGTAAAATATAGAACACAACTTTTCAGAAAATGCCAACATTACGTCATGCTCTTCTGGCATATGAATTCTTAAGTTATTAAAGATAAACCAAAAGACTAACACTATCTAAATATATCAGCCACAGTTACTGTAAGTGTCTTTCAAAAAGCAATTACTCCTAAGGGTCATGCCTGCTAATACCTGAAGTCAGCCTGAGTATAACAATTCAGGTGAAGGTTATTTTTCAAACAGAAAAAAAGCTAAATGAAGTTTACTACTAAACTGTCTCAGATGGCACAGGGACTGGGAGGTGGGGTGGGGTGGGGAAAATATGGCAAGCCAAAGACTTTTACCTAAAGCAATAGTGGTAGCTCCAGATATTACCCAAATATCAGCTGGCTTATCCAGTTGCTCATATGGTTATAAACTTCTCTGTCTGACAATAGTTCTACTCTGGGTTACTAGATGTCCTTGCCCCAGTTTATTAAGTTGGCTATTTAATGTTTTTCAAATTTAATGCATACTTATTTTACCATTATCTGTGAATCAAAAAAGACAGAATTCTTTAAAACTCAAGAAAACACAAAGTAAATGATTTCACAAATTATATACTAATATACACACATACTACTCTATGCTCTAGATTCCTAAATTCATATTCCTTAACGTTCAGAGTACCTCCTCCTGTGTGATTCTTCCTAGAACTGCAGTTTCTAAGTACCTAATTTAAGCAGCGTTTATTTAAAAATTCTGTTTTCTAGACTCCACCCCACTGCTGATTCACGGTAACTGAGATGGAGACAGGGCACTTACAGTTTTAAGAGCTTCTCAGGTGATTCAAATAGGCAGCAAAATTTGGGGAAATTGCCCTAAATGTGTTCTTTGGTTTTTGAACCTTTACATCTATCCTAAAAACTTCTAAACTGCAAAGACCTGGGTATGAGCAGGTACCCTTTATGGGACTCGTACTTGCCAGACTCCTGGTATTTTCCTTCCTAACTCTAAGGAAAAGGGAAGCAGTAGCCTGAGATCTAGAGTTGCTGATCTGACACTACTCATTAGCCACAGAAATAAGGGTAAACTTAATTCACCATGTCACTGTCCAGGCACTTAGCTAAATGCTTTATAAGTGTTTTAGATAATTTCATTTAACCCCACAACAATCTCAGAGGAGGGGACACACAAACTGAAGTAGTGTGTCTAACTAAGGTAACTACCCACAAGGTAGCAAAAACTGGTTTTAAATACCAATCTAACTGAAAGAAGACTTCCCCTATTAAGCTTAAGACGTTAAGTATTAATACTCCAAGCACTTTAGTACTCCTAGTCAGTCCTCTTAGATTGATATTTTATCACCAAGTGTCTGCAGAGTCCACTCTGCTAATATTAAATGCTAGCAAAAAAAAAAAGAAAAACATAATATGAAACCGTTTTAATAATTCTGGAAGGACTATTTACGGAATCCTTCTGATATTTTATAGCACAAAAATGTTCCTATGAAAACTGATTAATTCCAAAATTATAGGATTTGAGGTATTTTTATTTTCCCTTTCTCTGCATTTTCTAGTTTTTCATAATAACTGCATACTACCTAAGAAAAATTTTAGTGCAAGCAGCACTATGTACAGGCATACCTTCTTTTACTGTGCTTTCCAAATGTTGCATTTTTTATAAATTGAAGGCTAGGCCCTCCACCAGCAAAATGTCTGAAATATGCCTATAGTTCAAGAGTCCATCAACTCCAACCTTGCTTTGCATAAATAAGGTACTTCAGATATAAGGTATATAAAATTATTCTTTAGAGATATAGGAATATGTGTAAAGCTAGACAGAATACAGGGCGATCATATTCTTCAAAACTGTGCTGTCCAATTCAGTAGCCACTAACTAGCCATGGCAAGTAGCCAAATGACATGTGGTTATCACAAACTGAAAAATGCTATAAGCGTAAAATACTAGATTTCAAAGACCTTGTATAAAAAAAGGATTGTAAAGTATCTTATTTTTTAAAATACCAAGTATTGAAATATTTTAGATATATTAGGTTATATAAATTATAGTAAAATTTCACTTTATTTCAGTACAGCTACTAGAAAACTACAAGTAATTTGCATTTGTGGCCCACACTGTATTTCTATTGGACAGCGCTGCTCTAGAACCTTGTTACTCAGATGCTGCCAGCAACATGGGCACCACGTGGGATCTAGTTAAAAAGGCAGATCGCTGGGCCCCACCCCAGAACTGCTGAACCAGAAAGCAAGAGCCCCAAGTGATTGGTATAAGTATTTGAGAGTCATTATTCCAGGAAACTGCAATTTCTTGTCCCTTAAATCACGACAATCCCAATATTCTTTGGTCTACCCATATAGTTATTACAAGGTGTTAGACACTGTTCTAAATAACAGTGATACAGGGGATGCAGTCATTATCAAAACAATCTCACACCCTGTTCTGGTGGTTTATATATTCCACAGAAGACAAGCAAACAAACTAAAATACAGTCACTTCTGCTGTAACACTTCACACGCCTCAAACATCTGCCAGCTATCTCAGTTCATTGCATGAGTTATGAATCATATCCATCCACAATCGGTGTTACAACTTTCAGATGATTATTTCAGATAGCCCTTCTTCCACCACTTCACAATAACTTACAAGGTACAACCCTTCCAACAGATGCCCATTTCCACAAGTGCATTTCACGTCTTTGTCCAGGTAAAGCGCCATACTTGCTGCATTGTTAATGTATAACCATTTGTTATACTACGATTTTTCTTAAGTTCCCATCTTTTTTTTAACGTCAGATATTGTTTTTGAATACTGTTCCCCTACACACAGTCTTCCCATAAATCCTGTAATGCGATTTTGCATAGCGTGGTAACGTTCAGGAACACACAAGTCAAGTTATAGCAGAATGACTCCAGTAACAGGTCACGTTAAGAACAAGGAAGGAACAAAGCAGTGGAAAGAACAGTGATGATGGGGATGGCTGTTCCGGAATGAACAAGAAGGGTAGAGAAAGCCTTAAGTAGGCACGCTATCAAAGTGAGAGAGTACACAAGGAGAATACAGAGAAAGATGAATATCCCAGAAAAGAGAAAAATGTACAGAACCCTTCAGTCAAGAGAACTTCCTGTAGGGTCAATATGGACAGAGCAACACAAACAAGAGGAAGAGTGGTCAATGAAGAGGCTGAAGAAACACCCAGACACACAAATTACACCATGGGGTTTATAGGCCTTGGTAAATAACAGTCACTAGAGAGTTCTGGGCTTCAGAGTAACGTGAGCTGACTGGCATTTTAAATGGACCACCCTGGCTACTGCGTGGGAAAATAATTCTGTGAAACAAAAAGGATGTGGGGACACCACTCAGGAGGCTCTTGCAGAATCCAGGTTGAAGAAGATGGTAGCCACGACAATGGTTGTATTTTAAGTACTGAGAAGTATAGTTTGAAGGTGAAGATAAGGTTTTAGGTATTGTTAAAAAAAAAAAAGAGAGACCCATTTCCATCCAGTTCAAGAATACTAGGCAGAATACTCTAATTGAATTATACTTTCATCAGTAAAACAGAAATAATCTGATTAACTTATTCCAAAGGGCTGTATGAGATCAGTTAAAGCTAACATAAAAGGGCTTTGAAAATTATGAAGCATTCATTTAAATCATAAAAATTAGACTCTTCATAGGATATACTTTCGAGCCCCAAATAACTGCTTTTAAAATGACTAACAAATAGTATCTCCAGTATTTTTAATATAAAGGCCAAGAAAGTGAATTAAATTACAGACGTGATCCCAGTTACAGTATCTGTATACAGATGCCCAGCTTACTGCTAACTTTGCTTTTTATTTTATTTTAACTTCACTCTTTTCAGCATGATAAAATGAAACTACATATACCAAAATCATTCTGTACAACAGAATCAAACAAACAGATGCTTAACAGAGGGACAATCTAGAATATATGTTTTCTGTGAATTACGGACAAAAATCCCAAATATGTTATACCAATGTTAAATACGTCTTGAACAATTCAATTAAGCCATTCTTAAAAGATCAAAGTGAACCATTCCAAAACATTTTTGTGAGACATAGCTTTTCATAAATACATCACCATATTTTAAAAAACACCAAAAACGTTAAAATTTGATTACTAAGACAAATGATGTATGTGTTCAAATACATGCACAATTGTTTACAATACATATATTTTCTAAAATTAAGAAAAAATACTGACGAGCTAAAACACTAAGACTGCTAATCTTCCAACCTTGTTTCTCTTGAAATGGAATAGCTGATTTCTGTGGTCTTTTTTTAAGTGACCTACAGAAATCCAATGAAAACATTTGCCTAGTAGACTGTCTCCCTACTGAGCATAAATCAAAAAAATATTTACCTCTGATTGTCATTAGAAAAATACTTAACAGTCAATGTTATTGAAATCCAAATTTTTAACAAATTTTAGATTCTGTATGAAATTTCCAAGTTGCTTTGAAAATAAGTCTCTGAAAATGAGAGCTTAAGAAAAATATCTTCTTCCTATTAAAACTTTCTGACGAGCTTTCATGTTAAAACTCAGTTTTAAAAGTTAAACACATGTAGTACCTTGGTCTAGTACTGCATATATACATTGTACCAATGTCAACGCTCTGGGTTTCATACTGTACCATAATTAGGTAAGATGTAACCACTAGAGGAAGTTGGCTGAAAGAATTAATATAAGCGAAATCACCTTTAAACTAATTTGTGCTATAATAAACACACACCAAACAAGCTTTCAATATGCCTAATGTTATATCTCTGACAGTGTATACAATTTACCAGAACAGAGAAGACTAATTTCTAAACTCAGCTGTTGCTACTTATTCAATGTTATACAAGTAAATTTTTGCTCATTTTTACTGTTCTAATAAGGTCAAAATGATCAAATGAAACTTTATTTTTATAGTACTAACATTAAAAATGCAAAGCATATTTCATTTTACACAAAACCTAGTTACTGGAATAACCATAAGGCCATGTTGTACAAGTATCACAATCTAATATCCAATGTGAAAAGGTTCAAACATTACTAAATTATATTTTAAAAACTATAGAAAACACCACTTATCCCTGAATGGTCCTTACTGAACAATTTGTTCAAATGTTATTGTAACCTTTGTTTGAAAATCAGATGAAAATACAGTTCCAAATTTCACCAGATCTGTCAAAATGGCAAAACAAGATAAAAATTTTTCACGATGTAACTAAAAACTTTAAAATCTCTGGCAACAATGGTTACCAAATCACTAAGTGCAATTCTCTCCTGTACACAAAGATATCTGAATGCTAACTGAAGAGCTACGTATGTAATTTATTAGTCCCACAGAGAACCAATAAAGAATATTTTCTGATTAACCAAGTGAGCTAAGGCATCTCTCCTAAAAAGATGTTTCTAACAAATATTCCAAATACATTTTATAAAGTTTTTTACAGTTAATTCCGAAATGAATAATGAGAAAAATGGAACAAACCCCAAGAGGTTAAAGTTTTGTGGAACAGCTTTACAGAATCCCTGGCAAAGGCACCCTTCATCCCTAAATTTATTTGTACTATCATCATTCTTAAGATTACTTGGTAAAATAATCATTAGAATTAGTCCTCAAGAAAAAAATATTTAAGACAGATGGGAAGAGTTTTATAAATGCATAAAAGTACGAATTTAACCTGTAATATATGTTCACTCTTGTGAGGTTTGGATGTCAACTGTATACCTTTAAAAACATGTATAAGCTATAAAAACAAATCTACTGACTGTACCTTAAGATTCTTATTTTTTGGTTATTTTTAAACAAAAGATTATATGATTTGCAGAGGGATCATGGTATAAAAGTAACTTACTCCACCAAGTTAAATAATCTTTTTAAATAAGTTATACCTCTCATTTTATTTTACAATAATCTACATTCCTTTTAATAAATCCTAAGGGGTAAAAATCTCTTAACTGTACATACGATGTTGTAGTCTTTAAATAGACTTCTAAGAGTGACAAGCCTTTTCAATTCCTAACTTTTTCTAGTATAATGTAAGTGCTTTTTACACATTACTTCTAAACTGTCACTTTTCAAGGAAATCCAAGGTGCCATGAAGGAAACCTAGTAATTATCTTGCAAGTCCCACATTTGTGTAACTTGCTTTATAAAATGCAAGTTACAAATCATAGAACATAGCCTCTTGTTATTTTTTTACTAAAAATCATTAGTTTAATCATAAAATAAACAAATTTGAAATTAGTTCAATAAGCAAAAACAGAAACCTATTCTCATATTATACATGCTAAGCACACAGATGATCCATCTCACTTGCATTTGACTCTGAATAGTGGCTTTTGACTTTATAATATGACTATCTATATGTATTTGATTTCATATTTAAAATAAAAATCTAAAGGAATACAAAAGCCTGCAATAAAATTATACATATTAGCAATAAAACACCTGTACTCAAAGTATAACTAAGTATTAATGAAGAATCACCACTTCACATCTTTAAAAGACAGAAGAACAAAGATGCTCTCTCAACTCCAGAACAGAGATTTCATATTTTATGGTATTATTCCTACATAGTACAAAGAAATATGGCAGCCAGGACTATTAGAGATGGAACAAACGGGACAAATAGGGATGGAGTTATAGTATTAGTTAAAAGGCTCTACAGGAAGACAAACAAGTAGCTAAAAAGCATGTTAGAAAGTAAAGTCCAGCTCAGCAAATGACAATCAGAAAAGAAGTTTCTTTCAATTAGAGCTAAGAAAACATCAGCAAGCAGATACAAATAAAAAGGAAACTAAAAGCCAATAAGAGGTATGAGAAGTTCATACAGGAAGTAAAATTAAAATCAAAATGAAGAAAAAAAGGAATAAAGAAAAAGCAGCTACGACATCCCCCTCAAGAGTCAAAGCCTTTAATAAGAGTAGCTTCAAGGCCAGGATTACATCTATCTTTACTTCCAGGAATACCACAGAATCGTTGGCATTCAGTAGATGCCTAAAGTTTGTTGAATGAATAAGCAACAGAATATTCTTGGGATTATTTCACCTGTAAAAAGATCTGTCAGGCATGATTCACTGTAAATGTATGAAAGCATTTACACATCGTTTACTAGAGAACCTAAACTGATTTTTTCTGAAATCTGAAACGATAGATTAACCAGATTACAAACACCAAAAGAGATACCTAAAACACTTATCCATGAGGAGATAAGGTGTCACATTCTAGTTTGTTTCTATCACCCAAATTTTAAAAATAAAGCACAGTACAAGTAGTACCTGCCTTTCAAGAGCTAACATTTGAAATGAAATCCACTATAGAAAAGTGATTGATAATATCTCAGACAGTACATACTATGGAAAATTCACGCACAAAATGAAAAATATTAATGGGTCCAGTAATTTTGCCATCAAAGAATTTCTAATACAAATTAGAAATACAAATACACTTTAATAACCAAGCCCACTTGCTGTTACTTACAAAAATATGGTTTATCTGAATAAGCAGCAGAAAGCTATAGCAAATATTCAAGAGAACTATACTTTTCTCCCATCCAGTAACTATCTAAATTCTCCATCTCAATGCAATTTCCTAACCATTATTTTCTTCAACCAGTAATTATGTACATAGAAGGCCAATGTTTCCCACTATCTTAGGAGGCAAAAAAGAGACCCAAAAGATGCAGAATATTGTTTAAAAGTAAGCAAAGTACTGAGAAGCTCATTGACAATCAGAGGCAGAAAGCTACATGGTTCTCTATTTGACTCTCCTGAGGAGCTTATAAAAGCATAACCATTAGTATATATTTGTTACCTATTTAATGATATAAGAACTTATATAAGGAAAAAATATACACGTCTTCATTATTTTAGTGAAACTGGTTTGTTCCCCAACACACACTTTATACATGAAATCTAGTATTTTGGTAAAGTTGGGAAAATTAATTCTGAAAATATTTGAGTTTATTCACTTTTTCTCAGCTTCCTACCACAAAGAGCTTGAGGGAAGGTAATAACTGAAAAGTAACAGCATTGTACAAAAGAAATGAGGTTAATTTTTAAAAAGGCAAATATGCAAATGAATTCAGTATAGAAGATACAATAATAAGATCCAGAATATGGGAAATAATATTTTACATGTTTACAACAAAAACCTAAAAGGAATTTTCAGAAGCAAAAAACCTGTTTAAAATTCACAATTTATCACTATGAAACACATTTGAGGCCCTAAAAAAAGATCTGAGCACCAACAAGGATCTCAAAATAATTAAGCCAAATAAACTAAAATCTTTACTTGAAAAGGTGAAAGTTCCGTTCTTGGAAAAAACTGCTGCATTTCTCTCATCATTAAGAAAGCATTTGGTAAATTATATTCATAAATGCATTCTCTTATTATCAGCTGCTGGAATCCATTTTTAGACGTTTGGGTCAGCATCTTATTTCCACAGTAACTACACTTCAGGAATCAAATAAATTGATAAAAATATTTTGATAACATAATTATATGGCAATGTCCCCAAGCTAAAAATATTGCCACCTACACTTTTATATGGAGCTACTATTAAAAAGAAATGTGTGTGAAAGTTTCAACATAAAAGCTACTCACCACCATCCCTCTCTCTAACTCTGTGAATATGCACATTTTTAGCCTTACTGTGACCTGTGCTGTCACTATATTTGTTTTCAGGACTATCAGATCTCCGCAACATTTTATTTGGTGGTGAAGGATCTGCGGCGTCTCGCATTTTCTCATGTCTGTGATCACCACTACTGGGGTGACTCTTCGATGAATATTTAAGTGCCTGTAAAACATCACCCCCCCAAAAAAAGAGAGAAAAATTAAAACTTTAAACACAATTTCCTAATTTTATCATAAAACTGAATGTTTATAACTTAAGTTTTACAAATTTTTAAATAAAAAAAAAATTTCTATTTTCAACTATGCATTTAAGTTATTCAGGCAAGACCTAAATGCCTAAAAGTTATTAAAAAGTTTCTCATACAAATCATAATACCATGTTAAAAAGAAACAGAAAAATCCAGTCCATAAAGTATCTTTTAAATACATGAAATCACATACCTTGGCACATTACTTCAATATTTAAATTTTTCTGATAATTAAAAAGTGTAATCTAAAGTAGAAACTGAGTATTACTGTAATCTATTTCTGCTCTACAACTGACAGACACATAATGAGCTAATGTTTCCTAAGAAACCTACAATGAAAACATCAGTTCTCTGATTCAAATAAAACATTTCACATCTACCTTACCCATTCTTACAGGTATGAAGAACAATTTTAAGGTATAAAAAAATATCAGCTAATATTTCTAATATAACATAAAGAATCTTAACTCCTTCACAATACTGGTTTAATTTTACTATAACATAATTTTAAATAACCATGACATACTAGTCTTTTAAAATCTGTAACTGTTTTAGAGGAGCAGATTCAATAGGGGTTAATCTTTAAGTTTTCAGGTAACCAACAATGTTTTACACATCAAAGAACCTAGGGTTTTTAACTCGAACTTTAACTCCTGCTAGCCAGTTAGCATAACTATTAGCTTAGAAACCTACTCTCCTAGCCTTTAAGTGATTAGATGTAGAAAGTATCTACTTATAGTGTCATCTGATAACCATTTAAGATTTCTCCCTGAAAACAGGTGCAACCTGCATAATTTAAAAAAAAAAAAAAACTTTACATGCAGCAACTGCAGTAACAAAACGGAAACTGCACACTTAGAATCATCCTGTATAAGAATGAATTATTCAAGCATCCAAAGATCTCAATTCCTACAGAACCAGGGACACTGTCTTTCGCTGGTAAGATAATTGTTTGAACCAAAAACGACTGAGAAGGGATAGTGGTTTAGAACACACTTAAGAATTAGAATTAGTTGTTTCTTCCCAATCTTTCATCTAATTGTAATACCTTAAAATTAACTTTCGGCTCCCCAACACAATAAATACGGTTCAGCAATCAACTATCACTTCTCCCCATAGATTCTTTCACACCCAAATAATCGAGAACGGTCCTTCCTGGCCGAGAATGATTTTTTCCTTATAAAAATGAACTTCCTTCAGTCACCTGTCAAATTAAGTCACTGAACCTCGTTGGGGAGCGCAAGTGGACACAAACACAACATTTTAAGGGGTTCCGCGGTGCTAGTTTCGTATTTGTTGCACCGCAGGGCCTGCAGCGACTTCTGAAGCCTGCGCTCGAGTAGCAGGTCCTCCCTTCCCCCTCCGTCCCCCCGTCCGCCCCTCCACCCGGGCCTCGGCTGGTACCTGGTAAGGCTGCGAGTCCCCCCTCCGGTCGTGACAGCTGAAAAACAGGAAGAGAAACAGCGACATGAAACATCTCGGGGGTAGGAAGAAAACGGGTCCCCCCCCAGCGCCCCTCCCCACGGGAGACCTACCAAACGAAGCGGCGGTGAGCCCGCACAGACACTCGCCGCTTAAAAGCAGCAACGCGGGCGAAACGCCGCGAACCAGCCCTCCGCTCCCTCCACACTCACTGTGGCCTCGCCAGCTCGCGCGGCCGCTCCTCCTCCCCAGCCCGATCCGGATCAGGGTTAACAACAAAAATGGCGGCTCAGCCAGCACCAGATAAGGAGGAACAGCCCCCCCGCTGCCGCCGCCGCCGCCGCCCCCCGCCCCCGCCACGGCCCGGCCCGAAACGAAAAGCCAATTTACCCATCACTGAGTCTCTGCTGTTTCCTCGCATACATTACCATCAATGCCCGGCCTGTGAGTGTGTGTCGGGGGAGGGGGGAGGCGGCCGCGAGAGGCGGGCGGGCGCGCAGGCGGCGGGCGGGCGGCAGCACCGGCACCAGGGCCCGGCGCGCCCTCGGCGACTCTCAGCACCTCCCCGTTACTGGCGCCGGCGCTCCCGGGCCATATCCCTCCGTCCACACCACTCTCACTCTCAGCCCGGGCAGCGGCGCCAACTACACGGCGGCAGCGGCGAACCGGGGGGAGGGGGGCAAGAAGACGCGTCCGGCTCAGCCGCGCGGAGAGCGACCGCCTCCTTCGCCTTCTCCTCCTCCTCCTGCTCCGCCGCCTTCTCCCCTCCTCCCCCCGCCGCCGCCGCTGCTGCCTGGCCCTTCTCCTCCTCCTCCTCCTCCTCCTTCTCCTCCTCCTCCTCCTCCTCCTCCTCCTGCCGCTGCCGCCGCCGCCGCCGCCGCCGCCGCTGGTGCCGCCGCTGCTGCTCCACCAACTACATCCGGGCAACTCGGAGGCTGCGGCCTTCGGCAAACCTCGGCAGTTTCCGCCGCACCCCTCCTCTCCCACCCTCAGCCTTCCTCCCCGCCCCGCGCAGCTCCGGAACGCCGCCTTCGGCAAACCTCGCCTCGCCCCGGTCTTCCTCTTCCTCTGAGGCCTGGCTCGCGGCCTCGCGACCCGTCAGCCCTTTCCGGTTACCGCTGCTTTTCCTCACGCTTAAGTCCAGCCACCTTCGTTCCAGTTTAGGGAGAGTCCTGCCTGGGGACCCGCTCGAGGCTGGTCCCGGGGGCCCCGGGGTGCGCGGGTAGGGAGCCGCCTTCGGGAGGAGGACGGTGGGGCGCGAGAGAAGCCATCTCGGACTAAATAAGGAGTCTGCGGCTGCTGCGCGTGCGCCGAGGCGGGGGCGGGGTGGGGGAGGGTGCCCGGGGGGAGCGCTCCGGCCGCCGGCCTCCGCCCCTTCGGGCTCGGGCGGGGTGGTCGCTAACCCCTCGTTAGGCGACAGTCGAACGGTTACCCAAAAGCTTTCTCAATGGGCAGCGACTGAAGCTGCCCGGAGGGTGGTGGGGAGCCCGAGACTGCTTCCTCCTGCCCGTTTCCTG
The DNA here is from genome assembly GCF_014176215.1 of Rousettus aegyptiacus. NCBI lineage: Eukaryota > Metazoa > Chordata > Mammalia > Chiroptera > Pteropodidae > Rousettus > Rousettus aegyptiacus. Next base: position 81,273,101 of record NW_023416285.1, read on the forward strand.
GAGCAGTAACGGGGGCATCAGCCTCAAACCCGACGCTTAACGCGCACCGGCCTGCAAAGAGCAGGGGCTGCTTGGAGCCCGCGCGGTGACGTCTTAGAAGTAAGTCTCACCCCTAGAAACGAGCTCTCCAAGCAAGGAAAGACGAGTGTGAAGGATTTAGGGATATTATGCAGAATGCGACAAGACCCTGTGCCTGCGCGTCTATAAGGTGGTTTCTAGACTGAGTGGGGAGCGTCTCTCGGGACAGTGAATTAAAACATTGGTTGAGCCTGGAGATTTAGGGGAAGATTTAGGGTGACTAGGAAAAAGTGTCGAACTGCCTCATCCTTGTTAGATTTTCTATCCCTGGCCGCGCCCGTTCTCCCTTCCTTTATTTCCCATTTTTCTCCTAGTTCCTCTTCCTTGCTGAAGTCCTTTGATGGAAAAAATTCATTTGGAGGTTCGGCGTATGAATCAAGGCATAGGATATTAAATGGATTTGTTACAAAATTGAATTGTAGAGACTTCTAGAGGCACAGTAGTAACATTGACATATAGGGAGGGAAAACAGTCGAATATACAAAATAATTTTACTTGAGGGTCATGGTATTCACGTGATTTGTTTTCTGCTCTAAACTTGCAACATTAATGGAAAGAATTGTAGTGTACATAAAGTAAACATACAACTATTGACATAGAAGCAAACGCAGAATAGGAAACATCAGAAGAAACAAGACCCCTCCAAAAAACAATATCAAAAAGTAACAAGTTTCATTATTGCTGGGCCTAATGAAGAAATGGAATGATGTGGGGGAAAGGGCCTTGAGATCACAATTGATTGAAAAAAATAATTACATTACTTTATCGAATCCACCAAGCAACTGTTAAGATTATTACTGTTTGTGAGAACGAGTTAAAGCCACTTAATGCCGACTTAAGCTGTCAGTAACTAAAGAATAACCGCTAGTGGCTAAAATGAGAAAAAAAAAAGTCTTATGTGCGGTTTCTAACACATACATTGAAGACAGGAGACATCAGATTAGAAGAGTACAAAAAGTAATATATAAATTTTAAGCAGAAACTTAGGAAACCGGCAGCAAAAATGTATTAATAATTTCTTGTTTGATAATCAAATGTCTGCTGAAATTCATAATTACCATTTGATCAAAAGCAGCAAACTGGGCAAAACTGTGGAGGAAACATTTCCAGGCAATGTATAGTCATCTCTAGTTATTCACAGGGTCCATGTTTGTGAGTTCAACTACTCAGGAAAATTTATTTGTAACCCCCAAATCAATATGTGCAGCATTCATGGATATGCTCAGATTCGGGAAATTTTTAACTTGTCTGACATACGCATTCCCAGCTGAGGTTAAACAAGGCTATACTCAGCTTCGTTTTACCTCACACTGTAAGCAAATGTGCTTTTCATAGTACATAGTGTCATGTTTTTCACTTTTTTGTGTTTTTTATTGGTGATTTTGCTGTATTAAGTACTCACCGAGCATAGTGCTCAAGTACTGTCTGGCATTCCTCAGCACAGGAAGGCTGTAATGTGTGTTGTGGAGAAAATATGCATCCTAGATAACCTCCCTCAGGCTTATAATTAGAGCTCTTAGCCATGAGATTAGTGTTACTGAATCAACAATATATGTTAAATAAGGTGTCAATCGCCGGCCACGCCTCCTTGAATAAACCCAATCTCAACTGATCTCGGAAGCTAAGCAGGGACTGGCCTGGTTAATACTTGAATGGGAGAACACCTAGAAAGACCAGGTGCTGTAGGTATAAAAAAAATTTTAAAAACAGGGAATTTAAGCGGACAAAGTCCTTGCAATCTGTCAGGTCAACCAAGGATTGCCCCCTCTATTAAATAAATAAATAAATAAATAAATAAATAAATAAATAAATAAATAAAGATAAATAAATAGATAATATTAAATAAGGTGTCTAAATGGAAACTCACATGAAAGAAGGTTATATATTGATTGGTTAACAAAATGTGGCCAGTCTCAGGAACTTAACCCTGTATTTCTCCTAGGAGCAGTTCAGTGTTCATTGTGACTTTATAGAACATAATTACCTCAAATAATGACAATTGACTATTTCCTAAAGGACACATTTAAATTTTATACCCATTAAAAGAAAAATAATCTCATTGCCTACCTTAGATTCCATTGTTCATTGTTATAAATCCTCCTTTGCAAATAACTTCAATCCTTACCTTTTGTCTTCTTTCATTTTACCTGCCTAAACCACAATCCTGGTTAATTTATTTTATGCTTGCATCAGAGCAGTAGAACTTGACTGGAGGAAAAAAACACAAAACCATGCTAACTCCAAAGTGAGCTCCTCCATGTTCTCACCCCTCAGACTAATTTCCCCATCCTCTTAGACAGGTTTTTAACATCTTTCTTCTGACTATATATGCTCACTTCTCACTCATAAGTCATTATATTGCTGCTTATGTCTCCAGAAAATAGAATAAATCAGTAATGGCTCCTGTTTCCCTCCACCATTGTACATACCAACTTTCCTACATCTGAATACACTGCTATGCTCCAGTAACTATGGATAAACTCAAAATTCCTAAGACCAAATTTGCCACTTTTGTATTGAGTTCCATTTTACTCTTGAAATTGTCGACTTCCTTTTTGAATTGTTTCCCTCTCATCTGGATCACTTCCATCAACTTATGAACATGATTTAATAGTTACCATCTTTAAAAAAAAAAAAACTCTTGGCCTGTAACTCCTTCCATATATTACACCATTGCTGTGATCTGCTCTCCTCTATAGAAAAACTTTAATCTCCACTTCTACTCTCTCTTGAAACTGCACTCCATTGAAACTGCTGAAGATCAGCAGTAGCCTCCATGTCCTCAAATCCAATTTTTATCAGCCTTCATCTCATTTCACCTGTCATCATTTGAAACAGCTGATGACTTACTCTCTTCTTTCTGAAACGGCTTCTCTTGCCTGCCAGAATTCCACTCTGCATTTATCTCCTCTTTTCCTAAATGGCTGTCCCTTGGTCTCCTTGCTGGTTCCTCATTTTCCAGTCTCCAAATGCCGGAGTGCCCCAGGATTCAAATCTCACAAGTTGCACTGCTTCTCTGTTCCTGCTCCCTAGGCAATCCCATCCAGCCCTCTGGCTAAACGAAATTCACATTTGACTCTCCAGCCCATACCATTATCCTAAACAGTAGACTCACACTTAACTGCCTGCCCTACAGCACTGTTTGAATGTCTAATAGGCATCATAAACTTAATATATCCAAAACCACTCTAAATCTGCCCCCCCCAAACCAAACCTCATCAGGTCTTCCCTGTTTCCTGAAATAGCAACTCCATTATTACAGTTGAAGCTCAAAACTTAGGAATTATCCTTGATTCTTTCATACCTTGCATTCATTCCATCAGCAAATCCCATTTATATTATCTTCAAAATATACCCACAGTCTCTGTTCACTACCTTTTTTCAAATTCACTCTGGTCCAAGCTACTACCTTCTTACATGTAAACCATAGCAAAGGCCTCTTAACTGATCTACTTTTACACTTATTTCCACATGGTCTGCTCACAGCAATCAGTGTAGTCCCTTTAAAAGTCAGTATCATTCCTATCCTAAAACCCACAAGTTTTTTTGCTTCTCATCTTACTCAGAATAAAAGCCAAAACTCTTACCATAGTCTACAAGGCCCTGTGTAAACTGCCCCCACCCATGTTACCTCTGACTTCATGTCCAGTGGCTTTTTACGTGCTCGTTCTTTCCCACCATTCTATCCTCCCTTTTTCTCTAATATATCAAGCATGTCTCTGTCTCAGAACTTTTGCACTACTATCCTTCTGTCCGGAATGCTCTTCTTGGTATGTACTTGGCTCACAATATCACTTCTTTAGGTCTCTACTCAAATCTCACTTTATCACAAAGGTCTTTTCTTTGAGAAATCTATATAAATGGTACCCCACCATCCTCTCTCTCTTATCCTACTCTACTTTTTATAGACTGTTTGCTATGAAGTATGTTATACATTTTGTTTGGTTATCTCCCACTAGAGCAAAATCTCGGTAAATATTTGTTGAATGAAATGATATTTGCCTACAAAAATATATACAAAGAAAATAGCAAAATATTGTAATTCTCAAGAGGATAAGGCTTATGGTTCTATATCTAATTGCTTTCTAAAAGAACAGTAGAATTATAAATCCAGTCCTGTCACAAATAAAATGGGGAGAAAACTGGGTTATTCCTAATACAGATAAAATATTGTAACAGATAACATTTGAAAATGCATATAAATTTGCATATATAACATCTTAAGCAGACCATTTTTATTTCTAATTAGGAAACTCAAGTTTGTAAATGAGCAAAACACCCATATTTCAATCAGTAGATTGACACATATCAACCAATACAGGAAGAGAACTGTCAGCCCATAAGCTGTAAGTGACCATGATCTTAATGTGAGCCTATTGTTGGAGGAGGAATGGAAAGGCGAAGTCCTCAAGCCTCTAGTTGTAAAAGGGACTTTAAAAGGTTTTGCTGGAATATCTAAAGGTTCACAAAATAAGTATATATTCCTTGAACATTTTACCTACCTCTTTTCATTTCTGTCTCTTTTTCCTCTGTCCTTCTCAAACTTGGTGCAGCACAGTAATTAAATGCATGCTATTAGAACGACATACATGGAATCAAAATGTAGCTTTGGCTACATCATTGACTTACTGAGCAGTGTGATCTTGGGCAAATTACTAAGGTCTCATAGATTATGTTTCCTTTTATCTAAAATTGGCTTGATAGGGTATAGGCCTGTCTGCAAATAGTAAATAAAATTTTATAAACAATTTAGCAGCACCTGGTACATGCATTCTCCACTACTGGTGGTTATCATTCATTCATTCAAAAAAGCATTGGGCTTCTCTGAGTCATGTCGTAGGAATATAGTATTAAGCAAATTCACTTGTTCTGTTCTTATGGAGTTTTTGTTTTTGAACTACAATACATAACTAAAAGGAGACCCTTTTTGTTCTCAGATTTGTAAGATGAGGCTTTCATTCAATATGTGGAAAAATAAGAAAACAACAAAAATTACAATTTAGAAAAAAGGAGTAAAAACTTTCAGAACAACACTCTATCAATATAAAGTTCCTCCAAGTGATAGATACTAAAGTGCAGCCAGGATTGAGAACCATATCCTAAACCCTTTGTTTCTGTCTGGCTAATCTTCAGCCCGGGTTAACCCGACTATTCACTTTTTTGGTACCTCTAAGCATCTATACACTGCTGAAGACTGTCGAACCACATAGAATGGATAGATTCCACTAAAATCTCATGATCACCCAAATCAAAGGAACCCTCAGCACAGCCAGGCAATCTTACATTTCTCTCTTCAGCTTTCTCACCTGCTCCAACAAGTGTTTCAAACTTCCACTTTCCCCAAACCTATCCCCCTCATTTGAATGCCTCCCCTTCACTGTCAGAAGACAACATCACTTCCCCCTAAAGTCACCAAATGGAAATTTCCTATTTCCAAATATACAGATCTACCTACACTCAACTTATCCTTCTCTCTATTTACTCAACAATTTATTGAGCACCCAACGTGTGCCAGGGATACATTGAACAATACAAGTAAAAATCTCTCTTCTCCTGGAGCTTATATTCTAATGGGAAAAGACAGGCACAGTATAAATAAGTGATATGGTTATCTAGAAAGTAATAAGTGGTATGGAAAATTATATCAAATTAAGGAGTAACATTTTAAGTAGTGTCATTGAGCAGGGCACATTTGAGCAAAGACTTGCAGTGTGAATTGGGAGCAAGTTGTATGGGTGTCTGGAGAGGAATGTCCCTGGCAAAGGGAATAGCAAAAGCAATGTCCTGAGGTAGGGGTTTGCCAGGGTGTTCGGGAACAATAAAGAAAGCTATATGGGTGAAATGTAGAGACTGAAGGGAAAGTATTAGAAAATGAGATCAGATAGGTTAAAGAAGAGGCAGTGGATCATGAAGGATCTAATAGGCTATTAGAAGGTTGGCTTGCGCTCAGATGTGAAACCATTGGAGAACTATGAGCAGAGAAGTGAGAACTGGCTACTGTGTTTAGAATTGTCTATATCATAAGGAAAGAAACAAGAAAACTATATCTGCATTGTCCTAAGGTCACTGTTTCAAAACAGAAGTTAAGCCTCTCTAAGGACATTGCCTTCACATACACTTTTCTCCCACCCCTTCAGTTACTTCCTCGATTATCCTTTAGTTTACTCAAACTCTCCCTTTCATTTGAATTCATTTCCATTTGTTTTTAAACATGTCTGAGTCCTACATCAAAAAAAACACAAAAACTTCCTTGATGCAGGTTATTGCTCTGTCACATTCCTCACTTGAGCCAGACTTCCAGTAAGGCTTGTCTCTGACATCTCACCAGTTTCATTCTTCTCACTCTATTTCAGGTCACTGTAGTCTGCTCTCTACTCCCATAACATCATCATAATAGATTTTCCTAAGGCAGTTGTTCTTCAACAGGTAGTGCTGATTCTTCAGGGGACATTTGGAAATATTTTGCACTCTGTTTTTGGTTTTGACTTGTATAATTTTGGTTATAACTTTAAGAGTAGGGGTGCTAGTGGTGTTTAGTTGTCGAAGATCAAGGATTGCCTAATATACTGCAATGTGTAGAACAATCCCTCACTTTCTCACATTTAAGAGTTGTCCTGGTCAAAATATCAGTATCACCCCATTGAAAAATAGTCTTAATGTTGTGACTGCTATGTACCTATATCCACTAAACATTTTTCAATCTTTTTCCTGCTTCGTCTTAGAAGATTTGACACTGATATCTACTTTCTTTGCATTACCCTTTTCTCTTGGTTTCTGTAATATACCACATTCTTTGTTTTTATCCTACCTCTCTGACAACTTCTCTCTCATTCCTTTTTACAGACCCATCCTCCTCCACTACCAGATGTTGAGCTTCTTCAAGATCAGTCCTTTGGTGGTGATATCAACAAAAATGGCGAGTACAGCCACTTAAACAGCAAAGAAGTTGGCAGAAGTTGGCAGAACCAAGTTTATGTGAACTCTGGGAACTAGTCAAGCATTACAGTAACCAGACAAACAATTAAGAAACAGGTTTTTGAAGCTCAATAGCAGGGTTTTGTGTCATTTAAACTTATAGTAGCCCCATTTCCTCATTCTCAGTTCAGTGGCAGTTTTGAAGATAATCTACATTTCTAGTATAGATTTCTGGTTCCAGAGAGAGCAGGACCTTGTCCTCCAAGAATTGTGATAGTTTGTTTTAAAATGCCTAGTAGCCCCCGGAAGCACTGGTGCAAAGAAAAACTTTTCCATGTTTCTCCTAACCCAGAACTCTTCTGAGGCAACGAGGTGACTACTCAAGGGGCATTTGTCAAAAACATTTAAAGTAAACTTTATTAACTTCTGCCAACTAGGAAGATATAAAAATTGGGGCAAACAATAGACACACAGAAAATCCTGGGAGGGAAGACTAAAGAGTGAGATACTTTGGAGAATAAAGTCTTTGAAATTTCCTGCATTTTCCTGAGAATCAAAAGGCCACATGCATGCGCTAAAGTAGATTTGTAAATTGTACAACTGAATGTTGAAGGTGTGCCCTAATACATACACAGAGCCCACTGGCAAAGACTGGAAGTTTTTATTTATTTATTTTTTGGTCCTAGGCATTTAAGAAAATCTGTGTTGAATCACTAGTTGACCTCTAAGCAAACAAAACATTTCAGTGACCACACACAGGAATACAAAGTTAACAAAGTTGGTTCAGAAAAGTCATTAAACAACAGCAACCAAAACAAGTAGCAACAACAAATTCTAAGGAGGGAGAAAAATTTGATTTCTAGATTTGCCACATTATAATAATCAAAATGTCCAGTTTCAACAAAAATTACAAAGTAGACATAAAATCAAGAAAGTATGGCCCATACCCAGGAAAAAATTTATAGAAACTGTCCTCAAGGATGCACAGATATTAGACTCACTAGACAAAGACTTTCCATTAACTATTTAAATATTTAAATATGCTGCAAGAACTGAAGGAAACCATAGACAAAGAACTAAAAGAAATCAGGAAAGCAATGTCTCACCAAATAGAGAATATCAATAAAGAGATTGAAATTGCGAAAAGCGAACAAATAGAAATTCTGGAGTGGAAGAATACAATAACTGAAACTAAGAATTCACTGGAGGAGTTCAGCAGCAGATGTGAAAAGTCAGAAGAAAGAATCAGTAGACTTCAAGATAGGTCAATTAAGATTACCCAATTTGAAGAGCAGAAAGGAAAAAATACAGAAAAACGAATAGAGCCCAAGACCAGTGGGACAACATCAAGAAAATCAAGATATGCATAATGAACATCCCAGAAGGAGGGGAGAGAGACAAAAGAATATTTGAAGAAATAATGGTAAAAAACTTTCCAAATTTGATGAAGGATTTGAATCTAGATGCCCAGGAAGCGCAACAAATAAAAGGATAAACTCAGACCCACGCTAAGACGTATAATCACACTGTCAAAAGTCATAGACAAAGAATCCTGAAGTGAGAAGTCAGTCTTATGTACACACAGGGTCCTTAATAAGATTAACTTAATTTTTTTCACCAGAAACCATGAAAGCCAGGAAGGAGGGTGTCAGATCACATATTCAAGTGTTTAAAGAAAAACTGTCAGCCAATAATTCTCTATTCAGCAAAATTATCCTGCACAAGTGAAAGAGAAATAGACATTCTCAAATAAAAACAGTTTGTCACTAGAATACCTGCCTTATAAGAAATACTAAAGAGAGTTCTTCATCTTGAAATGAAGAGAAACTGACAGTAACTTGAATCCACGTGAAATAAACAACACTGTTAGAGGTAACTGGGTAGATATAAAAGTCTCACTGTATTTTGGGTTAGTAACTATGATTTAAAAGAACAAAAACAATTACAAGTCTACATTATTGGGCACACAATGTATAAATATAATTTATGATAACATAAAAGAGTAAGGATGAAGCCTTGGGAGAAAACAAGTTTTTTACTATTGAAACTGAGTCAGTTTTTATCCAAATACATTGTTGTAAGTTAATTATAATCTCAAAGGTAACTATTAAGAGAATAACTAAAAATTACATAGTAAAATAGATGAGAAGGGAATCAAAATGTAATCTAACAAATGAAGTAGTAGAGGAATTGGGCAACGACAAAAAAATTTCAACATGAAAAACAAATGGCAAAGTAAAAATTTCCTTGTCACTGGAAATTCATGAAACTCTAATGAGGCAGAGATTGGCAGAATGAACTTTTTCCAATTCTAACTACATCCTGTCTGTAAGCGATTCACTTTAGAGCCAAAGATACGAATGGGTTATAAGTGAGAAGATGGGAAAAGTTACTCCAAGATATCTCAGATGTATGTGGAAGAGTCTCCAGCATAAAATATATGTCTACAAAACAAGGCTTAGTATATTTTAAAAGATTAAAATCTACCAGGTATCATCTCTGAGCACAATGGAATGAAACTAGAAATAGCACACCTTAAAACCACCAATAGGTCAAAGAAGTCACAAGATAAATTAGAAAATAATTTGAGATAATTTTTCTTTTATAAAAAGCACTAATGGAATGCAGCAAAAGTAGTGCCCAGCAGGAAATTTATAGCTATAAATGCCTACATTTAAAAAGATCTAGAATCAGTAACCTAACCTTCCAAAGTAAACCCAAAGCTAGCAGAAGGGAAGAAATAATAAAGATTAGAGGAGAGAGAAATAAACCATAGAAAACAGAATCAATGCAACCAAAAGGTGGTTCTTTGAAAAGATTGATAAAATTAACCTTTTTTGACCAAGAAAAAAAGATTCAAAACTAAAATTAGGAATTAAGGGGGGACATTATCACCAACCTTACAGAAATAAAAAGAATTATAAGTACACTATTAATTGTATGCCAACCCATTTGATTCGTTAGATGAAATGTACAAATTCCTAAAGACAAATTATGAAAACTGTCTCAAGAAGAAATAGAATAGTCTTAGAACAGTACAAGTAAATAGATTCAATCAATAACCAAAAGACTTTCACCAAAGGAAAGCTAGAACCATATGACTTCACTGGTGAGTTCAATCAGAGATTTAAAAACATCAGTCCTTTCCAAACTTTTACCAAAAAAAAAAACAGAGGAAGCGGGAACACTTACTAATTAATTCTATGAGGCCAGCATCACTGTGAAAATAAAGCCAAAGACACCACTAGAAAATAAAACTACAGACCAATATTCCTAATGACTTATAAATACAAAGGCCCTCACCAAAAAGTGAGCATAGCACCACATTAAAAGGATTATATACATGATCAACTTGAATCCACACACACACACACAAATACCTATTGGGGCTAATAAATTTAGCAAAGTCACAAGTTACAGAATCAACATAAAAAAATCAGTTGTCTTTACATTTGCAGTGTGCATACCAAATATGAAATTAAAAACAATTTCATTTACAGCAGCATCAAAAAGGATAAAATACTAGCTTAAATGAGGGACATGAAAACTACAAGGCATTTTTGAAAGAAATTCAAGAAGACCTAGTTAATAGAAACACATCCATGTTCCTATATTGGAAGACAATTTTGTTAAAATATCAGTACTCCCTAAATTGATCTGCAATCACTGCAATTCTATCAAAATTCCAGATTCCTTTTTTTTTTCATAAATTGACTAGTTGATCCTAAAATTCATGTGGAATTGAAAGGGACCCCAAAATAATCCTGTAATTTGAAAAATTGGAGGATTCTACATCCTGATTTCAGAACTTATTACAAAGCTACAGTAATCAAAACTATGATTTTGGCAGGAGAATACAGATGTCAGTGTAACAACTGGAAGTCCAGAAGTAACCCTATACTTCTATGGTCAATTAATTTTGACAAAGATATCATGACAGATCACTGGAGAAAGAATAGTATTTTTGATAAATGTGACAAAACTGGATATCCACATGAAAAAGAAAATTTGGACCCATACCTCATGGCACATAAAACATCGACTCAAAATGAATCAATTACTTCAAGAGAGAAACTACAAATCTTAGGAGAAAATATTGAGGTAAAGCTGCAAGACTTTGGATTTGGCAGTGGATTCTTATGACATCAAGAGCACAAGTAACGAAATGAAAAATTGCTAAATGGACTTCATCAAAATTTAAAACTTCTGTATATCGAATGACACCATCAAGAAGTAACCCATTAAGTGGGAGAAAATATTTGCCAAGTCATCTATTTGATAAGGGTTATTGTCTTGATATAATTCCTAAGTCATCAATAAAAAGTTTAAAGATGGGCAAGGGAATTGAATAGACAGTTCTTCAAGGGAGTTATTCTAATGGCCAAGAAATATATGGAAAAAATTATCAACATCATAAGTCTTTAAGGGAATGCAAATCAACTACAATGAAATACCATTTCACACTCACTAGGATGGCTATAATTTAAAAAGTATTGGCAAGGATGTGAAGAAAAGGGAACCCTCATAAATTTCTGGTGGGATTGTGGAAAACAGTTTAGTGGTTCCTCAAAAGTAAGCATAAAATTACTGTGTGCACCAGCAAATCTAAATATATACTCCAGAGAACTGAAAAAAGCTATTCAAATGAAAACTTATACATGAATGTTTATACCCAAGTAATCAAAAAGTGGAAATGACCAAAGTGTCCATCATTATATAGGTAGATGAAGAAGATATGGTATATCCATACAGTGGAGTATTATTCAGCCATAAATAGAAATGACGTACTGATACATGGTGCAACTTGGATCAGTCTTGAAAAACATGTCAGGTTGAAAGCCGCATACAAAATACTACATGTCATATGATGCTGTTTATGTTAAATGTCTAAATCCTGCAAATCCGTGGAGATAAAAAGCAGATTAACAGTTGCCAGGAGCTAGAAAGGTATAGGATTGGGGAATTACTGCTTAATGGATATGGGATTTCTTTGTTTAGTGATGAAAATATTCAAATTTAGATAGTCTTGATGGTTGCAAATGTAGTGAATGTACTGGAAATCACTGGAATGGAATGTACATAAAATGGTGAATTTTATGTCTTGAAATTTACCTCAATTTTTTAAAAAAGGTCCTTCCCTCACTACTTTTTTTCCACTCCCATGGCTTCTGTGTATAGTTACCAGTTATACACAGATAACTCACTAATCTGTATCTCTATCCTGGATCTTTTCTGACAATCCAAGCCTAAAATTCAACTGCTTGCTTACTTAACACCTCAACATGAATGCTTTAAATGTATCCTTGAAACACAAAACTGAGCTCATTACCTTACCTTTCATACTCATTGAGGGCGCACTGTGTTAGAATTGAAGTAAGCATTTTACATTTTTTAATTTCTTTAATCCTCCCAAGAACTTCATATTATCTTTCTGCAGTGAGAAAATTGAGAAGTAAAATAACTTGGGGATATTACACACTTTGTACGTAAGGCTAACTTTGAACAAAGACATCCTGACTTTTCAAAGTCTATATTCTTAATGATACTGCTAGACCCATCTTCTACCTTGTTATAGAAACCTAGAAGTCATCGTTAGGTCCTATTAATTTATTTTCCTCAGTATCTCTCACTTCATCCAGTTCCTTTCATCTCTACTATCATTAGCCTCATCCAAGCCACCATCTTTTGTGTATACAATGGCCTTCTAACTGATCTTTCCATTTTCACTGAGAACAACCTAATGAAAAATAATTTATTATTTTTCAAGCAAGAGTTCATATTGGTTTATTCCCAAAGAGCATTTCCAAATATTAATTGAGTTTGGCCACGTAGAAAACCTTAGTGAATTTCAAAAGATAAAAATCTTAAAAGCTATTCTTAAGATGTCAGTGCAATAAAACCCGAAGTCAATAATGGTTACCTTTATTTTTGGTGATTTTAATTTCTGGTTTATTGTCAGTCTCTCCAAGGCTCCTGCCTTAATTTTTGGTGGCTTCAATATATACGTTAATACTCTTTCTAATACCTTGACTTTCATCTCGAACACCTCTCCTTTTCACTTACCTAAGCCACTCCATTAATCATTCCCTCTTTGGAACTACTTACTACCAGTAACTTTTAATTCTCTATGATCTCAATTTCATGTATCCCCCATCTCTGATTATCACCTCGTATCTTAGCAACTCACCCCCTCTAGACACTGACTGGTTCCCAACAATTCTTCAAACTCATTAGCAGTTTTCCAACATAATGGTCCTGTCACTGTTTCACTCCCGCGATCTTCCCCCCCACCGCCCATTTCACACAATTTAATTCCATAGTCAATTACTGACCACTCCCTTGGATATTCCCTTGATTTCCTCTCTTAATTCATCATACTCACCTGGCAAAACCATAACTCTAATCTTTGTCCATCTATTCCACTTAGGCTCACATGTAGCTGAACATGACTGGAAGAAAGACACAAGAGTGTTAAGAGGCCTCACTTTAAATTTATGAACACAAACCTCCAGTGATCTCAAAATGTTGCTAGGCAATCAAATTTTATTTGCTTCATTGGGGGGATCGTTTTATGAACTATATAGATGTCTAACCAATGTACTGTATACTTGAAACTAATTAAAATAAATTTTTAAAAATTATATTTGCTTTAAGTTTATTCGCTCTCCCCCTTTTTTAACTATTTTATACAATTCTCCTCTTCATATATTCACTTTCTACTCCTAATCTTACCCTCGGTGATAACTTTTCCTATTTCCTGGAGAAAATAAACAGAACAGAACTCCTGCCACTACATCTATCTACCTGTCAGCATCTGAACTCATGTACCCTGCTTTTGAGCCAATTACTATACAATGAAGCATGCTTTCCATGCTCTTATCTAAAATCAGCCTCTCTGCTCATGTACTACCACATCAGAGATCAGCAAACTATATAGCCTGTGGGCCAAATACTGCCCTTTGTTTTCATATGACCTGTGAGCCAAGAATGAGTTTTACATTTTTAAATATTTGAAAATACACACACACACACACACACACACACTCACACTCACACACACACACCACAGAGAGAGAGGGAGGGAGGGAGACAGACAGACAGACAGACTGACCGACCAGGTGTGGTCTGCAATGCCAAAAATATTCGCTGCCTGGCCATTTATAGAAAAAGTTTTCTGATCCTGTAGTAGATCCTATCCTTTCTTTCCTGCTCAGTGATATTGATTTAACAATTCTCTCCTCTCTCTCCTACATTAACAACTTTTTGCCTCCATACTAAATCATTTCCACCGTCGTTCAAAAATTGTTATTTCCCCCATTAAAAGAAGTATACAAAACTCTTGCCCCTATTCCCTTTACAGTTGCAGTCCCATTTCTTTGATACCCTTTGCAACACAGCTTCTTGAAATAATGGTCTATAGTTGTCTCAAATTCCTCCCTTCTAATTCTCACTTGAACCTACTTCAATCAGGTTTTCACCCCAAAACCAAAACTGTTCTTGTCAAGGTCACTAATACCCTCCATATGCTAATTCCAATGGTTAATCATCAGTCCTAATATAGTTGATCTATAACAGCGCTTGACACTGGATTACTCCTTTCCTAACATACAGTTTTTTTTTTCTTGATTTCCAGAATGTCATGCTTTTGCTCTGATGTTTCCTTTACTGGTCTTATCCTCCTTCCTGATCTCACATCAGAGTGCTCCAGGGCTCAGTCCCTTCTCCATCTGTACATCTTGGTGATCTTACCTAGTTTCATGGCTTTTAAAACCATCTATTTGCTAACAACTCCTAAATTTATATCTAGCCTTAATTTCTCTCCTGAAATCCAATTTTTTCTAACTGCCCATCGATATCTCCATTTGGATGTCAAATGGCATCTGAAAATTAACATCCAAAAGCAAATTCCTGATCTTCAACTCTGAACTTATTCAGGATTCATCCTCATTTCACTGATGCTAACTTCTCTTCATATTGCTTAGGCTAAAATCTTAAGAGTCATCGTTGATTTCCCTTTTTTACACCATGCATTCATTCTATTGAGAAATTCTGCTGGCTCTACCTTTGAAATGGAACCAGAGCAATTCTCAGTTCCTCTACTGCTACTACCTTAATCCAAGCTACTATCATCCTTCACCTGGAATCCTGCTCAGTTTTCTGTTTACTATTTGATTTTTCTGGTTTTACCCTTTCTTACAATAGTCTATGCTTAACGTACGGGTAGTGATGCTTTTAAAATATAAATCATTGTGTCACTTATTGGCCTAGAAATTTTCAATGACTCCCATCTTCACTAACAGTGAAACCTGAAGTCATAATAAAAGCCCTGTATGAATTGGCCCCCCTTTCTTCTCTGACCTCATCTCCAGTTCTTTGCCCTTGCTTTCCCCAGTGGCCTCTCTGTTCTTCAAATACTCTGGACATGCTACTATTTGAGGACTTTCGTACAAGCTGTTTACTCTGAATTCTGCTGTATATCCATTTGGCGAACTCCCTCACTTTAAGTCCTTGCTCAAATTTGACCTTTTTAGGGCATCCTAATTTAATCATGGTCCTTCCACCTGCACTCATGATTTCCCTTTCTCTGCTCTTTTTATTTTACCAATAACACTTAACGCCTTCTAGCATGAAAATAATTATTGTTTATTGCTTATCTGCTGCCCATTAATGTAAGTTATGTAAAGCTAGGATTTTTTGTTTCTTTTGCTCACTGATCTATCCCATGTGTGTGGCTCACAGTTGATCCTCAATAAGGATTTGGTGAATGAATGACCAAAACAAAGTGGATCAAAAAAACAAACAAACAAAACACAAAAAAATGACTAGCTAGTTTTTAAAACACTTGTGGATGAAAAAGGTATGTACCAGATCAGTGTACATACAGTGTTATCTGATCATAAAATCCTAACTGGGCAGGTCTTAGTGGGTAGTCATGCCCCGGGCCTATAATTTCTTTAGCACAGGTTTTTAAGCAAGCCCTATCCATTGTTCTTATGCATCTAGGTTAAGAAACCTTTGAAATTCCAGGGGTAATCTTCCTTTTCCAGACCCCTTGAAGGCATAACCACCCTCAAGGGAGCACATAATTATCCTGTACCTTGCTTTTTCTCACAATCACATAATCTTCCTTACATTCCCTCCTAATTCCAAAAGCATAAAAGAAGCTGTGAAACTCATTCTCTGGAACATGTAAGATCTTGCCTCCTGGCATTTTGGCTCAAATAAACTATTATAAAAATTTTCTACAGGTTTGGATGCTTCTGTCATCAACATACTATACTACATGCTTATTGGATCACAGCAGAAGTCAAAGTTGAGATTACAAATTGAAAACCTAGAAAAATTCATATGAACATATATAGTGTTGATATAAGAATATCCTATTTTACACCCAGGAATAGGATTAAAAGACTTATATTAAGAATATCTTAAGAATTTACTGAAAGACATAAAAAAATTTGACTAAATTGAAAGCCATTTAATTTTCCGAATGGGATAAATTAATATTATAAAGGAGGATGGTGCGTCCAAATCAATATATAAATGTAATTCAAGTTTAGTCACAATCATGGCTTTGGGGAAGTGAGGATTGTATTTGATGAGTTTTTGAGAAATTAATTTATGAAAAATTCAAAATTATGAGTAAAGAATAAAGGAGAGCTTTTCATATCATACATTAAAATTTACTATAAAGCTAAAGTAATTTAAAATATGCTTTGGATATTGGAAGAGATAAATACTATGTAGAATGCAATAGAGTCCAACAATAGCTCCACGTGGTTACAACATATCAGTGTGTTATAAAGGAGACGTTATAAATCAGTAGCAAATTGATGGAATATTCAAAAATGATATTGGAGCAATTGGCTATTAATTTTGAAAAAAAGAAAATTAGATCCCCTCTTCACATTATACTCCAATGATAAACTCTTAGTTTATTATATCTCTATATATTAAAAATTAAAGAATAAACTACCAAAATAAAACATAGAATAGTTTTGATCTAGGAGTAACAAGACATGAAACCCAGAAGCCATGGAGAAATGATGGATAGATTTGACATATACACACTTTAAACTTCTAGTCTATGGCCATACCACCCTGAACAAGCCCGATCCCATCTGATCTCGGAAGTAAGCAGGGTTGGGCCTGGTTAGTACTTGGATGGGAGACCACCTAGGAAGACCAGGCACTCTAGGTGTAAAAAATAAATAAAATAAAAAATAAGGGATTGTAAACTGACAAGGTCCTTGTAATCTGTGAGGTCAACCAAGGGTTGCCGCGCCTAAAACAAAACAAAACAGAACACAGAACTTCTTCATGGTGAAAAATGTACCACAAATAAAGTTAGAAACTAAATAATGGATTCGGAGAAAATAAGTGCAATGTATAAAAGAATCAAGTTTATATATATGCTATACAAAGGGCTCCTAAAATCAGTAAAAAGGCTAGTAAAAAAGTATATAAAATAATAGATGAATCAGAAGAAGAAATACAAATGGCTTATAAACAGCAAAAATGTTGAACTTCACATATAAACTAAGAAATACAAATAAAAGTAAAATGAACTTTCAATTCAAGACTAGACTGAGTACCTGCATGTAGCTCTCTTTTAAGGTCCATTTTATTAATTTCATGATTATATACCCTTATGTTGATCTCACTATTATCTTCATATTACAGATAAGAAAACAAGGGCACAAAGTAATTAAATTTGTTGGTCAAAGTCACATAATAAAAGGAGCAGATCTGGGCAGTTTGGCTCTTGAATCCACTTTCTAAGCCATTACATCATGCTACCTCTAAATGAATTAAAGCAGAGTTTTCAGTTATAATCTGGGAATGGTCCAAACACTTTCAGAAGGTCTATGAAGTCAACTTTTCATAATAATAAAACTACTTGACTTTTTCACTTTGATAAATGTACAGTGCCATTTTCGTGAAGCTACATGATGTGTGATGTTGCAAAAGACTGAATACGGAAGTAGATATGAGATTACAGCTAAATTCCATTAAGCCAGATAGGAAAGAGGTTTCCAAAAATGTAAACAAAAACACTCTTTTGAAAGACATAGTTATTTTTCATAAAAATATTTATGTTAACATGTAGTTTATTTTAAATGAATTAATAAATATTTTAAAATTTTTTCTTTTAATTTCTAATATAGTAACTATCAATAGATAAAAATCCACATAAACAAAAACTCTTTGGAGTCTTCAATAATTTTTAAGGATGTAAAGTGATCCTGAGACCACAAACTTTGAAAACTACCAAATTAAAGAATTAACTTCAGACAACTGACAGCTGAGTCAATTGGGCCTCTATTCCCTTTTCCATTTTCCACACATAAACAGAGCACACCCTGGGGCTTTTTCCCTCAAGGATAAAAATCTCAAGAATAAAATCTCTACGCTAGAGCAGTGCTTCCTGAAGCATAGTATAGAAAACCAATTGAGATGGTACTATGCCACTATCAGCCTATTTCTGCTCGATGGGCACAAATGTGTGCACAAGTACAAAGTGTCCATTGAATAGCAGGCACCCTCTGTCCAATAAATAGCCCCGCCCTTGCATGCTGGCAGATGTAACTGGGCTCCCTGTTAGAGAGTATGCTTATCTTGGGCCACCAGCAAGGGTCGTCCTAGATGACAAAGGAGTAACTGATGTCTGTAATCTGCCGTGGCTGGAAAGGCAACTGGTTCTGGTTTTCCACTATAATGTTTCCTTTTAAGATATAGTCAATTTTAAAATTGAGTTAATTTAAGAAAAGGTATTAGAAAAACATTACATATTACATAAATATGGCAAAAATTAAGTGAGCAAAGTCTGAGAAATGCTACTCTAAAAAATTATTCATCTGTCTGGGCTGTGTCTTTGATGTGGTTGTTGAGGTCTGAGAAAAATAGGGCAAAACTTGAGGTAACTTTATACCTTCACATTAAGGGGGATAAAAAAAGGAGAACTCTTCCTAAAGGTGATAGATTGAACCCCTTTACTTTGACATTTGGATGTGGGGTGCGGTTCTAGCCTCCAACTTCCTTCCCCTAATGAAATATGTTTATCATTATGTTTCATTCATTTATATAAAGCTTGTATTCATCCTCAATACTGCTACTCAGCCATTACTGTGGATTTAATGTTCCCTTAAAATGCTATGTAAGATCATTTTTATGATAAGGTATTAATATCCAAAATATATAAAGAACTCCCTACAACTCAACAACAACAACTATAAAAACTGATTAAAAAAATAGACAAAGACTTGTATAGACATTTCCCCAAAGAAGATATACAAATAGTCAATAAGCATATGAAAATGTGCTCAACATCACTAATCATTAAGAAAATGCAAATCAAAATTACAGTGTGATACCATTTCACACCCACTAGGATGACTATTATTTAAAAAAAATAACTGTTGATGAAGATCTCAAGAAACTGAAATCCTTTGCACATTGTTGGTAGGGATGTAAAATGGTGCAGCTACTATAGAGAATGGTATGGAGATTCCTCAAAAAATAAAAAAATAAAAAATATAATTACTATATGATCCAGCACTCCACTTCTGGTTGTACATCCGAAAAAAAGCAGGGACTGAAATCAATATTTGTACACCTATATTAGCCACAATAGCCAAAAAATAGAAGCAACTCAAGTGTCTATTGACATAAATGGATAAACAAAATATGGTATACACATACAATGGAATATTATTCAGCTTAAAAAGGAAGGATATTCTGACACATGCTACAACATGGACGAACCTTGGAAATAGTATACTAAGTGAAATGAGCCAATTTTAAAAGATAAATATTGTATAATTCCACTTATATGAGCGGAATTATTATAGTAAAATTCATAGAGGCAGAAAGTAGAATACAGGTTACCAGGGGCTGAGGAGAAGGGGTAACGGAGAGTTGTTATTTAATGGGTAAAAAGTATTAATGTGGGATGATGAAAAACTGGAGGTGGATGGTGGTGATGGTTGCACAACAATGTGAATGTTATTAATGCCACAGAACTGTACGGTTAAAAATAGTTTAGTAAAACTTATGTATATTTTACCACACTTTTTAAAAAACCACTGTGAGAAATTATCCAGATAACTAAAAGTACAATCCAAATCATAATACTATATGTCTCATGTGAAATGAATAATCCAATGACCCCAAAATCCTAACCAATCCTTGCTCACAAAACCACAATATTCTGTATAATTTGTATGGCACTATCTATTTGTTTGTATGCTCATTTGCTCACAGATTAAAATTTTATACTGATGGTATATTGCTTCTGGGTCCCCATTTTAGGCTTTGCTTTTCTTTTGCAACCCTGGTACTCTTACAGTAGAGTAGGCTGGATCCTAAAGGAAGCACTCTGTTCTGCCAGGAAGTTACCCCCAAATGGAAGCAAAAGTTATCCAACATAATATATGAAGCCACTTCACTTGGCCAGGGAGTTGCAGTGCTACAATAACAGTTTCTCAGGCCTTATGTATTCTGATCCCTGGTTTATCCACATCATGTTACAGTGCAAACTTAGTATTTATAAAACAGTAAACAACTTAGGAGAATGATAAGCAACTTTTTCAAATAGAAAAGCCAATTCTTCATTTAAAAAATGTTCGTAATTCTATTTACTTTTTATCAAGCTACTGCAATTACTCTTTTCTTGTTAATAAATGTTTTAGTTTTTTATAATGTTAGGAACTACATAAACTGGCAGCATTTCTCAAAAAAAGAGGGCTTGTTGCTACCTCAAAGGCTTCAATATTGTCCTTCAGCTTCTATTATCTGTCTTTGAATTAAATCAAGCGGTTTCTTGTGGCCCTTTTATTCTCCTAAATTTTAGAAAGATTATGCTCATATTGGGATCTTCGCTAAAGCAAAATTTGCTTGTAAGTAGAGTGTAATGTAGAATCTTAGAGGTTTCTAATACTTCCTGCAATTATTCCTTACTAGGGTTGGGTTTCTCTGGATTCTTGCAGCTAGCAATTGTTACCCCTGTCAACACTCTCCTGACAGACTCTAATGTTCCATCTGTACATCACAGGATCCAATTTCTGCAAAAACTTCCAAACATGCGTATTTACGTGTTTTATTTATAGTTTGAATTCCTAGGAGCTAGATCAAGGGAAGGCTATAGTTTAATTCAATTTAGGATAGAATTACCAGGCACCTAGTTTTTCATGCAGGGTTTGAGGAAAATTTATGATAATTCCACTCATGTAAATGTCCAATATTTCCTAATTAATCAAGTTTCGTTGTCATCTCAGGGTGATAGGACTTCTGTTCAAATATTCTTTTAAGCTCACCATTAGTCTGTGTTATGCCACATTAGGTGATTGCATTAAATATATTACAGCAGGAGAACATCTTTGGCACATACAGGCAGGTGCATGTTTTTGCAGCCCAGCCCAGCAGAGACATATGACTCCATCGGCAAGGGCTCCAAACTTCTATTAGTGTTGTCTGTTTGCCAAGTGGTATGCAAATGTGTGGTAGTGCCGAATGTTTTTCTTTTTAAAAAGTTTTTTTTGATCAGGCTCTCATTCTTTCATGTATCACAAAGTACATTTTTAGAAAAAAGGAATATTTATCAGCTATATCAGAAAAGATAGGCCATCTTAAATCAACATTTAGAAAATTAAATTTAGTTCATGAATTTCTAAAATAGATTTTTGATGTTTGTCTATATGAAATGTACCTTCCTGTTCAAAGTATTGACCTGTTTACATAGTGAATAAATTTACCTATGGAATACTACAGATACAAAAGCTCTCTCTGGCAAAAGGGCTTTCTCCCAATACCTTTTCTCCTTTTCTTTCTTAGTAGAATCCTTGGTTTTTAGTGGGACTCATCTCTGCCCAGAAGAATACTGTATTTCCCCATTTCCCGGTAGCTTGATGTGGCCATGAGACAAAACTACAAAATTTTACTAGGACATAAAAAGAAGTAATACCTGGAACTTCCAGGAAATGTCCTTAAAGGTAAGGGACTATTCTGTTCTCCTTCCTCTGACTATAATTTGATTGTGATGGCTATCGCTTGAAGCCATCTTGGATGATAAAATAGAAGCCATGTGCTAAGGATGACAGAGTAAAAAGATAGGAGCCTGGTTTTCTGGCACCATGGAATGGCATGTCAGCTCTAGGAAGACTACCTCCAGATTTTTTTATATGAGAGAAAAAAAAACCTGCTCTTTTGTTAAACCACTGTAATTTTGGATCTTTTGTTACTCGTAGCTAAGCCTAACTCAACTCGAATATGGAGAGAAATGATCTTTGGAGAATACCATATCGTACTTTAAGTTGTCTAGTTTGGGCTAATTGTGGCATCTCCATTTGATGAAATTATTAAAATCTGAATGATGTCCCCATAGTAAAAGTAGTTAAAACAGCTCATTCCAGTTTCTCTTCCTGAGAACATCAGTATTTTCAACATGATGTTCACTTTCTTGTAAGGGATAGTGTATCTTGACAAGTGGAAATAAGTTATCTAAAGCAAATAACTTGCTACTTTAAATCTGCTTTAGAAATACTCTTCATTTTTCAATTCTTGTGTCTAATACAATTGAGGGGAAAAATTGGTATCATAAGTAATTTGTGTTCTGGTGAATTCAAAAGATTAAGTGTTGAATTAACAATAAGTGCATTTAGCGTTGGAGAAGGTGGTTGAATATATATTTGCTTTATAATTATCCATTAAACTGTACATGTTTATGTACATATCTGTATTATACATTTTATAGTAATTAAGGATTTAATAAGTGAATTTTGAGGTTTCTTCTAAAAATATACCTTTCACTCGTTTTGAAGTAAATATTTTGTTTTTGACAAAAAGAAGTATAAAATATAAAATTCATATTATTGCTAGTAAATTTCCCAATAAAAGTATGTATTTATTAACAAATTTTTATCGACTATATAGTATATTTTAGTTGAAATCCTGTAGTAGTTTTAACTGAGGATAATTCCAGAAAATTATCATACTTTGTATATGCAGCATAGCATCTATTTATTTGAACCATCTAGTTGAAATATAACCATCTCAAATCTTTCATAGAACAAGGTTAGAATAAACGATAGCTAGATCAGATTTTTTTAAAGTTGCGGCATGATATTAAGACATTTTCATTAAAAATACAGCATAGTAGAAGTAGCTCTGGTCTTCACTAGTTTGCTTAAACGAAGCACATACAGTTTTTGAGTTCATTCTGTCAATAAAAGAAGCATTTGAATCCCTGCCCTCCTATCTTAGAGTTGTAAAACTACAGCAAGATATGTGAAAGACCTTTTGCGATATCATGATTTATCGGATATGTATAGATATATATATATTTAGTCATTCAGATGACTGAAATAAATTTCTCAGCTATATTTGGTCTTCACCCAGGGCTCTTGCTCACACTTCCCAAACCCCTTGGAATTTTCTAAGGAGAGCACCCAAGGTGTCTCTTGTTATGTTAACGAGGCGACTATTGAACTCCACCCAAGGGTGGGGGCTGGTTGCTAAGAATAGCCAACCTTACAGCTAGAGGATTTGAACTTCCAGTCCCACCTCCTGACTTCCAGGGGTGGAGAGGGGCTTGAGATTGAATCATTTGCCAATGGCCATTGATTTAGTCAACTATGACTACATAAAGAAGGCTTCATACAAACCCGAAAAGGACAGAACCAGAACTCTCCCATGTGCTACTGTGCTGGGCCCCAAGCTCCACCAGGACAAAAGCTCCTTTACTTGGGACCTCACCCTATATATCTCTTAATCTGGCTCTTTATTCGTATCCTTTAATATCCTATGTAATAAATATCCTGTGTAATCTAGTCAGTAAGCAGGTTTTCTTGAGTTCTGTGAACCATTTTAGCAAATTAATCAAACCTGAGGAAAGGGTTGTGGAGACCTCTGATTTATAGCCTGTTGGTCAGAAGCACAGGTAACAACTTGGGCTTGCAGCTGGCATCTGAAGTGAGGAGGGCAGTCTTGTGGGATTGAGCTGTTTTCCTGTGGAATCTGACTCCATATCCAGGTATAGTTGAATTCTTAGACACTTGCTTGATGGTGTATGGAAGCCTCTGCAAGCACATTGGAATTGGGTCCAGGAACTGTTTTTACCTGAATGAGTGCTTTATAAACCTGTTATTATTAATATATAGATTGGACTTACTCTAGACCTGGTTGAGATTAACTCAAGTTACATGAGTTTATGTCAACAGAGGGGATATATTAGTTAGGTTAAGGAGTAGCAGCTGTCTTAGCAGGCAACCTGCCTTCTCGGTGAATTAACACAACAAAGATTTATTTCCTCATCATGTTATAATCCGGTGTGAGTCAGATGGATCTCTGGTGGTATTCCTACAGTTCTGGGTGGTAAGTTTAAATTTCACGACTCTGCCATCTCAAAGGCCTTTACTTTCAGCCCCAATGATGGGAAAGAAAAAAACAGAACTCACATCTGCCCATTTCAGTCTTGGACTAGAAGTAGCTTATTTCCTTCCCCTCCTAGTCCTCTGGCCAGAACTATCTCTACAGCCCCATCCCAACTATAGGGGAACACCTTGGTATCTGAGAACACTTTCGTTCAAGCAACTTAAAAGGAAACTACGTGATTTAAAGCAAGAGGTTCTTAGTATGAAGTCTGTAGAATGGCTTTAAGATGTCTGATAATCCCATGAAATTATATAAAAAAAATTTGGACTCATGATATTTATTTTTCTATTTGACTAAATATAAATATATATTTAGTCATTCAGATCCCATAAAGTCAGGAGGACCAGTTCCTATTAGTTAGTTTCCCTGCATTGTCAAAGCAGGAGTTCCAGAAAGCTCTGGGCTGGCAGCAGCATTCCTGGTGGGCTCGGGCAGAAGCCTCGTGGACGAGGTGATAACGGTGACCAGGTACCTGTTCTTTTTTTATCTTCTTCAGTACCCAAAGCTTTTCTAAAAGAGAAGGGATCCAACTTCTAGAGGAGCCCAGTTAAGCAAACCAGAGGTCACCCATCCCTACCGCCTGCCTGCAGCCCATCGGAAATTTGCTAAAGCACATCTTTTGAGAAATACTTTATGAGCATCCATCACATTCTCTCTCAGATTCAGCTAAAATGAAATTTTGGGTTTGCAATTTTTTTCTTCGATGAGCTTAAGCAAAAGGGATGCTCTTGGACAACAATTTGCAGCAACATGATCACTGGTTACTGGAGTTCCGGGAAGTCCATACAGCCCCTAAATTACAGTCTACTTTGAAAATGAATAGCTGTATTAGACAAATATGCAAAGTCTAGGAGTAGCATGCGCCTGGATTTTTGTCTACAATTCTCAAGATTGTGATAAAATCAAAAGTAGGAAGTACTAGATAGAAAAATTAGATTGTGATGCAATCTTCCCGCTGTTTTTCTCAAAAGAGCATATTTTTTGTTCCTTTATTGAGGAGTCATCTTGTTGCCTCCCTTTCCATATTTTAACAGTGTCTCTCAACAGCAGCCAAATTTTGCTGTATTTTGTAAATGAAAATGTTTTTCTATCAGAAATAGCGAGCCTGGAAATGTTTAAAAAGAAATGACTGTGTCAGGACTAAGACATAAAGAATAAAAATAGGTCAATTTAGCCTTTATCTTATAGCATGTATTTTTTGAAAGTATATGGTATGTACTTTTTTTATACAATGGCCAAAAAAATGGAAATGAGTTTCTATATTCGAAGAATATTTTGAGAAAAATTCTGACCTTTATTGGGAATAATCAAATTTTTAAAAAAGAGAGCTGTAGAATTACAAATTTTATCTGAAAATTAGTATAGACTTGGAATATATCCTGGTGATTTGGTAGTAGGCAGATGATAATGCAGAAGACAATGGTTTCTAAGAAAGTCGGAATACGAGCCTTGTATCACTGAGATGGGCTGGTAAAAGTGAAGAAGAATCAAAATCCTTTAAGTCTTTAGAGAGACTATGTTTTCTGCGTGGAAGGGAGAGCTTTAAAGCAGGAACAAATTTGGGTAGATAAACCTGGCTCTGTATTCCCAGAAATAGGGAACTGGAGTTAAGAACATTTTATAAGATTCAGTGTTAAACTGGGTAGGGGTTTATTTGGCTATCAAGGGTCATTTTTCACTTGAATTGAGAAGCCAGATGGAAAGAATTGTGCTTCCCTGGTACCCAAGGGAACTGAGAAAAGGAAATTTAGCAGCTGCTTTAAATCTTCTTAGTAGCAGTCAGGGTATATATCTAAACTAACTAAATAAATGGCTCTGATCTTGTTCTGGCAGTGGGAATAAGTGGACTAGACTGGAAATGGGAAACAATTGAAAACACAGCTCTGTGTGGGAACATGAGTTAAATGGCTCTAAGCAACACATGTGTTTATTTGCCTCCTTCCTATATAATTCGTACCTAAGGAATTGCCTGGACTAGTTTACACGTCCTAAATGGCTGACAATAAAATGGAGTGAGAGAGCACACAAGACATGATCTGAAGGACATCCCAGGAGCAGAGCGTGAGCAGGCTGACTCTTTGGGTCCTCAATAAAGGTTTAGTAATGAATGAATGAACCCCACTCAGCTCAGATCCTACTTTTTGAGCTTCACCTGTTCATGTCCCTCTCTCTCTGTTCGGTAACTACTCTACTATCTTGTTCATAGCAAAAAAATGGATATAGATTCTTTCTATTGTATTGTAGTTGGTTTGCAGCTCCTCCAACCAGGAGGCAGAGTCAATTTTCATACTTTTCAATCTGGGCTTGACCATGTGACTTGCAACTACAATGCAAGCAGCTGCTTGAAAAGCACCTGTGCACAAGGGCTTACACTCTCTTGCTGTTGGGGGCTTGGCTCACTCCCACTCAGAAAAAGTCTGGGCTAGACTCCAAGAGGACAAGATTGCACCTGGAGAGAGGACCCAGCCAATCCAGCTTCTTCAGGTGAGACTTAGCATGAGCTTTGTCCAGCTGACTCTATATGGAGCAAAGACTGACTCAAACTGCTGACTCACAGAACTGTGAGTAAATAATGGGACTCTTCTTTAAGTCACTACATTTGGAGGATGATTTGTTATACAGCAAAAACTAACACCATTACTGAAGAGTAGACACCAATTATTGTTCCAATAAAACATGTCCTTACAAGGCTTTAGCAAACTTTATGCATGATGTGGGGATGAATGTTTTCTTGAAGATTAAAATAAACCTAATATATCTTTATTTTTATACTAATTTATTATACATTTTGAAGAATAACACAATTTAAAGAAAGAATTAAAGAAGTACACATAGCTACGATTAAGTAATTCACTGGAATTCAAATAGCCTCAATATAGGCACGCTTCTCTTACTGTGCTTCACAGATGTTGTTGCTTTTTTTTTTTTTTTTTTACAAATTAAAGGCCAGGCCCTCCACCAGCAAAAAGATTACAACTCATTTTATTGCGAGACTGGCTTTATTGTGGTTGTCTGGATCCGAACTTCCAGTATCTGTAAAGTATGCTTGTAATTTAATCCAGGGAGCAGCAAACTACAGCTCTAGGGTCAAATTCTGGCCCTGACCTGTTTTTTTTAAATAAAGTTTTATTGGAACGCAGCTATGCTCATTCACTTACATGTTGTTTATAGCTCTGCTAATATTGTAATAGCAGAGCTGAGTAGTTGAGACAAAGAGCATATGGCTTACAAAGTCTAAAATAATATCTGGCCCTTTACAGAAAAAGCTTGCTGACTCCTACTGCTTACCCCTGTAATTCATCATCATCATCATCATTATATATTGTCATCATCTTCATTCTTGTTGTTCATGGAGTGCAAGTAGAAAATAATTTTCCTTTGATGAAAGGGCAGATACCTAAAAGTACAAACTTACTATTCCTAATCTTTATATGAACATTATAATCAACAGGTGAAGAGAAACATACTCTTCTTATTCTAGTAAATGCTTACAAAAGAACTTGCCTTGTATTAAAATGTATTCATTTGCCATCTAAGTTCACATATATAATTTTTACATAATTGGGAAGATATGATACTTTTAAAAATCTTTTTGGATAATCATTAACCAAAATCAGCTTAAAATAAAACATGGACTAAAAAGCAAGAACTAGGCTATGTTTGCTATGTGAAAATAATTGTTAGTAGTGTTTAGGGACCATATTAGCTGTTACCAAAAATCTTAAATCTGTATTTCTACAGATGAGCACAATATTCTAAGGTCCTCAGAAAGATTGGGTAATCCAGGAGAGAAAGGTGTCTGTTTTTGCCTCTTTTCATTTGATTTCTTCTTGACTTTCTTCTTGAAATAGACTATTTGAGTCTTTCCTTAATTCTGGAAAATCTTAGCCATTATATCTTTAAGTATTTCCTTGCCCCATTCTCCTTCTTACTTAAATTCCATGTCTCTTAATCTCACTTTCACATTTTCTGTTCTACTATCTCTCTTTAACTGTGTCTATTGCATAGTTAACCCATTGTATCTCTAATTTTATTTATTAAAAAATTTCATTTTTAGGAGCTGCATATAATACTTTTTTTAAAATGTCTGGTTATTTTTTTTTATGGCCTCCTGTTTCATAGTCGTACCTCTGATATCCTCTTTTATTTATTTAAGCAAATTAACCTTACTTATTTTATATTCCAAATCTGAAAAAATAAACACCTTTAGTCTTTGCAAGTCTCATTCTATTATTTATTGCTTCTGCTGACTCTCAGTCATGGCGGCTTATTCTCTAGTGTGTTTTGTATTTTCTGATTGTGAATTAATGTTTGTTGCATTTATCACTTGTTATTCTTTGAAATCTCTGTTTAAGTTGTGTTCCTCTAGAATGAATTTACGTTTGTTTCTTCCACGTACCTAGGGGCACATAGGTAGTATGAATTCATGCCTTGAAACGTAAGAGGACCATCTTGTTGTTAGGAATCTCAGGGAAACTTTTCCTATCCACCTACCTCCAGCCAGAGCCAACTGTAAAGTTCCTATCACTATCCCACTTGAGAGATTGCATTGCCAGATTTCACAAAGAAAAATGCAGGACACCAGTTAAATTTGAATTTCAAGGAAACAACGAATAATTTTTTAGCATACGTATATTTTTAATCTAGCTATAGATAATTTTCTAATTCTTCCACTGTGGGGTCTCCTTTCAGGGTTTGGGATCTCTGACCTGACTTTCCACCTTGTATGGATCCTGTGCTGTAGCTGTTGTGCTTCTCTATACTGCATAAATCAGCAAATGTCTTTAAGATAGCTGCTGCTTTAGCATATACTTCTCTAGATTCGAGGTTTCGCATCCTTTTTTTTTTCCTTTTTCTTTTCTCTTTTTCCCTTCCTTCCTTCCTTCCTTCCTTCCTTCCTTCCTTCCTTCCTTCCTTCCTTCCTTCCTTCCTTCCTCCCTTCCTTCCTCCCTTCCTCCCTCCCTCCCTCCCTTCTTCCCTTCATCCCTCCCTCCCTCCCTTCCTCCCTTCCTCCCTTCCTCCCTTCCTCCTTTCCTTCCTTCCTTCCTTTCCCCTGAGAAATTCCCTTTCTTTACTGTGGAGCTTTGCTTTGAATACTAGTGGGAGAAAAGTTATTTAAGACATTAAATTGTCTGCATTTTGTCATTGAGTGAGCTTTATGTACTCGGTAGTGCCTAGGGCCTTTGTTTAAAGTCTATAATTAGCACAAAGTGAGCCTATATGTCTTCTTTATCTTGCCAATTTGAAATGATTTATACCAATGAAACAAATTAATTTTTAAGGAATATATCCATAGTCCATACAATCAAAGTTTTTGGCAATGAAAAAAAATTCAGTCACATGATTTTACAATACCAAGCTCCTAGTTTTATTATGAGTATGTTTCTACATTTAAAGAATCTTCTTGGCCAGAACATAAGTTTAACGCCATTCTAATTTTTCAGTTGAGAAGGTACACATATGTGAAAATACATATAAATGGTAGTTTTATGAATGATAAGTTTATGAGAAGGTAGGCTCGAGAACTGAAATGTATATAACGATGAACATAACAAAATTGAAGTACAAAAGTCACTGTCTCTCAGAACTTTCGAAGCATAGGTTCCATGACTTCTAACCCATTGTTTATTTTGCTTTCTTTATGTCGGAAAGCTTCTAAGAATTCTTTGTCTTTCTTGTAAAATTTCAGGAGAATGTGGCTAAATATCAGTCTTCTTAAAATTTATTCTGCTTGGCATACGATGTCCCTATCAATCTCAGCTTAGAGAAATCTTTTCTATTATTTCTTTGGTTACTACCTCTATTTTTTTTCTCTCTCTCTTCTCTCTTTTACTTCTCTTCTCTCTCCCTAGAATTTAATTAGTCCTCTTAGATTGACCCTACATGCCTTTACAAAAATTTTCTGTCATATAGTATTATTCAATTATCATCTTAAAGAGTGAACACATAGAATTATGCTTCTAGTTTCTTGCGGTTATGGTCTCCCTAATTCCAAACCCTAGGAGTCTGCATCTAGGATGGGTGGGTAGTCCCTACCTGTAAAGTGGGAAAGTTCCAGCTCAGACTCTGGGATAATTCAGATCGTTTATATGAGTGAATAAGGAAACCTAGGTCAGCAGATCATCAGCCCAATATTGGATCAGACTCTAACTCATGACAGAATTTGATCCTTGTACCCTGATATTTCCAGGAAATTGATTCTTCATTGATACTTCTGTGCCTGAGTTCTTGCCTTCTACTTTTGTAGGTCAGAAACTTGACTACAACTTTTCTCCTTATGCTTCACTGCCCCACTGCTGCCAACTGGATTCTCCTCCATTTCCCCAATTCCATCTAGACTCATGTATGAATTGCTCCTCTAAATGTCACTGTTCTGTGACAAAGTATCGTAGAGCTACTCTTAGACCTCCCTCTCCTTATGGAGCTTTTCCAATGGCTTGGGATTTGGACATCCACCAGTCATCTGCTTTTGCTGACAGCAGTGTGGTAGAGCTAGTATTCATCGCCTCCAAAAACTATTCTTGTCGACACAAGATTCTATCACTATCTATCCTGACATATTTTCAAGTTTCCCAAAATGAGAGATTTGGCATAGAGGGCTCTGCAAAGAATCCCTCTTGAGAACAATGACTTACTGAATAGTCGTCTTACAGGGGCAAAAGCCAACTAACTCTCTTTGTCTAGTTGACGTCAGTGTTAATGAAGGCCTCGGTGTTCCTGAGAGAAGATATTCTATCAGGCCTACAGCATGGAGACAAAGATGGTCCACCATAAGGGGACCTTTTCACTTGGCAGCAAAAGCAAACTTTAAGCTTTCTTGATCCATAAACCAGTTTATAAAAATAAGTAAGGCTTTGGAGTAGCAGCCACTAGGTTTAGGGGGTCAAACAGACATCTGGCAGGCAACATCTTAAATCAGTGTCTTTCTGAGGCAGAAGGAAAGTAATGCACCTACTGTATTTTGAAATGAAAGCAGAAGTTATTTTGCTGCAGAGCTATAGTTTAACATTTTCGGCAAGACACGTGTCCCTTTTTCAGTCTTCATTTAGAATGCTCTGACTACAGCTCCCTATTCAAAGTGAAGTAAAACTGACCTCAGTGTCCAGAAGGATGATTAAGGCCTAAACCGAAACTTGGCTTGGGTCATACCATTGTTTCAGGTAAAATCAGGGGGTAGCTAAACCTAAATCATGCAAATTATTGTCTGTTGCAGCCAATGGAATATACCTCTCAGACCTCCTACTGCAAGAAGCATAATCGATCTCTGGCCCTTGCTGCTGGTAAATTAGCAGCAAGGCCACGATTCCCACGGGTCACTCCCAGCCAATGTCTGAGCATGGCAGGAATACCAGGGAGGCCCATTCCTGAGGGACAGGGGCTTCTCTGATGGGCAACCTTGGCTCAAGGGCGCCCTCTTGACCTTGCTGAAATGTTCTTAGAGCTACACAGTAGTCTATAGCTTTTCTTAGAACTACATGACAGTCTACAGCTTTTCTTACTTTCCTGCTTCCCACTCTCCCTCCATCCCTCTCTCCCTCCTTTCTTCCCTTTTTCCTTCTCTCCTTCACAGGCATCATACCTGCTTCATGGTCTGATAGCTTTCCCTGCCTCATCCTGCTCCTGCCCCATTATCCCTCACATGCGTTTTCCCCAATAAATCTCACACAGCTAATCCGTTCTTTGCCCCTGCTTCTCAGAGAACCTGGACGAAATCATTATTTAATTATTTTATTTTACATGTGTAACTTAGGACCACACATAACTTCTGAATTCAGAGCAAAATATCATTCATCAGAAGGAAGAAGACCTAATAATGAAAAAATATATACGTGAATTATATCTGTCTATTAACTCAGGTGGCCTAAACATAGAAAAGTATGCCAGTTTTGAATACCTTAAAACTTCTACAGCAAGGGCCTATAGATTGGAAGAGCTACTGGAAAAGCCAAAAGGAAAGAGATGAGGCACAGCCAAGTCTCCTTATTGTAATGCCCTGGAATGAACTTCTAGAGGAGATTGTGCAACCCAGAAACCATAGCACTGCCTCAAAGCTCAGCTAAGGGTGGACAGTGCTGTGAGAGACATGTTGCCCCCTCATTACCTGTCCACTCATCCCCACAATAAAGTCCACTGAGCACCTACTCTACAACAAGCAGTGGGTGGGCCCTGGTGAAAGTAGGTCAGATAAGTACCTTTCTCTCAAGAGTTCAAGTCTATGGGAAGCATAAGCTAGAAACAGAGAGACTAATGATGCAATATAACTGAGATACATAAAATGATACATAAAATTAAGATACGAATTGACTCGGAAAGCCAGATAAGGACATATCCAATTCTGTTAGGTGGGCAGGCAGACATTGAAAGTGGGAATTGAAGAATGAAGGAGTTGGTCAGACAGTGAAGAGAAGTGAAGAAATTCCTTTCAGAGAGAGTAAAACAGAGATATATTTAAAATCTTTTTAGGCGTCTCTGAGGCCTACAAGACCGGCTTCTGCCAGTTCCCTGGCATCACATTGCACTGCTGCTGCTTTGCTTGCTTTGCTGCAGGCACTCAGCTTTTTCTCCTTCCAGTATGCCAAGTTCATTCCCACTCATGCTGTTTGTCCAGTGACTATTTACCTAGCACTTACTGTGGACCAGGCATTGAAAATAAAGTGAATAAGAAGAAAAGGTCTTTGCGCTTCTGAGACTAATATTCTGCTGGGAGAGAACGAAGATAAACAAACAAGAAAATAAGAGATAATTTCCTATTACATTTGTGGCGAAGAAAATAAAATAGTAATATGGAGAGGATGAGGGCAACTACTTGAGAGTGGATGATCACAGTAATTAAGCATCGAATTACCATATGATCCAGCAATTTCACTCATAAGTATATACCCAAAAGGACTGAAAATAGGGACTTATATATCCATCTCCATAACAGCATTATTCACAATAGCCATTAAGTGGAAGCAGCTCAAGTGTCCATCAATGGATGAGTAGATAAAACAAGATGTATATACATGCAATGGGACATTATTCAGCCTTAAAAAGGAAGAAAATTCTGACACATGCTACATGAATGAACCTTGAGGATATTATGCTAAGTGAAATAAACCAGTTATAAAAAGATTAATACTCTATGGTTCCACTTACGCGAGACACCTAGAATAATTGGTCTCGTAAAGTAGAATGGTGGTTCTAGAGGCTAGGGGCAGGGATGGAATGGGGAATTGTTTAATGTGTACAGTTTCAGTTCGGAATGATTAAAAAGTTTTGGAGGTGGTTGTTGGTGATGGTTGCACAACAGTGCAAATGTCACTGGTCTGTTCACTGAAAAATGACACTCATGTTTCTAGGAGTTAGGAATCTAGAAACAGTGTAGCTGGGTGATTCTGAGTTGGGGTTTCCCAGAAGATTGAACTGTACACTAAAAAAATGGTTAGAATGGCCAATATTATGTTCTGTATATTTCACAACAATTTAAAAAAAAAAATGAAAAACGAAAAGTGACATCTTCATTCTGCCAAATTCTGTTGGCTAGAAATGAGTGACTAGATCCAGTGCACACTCAAGGAGAGATGAATTAAGCTCCACCTTTTGAGGCGAGGAGAAATAAAGAATTTGCGGATATATTTTTAAAATCATCATACCCTTTAAAGGCTTCCACTCCAAGATAAGTATAATTGGTATAAAAATGGAAAAATACGCAAACTACTTTCACAGAGTACTAAACTACTTCTGTGGATGGACTTCCCATGAAAACTGACCTAGAAGGAAAGGACAAGTATTTATTCTTACGTTGTTACTTAGTCCTTAGCGTTTTTAAAATTTACACATGTCAGACTTGAAATCCAAATTGTTTTACTTCAGAGAACAAAATACTGAGAGATTAGCATATATATACAATATTTCATTCAAACTCAATAAATTATGATTCTTTCAGAAAGTCCTACCTTTAATGATTTCAACTCAAATGTAAGTACCAAAAGGACTGATTTTGAATTTGTAGTCACATAACATACAAGATTTGTAATCCGCATTTTTGTTGAATTGCTAGGTTTATGCAGAGAACGTATTCGAGAAGCTTCTCAGTGGATTTTCCTGTGATCGTCATTAAAACCCAGGCCTCAGTCACAGAAGGGAACAGGGATAATCACAGGCCAGGCGTAGGAAGTCACAGGAGGGGGCGTGGCTGATAAGCATCGCCAGCAGACGCAACTGTCAGTTGTTTTACTAACGCCCTCACAATTCTGTTCCAGAGCATAATCAAATAGAGGACACACAAAAGACAGCATTTTTCACTTCTTTCCAAAGTAATATGCTAACTATAATAGGCTCTTTTATTAAGTTCTCTTAAGTAGCTTAATTTGTCCTGTGTGTAATGAGAATTTTATTTTTCTCTCTCTGATTATTCATCTATGTCTTCCTGTATTTCTTTTCCCTTCTGATGAGGGACCAAGCAGTTTCCAATTTAAGCTAACTACTACACAGGCTATTTTTGTAATATAGTATGTTTTCCTTCTGCTTCTTTTTCTTTCCCCAGAGTATATTACAGAAGAGTTGTAGCTATTTCTTAATTTTAAACAGTTGTTTTCTGGAGAAAAGAATCAGCAAGAGAATAAACGAGAGAGAGAGAGAGAGAGAGAGAGAGAGAGAGAGAGAGAGAGAGAGAGAGAGAGAGAGAGATCAGTACCTTTTCTTTTGCTATTTATTTTTTTGCTATTTATTTATTTATTTATTTTGTTATTTTGTTATTTTGTTATTTGACATGACTGTGGTATACCTTCTTCAGGGGACTGTAGAACTTTATCAAAAGAGTTATATATAAATTATACCTAATTTTTGCCAATTGAGATTTCTATATATTGGGCTTTCTGCTATTGCATACTTTCCTCAGATCATTTCTTTTTCAAAATTCCTTCCCTGTTCCTCTCACTTTCCCTCCTTGTCCCCCCTCCCCCCACCCTGGCTTGTTTTCTCTGTTGAGGGTAAAGCTGTTGATTGATATTCTATTTCCAGTTTTGGTGGGCACCAACAGTTCCATCCCCAAAGGTTACCTCCACTGCTCAGTAATTGCACAATTGCTCTTCCTGCCTGCTTTTCCTATACAAGCGCAGAGAGATGCCTGTGGGTTGGGGATTTTTTTTCTTTTGTCATTGTAGAGGGGCTGGGGACAGCAGGGAGGTGTCGTTTTATCTGAGGGATGCTTTCTAATGGGTATTTCCACTCCCCTGCTAGTGGAGGAGGAGACAGGAGTTAGACTAAGTAACGACTGAAAAATTTAAAAATTACTGGCAATAAATTGGGGCTCAAATGAGCAGGGTTGTTCTCTGATGTCACATCCTTCTTAGCACGTAAGAGATTTGTACTACACAACTGGCCTATTTGTACTACACAACTGGCCTATTTGTACTACACAACTGGCTCCGGGTTCGCTTTCCTATATTGCCAAGCCTTCAATTTTTAAAGGTTATTTTCAAAACAAAATTAAACAATAATTACTAGTTTAATCTTTTACTTTATAACATTAGGTCAGTATTAACAACCAACAATCAGAAGCATCTCAATAAATTGTATCATATCTAAAAAAGAGTTTTCTTTAAAATTCTGTATCCTATTGTTTTCAGTACATGGGTTTCCCCCAGGAAGCTGACTCTGAGGTGGAAACGAGCATGCAGGACATTCATGAAGAGTGCTCCTGTATCTCACCTGTGGAGGGACAGGAAGGGAAGAAAACAGGATTGGGCAAATATGAAGATGGCTGTGAAGAAGTCTCCACAAAAGCTCCAGTCACCCTGCAGAGAATTCTGAACCCGGAATGGCCCCTCGGAGCTGTCCCATTTGAGTGACAGGCTAGGTCAATGAGTCACTGGATGTGGGCCGCCCCAAGAAGGGTGTGTAACTTTGGGAGAGGCACTTCTTTTCAGCTGACGTAATTCCCAAGGAGGCCAGCAGCTGAGAACTGTCTGCTGGCAGTCCTCCTGCAGCTGGGGAACTAGGGTCTTTATTTCTGAAGGGAGGCCTAGGTGGTGCATTTCAGTGTTCACTACGGCCAGCATGCCCTTTTGCAAAAACACACCACACTATGAATCTGAAAATGAAGGATTCACACAAACCTATGGTGCATCTCCATGGCGCAGACAGAAGCCTAGTGCATCAGGGCTGGTCCATGGTTACCAGGCAAGCTCTCACCATAGCTGTCGAAGAAGAGTAGAGAAGGAAGTTTATGTTCAACCCCTCCCCGCCAGTCTCCTCCGTTATTCTGACATAGATGGATGATGGCATAGATGACCCCCTACCCAAACCCCCCAGGAGAACAGTTGACTTTCCAGCTGGGTCTTAGACAGGTCTGCATTTATGCCTCCTCTAGTCTTATTTCTGCTCTCAAATTTCAACCAAACAAATCACCTTTCCCATACTTAAGTCCTAACCTGAACAGGTGTCTCAAGATGAGGAAGGGGCAGTTTTTCTGGAACTATCATTTCCCCCTCCCCTTTTCCCTTTCCCTTCTATCGAGCTCGACATTCTGATGCCTCTCAAGCTTCCCCTCCATGCTTGGCTGGAACCCCTGCACAAACTCTTCCAATGCCATTTTGGAAGAGGGATAACAAAAATACATTCTGGAGTGATTCGTGTTAAATTTACAAAGACCAGTAGAAGAATAAGGCAGAATAATTCCAAAGCCATGAGAAATCATTCTTTTATGTTAGGAAGAGAGAATGTATTCATATTTTTCTCCAAAAGTTTCTTTCGGAGTTGAGTTTTATAAAAAGGCATATTAGAATGTGTTATAGGTTCTGTGACTTGTTTATATTTCAGAAGAAAATTTTTTTTTTTTACCTTTTATCTTATTTTAAATGTTTGATTTTGAGTATTGAATAACATATCACTGCTGGTCAATTTAGTCTCACTAGAATCAAATAGGACTTTATGTGTGTACAATGCAAAAATAGTCGGCATGAGTGTGTAAGGAGATGAGCATGAGTTCCGATTGTTCGTATCTTGTTACATAGATAGTAAATATAGACCTTTGATGAAATAGACAGAATGTTAATTGTGAAAAAAAAACACAAAATGTGGAAATCAGAAGGTTTTCTTCTATTTTAAAAACAATTTTAAAGTAATGAGAGAGAAGAAATCAAGGAGAGTGGGTACTGCCTGATATATAAAGAAGAAATAAAAAGAAACAAATAAAATCAGTAAATTATGCAAAGGGATCTCTCAAAGAAAAAGAAGAAAAAGAAGAAACAATCTTTTGTAGACATTGGATTAATCTCTTAACTCTAATTCATAACATATGTGATTTGAATTTCTGTCTTGTTTAAAATGAGATAAAATACTACTTTGCAATTTTTTTTGTTGTCTAAGGGGTTTACACCAATTTTCATGTTGGTAACAATGAGTGTTAACAGCCCATTCATTCTAAAGACAGTGCTACATACATCCACAGGCCAAAACCAGTTTTATAATCTTTACTCACTGTTGTACCTTGTTTGAAAAAGAGCAGCAATGAAGAGATGAGAAAAGGGACCCTCAAGGGACTCCATATGTTTTCCATTGTCACATAGCTAATAAGCATTAAAGCCACTGTTTAATCTGGGCATGGGTTATTCTAAAGTTCATGCTCTGGCCACCACTCCAGCCTGACTCCTGAAAAAGGTTCTGAGTAAACCAAGAACCCGTTACTGAGAAAGGAGAGTTGAAAAATTGCAAGAAAATACCAGGACTAAGATTCTTATGATACGAATGGATTACAGAGGAATACCCGAGGGGAAGACTAGAGACTTTTAGTTGAGGACAGAATATCTGGTTCTTAAAGGGTTAATTAATTTGAGGTCCTAAATTTAGTGCATGTGCAATTTTCCCTGGAGCAAGTTCATAGACTGCATCAGTTTCTGAAAGATGCCTGATACTAAAAGCATTTAAATAATTTACATGATAAATGATCAGACATATAAGATAAAGACAATCAAAAGTAGAGCTAGAGGTTAACAGAAAAGAAGGAGGGCAAATAGAAATAAAAGTAAGAGAAAAAAAAGAAGAAAAAGGAGCAGAGCAGAACAGCTCTGCTACCCTTCTCTGCACTTCCCCCACCTTTACTTTGCGAATAATTTTATTGGCTGCAGAGGATCGAATGCTGGCCTTGAAATTCAAATAACTAATACCAACAGGTGCAAGAAAAAAGAAAAATGCAAGGTCCCTCTTTCCTCTGTCTTATAGACCTAAGGATAGGGCTGGGAAGTTAGAAAAGGCACTCTACCCTTGGAGAGAGTGTTGACACTGTTTTTAAGACTGGGACTGAGTTAAAATATCAACAGACATAACTGAACTGAGCTACAACCAGAGTTGAGTAGATAATCAGAAATCAAAAAAGGATTCTGACTCGACAATAAATGATGTAGCTTATCAAAGATATAGTATATTACATATACTATAATATGTTGTAGTACATACAGTTATATAGTTATTACAACACATATTCATTTTAGATTTAAGGGAAATTTTGGGTTTCCTATCATGGTTAATGGTAGAGATATTAATGAAAAAGTGAATTATCAAACCAGGTAACAGAGCAAGTGCTGGGTTCTTTCTCCAGGTCAACTGCCGACTGTCTCATTTTACCTCATTTACTATTTCTAAGCCATTAAGTTTCCAAATATCTTTCTTTCACCCACAGAAAGTTTTTTCTCTCATTTACACAAATTCGAGTGTGATAAAATTAGTTATAAAGATAGGAGTTGATTTTAGGAGGTCGGTATTCTAATAAAACTCAGATCTATAGAACTGGAGACTACTAACATATTTTAAATGAACATAAGACACTCAGATACACTGATGTATGAATACAAAATAAGGGTTTTAGTTGTATTAGTCTGAATAAGATTAAATTGTGTGGCAGCAACTTAGTTTTAGTTTATGCTGCACATCCATTGGAAGTTGACAGGAGTTTTGCTCTACAGACCACTAGAGACTCAAGCTGACATTGGCTCCCCTATCTTGTGACATTGCCATCTCAGCACATGGTACTAAAGGCACAATGTGAAGGAATTGGCTAAATTCTATTCACAATCCAGTGGCCAGAACTGGTCACATGGCCCCAACCTAACAACAAGGCCCTTTGATGAAGAAGAGCACCTGGGATGTCAGTGTTAACATCAATTTAGAAATATGATTAATAAAATTTTTCTTAAAAAGCCCTGATAGGAAGGGAGCTGCAGTGTCAGGTTATACAGAGTTGAGCTTTAATGTAAGAATTCTCATTATATAAGTTTTCAAATTTTAATGAGTACCAGATCATATTCCTGATGCCTGTACCTAGAGATTTTAATCTAGTAAACTCAAGGTACAGGAATTTGGATTTTAAGAAGCATCTTTAAGGGTTTTCATGTAAGTGGCCTTCAAGGTTTGATAAACACAAGGTTATTGGTTTCTGCCTTCAAAACATGATATACATCAAGGAGAGAGAGAGAGAAAGAGAGAGAGAGAGACAGAGACAGAGACAGAGACAGAGAGACAGAGAGAGAGACAGAGAGACAGAGAGAGAGAGAGAGAGAGAGAGAGAGAGAGAGAGAGAGAGAGAGAGATAGAGAGAGAGAGAGAGATTGATTTTGAGGAAGGAGTAGAGGGCTAAGAAGCAGATAACTATTCTATTTCATTCATCTTCACAAGATGAAAGCTTTGGTAAAAATGGATCCCAAAACTTCAGAGGTGTGTGGAGAAAAAGAGCTGAAAATGAAAAAAGGTAAGAAGAAAGTCCATCATGAGAAGCTTGGAGGATGCACAAACCATGGCAGGGTACAGAAGAAGAGTGGAAATGAGGATAATGAACATCCCTGGGAGACCAACCATGTTGCTGGATATAGGGATTTATTTATCTGGGTCAGCATATGGTCTGGTGGAAAGAGAAAATGCTGAAAATGTTTCACAACATGGCAAAGGATGTTTTATTTAGAACCACTTAACTGAAACACTAAGACAATGCTGAGAAGGAGCAAAGTACAGTTGAATTCCTATCATTACTAAAAGTGTGATTAATTTACTAAAGAACTGACCAGAGATGTGCACAAATATGCACAAAGTTTTTGCTGTATTTTTATAATAATGAAAAATTGGAAATCACCTAAATGTTTGCCAGTTGGAGATTAGTTAAGTACGTTTGTTTTCCTCCATGTGATTAAGATGCTATGTAACCATTAAAAGTGCTTTTGGGGCATCTGGGAAATACAGCGATATATTAGTAGGTTTACAGAAATCTTCCAACTGGAATGAATAAAACAAGATGCACCAAAGAAAATGTCATCCAACAAGGAATCTAGGAAAATTTCCCAACCTCATACCACAGACTTCAAGAAATACAAATACAAATACAAAACATCTGATACATCCAAAGATAAAACAATTGAGCCTAAATCGATGTACAATTCTGGGAATCAACCCACAACTCCTTTATTGGAGTGAGCTATACCATGTGGTAAGAAGAGGTAGAATTCTGAAAAAATCCCACAAACAAATAATTTTCACTTTGAAGAGACTGGGGAATGAGGGCCTGAGTTGGCAAGAAAGAAGATCTGGAATGTTCCACTCAGGACTCTTTTCCTTACTGTCAAGCCAAACATCAGTCGAAGGCCCTTGTGATGGGAGAAAGTCCAGAAATAACCTTCTAGCTGCAATGGTCTCTGAGAGCCGGCAGCGTGCACAGAGCAAGCTGGGCGGAGGACGTGGGCCACACCAGGCAAGGTGTTTACACTGTGTGATTGAGTCCTGACTCAAGTTTGGATCAGCCAGAGAGGGGAGACAAACCCAAATCTCCAGACGCACCATCACCGGTGGTACAGGACAGGCTCTCTATTCATTGGACAGGGGCTCTAGTCAAGGGTTTCAACGAAATCAAAAACGAGTATGAAACTAGTCCCAAGGTTTGACAGCTCACCCCTCCACTCTTCTCAGGCAGCTTTGGGACCAACAGATATAAATGATGCCGACACAACCCCCGGCTCACTCGCATCTCATAGGGAAGATGCAAATCGTGCTCAGGTAAACATGGAGATTAGCAAAAAGATCACGTGGATAGTATTTGGGGGTATGGTACTGACGCTATTTTAAAAATGACTAAGCAAGAAGGAACCCAGCTTGGGTCTATGCAATAATTCTGCCTCCGCCACCTAAAAAAGAAGGCAAGAGGAGGAAAACATCTAAAATATGTAAGAAGAAGATAGCTCGCTTTGAAAGAAAATTTCAGAAAATTGCTTCTACTGTTAAGTAAGAAGAAACATGATCAAAAGATTGGAGAGGACTGCAGACGTCCAGAGACTCAGGACCTAAAAATGCATGCAGTAGCTGGAAGACTCCTCATTGCCTCTCTTTAGGAAGGGGCTGAGTACACTTTATGAAGTTGTGAATATTGTTTAAAATTGCTAGAATGGAAAGGGTAGCCAGAGGGGTGTGCTGAAGTGAACGCTGATTGCTTATCTAACCAGACACCCTCCTTCCCTCCTTCCTGACAGAATTCCTACTGGGTTGAGGTGTTCACTCCTCCTCCACATAGCCATGCACTTCAGAACAAGCTAATCCCATCTCTGGGCTCTGTATAGTGATCAGTCCCAGTTCATCAGAGAACAGGATTGCCCTGGTGACTGTTATTGGTCAGGGAGGGCACATGACACACGTCGATGCAGTTAGGCTGAAAGAATAAGCAGGGGTCATGAAGAAGGGACTGTGCAGCTTTGATTGCCACTACAAGCCATCTTGTGACCATGAGAGCCAGCTTGTAGATGAGACCACCTAAAATAGCAGAGTAGAGAGAACCTGGGACCTTTGGGATACTGTTGAGCCCACCCTACCTCTGTTGTTTAGCTCTTTGTGCCAATTGAAGTAATGGTTTCCTAACTTAAACGGATTTTTTTTTTCTTTTCTATACACTTCCATATTGCTTTCATTACTTTCACATTTAGCGGTTATTCTTTTTACAATTAGGAAAAAAGTTTAAATTTTGACAAGTTAATACAGAGGGATTCTTAAAGGTATTGAAAAGCATTTAAGATGTATTAAATTTGAAAGTAGGTTATAGTTTTGAATGAGATGATTTTAATTTTATTTTAAAATGTATACATAGCACTATATACGCGTAGGAAAAATACGAAGAAATGCCTGCCGAAATAATATCAATTACTTTTGAGTGGTCAGATTATATTTAATATTTTTCTTTTTTCTGTGTCATATTTTTTTGACATGTATGATGAACATGGAATGACTTACATAAAGATTTAAAAGATAAATAAAATTTTAAATGAATATTGAAGCACTTTGACTTGGCTAAAAATACTTTCAGCTTTTCCCTCTCAGATTTGAGTTTATAATATTTTGTAGCTATTAAAATGAAAGGAAAAAAAGAACTGGAGGCACCTCCTCTTCTCCCAACCCCAGCGTTAAGTACAGACCCCACCATTTTGCCAGATTCAGGAACAGCTGGTCCCCCACGACTCTTCCACATAGACCACTGGAAACATTTCCTCTTTCTTCTCAAGGGGGTAA
Organism: Rousettus aegyptiacus; assembly: GCF_014176215.1. NCBI lineage: Eukaryota > Metazoa > Chordata > Mammalia > Chiroptera > Pteropodidae > Rousettus > Rousettus aegyptiacus. Next base: position 81,316,040 of record NW_023416285.1, read on the forward strand.
ACCTTCCTAACATTGTTAGTTTTAGGGTCTTACCTGATATCAGTTTGCAGCAAATCCAGTGCCTGGTCATATTATAATCATCAACCCAAATAAAAGAGGGCTTTCCATGCCCTGTCAATGAATGCTTGATCCAAAAGCGTGATAGGAAATTTGCCTTTAGCATCTTGCTCTCTCCATTTTAGTATTCCTCACTTTTTAAAAAAAAAATTCTCATCCTTATTATATACAGTATTGCAGGAAAACTCACCCAGGCTGCATTTAGGGATTCTTGTGGGATTTATAATAGTAATAATAATGATCGTACAGTCTGCTCTCTGTATCCATGGATTCAACCGATGGATTGAAAATGTTAGAGAAAAAATTTACATTGTTCCTGACGTGTACTATGTAGTTAGACCAAAGTAGTATGTCTGTACTAAACACGTAAAGGGATTTTTCTCTTGTCTTTCCCTAAACAATATAGTATAACAACTACTTACATAGCGTTTACATTGTATTAGGTATTATAAGTAATCTGGAGATCATTTCAAGTATATGGGAAGGTGTATTTAGGTTATATGCAAATACTACACCATTTTATATAAGGGACTTGATCATCCTCGAATTTTGGTATCTGTTGGGGAGGGGAGGTCCTGGAACTAATCCCCCTTGAATACTAAGGGATGACTGTAATATTTATTGACTACTCACTATGTATGTACTAAGCTCTGTTTTAAGGACTTTCCATATTGTTATGTTGTAGGAACTATAATTTGTCTATTTTACAGAAGAAACTTGAGTCATAGAAAGATTAAACGGTTGTTCAAGGTCAAAGTACACACTGGCCCTATAGACTAATGATAAACCCTAGGATGGAATTTGGAGCAGGTCACTCCAGGACATGAGAAAACTGGTGTGTAGAGATGAGGGAAATTTCTCAGAAATCATGGATTTAGAAGTTATAGTGGACCAAGATGAGGCTGTATTTGAAAAAATGCTATAGTTTCTGAATCTATGCAGGATAGCCAGCAAAAGGAAGAAATTCAGTGGTAAGAAGAGAATTTAAAAGCCCTTCTGTGAATTCCTAAGTGACCTGAACTTCGACCTGGAAAGAGACAGGTTTTGTAGCTTGTAACTTGTAGCTCCGCATCATGGACCCCAGCTCTGACCACCGAGGTAGAGGACCCTGGGTTGCAGGCAGACCAGCCTCCCTCGAATTTGCCTTTGAATTCCTGAAGCCACTGTGCTTGGGAAGAGGAGTCCAGTTTCCGCTACCAGAGGGAAAAAACATTCCCCATCCCAAAGGGGATGAGATTTTTGTTTTGTTTTGCTTTTGAGACAATTTCTAAAAGTTTGTGGAAGAACAAATGCCTTCTCTGCTTCTGATTTTGTCAATGGGAAATGGAACATTTGGCAATGGACTGTCATACAGAAGCTAAGGTGGATGTGAGGCCTTTGCAAACTGGAAGGGACCCTGAAAACTGCAAGAATCTCAAGGGGTTGAGCAAAAGGGGCTTGGCCTGTCCTCCTTCCCTGACCATGGCCCATTGCGCTATAAGGAGGGGGAGAAAGCATGGCTGGGCTTGCAGGAATCAACCTGTGTTACATGCTCTCTTTAAGGAAAGGCAGACGCCCCCGACGGGAATATAACAACCCCTAGGAAAGTGAGGAGGTCTGAGAGGCAGTGGAGCTGGACGGTTGGCAGCCTAGAGAGCCCCCCTTGCAGCGTAGTTGGGAGCAGTGGAGGGAGCCGGGGCACATGGGCCTGGGGCTGCCTCAGTGTCCCTTGCAACAGGACCAGCTAAGCATTTTCTGCGTGACTGAGGGCAGTGTGCATGCAGCACAGAGAGCCAGAGGACAGCTCAAGGGCTGTACTGGAGCCAGGGACTGTCTCAGAGGACTGGGGATGCCTCACAGGGGGCCAACCAGATCAGGCTTCTCTTCCCATGGATGTTGCAAGCCTCCCCCTCCCCCCGCCGTCTCCACCGCATTCCCAGAGTTCAGCTGCAGCCCCTGGAAAGGGTGAGGGGAAACCTGAACCGTTGAGAAATCATAATCTGAATTGGCTAAGATTTCATTTTTCCCACCCTGCAGAATTGAGTGATGATGAGTGGTGATGGTCTGAGATTAAAAAAAAAAAAAATCACTGTTATAAAAAAATGAAATAAAGTTACACTTCTTATACATCTGAGGCCTCAGTAATTGGTACCTATTTTCTTTATTTGAGGAAGTTTACGAATATGGGCCCTTCTATACCATTAAAGAGTCACCTGTTATCCTAGAAGAAACTGGGACAGCATCATGATCTGGAAGGCTGATGAGAAGTGCCCTGGCTTCAAGCAAGTGGTGTTTTTCTTGAGTAGGGTACAAGGGGTGTGAGAGTCTTGGCTCTATCTGAATGAAGACTGCTAGTTTCTGTGGAGAAGGGTTTTTATTAGTGTTTTGATTGTCGTCTGCAGGTAAGAAACAAAAAGAAAAGACAAGTGTCTGCTTTAAGAAAATTTTCAATTAGAGTTGACATTTCATATTATATTAATTTCAGGTGTACACCAGGGTAGCTAGACATTTATATAATTTACGAAGTGATTCCCTTGGTTAGTCTAATACCCACCTGGCAACATACATACTTATTACAATATTATTATCATTATTTTCTTTCTTTTTTTAAAATTTGTTTTTACAATGTTATTGACTGGATTCCCCAGAAGTGTCTGCTTTTGAGAGAGGCTTTGAGAGAATGTGGTTCAAGGGCTGTTGGCAGAGATGCTGGTGATCTCATGCAAGGTCAGCAGACGGGCCCCCTTTGGGCCTCCTCGTAGGTATCCAACTAGAGTGAGGAGCTGGGAAAGAAGAATATGGTAGCAGGAGGACTTGGCCATGGAGGTCACAAAAGAAAAGGCTTTGAGGACTTCCAGATATAAATGGAAAATGCTGAGATCTGGAAATGTGTATTACATATAGTGGCTGTGAAGAGCTCTATGATATGCAGGTGTAAGAATATTCCATTTCTTTTCCATGTGTAATCAAATCTGGCTTAATGCTCATTGGCTTGGCTAACCAGCTATCCCAGTCAGTTGTTTTTAGAAGGCTGTATCTCCAGGTGAAAGTGCTTCTCCTTTCAAAATCGCCCAAACAGAATCTTGAGTATAGGGAGCAAATGGTTTGGGATATGTCTGTAAGAATAATTTCGAGAAGTCCCCTCCACCACCATTTCCATGCTTTGGGTTCGTGGCCAAGTGAGAACAACAACACTGGCGAGAGCATATGCTGTATCCCTGCAAGGTGTTTCTCCAGCTGGCATGGGAACTGGCTGCCAAGGGACCATTCTTCTGTTCTACTGAGCTACCTGCTTCTGGTGTTGGATGCATAATAGCATTAGGGACTCTCATGGGCATTAGCCTGTAAAATGAGTTCCTTGGTCGAAGTGACATTGTGTGGGAGACCATGGGGGAGTATAAGCTGTCCAGCAAGTCCACAGAGAGAATGCTGGCAGCAGTGTGATGACAGCCAGGGAAACCAAGTCTAAACTTGGAAAAAGCTCCTGCTCCAAAGAGAACAATCAGGGCCCCCTCCCTGATGGAAGAGGTCCAATCTAATCAGTCTGCCACCTGGTAGCCGGCTCCTCCCCCAGAATTCCTCGCTGTCCTCAAAGGCACTGCCAATCAATCATTCAAGCCAATTGCCTAGGAGTCCTCTGTCATGTTTCCCTTTCCTTCACAGGATTTACTATGGAATGATCCGACAGTAAGTGATATAAACATGAGAAACACATTTGAGGATGGAATGTGGTTTACTGGAAAAAGCTTTGATTTGGAGCCCAGAAGATACAGGGGCAAACCCCACTCTGTAGCTTGTTAATGTGTCATGGCCCGAAGCCAGCTTTCGGCTTCTCTGAACCTGTTCATTCACTGGGAAAATGAGGGTCATGGGACCTATCCTGAAGTGTTGTCAGGAGAATTAAGTAACAAATGTATGAAGAGCACCTTACACAGGGCCTGGGCACAGTAGGTGCCCATTAGTTTTGGCTCTCTTTCCCCGCTTCCATGGATTCTTGTCAGGTTGGATTTAGAGAGAGGCCAGACAAAATGAAAGCAGACTGGAGGAAAATGTTGAGTGAAAGTAAGGACAAGGCTGAAGAGTAAGAGGTGAATATATGGAATGGGAAAGAGAAACAATTACTTCAAAGCATATCACATAAGCAGAAAGAAGTGCTATTGTGAGAAGGCTGCCCAACAAAAGGGCAGACCAGGCTGCCACCCTGCCAGAACTATCCCACTGCAAAAACAACCCCCTTCATGGGCCAACTATGGGCCATGCCTGGTCGCCTTACAAAGCCACCATTTTTCATGCTGCAGCAAACGGAATTTTTCATAATGGCCATGTCATCATCACAATGGCCACATAAATGGGGAAAAGGGGGAAAAAGATTGTTTATGAACGTAGAATATTTCTTTAAAATTTATATTAATTAAGGAAGTCCAATGTCATTTAGAAATCAAGCTACATGGGCTGCACAGTTCACTCAGTTCGGGATTATATTGTTTGCATTTTCTCGGCAATTACGTGTTGATATGCCTCCAACGATCTGGTTGAGAATCAGCATTTGGATACAAAATTGGTTGATTCAAGGAACTGTTAGGTCAATAATTAACTCTATATTGCTAATTCAGATCCGAATCTGAAAAGTCAGTAAGTAAAAAATTTTAGGTGATCAACAGCAGTTCTGTGGAAAACTAGCTTTTGCCTCCTTCGATCTTCCAGACCTATCATTCTAAGTGACTTTAGAGTTGCCTAGGTGTCCTCATGTGGAGGAACTGTATACCTAAGCATTCATTTTGGAATTTAAAGATCTTTATATAAGCTATCTGTGCTTGTCTATGTAAAAAATACATACTTCCGTCCACTAAAAAGCAAAAGTGCTTCTCCCTCCTTTTTCGTCTCTTCCTGGAAGAAACCACTTCTAACGATGTGGCATGTTATATACTGACAGTTGTTTTGGCGACTATACTTTTCATAAACATATTACTCAACAAACTAATTTTTAAAAAAAGTTTAACTATTACAAGGAATGCTGTGATAAACATTCTTATACATATATTTTTGGATATTTTTGCTAATGTTTTTATAGGAGAGGAGAAGTGTGAATGAGGGATTGTGCAGGATATACACATAGAATTATGACTGGCCTAACTGGCCTCCAGAAGGTGTACCAATTTACACGCCAGCCAACTGTGTACATGACGATTCATTTCTCCACTTTTGCCCCTACTGCATTTTATAATTAAGAAAAAAATTTTCAACTTACAGGTGAATATGATTGATCTTTGACACATTGAATTATAATAGAAAGAGTGCTTTACCCAAAGATCCATATGTTATACATATATTATATAACACAAATATATACATATATATTTATTATTTTAAATTTTAATAGAATGTTCTCATCTTTATCTAACATCAACATTTATGAAACTCTTGTCTTTTCTTACCATAATGCTTTTATGTGCTTGTGTGCCTTTTGAACCTAGGGTATACAAGAATAAATTTTCCTTTTCTTGATTTGCTTCCTTTTAAATTAAGTAGTCAGGGGAAGTTTAGTTGCTACAAGCCTTCAAAGTCCTGCCATTAGAATAAGAAATATGTTGGTATTCTCTACCCTTCTCAGTACATTTTCTCAGTACCTACCTTTCTAAAACTTGTCTGTATGAGATTGTGATCCGAGCAGGTCCTGGTTGCAAAGGGTTTCATCTCTATCACAGAATAAAATTTTATAGAAATAACTTGGAAACATTAGGAGTGAGTTAAATGAGTGTTCAAAATTACATTTAGCCCTTTCTAAGTAGCTGTTGCTACTCAGGTTCTGTGTGAACATTGGCAAATGTATGGAAAGGGCCTCTTGTCAGCTTTGCGGGGTCCACTTGTTTTATCTGCTGTCTTTTTCGCCCTCTGCTGGTTGTTCCGATGAAGGACATGCATGGTTAGAACTACTTTCTCTGAGATTTTCGTTTGTTTTTGTTTTGGGAAATAAAAAATCCTTAATTATAAAAATGTTAAAAGAAGTCATGTGAGTTTTAATGGATTAGATTAATTTGAATTACTGTGAGTGTTTTTGGGTAGAAGAAAACCAGCTTGACTTCTTTTTATGTCTTACTGTTCAGTTCTTCAACTATGGATTTTCTCATGTGTATAATTGTAGTTACATTATATGTTTAAGGAGTAGAATGTATATAAATATATATGTCCTGAAACTCTGTTAGTCCCAGAACCCCAGAGCTAAAAGCACAATACAACAACAACAAAAGGACAATACAACAACAAAAACCCAACAACAAGCACCACCCACAGAAGTAGATACCTTCCTACTTATTACCAGACCCATTAATTCGACACAATGTAACAATGCTCTCAGAGTCTTAAAAGGCTCCATTTTACTTATAAGTTCTATGCTGTACTTACTCTAAGAAATTCTCAAAGCTTGGGGGCATTATAATGACAACAATTCATTTGAGAGCCAGCTACTTTCAAGTGACCTGGTCTGCCTGGAAGATGTACGCAGGACAGCAAAGCACAAATAAAGGAGGTGATATTCCCTGTCGCTAGCCTCCACTCGTCACAGATACTATTTTTCTTGGTCTGGCATCCTTTTGCTCTCTTGGTATACCACCACTATAACTTTGGGAAACTGCCCTTTATCCTCTATGTGATCCAAACCTGGCCACTTCTTCTTCGGGATTTTGTGGGTTAATACTGGGAAAGATAAGCTATCACCTTCCTCTAAGGTCACGAACTTGGGAATATGGAAACCTGAACTGTCTGTGATGCTTTTCTCCCCCACTGCCCCTGGCTATTCATGGTGGACACCCAGGAGAGCAGACATGGAGAAAAGTAGATGGAATTGAAATATATTTGGAAGCAGAATTTGCTGAAGGATTTAATTGGAGACAAGAGATAGCAAAAGGGAAGAGTCCAGAATAATTTCTAGATTTCTAGTTTTGGTTTCTGCTTGAATATGTTGCCCATTTGTTAATATAGGGAAAGAACCAAGAGTGAAATTGGAGATGAAACTGGAACTTTGAGGTGACAACAGGGAGTTCTATTTTGGACATATAGACTTAGAGATGATCTGTGAGATAGCCAAGAGGAAATGTTAATTGTGCAGTTGGATATGTGACTTTGAAGCTAGGGGAGAAATTTGAACTGACAATTTAGGAGTTGTAATGTATGAATTGTATGGGAGGGAGTCGGAGTGGATGAGAATGTTTAGAGATGGAAGACACTGAGGAAAAGGAGGCCCAGGACCAAGTTTTGTGGAGGATCAGGTTTTAATGATTGAGTAGAGATGGAAAACTTAGCAAAGGGGGCTTGAAGGGTTAGTAACGCAGGAGAAAATAGTAGAACAAGAATACAGTATTGCAGAATTGGGGAGGAGTTTCAAAAAGAGGGTGGTAGTCAACTAAGTCAAAGGCTATTGAGAATTAGAGTAATTTGATGTCAGAGACACGTTCTTTGGGTTTGGCAATATGGAGGGCTTTGGTGAAGGTGGCGAGTGTTTTTAGTAGAGTAATGTGTATGAAAACTAGTTTGGAGTGGGTTAAAAAAGAAAGGTAGATGACATTGTGAGTTCATGGTAAACTCCTTTCCCTGACTCCCTTACATTCACACACACACGAACACACCACGGTACAAATACATAGCTTTGACTGATGAAGTACTCAACAAATATTTGAAAGACTGTATAGTATCCTCCAGAAAAACTCATCCCTTGGGTATTTGACTCCTAAACCATCAGAGCCCAAAATGATAATATAGAAGGTAGGGAATATATTATATATATTAGGGTACACAAATATTCAGTGTAAAATGGGAGGCGCTACTCTCACTTTCACCTCTTAATTCTTTAATTCACATAGAGTCGATTGTTCAGGGTACATGTTTTTCAGGGTAGTTATTCTGCGAAGTCGTCACTACCACTGAATTAGCTAACACTGAACTCCAAGAGGAAATGCAGGGTTAGGTTCCCACGAGCTTATCGTTACTGTATTTTCATAAATCAAAACCCCACTCACTTGGAATGCAAGCCAGTCTCATTGGCTTCGAGAACTTGCTCTCGCGCGTAACTCTTTTCCTACACAGCACGTAGCAGGCATTTAAAAAATTCGTGCACAGACTCCCGATCTGAACTGTGTCGCCCACAAGTTTCACATTTTTCATGCCGGATCACCCTTTGAAATATGTGAGCGAGCCCCAGCGCGCAGGAGTTTAACGGTTTCCTGACCCCGGGTAAATACGACGGAAAATTTCTTCGGCTTTCAGCCTCCTGACAGTGTACCCTATGTGTCCTTTTTCTTCCTTCACCGTCTCTGAATCCACAAATTTAGACCCCTTTTCCATCTTTTCCGTAGGTTCGTCACACACTGTAGATGCCGCGTTAGCACTTAGTGGCCTGGCATACAGATCAGTGAAATTTCCTCTTTTTGTGGATGTGCCGCATTGTCGAACCCTTAACGTTGAAAGCATGGGCACAGCTCTGTGACTCGTGCCTGAGCAAGGCTTGTTTGTCACCTGGGTTTGCTCCTTAAGGCATGTCGCAGCTTTTTTGAGCTTGGCGACACCAAACAGAGCTTCAGAACTGCGCCTGGGGACCATTTCAAACAGCGAAAACACAAAAAGCAGAAATATGAAAAACAAGGTGGCACTAAATAGGCTACGAAACAATATAATTGTATTGCTGTATATAATCATTATTAAATAATCCAAACTTATTAACAATTTATAAATAATCCAAACTTATTAAAAATGTGTACCCTGAAAAATAGACTGTATGGGAATTAGAGAATTAAGAGGTGAAAGTAAGAGTAGCACCTCCAATTTTATAGCGAATATTTTTATACCTTAATATATACATTATATTACATTGTTAACTGCATATAATGTAATGCACATTGTTAACTGCATATAATGTAATGCACAGCAACATATTATTGACATAGATTAGCCAATGTAAATATATGAATATGTTATAATTATTTCAATAATCATATTGATGAATGTAATGGACATTAATATTACTGAATTAAAAAGAAAAAGGACTACCACCCAATTAAGAACAGGCGACGGATATGTACATATACGCAATTCACAGGAAAGGACATATAAGAGGCCAATGATCATGTAAAAATATTATCAGTGTTACAATCAAGAAATGCTAAGAAAGCAAAAAAACACAGTTTTTCCTTTATCAGACTGACAAACATTTGAGTTTAATAATATCAAGTGTGATGAGATCTATGAAAAAATATAGGGTGCTTGACTAACAGAAAACTGGAGAGAGTCAATATAGCTCATTGTCCCTATGGGCAACACAAATGGGCAAGAATGGATGAGCATGTGGTTGAAAGCGGTTGCCCCCAAATAAATCATAATTCCTTTTCCAGTTACTGGACCAAATCCAGTTTTCAGACCCATAATCTGCTGACTAAAGAGTTAGCCAGGTCCCCAGAAGGAAGGACTTCACCACATTATGGCAGGTATACACTGAATGACTACCAGGTCCTTCCACAAAGCAACCTGTGGCTGCTTACTTAGGTGGCTGTGCAGTGGGCAAAGGGGAATACCCAGATATTCCACAGGCTATTGAACGCAAGGTCTGAGCTGATACTGATCTGGGACCCAGAGCCTCATCATAGTCCCCTGTTAGAGTGAGGACATACAGAGACCAGGGAATAAGTGGCAGGTCGCTGGTCACCGGCAGGCCCACCCAGTGATTATTTCCCTGGTCTTCAAAATGTATAGTAAGGATTGACATAGCCAGCAGTTAGGGCAAGCCCCACATTGCATTCTTGGCCTGTGCAGTAATAACTACTGTAGTAGGGAAGGTCACGTGCAAGTCTCTGAAATGTATCAACCCCTGGTCAAGATGACAAAATGAAAGCAATATAGCATTCTGTGGAGGATGGAAGAAATTAGTACCTCCTTAAGAATCTTAAACATATGGCTGTGGTGGTTCCTATCATATCTTCTTAATTTACTGGGTTAGCCCCAGCACAACTTAGATGGATCCTGGAGAATGGCCACAGACTGTGACAAGCTCAGCCAAATAGCCCCAACTGCAGCTGCCGTGCTGTACATAGTATCTTTGCTAGAAAAGAGTAATATGGTCTCAGGTACATGTTATGCAGCCATCGATTTGGCAAAATCAGAAAAGAGGATGAGAAACAGTTTGTAATTACATGGACTAGAAAATATACATTTACGGTTTTTCCCTGGGGATAATTTAACTCACCCACTGATTGTCATAATGTAATCAGAAGCTATCTGGATCACCTGGACATCTTGTAGAACATATAACCCATCTATTATACTGATATCATCTGCTGCTTGGACAGGATGAACAAGAGGTGCTCGTAGTAGTAGGAGGCCTTGGTAAGTCACAAGTGCTCCATAGAGTAGGAGATTATCTTTATGAAGATTCAAGGACATCACTTTGGTAAAGATTTTGGGGGTCCAGGGGTCAGGATGTACGAGGACATTTCTTCCAGATTAAAAGGCAAATTGCTGCATCTGGCATCTCTTATCAAAAAAGGAGAAAGTATCCACTTTACATAGAAAGAAAAGGAGCATAAGGTGAGAATTTATATGAAATCATGAGGTATGATAAATAGCCTGATCGGCTGGTAAAGAATCTGAAAGAAAGGGACTGAGAGACAGGGTATAGGAGGTTTGGAATAGAGGCATGTGACAGGACATTTAAGATGGGCACAATGAATTTTTTTGTGTCCTTACAGCCCCTCCCATCAAGAGGTGGAGTCTATCTCTCCACCTCTTAAATTGGGTTAGGCCATGGGATTCTGGCCAATAGGAAAACAGTAAAAAGGTGCAAGAATAGGCTTTTGAAGTACCTGGGCATTGGGGCTTGCTCTCTCTTTCTTCTGGAAACTCTTCTGCCATTATGGGAAAAGCCTGGCTACCCTCTTGGAGGATGAGAGTACATGCAGAGAGCTTCCGCCAGCCCAGCTTTCCTCACCAAGGTCCTACTGTGGGAGCGAGCGCTGCTGGCAGGAAATGAGCAGAGGCAAGCCGTCCTAGCTGAGGCCCACTCACATCACCAACCCAGAGAATCAAGAGCAAATAAATGTTCAGCATTTGAAACCACTAGTTTTGGGGTAGTTTTTCATGCAGCAAATCTAACTGATAATGTAGCTTTCTAGGCTTCGCTCAATAGGATTTAAAAGAACTCTTTTGGCAAAGATTGGCTTCAGAGATTTGCTTCTGATTCAGAAAAGTCAGATGTGAGATTCAGAATTGATTAATGCCTTTCCTCTAGCATACCTGCTTCCCTTTCTTAGGTCATTATGCATCAGCCTTAGGGGTGGACGTCTACAAGGGAATGTGATTTAAGGAAGAGATTTAAAGAAAAACACATTAGCTTAATATTTTTCTAATATTATTCCTATTACTGAAGTGGGCAAGAAGCTAGTTAAACAGTTACTCTTATGCACTGCTAGTGGTTGAATAGATTATAACGGACATTTTTGGAAGGCAAATTGGCAGCATCAACAAAAAATTAACATGAATCTACTGTTTGAGCAATTCCACTTCTCTGTATCAGTTCTAGATATGAAGAAACATGTGTGTGTAAACAGGCAAGCACAAAGTTGTTAATGGCAACATTTTAATGGCAAAAAAATCAAAAACAGAAAAATAGCACTGCATATGATGCTCTGTCTATATTGTGGAACATTTTGTAATAGTTAAAAAGAATGAGGTAAATCTATTTGTACTGGCTAGGGAATGTCTCCAAGATATATTCCTAAGTGAATACATCCGTTAAGAAAATGCTAACTTCTACTACAGGTAAACACGGAAAAGTCAGTGGCTTAACAATGGAAGTTTAATTTTTTTCCTTATATAAATCACAGTGAACAGCAAAGGAGAGGGTGGATCTGCTCCACGCAGCCCTTCGGGACCTCAGAGTGACAGAGGCTCTCTCATCTTTCACCCACAGTTTCTAAGGTTGCCTAGCCAATGGATGTAGGGAAACTGAGGGATTCTGAGGGATTTTTTATGAGCCAGTCCTAGAAGTGACATTCATCACTTCTGTCCATATTTCACTGGCCAAATTTATCACGTGGCCAAATCTAATGTGCAAGGTAGCTGGGAAATGTAATGTAGTTGCGAAGAAGGAGAAAGAAGAATGAATTTAATGAACAGTTGGTGCCACAAACAGAATTAATTTCCGCACATTTACCCCAGATTTCCACAGATGCGTATGTCAAAATCTATGCTGCTTTCAGAGTGTCGTCTCTCCTCCTGTGAGTACAGTGTTTGTACTTGCCCTCCAGAGTTTAAAGGGATCTGATTCTAGTTATGGGTCTAGAGGTCACAGGTAGAGCAAGGGTGGGTTTCGAGGATAATGTGGCATCTCCTTGTGAGAAAACCATCTCAGATGAGGACTCTGCAGCCTTCACGCTCAGGAAAGGGACTGCTTTGTCACAAGGGGGTTTCACCCTATTCAGATTCTTCGTTATCACTAGGGTCCCATTCTTTCCAAATCAGTTCTCTAATTTTAGTATGAAAAAAGACCCAGAGAAGCTGTGAATTAAATGTAGGTTGTCATTCTGCAGATTCCAACACTGGACCTCGCTTTCACATTTACTGGCCTGCCAGCTACAAGAGACTAGAGGCTTAGGGTGGTTGCAAAAGCTCTTTGGTCCTCTGACCAAGGCACTAGCTGACAATCCCAGCTGAGCTGGCCATTTCCTCACCTGTACTCTGCAGGGCGGTCAAAGCAACCAGCCCCCTCGCAATCCTCTCAGTTGTCACTTTTGTCACCCTGTTGTATTGCAGCTGCCACTTGGTCTTCCAAGGACTCCTTTTTAATATGCTCTTCTTTCCAAACAACTCTAGGTGACGATTTTTAAAAAGTTCTTGTTACTCGAAGCCATCAGTATTCCATTTTCCACAAGCCTTTGAATCTAACCAATGAAATACCTAATCCTTGAGCAGCACCTTTGTAGGACTATTTGCTGAAACCATTTCTGGACGAAATACTCTAGTGGTCAGCGTTTAGTCAGGAAAGCAGGTCATTTAGGTAACTTAAACTGGAAAACATTTAAGTCATGGGATTTGGGGCTCATACAACTGTTGAACGGACTGCAGAAGCCGATAGGAAGAACAGCACTAGCACTTGGGAAATCAGGAAGTTCAGGAATCACAGGACAATGCCAGTGACAATCTCAGCCTTCTGCAACCCCCAAGCGGATGATTCATAGGGGGGTGTCCAGAAAATACGTCCTTTCTAGGAACAGTGGTTGCCATCTGCAGGAGCTGCTAACTTGCCCGTTTCTAAAGCAGTGATGGCCTCTGCTTCTCCTCCACTTTCTGAATCACACATAAGGACTGGATATTAATAGAAACATGCTGGCGAGGGAGCCTGGGAAGTATCCTCTCCAGAATGCCAGCCCTGCAATGCAGGGGAGAGCAGAGAAAGAGGCAGAGATGGCGCCAAGATAACAACAGTCAATCCATGAAAAACGAACAAACAAAAAACAAAGCAAACAAATTTAAAAAAAAATACAGCCGTGGAGCAATATGCAGGGAATAATGCCATTTATGGGAGAATAAAAACCTTCACAAAATAAATCTAGATTATATCGCTGAATAATACACAGTCAGAGGAGAGTCCTAGAAGGAAACACCAAACTGGTCACTAGTGAATATTTTGTTGCTGGTTGGTATGAGGATAACCATAGGCAGACGAGCTTTATTTAAAATTTTGGAATTTTTTTTTACAGTGAGAATATGTATTCAGACAAGTGAAATCAAGTGGTAAAAAGATGGAGGAGTATAAGGTAAAAATTTGAGAGGGATTGGGTTAAGAAAATTTTAATCTTTTTTAAAGGATACAGAATCTTATACATATTTATAGACTAAAGGAAGGAGCCAAAGATTCCAAAGAGGCTGGATGTAAAGAGAGGGGATGACTGGTGGAGCAAGGTCTTGGTGGCGTCTGGAGAGAATGGCCTCTGTTTCAAGGTGGGGGTCATAGCCCTGGAGACAGGATAGAGGGGCAAGAGCAGGTGCTGTAGCAGGCAAACTAGGAGGAAAAGGGGAAGAAAGCTAAGAGAAATTGGACTTGACCCATAATTTCTCAGTGGAGCGTAAGGCAAGACCTCGACAAGAGAGTGAATGGGGCAGTGGGGAGTTATGGACTATTGGAGTGACTCTTTGGAGTGGCGGTGTCACCTGGCCCGGAATCTGTTGAGGGAGCTGAAGTGCGCTGCGGCATGTGCCCATCCCAAGTCACTGGGTGGAGTCCTTTGAGCTGAGAGTTTCAGGCATGGTGCTTCTGAGAATTAGTACCTCTCCTATGACATCATTATTTAGAGTAGGGTTTCTCAACCTCAGTATTATTAGCATTTGAGGGTGGATAATTCTTTATCGTATGGGCTATCCTGTATATCGTAGGGCATTTAGCAGCATCCCTGGCCTCTACCCACTAGATGCCTATAGCACCTCCCTTCCCCCTCCCCCCACACACTAGTTATATAACCAAAAATACCTCTAGACATCTCCAAGTACCTCTGGGGGGAGGAGCAAAATCTCTTCTCATTGGGAGCCACTGAGTTTGAACTAAAGTTAGTGACCACATGTCAAGGCTACTTCTCGGGAATGTACAAGTTTAGAATGGTCTGCCTCCATGGAGGGTGGGAGAGCCTGTGGCATTTGGGCCAGGTATTCACAGGAAGACATGCCCAGACACTCAGTGCTGTTTGTGCTACAGGTGTCAACAAGTTTGTATGACAGGCGTCTTCTCCCTCAAAGCCAAGAGTTGCCCAATTAGCCAGTCTTTCTCGTAAATAACTTCTCATTGTCACCACCTTAAGAAGGAAAGAAAATTAAGTATGTATATAAAATTAAAGTATGTATCATAATTTTCATCAAATCATGTCACAAAAAAGTTCCCTTTCTCTTCCAGTATATTCCTATTCCCTTGCCTCATCATTTATTGGGAAAGTATTGGCACCAACTGCTTTTCAGGCACTGTATCAGGGGCTCGATACTCATGTAAAGTGTGCGTGCTCTCTTTCATTAAGGACCTTGGAGCTTATATCAAAGAAAGAATGTGATACAGAGTGATAATAAATATTAATGGACCCATACACACCCAGTATTTCAAAAACACAGCAGAGGAAGAATGCCTGAAGGGAGGTGCAGTCCGGGAGGCCTTTCAGAGGCGGTGATGTTTTGGTTAACTCTTGATGTCTAGGTGTTCAGAAAGCTGGCACAGGAAGAACATTTCGGGCAGGAGAATGGATTATGTAAAGACAGTGAGTCATGACTACACGTATTTGGAAGCTTTTGAAAAGGGAGATGCAACTGAAGTGTAGTGAGTAGAGAGATGAAATCAAACAGGGACCAAATTTTGAAGGACCTGGCCAGCTCTGTTAAGAAATTTGAGCTTTTCCTGTAAGTGCACCCATTTTAGGCATGGAAGCGCCCCAGTTACTGGGTTCTGCTCTGATCTTGACCTCTTTGGGAGGTTTACCCTTTCCTCCTCTTTTTCAGTTCAAGATCTAACCTTCTCACTTCAGGTAAGTATCATCCAGCCACCCACTTGGACTCCCCCAGTGAAATTTCTTCACAATCTTTTTTTTCTGTTTTTACTGCTGCGAAGAAGACCCCATAATTTTTGTCATTCCACCTCCTAGGCTCTTCATGACACTCTTATCTTCTACTTTCTGCTTTTCAGAAAGTACCATTCTGCTGGATGTAAAATTTTATATAGTGATTTTTTGAATAATATTTTTTTCCCCTGGGAGAAAGTAGCTGTCAAGTTGGGCGATGTTATGGGCATGGAGAAGGTTCTTTTGCTCAATGTCTCTCACCAATGGGTCCTAGTGTGTGTGTATGTGTACATATACACATATGTATATGTACACATATCTATATCTATATCTCTCTATATATACATGTACAGATGTATACTTATGTGTATATATGTACATATCCTGAAAGTACCTCCAAGAGAGAATACATGCTTAAGCCAATACCAGAGAAATTCTTAGGGATTGTTTTATAGCAGCAGCTGAGAGCAAGATGCTGTAGGAAGTGGATGGGTTTAGAGATACCAGAATGCAGAGAGAGAGAGAGAGAGAGAGGGAGGGGAAGAGAAAGAGAGAGGGAGAGAGAGAGAGGGGAAGAGGAGGCTGTGAAAGCCAACTTTTCACACATCCTGTGGTTCCTCACTGAGGAACCATAGAATACCGATGTGGGGCCAGGCACACCCAGCCGGTGCTAAAGGTTATTGGTAGGTGGGAGTGTTGGAAAGGGCAGGGGTTGGAGGACACAAGAGGGAAGCAATGGCATTTTACAGCTTTTGATAACTCATCTTCTGGCCCTTGTTTTCTTTAGAAGTTTTTGTATTTTCTAGTCCTTAAAAATATTTTAATATCAAAACAAAGTTATTTATTTGTTTTATTTTGAAAAAAGCACTTGAAACATTTACTAGATAACATCAGCTTTCAAGAAAGGTTAGCTGTTGAAATATCAGTGACTAAACACAACAAAGATTTACTTCCCTCTCACATTAGTGCTTTGGGAGTGAGGGCCATGTTCCCCACAGTCATTCAGGGGGCCAGGCTTTCCAACAGTGGTTTCACCACAGGGTCTCTGCCTCCTGTCAGAGGAAGACATGGGAAAAGAGCACCAGCGTGGAAGTGGGAGGTTTGGGGGCCAGGCCTGGAAGTGGTACACTTCACCTCTGTCCCCATCTCATGGGCCAGAACTGGTCACACGGCCCCAGCTGGATGCAAAACCTCCAGGAAAAGTACCTTCCTGCGTGTGTGCAAGTGGATTTAGGGAACCTACTGCACTGTTTCTGCCAACTGTCCAGGGAAGGAAGTTCCTGAATTTGTCAGATGTCTGTCTTTTAGTTACTCTCATGTCGCTTGAAGGCAGATCTTTAGCTTCACCATGTCCTGGGTAAACTATTCTGCAACAAAAGCTACTCCTGTTGCTCTAGACAACTTTCTAATAAATAAATTAGTGTCCTACATTCTTGTTTTCCAAAAGGAGTCAGATGATATGAGAATTCCTGTCTATAGAAGGAACTGGTTACTTCCCTCTCTTGCTCCTGCTGTTTAAATAAGTTTGCCTTCTGGTTTATGCATCTGTAAGTTTTGAGTTTGAGTTCACTCTCAAAATAGTTTCTGGACCTGGAAGGCTATAAGCGGAACCTGGAAGATAGTGAAACATGAGCATTCTGCTATCTCTGCCATAGGTCTGTCTGACACCTTAGTGTCATCTAACTCAACCCACAAAGTAGAGCATCAAAATGGGGCAGGTCAGAGGACTCCAGAAACTAAAAAATTAAGTCCAGAAAGATCAGTTAAAGCAGGATCAGAACTAAAACCAGGAACCTGAGATCCGGAAGCCAGAAAAAGGAGTCCGAAATGATTTCAGTATCTAGGTAAAGCAAAAATGGGGCAAGATATCTAGGCAGCTACATTGTGAGGCAGGAGCTTTTTACATGCCAAGCCTTACTCTGATAACGTGGGAGAGCCTGACTTTGCGAAGGAAGATGAGCTGGATCCACTTGACTGGTGGAAGTGGTAAGAAGGGCTGAGGAGGCCAGCAGCCGGGGGTGGGTGGAGGAAAGGGGGAAGAACCACTTCTAATTCTAGGAACTTTCCAATTCAGGACAAAATAAATCTGGGCCTTTTCTCCTCTGAATATTAATTTCTGTTCTCTATGGAGGTGTCCTAAGTGTTTAATTGAGAGGATTTAACAAGCTCCATGATAATTACCTCTTCTAGTCACCAAATTTACTCACATGAAAGACTTTAGGCTCTGACATTTAACTTCTGTGAGCCTCAGAGCCAAGGCTGATGGAGAAGAGAGATCCTAAATCAGGGCCTTTTTTTTAATCCATTGAGTTTTGATTCAAGAGCCCTTGAATTTGCATATATGATTTTTCTCTTAGGGTACGTACTGTTGGGCTAACTGGGAATGCGTACCACCAACTGTGACCCCAAGGAGATGCTGGGAATCCAAACTTCTGCCCAAGGAAATCCATGTTCAAAGCTTCCCCTGAAGACAATGGCTCCAACACCGGGTTCTCAGTCCACAGTCAGAACCGACTAAATCACTTGTGGGATCCAGTGCAAAATAAATATACGGTGTTTCTGGTTTCAAGATGGCGACAGCAGAGTGCTGAACAGGTGTGAGGCTCATAGAAGTGTGAAGTTGACCCCACCCACAAGTTATCTTCAGATTTTATAAATTCAAACTAAATGATAATTTTCCCTTCTTCCCTTCCTTAGATAATACAAGGATAAGTACATATTTAATGGGGCCATTATCTACCCAGATTTCTCTCTCTCTCGCTCCATTATCCAATTGGTGATAATTCCTATTGATTTTACCTAGAAATTTTCTTTTTCAGTAAATCTTCTCATCTTAATCCCTATCGTGGTTCAGACTTTCATTAGTTCTCAGTACTGTCTACCTGCCTGAAACTATCCTCCAAAATGATCTCTCTAAACTGCTAATCTGACCACATCATTGCCCTGCTTATAAACCTTCAAAGACGTTTTAGAACCTACAATAAAAACCAAAACGATTTAGCATGGCACACGTCTTCCTCTGCAAGCTGGCTCCTCCCTCCTGCCTAAGCATTACCCGCCTCACATTAAATGCTTCAACAATTCTAAACTCTGAATGGTTTCCACACGTTCTGTGCTGAGTCATGCTACTGCCCTGTTCTGCTGTTCTTTCCCAGCTTTCTTATGTTACCTCCTATGTAGACAGAATGAGGGCCCTTAAAGATATCCAGGTCCTAATCTCTGGAACCTGTGAATGTTAACATCTGTGGCAAAAGAGAATTTGCAGGTGTGATTAAGGATTTTGAGTTGGGGAGATTATCCTGGATTATCTGGGTGGGCACTGAATACAATCACAGGCATCTTCGTAATAGAGAAAGTGAAGATTACACTGTACAGAAAAGAAGGTAATGTAAAGATGGATCAAAGAGAGATTTGAAGATGCTAAGATGCTGTCTTCTGGAATGGAGGAAGGGGCCATTAGCCAAGAAACGCAAGGAATGTATCTTTAGTACAACTTCAAAGGCAAGGAGTGGATCCTCTCCAAGGGCAACCTTCTCAACACTTTGGCTTTGGCCTAGGGAGAGCCATTTCAGACTTCCAACCTCCAGAACTATAAGAGAATAAATGTGTCTCTTTAAGCTACCAAATCTGTGGTTATTTGTTTCAGCAGCCACAGAGAACTAATACACCTCCCTCCAGAGGACACCCTCCCTCTCGCCCCTTCCCCCAGAGGTTGAGTGCCCTTTCTCGGTGTACCTGTCGCATCTACTGCATTCTTCTATTGCACTGTACTAATTGTACATTTCTAATTTTTCCAATTAGTCATATGCTCCTGGAAGACAGGGACCATGTATGGTTCCTCTTTCTGTCCCTGGCATCTAGTCCAGTATGTGGGACATAAGAGGTACCTCGTAAATATTTGTTGAGTTGAATTTCTCCACAGGGTGAAAAGCAGAGCAAAGGGAATATCGAAGAGGGGAAATCTATTTTCAGTTTATGAAGTTACTCTTCCTATGATTATTATTTTCATTGCTCTAGGATGGGAGAACCCAATGGATGAGAACAGGTTGTGTAGAACACAGAGACCTCAGACTATAATCAACCAGACGATAGGACAGGAGCTCTCCAACGGAAAGAAAAAACTCTCAGAATAAGACGACTATTTAAATGCATTCTGTTAGAGCGTTTTATATAGAGCAATAGTCTCAAGGGAACATTGGAATGTCGCAATAAAATGTATGTCACCTTTTTTTGCAATTTTTTAGAAATGACATAAACACGGGCTGAAATTTTTGTACCAAGGGTAGCAAGGACTCTGATTCCAAGCAGTAACGCCTCACACAGATTCACTAAGGAACACACACACAAGCATCAGCCAAACTTGAAAAAAGCAAGGAAAAAATTATGGTCTAGAGGAAAAACTTCTCTTAGCCATGCTGACTAAGGGTTTCCAGTGGCTCCCTAGGAAGGGGGAACTGGAAATTTATGTTCTAGTCCCACTGCCTGCTACATACAGTTAGATATGTGAATTCTGCTTGCTTTTTTCTGTAGTAAAAATTACATCCATCGTTATGACATAATTTAATGTAAGGATCAGTTATGGTCAACCTATCTTTTGTCTCCTTTATGAATTCTAGAGTTAATGAACATCCTGAAATTTTATTATTGAACCCTATCTGGTCTGAATGGATCCTGGCTACTGGCTGTCATCTGGTCATCTTCTGGTGACTAGAGTGGATAAAATCAAGTAACAAACTCCCTTCTGCCCTGCAGACCACACAGTTCCAGTGCAGGGCTCAGAAGAGCTAGGTACTTCTCATGTGTGATATGACTCAAATTATAGTTTGCTCTGTTAAAAGGTAAATGCAGAAATGGTGGAAAAATTCTGAACTTCACAAAATTACTCACACTAATTGATAAAACTAGTTTTATGAAAATTAAAGCGAAGGGCAGCGCTAATAAGCAAAGCTCCGATCACCATGCCACAGCAATAAGTAGCACAGCAAATTCGGTGTCTAGAAGAATGGGAGTTGGCTCTTCTTCTTCCCATGCGGGCTGTCTCTCAACATGGCACAGCCTCTTGCCATCCACCACTTCTCCAGTTAAAATCAAATCAAAGTCAACCCTCCAAGAAATGTACTCCCTCCCATTCAGCGAGTTAAGGTCATAAAAATCCTTCGCAGAAAAAGGACTGATGATGATGCCCATTGCTGCACAGATTAAAAACACACACATAACATTTCTTCAGACAGATGCGGAAAACCAGAAAAAGAATTATGCTAATCATTTAATCAAGAGTCCACGTTTCCAAACAGAATGCCCAAACTTCAGACTTGGTGAGCTCTCCAAGGTGCCTCATATGCTGAAGGGACTCAACAGAATTCAATTAACATATCAAGACATGGAAGGGAAAATGCATTTTTAGATATAAGAGAACACAGCTGTGTTTGGGGTCTGTTGACTGTCTCAAGTTATTTTGAAAGTGTTTTGTTTTGATAATACATTGGCAAGTTCTCTTCCCCTTCATTTTTATACCCATGTGTATTTAAGGGGGAATTTGATCCATATGTTCCTGATTCAATTATACTTGACTCATCCCAGTATTGCTTTATAAAAGTGATTTGAATGCCAAGAATCTTGCAAGTTTCCTAACAAACTCTGAAGCTTTTTTTCCCCCCAAGTACTAAGAAATCTACTTTTGTTTATCCAGAATTCTGAGTATTATTTTTAAGGAAACATGTGAACTTTCACTCACCATTGTATTAGTATTTAGTTACAGCTTGGGATGATGGCAAAACGATGACATGAATAAAAGTGTACTGTATTGGTCATTTCATATTTCTATTACATTACTGTCCAAAAAGACATTGACCCCAAAATTAGATTATTGCAGGAATTATTAGCTAAATTCTTGAAAACTCTCTTGGTGGTGCAATTCAATTTAAAATATTGAGCATGAAGGAAGTGCAGATCATGCTGCTTTCAGGGAAGACAATTTCTGGAATGTCTTCCTCATTCCCAAATTAAATGCCCCCACCTTCGTACTTTCTCACAATTCACAAGGGGGGCTTTCTGGCATCGTGGTTGGTTGTTGAGGGTGGGCACTTAAATGGGACCTGCCAGAGTCTCTCCTGTTGACAATTTGAATTGGGAGGATAAGACAAAGATTGAGATAGACAGGGAGAGAAAGAGATAGGAGGAGGAGAAGCAAGAGGAGGATAAAAAGAAGAATAAGATTGGTTTTGTCTATTTGTGTGACGTGTATCTGTACCATATAAACTCAACCGCTGAAAGTGGGCATTTTACGCCATAAGGTCTATAACACAGAGTAAATCAAGAAGCCAGCACACAAAAACAGAATGAACCAGAAAATCAATGTATGTATTTAATGTGTTATTCTTCTCTATAATGTGTTATAATCAGTGGATTTTAGGTTCTAGGAAATTCAGTATGCTTTAATATGCTCTAATTATAAAATCAACAGAGATACTACTTTTCCCTTAAGGAAGTGGATAGAAAAGATGGTCCACATTAATTGCTTTTAATGTATAAAATAAAATTTGTATAAGGAAATGTTGAGAACATATTTAAAATATTATTTTAATTTAAGAGTACAAAGTATATTACAAAAATTACAATCTGTGCAATTGAAAGAATGATACTAATTTCTAGAAGCTAAAATTGTAAAATTACTGAAGATGAGCTCAGTTGAGACTGCTAAATCCAGTTTCTGCAAAATTAGTTTGTTACTCAAAGCACAGAAAGTTATATTTATAAATGCCTAATGCTAGAAAGATCATATGGAAGAAGAGGATGGTGCCCTAGAGAAAAGAAACCTGGCAAGCTGAAATGAAGCAATTTAAGATTTCTAACAAGCAAGGAAGCAAGCAAGCAACCAACCAACCAACCAAACAAACAAACAGATTTCTCACTAATTCATCATCATCACTGTCATCATCACCATGATTATATTATATTTGTTAAGCTGTCTCTTAAGCAAGTCAATGTATACTTTTGGCAATATGATATGCTAATAATATGACATATGAAATGGCATATTCACACCTAAATATAAATATGGTTAAATAAGGGAACGATGAGTAAA
Source organism: Rousettus aegyptiacus (assembly GCF_014176215.1). Classification (NCBI taxonomy): domain Eukaryota; kingdom Metazoa; phylum Chordata; class Mammalia; order Chiroptera; family Pteropodidae; genus Rousettus; species Rousettus aegyptiacus. The sequence continues at coordinate 81,338,732 of NW_023416285.1, forward strand.
ATACATCATATATATTTTGTCTCATGTCTTTCTTCTGGAGAAATGGAAGTAGATTTATTAATAGAAAAGGAAGTCCTGGCAGATGAAGACGAAAATCAGAAAGCCACTTTAGAAATGTTCAAATGATTGGTCCTTGATAAATGACACCCAAAGGTACTGAAAAAATTTATTGGTCTTTTGCCAAAAACATAATGATAACCTGTGAATAATCAGAGAGGTTCACAAAGTACTTAATGAGTACATATATTGTAATTTTTTTTTAAGGGAAGAAAGATTTCAGAAATTTAAAACCTGTGTACTTATCCTCAAATCCTGGAAAAATTATATAAACATGTCGTTAAAGAGTCTATTTGTGAAACTAAGAAAGAGAATGAGTATAGAAAACAGAATGGAGGGTTCTCAAAAAATTAAAACTACCACAGGATCCAGCAATTCCACTTCTGTGTATTTATCCAAAAGAAACAAAAACACTGACTCAAAAAGATTCATGCCCCCACCCCCATGTTCACTGCAGCAGTATTTACAATAGTTGAGCCAAGTGCCTGCAATGGATAAACAGACAAAGAAAATGTGGTATACATATGCAATGGAATATTATTCAGCCATAACAAAGAATGATATCCTTCTATTTGCAACAAAATAGATGGACCTTGAGGACATTATGCTAAATGAAGTAAGTCAGACAGAGAAAGACAAACACGGTATAATGCCACTTACTTGTGGAATCTAAAAAAACTACCAAAAAAACTGAACTTATAAATACAAAGAACAGATGGTGCTTACAAGAGGTGGAGGTGAGGGGCGGGTGAAATGGATGAAGGTGGTCAAGAGGTACAAATTTCCAGTTATAAAATAAGTAAATAAGTCCCAGAGTGTAACACGCTGCAAGGTGACTGTAGTTAATACTGTATTATATATTCTACAGTTGCCACAACAGTAGATCTTAAAAGTTCTCATCACAAGAAAAAAACGCTTCTAACTATGTATTATAATAGACGTTAACTAGGTTTATTGTGATAATTTTGCAAATGTACATATATTGAATTATTGTGTTGTACACCTAAAACTAATGTGATGTTGTATGATTATATCACAATTAAAAAAAAAAAGAAAGGAGCGAACACAAAGTTGTAGATAGCATAGATGGGAAAGAATGATCTCGTTTATGACAGAATCATGTTCCAAAAGAGAGCGGACTAAGTCTGACAGTGAAAATGAGTAGAGATGAATGTGAAGTGTTTCGTAGGGTCTCAAAAACAATTCCAAAAGTGAGAGGAATGGATGGGCTCAGTTTCCAGGGAAAAGATGAGTAGGAGTCTATGGTGAGAAGTAGTGTGAAGACTTGGGAGTAACGAGCTGTTCGCCCTGCTTTTCGGCACTCAGCCCTCTCCTGGGTACTGCCTCCCCCTTGAGGAACACTGACAAACCTGTGGAATCCAGAGGAGACACTAACCAGCATGAGGGAAATCTTCAAATACTTTTAGGTCTCACATGGAAGAGGGATTGAATTTACCTTATAGAAGTCCAGAAGGCAGGGGGAGGACCACAGCCTAAAGGTGTGATAAAAGCCACCATTTACTGAGAGTTTACTGTATTCTAGACGCCATGCTAATGATATTTGTCATTTCATTAAATGCTCCCCCAAACTGATAATGCCTATTACCTCTATTTTTCATGAGAAAAATGAGGACCAGAGAGATGAAATAGCTTACCCGAGGTCACAAGTTGTGAATGGCACAACCACAGTTTGAACAGAGAGAGACTGAATCTAAAGTCCGTCTGCCTGTGTGGAAGGAATTGTGTGATAATGAGCTTGCAGTCACAGGAAGTATGCCACCAGAGGCTGCCTGACAGCCCTGCAGTGCAAAATGACTTAGAGGTGTGTCTATCCTTCAGAGGGGCAACAAGGTACGTTCTCTCTAATCATATTTTTCCAGCTCTGAGAGTTATGAATTTGTTCCAGGGTGTTACCAGTATTTAACACTGATTGTTGGGATTATAGGCTACTTTTAGTTTTTTAAAAAATTTTATGGTACTCAGTGAATTTCCTTGCAGTGAGCATATATTAGAAAGAAGCACTTGAGCTGTTTCCTACTGGGGAAAGGAAAAGGATCTATGAATGTGTGTATAACTATGACAATTCCGGGTGGAGGTGTCAAAGACCTGCGGGGTCCCAAGGCTTTTCCCTGAATTACTGTGGCAGCGGCCCACGAGCGCTGGGACGCTGGGTGTGGGGGTGCAGCGCTCAATCAGTTCCAAGCCAGAGGTGAAGCCCCAAGTGGACCTTTTGGAAAATAAAGCTGTTGCTCCAGAGTTCACCAACCTGAATGGCTGGACCTTGAAGTTCTTAGCCGAAGCCAGAAAAGCCTGGGACTGGGAGACGGTGTGCCCTCCCCCCCCCCCCCCCCCCCCCCCGCGAGTTCTGGTACAGGTTCCGAGTTAAAAGGACTCAGTATCATATAGAAGCACTTGTTGATCACCGCAATGACCAGGTTGCAGTTTCGGCATCCGTTAGCGAATGGGCTATTCAAAAGCACCCTTATTGTACCAAAAATGTGGTGGTTTGTGAGAGGATAGGACTATTGCTAGCAGAACGATGCTGAGGAGCAGGAAGTGACTTCATGGTCTACCAACCCAGTCCTTGGGAGGCGGCCGCGGGCTCAATGAAACGACTACAGAGCACTATGACAGAAGATGCTACGGGGGCCTTGGAGACTCTGTGAATGAAAGAGAAGAATTGCTTGGAACATGTAAATAGAAGGCCGCAAGCTATTACATCCATTGGAAGGGAAGCACCTGGAAGAGCAGCCAGCTTGGAAGTTTTATCCAATAGTCCAACTGCAGCATGTTGTTAGTGGTTAAAATCCATCCTCCCTCCCCGTGTGTACGAGTATGTGTTCTTTTTTTAATCGAAGGCTGAATTCTCCTCTCTTGGACGTGAGGGAAGTATCTGAGAAAAGCTGTCACCAATCATAATTAACTTTTGAAGGACAAATGAAATGTTTATAAGATAAGGAATAAAAGTATATTATGAGCTTAAAAAACGTGAACAAATGATTTCTATATTGCTCAAAAAGTATTAAATAGGTGTCTGTTCTTTCAGAAAATTTTTAAAAAGCTTCCCAGAAGATTTTTTTTTCCTGAAAAATCTTAAAGATGTATAATTTTCTCGTTACACTGAGTTAAAAAAAAGTCATTATGTTGAAGCAGCAGGACTCATGGGTACGCTATGAAAACAGTTTTATTCTCCTCCATTCCCCTCCCCAGCACCACCTGCTCACACCCATTCTGGGGTTTATTTGTGTCTTTCAGTACCCTCCCCATCGCTTAACAGTGGCTCGCTTAGATTCAAGAAAAGCTACCTTCTGGGTCTCCGATTCTGGGAGAACATTTCCAGTCTCATTCTCCTGGCCCCTCCAGGCCACGTTGTCCCACGGAACTTAAGATAAGCCCAGCAGGACTCTCCCATGTGGCACACAGCTAGCCTAAAGGAAACGCTCCCTCTGTTCAGCCACTAGAGGGCTCACAGTCACGTCCCAAACACACTTCTCCCCTGGACAGCAGGCATTTCCAGTCACAGGCTGTTTGCCTATTTTTGAAACACATCAGATATTATCTACATGGAACAATTATTAAGCTTCCCATTTGGCAGAGGGATGTTCACAGCACATCAATCATATCCTTCAGAGAAATCTTGTCTAATCTCCAACTGCAAGTATTTTATACACTCAAGATGGGATTTGGCTTAAGGGTAACAACGCGAGTATTAAATATCTGCGTTGCGAGTTCTGGCTGGGTGGCCTAGCACCTCACTTCTGGAAGTGGAAGTGGTTATTCCCTATCATCTCGGGAGTCTCTTTACAGACAAAGATTGAACATGAACTGTTACATGAAGACTCACATATGTGGAATCTTACTGGTGTTCTGTCATTATGCTTGTGGGATGAGAGAAAGGAGGGAGGGGAAGATGGAAAGGCTTTTACATTTTCTTGAACTTCTACTATGTATCTGCCGCTGTGCCACGTCTTCTTAAATATACTTATTTGGGGGCAGTATTACCCTAGTATCACAACGGGAGCTCATGGAGAAGAAGGAGCTTGCACGAGGCGACACAGCTCAGAAGTGATGAGGTCCTGGGTCCGGCTGCCTCCGAACGCCATGCTTTTCCTACCTACACTTCGTTTCATGACTATATCATGATTAATGACTGCTTGATGTGGTAAGCCAATGACCTACATTTTTAAAATAAATAAAAGACAAGAATGTTATTTGACAATTTTTAAAAGTTGGGGCAAGGGGAACTCCTTTTAAAAAGGAAAATGAGCCATTGATCACTTTTATCCTGTTACCAGAGACGGGTGCCTAGGTTTTCCCAGTAGGTGTTCCTTCCTGAAAGATGACCTGCAACAAGTCACCTAGAACTTGTTACAAATGCAGATTCCTGAACTGAACCTTGTATTAGCTTTCTGTGACTGCTGTGACAAATTACCTCAAACTTGGTGGCTTAAAACAACACAGATTTACTCTTACAGTTGCGGAGGTCAGAAGTCAAAAGTGAGCATGGCAGCGTGCATGCCTTCTGGATCGTGCAGGGGAGGGTCTGTTTCCTTGCCGTTCACAGCTCCTGGAGGCTGCCTGCATTCCCTGCTTCACGGCTGGCCGCAGCAGCCTAACCTCTCCTTCTGTCCTCACATCTTCTCTGATTCTGAAGCTCCTGCCTGTGTCTTTCATGTACAAGGACCGCTGTGCGTACATTGGGCCCACCCAGACAGTGCAGGAAAATCTTCTCATCTTAAGATCCTCAACTTAATCCCATCTGCAAAGTCTTTTTTGCCATGTTAGAAAACATATTCACAGGTTTAGCGGGTTAGAATGTGGATGTGTTTGACAGGCCCTTATTTTGCCTACTATGACACCCTAGGAATTCCTATTGAGAATTTGACATGGGGCCCAGGAATCTTCATATCTCTGAAACCCCCTGATTTATGGTAAAGTTGGAGAACGATTACTATAAATTAATACATACCTTCTTTTTAAAGACAAGCATCCTAGGGGATCTAATTTCTTCTTCAATAGCCTATTTTAAATCTAAGTATGTTCTATCACAATTAACAAAATAATTTAAAGTATGACTTTGGCCCTAACCCAATGTTCTAAAGTTGAATGCAGGATTCCTTACTAAGATTTTACAACAGACTTTAATTATTTACAATATTGTGGTTAATAGCATTAATTTTATAGTCAAATAGCCTTGGATCTGCCACTTACTTAAGTTACGTAACCTTGCTGTGTCTAGATTTTAACCCATCTATAAAATTAGTGATAATAGTCTCTAACTCTCAAGAACATTGTGAGGATTAAATGAGTTATTACATGGAAAGTGCTTAGACCAGCACCTACTACATGAGACATACTGAATAAACATCAGCTCTTGTTATTATTCTTGAATAATAATATGGTTCACCGTATTTGCATCTCCTTGTATGTTACTGCTGTGCTGTAGGGGTAAGTGCACACCCCCAGGTTCTGTCTTCATCTGTAGTCAAGGAGGGAGGATGGATACCACAGGTGGCCTGTGGTTGTTGGTGGGGCTGCTTTGTTTTCCCTGCAGGACTTTTTTATCTTACTTGGCTCGGTGCTCAGTGGGAACGAATGAAGTGGTCCTAGGACTGGGAAGAGTAGGGAGAGTAGGACTCTCCTGCAGAGCGGAGGAAGGGGATGAGCGAGACATGGGGCACTCTCAGTTGAAGGTCAGAGTTATTGCATCCTGTCCACGGGTGGGCAGGGGGCGCCCTCTAGGAGAGGGTTGTATCTGTGAGGGTCCTGGCAGGAAAGAGATCGCATGTTACAAATGGAATAATTTTAGAAACATTTAATAAAGAGATGTGAAGGAGGAAGAAATTTTCCCCTATTCTCCTAGGTTCTTCTAGCTGTTCTAATAAGTAGATCAATATGTAACAGATTGATAAGAGGAAATGACCAATTACATATGTACACGTGGGAGCTTCACATACATGAGGGGCTCAGAGATAGAAAGGAACAATGAGGTACACGTGGCGTTTCGAGCTGAGAATGAAGGAAAGAGCCTGGGGACTTCACACGGAAGGAAAGCCGTTACTGTACCATCGAGAAGAGCAGGTGTTCAGTAATTAGAAGTTGGGCCTGCTCTATACATAGGCCATAAAAAGTTATTTTTGGTGATAACTCTTGTTATGGGCAAGGCCCCAAATTTAAATTATTTAAGGGAGAGGAAGAAGTTTTCCTTGAGCCTGTAGGGTCTCAATTGTCAAAATAATTCACATGCCAAAGTCGCACATCTTGGGGCAGCGGGTTCTGAACCTCTGCAGGGACATAGGTGGCAAGGAGAAGGGAGTCCAGGGACCAGCAACAGCAGGGGTGCCGTTACTGTCCTTCAGCCAAAAGGGGTATGGGAGGGAGCAGAGACAGAGCCGGCTGTGTGGGTGAGGCCATGGGAGTGAGCGATGGGGCGCAGTCAGCCCTGGGCCACCTCCCAGGGAGAAGTAGGGGCGGGGAAGAAAACGCTGACCTCATTCTCTTCCCTCTGATCTCCTGCTGGCATCCTCTCTGGCGAAACCCAGAAAGCCAGAGGACATCTGTGTGGTGCCCGCAGGCCAGCCCCTTAGGGTTCAGAGCGGGGCTGAGAAGGGTCAGGAACGGTTCTGAAGGCGCATACGGCAGATCTCCAGGACAAGGAGTACTTTCACTCCGTGGGAAAGGTGTCACTGCCCTAAAAAGGTGATGGAGGAGTGTTTACCCATAGGGTAATGAGCTGGGGGTCAGGGACTGGGGCGAGGATGGGAATGGGGGTGGTGACAAGGCAGCTGAGACATTCTGGGCATCCCGGTAGACCTGGTCAGCACATCGAGAAGCGTAGAAAGTGCCAAATAAGCCCCAGTGGGAAGATTGACAGGACTTGTGTGAGCTCGCCTTGTTTCAGGGAGGGTGCCGTTGGGGCGGTGCCTACACTGGGGCAGGGTGTGTCTTCAGGAGCTCTGAGCTTTGTCAGGGAGCCACAGACAGTATTTCACAGATCTCCATACAGATGCTGGGACCGGAGCCAGGGTCCTCGCTAACAATAGACACACCTGGGACAGGGGCTGTACTGCGTTAGTACGCTACACTTGGATGGGTAGAACATCCTGGGGAAAGGAACATTCTAGGTCTGCAGACAGAAGGCAAACAAAAATAGCTAGAAAGATGTGGGGTGGAGATGGTGTGTATGCATGTTGGAGGGGTGGGTCGGACGAAATTGGTGAAGGGAGTTAAAAAGTACAGATTCCCAGCCATTAAATAAGCAAGTTCTGGGGATGTAATATATAGCATGGTGACTAGAGTTGATAATACTGTGTTGCATAGAACTTAAAAGTTCTCATCATAGGAAAAAAGGGAGTGTAACTGTACGGTGACAGGCATTAACTAGACTTATTATTTCATGATATATACAAAATATTGATTCATTATGTTGTATACCTGAAACTAACATAATGTTATATGTCAATTCTATCTAAATTAAAAGAAAAAAAATGAAAAAGTTTTAACCTGAAAAAAGAATGGAGCAATTTAGGAATCCAGGTGGAACACGCTCTTGTTAGCAACACAAACCTGGAGAACAGTGACGGCAAGAAGTAAAAATCCGCGCTCGGGGGCGAACGCGTCCAGCTTTGCGTCCTGCCTCTCCTGCCTACTCTGCACCAGCAGCCCGAGCAGTCTTTACAACACAAACCCGACGCGTTCGCATCTGCTTCGAGCCTCTCAGTAGCTTCCTATGGCGCTCTGGACAGAACCCACACTCCTTGCTCTACGTAAAGTCCCTGGACGATCTCTCCCATGCTCGCTTCTACCTACATATCTTCTGCACACTCGGCTTTGCTCGCTGTTTTCCACCATGATTCATCACCCCGTCCCTCAAACCGCAAGCTCTTGATGGCACCTGTGGTTCTTCTGCGGGGGCTGCTGCCCCATTTTCTTTGCTAGTCGCACAGAGCAGGAGCCTTTCCTGGCCGCTTAACCTGGAGTAGGTAGCCTTCTATCTTTGTACCCCATATGCTTTCTTCATACGACTCGATTTGTAGTTTTTATTTGCTTGTTTGTTTGCTTATTGTCTGTCTTTCCCACAAGAGTACAAGCTCTGAGAGATCAGGGTTGAGTCCTGCTTTTTTTTTTTTTTTTTTCCCCCTGAATCTCTATTCCTTGTGCCCAGCATTAGTAAGTGGATGGATGATGAGTGGATGGAAAGGTGGGTGAATGGCCAGACCTTCCGAAATCTAGTCTCTGTTTTCTCTGCTTGCACTAGAAAACTGTACTATCTAAACACAGGATTTGTTTGGGTTTTGCTCTGCTATACACTGCTAAATTTTTTTGGTACTTTACAACTGGAGAGAACTAAAAACAATTTTATAAAAAGCAGAAAGTGATTGCATATGAAGGACGTTTATTCGCTCCTGAATAAATATTCCAAAAGTAGCAGCTGTTACTCAGTTTAGAAATTTAAGATTTGCTTCACAAAAACTAAAAAGATCAAAAGCCTAATTTCCTTGTAAGAGAGAGATTATAAATGACCGTGTGTGTGTGTGTGTGTGTGTGTGTGTGTGTGGCCTTCATGTATACAAATAATAGAAGAATTCGAGGCTTACAGAAATTCTGCCTAGTACTTTTGTATAAACAGAACTTTCCTTCTTTGAAAAAAAAATGAAAAAAAAATTCCAGGCCAATCTGGAAAATCTGTTTTTGTCTAAAACCTCTTAGAGCATTTCTCAAGGATTTATGATGTCTGAGAAATTTTATACCCCGAGACACTGTAAGCCAAGATGGACAAAAATTAGAAGGAGTAGCTGGAAAGAATTCTACCTCCATATAACATTCCACCTCCAAATTTGTTATTTAATCCGGGTCTAGGAAAATATGTAAAGGAGAGAAACCTCTTTTTACCTGACTACAGAATTTATAGCAAGGTATTCCTACAGAAAGAGAAAAGGCTGGTGATAATGCTTCAGAACTGGTCAGGAAATGGAAACGAAGAATAGACCTCAACCATGGCACAGCTGGAAGAGTGTGCATTGTGGATGAGACCATAGTAGATTTAGATTTTTAAGCATCTGGGTTCAAGTCCAGGCACAGACTTTTACTGACACTATTGCTTTGTTCCTTATTCTCGCTGAATCTGTTCCCTCCTGTAAAATTGGAATGATCATAATACATATTTTAAATACTGGATTATGAATATTAAGTGAAAAACCCATATGTATAAAACCCTTAGCATAGTACACCTACAAGGTAACCCATAATATGCAGTAAGTGCTCAATAAACAGCCATAATTGTTTGTTGAATTCAGCACTGTGGAGAAGAAAAATAATGTGAGCCACATATGTCATTTAAAAATTTTCTAGTAGCCACATTAAAAAAATTAAACAGATAAAGTTAATTTTAATACTATATTTTATTTAATCCAATTTATCAAAAATATTATCACTTTAATACATAATCAATATATAATGTATAACCAATACATTCCTTTTTTTTTCACACTAAGTCTTTGATTTCCAGTGAGTATTTTATAGCTGTAACCCAGCCCAATCAGACTGACCACCTTTCAAATGCATAATAGCCACCTGTGGCTAGTGGCTAGTGTACTGGACAGCGTAGATCTAACGTCTGCTCTCGAATTCTGTACGGCAACTCGTACTGCACAAAACTCCTTTCTTGACAGTGACAAATTCCCGATTCTAGCTGGAAAATCTCTTCACACCCTGCCACTAATCCAGTTTCACAGGAAAGCAGCAGATGAAACACTGTGGAATGTAAGAGTGAAGCAATTTTCTTTGTTTTGACTCATCTTCCCCAAGCCCCACAACCACCTCCCTGGGAACTCTAATGCCAATAGTGCTATGAAACCAGAACCGGATTTGTGTGTTTTCTGAATTCTCTTGGTCTCAGAGGATTTCGTTACCACTCGATAGTATTAGAGTGTACTGTTCGTTTCCTCAAAATCTTTCTAGAATTCAGAGGGATAAATTATACTGCCAGGTACCAAGATAAAAGGCTTCCACACTTCCTTCTTCAAGTTCACTATGGTCTCATCTGGGAGATGACCCAAAAAAGAGGAGGGGTCCTAGGGAGACCTCTATGTAAACCATGCTTTCCTTCCCATGAATATTGGTTTTGCTAAATCTGAAACTCTGTTGAGCAACCAGCAGATGGCAGCCTAATACTTTGTATAATAAGTTTCAGCCACGGGACTCAAGGAAAAGTAGCTGAAAATATCAGTCATATGTTTGCTGAGAAAGGCAGTGGTCAGTGTTTGTTTGGTCTTTGCCTGGAGTTTATGAGATAATTATTGGAATGTAGTAGTGACATTATAGTTAAGGCACAGGCAGATATTCCAATACAAATCTCTGTCTTTACTTAAGGTCTTTTAAAAAAAATCTTACTTTTATTGCAATATATTTGTTGTATAATACTGTGTAAATTTAAGGTGAACAACACGTAATTTGGTACATTTATGTATTATAATATGATTGCCATCGTAGCAATAATTAGCACCTTTATCACGCTACATAATTATCCTTTCTTTTTAGTTCTATTTTTAATTATCCGAGGACCCTCTATACTGTTCTCCATAGTGGTCCAACCAATTTAACTCCCCAGTAGCAGCAGACAAGGGTTTTGAACTGCTTTTGGGCTTGTTTTTCACCTTTACTTTTTCAGGTTAAAAGACTTTACATAATTTGAATCATAGAATCCAAATGTACATGGAATAATGTACATTTCTAGTTATTAATAGATATTCATTGCTTTCCTCCTCTTTCACACCATTAACTGTCTGACAAAAAAGTTTTTTAACATGTATCTTGAGTGTCACTGAAGAGCAACTTGTTTTGCTAAACCTGAAACTCTGTTGAGCAACTTTCATGTTAGGTGAGGTTTTGAATTCCGTGCAGCAAACATATGGCTTCTTCATTTTCCATAATTAAACAACTTTGCTGAGAATGTGGCTTCTCAGAAGGATACATGAAAATTAAAAACCAACAGAAATCGAAGATCAGATATCTCATTCCATGGTCAAGTAAAACCCTTGAAATAATCACTTAACGTGGTCAGTTTTTTGTTGGCTTAATTCAACTTAACAGAACAATTAGATAACGTTTAGATAATCAGATGACTGCAACAGATAACTATTTTTAGCAAGTCGATAAGCAGATAGTACCATATGCTTTCTTAAAGAGTTTCTAAAATAATAAGTGTGGAAATTAGTAAGTAAAATTTACTTTCAATAAAATGGTGGAAAAACTGAAGGATTCTTATTTGTTTTTATTTTTATGCTTGCCATTAACTTCTCTTTTGTATTGATGCATTAAATACTTGCTGGGTATCTATTACGTGGATGGCACCATGCTGGGCATCACAGGGTAGGAAGGAGAATGGTCCTTTCTCTGAAGCTTCCAGTGCAGTGGGGTTTACTAGAGGATGTGGCATTTAAAATGAATATTATATCTAATTCAATATATTCAATGTACTAAATATTTGTGTGATTCCACTTATATAAAATACCTAGAATAGGCACATTCATAGAGACAGAAAGTAGAATTGTGGTCGCCAAGGGCTGGGAAGAGAGAGGAGTGGGGAGTTATTGTTTAATGGGTACTGAGTTTCTGTTTGGGATGGTGAGAAATTTTAAAAGTGGATTAGTGATAGTTGTCCAATGTTGTGAATGTATTTAATGCTACTGAATTGTACACTTAAAAATGATTAAAATAGCAAATTTTATGTTATATATATTTTACCACAATAAAAAAAAAGAAAGATGGGTAGAAAATTTTAAGCATTCATGGAGGTTTCTGGGCAAAGTAAACACTATAATCAAAGGCTAAAGGGGCAGAAAAGATTGAGGACGACATTTTTTGGCAGAAAACCATCAAATCTCAGAAAAACCTGGTACCTTATGTGACGTTTTGGCAACACAGGCTGACAGAGTCATTTTGGAACCGGTCTGGAAGACAGGGTGTCGGATAGTAGCGTCTGGGGCAGTTTGAACAGCCAAGTAGCTCATGTCATCCTCCGTCCGGGACCCAGGGGCCTTAGGCGGGGCTCAGGTGACTCAAGGAGATGGGATTCAGTCAGTAGAGTACTGCGCTGGGAAATCTAGTTAGTCCAAGGCTAAGGTCAAAGGGGCTGGGCAAGATCCAACTTAAATCTGGCCAGAGCTGCACAGAACACCAGGGCATCATTTCCATCAGGGAAACACGCAGAAGAACAGAGGGAAACAAGGAGCAGAACAAACCCACATACCAAGCTCGGGGCTACTCTAGGAGGAGCGTTGGCAATGCTGAGACTCTCTCCCGGCTCCCTGGCCCCAAGGTTGCTGAGCACTGAGGGGTCTCAGGCGGGGCAGGGCTCAGGAGCCCAGGAGACGTGACCAGGCCAGCAGACACACTGGCCACCAGAAAGCAGGACTAATAATTCTAGGCCACTCCAGAGGCTGAGAGCAGAATGCAAATTCACTTCTCTCAAAGTTTCCTTGGGTCCTGGGGAAGCTGTGTGGAGCTGGAGCAGAGCAAGACAGAGCAATGAAAAGGGGCCGATTGGGTCACAGGAAACAGAGGGGAAAAATGGAAGAAAAGGCTGCACAGACGGTTAGGGCCAGACTCGTGGACAAATCTAATGCCACACTAAAGAGTTTGAATTCAATTCCATGAATAACAGGAAGACAGAAACCTGTTGAATAGGGAAGTGATAGAGAGAAAACAATGTTTTAAAAAGATTAATCTGGCATGTAGGATGGTTATACATACAAGAATCAGTTTGCCAGTGGGAGATAATAATAGCCAGGCCCGGGATAGTGAATGGAATGGGAGATTCGGGTGTAGAAGAGATGCGTAATTATTTTTTTGTTGTTCTGTGTACTGCAGTCATTTAAAAATGAAATGTAAAATGTATTACATATTAACTGTACAGTGTATATGTAATATGTTTTTTATTACAAATATTCTATTTATAATAGAAAATTTGGAAAAAAATTTAAAAGGTAAAGGGCAGGAAATGAATTTGCTCTCAGTCTTTCCTGCACCCAGGGTAATCGCTATTGATATTTTGGTATAGTTTCTTCTAATCTTTTTTTTTTTTTAAATACCTAATTACTTAGGTTGTTTGATCATTTTACATACTTGTGATTATGTTATACATACGATTTTATATCAATTTTTCACTCATTGTCTAGTGAGAAGTGGCATAGTGTGGTGGTTAGGAGTATAGATTCCGGAATAGGCTACCCGGGTTCAAGGCCCAATACCTGTCATTTACTAGCTGTGTGACCTTAACCTCTCCGTACCTCAGTTTCCTTAGTTATAAAATGGTAGTAATAATAGTAACAGTTTAATAGAGTTGTTAGGATTAAATGAATTAACATGGAAAGCATTAGCCTCCAGTGTATAATTATGATGTGTTAGATGCTTTACTAAGTTATTATAAACAGGTGTGAGATGTTTGGAGTGTTTTCCCTCAAAATAGAAAGTAGGGAAATTCACAAAGAATGCTGATGTCGTGAGCATTTATAGGAAAGCAAGAAGAATGGTTTGATAGATGGCAGGGAACATATGTAATTTTAATCGTAATGAGTTGGAGTTACAGGCAACAAGAACAAGTAGAAATATCTCGGAGGGCTTAGAGATACGGTACAGAAGTTTGATAGAGAAGTTATAACCAGATTTGTGGTTTTGGAAAACATCTTCCTTGAGGTGACAGTCATATCAAGAGAAAAGAATGAGATCACTAAAGGAAAGAAAAATTATTGAGGACAAACTTTGGAGAACACTCATACTTAAAAGGATGAAAGAAGGTAGCGGAACTGGGAAAGGTGTAAGAAAAGATAAAACATTAGAAGAGGAAATAAGAAGGAGAACGGAGGTAGTAGAAGATGGTGTTTTGGCATGGAAACCGAATTTCCTTGAAGTGGCTGAGTCCCGTGATGGGGCGGCATAACCGAGAGATGACCGACCAGACAGGTGCCTGGCAGGAGCCCTTCTTCTGGCTCTCTTCCAGGGTGGAGCCTGGAAAAGGAGCAGTTAGGACACAGGTCTGCTCTGCTCTAGTTCCTCCAAACTTCCCTCCTCTTCTCACAGTGTCCTAAATTTTATTCTCCTCCTCTTCGGCTCTGCTTCCTTGCAGCCCTGCTAAACCTCTGCTGACTAGGGTTTTCCCCACACAATAGGTGAACTTTTAAGAGCCAATCCCATGGAGCCTCGTTGGTTAAATGCAGTGCCAGAAGTGGGCACAAATAAAGGCTACCGTCTTGCTGCACCATCCTGTTCTGCAGGTCAGAACATGATTGAGCCTCTTCTTTAGGAATTGCTGTCATTCCTGTGACTACAACGCTAGTCTCCATCCAAGTTTTCAGACACTGCGGGACTATGGGGGCAAAGGTCTGTGTACTGAGCAGAACAAAAAGGAAGCTGTGTGAATTTCGCACTAGTACCGTCGTCCTTATTTTACAAAGATAAAAGAACAGTGTATAATTGGAGGCACGAAAGGTTCTCAGAAGGTGCAAGAGAAAGGGACAGGGGAAGGGGTGAAGCTTAGAAAAGAGGAATGACAGCTTTTGAACAAATATAGAGAAGGCTGAAAACGAAGAGAACTTTTGAAGTGGAGAGGAGGCCTGCGGAAGGAGTGTGGACAGACTCGTGGAGTGCATGACTCGAGACACACCCGGGTGCACATCCCAGTTTAGCCACTTCGCTGTGAGATTGTGAGAAAGTTCTTGAATCTCTCTGTATCTCAGTTTTTGCATCTGTAAAAAATATGATGATGACAGTAATACTATCTACCTGATAGGCTTGTTATGATGATTAAATACACTACTATGCCCATGCCTTACCTATTTTTACTCTAGATAATCAGACCAAGGCGTGTCAGATAATCTTGAGAAAATCCAGTGACAGACGGAGGCAGAAGAAAATCCATGGAGCAGTTGTTGACAGGGATCCAGGCAGCCAGATGTCCAGTGCCAGTGAGTCTCAGTGTCTGCTTTGTTATTCTTCATTCCTTATCGCCTTTGGAGGCACTATAATCATCAGCCTTCCACCACCAAAAATATAAGTTATCATAGAACAAGGACTTTGGTCTGCTTTTGTGCGTGATTAACACGCTAATTTAATAAGTAAATAACTAATTTGAAGTACATTAATTTGTAGGGAAGCTAGTTTAGAACTGAGCCTGAATTCCAAGAGACACGAGATGGCTGGGGAGGGGCAGGTGGAGCAGGAGAGGTGGGACAGGAAGCCCTGTGTCGGGAGGGGTCTGGGTGGGGACTGCAGGGTGGATGAAAGAAAGGAGGAAGCAGGGGGTAGGAGTTCAGGCTGCAGAAATGTGAGCAGCTTCTCAAACGTTCATGGGAGTTTCTAATGGGACCCAGGCCAGGGAAATGCATTCCTACTGGATCTATTTCCGTTTTGCATCTTTTCTGTTGTTAAATTACATTTGTAATTACATTATGTAATCTAGTCCATGTTTTTTTCCTTATGTTTTTGTGTTTTTTCCGATGGAAATTTTAGGTGGGGAGTTTTCTTATGAAAGGAAACCCCTCTAAATGAATTCGTTCATTTAAATTATCTGCTGGTCTTTAATTTATTCATTCTTATATCATCTAACTTTCTTCCTTATGACATCTTCATGACTTTGTTCTGATCTTTCCTATAAAGTCTTGAGTTAAGTGTTTAATAATTAAAAAACAAAATAACTGCGTGGTTTCCAGAGACGCGCCTTGTTTGTGGTCTCCCCAGCGCGTGGAGGTGGGGGGGTGGGGCAGGAAGGGTGGAGCGATAGGGGGAAGGGCGGGCCTCTGCCGATTTGCATCCCAGATGCCCGGATTTAAAATGGCTCATAATGTCAGCCCCTTTTGTAATTTTAAAGACAGCCTGGCTTTATTTTCTTGACTTCTTTTCTATCACCTCGCCTCAGTGCTATGCCCAATCCTGTACCCCAGGCTGGTGTGCAATTTTCCCATTGATATTCTGCAGGTGGAATAGTCTGTGGTGATAAAAAGCAGAGACCCTGGACTCAGCGATCCCGGATTCACATCCCGGCCCGCTACACCTACCTGCACGACCTTTGTCAGGTTACCTGACCCAAGCCTCAGTCTCCTCACCTGTTAAATGGGGGTAATGATAGCACCCACCTCAAAGAGCAATTGTGAGCATTAAAGGAGACGACCAACGCAAGATGTATTACTAAAGGAATATTAGCTACTCTGGTTCATTGACTTGTCAAAGGGCTTCCACATGCAGAGGTTTGCAGGTCATCCACACACCACCCTCCGATTTAGATAGGATGGCTATTTTTCTTAGTTCACAATGAGGAAAATGAGACACAAAGATATTAAAGGCAGTGTCTGTGGTTAACAACTAGTTAATGACTAGAATTTGAGATTCTTAGTCATGTGCTCTTTCTAAAGGGTAAGTCAGCTCTTAGCAAAAATTGGGAGAGAATTTTTTTTTTTTTTTTTTTTTTTTTTGCTTAGAGTGCACAAACACTCCTTATATTTTCTAATTATTTCCCAGGGTCTTTATCCTCCTCCCTCTGAAATCTCTACAGATAAACTCTACAGATAAGCTTAACATGTTATATTTTCTAGTAGGCATTTATATTTTGTCAGTGAATTCAGCAAGTCTTCAAGGGGCAAAGAATGAGTCTCTAAAAGAAATGTAAGGGCAGGAACAGGGATGAGCAAAGGGCCCTTCTCAGTGAATGCACTTTCTTACCACATTTTGTGGTAAATGGAACTATGTCTCCCAAACATGTCCACATCCAAATCTTCAGGAGCCACCATCTCACTGAACATGGTAAAAAGGACCCCGCAGATGTGATTAAATTTAGGATCTTGAGCTAGGGAGATTATCCTGGGTTATCTAGGCAGACCCAATATAGTCATAAGGGTTCTCATAAAAGAGAGGAAGGTCAGAGTCAGAGAAGGAAAGGTGATAACAGAGGCAGAGGTGAATGGGGAGGGAAGGGAGGAGTGAGGAAGGGAGGGAAGGAGGGAGGGAGGGAGAGAGAGGGGGAGAGATGGATTTGAAGATGCCATACTGCTGCCTTTGAAGATGGAGGAAGGAGCCACGGTCAAGAATACGGTGGCATCTAGAAGATGGAAAAGGCAAGGAAATGGATCACCCACTAGAGCCTCCTGAAGAAATGTAACTCTGCTGACATCTTCATTTTAGGGCTTTTGACCTCCAGAACCATAAGATAATTATGTTGTTTTAAGCCACCAAGTTTGTGATAATTTGTTACAGCTAGACATTCTAATTCCTATGGTTTGGTTACTTTTACTACATATGTGCCTAAGTACACAAATTATCCCATTTTCTGATTCTCCTAACTGAAGGTAGTTCCTAATTGTGCCTGGGAATGACTTCTAGTTTTGCTTTTAATTCTTCTGACTTTAAGGACTTCTAGATGGCAGGAGACTGAGAGAAGGGTTTATACCACTGAGACTCTCACTACATATTTTTTCTGTCGGTTATTCCTGGGAAGGTGTGAGTCTCTCATGATGACCAGATGCACAGGCCCACGGCTCTCCACTCAGTATGTGTTCCTTGATACAGTGTTACAGAGAGGTGTGGCTTTCCCTGTGAAGTTAGCATTCTGTGGAGTATAGGATGGATACCTGGTCTAGAAGCATCACTTCCTTCTCTAATGTTTTTGGCATATGTTCTGAAACATTGGCCAGAAGACACTTAAAATACAGATCCATATTTGAAATACCCCAAGTGAATATTTAAACTTTCACTGTCAGTATTGGGCAGATAAATTTCGAGAGAAATTCAAGTCTAACTTTTATCTCAATAAAACAGTAGCAGTTCCTCTTTCTGGACATACGAAGGACTTTGTCCTTAAATGGTTAGGGTCCACATCAGTTTGAATTGCCCCGTGTAAAACAAAAGTATGATTTCATTATCTGAGTAAGGCAACTTGGCCTCGCTGTGAGAAGCTCATTAATTTCAAATGGAAAATAATCAGCTCAGAAAAGGATGGGTGGGATTCTGCTTCCTCTTTTTCCTGTAAATGAGAGGAAAATGATTTTTGGCTGAAAGATGGTTTGGCAAGAGGTTTGACTCCAAAGGAAAACCCATGTTGAGAGCAGATAGGTTATGACTGCCCAGAAAGCAAGGGGTGCAATGGAGGCCACATGTCTGTATCCACTCATCCCACATTTTTGAAATTGGCAGTGGCCTCAGCTGCTATATCACAGGAAGGTTTTCGTTAGTCCTTTTCCAGGCAAATGTTCCCCAAGTGTTTGCCGTAAGACCTTATGGGTCGTTAGTGACTAGCTTCAAATTTCCAGATGTCCATCTGTTTTTTTCTCTCTTTTGCCTTTTCTGTTCCACCCAATTGTAGGTTAATGTTGTGGGTGGGTGCGCAGTGGCTGGAAGAGAAATAAGGGAAAGTTATAAGAATTTCTAGCTTTTTAAAAAACAGATACAGTGAAAGCGAAACTTAAAACATCACTAGATCATATGCCCCAGTCTGTCAAGATAGAAGCAAATGACATGTAAACAGTTTGCATGAGCAGCTCATCTTTCAGTTTCCTTCACACGTTCTTTTTCTCCTTTATCCATGACTTTTTCTCCTACTTTTCTCAGACCGTTTTATTTTTTTCCTCTCCTCCAACTCCTTCTTTATCTTTCTTCTTCCTATTCTCTTTCCCTATTTTCTCATTTAGCATTGCCTTCCTCCATAAATTCTCTCCCCCACAGTAGTCAGTAGGTGAGAGGAAGTTTGAGATTTAAACAAACTATGAAGTGAGTTCAATTTATGTGGTAGCAACAACAGAGTCCTTTTAAACTTTTTGCTTAGGACAAAACCTCTTTTCATGTCTCCATACTGTGCCTTTGCATTAGATTTTTTTTCTTAATTACGGTTATAATATTTATAAAAAAAAATTTCAGAGTTTTTGGCTTGTAACTCTTTCAGTACTATTTTAAAATCAAGGCTAAGATGAATGTTAGCTTCTGTAGGTAGATTTATGTTTTATTTTAACTTTTTAATTTTTTTCATTATTTTCATTATTTTTAAGTTTTTCAAAATAGTTGATATAATAGGTCATCACAGCAATCTCTGTATTAGAAAAGGTTTCTTAATCATAATCATTTAATGGCTAATTTTTTTTTTATTATTTGATATCAGTAGTTAGGAGACAGAACACTAAAAAAAAGACAGCATATTTTATTTTCTTCTTTTTTTTGCAATGTTTTGTTAATTGTGTTGCAGTGCCCTCTTACATGGATTCTAGGAGAGCCCTTCTTTTGCCTGTAGGAAACTCTGGTCCTAAGTGTGAGTTACCCCATCTTTCCATGGCAGCCTCTGTGTAGCCCTTTGCCCGTCTCTGGCTTACAACCTCCATACTACTGCCTTGCATGGTGCAACGGTTCATTTCATCTTTCACCTTGACTGGGCTAAAGGATGCCCAGATAGCTAAAAAAGCATTCTTTCTGAGTATGTCTGTGAGGGCGTTTGCAGAACAAATGAGCACTTGAATTGGTGAACTGAGTAAAGCAGATGGCCTTTCCCAGCGTGTGCTGGCATCCTCCCATCTGATCTGTTGGTGGCCTGAACAGAACAAAAAGGCAGCAGAAGGACAAATTTGCTCTGTTGGAGTTGGGACATCATCTTCTGCCCTTGGACGTTGTTGCTCCTTGGTTCTCAGGACTTCAGACTCAGACCGAATCATGCCACTGGCTTTCCTGGTTCTCCAGCTTAGGTTCTTGGCCTCTATGATTATATGAACCGATTCCTTTAATAAAACAATCTCTCTCTTCCTGTCTGTCTGTCTATTATCTATCTATCTATCTATCTATCTATCTATCTATCTATCTATCTATCTATCATCATCTATCCTAATAATATAACACATATATCTCTATGAGTATTTTCGTGTATAAATTCTGTAGGCTCATGAATAAAAGCAAAAAATAATTTAAATTGTTTCTGTAAAAGGTAACGTGATGTCACGTGATAATCGTAATGATCACGTTCTTTCAAGTTCTATTTTTTTTTTTTTAAAGTAAAATATGCTGCCTATTGGGAAAGGGAAGGGGTGGTTTGAAAGAGAGCTCCTGTCTGTTCTGAGAGGACTGAGGGTGACGGGGAGGCATGTGACTGGGGAATTGGGGATGAGACTGGAGGAGAAAGATCTGGAAGCTCGGGGAGGGCGGTAGTGTGTAAAGTGTAGGAAAGCAGGCACAGGCTCGTAATGGGGAGGAAAGGTGTTGAGAAAGAGGCCAGTCACAGGGGAAATGATGCAGAGATGAACGGGGCAGAAAACACATTAGCAGGGAGGAGAAAATGTTAGAGGAAACGGCACTGGTGTGGTGTCTGCTGCTTCCCTTATGCTTCCAAATAGATGAAAAGATTCAACAAATGTTTAAAAAAAAAGAGAGAGAAGAAGAAGCTGGAAAATGGGTCAGACCGTGGGCCTATTCAAAGGACAGTTTGTTGTTTCTAATGAGCTCCCAAGAGGTCAGCTGTAGAAACCTTGACTGTAAGATCTATGGGATGACTTTACAAGGCACTTCACAAGGTCCTCAACACCAGACGTGACAGGGGATGGACGGAAGGAGTTGGTCAATCTACAATCTGTTACTTAAGGAATGTTTAAAGGAGGAAGACGCTGGCAGAACTGTTACAATGCCAGTGGTCAGGCCAAGGACAAAGACTGAGACCTCTTCTTACCGAGATGTGAAATGGTTTCTGGCAATTACATAGTTATGCATTTAAAATGATATTTCAGAGTTACCTCAGCTGAGTAAGAGGATGAGCAGATCTAGGGTAAAGAAAGAGAATGTGTATTTGAAGAACTATGGGAAGTAGAAGCAGGATATTGCCATTCTTCTGATATGTCTTACGTGTAGTATATGGAGACTGTGGATATACTAAAAAATAATGTCTCGAAAATATCCATCCTAAGAGCACCAAGTATTAATTTCATGTAAAACAGCTTGTTTGAGATGGAATTGACCTTGGGCTGGGTTTTGAAATGAAGTCAGTCAGTGTCTGCTGACTGCCCAACAGGGGAAGTGTTGTAGGAACCACTAGTTTAACGTGCACTGACTGAGTTAGCTCTCCAGCTTGAATCACCAACATTCTATGTCAGAAGAAATCAATTTTTTAACTTCCTTAATATCTTTCCTTTATATACTTCTCTAATGTCCTCAGGTTTTTTATTTGTGAGGAAAGATAATAATATTACCTCTCTCTCTCTCACACACACACACATACACACACATATACACAGTGTTTTTGTAAAGAGTAATTGGGATAATCAATATAAAACATCTGGCATTTAGTTGGACCTCATTACATGTTAGATCATAAGTCCTCAGGGACTGTTTTACCATTGAATCTCCAATGCCTAGCACAGTGCCTGGCAAATAGTAAGCATTCAATATGTGTTTCCGGAATGGAGGAATTAATGAATAACTCTACCCGTCACCACTGCTCAGATCCTTAACGTTTATTTTAGGTTGTTGCGGCAGCCTCTTTCAATCCAGTCTTGCCTCTTTCCAACCTAGTCTCCCAAACTCCACCCGAGTTTTCTGAAATACAAATCCAATCACGTCATTTTTTGACTAATTGTGAAGAAACTCCCCATCATACCCCAGATAAAAACCAATCTTTTTAGCATGGCTTAGAAAGCCTTTCATCCTTGGCCCATGTTTACTTCTCTCTTTTCAGAAGATTTATTAAGAGCCGGATCTCCTGAACACATGATTATTCTTCTTTCTTGAGATTTGTCGATTAGAAATTGAATTTTGCTGCCTATAACACATATCTAATTACATTGGCTTAAATAACTTTTTTCTCACATAATAAAAATTCTGGAAGCGGGCAGTCTAGAGCTTGCTGAGCTGCCTAGTTTTAATGGACCCGGATTTCTTCTAGATTCTCACTCGCTACTGAGAACTGTAACCATCTGCATTAACAGTATAGCTGTCAGGACTGGGACCACCCACGTCAACTGGTGGGTTAAAAAGAAATGAGAATTTGAGAACCAAGACTGGGCATGGAAATGACCAACCAAGCATAGCTCAGCTGTTGGTTCTAGAAAACTGCCCAAGTTAAAAACCGTAACCAATAAGTAACTTCACTGTTGTTTCAGGAAATTTCTGCACATCAGTATATCTGAGGCAATGATGAGCTCACTTGGGCCAGTAGCTCACTTTAAACAACACCTTATTTATCAAGAATCATGGCTAAGACCCTAAGTGGTATTCTCCCTTCCTGCAATGAGTTCTGATACACTGAGCATTTCTTTATTAACAGGTCATCTGGTAATATTTTGGAGGATTTTAATACCATCCTTGGCTTGGAGCTTCTGTCCTCTATTTGGAAATAAAATATCTTTACCTCAGTCTCAAAGAAATGGGGAAGGGTGAAGGGAAAAAAGCTACTCCAAATAAACCTTGCCTTTGTTAACAGTTTGGCTTATTGCAAAATGAAGACTCCAACCCTGTTCTGCTGTTAGGAAAACCAAAGTAGTTTACACCACTATTTCATAAAATGATGCTCAGAGTATGTGAGACTTCTCAAATCAGGACTTCCGTCTTGTTATCTTGACATTCTTTCAACACCTAACATGAGGTCTTGCAGTACAGCCCATGATCAGAAAAAGATTAGTGAATGACATAGAATATTCGGATGGAGTGAAGTCCTTTCGATGTTGAGATGTTCAGATCACAATTGTCAAAAATAACCACGAATCTCCCAATATTTGGAATAACTATAAAAACATCCATCCTAAGCTCTGCTTCCCGAGGATGGCTTCAGCACATTTATAAGGGCAGTGACAACTGAGAGAACTAGCTCCATGGAACATGGAGGCCAGAAAACTTTGAATTTTTAATTGTGGCTTATTGAGCCTCTCACATTTAAAAAGAAACCTTTTTCCAATTTAAAATATTACATGTGCTTAGTGCACAAATTTACACATCATATAATGAAGCTCTCACTCCCCGCTGTCAACAAGCCTCTCCACCATACCCCCTACCAGGAGAGAGCCTGTTAAACCCTTCAGTTAATATCCGTTCAGATAATTTTCAATGCCTTTAGAAACACATGTACATATACAAACAAACCTAAAATGTGATTTGTTATATAAATCATATGACATAAAAATTTCCACAAATTGATTTCTTTCTATTATTTTTAGAGAGCTTTCCATGTCAGTACCCATAATTCAAATAATTCATTTTAATCACTGCATAGTTTCAATTACATGAATGGGTACTCTAACCTGTTTAACTCGATCTGCAAACGTCTCTGTATCTAAGATTAATTTTTAATAGTTTTTCTTCTTTCAGAGTTTGTCGATGTGATGGGTGAAGTGTGGCACCTCCTTGTTTCTCGTATTTGTATTTAATTAATATTAATGAGGTGGAGCATATTTTGTGAATTTTTAGATGTGTGTTGTCCACTATGACATTCACTGGCCAAATATGACTATCGAGCACTTGAAATTTGGCTAGCCTGAATTGAAATATGCTGTTAACATAAAACACAAGAGATTTTGAAGACTTAGTCTAAGAAGAAGGAAGTAAAATATCTCGTTAATATTTTATATGGATTATGTGTTCAAATAATATTATAGATATGCCCCTTTAAATAATTTTAATGTCACTACTGAATAATTTTAAACTACATAGGTAGCTTACATGGTATTTCTGTTGGACAGAGATGGCTTAGATTCTTCTTTTAGTTTTGTTTTTATTTTTTTCTTATTGATTTATAGGAACTCTTGATATGTTGTTAGTACAGATCTTTTGACTTCTGTATCTGTAGCAACTATTTCTCTAAGTCTGTAACTTATTTTTTAACTTGAATTATGGAGTTACTTGCCATACAAAAATTACAAGTTTTTAAGAATCTGTCTATAGTTTCCTTTACCCCTTCTGGCTTTTGTGTCTTGCTAAGGAAGTCTTTCATCAGGCCAAGATTACAAGAATAACTTCCTGTATTTCTCTAAAGTTATTTCTTTCTTTACTACTTACCTCTTTTAGGCATCTGGAATTAATTTTTTGTTGTTGTTTGGTGTGAGATAGGACGTTTTAAAACATTTTATTAAATCATAGTATAAATTGCACTGTCTCCTTTCCCCACTGATGTGAATTGCTTTCTTTCTCACGTACTACAACATTTCTGTTACAAATGAAACATTTTGAACTTTTTCTCTGTCTCATCAATATATCTGATTATTCCTGCACCAGAATCTCACTATTTTAATTACCAATGTTTTATAGAATGTTTTTACATCTAGGAAACCAAGTTTTTAAAAAAAGTTCATTCATGAACATGTTCTCTTCCAACAAATTTCAGAATCATCTTGCCAGTGTTTATATAAAATACTCTCAGAGTTTTGAATGTGATGATACTGAGTGTATAAGTTACTTTGGGAGAGAACTTACATCTTTATAATATTAAATATTTCTGTGTAGGAATAAGATATATCTCTTCTTTTATTCATGTCATTTGAAAGGTAGAACAGTAAAGTTTTGCAATGTTTCTTAATGTTTGCCTTACTCATTACCTATAAAGCTTTTTCTTAATTATTTTGTTGTTCTTTTTACCATTGTGAATCAATGGAGTTTACATTTTTTAATTATGTTGATTTTGTATTCAACCAACTTAAGGGAATCTTTTTTGGTTCTGTTAGTTCTTCACTTGATTCTCTTTGCTTTTCTGAATACATACTTATACATCTGTGCTAAGGCTTGCTTAAGCCAGCTCATGAGAATCAATTGTTAAGTTTTCAGGAATTTTGTGGGCTGATTGTTAAACATAGTCATTATTAAAAATTAAATTATAGAAGTTTACAATTAAATCGATTACACTAAAAACAAAGATCATAAATGCTCATAATTCATTATGTCCTAATTATTTTACCTACATGTGCTCTTAAAGTGATTTATTTCTAATGTTTCTGTGTAATGGAAATTTTTTATAATAATGTACTACTGTGCATCTCTTTCAACTTCACATTCTGTTAGTTCACATTGATAGCTTAAAAGAAACCATAATGAGAGTATTTACACCATGAAAATCAGCAAAAACTACAAATCAGTCTTGACTTATGGTTTTATTAATTGTCTAGACTTAAGGAAGTAAAGGAGAAAATGTTAATAATGGAGATTAAACTTAAAAATGTGTTATATCTAAAAATAAGTGTCATATCTGTAGTCACTACATTGTGAATAGTACCAAAAATTTGAGGAAATATTCTTGCAGTATT
Source organism: Rousettus aegyptiacus (assembly GCF_014176215.1). Lineage (NCBI taxonomy): Eukaryota > Metazoa > Chordata > Mammalia > Chiroptera > Pteropodidae > Rousettus > Rousettus aegyptiacus. Next base: position 81,364,024 of record NW_023416285.1, read on the forward strand.
TAGAACTTTTTAAATTTAATTAAGACGTCACTCACATCACAGATCAACAAGTATAATTAGGACAAGTATTTCACTTCGTCTTACTCATTAAGGTAAATAAAACATCGACCAATATCCACGCTGGGAACTACACTCACAGAACTATACTTGTTTCACAAATATCATCACACCACTGATTTCAAGCATTTAAATAACAAAAGTCTCTTACATCTCATTTCATTTTTGCATCTACTGCATTGGTTAGAAATCTAGAACTATGTGGAATAATGGCAGTGTTACTTGACATTCTTGACTCGATCCTTATTTTACTGTTTCTATTTTATCATTAAAATAGAAATGATGTTTTCTCTGGGTTTCTGGTAGCTACTAGTTAGAATTCTGGAATTTCATTTGAATACTTTCCTACACACTAATAGGAAACTCCTGCAGTCTGTTCTTAGTAAAATTTCCTATTTTAAAAAATCCTTCCATTTCCTACGAATCTCTATTTTCTTTCCAAAAATTTATGACCATATGGATTCCAGAGTCCTTGTGATATTTGGCACAATCTCACAGTAGAGCAAAATACCTTTATATGGCTCCTTAAAAAACTTGCCTACACTCATTGTTTCTAGCTCCTGGCTTGTCACTTCTCTCTTTTCTCACCTCTCACTCTGCACCACTGAAAGCAGTTTTGAAGCCAAAGTCACTAGAGACTCCATTTTCCCAAATTCAGTGGGTAATTCTTTGTATTATTATTATTATTATTATTATTATTATTATTCACTTGACCATCTCTCCTTGAATCCCTTTCTCTTCTTGGCATCTGAGACATCATGGTTTTCTGGTCTTGTTTTCACCTCACTGGCCACTACTTTTTAGTTTTCTTTACTGGCTCCTTTTCCTCATGTTGACCATTAAATGTGGAAGGTCCTGACATGTCCAGAGCTCAGTCCTCAGCCCCCACCTACTTCCATGGCTTTGAGTGCTACATATTTGCTGATGATTCTCACATTTCTATCTTTGCTGTGCTCCTGTCTAGAGCATTGAAATGCCTGCTCTTATAGCCACTTGGATATATCACAGGTATTTCAACCTTAACAATGCCAAAATCATACACTCAATTCCCAGCTCCTTCCTCAAACACACTCCTGTGTAGTCATTCCTTTCTGAGTTAATAGCACTATTAGTTGTTTATACAACCTAAAACTCATAGTACATTCTTTTCTTCTGCTCACCTCTACGACACAGCCCATTGGTAAGTGCTGCTTGTCCCTGTTTTTGGAACGCATCCCAAACCCAACTGCTGCTCACTGTTAACATTACTTCACATCCTGGTCCAAACCCTGCTTTCATCTCTGATCTGGATTGCTACAATAGACTTTGAACAGTCTCTAATTTTATTCTTCCTCCTTCCACAGCAACCACAGAATGTATATGTATACATGTATATGATATGATTGTCATATAACATTATGTTAGTTCCAGGTATATAACATAATGACTTGCTATTAATTTATATCGCAAAATGATTACCATACTAAGTTTAGTTAATATCCATCACCACACATAATTGGAAAAAATCCTCTGGTGGCATCCCATTTCACTTAAAAAAATCTAAACTCTATGATGGTCTTCTGAGTCTCCCTGCCCCTCCAATCTCATCTTGAATCACCCTCTGTCTTACTCATCATTGTGCTTTCTGTACAGTAAATTTCCTACTGTTCCTTAAACATACTGAGTTTCTTCCTGCCTCCAGGATTGGTATTTGCTGGTTTCTCTGCACTAAATACTCTTTTCTGTAGAGTTTTAGTATATCTGGATCTGTCTCATCATTCTGGCCTCTCCTTAGAGAGGTTTCTCCTAACCACTTTATTGAAATAACTACTGTGTATCAGACTTTGCTTCATTTCCTCATTGTACTTAGCAGTATCTAAAATTACAATATTTATTTATTTAACATGTTTATTGTCTGACTTTTTCCATTGGAATATGAGCTTCACAAAAGTAGGGAACTCATTTGCCTTATACAGTAGTGTGTTCCCAGCTCCTAGAATGGTGCCTGGATTCAGGACGACTCAGTGCTCATTGAATAAAGGAAGGAATAAGGAAATAAGTGACTTATTTGATTATAAATGATAACTTAAATAGGCTTAATTAAATAAAAGAATGTATAGGCTCAAGTACTTTAAAAATCTAAAGGTGGTTGTAGTTTCAGGCTTACCTGTACCCAGGAGTTCAAATATTGTCACTGAGTCCCCCTCTTTCTAACTCTTGGTCACATATTCCTCAGTGTTAGGCAGTGATAGCTGGCAGCATCTCCAAGCTCTCCTTGTCTAATTGACCATCACAGCAGAAAACAGTGATGTTTCTCTTCTCAACGGAATTGAATCTAGGATAGAACCTCATTGGATCTGACTGCATAATGTGACCTTCCCTGAACCAAACCTTGTGGCCAAGAAATTGAAGGATTGGCAACTACAGCCTATGGGCCAAAGCTAGTCTGCTTTCAGTTTTTGCAGATAAAGTTTTATTAGAAAAATCACACAATTCATGTATGTTTCGTCTATAGCTGCTTTTGCGCTACGGTGGTAGGGTTGAGTATTTGAACAGAGATAGTTGGCCCAGAAAGCCTAAAATATTTACTATGTGGTACCCACTATAGAAAGTGCATGCCAATCCTTCTAATGTATCTTTTCTTTTTTTTCTTGATCCGACTTTCAAAAACTTAGCTATTTTTTGTCCTTTAAAAAGAAACATCCTTTGGTTTTTAAAACTCTTATATCAGATAAAAAATAAAATTAATATGAGTTTTTATAATTTTTTGAATTGAATATTTAGTTAATGTATTTTCCCATTTCTGGGTTTTCTATTAATAAATTAAAGCTATAAATTTAACTACCTCCATAGGTTTTTATATCCAGGAGTCTCATTTTTATTTATCTCTGAATATTCTATAGTTTCATTTGCTTTCTATCATTCAAAAAGTCCTCATATTTTCTGATGGCTACCATTTTTCTTTTACTTTGTTTTTCTAGATTTATCTTTATGTAGTCTTCCACAATGTATCGAAGTTAGTCTGTGTGACTGGTATAAGATGGTGGAAATGAAGGGATGTGACTTCTGAGCCTAGGCTATAAAAGAAATGGTGGCTTCCACCTTGCCCTCTACCACTTGGGTCATTCATGTTGAAGGAAGCCATGTGCTTGCTATGTCAAGAGAACACTCAAGCGGCCCTATGGAGGGCACATGTGGCGAGGAACACAGGTCTCCTGCCAAAAGCCATTGGAATGCACTTGACAGTGGATTCTCTAGGTCCAGTCAAGTCTTCAGTTGATGGCAGCCCCATCCTCACCCCTAACATCTTGATTACGACCTCGTGAGAGACCTTAAGTGGTAACTCATGGCTAAACTGCTCCCTAATGCCCACATGAACTGTAAGATTCAAAAAACGTTTGTGGTTTTAAGCTCAAGTTTTGGGGTAATTTGCTATACAATAGTAGTAATAACCAATATATATTTTAAATAGCTTTCATCTCATTTCAATAAGATTTTGGAAAGGAGAGAAAGAAAATGCATGTGCTCAGTCAGTCTTCTTGAACCGTAATCCCGCTTTCTGTTTAACTTAAAATATTTCCTATCACCGGGGTTTTAGTCATTTGGACAAAAACATTTACATTAATAAAGAGAAAAAGGTTGAGAGAAATGAACGTTCATAAAGGGAAAACGTTAATATTAGGATTGCACAAAATAAATTTGTCCCTATAAATTTGCATGTCTACTAAGGTACAAAATTATTTGTATCAGAACAAATAAACATCCTGCATATAGACCTGAACATAAACACTGAGGGTAATGGGAAAGAAACTTGAGGTGAACATGTTGCTAGGCAACTAAAGAAAAAAAACAAAACATTAGCTTCAATCAGACACCACCATCATCTCATCCTGGATTCAATTGTTGTGGTGAACAGTTGAGTGTTTAAGGAAGTGGGGGGAACTCAACTATACTATATATATTCTCTTCTGTTTTATCTAGACCAAATTTCTTTTATGTTTAGTATTTTGAACTAGAAATTTCACTCAAACTTCTCTTCAGTTATAAAACTTTGTTTTAGGAACTCTTCCTCCTTTACTTCCTTTCTTCTTTCCCCGCCACCCCGCAACCAGCCACTCTCACTCCGGCCCCCCCCCCCCCGCCCCGCCCCCTACCGCCGACACACACTCAAGTTTCTCTCAGCCCAAATTTTATTTGAATATCTGAGTTCAGATGTTTGGGAGAAGTCCTCTGCTTTTCCTTTCTTTCTTGACAGACTTAAAAATTTAATTATAGCTACTTTACATGTATCTCCTTTAAAAATGTGTCTACACAGGTCTCTTTTCAAATGAAAATTGTCATTGAAAATGCTTTAAAAAATTACATTCTAACAAATGAGAGTAAATGGTTTGCAGGGCCAAATTTTTACCAGACTTTAGTTACATTATTTCCTGTGTTATTATAGTTTCACAAATATATAATGTTGCATAATGGAACATCACAGAACTGTATATAACCTTTTCCTGTTCCTTTTGAATGACAGATTTACTCCGGCGAAAAATTTATGATGTGTGTTAAACAGGGTCATATAATTGCATAACTCAAGAATTAGAACAGTACATTCCAGAATACTATAATTTTACCACACTGAGTTAAATTAAGTAGAATTCTCCCAATGTCGTGAGCATAACCCTTGCAGCCAAACACAAATGGGTTTGAATCTTAGATGTATGCATTAGCCAGTGGGCATTTGGCATTATACTGAACCTCTCTACGCCCCAGTTTCCTTCTCTGAAAAAAGCAAACGATAACATGTGCCTTGCAGAGTTAATTGAGGGTTAAATGTTATACCATATTATAAAATATGTTGTACAATTTAAGTGCTCAATAATGTTGATTTTGTATACACCTACATGAAATAGTATGATAAAGTTTTCTAGCTATAATAATAATAGCTATAATAATAATTCTAACAAGCTTATACTATTTGTATTCTAAATTACTATTTAGGTTACGATAATGTGTATAAACTGCCAACTGTAAAACAGTAACTTTAAAACTCCCAATGCTCCAAAAAATTTAAATGATGTGCTTTCAATTTTAATTTACATCATAAATCATTTAAACGTTGTGAGGGTGGAATATGGTTAAAACAGCATTTAGGGAATGCATAAGAAATAGAAATACTGTACCAAAATAAGCCACTTGCAACTCATTAATCACACACACACACACACACACACACACACACACCCATACACATTTAATAAGCTGGCAATACATATGTCTCAAATATTACCTAAGTTGCTTAATACGTGAACACATGGATACACGGTGCTAATGAAACTAAGATTTGCAGGTCACTTAATTTCTATAAGAATAAAAACTCCCCAATGTCTAGTGGTTGGAAAGAGAACTCAAGGAAGGGGTAGATGAAGTAACCTAAACCAATTCCACAGCTGAATAAACAAAGCAACCGCCTGCTCATTAAGTGAGTTGGTAGCATCATATTCTACTCTATATATATAGGGCAGAATATATCATTTCTAAATGCCTGTAATATGGAATTACTGGCTGTGACCCCAGCAATACTAAAAGATGAAATGTGAGGATAAAAATTATTCCAATTTTCTATATAAAGGTGATATTTTTAAGACTACAAATTAATATTATTTTTTTTGGGTATCATCTTCAGCTTGTGTTATAATTTTTATTGTAGGCTGATTTGCTAAAATATGAGTGCATGAGACCAATTATGGGAGTTAAGTATTACACTATAATATTGAGTATATAGTCTCTTGCCTTATAATTCATATTATAATTTTTGGTTGAAGTTATTTAAAATTTTTTCTAAGACCTTCTCCAGCATTTGTATTAGGAACTTACCCATATAGCTTTGTTTGCTTGAGGCTCCTGCCTGCATAAGATTAGTGTGGGGGGAAGAGAAGAAGAAAATCACTCGAAGGCAGGGCCCACCCAGTGAGGAGCTGGTAAGTGAGAGAAGGTCTAAATGAACTCTAAAGATATTCCCCTCCATTCATTCATTTATCAAATATTTGTTGAGCACCTACTATGTACTAGGTCCTCAGCTAGGTAAACGGTGGTGAACAAAAGTGCTGTGACTCTGCACTCACTGAATTTATATTCTAGTGGGGAAAATGGTAAATAAACAAAAAAATAATACATAATTTCAAAATGGCTTAAATGAGACAAAATGAATAGAGTACTGTGTTGGAGAATAATGAAGATCAACTTCAGACAGGGTGGTCAGGGAAGGCTTTCTGAGCAAGTGCCTTTTTAAGGTGAGATTTGAAGGAAAAGGAGGAGTTGGTCATTTCAAGAGGATAGAAGATCAATCCAAGAAGAGAACATCTCATACGAAGGTGCCCATGTAGAAGAGAAAGAGCTCGTCATATAGCGTTGTACATACAATATCGGTAGATGGACTATAATTAATAAGAGGAATAGTTGTGAGAGAGGAGATTGGAGGCAGGGTTTCAATTATTCAGTGACTTTTATATTAAGTATGATGGAAGCTGTTGATTTAAGCAGGGAAGTAATGATCTGATTTATATTCTAACATGGTCACTGTGGTTGATATGTAGAGAAAAAGATGAAAGTAGACAAGAAAGCAAAGGAATTAAATAAGTAGCAATTTCAAGAGATTGGGACAAAGATGGTGACGGGTGATGGCAGTGGAGATAGGAGAATCGACAATTTTTGATGGATTGAATGTGGGGATGAGGAGAGGGAGGAATCAGACATCACACCCAGGTTTCCGATATGACACGACTAGGCAGTTGGAAGTGCCTTTGCTAGGATAGGGGAGGAGCGGATTTGGGGAGAAAATCCAGAGTTCAGTTGTGAAGAAGATGAAGAACCAATGCGTACAGCTGATTTTATGAACTTCCCTACTGGGTCCGCGTGGATGTGCTACTTTCATTTGAAGGGCTAGACTGGCTCTGCATCTTGTACATTGCCTCTCAACTCAGGCACTCATTTTTTGAGCAGAGCCTTTCCCCCCTCCAGTTCCTTTACTTTCTTATACCAACTGTATCTATTCTTTGACCTCTTTGAAACTCTACTTTTTAAATTCTTGATATTTTTCTCAGTACATTGTTCCTCTTCAGGCCAGGCTTTGTCTCCTACCTAATTTGAGTCAATAGTCAACAACATGAGAGCCATTTTCTCAGTGGCACTCTCAATTTCTCAATGTCCTTTTTCTTTTAGACTGTGCAATTCAACAAATTTTTATAGAGTGCCCTACCTTGTTGGGGAAGTAGAAGGATAGTTTCTTTGATAAAACCAGGAAGTCATCGCTGAAAAGATTATACACGCTTCTAGGACACTTTCTCCTTCATTTAGGATAGTTTCAATCAGACCAACAAAGATAATATTATCATTCATGGGCTTGGAAGTAAGTGGAGAAATGGCCCAAGGTAAACTATTCAGGTAGGAAGTGAGGCCTTTTGGGAGTAGTACTAATAGAGCTCCCAAAAAACTGAGATACAGTTTGCCAGCTGTGTAGAAACTAGAAACTCAAATGAATTGATCAAATCTTGCATTTGGATGGAGTCCTCAAAAATTATCCAGTTATCCATTTTCCCTTTACCTTCTTGGGTCTTTTTTCTCTTTGTTCTTCATATTTTTTTTTTTCTATATTAGGTAATTTCTACTGATTTGTGTTCACATTCACAAGACCCTTTCTTCTGCTTTTTTATTTGCTCTGAAGCCCATTCAGGTTGTTTTTCTTTTAAAATTTCAGGTATTATACTTATCAGCTCTAGAATTTTCATTCGGTGGTCCTCCTCCTGCTCCTCTTCCCCCTTTTTCAAACATATTTTCCATTTCTCTGCTGAGGTTCCCCATCTGTTTATCCATTATGACCATCTTTCCTTTTAATTTTTTGGACCATAATTATAATACCTGCCTTAAAATTCATATCTACTCCCCAACATCTTGGTCATTCAGAAAATGTTTCCACTGAATTATTTTTCTCTTAACTATGGGTTACGCTTCCCTGTTTCTTCACATTTATAATACTTTTTAATTGTATACAGGACACTTTGGAACCTCTTATATTCATTGAAGAACATTGATTTTTGTTCTAGAAGGCAGATACGTTACTGACTTATCCACTTTAACTTGTGGAGGCCTGGTTTTACATGTATTTAGGGCAGGTCTAGTTTGGTTTTGCTTTTGCTCCTAGGGTGAACTCCTCAGCCCTGGGTCATAGTTTTCACTTGTAAGGCAAGGCCCTTCTGTGGTTTCAAAATACTCCGAGATGTTTGCTAAGACTCTCTAACTTGGTAGGTTTTAAAATTCCAAACTTTGTTTGCTTTGTGGTGGGCAACAGCTGGAATCTTTGCTCAGTTCTTTCTGCCCTCCAGCTCTCACTTTCTGCTAGGCTGCTTGCAGTCTGTCCAACACATGCACAGCGTGAGTCAGTTGATGGTTTGAAAAGAGTTTATAATCAGATTTCGGGGCTTCCTCCTCTGCGGCTCCCTCTGTTCCTGGATGTGCACCCTCCATAGCCAACCACTCAAGCAACCCCATGCTCTGCTCTTTACCCCTCAATCCAATAAGACTGTGGCTTCTTAAATTCTAGCCCCCCCACTCTGCCTGAAGTTTTCATCCAATTTCTGCCTACTTTTAGTTACTCTCCAGTGCCTTCAAATGATTTTTAAAATTAGTTCAGAGTTTATAATTGCTATCAAAAGTAAGGTTAGTATAATGCAAGGTACTCCACTATTAGCAACATTAAATTTTCTTGGGTAGTAGTTTTATTGGTGAGTTTTGGTAGGTGTATTTGGTAGATGCAATGCAGTATCCATTGGAAGCTATTAATAGCACCTTGCTTCATTGTCTAATTTATCCTTACAACACCTCAAAGTAGGGGGAAAGGGGAAGTATCACTCTTTCCACTGTACAAAACTGAAAACTCATAATAAAGAGAAGGGGAGAAAAATGTTTATGATCAGAGCATTTTGGCCAAGGAGCTGATAGTATTCGTTTTTATATTGTTCCTTTTCGACATAGTTAAAATCTATAAAGCTATTAAAGCTAATAATAATTATAGAAATGTACATATCCTCAGTTACAGCAAAATATCATTATTTCAGACTCACATTTTGATAATGTAAACTACAAATACGACTCAGTTTTACTTTACCTATTAAGGAAATTGTATCAACTGAAAAACGGAAATTTTAGAAGAATAGAGCAGTTGTTTTTTTCAAGAACATGCAAAACTCAATACTTTCCTAACTCAAAAAAAAAAAAAAAAGAAAGAAAGAAAAAAGAAAGAAAGAAAAAAAGTTGTTCCAATGGACAACTTTTAGTCACAACAACAAACCTAAAACAGAAAATATTTAGAAATAAACTTAATAAGGAAGTATTCAAGGAATATTGAATATTTTTATAGTTTAGAACAAGCAACATTTGGAGGTATTGATTCTATCTAAATTAATAAGTCAAAAGATATTCCAGTCAATTGGAGGGGAGGGAGCAGGCAAGGAGACTTTATCGATTAGTCTATAGATCATTCTGTGGGTCAAGGAATAGCCAGGGCCATTTTGGAAAAGAATATAAAAGAAGAGCATAATGCATTTATAACACATTTTAATACATATTCTTATAAATATAAACTGTGTTACAATACATTACAGTGGTTAAAAAATGCGGCACTATTAAAGCTACACACACACCTACCAAAACACACCAATAAAGCTATTAACCAAGAAGATTCAGTGAAAACTATGGTAATTAGAATAGACATAGTAATGGAAAAGAATAGAAGCCAATATATATAAAAATTTAGTATCAAATAAAAATGTTTCAAATCGGTGCTGCGTGTTATTTGGACAAATGGAAAACCATTAAACAAAACTGGATTTATACTTTATTCTTTATGCCAAAATAAATTCCAGCTATATAGAAAATGTAAATGCTAAAAACATAACTACAAGGTATTACAAGAAAATATGGGTCGACGTATTTATAATTATGGAAATCTTTTCAATGTAGGAGAAAAGCAGATAAACTGTTCTATTAGGTAGAAAAATAAGATCAGAAATATGAATTTCTCTCTTTGAAATGGAGATTAACTTTTAATCAAAACATAGTTACCAGTTAAGGAAAAGTGTCAAGACAGAAGTATTTTTCTTTTTCTTTTTCTCTGAACCGACTGAGTAAGCTTCTGACACCCAGACAAAAAAAGCTAAGAATTCTACCCGGGCTATTGTAAACTTATGAGTCTGATCTTTGTCACATTTAAAGTTCTTCCTAGAAAAAAGAAGAGGGGGCACAAGAATTAATGTTCAATAACGAAGGATTTGAAATTTAAAAACTATAATATAGACCTTAAAGAACAATTTTTCTATGCTTTTTAAGGTGTAACTTTGAACACTGAAATGATTGCATGTAGGTAAAAGTTAACTTTGATTAGATTATATTTTACTTAATTTTATTTTTATTAAAAATTTCAAAATAAATCCAACAGAACTGAGACTTTTATTAACCAGGCATCAAGACTCTATTATATTAATGAGGCACTAGAAGCTTGAATCAAATAAAAAAAGCATTCATGGTTCTCAGGACAGAACAACACTGTACATGAGGACAAATGCTTCTTTGCTGATTGACTGTAGACCCAAGATTGCATCAATTTCAACAACTGAAAGATACAAAAGCATTTTCTTGTTTACCAGGTCAGGGGACTGAGGGAAGCCCAAGTCAAATGCCATTTATTTCCTCTTATCTTGTAAGGAGTTATTATCTGAGCTATTTTTTTTTGTCCATGGAATCCTTCCAATCACCTCTATTCTGTGTAATACAATCAGTATACACAGGTCAACATAGTGTCAGAACACAATGACTGCTAGTGTGCTGAGCTTTGAGGCTGTGGTTCGGGAATCGAAATTTCGCTTGGGTCTTGATTTGAAAAATCATGTTCTAAACATGTCCCTAAAAGGTCAAAGCATGATTCAGCCCCATTGGTAAATATAGAAACCTTACTTGGAACAATGGGAAATGGATTAAACAGCTTCTATAAAATACAAATTTAAATAAACAAATTAGAACTCCAATAAAACTGTAAAGCTGAGTCTTTAAAAATAATAGTATAAAAGCAGACGTTTTCATTTCTTTATTCAACTTTTCCTATTATACTATGTATCGAAGAAGTTATTTACCCAGTTACTATGCTGGTCTGCCAGTTTTCTTGTAATGGTCAAATAAGAAGAAAGACAAATACTTTTTTGTTTTTTTCCTAGCTGCAGATATTTTTCATTCTTTTGCTGATGACAGTTGAAGAAATTTGCAATAAGCCCAGTAAAATGTGGAATATTTGTATTTTTAATCTTTCTTTCCAAGGCAGCTTCTCATAGTTTAGTTAAAGCATTTTTTTACCTTTTTGGCAAGTTGAAATCAAAACCTGAGCGGCCCTAAGACTCTGTCCTGCTCCTAGTTTGGGCTGTACTGTATGATGAGCTATTTTTATCCTCGGCTTGGAGCCATCTGGTTTCTCTGCAAAGGTTCACGTTGGTATTTTTCAGTGCAGCTGGTCACATGTGCTCTTTTCCCAAGTCAAGCCTGGTGACCTGAGGAGGAATGTGTGCAAACTCTCGGTGCATCTCCACCCTCGCCATATCCTTCTGCCCTGTTAGTTGATACTCTTGATTCTCACGGCTGAGTGCTGGGCTTAGCGGCCACCAGCGCGTCAACTCCCTCGTGTGTGTTAGCAATGAAGCTTTTTCTCTTCTAAGGGATTTGATAGAAGCAGTGCAGAGGGGCCTGGGAACTGGGGTCCGCAGAAAGCATTTACCTTGATGGTGGGGCAGGGCACCTCCTGCCACTTTTCTGCTTTGCTGTGAGGAGCAGTGTGCCAGGTGAAGGTTAAGGAATAGTAAAAGTATGCTGTGGGCAAGCAGTTAGAAAAATGCCATATCAAGGCAGATGTAGGTGAAAAAATAAATCATCTTACTATGACCCATTAGCTTCGGGCAGGGCTTGCCCTCACGTCCCTTGGGAACAAGTGTGCTTGAGAGCTGTGATGACTGTCACCCTGGGCACACCAGGAAAGCCTTTCTAACGGTTGGGACTTCTTTGTCTTTTTCTTTTAAAAATTGAAACTGAAATGTTGACTGTCACCGTTTGGAGGAGTGCAAGTTTCTTTACCTTATTAACATCTGTCAATTCAATTAATATTTATAGAATGCCTGAAGGGCCTCTGGGGTACCTGCACCTCTGGCTTCTCACGTGATAGCGGGAAAGAATGGCAGGTGTGTTCGTTCTGAGCACCCCTTCTCTGCAAGGTGAACTTTCTGCCGCACTGATTTATGTCCCAAGTATCTTTTGGTGACAATGCCCACTGGAAGTGCAGAAAAATCCCAATAATAAATATGGGAATATACAAATAAAAATAGGAGATTTTCATAGAAAATCTCAAGAACATTACTCTGCCTTATCGCATCCTTAAAAGTCTTTGGTGTTCAGTTCCAGAATGAGTAACCACATACAGGAAATGGTGAGTTAGTATGCACCTAGAGATCTGGAATGTCTCTTCCAGTTGACACTGTTGCTACCTATCAGATGGTCCCTTTATGGACTTTCTTCATATTGGTTCAAATGATTTCTTATCCTCTAGATATCCTACTATGAATGCTTCTACTACTTGTTGCAATTACTACTTTCAACAACCAGCCAATGATGTTGACCCTGACCATGAGGTAGGCCCTGGGCTAAGCCATGCTTTAGAGCCAGACTATGGGTTCAGATCTTAGCTCTGTCATTTATTAGCCTTGAGCAAATCACATAACATTTCTGTACCTAATTTTCCTCATTTATAAAAAAGTGAATGACAATAACACCTACTTCATAGAGTTATAATGAGGATTAAATTAACCTTGGGGTTTATAAACCAGTGGATGGAGTTCTAGATGCCTGCGAACTTGAATGGGGAAATTAATAACAGTTGACCCTTGAAAATCTCGAGGGTTAGGGACGCTGACTCCCCCGCACAGTAGAATATCTGCATTTAACTTTTAACTCCCACAAAACTTAAGCACTATTAGCCTACTGTTGACAGGGAGCTTTACCGATAACATAAACTGTTGATAAACGTGTATTTTTTTATGTTGTGTGTATTATATTCTGTATTCCTACAATAAAGTAATCTATAGAAAAGAAAATGTTGTTAAGAAAATTAAAAGGAAAATATATTTATAGCACTGGACATATTTATTGAAAAGAATCTGTGTATAATTGGATCAGTTCAAACTTGTGTCTTTTGAGGATCAACTGTACATCTAGGCCCATCAGTTTTTTAAAGTTATGGTATTGTTAATCCTGTCACTAGCTCTTATTATTTAATGTTTTAAGAAAGAAGCATTTTTATTACTGTATACCTTTTTATTGTTTTGGCAACTGTCTCAGTGTTTTTTATTTGTCTTGCCATCCCATGTATTATGTTTTATGCATTTAAAAACCTTATTCTGAGAAGCGGTTGAAAGACTCCACTAGATTGCTGAAGGGGGAAGTGTTACACAAAAAGTAAAAAATTCTTGGTTAAAACCTTCCTGGCACATAGTAATCATAATGTATGTGTTTATTGTTATTATTATTCCAGTAGGATGTATGCTTATGAGGACAGGAATATTTTTCTATTTCTTTCATTGTGTATCCCCTGAATCCAAAATGTGCATGATAGAGTAGACAGTCACTAACTATCTGTTTAATGACTGTCTAGATCCCAGTTTTGGAAACGAGGACACCAGGGCTTGGAGAGGTAGTGTAACGTACCCCTGGGTCAGTCAGCGCCTAATGCAACAAGCCCCGGTCAGTGTGGCTCCAGGGCTGGACACCGAACTTTTTATCTGTTGTCTCCTGGTCACTGAGTAATATTGAAGGCAGCAATCCTTCTCAAGCTTTTGACTTGTATTTGGGGGAAAACAAAGCCTAGTTTAGGCTGGGACTTCTTAGTGGAAAAATGGAAGTGGAATGAGATGTTCAGATGCTATGCAGAATCAGTAAACCAAATCTCACCAGGTCTTATTAATAAAATGACGCAAACAAAGTCATATTAACATGGGAGTGGGCATAGCATTGCCTCTCTTAGGTCTGCTAAGCAGAATTTTGTCGTTCTCAGCTTAGGTCCTGGGCTTTTATGGTTCAAGATTTGGGTTTAGAGGAAACGGAGAAGTGACAGCTGGGGTGGTGCTCTGGAAAGGCTGAGTTTTACCTGTGAGAGAGGACACAGAGAAGAAACTGAAGGAAAAGACAGTGAGTGGCGAGGACAAGATCCTCAAGGACTGGTGTCAGGTGAGCTGAGAGTGACAGAAACAGAGGGGTTTGGGTAATGGCTGCCGTGTTTACAGAGAATAGATGTTGGGGATGAGAGAGAGGGCTTTTCAGTTTTGTTGTACAAAACGTCTTGCCTCCCCCTTCCTCCCTACTGCCAAGTCATGAGCATTTTTTTTCCCCCTAGAGAAACAGTAAAAATATTAACTTCCAACCTCTGAACTAATGCGTAGTTTCGTACTACTTCTTCAGGACAGGGTCCACAAGACATTCCAGCTCTTATATGGGTTATAAGACCCCCATCTGCCTCAGTTAACACAGGTCTCCACTGGAACTTTCTTTCCTGTCCCTATTTCTCCTCACCAGGGTCAACCGCCTGTTGAGTCACTCCCCAGTCCTGAGTGCAGGGCTCCTTACACAGGATCAGCGGTTGCCTTTCTCCCTGGCTCTGTGACTTGTTTTGTTATGTGGCCCAGAAGTAGCAAAAAAGGCATCCTGTGTCTTTCCACGTTTCTTAGAAAAGCAGGTTTTTATCTTCTGTGAATATCTATGCAGCTACACACACACACACACACACACACACACACACACACACACACAACCAATACATACTCCTACAAAAAATGGCATCCTGTAGTCTAAATAAATTCTTTAAAAAACAATTCTATAAAGAAAACCTAATGTGAAGGGTTTAGAGTGACAGTGAAGGGCTTTGACTTTGACATGAGACAGAGATTTTAAATCCCAGCTGTGTTAATTATTAACCATCTAAATTTGGGCAATTAATATAATCTCTCTAGCCTCAGTTTTCTCATCTGTAAAATAGAGATAATTATATATATCCCGTGTTGTTTTTTGTGAGGACCGAATGACAGAATCCAGGTAAGATACTATTTTTTAATAGGAAGCAGTTTAGATGTATGAGGCAATAACATGAAAAGATCTTTTCTCATTTGGTGTCTATTTTCATACCTATAATTAACCTTTTTTTTTTTTTTTTTTTGGTTTTCCAGAACAGTCTGCTCCCCAAAATATACCCTGTTCTCTGTCTTTTGTGGGATAGAAACCTGCTTAGTATTTGAAGCGTCAGCTTTTCTTTTTGGTTTCTATCAGATTCATTAAGATTTCAAACCTCCCAGATGCAAGTTTTAGGCTGGGCTACAGCTCTGGGAGTGGTGAGTTTCCTGTGGACCCAGTGGGGAGGAAGCTTCTAGAGCACACGTTTCAGAGTAAGGGCTGAGCTCCGACGGGGTCTCGGCCAGGCCTCTTCCTCCATGCTTAGCTTAGGCAGCACTCTGTCTTCCCCTGGATGGCATCCCAATTACAGCGAAAGGGGGCGAGACTCATTGGGGGTCATTCCTAGGGCATTTGCAATAAACTATTGTTAAACAAACAAACAAACAAACAAACAAACAAAAACACATTAAAAAAATTGAAAGTATAGATACCAACAACAGAATGATGGTTACCAGATAGGAAGCAGAGTGGGGAGAGGACAAAGAGGGTAAAGGGGGTCAAATACATGGTAATGGAAGGAAACTAGATTTTGGGTGGTGAGCACACAACCCTAACCCTAACCCTAACCCTAACCCTAACCCTAACCCTAACCCTAACCCTAACCCTAACGTTGTACAACTGAAAATTATATCATATTATTAACCAATATTGCTCCAATGAATTTAATAAAAATAATTTTAAAAAATGAAAGTGGAGAAATATATAGTTTGAAATACAAATTAAATAATTTTTTAAAGTTAGTGAGAAAAATACATCTATACATCAACAAGATTTGGCATCCACCCAGAATAATTAAGAGCGTATAAGGCAAAATGGACATGAAAAGCTGTGTAACAATTTCAGCATAAGTAATTGGCAACTTCAATAGTTCTTTTTTTTTTTTTAAGTAGGCTAACTGTAAGGATCTTCTTTCTCACTAGTATTATAAAATGTAAAATCAAAAATAATTTTATTTATTTTACTTTGAAATAATCTTCTTTTCCCTACCAGGCTAATTTTGCTAAAATATCGTTTTCCTCACAAGCTAAAAGCTTGAGCAACTCCTATTGGCTTTAGTGTCCAATTCAAATTTTTCAACCTGGCATCTAGGTCATTACACTGTTGTCCACCCCTTTCCTACAGAAATCTTGCATTCCAGCCGGTATTCTTATTTTCTTTCAAACATATATAGCTCATTGCTGCCTCATAGATTTTGTTCACGCTGAACCCCAAAAGGAAAACCCTCCTCCAAGGTACTTTCTCAGCCTATGTATTCCTCTCCCTCAACTCATTTCCTTATTTTATTATTGGTTTCAAGTATACAGTACATTGGTTAGACATTTATATAATTTATAAAATGATCTCCCTAATTGCTTTTTCACTCCTTTGCCTCTCCACTTAGCCATTACGTTAATGTGACTGCATTCCCTATGCCATGCTCCCCATCCCTGTGACCATCTATCAACTACTAATTCGTATTTCTTTAACCCTTCACCCTATTCTCCCAGTCCCCCAATCCCCGTCCTCTCTGGCTGTCATCAGATTGTCCTCTATATTTATGGGTCTGTTTTTGATTAGTTTGTTTCTTTTGTTTGTTAGATTCTGCATATAAGTAAAATCATATGGCATTTATCTTTCTCTGTCTGACTTATTTCACTCAACATAATACCCCCTAGGTCCATCCACGTCATTGTAAATGGTAGGATTTCATTTTTTTATTGGCTGAGTAATATTCCATTGTATATGTGAACCATACTTTTTTATCCAACCATCTGCTGATGGGCATTTAGGTTGCTTCCATATCCTGGCTATTGTAAATTGTGCTGCCATGAACATAGGGGTGCATAGATCTTTACGAATTATTATTTTGATTTTCTTATGATAAATAACCAGAAGTGCAATTGCTGGATCAAAAGTTATATCCATTTTAAAATTTTTGAGAAACCGCCATACTATTTTCCATAACGGGTGTACTAATTTGCAATCCCACCAACAGTGTATGAAGGTTCCCTTTTCTCCACATCCTTGCCAACAATTGTTCTTTGATTTATTGTTGATAGCCATTTTGACAGGTGTCAGATGATACCTCATTGTGGTTTTAATTTGCATTTCTTTAATGATTACTGACTTTGAGCAACTTTTCATATGTCTATTGGCCATCTGTAGTTCTTTGGAGAAATATCTGTTTAGGTCTTCTGCCCATTTTTTAATTGGATTGTTTTTTGTTGTTGCATTGTATGAGTTCTTTATATATTTTGGATATTAATTTTTATTAGATGTATCATAAGCGAATATCTTCTCCCATTCAGTAGGTTGCCTTTTTGTTTTGTTGATGGTTTCTTTTGCTGTACAAAAACTTTTTAGTTTGATGTAGTCTTATTTGTTTATTTTTTCTTTTGTTTCCTTTGCTCAAGGTGATATATCTGAAAAGAAATTACTGTTAGCAATATCACAGAGTTTACTGCCTATGTTTTCTTCTAGAAGTTTTATGGTTTCGAGTCTTACATTTAAGTCTTAAATTCATTTTGACTTTATTTTTGCATATGGTGTAAGAAGGTGGTCCAGTGTTCGTTCGTTCTTTCTTTCTTTCTTTCTTTCTTTCTTTCTTTCTTTCTTTCTTTCTTTCTTTCTTTCTTTCTTTCTTTCTTTCTTTCTTTTTACATGTATCTGTCCAATTTTCTCAGCACTGTTTATTGAAGAGGCTGTCTTTACCCCACTGTATATTCTTGTCTACTTTGTCATATATTAAGTGAACATACAGGTGTGAATTTATTTCTGGGTTCTCTGTTCTGTTCCATTGATCAGTGTATCTGTTTTTATGCCAGTATAGTTTGATATCAGGTAGTGTGATACCTCCAACATTGTTCTTCTTTCTCAGGATTGCTGTGGCTATTCAGGGTCTTTTATGGCTCAATATAAAATTTAGGATTATTTGTTCTAGCTCTCTGAAAAATGCCATTGGTATTTTGATAAGGAGTGCATTGAATCTATAGATTGCTTTGGGTAGTATAGCCATTTTTAATGATGTTAATTCTTCCTATCCGTGAGCACCGTATATGCCTCTATTTATTTTTTGTATCTTCTTCAATTTCTTTCTTTTCTTTTCTTTTCTTTTCTTTTTTTTATGAGAAAAGGTCTTTTACCTCCTTGGCTAATTTGATTCCCAAATCAAATTGTTTTGGATGCAATTGTAAATGGGATTATTTTCTTAATTTCTCTTTCTGAAAGTTCATCATTGTTGTATAAAAATGCCACTAATTTCTGAATATTTATTTTGTAACCTGCTACTTTATTGAATTCATTGATCAGTTCTAACAGTTTTTTGGGGGAATCTTTAGGGTTCTCTACCTATAGTATCATGTCATTGGCAAATAATGAGAGTTTTACTTCTTCCTTTCCAATCTGGATACCTTTTCTTTCTCTATCTTGTTTGATTTCTGTGGCTAAGATTTCTAATACAACATTGAAGAGAAGTGGTGAAAGTGGGGATTCTTATCTTGTTCCTGATCTTAAGGAAAACACTTTTAGCCTTTCCCCATTGAATATGATGTTAGCTGTAGGTTTGTCATATATGGCCTTTCTTATGTTGAGCTATGTTCCCTCTATTCCCACTTTACTGAGAGTGGATTTTGTTAAACGCTTTTTCTGTTTCTATTGATCTGATAATATGGTTTTTATCTTTTAATTTGTTAATGTGGTGTATCACAGTAATTGACTTGTGGATATTGTACCAAACTTCCATCCCAGGAATAAATCCAGCTTGATCGTTGTGTATGATATTTTTAATGTATCACTGAACTCAGTTTCTAATATTTTGTTGAGAATTTTTGCATCAATGTTCATAAGAGATACCAGCCTATGAGTTTTTTTTTTTTTTTGTCATGTCGTCGTCTGGTTTTGGAATCGAGGTAATGGTGACCTCATAAAAGGTGTTAGGGAGCCTTCCTTCCCTCTTCTTGAATTTTTTGGAATAGTTTGAAAAGAATAGGTGTTAATTCTTTTTTGAATGATAATATTTACCTTTGAAGCCATCTGATTTAGGACTTTCGTTTTTTGTGAGGTTTTTGATTACTGATTCTATTTCATTGGTGGTAATAGGTCGGTTCAGATTTTGTTTCTTCTTGACTCAGTCTTGAGAGATTGTATGTTTCTAGGAATGTATCCATTTCTTTTAGATTGTCCAATTTGTTTGTGTATAATTGCTCATAGTATTTTCTTATGCTCCTTTGTATTTCTGTGGAGTCCATGGTTATTTCTCCTTTTTCATTTCTGATTTTATTTATTTAAGTCCGCTCTCTTTTTTCATCAATGAGTTTGGTTAAGGGTTTGTCAATTTTGTTTATCCTTTCAAAGAACCAGCTCTTGGTTTCATTAATCTTTTGTATTGTTTTTCTAGACTCTATTCTGTTTATTTCTGCTCTGCTCTTCATTATTGCTTTCCATCTATTCCCTTTGTTTGCTCTTCTCTTTCTAGTTATTTTAAGTGTAAGGTTTGATTGTTTATTTGAGCATTTTCTTGTTTCTTGAGATAGGCCCGTATTGCTATGAATTTCTCCCTTCAGACTGCTTTCGCTGTGTCCCACAGATTTTGAGTTGCTGTGTTTTCATTTTCATTTGTTTGTAGGTATCTTTTGATTTCTTCCTTGATCTCATTGATAACGCATTTATTATTTAGTAGCATGTTCTTTAACCTCCATGTGAATGTGTATTTTCCAGTTTTTTTTCTTGTTGATTTTTAGTTTATAACATTGTGATATGATTTCAGTCTTCTTAAATTCATTAAGGTTTGTTTTGTTTCCTAACATGTGGTCTAGCTTGGATAATGTTTTGCGTATGCTTGAAAATAATGTATATTTTGCTGCTCTGGGGTCAAATGCTCTGAAAATATCAATTAAATTCGTCTGGTTTACTGTGTCATTTAGGTCCATTGTTTCTTTGTTGATTTTCCATCTGGAAGATCTGTCCATTGGCGTCGATGGGGTTTTAAAGTCTCTGACTATGAGTGTATTACTGTCAGTCTCTCCTTTCATGTGGGTCAATATTTGCTTTATATATGTAGGTGCTCTTACGTTGGAGGCATATATGTTTACTTGGGTTATGTCCTCTTGATGTATTGATCTCTTTATCATTATGTAATGCCCTTCTTTGTTTCTTATTAGAGCCTTCGTTTCAAAGTCTATTTTCTCTGATATAAGTATCACTACCCCAGATCTTTTTTCAGTTCCATTTGCATGAAATATCTTTTTCCATCTCTTTACTTTCAGTCAATGAGTGTCATTCAATCTGAAATGGGTCTCTTGTAGGCAGCATATGCATGGGTCTTGTTATCTTATCTATTTGGCTACTCTATGTCTTTTGATTGGAGAATTTAATCCATTTACATTTAACGCAATTGATAAGTACGTAGTTACAGCCATATTATTTGTATTTGTCTTTCTTTTTTCCTTTTTACATCTTTTTTTTTTTTTTTTTACAGAAGTCCCTTTAACATTTCTTGCAATACTGGCTTGTTGGTGATGAATTCGTTAAGCTTTTTCTGTCTGGGAAACTCTTCATTTCACCTTCCATTTTAATCAAAAGCCTTGCTGGGTAGAGTATTTGTAATTGTAGATTCTTGTTTCAACTCATTTTATTCCCCTTTGATTCATGTTGATCTCTCACACTTTTCTACTCTCTTGATACTAACTGACTTTTTTTGGATAGAGATGTCCTCCTATATGTGACTGGAGAATATAAGTAAAGGACCTCCCACAGTACCCTAAACAGAGCAGTCTCCCTTCCTGAAGCAACGAAGGGCACCAGTAAAAATATCAGATGGCTAAAATTTATATTTTTATGATTGGCATTCTCAATTTTCAACATTTACATACACTCTCTGAATTTATGTCCTTAATTTACTTTGCCGCAGCCAAATGTAACACATAATGCATTTAACTCAAGATACACAATCTCAGTCTAAGTAGATAAATAAAGCAAGCAAATATCTTTTGAGGAAAAAAATGTCTTTGAAATGAATTTCGAAAGTTTCATCATATTACATTTAGAAATTGGTTCTAAATCCTCAGGCTGTAGACCGGTACCAGTCTGTGGCCTTTTATGAACCAGGCCACACAGCAGCAGGTGAGTGGCGGGCAAGTGAATAAAGTTTCATCTGTATTTGCAATTGCTCCCCAGTGTTAGCATCACCACCTCTGCTCCACCTCAGATCATCAGGCATTAGATTCTCACAGGAGCACTGGTCCCCGGTGCTGAAAAAGTTGGGGACTGCTGCTTTAGTTAATAAATAGAAGTCATAGTTACTTCTTACAATATAATTTGTGAAGAGCAAATACATACAGTTTGTCTGCAGCCAATGTGTGATAATTAGATTTGGCTTCACTTAAGCAAAGTAGGTAAAAAAACAACCATTCATCTTCTCGCATACAGAAAGGCAGGGCTATGTATCTGAAAGCACTTTCACAAGAATAACCATATTGTCTTTCAGCAGAGTCCTGATTTGGTCTGAAGAGCTTATAATATTTTTAAGTAAAGAAGGAGGAACTGAGCCTCAGTGATCTATCAGGCACCATGCTCAGTACTTTGACGTGTCCTCTCGCTTAAGGACTGTGACACCACTGCGTGAAGGGTGTTATTATCTCCATTGTTATGGTTAAGGGAATCACAATTATAGAATCAGGCCCAGAGCTGGATTCTTTATTTTAATCCAAGGTAGACAAAATAATGATTACCCATGAAAGTTGGAATGCTTACTCTGTTGGAAGAATACATAGCGAGACACGAAAGTAAGCTCAAGCTTGCCAAGGCTCTAAATAGATGACACTTGGTCATAACAGACAATAGTACCCAGAGTGACAGCATATGGTTGTACAGCTTGTGCAGTACACAGGCAATCATGGTCACATGGTAGGTATCACACGTTTGTATTTTTATTCTGATGGATTCCTGGCAGGTGTCAATGAAGTATCTAGTTCTAACAAAGCAATGTATTATGTCAAATGAAAGTGAAATGTCTTGAGGAAGAGTGTTTTTTCCCATTTGTGCCAAGGCATCAACTACATGGGCTGGCAGAAGGGGTGGGTGGCGGCAGCCGTTAAATTGTTGACTATCCCATGCCTGTCCTAGCTGGTCTGCACTGGACTGGTGTCCCTGCCAGAAGGAGACAGAGTCAGGAGAGATGGAGGCTAAATCAATTTTTGCAGAGAATAATTTTTATAAATTTTTATAAATTTTCAGCTCAGGAGCTTTCTCTAGCATGTATAAATGGCAAACACAAGTGACAAGGATGCTGTTCTTTTGTTTTGAAATAGCTGGCTTTAATTTTGGGGATTTCGACTTGATCAGCTAAGTCTCTTCTCTTAGACCACCTTACTCAGCGTTTCAGAGCTGAGAAGGATGTCTCTGGGCTCACAGCACCTCCCCCTTTAATGGAGATAGTCACCTGTAAACAGGCCTGGCTCTGGCGGCCATGACTCTACCACTGAACCTTGGGCAGAATGACTAGACCCAGGCTTTGACTCCTCCTCTGGCCAACGCAATGGGCTTCTCTCTTTGAGGACTTTGCAATGTGGTACTGAGAGGCACAGTGGTTGAGAGGTGAATAAAGTAAGTGCTGTGCTGGAAAGATGCTGTTGCTGACCTTTTTATCTTTTCAAACGTGGGTGCCCAAATCTCCCACAATTCCTTGAAATACTTCGATATCCTTCATATATATGTATACATACACATTTTTTTTTTTTAAAATAAGCTATTTCTGGAAGAGTTTTGATTTACAAAAAAATTACAAAAATAGTACGGAGAGTTCCCATATTCCCTGCACGTTGTTTCCTTTATTATGAACATCTTGCACTAATAGGGCAAGTTTGTTATAATTAATGAACTAATATCGAAGCAATGTTTTAGTTAAAGTCCATACTTTAGTCACTTCCTAGTTTTTACATGATGTTCCTTTTCTGTTCTAGTATTCCATGTAGGCTACCATATTACATTTACTTGTTGTATTTCCTTAGCCTCCTCTTGGCTATGATAGTCTCAGACTTATCCTGTTTTTGATGACCTAGACAGTTTTGAGGAGTCCGTGTTGTATTTTGTAGGATGTCCTTCTATTGGGATTTGTTTGATGATTTTCTTGTGATTAGACTGGGTTTTTGGGAGGAAAACCATACTTACTGTCAACATGACTTATCATCACTATCGATGTTGATCTTGATCACCCAGCTGTAAAGTTAATCTTCCTCCCTCCTCTTTCTTTCCTTACTGTCTTCTTTGGAAGGAAGTCACGATGCATGGCCCACACTTAAGGAATGTGGAGGTATGTTCCACCTTTTTAAGGGTGGAGTGCCTAGATAAATAATTTGGAATTCTTCTGTATGGGAGATTTGTCTCCTCTCCCTACAACATATGTTTAATTTATATTAACTTGAAACAGTTCTCATAGCTTTCAATAACAACAAAGAGCCCCTAAAAATCATCCGGTTCATGAGATGCAAACTAAAATACCCACCTAAGCCAGATATGAATAAGCGACATGGGTATGGTAACTGGCACACTGCAAAGTGCATGCCAGCTCTAAAGGGGGCACAATTCTCTTCTCCTAGCAATTGCTGCTACATGGAAATTTAAGTCAGCCTTGCTGTATCTACATTTTTGAAAAAATAGAAACTGGTAAATTGGACTTTTACATGAAATATCCTGATTTTGAAATGTTGGCAACCAAATGTTGGCCCACTCACTTTGTGACTTCTTGGGTAGATTAATAACAGCACATGTTATTAATAAGGAAGCAGCTTCAGAAAGATAAACAAGATAACCAAGGTCATCCGACTAGCTTTAGTGTCTAAATTGGGATTCATATTCAGGCTCTAACACTAGCATATATTCGTTTTTTGGAGATTCTTCAACAGTTTGTTAGCTTTCTCAGAATAATCTGGACTGTTGTAGATTTACTGCCTTTACTGAAATATATGGAAGCTGGAGTTCCTGAAATACCACCTCTTTCATCAAGCCTACTTCAACTGAGTGGTGCTATTAATGTTATTCAGGTACCATTTGCCTTACTTTCCTTTGTTCCTTGCTGGATTCTGTGGTTCATTTGCTTCTATAGTTTGTAATGTTATGCTGGAGATGAAAAGGGGCTTGGACAAATGCCCATATTAGCAATAATGGTTATAAAAATGCAAATTAGAATTATGTGATCTCCTAGAGGCTGTGAATTTTGCCTTAATCATGTTTGTATTCTTTCAATATCTGGCACATAGTAGGTACTCAATAAATGTTTGTTGAACGAATGCCATCATTAATGACTAAAGATGAAGTATCAACACATATTAATATTGATGATATCTAAAACAAATCCAATAGCGTGGAAATGAAAATATTCAGCATTTATAGAATATTCTAAACAGCACAGAACCTGTTAGTTTATATAAGTTATTATTCAGTTGTTTACAGAGCATAATTAGAACCTAAAATTATGAATATCATACATCATTCTTTCCTCTTTAGTCAATTCTTCTGCTAATGTTATGCATATCTTGGATTCTTAAATTTATTATTTAGTATGTCTCTATACATCCCTTTGGTTTCATTTCTTTAAAATCTTAGAACTTAAATTCATATATATCAGAGACTTAACTTTATGTTTTTTGTTTCCTGCTCATATACCAGGGAGAGGGAATTTTTTGATAAAGGTACGGTCATAAGAAAGTTTAAAAATTTGAGGCGAAAAAGCAAGAGTCCAATTTCCCAAAGCACTGTCTTTTCTGCCACTACACCTGAATGTGCGGACAGCTTCTCTGTGTGTGCATATCCTCAAATTGTTTCTTCTGCAGCAGCTTTCATGACTTTCTTTTTCTTTTTCTTTTTCTTTTCTTCTTCTTCTTCCACCCCCCCCCCACCCCATGGCTTCTCCTTACATGTTTCTTAATCTTTTATGCACAACAAAGAGTTACTCAGTTTTCAAGTGGTGAGATGAGGAAGCTTCTGTTTTCCAGGTCAATGCTAATTAATAAATGATGGCTTTAGCAGTTTCTGGGGGAACATAAGTAGTTCAAGAATGATTTTGCTTTTGATGCTCCCTTGTGAGCTGAACAAGGTAGGTACAGAGATGACTGAGGTTAATTAAATATAAATTCTGAATAACCCATTTCATTCTATGTGTATTTTTTTCTAAACGTATCTATCAATGCCCTTCTTTCTGAGTGTGAAGTGCTTATTGCATCATAAATATTACAAACCAAAGATGTTCTTTGTTCTTTCTTTGGGTCTGTTCTTGCACAAGAGTGGCTAAATAGCGACAAAACTCATTTTTGGTAATGTTATATTTGTTCTCACTTGACAGTCATGCCAGAAAGATTTTTTGATTTTTTTTAATGATAAATTTATTTAAAACATTATTTTCTTATCCTAACTTCAAGTGTCACAGATATGAAGAGTGTTTTAACACTACTGCGAACTACTTCAAATTTACAGCTTTCCAGACACAGGCAAGTGGGAGAATGAAGGCTTATTTGGTTTAGTGTGAAAAACTTTAAGTGTTTTCTATCTCTATGTGGATACAGATATAGATTACAATCAAGTAGACAAAAGTATCACAGGGCACATCTGGTTTGAGTAACCAAAGACTAGATAACAAACAGGCTGAAGTTCCTCAGGTTAGCATACCAGCATTGAAGCAATGATCAGCTTTTTAAATGTGTTTCATCATCCTAGAGGTTCTTGACTGTTTAACTATAACACATATGGTCATAGACTAGCTTGAGGCCCACATTCAGATTTGTACAAAGGTGTGCATGGGGTCACAGGTAATAAGGCTCAGATACCCCAATATCATGCTGTCATTCTTTACCCCCACTCCTTGGAGTTATTAGGTGGCTCTCAGTTTACACACAGAAGTTTTTGAGGAGGCAGCCAATTGCCACTTGCATCAGAAACCAAACTTGAAGAGCTGTCAAATAGACAAAAATGAATAGAAGAGCCCACAGCCACTGCTGATAGTTCAGATGAATGTTTCTTGCTCAGATACAACTGGTGGATTGAAACTCTTCCATTTTAAAATGAGTTCCAAGTTTTTTAGTGTAGCAAATGGTCACTGGGCACTTACTGTGCCACTAAGTCAGATAAAGCTCCTCCCTTTATGGGGACAGTTCTTTTTATTTATAAGCAAGATCAAGCCTGTATTTTTAGCTAAGGGAAAAGATGGTCCCCAAACTTATAGACTTACTCTTAGAATTTTGAGAAAGGGCCAATTAGATTAGTAAGGAATAAAGTAGAGTCTCTTAACCTCTCCCAAACATACTGAAGGTCCCTCTACCATCACTAGCAAGATTGTTGCTATGATGTGTTAGAGTCCAGCATGTGTATCTGCAGAGAGAACAATAGGAAGGATTGCTTCAGTGTTATCAGGGGGTGTGTAATTTGAAAAAGCTCTTCAAGTAATTTTAATATTCTTTACTAATTTTTTTGCTAGAGTCTATAGATGTTATTGTTCCTTCATATGCTTGTTTATGGTATTTTGAGTGTTATATAATTGATGATTATGATGACTCTGGTGATGGTACAATGATGATGGTGAGTTCGTGTGACTTGGTGCTAAAGAAGGAGATGCAGACATGAAGACAGAATTTGGGAAAGTGGGAGCTGATAACCTGATCTGGGAAGATGTGGTCACTGACGATGAAACCCAACAGTCAAACACCATCAAAGATAAATGTGAGGTAGAAGTTAGTTTGGTTTATAAACTTGTAATAAAAGTGTGAGTGATGCCTCTCTGCAGAGGGCCTCACCAAACAGGAGGAAACAGCGCTACTGTAGGGTGTGCTAAACGGGTGAAGTTTAGGTAAGACTTAAATGAAACAGTGTTGTGATAGGCTCCAAGCACAGTAAGTCTGTCAGTAATATTCTATTAACATTCAGTAATATTTTATTAACATTTAGTAATATTTTTATTGACATCAGCTCAGGGCTGAAAGGCACATTCAGAGTCTCTATACAATTAAGAGAAGTGCAGAATGCTGTGTCCCCAAAACCTTTGACTGAAGGTCTGCACCTGGGCTAGAAATCAAGGCTGCTTCCCTGTGTCACAGTGACCCACAGTCTCCCATATCTAGGCAAGAGTGGGTGTTCCCTTCTCTCTGATTCTCAAACAGCTAAGGTTTTGACAGCCTATGATTTTTAAAATCTATCTATCTATCTATCTATCTATCTATCTATCTATCTATCATCTATCTATCTAGGCAAGGCAACCTTTGGTTGACCTCACAGATTGCAAAGAACTTGGCATCTTACAATCCCTTATTTTTTTATTTTTTTACACCTACAACACCTGGTCTTCCTAGGTGGTCTCCCATCCAAGTACTAACCAGGCCCAGCCCTGCTTAGCTTCTGAGATCAGATGGGATTGGGCTTGTTCAGGGTGGCGTGGCTGTAGATAGCCTATGATTTTAGAGAACATGTTTTCTTAGCCCCTTGTCCTTGGTGTTATTAACTAAAGCAATTTGTACAGATCCACATTAGTATGCCAAGGTGTAAAAGAAAAGTTTTGACCGAGGCACCAAAGATAATAGATGTATAATTTTAAAGTAATTGCCAGAGTAGAAAGTAAATCTCAAGGGAAATATTTTAGCCCTTTGGTGACACTTAAAAATCCTCCACTCAGCATAGGATCATAAAAGGGCAGAGGAAATGGAATATGCGAAAAGTGTTCTTCAGGACAGCAATGCTGAGTCCCAGCTAACCACTCATTCAAGATCTCCCACCATAATCTCACTAGAGAGGGGGTGTCAACAGGGACATGAGGGCAACTTGACTGGTGTTCTCTGGTATTCGGAGTGTCTAAGTTGTACCTGAGATATTCAAAGTTGAGAGGCTGAAGGTATTGGCTTGAGGCAGTAGTTCAGAGAGAGAGCTCAGAAAAAAGGAGAAAGGATACTCAAGACTCGTGTGCTTGGAAGCCAGCTGCACTTCCACTGCTCATCGGACTAAAGAATTTACGAGCGTTTCCTGAGGACCAGATGAAAACCATTCGTGAGGGAGAGCTGAGCTGGAGATGTTTAAGTCTTGCCCAAGAGGAATACCGAGAGAGGTCACGGGACTGCTCCCACCTCCCCTCCAACAGGAGAATCTGTATAAAGTGGTCTGTGGGGAACCAGAAACCGAGGGTGGAAGTGGCAGCCAGACAAAACTGCATTGCCCAGGTCAGATGTTTCACTTTCCAGTCTCTGAGACTGTCAGAAAGCACCCAAGGGGGTTGTGCAAGGTTAAGTCATTGGCCAGGCGCAGAGAGCAAACCCTCCTGGCGACCGTACCAGTTAGCATGAACTTGCTATCCTCAGACTTTCTCCATCTCCTTTTGTTATGAGTCGGAGGAGGATACGTCGGCGTAGAAAGAAGGCTCCTCTTCTCCTTTCCTGAGAACATGGCCTGCCTGCTCCAAAGCTAGCTGGGCAAGTGGAGGGAAGGCCTATATTTGAATGCAACTTGAAGTGTTGATCAAAATACTGGCATTCACATTAAAATTTCTAGATTAAGACTGTATTTTGTGGCTTAAGCCAAAGGATTTTTTCTTACCTAAGAGCCCTCATAAAAGTTTGGGGACTACCCATGTGTTCATCCAGGCGCAGGGGAAGATCTCTCACTGAATATGGAAGGGACAGTGGCAGGCAAAGGGTTGCCTTCTGCTTCCATCTACTTCATCGGTCCTGCTTGTTCTACATGCTCGTCTCACAGGAGCTGAGAGCAATGTTCATGGGTGTTCACCCACATGGCAAGTGCTTTTGTTCTTTGAATAAACAGGTTGAGAGGTATATGTAGGTAAGGACGTTGGGAATTAGTAGACCCAAATGGGCATGGCATCTTGAAACTGGAAGAGACAAGGGTACTTGGTATCTGGAAGCCAACTCAAGCAGAGAGATTTCTAGAGATTTTGAGAAAGCTGGAAATCGCCATAGAAGGATTTGGCCTTGGCTTCTGAGTCTCTGCTTTAGTGTCAAAAGACTTTCACTGAACAGAAAACGAAGCCTCTCACTGACTATTGAAAATGTGGGGGACCTATGATGCCTATCTGATAACCTGCCCAGTGCCTATTCTTTGGGAAATAACTGCCTATCAACAGGAATGGCCCCAGCAGCCATGTCCGTGATGCCCCTCCCCCATTACTTCCCTGATTATAGTGATGGGGTGGGGGAGACCAGGCTGGGGCAACCATATTTTCTCTCCATAGAATTTGGTATTGGGTCAGGGGCATTGATTCAGTCATTGTGTATGGAGGGAGGGGGGTGCTATGGGGTAGCTTCCCTCTCATTCAGCCGGGGAAAGCTGTTTTCCAGAGAAGAATAGAGCAGAATTATAGAAAGAGGTAGGTTTGAAGAGAGAGAAAACTTCAGCTGAGTTTCTTCCTCGTGGCTTTTCAGGTCCTGGCTCCTACCGTTCCTGAGAACTGAAATTTTTGTCCTGGGATTCTATAAGATACCACTCTATCTTTAAAATTAATTTTTGAACTCTTATTGGGGTGAAGATTACTCCCTAGTGGCCTTAAAACACTGTGCCATACATTTTTAAGATTACATTTTAAATTTACTTTTTTGTTTATTTAGTTGCTGCATCTTTTGATTCACCTGCCAATATCAGCTGGATGCGCTGAGATACTCTGGTGTGTCCTCTGATGGCCCTCCATGGAGGGGGCCGACTCTCCTATGCTAACGGTGTAAATTCAACTTATTATCTTTTTTCTCCTTACATATTTAAACATAATTAAATCTCAACACTAAGTTACTTGCTCAGTGTACTCTGGGACACATTTTCAGACTATTGTTTAGAAGTGCATGTATTACAAGGGTTCTATAAGAAATTCGTTAGGCAATGAGGTTATTGTCCTCCAAAGACCTTTACCTTATTCTTAGAGAAAAAGAGAGAAAAGAGGATTTGTCCTATTATTTATATCATATTCCTCATCCTTACTTCTTTACGAGCTCATGTTTACCAAACATTCCTTTCTTTCACAGGTTTGATTTTTGTCAATCTCCACTTTTTTACTATTAAATGAATAGAGTTGCTGGAGGAAATGCTTCTTTTTGAAACTTATTTCAGAACCTCATGGAAATGACAAGAAGAACACAGTAAGACAGCCAGAGAGAGTAAAATGAGTGTAGTCCCCAGGAGAGATGTATTTCATTTGTTCTAAACTGGCTAGGGTGACGTGGGGCTTGGCCGATGTGGTCTGAGAGCTCAGGGTTTTAACTATGGGTCATTGATAATTATTCTAAGACCCTCTTCTTTTAATTCTTTCAGGTTTCAAAGTGTGAGTCACATCTGGAAGAGCTGTCACATTCTTATAATTCCCTGCATATTCTAATTTATATCTTCTGAATTTCAGTAGTCTACTTTTTTTTTTTTGGTTAAAGCTTTTTTTTTGGTTAAAGCCTTATTTGGTACTTTGGATTCTAAATTCTTCCTGTTAGGGAGGATCTGTTGATAGTGTAATGTATTCTACACTGTGTATTGGATAAATAGTTACTCCGGAAAGAGATTTGAAAGAGGCTGATACCAGAACATATTATTTGATGGCTCTCAGCTGTTGTGTATGTTACAGTATTTTCTTCTACTGTGGAAGAATCAGTCCCCTGGATATCCTTTACCATTCTCTGCACCTTACTCTTTTTCTATTTTTTTAAAAAAATTTCCCCCTAATTATAAAAATGATACATGCTCAATATGGAACACAGAAAGATAATAAAAAAAGTCACGCATACTCTCACTGGGTGAAAACGTTTCATTTTTTTTCTTTTTTTGCATATAACTTCCCTTCTAAATCTTATGCAGCATTTAAAAAATATCCACGAGACTTCTCAAAATCCAAGCGATGTCAAAGATGAGACGTTATTCCCCAAGTTCATACGGAAATCAAAGAATCGAAGTAGAGTAAGGAAGCTCATATCTGGCAAAGGATCCCGGGTACCCGGAGTTCTCTCCAGGTAGGCTGCAGGTTCATAAAACACAGCCCATTCTGCAGCCACCTGGGAACCCAGCGGGTGGAGGCGGTGTTTCCGATGATTGAAGGCAGGGGGAGAGAAGCTACACAGCTGTCACCAATCAGGGCTCTGCTTTGCTTTCTCTATCTACCAATCAGGGAGCCTTGTTGGTGAGGCTCTCGTCAAGTGTGAGACGCCTACCCCTATCGCAGCCTATCAGAAGGCGTCTCTTACAAAGCGGTCGCGGCGCTCACGCCCCGCGGGCGGTGCGGCCCCGCCCCGGTCCCCGCCCCCCAATCGTGGCCCCGCCCCGCCGAGGGAGGGGGTTGAATCGGTTACTTGCTCCGGTGGAGGTGGGGGCCCGGCTCTGCTGGGCTCGTGCGTTCTGCGCCTGCCGGCTCCTGATTGTCCTTTGCTGCGGCCGCAGTCGCTACCTCCTTGCCTCCGAGGCCAGGGCTGCAGGGGCCACGGCGAGCGCTCTTCCCGCGGGCCACGGCTGCTCAGAGCAGGTAATGGGGCGCCAGAGCTGCAGCGCCGATGGGAACACGGGGCGCGGTGCGGGCGATGGGCTCTGCTCTCCCTGCTGCTCCCACCGGCGGTAGCCGGGCCGAGGCACCAGGAGCCTCCTACCCGCCTCGAGGCGTCTCGGTCTAGGAGCCCGCGACAGTGGCGGCACCTTGCGGAGAGGTGGGGGCGGGGCCGGGCGAGGAGCAGCTGCGGACGGGACCCCTTGGGGACCTCGCAGGACTGGGGGTAAGGCGGCCGGGCCCTAGGGAGGGCGGGAGGATATGCAGGTGGAGGGAAAACCGTGGAGTTGAGTCAGAGTCAGGCAACCAAGGGAGAAGGACTTACTGATTCGTAGCGATAAGCTGAGTGGCTTTTATTTTTATTTTTTTAATTGTGAAAGGTATCTCTACTTGGGTAGTGTTAATTACAGCTTTTCTGGAGATAGGTGCTTTGCAGTGCGATTTACACATTAACATCGCTTACTTTTTCCTTTTAAGTCAAAAGCAGCTTTTAACGTGAACTTCGTTGGGGGCTTTCCCTCTAGTGGCAAGTAGACCCAGCAGGGTGACTCACCTTTGCGCATTAGTGAGGAGCGGCGCGATAGGAACGAGGGGGAGGAATGTTGATGAGGAATGCCTGTGCAGGTTTGAAAGGATTGTGGGGGTGGGACCTTGTTTCTGTCACTCTGTCGTGGGTAGAATTATGATTCTTTTTTTTTCTCTCTAATTTTTTTAAAGACAGCATTAAAAATATCTTTAAAAACAATCTCTGGGTTTTGGGTTTTAGGGATGCACCTGCGACGCATGCAGACAAGTCCTAGGCAATTAACATGATATGGTTTACTTATTAAAAAAACCCACCTTGTTGCTGTTACCTTTGACGTGCCTGATAACCTCTCATTCACCAATTTGTTCACAAGTGAATTGGTGAAGGTCACCGAGTTTTAGCAGTAAAGGCACAGTGAGGGCTTTTAGAGCCGTGTTCACCCCTTCCAGGTGCGCTCTATTCTACAAGCCAGTACTTCCATTTAGATTTTTAATTGAGAAGCTCACTCAGCATCGCATCAATTTTAGTGTCCTACTCTTTGGAGGCAGGTAGTGTTTATCATACCCACTTTACAGGTTTATAAACTGGACACCCTAGAGATGAAAGGAATTATGCCCCAGGTTACTTGACTCCTACTGGATTCTGTGCCTTGAATGGATTTAATGCCAGATCCCTTAAGCTCTGCTTACCCATTTGATCACGTGTTCACGAGCTGGAGATGGTTATTTCCAAGTAAAGAAATGTTGTCTCTTAGGTCTTTTTTCCCCTCTTAGGGTTGCTAAGATAGTTTGAATCACCCCAGAAAGGCAATTTTTCACACAGGCAAAACAAAACAAACGAAAAACCTAGTGGTGCTATGTGAAAATCGCTTTTAAATTTTGGCAGGTGTTCCAAATTAGAGAACCTTATGTGTTTCGTATCACTGAATGTCAGTGCCGTTTTTTTTTTAATTATTATTTGAATTGAAATAATATACATAAGGCAAATAAAAATAAAGTGTAATGTATTTTGGTCATGACATATGGCTTTGTTTTGGAAATTTTTTACAATTTAGTAGAAGGGTTGAAATGTAAAAGTCATTTCTTCATTAGAATAACTCAAGCAAGGGAGTGTAGGAGTTAATGGGGAGCAGGCTTAGATGGGTATTTGGGAGGATTCTCTTGAATGATGTCAAGGCTTGGGGAACTCTAGAGAATTGTTAGGTTGTGTTAATTAGTCATAGGAAGATGGAAATGTCTTATGAATTACTCAATGGAACTGTTCTAATGAAGTAATCCCTTGTTTTCATGGAAGATGCTTCTGTTGCATGTAACATGTATGTTTTGATGTAACTCATTCATGCAAATTATAAAACATCTCTTACACAGGCCCTACACTATCTAGCTCTGATTTGGTTTGTTTTTGCCTTAATGCCTTTACTTACTTTTTCCTCTCTTGTCAGATTAAAACTTCTAGCTCCCAAGCAAAAATTTCTATAAGGAAACCTTGATGGTTTGTTAATTTGTATGGAAAATAAGTCCGCTCTTGTGATGATCACAGCTCACTTGCAGTGTGGGAAATTGGAAAGAGATTTAGGCTGTTTGAAAAGTAGTTGCTTGTATTCTTACCTAAGATTTCTGCACTTTAAAAAAAAATTAATTACATTACACGACTTCCACTAGATGGTGCACTGGGTGCTACTTATTGGAGATTTCAATCAGGTTTTTATCCTACAGCATTTCAGTGACAAAAGTACAAATGTAAGGTTTCTGTCATAATTGCAATTCAGAGAATTGCAGTGAGTGATTCAGGTCAGTTTTATTAAATGAGATTATTTGGAAGGAAACAATAGTTTAAAATGAAGGAAATTGTTAGTAGTTTTAGAATAACTTTTGCTAAAGAGCTTTCTGGTTCTCCCTGTGGTCAGGAACCTAGACCAGAGTGTGGATTTTTTGGTCCTTATTTAGGTACACTTGAATTGTATTTTTTAAAGTGGCTTTTGAATTGTTTAAATCTGATGTAAATTGTGGCTGAACTATTTGAACACAGTTTTATGCTTTGCTTTCTTTAATTACTAATTGAAAAGAAGTGGTAGAATAAAGTGGGTACATATAGCAAGATTGCTTACTGTGAGCAAATACTTAAGTTACTGAAGCTTATAAAAGATTTTTTTTTTTTTGAACGCTCACTTAATATCTCATCTTTTAGGAGAGTATGATTATCACCTTGCTTCACTTATGAACGAGAGAGGAGCATTCTCTCCCGCTGATGGTAGAAGTTGTTAGGCTTGTTTTTTCTGATTGGGTAGCTTGTTGAGATTATTACAGAAGAGAGACGAGAAAACATAACTGTTGCTTTGATAAAAAGCAGTACCCATTTCAGGTATAGTAATGGCAGCGTTAGGGGAGAATACGGACTAGTTAGGAAAATTGCATTTTGCGAGATGTTTTGCAGAAAGCACTGGACTTGTAAAAGGCGAGAGAAAAAGCAAATGGGAATGTCTTTAGGTGTTTTGTGGATGTTTATTTCAGTTCCATGAAACCTTGTATGGGGAGAACTTTAATACTTTGTTTCTTGGAATCAGCTGTGGTTCTCAGGGAATTTGATGGTGATTTGGGAGGGGGAAAAAAAGTAGGTGTCATTCCTTCTAGGAAGGTAGCTCCCTGTAGTGCTGCCAACCCTGGGTGAGTGTGAACTGGTAAGGTGGGTGGTTGTCAGTAGCTAGGCAGATTAAAAACTTGCCTGAGCATGGGCTTCCCAGAACTTTCTGCACCTTTGACCACTTTAATCAAGTCAATAAGCATTTTAACTCAGGTTTACAGCTCTCCTGTGGTCCAGACTTGGGCTAGTTAACTCTTCAGTCTTCAAATTTGTTTTTAATTTTAAAAAATAAGTAGAACCCTGAACTTTATAAAATTAATGACTTGAGTATGCAAGTGAATAGCTTAAAAGAGTTATCTGGCAGATGGTATGTTTTCAATTCTGGTAGGTGCTTAAAAATACTTCTGATACTCTTGTCTTCCCCTCCCTTAAACAAAACCTTTATTAGAAATAGACGAACTTGAATAAACAGAACTACTCAGATTGAGAACTTGAGGTGGGAAGAAAGAAGCCTCGTGGTCTAAATATGGCGTTCAAAAGAAGAGTTAGATAGGATGCTGTAAAGGGCTGGTCTAGGTAAGGGACATCTTCACTTTTTGCTGTAGTTTATGTGGGAAAACCATCTGACTAGTTTTTACTCGTGATAAAAACATGCTCTTTGAAAGATGGGGCCTATATATGTTTATTTAAAGCAATCTGAATCTTGAGAAATATTTCTGAAGGTTTTAACTTTTTTGGCAACTGGAAAAGTTTGTTGAAGTGATGGAGTTGAGCCAGGGATAAAAATGATTATGAAACTATGGACCAAGATTTATCAGGCTTCTACTGCTGATATTCAAAATAGTTTTTTCGTCTTCCAAATATGGTTTTTGATTTAACTTCTGGAGATTCTTTTTGGACCTCTGTGCTTTTTTTCATGTTTGGGATTTAGCTCAGTTTCCAGTAAGACCCATCATAGTAGGCTTTTTTAGATGGTCCAGTCAGGGTACAGATTGGGCATTTTGTCAAATTTAGGGGAGGAGTTGCTGTGATATGAGCAGTGAGGAAATGAATTAATATTTTGATATGTTTAGAGTCATTTTAAATAGATTAAAAATTTTACATTTTAGCATTTTCAAAAATGGTAGTCATTTAACATACATATATTAAGTTGCCTAAGGAAACTTTAGGCGAGTGGTTCTCACACTTCAGTATGCCTCGCAATCCCTGGAGGGCTTGTTGAAACTTATGTTACTGATTTAGTAGGTCTGGGGATGGGCCCTGAGACTTTGCATTTCTAATAAATTCCAAGGTACTAGTGATGCTACTTACTGGGACCACACTTTGAAAACCACTGAGAAGATTCCAGAGGGAATATGAGCGTAGTGGTTGGGAACACAGGCTTCGAAATTTGAAAGATCCGGATTCAAATCCATGCTCTGCCACTAGATTTTTAACTTCAGGCAAGTTTCTTACCTCTGTTTTCTCATTTCTGATATGGAAGAAATAGAGTGTTATGTTTCTGTATTAAATGAACTCAAGTGTGTGTAAAAGCCTGTAGAACAGTGGCTAGCAGGTTGCAAGCATGCAGTAAATGTTGACTTGTAATCATAAAAATCAATTAGTATATGTGATAAATAGGATCCTGAATCTTTTAAAGCTGAGGTATGCCTTTCAAAGACAAAAACTAATATTCTCATTTCTTTACACTGCTGTGGAAAAGATACACAACTACTCCAATTTCTATTTAATGAATGAAGGAAAAGTTTGTGGATCCTAGTAATTTTCCAGAAACACTTTTTAGAGACATAGAATATTTACATGGCTGGTGCTTTTTTTTTTTTTTTTGCCTAAAAATGTTTAATTTGCTCAAAAGATAATGGATTTGCACAACGATCACTGTGCTCTACACTTTATATAGCAGGAGTTTTAAATGTTGTTTCTGGGAGTTCAATTACAGGGACTACCTGAAAGTTACCTTCGGAACACAGTCTCACCTGTAGAGTGGCGACTTTGTCTTTGACGACCCTGAATGCGGTTCTTGGAGATTTCTTCGCCCAGCTTGCTGGATGCTTGGCTCATTTTCTCTCTGCCCATCTGGGAGCCCACCTCTCTTCGATGATCTCTGAAAAATCTCACCTCCCTTTTCTTATTACTCCCTGCCACAATCACCCATTTATATCTGTCGTAGCAGTTATCACTCATCATATTTGTTTACTTTTTATGTTTCCTTCACTAGAAACTCTGTGAATCCAAGGACCTGATCTTGGCTGCTATGTTTTCAACACTGGGCACAGTAGCTGGTGTACAGGGACTGAATACATACTGGTTCAGCGAGAGAATATATGAGGTGGGGAGACTCTCCTGCGTGCGCCCCCCAAATCAGGCGTGCAGAGCTGAGTTAATGCTGAGTTCATGGCCCACTATCATTATTGGTCATGAATTCCCTTTCATCTCCTATCTCCATTCATGCCTTCTCTCACCCTCTCTCAGGCATATACATAATTTCCTTAAGTGCTGCTAGGTTATTATCTGGAATGGCTATGGTAGTTTACACTCTCACCAGCTATTACCTGCTCATTCTTGCTGGCACTTGATATTTTCTGACCTTATTATTTTTTCCAATCTGATGCAACAGATGGAGTGATGTTACTTTCTTATTTGCAATTCTCCGATTACTAATGCAGTTGAGTATCCTATCATATGCTTATTAGTTGTGTGGGTTTCTCTTTTTGTGAATTGGCATATATGTTCTTTGCCTTTTGTTCTATTAGATTATTTTTTATCCCCCTCCCTGCTTTTCTGCCCTAATTTACAGGAGGGTTTTTTTTTTTTTGGTATATTTTAGATGTTAATCTTGTTGGATTTGAAATGGTACAAGTACCTTCCATTAGTTTTTTTACCTCTTTGTCAAGTTTTTTCTTTGAATTCCTTGATGGAACACAATCTTTAATTTTGTTATAGTTAAATCCATCCATATTTTTTTCACGTTCCAGGTGTTGTTTAGGAAATATTTCTCCATTCTTGGTCAAGGAAGGTGTGTTTCTACAATTTGTCTCTTTCTGTTTGAATTCCACAGTGGTTTTTGATTTCATTTTCATTTTCATTTCTACTTGTTTGTAGATCTTGGTATGTGGAAGTGTGAATACAACCTGTGTTTTTTTAGTCATGTTTAAACCAATGGTTTCTAGCCCTGGATTCGTGTTAGAATTAACTAGATAACTTTTAAAAAACGTGACCCATTTACGCAAGATTAGCTGAATTCTAATCTATGGGGAGTAGAGCCCAGCAAGTGTATTTTTAAAAACCACCTCTGTTAATAGTGATATATAACCATGGTTGGAACCATGTATCAAAGATATTTGTACCTTTTCAGTAGAGTCTAAAATTTTCTCTATAACGGTCTTGTTTCCTCTTTGTTAGATTAATTTCTAGGTATCTTAGTTTTTGTTTGTATTGTCGATAGCATTTGTTATTGTTACTGTCATTGTTTTTGTCCCCTTATGTAGCGGAATCCTACTTATATAGGTCTGCCTATTGATATAAATTTATCAGTTAATCTTTCTATTTATATTTAATATTTTTGGTCTGGCCGAATGCTTGTATTTTGTTTTCCTTTTCCCCCAACTTTATCGAAGTATAATAGACAATTAGCTGCTTGTATTTACATAGTGCAAGTCAATGAGGTTTTTTTAAAATTATAGTTGGCATACAATAATATATTAGTTTCAGTTGTACATCATAGTGATTAGAGATCTATATAACTCAGAAAGTCATCACCCCACTAAATCTAATACCCCTCTCTCCGCTTACACGTTTTATACAACATTGTTTACTATTTTCCTTATGCTACCTACACTTTATGTTGCTCTATTTTTGAACACTTGTATTTTAATGGCTAGTTTTTCTTTTGAATATTCCATGAAGATGATTTCGTTTTACATAATGACCGTTTGCCTTTTTTTCTTCTAATTCTTGTTTGTCTTTTGTATTTCCTTGCCTTATTGCATTTGTCTGGACTTGTAGTATTATGTTGAAGGGTAGCAGAGATACTGTCCTCTTGATTGCTTTAATACTTTTAAGGGAATTAATTCATCTGTAGTTTTACATTTAATTGGGAGATTTTCTAAATTGTATTTGATTTTTTTATTGTAACTTCAGTTGGTTTGAAAACTTGAGAAGTAAGCACAGAATTCTCTCTGTGTTGGAAAGGTAGCTGGTATATAGCTCTTAACCTCCAAAAGTTACAGTTGTATATATTGAGGTTTTTAAATAAAAAATTTGAATTATTTTTGTCAGGCTTTTCCAAAGTAACTCTGGTGACTGGTTAGTTGGAAGCCATCATGTGTTTGGAAGAGCAAAGTAGAACTTGTTATGCAGCTTAAACTATGAATTTAAAAAAATGTATTACAGTATAATATCTACTTGGAGAATTGCATAATCACTATATATACAAGGCTATCCATGTATCCTAATGCATATATCCTATGCCTGCAGCTCACTGAATTTTCACAAACACACTTGTGTAACCAGCATTCAGATAAAACAGCGTTAGCAGGACCCCGGAAGCCACCTGCCTGCTCATTTCCATGACCCTGGCTTGTAGCAGCATGCAGTAATACTGGAGGTAGTGATCTTGGTCTGTCACTCTGCTCCTGCTGGGCTCCCAACTTTTGGTGTTTTGTTCCAAGATGAAATCAAAGGATAAGATCCTTTGTGCAAGCTCATTTGAACAAACACAGTTTTGACCTGGGCTCCAAACCTTGGAGTCACGGTTTTCAAACTTTTGGTTTCAGTACCAGTTCACACTCTTTAAAAATTATTACCAGCTATTGTTTATGCGGATTATATCTAATGCTATATCCTGAATTAGAAATCCAAGCAGGAAGTATTAGAGAATTCATTAAAAATAACCTCATTATATATTAATATAAATAACATTTCTTTATGAAAAAATAACTATTAAAATAAGTGAAGAGTGGCATTGTTTTACATTTTTGCAACTCTTTTCTAATGTCTAGCTTAACAGAAGGCAGCTGGATTCTCATGTCTGTTTCTCCATTCAATCTGTTGTGATTTATTGTCTGGCTGAAATAAATGAAAGTCTAGCCTCATACAGACCTGCAGTTGGAAAAGAGAGGAGTATTTTAATGGCCTTTTTAGATGATTGTGGATATTCTCTTTAATATTACACCAAAACTCTGGAAGTGACAATTTCTTAAAGTTTAATTGCAGAGTGGAATCTGAACCCAAATTAGCAAACTTTTCTCATTATGTTACATTTAAATCTTCAGATCTGTCCAGCACTTTGACTCCTTACTCATGCATGATTTGGAAAGTATTGGTTCACACAATTATGTAAATCTCCCAAATGTTGGCACCTTTTAGGATACCATTTGAAAAAAACCCCATATTTGTTAAAATCACCAATGATCCCATCAGAAAAATCTTTACATGTTGAGAAAGCTGTCATGTTGCTGGTGGCAGATATAATTTTTCCAAAAACCTAATTTTTGCGTGGAAACTCCAACAAATATGTCAGGTGTTTTCCTTAAAACAAATGGTTTGCTTTGTTCATTTTTGAGAAAATGTCTACCAAATACCCAACTTTTAGTACTCAGTTTGTCTTCCAGTTTTCATTTCATATGAGAATGATATCACATGGGGTGAAAGCTGCTAGGTCAGCTTGCGAATCAAACCACTGGGACGATTTCTTTTCCTTGAGAGAACTACTGTACTTCAGTGTACAGCATGAGTTCTTCTTATGTGTACTCCTTATTTTGTCACATGGCACATTTAAAGGAAATGAATTCAGGGGTCAGGATATCACACAATTGTTTGTTTTCACTGTTTCATTAAAGACATGCTTATGTGAAACTGGCATTTTTTTCCCCACTGAGCTCATGTGATGAGGACTACAATGATTACCTGTAAAGTCAGTGCCTCTGACTTGCTTCATGCGAAGGTGCCAGCAGTTTTACACACCCTTGTTTATATGTCATCGGTGCAATGTCAGTACCGTGAAAACTGCAAATAACCTTTCAGTGTAATTATAAACATAGTTTTGGTGTTATGGATGATCTTAAAGATTCTTGAGGAGCCTCAGGTTTCATGGATCACCTGAGGACAGCTGGCTTATAGCATCTGTTGCCTGTGCAGCTGAGGGCCAGCTCAGATGGATCTCTCCCCTGAGGTTGCTGAACCGGACCCAGCTCTGTTGCTAACTTACTCCTAAAGCTATCTTCTTAGAAACAGGGACCTGTTACTTCCTGGCTCAGCTGTGCAGTATTTTTCCGAGTGAGAGAAAGATTACTAACACAAGGAAAGA
Organism: Rousettus aegyptiacus; assembly: GCF_014176215.1. Lineage (NCBI taxonomy): Eukaryota > Metazoa > Chordata > Mammalia > Chiroptera > Pteropodidae > Rousettus > Rousettus aegyptiacus. Next base: position 81,405,235 of record NW_023416285.1, read on the forward strand.
AAATATTTCTGAGATTAGCAACTCCAGACCTGTATGAAGCTGTTAATTTTGCTTTCTTATCACAATAAATACATCCATATACATGCTAATACTTGATTGACTTTTCTCCTCATTTAAGACAAAGATTAGCACAAAGAGAACTTAGAGGAATGACCTGGACATTTATTAAGAAATATTTGTTTGGTAGCGTCATCATAATTAAGAAGAATTATAATGGGTGGTAACCCATGGCTTTTTATTTAATACGTGTCTTAGCATGTTCTTCTGTTCTTTTATTTCCTGTGAATAGTAACCAGATCTTGATTGAATTCAGTTTCTATTTTTTGGCAAAGCTGCTTCATAGGTGGTGAAATCTACTTCTAGCTAGAATTATGCCATGTTGACTGCCATGTTCCTGGCCATTGATAATCATTGCCAAGACCCATTACTAGGGGTTTACAAAATGGTGGTATTTAAATTATTTTTTTATTTTTTATTTGATAGAGTATTTTTATGAAGGAAATATATTGAGATGTAGTTAGTATAGAAAACGCATATTCAATATTTGATCTTTTTAAAACCAGTTTTCAGTATTACGAGATTATAGGACAAGTCTCTTCAGGATGAATAAATTAAATTGGCCTCTCCATTGTTTATCTTTGAAACACCATGCTAAATTGCTCTGGTTTTTGGAAGTTGAAAGGAAACTATTAATAGAAAAGTTCTTTTGTTGTATTTTGAAGGCAGCTTAATTCATTTGAAATAAAAGAATAATAGTAGACACATCTTGGTGCTATTAAAGAAGTTGGAATTTTAAAAATTAAAACGATTCTTCTTGCCTCTAGAATAATATATTTATTGCATGTAATTATCCTTTATGTAGCTTACATTGTACTCTGAGAACAGATTTGAAAATATATGAGGTATCTTTGCCTTTAAGGTGCTTGTGCTTATAGGATAATAAAATAGGTGAAAAGACCTTTATTTTATATATTTGTTACTGGCATTCTGTGGGCTGAATGATAAAAGTTATATTTATTACAGCATCTCTCCCTCTTTAAAATTTATTTTAAGAAATGGATGATAGAAAATAAAGTTTTCTCGGGATAAAGGGAAGCGGTAGGTGAAACTGATCCTGGGAGGGGCAAGTCAAATGGAACTGAGTATCTATCTGATGATGGTATTAGGTTGAGAGAGAAAGGGAAAGCTCTAGCCTTCAACCTTCACCTGCAGTCTCTCCCCCTGGTTTCTTACTAGCTGTCTGCTCATGGTTTCTTACTAATGCTGACCTACGTGAAACTGATCCTTCTTCAGGCCAGACCTGTTTTCTCCTGCTCCTCCCTCCGTGAACTATTCATAATTCCAGTGATTGCTGAATGAGTACGCAGTACCTCGTACCCAGATGACAGAAGCTATGTAAACATCTGTGCACCGCTGTGAAACCCCTCCTGGGAACTGGTTAACAGCTGTTGATCAGCGGTCAGATTCTTCATAACAGAAGTTTTTGAGGTATTCTTCCTCTTGGGTGAATTTCAGAATGGTGTCTCCTGTTCAGTTGTTTTTCAGTTCACTGAACATTTTATAAATGATAACTAAAGTGATTTTGTTTTTTCACTTTATTTTATTTTTTTTTAGGTGAGGCAACCCTTGGTTGACCTCACAGATTGCAAGGAACTTGTCAGTTTACAATCCCTTATTTTTAAAAAATGTTTACGCCTATAGCACCTGGTTTTCCTAGGTTGTCTCCCATCCAAGTACTAACCAGGCCCGACCCTGTTTAGCTTCCGAGATCAAATGGCCAAAGTGATTTTCACTTGGCTGCTTCTGTTCTAGATGTTTCTAACCTCCAAGATGAATCTAGAACTGGGTAATTAAATATAATCTCTTTTTTTGCATGTGGAACTTAGCATATCTTTGGGAACAGACTGAATGGTGGCAAGACTGCTTATCAAAATAGACATTTTCCTGTCTGAGAATAATTTTGGATTTAATGAAAGTTTTGGAATGCTGTAACAGATTGGAAGACGCTAGAGTTTACAGATAATAGCTACTGTTTATTGATCCCTTACTAAATGCCAGGCACTGTCTATAGATATCCTCGCTTAATTCTTACAGCAGCCCTTTTAAGTATCGTCATTTTCGTTTTACAAGTGGAAAAAATCAAGTAATGGAGAAGTTAAATATTTTGCCTTGAGTCGTGTGACTAGGAAGTGGTAAAGCCAGGATTCAGACCCAAGCTTCAAATTTTCCTTACATCAGAGACCAATGTGAGAAACAGTCATATGATTTGAATTTATATATATATTTTTTCTCTTTTATACATCTTCAATCTTTCTTTCTTTGGCTCTCAGTCTTAACCTGGACAAACAAACACAAGTCTCACCTACTTTGGCTGCTGCTCAAATATTTTTCCACTGAAGTGCCCCCACTTAAGGACAGAAATTTGCCCAGGAGAAGCCTGAGGGCACATCAAAAGTAGCCCACTGCAAGCATGCAATTATTCTGAAGTTTTATGTTTGATCTAATAGATTAAAAAAAAATCACTTTCCATTGTGGAAAATTGATACTCCAAAAGATGTGTCATTTTTACTCTTATCCCTGAACCTCTACAATATATCTCAGTTTAAGAAACGTTTATAGGACTTTGCAGTGATGTCACATTCAAACATGGGGTTTAGATAATTCACTGTTGGTGTAGTGGGGGTCAGATGGGGGGGGGAAGTCACTGACGTGGACAGTGGTGAGGGGGTGAACTGAGATTGGGTGGTGGTGGTAGGGACGGATTTCACAGAGGTTTGGGCAGAATGATGGAATAGATTTGATGACTGGATATTGAGTGGCTTAGTTCTGCTTCTCACAGTGAAGTTTCTTGTTGGTTTCTGCCACTGGCTTTTCTTGTTGCTCCTGTCCCTTGATCGCGAAAGTGTCTTCAGTCCCACTTAGGCACGCTCCCTTCCCCACAGTTTTGACTTTGCCATCGTTTGGTTTCGGCTGTCCTTTCTGTGTGATGACTGCTGAACTGCTGGGGGCTCCACTCAGCTCCAGTTCAGTGGATCCACCTGCGCCCTAATTTGCTGACACAGGTTTGCAGTGGCTTCGTGGTGTCTCCAGGATATTCGAAGGTCTCAAGAGTTGGCATGTTTGATTTCAACTGCTCTACTTCCTAAAACCAGAGGTAACATTTTTAGGTGGTATGCAAACTGGTGGGAAGAGAACATTTCTCCATCTCCTCTGGATTAGGCTCAGATCCCTATTTAATTAGCTAAGGGTACAGGACTCGCTGGAAGGTGGGCGGCCACAATGGCTGGAACAGCGTAAGATGGCATTCCTCTTTCTGGCCCCTTGGTTCCCAGGGAGGCATGCAGCTTCCCCGTGATAATGTCAGGATTACGTCATGGTGCCGATAGAACTAACAGGAACTATCTGTGTACTTCCTTTTAAGGGAATGTTCATAAACAGCCCGTTCTCCTGGTTTTTGAACTAAACTTAGCTTCCTCAAGGCCGAAGTCTCATTGTGAGAAGGAAGGGTCGATGTCCTGGAAAGTCTGTTTTCCCAGTTCTCTTCCTTGTTTAATCAGTGTTTACTGCCTTGGTCACTGAAATGAAACCTTAATGAGATCTATATCTATATCATCTGTATCTGTATCCTAATGGTTATATCCTAATGGTTAGGAATGTGGACTGTGAAACTAAACAGCACTTTTAGAAACCACTTTACTGAGGTATGATCAACACCCAAAAAGCTGTTATGTATTTCATGCGACTGAATGAGTCGTTGGAGATAAGTACAGGTACACTTCGATTTATTGGACTTCGCTTCATTGGGCTTCACAGGTGTCGCGTTCTTCACGTACTGAAACCAGGACCCTTCGCCAGCACTTGCTTTATTGCGGTGTCTGGAAGTGAACCTGTAACACCTGCAAGGTGTGCCTGTGTGCACCCATGAAACCATCACCACAGCATGCGCCATATACCTACTCATCACCTCCAAAAGCTTCCTCCTGACTTCTTTTATGGTTGATCACTTTTATTTTGTGAAAAGAATGCTCAACATAAGATCTACCCTCTTAGAAAAATTTTAAGTATATAACATAGTATTGTTAACCAGGCTCTCTGCTGTTCGGTAGACCTCTAGGACTGATTCATCTCGTATAAGCAAAAGTTTGTACCTTCGTCTAATCTCTCCATCTCCTTCTTCCCCAGCGCCTGGCAAACGCCATTCTACTCTTTGCTTCTAAGAGTTTGACTGTTTTAGAGCCATCATTTAATTGGTATCATGTGGTATTTGTCCTTGTCTGGCTTATTTCATTTGGCATAGTGTCCTCCAGGCTCATTCATTTTGTCCCAAATGGAAGGATTTCCTTCTTTTTAAAGGCTAGGCGATATTCTAAACATATTTTGGATTCAAATTCCAGATCTGCCCACAGCTGGTCTTAGGAACTTAAGCAAGCTATTTAATCTCTATTCCTCAATTTTCTTATCTGAAACAGGCTGATGATACTACCTACCTCAGATGATGGTCATGAGAATTAAGTCAGGTAACACTATAAAGCACTTAGTATAGTGCTTGGCACAAATCCAAGGTCACTAAATGGTAGTTGATATTCATTATTAATTAACAATATTGTTAACTACACAAAAAAGCTGATTTTTTTCCATCTCTGCTATCTAGTCAGTAACCAGATGCTGTCATTTCTTCCTTGTCACAGTGTCATTCTTTCTGTATTACTACTGCTGCACCTTAGATACCTTTTGTCTAGATTGCAATAATCAGCTCTTAGCTGACAGGCCTTCGTGATCCCTCTTCAATCAGTGTGTTGTTACAGAAGCGATCTTCCCTTTTAGAAATGACTCTTGAACCCTAAGCTCTACCACAGTGCTTGGCTTTCAAAGCCTATCCTGTTTAGTTCCATATGTGGTTATTTTCCATTGTTCTTTTTTACTCACCTCTAGTCAGACAGGGGAATGCGTTCTGAGACATATGTTTTCTTGTCGGAATTGGCACCCTGGATTGCCTCAGTCATGTGCCTGTTTGTCTCTCATGGGGCAGTTTGACAGGCTGTCACCTGCATCTTATCTGTGCTTTCCCTAGTCTGGGGGTGATTAGGGCCTCGGTGGCCGTACCCTTCTCCTGAGTGGACCCTAGCCTGCCTTTAGAGGTCTGGATTCTATGAAATTTCACTACTCTGTTGCTATTATGAATCTAGAGTCACAAGGACTAGATATTGCACCAGCCTCCTTCCTGCCTAACCCCCGTTAAAAAGAATTTTGTTTTCCGAGATGTGAACTACAATATCAGTATATTATTTCTTTATATCTTCCTGTTCCTAAAACTGTCAATTGTAGTAATGTTTTCTTTTTATTTATTTTTGTCTTCTTAATTTAAGGGTATCGGCAGTTGCTAAACCAAATCTTGTTGGTTAAAACAAGGCGCGCGAGCACGTGTTCCCCTTGTTCTCTTTAATCTGCATTGCCCTGGGAATGGCCCTTGTCAGGGCGCAGTGGGGAGGCACAGCTCCCCCTAGGCTGTTGGCCCGTGCAGCTGGCCCCATCTCACTTCGCATGTTCTCCTTGCCTTGGCTCGTGACAGTGCTGTGGTCCCCCCTTATCCGCGGTCTCTCTATCAGCGGTTTCCGTACCAGCAGTCAACTGAGGTCTGAAAACATCAAGTGGAAAATTCCAGAAATAACAATTCATACAGTTTTACATTGCAGGCCTTTCTGAGTAGCATGATGAAATCTCGCACCTTCATGCTCCGTCCCACCTGGGATGTGAGTGGTCCCTTGTCCAGAGCGTCTGTGCTCCCACCCGTTAGTCACCCAGCCTCTCTTAGAGATCACATTCACAGAACTTTTATTACAGTATGTTGTTATCATCACCCCGTTTTATTAGTTATTGTTAATGTCTTACTGTACCTAATTTATAAATTAAACTTTATCATAGGTATGCATGTAGAGGAAAAACCATAATTTATATGGGATTGGGTGCTGTCCATGGGTTCAGGCATCCCCTGGGGGTCTCGGATCATTTCCACTTGGATAACAATAATTATTCTAAGGGATCATTTAGCCACAGTGCGGATTGAATTTTTTTTTTTTTTTGGATTTGATGGCGGAGATATTTTTAGACTACGAAATCGAGAGGAGGAAGAATTAGTACAGGTGTCATTGAGGATAGAGATTTTGCCCTTATATCCATTTGGTGTAAATGATTTTGAGTAAATGAGTAGGTTTCTTAAAGAGCGTGATGTGCATGTTCATAGTGAGCAGATGACTAACCCAAAAGACAGATCCAGAGATTCATCACCTGGAGAAAAAAGGTGTTGCTGCTGCAGAATGTCTGTGGTGGTGGCTGGCTTTTGAGGACAGAATTGAAACAGCCATAGGAATGATTATTGGGGGTGAGAGGGAAGGCATTGCCTTTAGTAGCTTCTTCCTTCTGGAGTCTTCCTCTTAGCTTCCTTAGGAGATACCGAGGCTAGTGCCTTTTCCTAGTTGCTTCCACCGAGATCTTACGGTTAAGACTCACTCTATAGATAATTTCAGGATTCAAACCAGAGTTTGGATCTGCTAATGGGGCCAGTCTATTTCAAGAAATATGTAGGCGTCCAAAATAGAAGTTGGCTGCTTGGCGAAGAAGTGAGCTTCACCCTGTTCACCCTAGAGTTATTCAGACAGATATGTCAGGTATGTCCTGGGTGATATTTTCATTAGGTGAGAGATTTGGATTCCCTCCACCCCCCTTTTAAAAATTCGAGTGGCATTTCAAATGCAAAGAGAACACAATAAACACCCTGTAACCTTCATCCCAAATTAACAGATGTTAACATTTTAGCGTATGCGTTTCAGATTAATTTTTAGTGAAAGAAGCAAAACATTGTAGATGAAGTTGGAGTATACTTTCTTCCCCTTTCTAATTCTATTTCTCTTTCTTCCTCACATGCAATCGCTACTATGAATTTGTGTGTATCTTTTCATCTTTTTCTAAATGTGCTTGTATATATGGTATTTCTATAATTTTAAGGACATATACAGTGTTAAATGATCAGTAACATAAATGACATGCTGACTATTTCATCTGTTACTTGTTTTTTAAAAACACTCTCTTTTTACAATAGTCATGTAAATCCAGAGACCAGATGACGTTTTCAGTTCTAATACTTTGTGTTGTCTGCAGATGTCATCTTTCTGTGCCTGGTTACTAATGTAAATTCATCATTGGCTCCCTGACCTTTAATAAAAATCCTTATTTGTTTGTATGCCTTAAATTGATTAGAATTTCAAAAGTTGATATAGTTAGTAAGTCGAAAGCCTAATTTTGGCCCAATTTCTATGTGTATTTTAGCAGACTGTCTCAATATTTGGTGTTCCAAAAAATCACTGCAAATATATTGCAATGGGCGTGGAATAGTTTTCAAGGGATGTGAGTAGGTGGCAGGGAGTTTTTGTCTTGAATTAACATGCAGAAGTTGTTGCTGTTGCTGGGGCCACTTTGGAAACTTATTGTGTTGGGAAGTGTTATTCAGAGGTGTTTTTATTTATTTATTTATTTTTTATTTTTTTGGTAACAGTTCTTTCCTACACTAAAACAGTGTCCACTTTTGTTTAAGTAGTATGTAGTGTACTTAAATATAAAGTTAGTACTCAATATCAATCCAGCCCTGTTCTTCTAACCAAGCTTGGTGTCATTGCTCCTTTCTGTTGTACATTTTCACCTGGAGAGCTCATCTTGACCTCATTCAAAGAGCTAAAGAAGAAAAACAGGTCCACTTTTTAATTTAGCCACTATTTGTGTATGGTATCATTAGCCATTTCATATCTAAGATTAGGAACTGTGGAATCATTTTTGATCCCAACATCTTTTTAACGTTTCACTTTTAGACCTGCTTTTGCCCCTTAATGTTCTCTACTGCCTGATTTCTTGTATTCTAATCTCATTGCCATCATTCTACTCAAAATACGCTCACCTCTGACTTAAGTTACTGTAGCTGCTGCTTTGGTAAACATGCAGCCTTCAATTTACCCTGTACCCTGTTACCAGACTTTAGAACATCCCTCGCATTACATTATTTTTGAAGAGGACTTCTTCCCAGTGGACTTTTAAGGGCTCTGAAGTTGCTCTATTCAGACACCAGTTCTACCACTTGCCAAGTACCTGTGTGACCTTGAATAAGCTGTCAATGTTTCTAGATGCCGTTTCCTCATATGTAAACTGAGGCATTAGTAACAGCATGTATTTAGGCTATAGGGTTGTAGTGGGCTGTAAATCAGAGAACACAGGCAGACCTGGGGATATTGTGGGTTTGGTTCCAGAACAGCACAATAAAGTGAGTCCTAATCTTTTTGCTGGTGGAGGGTCTTGTCTTCAATTAAAGAAAAGAAAGAAACAAAGCACAAACCACAACATCTGTGAAGCACAAATAAAGTGAAGTGCAGTAAACAAGATATGCTTGTATACTTAAAATATCCCGTCTGGCACAGTCAAATGTTGGGTCTCTTTCTCCTAATCATATCAAGTCTTAATCTCCTTACCTAGAGTTCATTGTTCTTCATACTGTGCTAATCTCTAAGTGTTCAGCTTTAACTTTTTAAAAATATAAACTCATGTTGTAATCAGATCAGTCTCTTTAGCCTTTTATTCCCCTCCCTTCAAATCAAATCTGTGCCTGCAAGTGGACATATGCTTCTGTAAATACACACGCCTACATGATTGGGCCCTTTGTGGGTTTTCCTCTGTAGTGCCTTCTTTTTTGTTATTTTCTACCCATCATTTAAGGTCCAGGTCAAAGACCTTCTCTTCTGTGTTCATTTGTTTGTTTGGCAACACTAATTTACAGCAGTATATTTATCTCTATGTATTGTCATCTCGATTTGTTGATGACCTGGTATGTAGCAGTTATTTCCTTATCTTAGTTATAGTAAGTCCCTTCTGGGCTGGGCCCCTGTTTTGAAGGACTCTTGTAGCCTAACCAATGCTAAGTATGTAGAAGTGACTTCATAAAGCTTGCTACTTAGTAATTAATATTCATGGAGTAAAAATCATGTGACAGTCTTTTTGGTTAGGAAGACTTAACACATACAGATGTATATGGCTTTGATTATTTGTACAGAGATGGGAGTCAACATCTGTGCTGTCTAAAAAATGCAGAGCTTCAGGTTATGCAAACAATAATTGTGTTCTGGCAGAGAAGAGCTTTTACTGTGTTTGCATTTTTGCAATAGTACTCGATGCCATTCATCTTAAAGTAGACAGAAGACTTAGCTTCTTTGCTTTCATAGTCTCTAAATTTTTGTCCCTTAAGAATTAGGGTAGGCACGGATGAGTGAACTGTATGGAATGTGAGGGTGGGTAGAATTTTCATAGTTCTCTGAACTTACGCTTGCATAGGAGAGGCTCTGTTGAGTAATTGCTTACATATGTTGCCAGATACCTTGTAACGGTACCAATCTAAAGGTCATCTAAGAAATCTTGACAAAATGCAGTGATCCGAATGCTTTTAATCTTTCTTAGGCTGTGATCTTTTTCTAGATAGAATACTTCTGTAATTGGACCAGAAGACACAGCAAAGACTTCCTGGTTAATTTAAGAACACATCGACTTACCGGTCTCTCCTAGATCATTCCAGATTCCTTTTGAACTGTTAATACCAGTTTATGGTACAAAATGACATTTTGGGTTGTTCTACTTGGTTGATAATAAAATCATTATTTTTTCATAAGAAATTGTAATAGATGAATAAGATTTAATAAGTACATTAAATTAAAAGAATTAAATTAAAATCAAATAAGTATATTAAATTTAATAAAATGAAACTACTTCAGCATCTTCAGGCATCAGCATCCATATATCCTTTTCCCTTTATGTTCTTACCTTTAAAAAAATCTCCCTTTATATTTTTGAAAGTGAGAGTGTATATAATATTAAAATCCAAGCAAATCTTCATAAAAACTCAGTTAATGAAAAGGTGACATCTAGTCGAGGGAGTCATTTACCTATATCTGATGATTATCAGCATTTGCTCCTGGAATGAAATTATTTTCTAAAAGATTTTTCTAGCTTTTAAGTGATTGTCAATGACTTCTATAAATTTGTCGTTTCTTTCCTTATTGGAGGATCTAGCAGTGCCTTACGTTGTCTCTGTTCATTATTTTATATGCATATATATAAATAAATATATGTATAGATATAAATGAAACTTTAAAAAGTAAAATGCATACAGAAAAGTGCTTATGTAAGTAAATAGTTTGATAATTTTTCACAAATAGGATATACTTATATAAAGAGCACACCTGGGAGTATATTTTACACATAATTTTCCTTGGTTTAGGTACCAGAAGGAAGCATTGAAATAAGTCATGAAGTTGCATTTCAATTGGTTGAAGATGTCTGATTATTCCTATCTCAGGTATATTTCTGATTTAAATGCTCAAGGTCAAGCATTATTATGGACTAGAATGTTAGATCTTGATTATCCGTTAGTCTGCCTAATTTTTAGAGGAGAATCTTGATCTTCCCTCTTTCAGCTTCTCCAAAGCTGAGATGAGCTGTTTTTAATTCAAGTCTGCATTGTTGTTATGTTCCATAGCTTTACAGGAGGATCTTAGCCCTGTTCTTCAACTTCCTGTTAAAGCAGATGGATTTGTATTTGTCTAGCAACTTCAAACAGGTGCTCTCCAGATGTGTCCCAGGGACCAGGTGCTCCCTGCCATTCATTATTTATCAAAGTCTTGTTTGAAAGCAGTATTTAGGGAGGAGTGCTTAAAGGATATATAGAATATACATTATATTAGGCATTTTAAAATAAACTCCTGGATGAAACTAGGTCAGCAAAAGTACAGCATGCTTATATCAGGTTTGTTGACATACTGACAGACTTTTACTGAATTGTCGGTGTGATATTAGTGGGTGTTATTGTGGGCAACACTCAGGAAATTCCCTCGAGGTGTTGCAGGTTCTCTGGCCTTGTCAAATTAAGCAATGAGCTTCAGAGTCTGTGACTGTTGTCTGTCCTTAAGTGAAATATTCTGTAGATATTTGTGGTCCTTCCCAAAGGATAGGCTGCACATCTGCAAAGAGGGAAAAGCATTGCAAATGGTGCTTAAATCTCTTTTGCTTAGAAACTGTATTTGTGAGCTCTTTTGTATCTTTTTGTCTCTTTTGTAGCTTTATTCATAATTGCCCCGACTTAAAAGCGCCCAAGATGCACATGGAAAAAATTTTCAGGTTTTTATTGACTTTATTTTTATTATTATTATTATTTTTAATAGAAGTTTTAGGTTCACAGCATAATTGAGGGGAAGGTACAGAAATTTCCCACATACCACATACCTCTCCGCCTGCCCTCCATGCACAGCCTTCCCCATTATTAATATCCCCCAGCAGAGAACTACATTTGTTACAATTGATGAACCTACACTGGCACATTATCATCATCCAATTCCATAGTTTAATTAGGTTTCACGCTCGATGTTGTACATTCTGTGTGTTTGGACAATTGTATAATGTTACTCATCATTATGGCATCATAAAAGAGTATTTTCACTGCCCTAAAAATCCTCTGTTTCACCTGCTCATCCTCACCTCCCAACCCCTGGTAACTACTAATCTTTCTAGTATTTACATAGTTTTGCCTTTTCCAGAATGTCGTATAGTTGGAATCGCATGTAGGCTTTTCAGATTGCCTTCTTTCACTTAGTAATAGCGAAACCTTAGTAATTTACAATTCCTCTGTCTTTTCATAGCTTGATAGCTCATTTCTCTTTAGCTCTGAATAATATTCCATTGTCTATATGTACCACAGTCTATTCATCTACTGACGGACATCTTGGGTGCTTTCAAGTTGGAGCAATTATGAGTAAAGCTACTATAAACATTCTTGTACAGGTTTTTGTGTGGACATGAGTTTTCAGCTCCCTCGGATGAATACCAATGAGCGTGATTGCTGGATCGTGTGGTAAGAGTAGTTTTTGTAAGAAACTGCCCGACTCTTCTCTTATTTTGCATTCCTACCAGCAGCGAATGGAAATTCCTGTTGCTCCGCATTCTCACCAGCATTTGGTTGGTGGTGTCAATGTTGCAAATTTTGGCCATTTATATGAATGTGTAGTGGTATCTCATTTTTATTTAATTTGCATTTCCCTAACGACAATTTTAAGGAAATCCAGCTTATTGATTATTTGTTTTATGGATCGTGCCTTTGGGGTTGTGTCTTCACCATGCCCAAGATCATCTAGATTTTCTCACATGTTGTATTCCAGGTGTTTTACAGTTTTGCATTTTACATGTAAGTCTGTGGTCCATTCTGTGAAATATTTGGATTAATATAATTCTTTACAACATTAAAACACACCAGTTGCCGTTCATGAGAAGGTAGAACAATTTTGCCTTTAGTCTTTCCCTCTTTGCAGTCATGCAGCCTATTCTTTGGGAAGGAGCAGAGTATCTGCAGAATATTTCTCTTAGGGACAGATAACAGTCACAGACTCTGAAACCCATTGCTTAATTTGACAAGGCAAAATATTAGGTGACGGTAAATGGAGGTGTGGTCATTGATTTGCTCAGCTGAGATTTGCATTAACGTCATCCTTATGTATGTGCAGACTTCACTTCCCTCAACTCCTAACTTAAATACTTCTTTATCCTTGAAATGTGTCATCCTTTTAATTTCACTGGCCATCTCAGTCTAGTGGCATCTGCTAACCTAGCGTCATTGAACAGAGATGCTGTAATGAATCTCGGAGGTCACCGGCTTCTTCTGCTTGGCTTTGCGGATGGGAAAACTTGAGGTGTGGAGTAGCGTGGAACCGGCTGCAGCCACATTGTTGTTACTTAGAGAACAAGTGGAACCATGACTAGAGTCCCTGTTCTCTAACGCCAACTCAGGTGTCTTTCCTCTCTAGTCTCTTGTCCTCTTTAAATATCCCAGTCTTAAGCATTCTATACAATCAAAAGTTTGAAGTAGAATTATCTGATTTTATGTGAAGCACTACATATTAATTTTATGTTTAAAATATGTATACTTTGAAGACCAATTTATTCTGGATACTTAATAATTTTACGTTGGTGATTTAGTTAAGAATGGCGATGGGTTGACTTCTCTGCTCAATCATCATAGTTCTTCCATGATATCTAAAGAGGGATGGGGGACATGTGACTACCCAAGTTGGACTCATGTGAGTTATACTCTACGGATTTCATTTAAAAATGACTGCAATGTGTTGAGCATTTATTGTGGTCAGGCCCTGTTCTGAGCACTGAGGACATGGCATAAAACAAGCCTTGCATGTTAGGACCTCCTGTCTGGAGCTTCCCTGGTGAGGAAGGAGCAACTCCTAACTGGTTCTCCTTTTCTCACTGCTAGAACAATGGGATTAGAACAGCAGGAAAAGGACTTTCCCCTCTGTCAGAACTCTTAACTCCGATGAACAAGGCATTCATTATACAAATGAAGTTTTTATGTAACCACAGATTCCATGGACTTAGCAGTACTGAAGAAATTGCCTTGACCTACAGGCTGTGCTGTAAGCAGAACAGGAGCTTTAGACTAAGGATGCTGAGCCTCTCAGAATTCCATTTTCTATGTGTACAAGTTGTGATTAAGAATAGCTTGTGGATATCAAATGCAGTTACTAAGGTAAAGTGACTGGCCTAGCATATAAGAGATGTTCAATAAATGTTGCTGCTATTATTGTTGCTTTCTTATGAATATAGTTGAGGAAATAAAGATCAGAGTGTGCTTAGGTTTTCTTAGTCCTTTTTTTTTTTTCTTACAGCACTGTAATTAGTAGCCTTTTTTTGTTTTCTTATGGCACAGGTTAAGTTCACAGGGCTAACATACTTCCAAGAATAAACCTGAAACTAATTGAAATTTCACCTCTCAGGAAAGTGGATTGAATGCAGATGGATGAGTGATATCATTATTGGGAGGTTTGTGCCCAGGGGTTAAAATCCTGGGCCGAGTTACCTTGGGCAAGCTACTTACCCCATCAGTGTGCACATATTCTTCTCTATAAAATAAGGATGAAACTGTATTACCCGTTTGACAAGGTCTTTATGGAGATTGAATGAGTTATTTGGGGGAAGTGCTTAGAACAGTTTTTTTTTTTTTTTTTGTTAGTAATACTATTGTTAATTTTTTTTTGTTTGTTTTCATTGAGAAACTCTTGACTCGATTCCGAATTATAAAAGAGTAAATCACAAGCTTCAATGGTTTATTCGTAACAAATCTCAATCTCCTCTTAGTTCTTTGTCATATCATCCTTCTGTGAACGGAAGTGTTACTTTTGTGTTTTTATTATTCAGATAATCAATGTTTTGTTAGGGAACATTTTTTGCATTGGTATTAAAATAAAAGACATATCGCTCTGAAAATAGCAAAAAATTATTGTCTTTGAACAGTTGATTTTTTTTGAGCAGTTGAATGTCTTCTTAATCATAACTACGGGGCGATAGTGAAAGGCGATCAGAATGTTTAAGGAAGGTCCTGATAGTTACATGAAAAGAAAGTCCTTCCTCTTGAGCAAAACTACCTGTAATTAGAGGTGAGTTTGCTTGCTCTTGTTATTAATGAGAATGCATGGGTTTATGAGTCTGAAATATTAGCCCCTAACCTTTTCCTAACCCTTTTTATAATATAAATGTTTTCTGGAATTTAAAAATCAAAATGAGGAATTTAAAATGGCTGACAAGGTGCCATATGATCTAACTCCAGCCTATAAATTTCCCTCCTTATTTTATTAGAATTTCCGTCTGGCTCATTATGTTCCAGCTCTGCTTCCTTCGAACATTTTGGGTTCTTCGTCAGAGCCTAAGCTCATAGTGGACCCTCCACCAGAATGTGCTTGCCTCCCACCTGCCTGTCCCCGCCTCCCTATGCTTCAGGTCTTCAGGTCTGTTTAATTTCCCATTCTTAGAGAAACTCCCCTTTTACTCAATGTAAAAAATGTCTCCCTCTCATTCTCTTTCTCTCCAATAGTATTGTCTGCTTTTCCTTCACCGTGTTATCCCAGTGAGGAGTTTATTCATTGGTTATGTATTTGACTACTTACATGTTTTGTCTTTTTTGTTTGCTAGACTGTAAGATCTGTTTAGGCAAGGGCCATGTCTGTTTTGTTCACTGCAACATACCCAGCACCAAAGGGCAGTGGCTGGCTCATCATAATTCTAATATTTGTTGGCTTACTCGATGGACTCAACTAATGCATAGGTCAGCACAGTTTTTGTATGAAGGGCCAGATAGTAAATATTTTAAGCTTTACAGCTGTTTGGTCTCTTTTGCAACTACTCAGCTCTGCTGTTTCAACACAAAAGTGGCCGTAGGCAATGTATAAATGGATGATATGGCTGTGTACCAATAAGACTTTACGGGAACAGGTGGCAGCCAACTTGCTGTAGTTTGCTGGCCTCTGAACTAATGTGTAAAGCAGAACAGATAGCAAATTGCATATCTGCTTAGGTTGCCTTCTGTCTAAAACATGACTAAAGTTTTAGACAGAAGTTATCCTAAGAAGATAGACTATTTGAGCCACATGTTGACCAGAAGTAACTGAAACAAGAACCATTTGTTGAGCACTTAGTCCATGACAGAAATGCTGGAAACTAGGATGCAAAGCTAATGATGGGCAAAGGCCTGGGTTACTGACTAGTGAGAAGCAGTTAGTTAAGCCAACAGTTATGATACAGGGTCATCAGTGCTGTTCAAAATATACATATGGGGCCCCAGGGAGATAGAACAGGCCGTATCATATAATAGAAAGAGCAAAGGTTTAGAAAAGTGATTATAAAATGAAAAAGGGAAGACAACATTTTTTGAGGACCTTCTATGTGCTAAGAACTATTCACATATTACCTTTCTTCAAAGCAAGACTGTACAGAAGGTATTACAGGGGTCTTATGAGGGCCCAAAGCTCAGGGAGTCATGGGAGGGCACAGAGCTTGGCATTGCAGTTCGGGCATGGTGAAAGGATTGTCTTTGGAGTCAGACTCAAGTTCAGATCCTGTCGTCTTCCTTTATTGACTTGGGCAAATTGTTGAACCTTTAAATTCAGAGGGCTATTGTGTTGATCAGATGAGAGAGTCTTGTAAATCACTTAGCGTGTAAGTCTTATGCTTGTAAATTTTCAAGCGATGAAGTGGTTTTGTTGATGTGTTAAGAATGTGATGGAAAACATAGATCTGGATAATTCTAAAACCCATTCTTTCTCTCCTGCATGTACTCTGCTAAGCACATTAATAAAAAACACTTTGTGTTAAAATTTATTAATTCACTTGATACTGTTAAAATAACCTATGCTCTATATCTCTTAGTTATCGAACAGTGGTACAAACACATTAACACACTGAGAAATATATAGGGATTTTACTCTGAGGAACTATTCATAAGAAAAAGATTCAAAATGGCATTTATTTTTTAAGGTATAAAGGCATGTTGATGTGAGCTGAGCTCATAATTCTGCTCCCGTAAACATTTCTTGTTTACTCCGTTTGCTTTCTCGCACCTGTAATCTATCTACCTGTCTTTAAAAACAGCAACAAAAAACCAATACCTCTACTGAGAACTCAGGAAACTCTCTCTCGTCCTGTTTTTATGCATAACTTCCTGATGGGATGTGTATGCCGTGTTTTTCTCTTTCCTCAGCACCTGTTCACAGTGCAGGGTACTGATAAATTTTCTACCTCTCTGTCCTTTTACTGTTCTCGAGTATTTCTCTACTCAGTTCTACGCTTGACCTACCTTCCCACCCACAACCTCCACTTTAGTAAAACTGGTAGAGAGGATACTTCTAAGCAGTATTTTTATATTTCCTAATATTAACAGCGTTTGGAAATGAGGATTGTGCCTTCTTCCTGAAATTCCCTCTGCTTCGCCTTCCATAGTGGTGCCAATAAATTAATCTTTGAGACACAGTTCTGGACATGTCCTTTCCTTCCTGCTTCCCTTCTCCCCCATATAAACTCCTTAGGCTGACATTCAAGATCATGCTTTTCTCATCTCCCACTTTCATTCCAACATTTACCTTTTATTTTATCCCAACTGTAATCAACAGTTTCCTTAACATGCCTTATGCTTCCCACTCCCATATGTTTGCTCAAGCTGTTGGGAGACCACATAGATTAATGTTTAAGCTCTTCAAATACAGACCCTGTATTTTTCTTTGGTAGTTTGAAATTTTATTTAGAAAAACTCCAAGGCCAGGGCTGCTGTCTGTCTTGCTTGTTTCTAATTCGCGATCAAGGCTCAGCCCCTCATGTGCCATCAGGTCCGGTCCTCAGGCTCTGCTGATTTCAGGGCTGAGCACTAGGTTTCCTCATTGAACTTACTTTTATTGCCAACTAGATCAGGATCTGGTGTTCCTGTCTCAATGACTCCTCTTAGTTCCAGTCCTTGTTAGGACGGGGCTTCTCCTTCGGTTCCTGCAGCCCTGTCTTCTGTGGAGCCCCCTTTCCCGGTGACTGAAGCCCGGCCTCTGGAATTGAGTATGGGGTTCGGGACTCCATAGACCTTCCTTCCTGGGAGGTGAGCGTTCTCTCTACCTCCCTACTTGGTCCCCAAGCGCTGCCACACTTCCCACTGCCTTATTCCCTCCGGGTGATTTGGAGCCTCTTACCCTGCAGAGGAGAAGACACACTCCTCCTGCATGTCTCATCCCTCTTTCAACATCTTGTTACCTCATTACTTTACTTCCAACACTACCAGATGTGTGGATTTTACACACATGAAGCAATTCTGTGTCTTACACTTTAAATCAGTTCTGCTGCTACCTGGAGATACTGTGAGATCAGTCAGTCCCATGAGACTGCCCCCAACCTCCACTTCAGATGCCAGTCATAAGCCCAGGTTGTTACCTCTGCTTTTGACCCACCAGCCATAAATCAGAGGTCCCCCCCACCAACCCCTTCTTGGGTTCATTAATTAGGCAGGCCAGCTCACAGGACCCAGGAAAACAGTTTGCTTACTACATGACTGGTTTATTATAAAAGGTTATAACTCTGAACAGCCAGATGGAAGAGAGACACAGGGAATGTGGGGAGGGAGCAGAGCTTCCGTGCTCTCTCTGAGCTCGCCGCTCTTTCTGCACCTTCTGCACTTCTACCTGTCCCCCAGCCTGGAAGCTCTCTGAAGCCGACCTTTGGGTTAATATGGAAGCTGAAGACCCAGGCATGATTCAGTCATTGGCCTCAATTGAACTCAGTTTCCAGCTTTCTCCCCTGCCTGGAGGTAGGGGGCTGGGACTGAAAGTTCCAACCCTCTGATCACATGGTTGGCTCCTCTGATAACCAGCCCCTCCTGAGGGGCTTTCTGGAAGTCACCTGATTAACGTAAACTCAGGCGTGATACAAAGGGATTTGTAACGTTATGGCTATCAAAAGACGCTTATGGCTCTCATCACTTGGGCAGTTCCAGGGGTTTTAGGAGCCCTGTTCCAAAAAAGGGAGGAAGAGCGAATACATATTCCTTTTTGTCGAAAGAAGAAACATCCAAACCTGTAGAGGATTTTTATAAGCGTTTATTTGAGCCACACTGACCAAAACTGCTGGGCAGCAAGACCTCAGATGCTCCAGAAAGTTGACAGTTTGTGTTTCTTTTATGCATTTGGAGTTAAGGAGGGAACAGAAGGAAGATTACAGGAAGGCAGGAGAAAGCTAGGTGAGGATTGTATTTCAGGATAGTTACCAAGACTATGTGCTCTCTTGAGGGTGATTATGTTTCTGAGGGGTCCGAAAAAGGTGTTTCAAAAGTCTATTAACCTAAAATGCAGCGCAGCAATGGACAGGTAAACCTTTTACTGATGATGTTATATGCCTGGGATGTGACTACCCACCATGGCCTTCCCAGTTAGGAATTTTATCATCAAATCACCCCGTAAGATTACTTTTGGTTACATTTATTACAGAGCCCCTTTATCGTCTATATTATTATAAATCACAATATCACATATCCTCTTTTGAAAATGTCAGTACCTGCCGTTGCTTGAATCATGACTAAGTTTCCCTCATTTGTCAGATGTTTTGCCTCGTTCCTGTTAAAGAAAAAAAATAAACTGCTAAAGAAAAAAAAATGATTCATGACATTTGTTGAAAGTAAGGCAGACTTTATTCAAGGAGACCATGGCGATGAGTGTGGGGACCATTGCAGTGTGGTCTTGCAGCTGGGGAGGGAGACTGGACTCGACCCCATGTACATCATGGGCAAATGGGAATTGATGACCAAGGCACAGGGTGGAGGTTCCTGGATGGAAAATGACTACGAGGAAACTTCAGGGGTAAGGGGGATTCCGGCTGCAGGCAGACCACGGTGATCAGACATTGCATGGGGGACGGTGGATGAGGAGCCCCATTCTATATTGAGGCTAATCAGATTTCGAAAGTGGGGGTGTTGGTTAAACCGATTTACAAGCTAAAATCGGACAATGCATGTGGCAACATGGGAGTCCAAAAGGTCAGGCCCAGTTAAGAGTTCATGGGAGACTGAGTAGTTTGGTCAGAGAGAGAATCTTTGTCACTCCTTCAGCTGTCGCTCCTGGCCTGCTCCTGAGCCTGGCCAGACTTCTCTCCACCCTGCCCCTCCCCTCTCTCCTCCTCCACCATCTGCAGACGATGGGCCAGATCCAAGGTCCCTCCCTCCTCTCCTGGCCGCTTGGGTCGTGCTTCACAGCCAAGTCCTGAGGAGAGGAAATACTTTAGTGTTGATTTTTAAGGTCTTCTGTATATATCTCATGAGCCAATCTATTTTTTTTTTTAATCACAATAAACATCGACAGAAAAATGTAGCTCTGTAGTATTTTTAACCCATTTCCTTTTAGGAAAAAAAGCGCAACTCGCTGCCAGCATTAATTTAATTTTACATAAACACGCTCTTTGAGGCTGAAGCAAATCTGACTGGTTTTCAGTGTGAAAATAAAATATAAAAACTGTTCTTGGAGTTATTTCTAAACAGAACTTGTCTCTAATACTAACAAAAATGTACGTGATTAGTACTTAATAACTTTTTTCGTGCGGTAAATTTCAAAGCGTGGAACAAAATGCAGCGGGACATCACTTTCCGCACAAAGATAACCCGTTTCTCTCCCGATCCTGCCGTGCTTGTGTGAGCAGCAAACTTTGCGGCGACCAGTTGGATTCCGTTTCCCTGAGGGTGTGCTCCTGGGGAAACGTCTTCCAGATAAGCGAAGAGGGGTGACATGTGACATCGGAGCGCAGACGACCTTGCTGCCCTTGCTCGTGATGCTTTTCCGGCATTCTTTCAATCAACATCAGTCTCAAGTTTACACGACTGATTGTGCGCTCGGAATTGTGCTTCAGTCGGATGTAGGAGTTCAGCACTGTAATGTGCAGAAGGTGGAGAAAGAATTTCTTATACCAAAGCTTGTGCCTTTTGCACTCAGTTGTATAAGAAGCCTGCGTCCGATCAGCCGAGTCCACTACTCTCATATTCTCGTTACAACCCACAATGACACATGGCTTCTTAGTTTTTCTTTCCATTTCTGTTGTCTGCTTCAATCACAGTATCATTGTGGAATGGTGACAACATCGTCACCTTCTTGTCACACCATTTCAGTGCCATAAATGCACCACAGAATCTGGCTTCCATCATCCCCTTTGTAATCCTCATTTTCAGATCATTTGGCATCTGTTTTCTGTTCAGATTCTGTCTCAACTGCATCAGTCCTGTTTCGACATAATTGTCTGAAAAGCATGGGAGATGTGTGGCAAACTCTGGGGATAAGGTTGGGACTGGAATCTGCGAGTTATCATGGGGTTAATGCTGCAGCCACAAGCATCACCAGCAAGTGTTCTCAGGGCAAACAGGAAATGGGTTAAGACCCAGCTGACATGAGAAAAGGGAGGAGGGGCACTTTTCGGGCTTTATCCCTTCCATAATAGCTCCCCACACCCCATTATTTGCTAGGAACAATTACTGTTTTCTGGATATTTGGAGAACTATGCAAGCACAGTTTCGGTACCCTGCGACTCCCCTTCCCATCAAACCCCTAATCTCTTAAATCTAAGAGCTGCAACTGCCCGCTGGTGTAGCCGTTTCATTCTGTGTATTTAAATGCAAAGCCATTTGTATACACTACCACCAAGGAATTTTAGTTTTTCTTTAAAATAAAAAATAATCGTATGTGACTTATACGTGATCATGTACTTAGACACGCAGTACAGGCCTTGCTTTTCTAATGTGTGACTGCGGCCTCGTATTAGCCTTCTCAAGCCACTGGTGCTAGAGTTCTTGATCTGGGTCCACAGACTTTTGGTCTTCCGATTTTATGACCTGCCTAGAACAGGAGCAGCTTTTTGTGGATTATGCAAATGTGTCTGAGGACTGTTAAAAAACAAAATTCAACCAAATACATTTTAGCGGTCTCACTGGTTTTATTCAATTCATAAATTAGGCAGCATCCCATCTAGCACATAAAAAAGCTCCGAGGAGCTGTACAGAATGAAAGACTTATAGGCAGAAGGGAGCTGAGACAGGAAGTTAAACTAGCAAAAAGTTCCTTGGTTGTGGCAAGGTCACTTTGTTTTGGGGGATGACAGGGAGGCAGATTACCTCATTAGTACTTATTAAGTGAGTCCTGATTGACTGGTTTAAGATTATATTTCTGGAAGAGCTAAAGCTATAAAGTCTTCATTTGGTGACATAGGGCATAGCATAAGTGATTCCATTTTGGCCCTGTTGACTTGTTTTTAACAGTACAGAGAGGGTCCATGGTTTTTATCTGATTCAGAAATGTCTGTGGCTCCCACAAGGCCAAAGGCAATAAATGTTAGCATATTATTTATGAAACTTAAGTACTGACCTGAAATTTGAATGATGTAGGACCTGTGATAATGGGTACCTAGCTTAATGCATGTGGCTGTTTTTGAGCTATATGGCTAGTTTCACCCCAATTTCTTAGTTTAGTCAAAAATTATAAATGGAGAGATAAAAAGACCAACTAGTCTCTCAGGGCAGAGTCGCTTATTAGCATAGTGTATAACCACACATCACTTAACAAGTTGGAGCATGTTCCACGTCATTGTCTTCAGAGTGTTTCTGATGATCACCTCCTCTTGCACTCAAGGGTCACCTGATGGAGAGAGTTGTGCTGCTTAGGAGAAATATATGTGGACGTAAGCAGAAGAATGAAGGTGCCGTTGACATTGAACAAGTACTGTGACTTTCCACGGGTGTGTTCCTAGTGCTAAAGAACAGAACTCAACAGGGTCAGTTTTAAAGATCTTATCGGCTTTATGCAGTGATTCACGACTTGGGCAGCATCCCATCTGGCAAATAGAAAGGAGCTCTGAGGAGCTCTACAAGGTGAGAGATGTTTGGAAACCCGGTGAGCAGAAACAAGGAAGTCATACTGGGCATTTGCTGATTGGTTAAAGCATGGTTACTTTCCTTATATGAAGCAAAAGGAAGTCTTAAAGTTGGATCAGGTAACTTGTGCTGAACAGGGCAGGACCGATAGATTGACCTAGGCCTTTTCTGGGAGAGCCTAGCATGGAAACTTAGTCAAGTTTTGGTTTGCTGATGTGAGGCTTAGCATGAGCAATTCCATCCTGGGTCCGATCTGGTTGCTTTAATGCTGAGATGGCCATTTTCAGAATGTAAGGATAGGGATAGTGCTTTGCCTTACTAAATCCTTGCCGAAGTCCACTGACTGCTCCAGATCTGGCCTTTGACTTGTTTTTATGTAAAAAGCATTGCCCAGTGGAGTACAAAGCCACTGTACTGATGGGTAGGTCATTTGTGATGAACACTCTAGAGTTCTAACCCCAGGGAATGACTTCTAGAGTCTTACATAAATCATGGTTCAGCGTAGTTGCTCCCATTGCTAGTAAGGAAAATGTTCACAGTTCTTTGTTTTCTTACCTGTGTGTAAGATCTGCTTTTGCTAACGAGCATACATCCTTCTGATTGTTAAAGTGGTCAGTTCTGGAGGGGGAACTAAGACAAAGTAATTAAGAGCAATTTTTCTTTGTTGAAAGAGTAAAGATAATTGGGGATCCATCTAGCTTTGCGATTTGCTAAATTGGCTTAAGAAAAGTGATTTGCTTTGGTAAGGAACTAGGATAATTAAAGTGTAATTTTTTAGACAACTATAATTGCAAAAATCATTAAAAAAATTTTTAAACAGGAATTGGGCAAAAATAAATCACGAGACCGAGATTATATAGAAAATAGTGTTTTCGTTTTAAGTGTATCAGAAAAAGATACTCTTTGGTTAGAGCATAGTTAAATATGGTATCTGATTTTTGTTAGCTTTTAATTTCACATTTGATTGAAGGACAGAACCATCTGTAATTGTCTATAGGTATGAGGAAGATTTATAAAACCGTTTCAGATAATTAACTAGATATAGACAGTATGCTCATTTATAAAGATCTAGGGAGACTGACAGAATGGATTTCCACTGGGATTAATTAAGTACATTTTAGGTAATTAAACATATATTAAGGAAGTAGAAAAAGGAATTGACACTAATGTAGTTACATAATGCCATTAACAGTGACTGTATTTATAAATAAATAATTTATAAATAGTGGCTAATATATACATTTATATTTTTGAAAAAATATTAGTGTTTCCTAAGTGTAGACATGCAGGGGTTTTAAGAGGTTTTTGAATGAACAGTTTTTCTTTTAAGCACTGTGCCTTTATTTTCATATATCTTAGAAAATATAACTAGCTCATCAGACTCATGGTCTCATTGTTTTTTATTTATAAGGGTTAAAAATAGGCATTTAAGTTAAAAAAAACTTGATTTAAGAAAAACGTTAAGTAAAAAAGTAGTTTTGATGTAATGTATATGAATGACCAGAGTTTGGGAACTACCGATTTAAATTATTGCTACATAGTTATTTCTATTTAACTTTGTAGAGTTTACATATTTTAAAGAGTAAAAATAAACTGGGGAGTAGTGTGGAATGGTACATTTGAGGAAAAATTTCACCTGTAAGGTTGAGCTCTGAACCTGTTTATTCTCGAGTTGTTCTGACGTTACGCAGAGGATATTTCTTATTTTTTTTTTTTATTAGCCATTCAGCAATAACTGCATATTTCTACAGCCTCTTGTTCCGGTTTACTGCTTTATGTGGAACTCTCTCTCCCAGAGAACACAGTGTCTCCTCAGAGTAGCGATATCATCTTTATGATTCCAATATCATACCTGGTAGTTGCTCAGTAAATGTTCTCTGGGTCCATGTAGTCATTATTCCGTAAAAATAATAGCAGTAAAATCATGTATTTAATTGTTACTAAGAAAAATAGGAAACTTACCAGGTAATTGTACGTATAAGCAAACTGCAGACTTTTTATACTGATAGCTGAAAAAAATGCAGTTTTTGGGGTTTTCCTTTTTTCCCCCTGTCTTGGTGGCCTCACCTTGGCTCTGCTTGAGAAGGCAGCACATGCATAACAGGGTGGAAGGAACATCGAGTTCTAGACCCGGGTCTGCTCCCTTCTTGTTTTGTGACTCTGGAGCAGGAAGGGTGAAATGGAGGTCTAACCTGCCTCAGAGGGTTGTGGATCAAAGGCGAGAATGGCTGTATAAACACTCCATGTTGCCAGTATCTATAGAAGTGTGTGTTTTTGTTATTTACTGTGTCAGCACATGGCAATCTTACCTATACGCTTTTGTATCCACCCCCTACCCCCAACATACCCTGTCTGTCTGCCTTTTTATTATTGAAAAACAACAACAGCCCCAATGGACAAATTTTGCTCTCTAGCTTTTTATATATTTGTCTCTAAGTTACTTCAGATCTTTTTTGGGAGGAAGGAGGAAGGAGTCAGAGTATGAATAAATAAATACTTTTTTACTGTTTATAAAATATTTTTTTACTCTTTATAAAATACTGTTTCTGAAAAGCATTGGCAGTTCTAGAATTCATTATTGATGATTAAAAACAAAACAAAAATAGGTACAATTCTTTCGAAAGGTACTTTTGTTAAGAGTTTGAAAAATTAATTTGTAAATTTAGTAAAATTAGTACTTAGTAAATTAGTAAAGTCGATAGTAAATTTTGTTAGGAGTTGATAGTGTGTGGTTCTGCTACATTGAAAGGGA
This sequence comes from Rousettus aegyptiacus, assembly GCF_014176215.1. Lineage (NCBI taxonomy): Eukaryota > Metazoa > Chordata > Mammalia > Chiroptera > Pteropodidae > Rousettus > Rousettus aegyptiacus. The sequence continues at coordinate 81,430,275 of NW_023416285.1, forward strand.
AGTACGCAAGGAATTTACTTGGGCCTGGGTTCAGGTAATTCTCTCAAAGCATTTGTTGACCATCATACATGACTTAATGTTTACTATTATATGTCATACTGTGAAAGGCATTCAATTCAACATGATTATTTCTGTTTAGGGGAAAAGATAACTGGTAAGTAGCAGAGCCCGGATTTGAATCTAGGTTTATTTGACTCTAAAGACCAGTGGTCGTCTGTACTGGCTGAACATTCGATTCCTTGGGGACCTTTATGGTACTGGTGAAATTCTCCTTCATGTTTTAAACTTTCTTCATGGCAAACTAACTGATTAATAATGTCCCTATCCGATGATTCCAATATCAATCTCTTGATGTGTTTAGTAATTTTGGATTGAATATTGGACATTGCATATGGACAATTATGTAGGCTCTGATAACTTCTTTCATAGGCTTTTTTTTTTTTTTTTTTTTTAGGTTCTGATAGGCAGAATGGGGTAATTATCAGCTGATCAGCTGAGGCTGTGTTTCAGTCTTTATAATGCCTAGTGTATTACCAGTTTCCCCTTATCCTGAAGGTGGAGTCTTTTAGAGTTCTCAACTGGGTTTAGCCCTTTAGGGGTCTCAAATAAAAGCTGGTGGGAATTAACTGTGTCCCTCCACCTTGGTGGGCCTGAACTCCAGTATTTATCTCTGCAGCCTGGTAGGACGACAGCTCAGCATCTCAAAGTCTGCTAGCAGCTATATTCTGTTCAACTTCTCTACCCCGTGATTTGGTTTGGTTTGGTTTGCTTATGAATCAGTGAATACCTTGAAAAGAAAAGCAGCTCAGACTGCTGGACTCACTTCTTTGCGCTTTTCTTTTTTCTGGAATCTTGGCCCTCTTACCTTCTGCCTGTCTGGAACTGTGGTTTTTGTCTTTCCAGCTCTGTCAAAGTGAGAAGGTACTCTGCCTTCTAACACTTGGCTTCTCTCTACCTTCTCAACCTCTCTGTCTCTACTGCTTATGAACTGAGAAGTGGTTGGGGGAAAGCAGTGTGGAATGTCAGGTACATCTCAAAGTGTTTCTCTTTTTCTCCAGGATCTTGGCCATTCAAGTCCCACTCTGGGACTTTTATTTTTCCTGAGTTTTTAAACAGATTAAAAAAAAATGTTCATCCACCTTTTCTAGTTTTTTTTTTTTTTTTCTTATCCTCCATCACCATCATCCTTACTTGGTATTAAGTGTTGTTAAGTAGAGCATAAATTGATTTTGTTCATTTCCTTACTTACGATTATTTGTGTTTGGGTTTTGAAGTTAATGATTAACCAAGGTTTGATGTTGATGGAATATTATGATTTTTTTTAGGAAATAAAAATGTTTATTTCTAATAACAAATAATTGAACCTAATTAAATTTTATTAAATTTCCTAGTCTTGATTACATATGAATAAGTTTTACTACTTCTCCAGAATTTTAAGTTAAATGAAAATTAACATTTTATCTTTTCCTATTTTGCTTACTATTTTAAACATTCTTAAAATAAAGATAACCTAAAAATATTTTTAAAAATTGACATCCTAAAACTGTAAATACGTAAAGTTCCTTTAAATACTTCATATTTTAAATGATTTGTTTATTTTTACATCATAATGGAAAGCTTTTGAATTAAAGCTTGAAAGTAATAAATTAACAAGATAAACATAGAAACCTAAATTAAGAGTTTGACATTAATTAGGTAATATAATAAAAAGTGATCTCACATTTGAACTTGTATACCTTGATAGTTCTCTTAACCTAAATACTCATTTGCATGGAATGTTATTACATGAAGTAGTGGTACCAAGTAGGCTATTCTGGTACCTAAAAGCAAAATGTTCAGACTACACTGTATATACTTGTAATTTTTTAAAGATCTGGAAGCAAAATTGGTTTGTGACTTCATAACCCTCGGATTGAGTCTTGAAGTTAGATACAAGGACACACAATTTGTTATTAAAGCCCAAATACATTATAGAATTTAGAATTGCTTAATTTGCCAGCCTGCCAGCAAACTTCAAATACTATATTAGGAATGAGTAAGAAAAAGGAAATTTAAAATGCTTTATTGTGAATAATATTTTTAGTAGTCCTGTTGATGACAAGATTATATAGAGACAACATTTATCCAGAAGATTATTAAATCACAAAAAGTTTCATTTCAAGATGAATCAACTGAAGTTATTAACTAAGATTTAAAGAGCACCCTAAAGAATCTTTGAAGACAGATGCTCGAAAAAGAATATTATTTGTACACAGCTACCAGCACACTACTGTTTATTTACACTAGTGAGTTTTGAAATATAATGATACATGAATACTTAATAGCAAATAATATGCTATAGAAACATTGCACAATTTAATGACAGTGTAGTAGCACTGATCAAAAGGGTAAAGCTTATTTAAAAAGATGTTGATTTAAGTCATACATTGTTTTATTCACAGGGAAACTTTCACACAAAAGTTTGCTGTAACTCTGAATTTTTTATTAAGTGATATTATACAAGTGAATCTAACAACATCTTAGACCTTAAAGTTTAGTTCTGGTCCCCTATGTTCCATTTTGTTTTTCTTTTGTGTTTTTACTTTGCAAAGGAGTGGGAATTTTGTTGTTTCATACTTCACGTATTAATAGGCCAAAAGGCGGGTTTGTCAAGTGTTTAAGAATTTTTTTGTGTGAATGATTTTCACTTTGTAGATTTGTAGGAAGATGGTTATTATCAAGTTGGCTTACTCAAGAATACATGATTGAACATCTTAACTTAAAACTGCAAGAACTGCGAAGATAGGAATTTTCATTGACAATTAATTCAAAGTAAAAATTCAGCTTAGAAAAAATAAGATTAAAAATGGTCCCTAATAATGTTGAGTGATGTCAAATACCAAAGAATTATCAAGACTAATAATGCACTTGACTGTTTGAAGGAAAAATTAAAAAAAAAATTAATGGACTCTACTTTTCAGAGCAGTTTTAGGTTTATAGCAAAATTGAATGGAAGGTACAGAGATTTCTTCCATATCCTCTACCCTACACATTCATAGCCTCCTTCATTATCCGTATACCCCAGAGGATTGCACATTTTTTATAACTGATGAACCTATATTGACCCATCATTATTACCCAGTGTCTATAGTTTGTTATGGTTCACTCTTGGTCCATGGATTTGGACAAATATAGAATGACATGAGCCCACTATGTACTATATTAGTATTATATATTGTCTTCTGACAGTCATTGATCTTTTTATTGTATTTATAGTTTTGCCTTTGGAAAACATTATTTTAAACATCTGATATGAAAAAATTTGGATTTAAAGTCTTTTCACATTATCACAAAATGCAATTATTATTGAAAGAATAGGAAATGTGAAATTCTATTAATTTTTTGAATGATTATAAAAATGACTTAAAAATTTTGAATAGCTTTGTGAACAAAGTTCATTGTCAATGGGGGTGGTCCATCAGAAACTTGAAGAGATAATCTGTCTTGATCAGTATGTAGTCTTTATAAGCATCGACTTGCTATGAAAAGCTTATCACCATGGAAACAAGCTTATATTTCTCATGAAAAAAACCTGAGTTTTCTTAGGAGTTTTATATAAATCCTGTATTTAGTATCTTCTTTAATACATTATATTTCAGTTTCCTGATCATAATTGTGGAATATGAGGTAAATGTAATTGATTCATTTCACCAAGTGCAGTCTTTCCTTCCAGGAACCAGATAAATAATAATATTTCTTATCCGTGCCATGAAATGAAACTTGAACTGTCTTTGCTGCTTTTTAACATTGTGGAGTCAAGTTTCCAGTGCTGTCACTTGGTTTTTAATCCGTTGTGGGTAGTCTTGGTGAGGGACAGATTTGATCTAGGAAACCTAGAATCATCTAAAGCATTGTGGAACTTTTGAAAGTTGTATACAGTTTCTGAGAATCAACTTTATCCTCTCCGTTAGTCTAGCCGACTTAGCTAAGAGAACTGTCCATCATGACTTTAGCCAAGTGGTACCCACATAGCCTTTGGTCACATGTATATTTGTTTATTTATTCACTCAGCGGATACTTAATGAGCATCTCTGTGGAAGGTAATTTATTATTTATCTTGTTCTTAAGGAATTTATACCTTAATCGAGGGGGGGGGGAGGGAAGACATACAGATACTTAGTTTTATACACACAGCAAGTACAGCGATAGATTAAATAGGCCGTAAGATCCCTGGTGGAATTGTGGGCTGTGGTTGCCATTTGAATTTTAAAATATTGCTGTGTAGTACATATGATTTTTCTGTTTTTAATTGTTAAGTAATTATTTAAGACTTGAATAAGTACTCAATTGTAAAATTGAAAAAAATACAAAAAATTCTAAAATTTAGTCCCATTTTATGTCTTAACCCTCTTCTGTCTTCTACTATTCATTTATTTTTTAAACCATTGCCTAGACATCTTAGGTCATCACTTTGTTTTTGTTACTAGTGATGCTCAGTAAGTTTTCTTGTACAAATATACTTGCACACATGTATGAATTATCTATAGTGAAAAGTTCTAGGAGTAGAATCTTAGCTCAGGAATATTTGTGGTGCATTTGTCTACTTTTGGAAGGCTTATTGGCATTTGGAGTTGGCAGAAATAGTTTGGAAAACAGTAAAGTCCTCACTCAACGTCTTTGAGAGGTTCTGTGACTTTAAGTGAAATGATGTGTAACAAAACCGGTTTTACCATTGGCTAATCGATATAAACGAGAGTTAAGTCCCCAGGGCATCTTATCAATGTTATAACAAAACATTGAAAGAAACAAGGTGATTCAAGGGTCTTGATGGCTTAGCTGCAGTAGCTGTAGAGGTTTGTCGCATGGATGCCATTTTAGGGTAGCTTCTTTGTCCTTGATTCCTCTCTGGCTACTCCCCTCAGTCCTTCACCTCACCTTCCTGCCGTGTGAGCCACCAGTGCCCTCATTTTACCCTGTTTGGAGATGCTCTTCGCCCAGTTGCTCGGTCTTCCAAAATCTCCCTTTTCACTGTTTAGTGTCCTGTTGACTTTAGTGAGGTTTGGTTCTGATCAGAGCAAAGAAAAACCCAACATGCAAGGCTCTCCAAATAGTGACGTTTTTTCATCGTCTTTCATGATCTCCAAAGAATAACTTATAGACATGAGTGATATTTCATGAATCCTAAAAGAAGTGAAATGCCTGTTCTTGAATGTGGTGTTTACTATCTCTTCCTTCTCCTCTTTTGCTCCCAGTGTGTCTCTACAAACTTTTTAGGATACAGATAATGGCTACTAGAAGTATTTCTAGTTGTTTAACTCACAAATAAGAGGGCACTCTGTATTTCTCTGATCAGGATGCTCTGGTCCATTGAGCGCCGTGACAGAATTTTGTTAGTTTGTTAAAATCAACTAGGGTAAAGTTTTTTAATCATATATTTGTAGAGGTAAAAAATGAGTTCCTGTCTCATTTCTGTGCATTTTTACAAAGTAGCTTTGCACTGTGTTAGAATGGGTACCAAAATTTAGAGGATATTTAAAATAATTAAAAAAAGAGGTTTAATAAAAGGGAGAATGCTAAAAATACTTTTTAGTTCACAAACTCATGTTTATTATTTAATTGTAGATTCTTGCTGGACTGACCCTGCCCCCATTATTATTATCATCATCATTTTCACATGCACAGTACATAGCAGTTACAGGTGAGGCCTCGATAGTTCTTTCCTGAATTTTGTGCATATTTCCTTGTTGCATAAATTCAGTAGCTCTCCCTTAGTTTGTCATTAAGTCGTTTGTTTGGTTGGGCAAGCCATCTTGATTTATAGCCAGCACTTCACTGCGGATGAGTAAGATGGCAAGTTTCACCTTATTTTTCCTCTCACCCATTCCTAGCCTAGCGCTTGGGAGACCTGTCTAGAGTGTAGGCAGCAGAATCACTCAGTTAAGTATAATCTACCCAAGTTTTCATTTTGAGAGAAATCTGTTTTCTGTTTCATTCTCTGTGTAATTAATACTTATGACTTCCACTCAGGATAATTCTGTTAGGTAAGTTTTAAGTAATTAGCTCTAATCTTTCTTTTTATTTACTATTTAGGGTATAGTAAATCTAGGAATCCTTGAAATTAAGGTCAAATTATTAACTCAGGATGATTCAGCACTGACTTATTAGTTTTATTTGCCATAGCCTGGCAGAATTAGTACTTAAGAGCAGAAGTCAGATGGTTTTAGGTAATCTCCCTTGTCACTTAAACATTTGTTACAATAATGTCATTGCTTTCCAAATGGTAAGCTTTTATTTTATTGGTTTCTTTTCTTCCCTCTTTCCTTTCCATAGTAATTTACTCCTCAGGGTTTAGGGCAAAGAAACACAGCCTTTGAACAAGACATGTTTAGCAAGATTTTCAGAATTTTACAGCTATGATTTTTCTCCTAGGTATCTTGGTTACTCTGTGAAATTAATGGTTTTAGAAATGGTCTCAAGTGGTTTAGGGGAGAATAAAAAGAACTTTTTTGAGACATTGTCACTTTTTTTTTTTTAATTCAAGGAGATTATAATGCAATGGAAGATAATTCACATAGGAGTGGATACACAGCAGTATTTCTTTTTAACACTGAAGAGGGGATGCCTCCAGCAATCAAGTAGACACAATTCCTTGGTTCACTTTGTATAAGTGTTGCAGAAATTAAGGAAGGACTTTTCATTGTAATTTTTACTACAGGCCTATTAAATGGTAAGGAAAAATATTAGCTTTATTTCTACAGGACAGTATTTACAGTCCTTGATATTAATACAGTGGTAGCGGTCCAGCCCAGTCTCTTTGGCTGTAGAGGAGTCAGAATCCTTGTCTGTCATAGGCCCTCTCTCTTTTACATTTATCTGGCTAACCTCATGAGCTTTCCCAGCAACTGTCAAAACCGTAAAAATCTTGCTCTTAGACCCAAATCTTACTCTTAGACTCCCCCCGTCCATTCGGCATTTTAGTATGTCCCCCTTCCCAGTTTATCTTTTACCAAAAGTCAAGAAGAAATTTTTCTCTTTAAGGAAATGCAAATGAGAAAAGACTCTTTTAGGAAACACAGAATAAACTTGCAGCTGTTGGGCGAGTGTGAGTTTTAGCTGGACATGGACATATACATCAGAAATGGAAGCTTTTATTATTAGGAGATTATTTACTTTTTAATGTTTCCTGAAGTTCAAATTTAAATAGTCCAAAGTGTCTATTTAGTTTCCACTATTAAGAGATGATTTTGCCAATTTGGAAAAAACATCTGATAACCTTTTACAGCTTTAGTTTAAAATTAGATATAGACATATTTGTTGGATTTTTGCCCATTGAAGAAAATAGCGATTGTTAGTAGATTATCTATACATGGAAGATCTCAATGGGAGACCAAATGCATGTGAGTTGATGCCAACTTCTTGGTTTTATGACCCAAGCTCGAGTAACATCTGATTTTCAATCTCTCACAGCAAGTTTAGTACATTCCTAGGTACTCTGGTGGTTTCATCCTTTTTCAACCTCATCTCTTTTTCCTTTCAGATAAGGATATGCGCTTACAGTTTATACAGGGGATGCCCTGCTTCAGAATACTCAGGGTGTGACATGCCCTAGTTTATCTGAGTCCCTGAAATTAATGACTAAAACCACAGAATAAAATCTAGACTCATAGATTCAGAGTTTTGGAACTTCAGTTGATTTTCAGATGATCAAATCTAAGCGCATTATACTTTGGCATTTTCCTTTACAGCCTGGTGTAGTGCTGTGTAGTTCGTAGGAGCTAGATCAGTATTTGATAATTGTGAGCAATATGTAAATTAAGTCATAAAAGATAGAGATTAATTTTGAACGTGCCAGAAAGTTTGAGATCTTTTATCCTGTCTAAAAGGTAATCATGGTTAGTCAATACCTTTTTGATATTTGGTCTAGAAACTAGCTTAGAGAAGCATAGACCAGAAGTCCAAAAGTGAAACAAATTGCCAAAGTTTGATCAGGAGGAGATGGGGATAGAGGCCTCGTGTGTTGGTGCAGGTCTGCTGAAGTCAAGACACTTGCTCATTAGAGTCAGGTCCATGTTGGTGTTATGAGTGAAGTAGTAACTCTGCAATGAAGATGCTGTCATTAAAAAAATTGAACCTTTCCCAGTGTATTTTATCTACTTCAGTTGACCTATTCTTGCATACTTGTTCAGTTATATTTAAGAGTAAATTCCTATAAGTTAAATGATTGGTTCTGATGATATATATCTCATCTAGAGTTTGAGATGTGTTGTCATGTGGTTTCTTTTTGTAGATTAAAAACTTTAAGTTGATAATGGGTGTTTATTTTCATCTTCAAATTCCTCATTTATGAAAAATATACATTAATTAAAAAAAAAAAAACCCAAACTCATGGAAAAAGCCACCAGGTACGTGGTTACCAGGGGAGGAGAATGGGGATGGAGAAGGGGAATAAGAGAAAGGTGGTTACAAGGGACAGTCTTCCAGTTACAGGATATGTAAGTATTGGGATGTAATATATAGCATGATGACAATAGTTAACTCTATGTATATTTTTCTGTTTTCTTTCTTTTTTTATTGTATCTTTATGGGATGCTGGATGCTATTTAAATTTATAGTAGTTATCATTTCACAATATATGAAAGTCAAACCATTATGCTGTACACTTTAAATTTATACAATGATGTATATCAATTAAACTGGGAAAATTTTTTTTAGACCTTTAAACACTTCCATCTGAAGTTATGAAACTGCTTTTGTTAGCATGACTTTAATTTTCTTTTTAAAAAATGAAACTATGGCACCCCCTGCTGATTTTGAAAGGAATTGCTGAATAGTAATATCCGGATATGATTAAGAGAATATATCAATGTATAATTGAGACTTTCTTGTCACTCATATATGATGGACGTTTTTGTTCACCCTGCTTCTCATTAGGCAGTGGTATGACAGACATGCAGTTAGGCCCATCTTTGAAGCAGGTAGAGGAGCTAGAGTGAGCAAATACACAGGTATAAAATAATATGGTGTTTTCCGAGATCTGCAGGTACTGTTATAGAAAATTTGAGGAGGATGTGCTATGATTTTGCTATGAAAGAAACTGGAGAGGATGGAGGGCATGCGTGATTTTAAGAAATTTTAACTTTACCAGGAGAGTGCTGTTGAGTCAGTCATCTGATAACTTTCTTTAAAGTAGTAATGCAATCATTTAACTTAGACGATAGTGAGCAGGAGGGGTTGGAGGTGGGGACAGACTGATTTGAGGGTCACTGCATTTGCTAAGTGGGCTGATTAGGATCTCAGAGAGAGACATAGTTCTGAGGTAGGAGAGGCTGGGAGACGTGGAAGTTCTTTTTTAAAACTAAAAAAAATTAGAACAGTACAATAAATACTCATATGCCCGCTTTTGACCCAACAATTGCTAACATTTGTTGTATATGCTTCAAATCTGCCTACTTACTTACCTACCAATATACTGAAGTGTTTTAGAGTAAATTACAGATATAATTGCTCTCTCTCCTTAATTACTTCAGCAAGCATCTCTACAAAATAAGGACACCTGGGGAGAAACATTCAGGGAAATAAAATCAGGAAGGTTAGGATTCAGGGGAGGGGGGGTAAACATAATGGGTTCTTTTATATCCAGTAAGGGAATATACAAAGAAAGAAAGACTAGGTTTACTGTTATTAATTTGTGATTACACAGTATTTTCCTCCTCTCCTCTGAGACTTTCAAGAGATGGATATATGGTAAATGCTATTATTTTTTAAATAGAAACTTTAAAAAACTTAGAATATGTTTTTAACCAGAAAAAAAAAAGTCAAATACACACAATAGTTGAAGAAAATAGTGTTCCTGGCTGAGGCAATGGGCTTCTTCACTGGAAGAGAGACAGGTGATTACAGAGAAGCTGGCCAACTTTCTGCCGAAAGGAGGAAGAAGGGCCAGGCCTTTGGATCATGCTAAAGGCCCAAATTGGCAGGAGTTTGTGTGAGAAAGCAGGTGTGCACCAAAATTAACTCAAAATGGATTAAAGATCTGAATATAAGACCTGAAACAAAATGCATAGAAGAAAACATAGGAACTAGACTCAAATACCTTGGACTTAAAGAGGATTTTATGAATTTGACCTCAAAGGCAAGGGAAGTAAAAGCTAAAATAAATGAATGGGACTATATCAAACTAAAAAGCTTCTGCACAGGAAAAGAAACTGTCAACAAGGTAAAGAGATGACCATCCGAATGGTAAAACATATTTGTAAGCAATGCCTCCAATAAGGGCCTAATATCCAAAATACACACAGAACTCAATAATAACAAAAACCAAATGATCCGATCAAAAAATGGCAGAGGACCTGAACAGACACTTCTCCCTAGAGGACATACAAATGGCCAATACAAATGGCCAACAAATATATGAAAAGATGCTCAACATCGCTAGCTATTAGGGAAATGTAAATCAAAACTACAGTGAGGTACCATCTCACACCTGTTAGAATAGCTGTTATCGACAGGACAAGTAATAACAAATGTTGGAGAGAATGTGGAGAAAAAGGAACCCTCAGACACTGCTGGTGGGACTGCAAATTGGTACAGCCACTATGGAAAGCGGTATGAAGGTTCCTCACAAAACCAAGAATTGATCTACCATATGATCCAGCAATCCTTCTACTGGGTATTTACCCCGAAGACTTGAAAACCCATATCCAAAAAGATATTTGCACACCGATGTTCATAGCAGCATTATTCATAGTGGCCAGGACATGGAAGCAACCAAAGTGTCCTACAGTAGATGATTGGATAAAGAAGCTGTGGTACATATATACAGTGGAATATTAGCCATAAGAAGAGATGAAATACTGCCATTCGCGACAACATGGGGGGACCTTGAGATAATCATGCTAAGCGAAATAAGCCAGACTGAAAAAGTTGAAAACCACATGATAGATATAAACCTAAAAGTAACAGGACAAACAGACTTATGGACATGGATAATAGTGGTTATCAGAGGGATGGGGGGAGGTAGATGGGGTAAAGGGAAGTCAAATATGAGGTGACAGAAAGAAATCTAACTATGGGAGGTGAACACACAATGTATATATATATATATATATATATATATGCCTTACTGTTAAAATGTAGAGGTGAAACTTACTGGATTTCATTAACCAACGTCACCAAATAAATAAATTAAAACAAAAAAAGCAGATATGCAACTAGCACAAGTATGATACAACCCATGGGTGATCTGGCACTAGTATGATCTACTTACCACAGGGGTGCAGGGTTTTGATGAGGAGAGCAGGAAGCCAGAAATGCCAACACACTTTAATTAGGAAATTTGCTTAGTGTACCTTTGGTCTAGTAAGTATTTTACATTATGATCAATGAGATGAGTAACTCTTCCTCCTTCGGGCAGGAGAACTAGGAAGGGGGTAGGCAGAGGCATAAACTATCTCGTATAATATTATCATAGCTAAAATTGGTCGAGATTCCAGTGTTCGTTCGTTCATTCATTCAACAGATACGTATGGAGCTGCTTGTTATTATGGCAAACACTATTCTAAGACAGTAAGAGTTCCAACAGTGAGCAACACAGACAAAAGTCCCTGCCCTCCAGTGACATATTCGAGTAGGAAAGATAGTACACAAGATAAATGATATGTATGTCACATATTAGATTATGATAAGCACTAAAAAGAAACATTAACTGAAGGTGAGGGTGTGTGGAGATTTTAGAAAGGGAGGCCAAGGGACTCTACTAAGATGCCAGTTGAGGAAGGACCTGTGAAACCTGAACCACTTTCTGTGTTGATGTGCAGTGTGCGTCATTTGCCATTTCTTGTGTGGGCCTGTCTCCTCTCAAGAATGTATGAATAGGAAGTGACTTACAGCTGGCTTCCATATGGTCTTTAATTTTTTTCCTTTTCTGCATACACTTTTTTTCACTCAGATTCTTCCTCTAACCCTAAGAATTCTTGACAAAAAATAATAGAGGGAGTTTCTCTTTATCATATCGCATCTTTCCAGAGTGTGTTAGTATAAGACATTGTGTCTAAAAATACACTAAAAGGCTTTGCGAAGTTCTGTGAAATGTCCTTTTGTATAAACGTTTCTCATGGTTTTTGAACAATGACTGGCATGTTACTTTCCTTGGCAACTTAATTTTTGTTCCATCTTCACATGAAACTTTGGAAATGTTAACTTTTCCCTTTTCCATTCATTTGTTTCACTCAGGAAACAAAAATACTTCTCAGAGCTAGGATATGCAAATTAAATATGTCAAAGTATAGTCAATAGCTTTTGGTATTTAATATTAATGAAGTTTAAGTGTTGGCATAGTTGAAGAAAATAACATTAAAAGGTATATGAACAATGAAACACTCTTAAAGTTGCCCTTAAGTGACTTCAAATATGACATTCTTTACTATTTAATACATGAAGGACTGATTTTCTTTTACTTAATATAGGATTCATTCTTTTTATGTATAATATAACATTAGGGTCTCAAATTATTCTTTAAGGGGCTTATTCCCTTTTGATTTTAGCTTTTGAAATCATTAAAGTAGATGAGTATGTTAGAATCTAGGCAATATCAACACAAGCTCCCATGCAAAAAAGTGAGGCTTTCCCCTTAGAGTGTAAGGACAGACAGCCATGTATGAAAACCTAACTGTAAAGTTGTTTATGCCATAAATGAACAGTGCTTTTAGTTTGCACATTTTCTTTTGTCACTATCTGTGATAGCTTTAAAATTATATATGTAAATATTCATTACCATTATGTATTGTGTTTAGTTTACCTCTTTAGTGCTGTCCTTAATGAAAAAATACAATTAACTTTGGTATTGTGATATAATTAACATTATACAAATCAGAATTGAGTTTTGAAAGCTTATTTCTTGCTAGGTATGTTGTAGGGCCTGAGAAACTGACAAAACGGGATAATTTGCATGATTTCTGTTGTTTAGTCAATGAATACATGAAATCATGTTTATAAATATCCAGATTCATTGCAGATGTTTTTAGTAAGCTATATTTTTAGGAATTATTGTATCGAACCACACCATATTAATTAGTAGCTAGTAAATAACACTGTAAATACTTAGAGTAAGTGATTAATAGTATTTAAAAATTATACCATTGACTTTGGCAAATGATCATTGTGTCAGTCTAGGTGGTCTGGGTTGTGCTTCAGTATCAAATGATCCCAGCAACAGAAATTTTGTTGGGTAGCAACATTGTCTAAGCATGAATCGAAAAATTTCCAAAATAAATGAGTATTATTAAGTCCACCATGTTATATTATTTGGTTTAACAATGGGTTGTCATTCATAATTGGTAGTGATGGTTAAAGCCATTTATTATATCCCAAAATTATAGCATAATTTGTTGGTATTAGTACTTCCCCTCTTACAAAATGTTTATTTGTGAGTCTAAATACAATAGTGATTTATGTGTCTCATACTTGAGTTCCAAGACAGCTATATACAACCTCCAATGAAGACTGGCTTCTATTTGCAACTGTTTCTTAAATCAGTTTGCCTGTTGCTAGAATTAAACTTTCCTGTCTCTGATAATAATCTCTGGATTATTGCCACTATTCTGGCAATTAGTTTGAGTAATTTTATTTCTTCCTTAGTCTGTCTTCAAGTGTTGCACTCATTTAAATTCATTGTGGTAAAAAGCACATGACATAAAATGTACCATATTAACCATTTGAAATTCCGTAGTCATAAGTATATTCACATTGTTATGCAACGGGTCTCCGGAACCTTTTTATATCGCAAAACTGAAACTCTGTACCCAATAAACAACTTCTCATTTCTCCCTCCTCTTAGTCCCTGGCCACAACCATTCTGTTCTGTCTCTATGAATTTGGTTACTTTAGATACCTCATGTAAGTGGAATTGCATAGTATTTTTTTGTGTGTGTCTGGCTTACTTTGCTTAGCATAATGTGTCAAGGTTCATCCATGTGGTAGGGTGTGACAGGATTTCCTTCTTTTTGAATGTGAATAATATTCCATATACACACATACATATAATATACACACACGTGCATACACACATATACACACCACATTTGGTTTATTCATCTGAGCATTCGGTTTGCGTTTACCTCTTGGTTATTGTGAATAATAGTGCAGTGAACATGGATTTGCAGATCTCTCTTAGAGACCCTGCTTTCAATTCTTTTGGAATTATACCCAGAAGTGGAATTGCTGCAGAGTCATGTGGTAATTCTATTTTAACTTTTTGAGGAACCTCTGTACTGTTTTCCAGAGTGGCTGCACTATTGTAAATTTTCACCAACAGTGCACAGGGTTCCAATTTCTCCACATCCTCACCAACAGTTGTTATTTTCTGTTATATGGATACTAAATCATCATAATGGGTGTGAGGTGATATCTCACTTAGATTTATACTTTTTCTAATGATTAATGATATTGAGAATCTTTTCATATGCTTGTTGACGTGTTTTTTTTGAGAAATGTCTCATGTCGTTTATTGATTTTTGTATTCATTTTTTTTTTGTCGAGTTGTAGGAACTCATATGTTCTAGATATTAACCCCTTATAAGATATATGATTTGAAAATATCCCTTCTTTAGGTTGTCTTTTTACTCTGTTGATTGATTTCTTCGTTTCGCAGATGCTAAGTTTTATATAGTCCAATTTGTCTATTTTTACTTTTGTGTCCTATGCTTTTGGTGTCATATTCAAGAAATTATGACCAAATACAGTGTCATGAAGTGTTCCCTTAAGTTTTCTTTTAGGAGTTTTACAGTTTTAGGTCCTACGTTTAAGTCTTTAATTTATTTGTATTAATTTTTGTGTGTGGTGTATGGTAAGGGTCCAGCATAGTTATTTTGTATGTGGATGGCCAATTTTTCCCACACCATTTGTTGAAGAGACTGTTCTCATTAAGTAGTTGTGGCATCTTGGCTGAAGATCATTTGACCATGTGCATGAAGGTTTTTTTCCTTGGGCTCACTTTTCTGTACCATTGGTCTGTTTTTTTTTTTTTTTTTTTTAAATGCAAAATCACACTGTTTTGATTACTGTAGCTTTGTAAAAATGTTTTGAAATCAGAGCATGAGGCCTCCAGCTTTTTTCTTCATTTTTAAGGTCGTTTTAGATTTTTCAGGGTCCCTTGAGATTTCATATAAATTGTAGGGTAGTTTTTCTATTTCTGCAAAAAATGTTCTTGAGATTTTTGACAAGGATTGCATTGAATCTGTAGATTGCTTTGGGTAATAGGGATATTTTCACAATTTCAAATCTTTCAGTTTGTGAATACAGGATATATTTTTATTTATTTGTGTCTTTTTAAATTTCAGCAATGTTTTATAGTTTTTCAGTATATATGTCTTTTCATCTCCTTGGTTGAATGTATTTCCAAGTGCCTATTCTTTTTGATGCTATTGTGAATATGATCGTTTCCTTAATTTCCTTTTTGGATTATTCATTGTTTAAGTATAGAAACTCAATTGATTTTTGTATCCTGCTATTTTGTGGAATTGGTTTAGTGTCCTAATAACTTTTTTTGGTGTGGTATCTTTAGGGTTTTCTACATATAAGATCATGTAATGTCATCTGTGAATAGAGATTATTTTACTTCTTTCTTCCCAATTTGGATACCTTTTATTTCTCTTTCTTGCCTAGTTGCATTAGCTATGACTTCTAGTGCATTGAATAGAAGTGGCAAGACTGGGTATCATTGCTGTGTTCCTCATTTTAGAGGAAAAGCTTTCAGTCTTTTATCATTGAATATAATGTTAGCTGTGGGCTTTTCATATATGACCTTTATTATGTTAAGATAATTTCCTTCTATTCTTAGTTTATTGTTTTAATCATGAAAGATATTAAATTTAGTCAGATGCCTTTTTTTTTTTTGGCATGAATTGAGATGATCACTTGGTTTTGTTTTTTATTTGGCTAGTGTGGTATATCACATTGACCGACTTTCATGTGTTGAACCATCCATGCATTCCAGGGATAAATCCCACTTGGTAATGGTATATAATCCTTTTAATGTGCTGTTGAATTTGGTTTGATAGTATATTTTGATGATTTTTGAATTAATATTTGTCAGGGATGGTGTTCTACAGTTTTCTTGTGGTCTTTTTGTTTGGCTTTGGCATAAGGGTAATGCCGGCCTCATAGAAGGAGCTTAGTAGTGTTGCCTACTCTTTGATTTTGGGGAAAAATTTGAGGTTTGGTGTTAGTTTTTTAAATGTTCAGTAGAATTCTCTAATGAAGCCATCTGGTCCTGAGCTTTTCTTTGCTGGGAAGTTTTTGATTACTATTTCAATTTCCTTATTAGTTACTGGTCTTTTTAGATTTTTAAGTTTTGTCATGATTCCGTCTTGTGTGTTTCTAGGATTTATCTATTTATTCTGGGTTATCCAAGTTGTTGGTATACAATTGTCAATAGTCTGTCGTAATCCTTATTATTTTTGTGACATCAGTTGTAATGTCTCTTTTTTTCATTTCTGATTTTAGTTGAGTCTTATTATTTTTCTTAGTTTAGCTAAGAGTTTGTCAATTTTGTTGGTCTTTTGGAAAAACTCTTAGTTTCATTAACTTTTTTTCTGTTCTCTATTGCATTTATCTCTACTTTAATCTTTATTATTTCCTTCCTCTTCTAACTTTGTTCTTTTCCAGTTCCTTAAGTTGTAAAGTTGAATTGATTTTAGATATTTCTTCTTTTTTAATGTAAGTGTTCATAGCTTCACTGCATCCCATAAGATTTGATATATTGTATATTTTCATTTTCATATATCTCAAAATATTTTCTAATTTAAAATATCATTATTTCCACTTTGGCTCATTGTTTGTTTAAGAGTATGTTGCTTACTTTTCACACATTTGTGGATTTTTTGCTTTTATTTCTATTTTCGATTTCTAGTATCATCCCATTAGAGGCTTTATTGTGAAAGGTTAACCTTTGTTAACTCTGTTAAAATTTAATAAATTTAACTCTTTAATAAATATTTATTCTATTTTTATACATGTAAATTTGTAAAAGAAGTGATACATAGTTTAATAAGACTTACTGTGTTGGATGATTTATTAATAGGCTTCTCATGAAATTTTGAAATTGCTAACTATGATTTATGGTTAATGCTATGGTGGCATTTTGTTCATAATAATTCAGTGGAGTTAGAATTATGTTCTTGAGCTCCAGACATAAGTTACCATAATTTACTATAACTGTATAGAACATAGAGGAGCAATATCCTTGGACACATTGCAAGGTGTGACCATAGGTTTTGGAAGTATCTGTGGTTATTATAAGGGTATGACTTTGTAGATGTGGTCTAGTTCTGAGCGTCTGAAATCAGTGGATTGAAGGCTGAAATATTTTTTTCCAAACCTAAGTGTTTGGGTCTATCAAAGAAGACACTCTATCAGGTGGCTTAAGAGCAAGCTAGAGGATGTGGCTATGAAATAGGCCATTTTCTTATTTGTAAATACAGAGAATCAAATAAAACAAGGATATTAAAGGGTGCTAATATTTGAGCATCTGTTGTGTTCCCAGTGCTTTAGATATGTGTTTCAGTTAGCTGTTAAGTAAATGCTTCATATATATCATTTCCATTTGACAGCTGAGAAAACTGAATGTGAAAGGTTAAATATAGAGTTAAGAGGTAGCACTGTGTAGTGTGGTCATCAATGTAGGCATTAGCTTCTTATGTGCTGACATTAGCGTTCTTTCAAACTGTGGGCTTAGGGCAAATTGCTTGAAATTGAGTTTCCTCATCTGTTAAGATGATAATAATAGTGCTTACATTTTAGGATCAACATGAGAATTAAATGAAATAATGCATGTTGAGTCTGAGAAATTGTGTGTACTCAGTGTTGTCTGTCACTAACATTTATATATATGTGTGTGTGTATATATATATATATTGTATATACATGTAATATATATATATTTTAAATTATTTTGTTTCCCAAGGTCTTATACCCTGTACATTGGGCATATAGTAAGTGGTAGAAACAAGAGACTGGTCTGTCTCCCAGCAAAGCCTGTATTCTTTTCATTACAGGACCTCTTAAAAGTTTGCTAGATTAGAGGAAGTGAGAAATAGAGTGATGAAAATGAGGTTGAAAAGTGTTAATAAAAGCTGTCATCTGTCGATTGGCTACTCTAGGTTCGGTGTTTTACTTATGTCATTGCATTTAGTCTCATTTCATTAAACAGCCTGGCCAAGTTCGCCGAGTCAGTGAGACAGAGCTGGTCTGTCTCATTTCAAAATCTGTGCTTTTATTAGGCAGTGCTTTCTCCCTGTAAGTAAAATAATGAGGTTACTCTGACCTTGAAGGAAAGGAGAGCTTTTGGAAGACTGGAGTTGGCCACATATAGAAGTACTTCTGAATAGGGCTGTTAATGCAGTTTAGGGACATATGATGATAGGGTTCCATACTCGGGGAAATCTGGTGGGGGTAGGGCATAAGTAAGCCCAACAAACACGTAAAATTACATTGATGTATCTTAATTATAAAAAATGGCTACAAGATTGGTGTTTCCAATGGAGAGGTTTAAGAGAATGCTGGTGGAATGTTGGGATGGATCTGAAATTGAGAATTAGTAAAGAAAAGTATAATAAAGTTATTATTCTCCCCTGCCCCCAACAATTAGAGGAAATAATACAGTAAAAAAAAAAAAGAAGAGTGATTCATTGATGATTAATGGTGTAATCTTGAAGAATATCCAACCCTTTTTTAGTAATGGGTGGTATAAAATAAATATAAGGAAAAAAAAGACAATTGTTGGAGAAGAAACGTCCTACTGTGAGGAGATGACAGAGGTGCCCAGCACCAGAAACACTGCTGGTTTCGTATGAGGACCATCTGAGAAAAAACACCAGGATCCTGGTGCACTAGTTGTCGTAGATGGTTGGGGTAGTCTGGGATGAGGCCATTGCTTATGAGAGCTAGTTCATTCGTTATACCTGGGCTTCCAGACAAGGAGCAAGTGAGTGAGTGACTGTGGCAGCATGTGCCGTCCCACCGAGAGAGCCCTGACCAGGGCAGGCCCTCACACGCTCATGGCCACATTGCTGCTTTTGGGTGAGAGCTCAGGGCTCCTCGTGGACTTGCCTAGCAGCCTTAAACCCTGGGTGCGTTAGTCTGGGCATTATAAAGCGGCATTTCTCTCGTTTCCTTTTTTAAGTCTTTAAAGTTTTATAGGATTTTTTTTTTTCAATGGGGTGTTTTTTTCTGCAGCTTTGGTATTTTCCACAAATGGAAAGGAGATATGTCACTTTTGTATTATATAATAACTGAACCTTGCTGAGTTTGTAAAATGTGGGATGTTTTCATCATTCATAATGTTTCCCTTTTTCTTGAAATCTAGAATATTTTTGTGTGTGTTTTCGGTTGTATAAAGCATATCTTTTTACATAAAATGACCTAATGGGTTGCCAGTTGTAAGCATATTTTTGATTTTCCATGTATAGTGACAGATTCTGATTCTTGGACTAGACAAATTTGAAATGTGATTTCGTTTATTATTAGGAACTACATAGTTTAAAATTACATATCTACTATTTTGCATACATTTATGCATAATAAAAAATAGAAAAAATTTTTAACTTACTGTCTTTGAATATTTAAATAATAACCAATAGAAATATTACTGGGAAGCATGCTAGTTTTACATCCTTAAGTCATGAGTATATAGATAAGGAGTAATGGTGGTTAGCCCACCTCATCCTTTACCTGTGACTGGAAATAAAGCGTTAGGGGAACACAGTCATGCCCACTCATTTTTGTATTGTCTGCATTGAGACAGAGACCATGTGGACCACAGAGCCTGAAATGTTCATTTTGCAGAAAATATTTGCCCACCCTTGGCATAGAATTGCAGTGTTCAGGTTTTGGGGTCGGATCTCTGGACCTTTTTACATTCTTAAACATTATTGAATACTCCAAATAATTTTGAGTATTATATTGATATTAGAAATTAAAACTGGGAAATTAAAAAAATTTCAGTTCCTTTAAATATACTATTAAACTTGTTACATGTTAACATAAATATTTTTATGAAAAATAACTTTTCTCCCAAAACGTGGATTTTCTGTAATGCCCAGCTTAACAGAAAACAGTTGCATTCTCATATCTGTGTGTACTTTCAATTTGTTGCTATATGTTGTGGTTGAAGGATATGAAGGAAGTCAAGCCTCACACAGATCTGCAGTTAGTAAAGGGAGGACTATTTTAATAACCTGTTCAATTAATCATAGCTATTTTTTGAGACAACACCAAAACTTGTTGCATGATTGTTTCTTAAAGGGACTTGCAATTGGAATCTGAAAATTTCCATAGATTTATCGTACTGAAGCTTTAAAATACATCAGTCTAGCTTGTACTTAGAATCTTTTATTCATGCATAATTTTCTAATATTGTACATTGATAGTTCTGAAAATACTGGTTTACTATCCACATATTGACACAATATAAAAAGAATCACATTTATTAATATCGCTACCGACTTCTCTGAAGATCCTTTGGGAGGCCAATGGAACTATGCAAAGAGGCGACTGGGTTCCAGCACATTGGCATTTCTCGGTTAACACTGTGCCTTACAAAGTGAGGACAGCCTCTAATGGATGCAAGTTTTCTAAAATTCTGGGTTTTGCTTGGAAGTTTGTTTTAACATCAGCAACACATACTGTCAGTTTTCTTTGAAGTCCCAGACTCACTCTATTAATTTGCAAGAAAATGTTTACCAAATACTCAAGCCCGATTAATCTGAATAGCCTGAATAATTTGTCTTTCAGTTACTGGTTTCAAGTAAAAATGGTGTTTCATGAAAAAAAATGACTTTCAGTTTACAAAAACCCTCACAAGTGCTTTTCTTTAAGCCAGCCGTTACTTCATTTACCACAGCAGTGCTTTCTCTATAACTTCCCATTTCATCACACAGAATATTAAAAAGATGGATACTTGTCAGTTAATGATTAATTTTTACTGCTTCATTAGTGAACTTTCTTTTTCTTTTTTTAAAGGAGAAATCATTTCAGTTTGGTACTGGTGGTTTTGCCCACCATAGCTTTTCATCATTGGTGCCAATGTGGATGCAGTGCGAAGGCAAATAATATGTTGATTTTTATAAAAAATGAAAATTGTTACTATATTCTTAAAATATTGATATAATTAATATTAATGTAACTAATATATTAATATACTATTAAAATATTTTTATGAAAATAATTTGACCTCATGCACCTCTCTTAGGTTTTGGAGTCCATTGGGGTCTGCAGACCACACTTTCAGAATCGCTGGTGTAAATATCATTTTAAATAAGCAGATTTATGCCACTTAGTTATATGTTGCCTCCTTTATTTTCTTACCGTTATCATTAATGAAGGTTTGAATAATGTTAACAGATACCAGTTTGCTGCTTACATTTGCTAATATAACCAGTGAATCTTTTTAGCTTTTTAAAAATCTTTGCAAAAATTGAGCTTTAAATTTTTTAATATTAGGTTTATAAAGGTTTACTCTTATTTGTGTTATTCCATTGCTCTGTTAGATTTTGAAAGTGTAACTTGAGAGTATTTTTCTATGAAGGAGTAATCTACAGTTGGATCTGGGGATAGTCATGGTTGCCTGAAATGATAGAATGTAGTCATGGTTGCCTGAAATGATAGAATGTTCATATGATTATTAAATATTTGTGGTGACAATTAAAAGTTTTAATATTCTTGAGTACTTCCCCTAACTTGAGAGGAACTCTGTTTGGAAATAGGGTCCAGTACTTTCTTTTTTGTTCATCTGCATAAATTTTACAGGCGTGCGTAATATTGCGATTTATAATGAGAAATATATATTTGGTCTTCCCCTTTTTCTTTATTTTCCTCACAGAGCTCCTAAAATCTTTGGAATTACCTAAATGTCAAGAGTGATAACAGTGGCTCGTTCAGTCACACCTGAGTTTGTGTTATGGAGGTGGCTTTTGGAGAGCCTCTAAGGCTGCAGGCTGGTTGCCAGGGGATCCACTTTGAGCAGAGGGTTGGAACTTGCAGTCCCACTTCTGGTGGAGACAGGTTGGAGGCTGAGTCAGTCACTAATGGCCGGTGATTTACTCGATCATGTCTGTATAATGAAGTCTCCATAGAAACCCAAAGGGACAGGGTTCAGAGAGCTGCTGGGTCTGTGAACGTGTGGAGGTGTAGGGAGAGGGCATGAAAGCTTCGTGCCCCTTTCCACATACCTTGCCCTGTATATCTCTTCCATCTGTTTGCACTTGAGTATGTTCTTTCATAATAAACTGATAATTTTGTAAGTAAATATTTTCCCGAGTTCTTTGAGCTGCTCTTGCATGTTAACCAAAGCCTGGGAGCGAGTTGTGGGAACCTCTGATTTACAGTTAATTGATCAGAAGCACAGGTGAGACCCTGGACTTTTGATTTACATGTGAAGGTGGAGGGGAGGTCCTGTAGGTTTGAACCTTTAACCTGTGGGATTGTGTTGGAATTAGATTAAATTGTAGGGCACTCGCTGATGTTGAAGAGATGCTCGATGTGTGAAAACCACATCTGGCATCAGTCGTATTGAAGTGAGTATTGGGAGTAGAGGAGACACACAAGAAGAATGTACATTTTTTTAATAGTGTGTTTATGCATTTTTTTTTTTGCAGATGGCTATTTCACTGAGTGCAATTAAGACAATTTTTTTTATCAAAAACTCACTTTGCTACAAACACTTGCAGTTCTATGATTGACCACTAGATGTCACAAGTGCCGCGGTAGCCCTAAGGGTTATCCGGGGCTGGTAGAAATTGGACATTGTAAGCTCGTAGACCTTCACATATTTCAGTGTTTCCACATGATAGATGCCAAATGAACCTGATACAGTGTGATATATAGAAGCAAGGTACAACTGGAATAATGAAATTTCAAAAATAAGCCTTTTTAAAGGATGGTTGTAATAGTTCTATTGGGTATTGTAAATGCTTCAGGTGCACTTGATACCACTGTTATGTTCCTGGCTTTTGGGGCTCTCTCTTTTTTATAGAAAGATGTATTGAACTTCAATTTAAGAATATTCGGTAATCCCTCTCAGGACATACTGTAACAGCTGGTATTTTTGTGTTGTAGTAAATCGATTCCATACAACAGTCAGTAATAATTATGACTGGGTTCTGACAAATTCCAAAGCATTTTCAATAAATTTAGCCAAAGAAAATAACATGATTACTACAAAAATTTAGTTCAGTTTGAAAGTTAAACCCAGAAACTCTGCTTCGTTCCACAAAATATTGAGCATTTTAGTGGTTAGGATTTTATCAAACCTCTTATTTCTTATTAATATATTTGTTCTGAGAAGATAATCACTTTGTATCATACACTTCTTAAATAATATGACTTTGGAAAAATTTAACCTGAGTGTTCATTATGAAATAAAAGATGAGAAATGCTAAGGCCTTTCATATATGACACATATATATATATATATATATATATATATATATGTATATATGGTAACAATATCAACTCAGAAGAATGTTTCGATGTGGAGTGTAAGGTTGTCCTAGTATTAATAGAGTGGTAGTAGCATAAGTTTGCTCATATGGTGTCTGTGGTTTATAAAAGTGAAACATTGTAACTTTTTTAAGTTTGTAGAAAGTGGGAGTTTGCATGGTATGTATGTATATTTCTGTAGACAGTCTATATACCATGCAAATTATTACGATTTTTCTCATGGAATAAAAAGTTTAAATTCCTTAACATATGTAATAACTACCTACACATATACGTACATATCTATTGTCCTAATGGTAGAAATGTATATACACTTTACAAATTCCTCCTCTTTTTTTTCAGCAGCCAAATAAAAGTCTACTTATTGACTGTTTCTTTTAAATTATGTGTGGTCTGTTTTTGAATTTCGTTGTGTTTGAATTTAGAACACTTTTATGTAGGTGAATCTGAATCCTGATTGTTAGAATAATTTATAAAAGCAGAGTAGCCTTTTTAAATAATTGGGAAAACAGCTTCAGAGATGACCATTAATGAAACTTTGCTTTGTCTTTTTGACTGCTCACATATTTTTAATTAACACTCTTCTCTGTATGGATTTCTATTTGAACTTTGTCTACCTTTGTAATAATCCAAAATTCAAGACATTGTACCAGATAGACTATCTTAGACCAATCTATCTGATGGTGAATTTTTTCATAATAACATTCACTTCGATAATTAAAAAGCTAATTTAGAAGGCTTTAATAGAATTTTACAATTTGGACTTTTTCAAGTGAAATTTGGCAAGCCCATTTTTCTTCTGTAATATGAATCATGGATTTGAAGTCTTTAATAATTGAATCGAGGCAGTTTTTCAAGTGTTTACAATATCTGTTTTTTTTGTTAATGTATGTTAAAATACGCTTTTAAATTACTGAATTTGCTTTATAGAGGACTAGGGAAAATGCATTAAAAACAAACTTAAACATATTGTGTGGTTCTTCTGATTTCTAAAAAATATAAATGTAGTGTATTTTCCGTTATTAGGCGGCAGTGGTCCAAATTTAAACCACATGGCCTTCTAGGTGTCAGGCCAGTATAAATTTTAATCTTGCTACTTTCTTTTATATTTGCATCTTATAATCTCAGTACCTGAATTAAACAACTCCATTCTTAACAGCCAACATTTATTGTTTGCCTGCTATGTGCCAAAAGCTGTGTTGTGTGCCTTAGTGTATTTAATTATCAGACAATTCTAAATTGTTATTTCCATTTGCACATAAAGAGATTAAAGCTTAATAAGATTAAATAACTCGTTCCACATCACAGAACTAGCAGGAATTGAGATTAGGCCAAACTCTAGAATCTCTTGCTTTTAGCTACTGTACAGAAGTGCCCTTCCTGCTTATTTTGGGATAATTGTTAGTTAAAACAGTTATTGAAAAAAATTTTTTTTCTGCTATTTTCCAAAATACATCAAAACTTAGTTTTTACTAAAAGAATTTACGTTTGTATATTAGCTTGGATTGTTAGGTTTTGTTTAGAGATCTATAATAACATCTTGCTTCATTTCTAGTATTTCAAGGTTATTTACAGTTTTCAGTTAGAGAACTTTAAAGTTGTCATATTAGGATGAGCTATTTTTTAAAAGTACAATTAGTTATAAGTTAACAATTAATAGAGTCTCTGTTCTACGTTAGAAATATGACTTAGAATTATAATAGGGGAATTTTAGAATGACATTGGCTTACAAATCTTCTTTAAATTCTCCATCTATGCATTCAGCAGTCCTCAAACCAATGGTAAAAATCTTTAAGGAAGCCTTGAAACATCCATGAAGAACTTTCATGTTTTTTAATTAGAAACATCACATCAAAATGAAAAACTCTCACATTTAATATTTGCATGTAGTATGTAGAAAAAATTCTGAAGAATTATGATCCCTCTGGAGTGTGTTGGAATAAGAATTAGTTACAGAATATTGTAATTTAGCAATTTCCTTATTATCATTTTGAAAATGTGCCTTTTCTTTGTAGAAACGGCCTGTGTGATAATACTTGGTTGACAGAGTGGCTGCAGGCCGGTGAGCTGGAATTCCCTGTGGCTTTTCTGAGCAGAGTGTTTGGCGTGCGGTGTCCAGACTGCAGCCTGCATCATGCCAGCTTTGTCAACAGGATCTGGTAGTGACACAGGTATGTGACCCCGAAAGGGGCAGTCTTCTTTCATCCTTACTTAAATCTTCTTGTTCACAGTGGAAAAACAACATTGCTTTAAATAGGTGCAAACAGGTCATGCTTGTTTGTTCTGTAACCAACAGGAGGGGCATAAAATCAATGCTCCCTTCTGTGACAAAAGTTATGGAAGGGCATTGATTGACAGCTGCTTCCTCCAGATAGTGGTGGCTCGTGGTGATACTCTTTTACTGTTGGGCTTTTTGGAATAATGTTATGAATAATGTTATGCATTTAGATTTCTTTAAGAAATAGTATTTTAAACATACAGGAAAGTGTGGCAAATGCAGTAGTTCCCCCTTACCTGTGGGGGACAGATACTTTCCAAGACTCCCAGTGGATGCCTAAAACTGCAGATGGTACCAAATCCTATATGTACTATGTTCTTTCCTTTACCATACATACCTATGGTAAAGTTTAATTTACAAATTAGGCATAGTAAGAGATGAACAACTATAATTAATAATAAAATAGAACGATTATAACAATATGCTATAATAAAAGTTATACGAATGTAGCATTGTTAAGTAAAATAAAGGTGACTTGACCACCAGCACTGCAAGACTGTGGCGATTAATCTGATGACGGAGGTGGCTACTTAGTGACTAATGGGCAGGGAGCGTCTAGAGACGCTGGGCAGAGGGAGGAGTCACGTCCCAGGCGGGATGGAGCCAGACGGCCTGAGATTTTATCACACCATTCAGAATGGTGCGCCATTTAAAACTTATGAATCGCTTAGTTTTGGAATTTTTCATTTAATATTTTTAGGCCATGGTTGACAGTGGAAACTGAAACCTCGGGCAAGGGGACCGGCTGTGCCGCGATGCTCGCGCGAACCTTCACTCAGATTTCATGACAGATAGGAACTGTGCGCCATACTGGCCTCAGACTTTTCACTTTTTTTTTCTTTAAGAAATAGAGCATTATCTCTACCCCATTCTTTCATTTTCTTTCTTCCTGTCATGAGGGGTCAAAACTATTCTGAAGTCGATACATGTTTTTAAGGAATTCAATGAAAACAGATATATTGCACCTTATCATTCGTGGTAAGACTTAGTGACACTTAGAATGAAGATTTCCAAAAAAGCACGTGTGTATGCGTGAAACCCACGTCTTCTGACCAGATTCCAGACGTGGAGTGGGCGCAGTTACTGTCCCTTTGAAGTCCTATTCTCCGGATCCCCAGAATCAGCACTTTAAAAAATGCACATTCCTGGATCCTAGGACTAGTAAAAGAGAATGTGAGTGGGTTTGGGGAGCAAAACCATTCATTTTTAAGATCCTTCAAGAGAAGCGGTGGCATCGCGTGTGATTAAAGAGGAAGCTCTGTGTGTTGCACTGACCATACTGAATTTGGTTCTATCAATACCATTCTTAACTAGTTGAAGTAGCTGTCTCCCACTGGACCGTTACTGGCACCATGAGTTTTAAAAAGCTGAATCACAAATTTGATTTTGTGTTGTATTGTGTTACATTGGCATTTTCATTCGCAGTGTTACACATATCACTCTTTGCTATTTAAAGCACATTTTGGCAAGTTTTGTCTCATCTTTATCCATCAAGAATTATTTTTTTTTTAAACTACGATTTACACTGGTGATTAGTTTTTTCTTAGGAAGTAATTTTGATTTTTAAATTACATAAAAATCTTTTTTGTCAAGGCATTAAGTTGGAAGCCAGCTCCTTGGAAAAATTTTTTCTTCTTTTTAGTTTTTATATAGTCCCACACAGTGTTGTACTATATAAAATGAATGAGTTAACTTTCCATAGTGGTTTGGGAAATTATAGGTAAAATTTATTTGAATCATAAATTTACTACGGTTGTGTAATGAATTTAAGTTTATGCCTTGGTTTTCATCAAAAAATGCCTTAGTTTAATTGGATGCAAAACAGTATTGCTTACATCTAACCTGGGGAATGATTAAAAATGGAGTATCGATAGTTTATAAGGCAGTTTAGGTGTCAGTCATGAAAAATAGCGTAGGCTCTTTAGAATTTGAAAAAGACTTTTCCACACATAGCTGGCTCACTTGGCTTAAATCTAAAATACCTATGTGACTCACACTTGGCTTTGTGATATTTTTTGACCTGTATGTCCCAGCAAGTTTTGAGTCAGGCAGAGGAGACATGCCTGTTTCAAGAGTCACTATATGTAGGGAAGTCCCAAAATATGGTATACAGTTCCCTTATAGTTCATTGTAGACCAGATACTCTTTACCAGTCAGGGGGTCATGTGTACCATAAGCAGTGTTGCTTAGCAACGTTGTTGCTATTGTTTCATTATCAGGTCTCCAGGGGAACAGAGTTAGTGAGCATCACCGAAGAACAGGTGATTCATCATGTGGCAGGAAAACAGTATCCGACTAACAGCAGCTTCAATGCACACAATACTCAATGTGGGAAAATACTTTTTTTAAAAAAATTAAGTTTATTGGGGTGAGGTTGGTTAAAAAAATTACATAGGTTTTAAGTATACAGTTCTATAATACATCATCTGTATATATTGCATTGTGTTTTTACCACCCGAAGTCAAATCTCCTTCCATTACCATATATTTGACCCCCTTTACCCTTCTCTACCTCCTTCTGTCTGTCTTTCCCTCTGATGACCACTAAACTGTTGTCTGTGTCCATGAGTTTTTGTTCGTTTGTTTGACTTGTTCATTTGTTGCTTTCAGTTTTATATTCCATGAGTGAAAGCATATGGTTCTTGACTTTCCATCTGACTTATTTAGCTTAGCATGATTATCTCAAGAACCATTCATGTTACAAATGGCAGTTTTTAATCTTTTTTTTTTTAACAGCTGAGTAATATTCCATTGTGTGTGTGTATGTGTGTGTGTATATGTGGGTCTATCTGTCTATCTATCATCTATCTATTGAAGGACTCTTTGGTTGTTTCAATGTATTGGTCACTGTGACGAAGAGGCAACCAACTGAATGGGAGAAGATATTTGCAAACAATACTTCTGATAAGGGGCTAATATCCAACATATATAAAGAACTCATACAACTCAACAACAACAAAAAATTCAAAAATGAGTAAAGGACCTGACCAGACATTTCTCCCAAGAAGACCTATGAATAATAACAGACATATGAAAAGAAGCTCAACTTCATTAGGGATTAGGGAAATGCAAATCAAAGCCATGAGGAGATAGCACCTCACACCTGTTCGAATGGCACCCATCATCAGGACAAGTAACAAATTTTGGAGAGGTTGTAGGGAAAAAGGAACCCTCATACACTGCAGGTGGGAATGTAAATTGGTATGGTACAGCCACTGTGGAAAACAGTATGGAGGTTCCTCAAAAAATTAAGACTAGAAACACCATATGACCCAGCAATCACTATTCTATGTATCTACCCCCTGAGTTTGAAAACATGTGTAAAGGAAAATACTTTCAATGTAAAACTTCTACCATTTCTCTCTCTTTTTTCTACTTATTTCATTAAGAAAGACAAGTTTTAATTACACAAATAATACATAAAAAGCACTCTCATTGTTAAAGATGCCTAGATAAAAAGGAAAGGAACCCTTACTACCCTTCTTCCCCGGTCTCATTTTCTGTCTCAGTTCGAGGGACATCCTTCAACAGTTTTGTGTACATTAGACACCTGCAGAAGTGCATACATAGTATATTGTTTTGTCTTTATTTTTAAATAGCAGATTCTATCATACTTTACGGATTATTCTATAACTTTCCTTCTATACCAAGTAATGTATCTTGAAAAAATATTTTGTGGTGTGTGTTCGTATCTGTCTTTACATACATGAGTATATCTGCCCCATTCTTTTAAACTAACATTGTTTTCCATAATATCACAATTTAGTGAACCAGACTACTGTTAATGAAAATGCTCCTTTTGTAATATTTTGAGCGAGAAGGTGTGTATATTAAGTGGATGTTGCCAAATTATTCTTGAGTGGTTACTTAATCTATGCACAGTGTTTTAGAGATCCTTCTCCCTACATTCTTGCCAATATTCCATATTATTAGTTTTCATAATTTTTTTTTTTTTTTTACCAATCTGGGGGAAAACATGGTATCTTAGGTGTTAAGTGTGCATTTATACTGATATTGGGCATATTTCTATTTGTGTAATGGCCACTTATTCCTCTGTGAATTGTCTACATCCTTTCCCCATGTTTCTATTGGTTTATTATTGTCTTATTTATTTGCAGATTTTTCTATTTGTATTTTGTATATTAATCCTTTGAATCATTTTAGGTTGAACACCATTTCTTATGGCCAGTCATTTGTCCTTTTCTTTCTTCCTTAATTAGCGTCATTTCTTTTATAGAAGTTAAAGACTTTTATGTAGACAATCTTTTCTGTATGGTTAATGCTTTTTCTCTTTTGCTTAAGATGGCTTTTTCTTTCATGAAGATATGCTCTAAGATTTTCTTCTAATAATTTAAAAATTTGGATTTACACATTTGGAATTTTAGTACAACTAATTTGTAGGTAAAGTGAGACAATAATCTTAATTTTCCCACATCAGCAGCCAGTAGTTCAAGAATCACATATTTAAAAGCACATCTTCTTGACATTAATTTGTAATATTACCTCTATCATATATCAGCATTACATATGGTCTGGATTTTCTTTCTTGGCTGTTGAGATTTGTCGATCTTATTTAAAAAAAATTTAATAGACTTTATATTTTTAGAGTAATTTTAGATTTATGGAACAATTATGCAGATAATACAGAGAGTTTCAGTATACCTCATACCTTGTTTCCTGGATCATTAACATCTTATCTTTGTTTGCTACATTCAGTTAATGAATCAACACTGATTTATTATTATTATTAACTAAAATCTATACTTCGAGATTGTCTTAGTCTTCCCCTAACATCCTTTCATTTTGTTTTGTTCCAGGATTTCATATTATATTTAGTTGTCATTGTCTCATTAGACTCCTGTTGGCTGTGACGTTTTCTTAGACTTTTCTTGTTTTCGATGACTTTGACAGTTTCTAGGAGTCCTGGTCAGGTGTGTTGTAGAATTCCTCTCTATTGGAATTGTCTGATGTAAAGTTCCATCGTCATACCATATTAGGGTACATACTATCGATTTGTTTTTTGACTGCTGATGTTGATCACCTGGCCAAGTTTTTCTTCTGTAAAGTCACTCTCTCTTCTTCTTTTTCTATACTGTCCTCTTTGGATGGAGGTCTCTGTGTGTATCCACATTAACAGAGTAGGGTGTTATGCTTCCCCACCCCCTTTAGGGTAAAGTATCTGTATAAAGTATTTCGCATTCTTTGTTTCTTCTCTCCCATTTATTAATTTACTCAGTCATTTATTCATATGTATGTGGACTCATGGATAGTTATTCATACTTTGGGTTGTAATCCAATACTGCTTTATTTTGTTTCAGCTTGCATTGTTTCAGCTTTGGCCGTTGGGAGCTCTTTCAGTTGGCTGCTTTGATATACCTCTTTGGGCTTGTTTGTTTTTAACAGTTCCTTATTTTTTTTGCACTCTGAGATGCTCTAGGATTGTCTTATAGGGCCCAAGTCCTAGAATCTGCCATTTTTCTAACGAGCTCTAGTTCCTTTTACTAGGGAATGAAATTAGGACCCAAGTCCTGGGTGATAGGTTTGCAAACTGCTACCGGAGTATTGGTTTTTCTTGGCCCTCTCATCTGACAGGGCAAAGAAATACATATATGTATTTCTAACCAGTGTGTGTATAGATACATATAGAAACATTTCTGTGTTCAATCATCTGTAACTAAATTAACCTACATGTGAATTCTTGCTGATGTCTCTGACTAATGTATTAGCAAATTGATCATTCTAGCCACCTTCCCTTGCTTATGTGTAAATTCCCACTCTGACAGTGAGAGACCTGGCCACCATCATTGACCATCTGTTTTCTTAATTATTCAGTTCCTGTGTACATGTGTAACAGTATCAGAATTATTAACCTATTCCTCGATGGAAAACAACTTTTATCAGAGTCGATCTTTTATTCTTGTCATAGTTCCATTCTTTTTTCTTTTTAATCTTATGGAATCATTCGTATCCTGCATAGTACCTATGCGATTTTAGTTTTATAACTTTATGATTTCTATAAACATTGTATGTGAAATATATATACAGAAATGCACATAAAACTTTTATAATGCGGTCTTTAAATTCTTTTTTAAAGCGTTTAATCTTTATTATTAGTTTCAAGTATACAGTATATTGGTTAGACATTTATGTAGTCAATAAAACAATCCCTACTATTACCGTATCACCAATCTGGCTCTCCACCCAGCCATTGCATTGCTCCTGACTGCATTCCCTATGCTATGCTCCCCATCCCTGTGACCATCTATCAACGACTAATTTGTACTTCTTTAACATTTAACCCATTTCTCTTATTCCCTCCAACCCCCTCCCTTCTGGCCAGCACCAGATTGTCCTCTGTATTTGTGTATAATACAGTTTTAAAAGTGGTTATAATACTAATATCTATGTGACCACCATCTTGATCAACAAATCTAACACTCTAAAAGAAGCCTGTGTATTTCTTCTCATTCACAATCTTATCAATCTCCTTAGAGGTAGACTTTAAAAAATTCTATCTCGCACTATACATAAATCTAGTTTCTGATTTATGTAGCCGTCCTTAGGTAATATGGTTTAATTTTGACTTAAATTTTATGAGTAGAATTATACTATATGGATTTTTAAAGGATGGTGACTAATTTGAATGAGAAAACAAATTATAAATAAAGTGGATACATAAATATTACAAAATCCAGGGGAGGAATATAATATTTTTATTTATAAATTGCCTGACACACCTCTGTGTTTTTTATATTTTTTGGCTGTCTACTTTTGATTGCCTCTTCATATAATTTTATAACATTATGTTTAAGAGAAAGGTAATCGAATCTAAACTCTTGTATTTTTTCTTTACTCTCACACACAGTGCTTCTGACACCAGGGGTGTGTGTATTTGTGTGTGTGTTTTCCCCCCATGTCAGGCAATTCTCTGTGACATCAGGTGTCTTACAATTCAATTCTGAAACTAACTGGGTTTAGCACAGATCCCAGCGTAAGGACCCAGTCCCATATAACTCCCCTGACCACAACAGATGCCAGTTGCCAGTAATAGATAGGTCCCCAGGTTACTCACAACTTTTGTCTGACTTGGCTACAAATCAGAGGTTCCTATGAGTACCTCCTTAGATTTGATCATTTGCCAGAACAGCCCACAGAACTCAGGGAAACACTTATTTACGTTTACCAGCTTATTATATAAGAAAGGATATGATAAAGGCTGCAGATGATCAACCAGATGAAGAGATACATAGGGTAAGGCCTGGAAGGATCCCAGGCTCGAGAGCTTCTGTCCCTGTGGAGTTGGGTACGCCACCCCCTTGGCATGTAGATATGTTTACCACCCTGGGAACTCAACTGATTCCCATGCTGTTGGGATTTTGATGGACTTTTCCTCACATAGGCGTTCTTGATTATTATTGTTTTATTATTTTTTATTATGGTGACATTGGTTAATGAAAATGATTGGTTATTAACTCAATCTCCAGCACGTTTCCCCCTCCTAGAGGATGGGGATGGGGTGGGGTGGAAAGTTCCACGCTGCTAATCATGGCTTGACCTTCCCAGGGACCAGCCCCAGTGCATCAGCCATCCAGGAGCCCGCCAGGAGTCGCCTCATTAGGACAAAAGACACAGCCGTCATCCAGGATAGTACGGGAGTTTAGGAGTTCTGAGGGCAGAGACGTAAAAACTTTGGATACAAATAGCATTGAACTTCATGCAGAAATTCCGATACATTTTACTTTGTGTGGTTCCCAATAGAAAGAAAAATGATACGTGGTGCATTATTATATATTCCTGACAGAAGAGAATTTCCGTTTTGCCTTGGTGCAAATGAGAATAGATTCTTCTTCTTACATATTTTACAACTCTGGTGATTGGTAGAAGTTTTACAAACTAGCTTCTGACTCAAACTACTCTTTCTTCCGGTGCTGTTTGCTACAGAACACGGTCACATATTGATACATCCTCTGGGCCTTCATCTTTGTGTCCCGAACCCAACCGAAGCAGCATGGCGGGATGTTGGAGTAATCCTCAAAATCTTTTTTCCCTGTGATGGCTAATGATAACTTAAATATATACAACATTATGAGCTATGTAACTGTATTTCACTATACAACCATATTTCCCAAGTAAAATTTATTTTCCATGCAACTCAGCCTTAATTAGAGCCCCCAAATGCCACCAGCTTTTATCCATTCTTTTGTGACTTTTTTTAGTCAAGGTGGTATGGCAGCCCATGCTGTGTTTAGGTGTGGTTTGTTCAGTTTTCATTGTTGTGTAATATTCAGTCATGAAACTGTAAAGAAAGAATTCCGAACCACTTTTTCTCCATTCCACTGTTGACAGTCATTTGGATTGTATCCAGTGTTTTGGTAATTACGAGTGGTTTTGTTAAGGACATTCTTTCCTGTATCTCAGTGCACATAAACGTGCATCTCTATTTCTATAGGGGTGACATACTTAGAAGTCAAATTGTTGGATCAGAGGCTACAACTATTTTCAGCTTTAGAAGAGAACGTCAATTTCTTTTCCAGAGAATTTGTACTAATTTAATTTACAGTGCCTTTTATAGTATGGAAGAGATGCTTTGCTCCGTATCCTCACTGTTGCTTGCTATTGTTAGGCTTTAAAAAATTTTGCCACTCACTCTGGTAGATATATAGTGATAGTTCATTGTAGTTTTAATTTGCATTTCTTGGTTATTAATGAGGTCGAATACCTTTTCATTTTTGGTCATTTAGGTTTTGTCTTTTGTGAAGTACCAATTAAATCTTTCACTTATTTTTCTATTGTATTGTCTTATATGCAGAGCATTTTTTATTTTCTAGATTCCAGTCCTTTGTCAGTTTTGTTATATGTGTTACAATTGTCTTATTCTGTGTCTTCTCTTCTCATTCTTTGTGCTGGTCTTCCTTATTCTGCAGGCAGAAGTTATACATGTCAATGTAGTTGAACATCATTTTTCTTTATGGTTAATGTTTTCTGTATTTTATTTATGAAATAATTGACATGGTCAGGAAGTTATTCCTTTTCTATTTCCATTTTGATTTTAATACTTTGGAACAGATTTTTGTATGAGTTGTGCAGTAGGGCTCCAAACTAATTGTTCCTTCATGGATATTCAGTATTCTCGCCATGACGTTATCTAGTCTGTCCTTCCTCTCTGCCTGCAGTGCTGCCATCTGGGACCTTCATTACAATGTTGACCATTGGTAGTGACAGTGTGCATCCTTGTTTTTAGTGCTTTACCTCAAAAGGAATTATTCCAACATTCCTTCTTTGTCATCTTTGCTTTAGGTTCTCCTCCACCCATATGCACCCTTTATTAGATTAAGGAAATTTTCTTTTTAATTTGCAAAAAAATTATTTTAATGACTAGCCATGGAATCAAGTGCTTTTTATTCATTGTAACAGTCATAGGATTTACTCCCTGAATATCAATAGTAAATTTCATTGAGTTTTTGAATGTTAAACCAACCTGTATTTTAGGGGTAAACCCAATTTGGTCATAATTATTATCCTTTCTATATAATCTGGTGGATTTGGTTTGCTCATATTTTATTTATAATTTTAATATCTACATTTATGAGTTTAGTCAGTAATTTTCTTTTATCAAATTTTCACAAAGTCCTGTTGGTCTCATGCAGTGAGTTGGGAGGAGGCTTTACTCTTCTGTGGAGAAGTTTGTGAAAAATTGAAATTAGTTTTTACTTGAGTAGAACCTTAGTCTACTTGGGCCTGGAAATTTTCTTTTTGGTAAGAGTTCTTGTCACTAATTAATTTTAAAGACTATTTAGACTTTCTATTTTTTCTTGAGCCAGTTTTGGTGATTTATATTTTTCTAACACAGTCTATTTCATAAAAATTTTCAAGTCTATTTGTGGAAAAGTTGCTTACAATATTATGTCTACAGTTTCTATATTAATGTTTCATTCCTCAGTCCCGATATCGGTAATTTTTGTCCTCTTTTCCACTCTGCTTAATGTTGTCAGAATTTTGTCACTTTTATTAGTCTTTTTAGATATAATTTTTGACCTTATTAAGTTTTTCTATTGTACATTTGTTTTTATTTCATTGATTTGTGTTCTTTTTCTAATTACGAAAATTCATTCATAAATTTTCAACCTTTTCCTAATGTTCACATTTAAGATGGTTTCTCCCTATTGGTTCTCTTTTATGCCATAATTAAAAATTTTTATTAATATTTTGTTTTGCCTTGGAATTCCTTTGTTATTGGTTAGTTAGAATTTTTTTTTTAATATCCAATAAGGATTTTTTTTCATTTATCTTTTTGTTATTGATTTCTCTGCCTTAATTGCTTTGTGATCACAAAACTTAATTTGTGTTATTTTAGTCCTTTGAAATTTGTTTACACCTTATATTCAACTATATGGTCAATTTTGGTCAGTATTCTGTGGGTTTAAAAAGATGGCGTATTCTCCTGTCATTGAGCATAGCTTTCTGTCATGCCAATTGCAGTTAGGTTGTTAGTTATTTATATATTCTGTATTTTTACTGATTTTTAAAATTATTCTGTTAGAGAAGTATTTTTAAAAGTTTCTCTTTATAACTATGATTTTTATCTTGTAGTTTGGTCAGTTTTGTTGTATTTAAATTTGTTATTAAATATAAATTCATATTGTTTATGAATTAAGCCTTTTAAATAAATTATGTGTTAAAAGTATATATTTTTTTCTGTTCATTTTTGCATGATAAATCCTTGTACCCTCTGTCTACCCTTTACTTTCTACTTTTCTTTCTTCCTAATTTATTAGATATAGCTCTTGTGAATTATGATTGTAATTTTTTGAGGTAACAAGTCTGATAGTCTTTGCTTTTAATTAGATTATTTTCAATATAGTTAATGTAATGACTGGCTTTTTTAAAAAATTAAAATCCATCATTGTATTTTGTACTTTCTCTTTCTCCTGACTCTTCTAAATTTCTTTTTTAATTCTTTTGTATGTTCTTTTGTATTAATTAGGATTTTTTTTTAATGTTCTCCCTTCTAATAGTTCTGAACTTATACATTTTCTTTTTGTTCTTTCAGTGGCTTCTTTAGAAATTACAACATGAATTCTTTATTATAAAATCTCATCAACACCTTTATTGTCATCCTGGACAATCTAAAGGTCTTAGAACACTTGTCCCCTGTATACTTCCCTCTTAACCTAAAATCCATGAAGAATGGATCATGCTGAAATTTTCTTATTGGACATAATGTTGCTTAACACATTTTATGATAGTACTTTTTTTTTTTTTCCTGTTTCCAGCAGGATAATAAAGAGGGCATTTTAACAAAAACATTTGAAGTCTTCAGTTTCTCCCATTTTTTTTTGAACTGCAGTGTATTGTCAGGCATGTAAGTTTTTTCTTGCTTGGTTGTTACCTGGCAGATGTCTTTCAGCTCTTGTACGTTACTGTTGTCAGCATTGTGAAATCCTCTGTTTTTGCAGTGATGTTTTTGGCATCTAGGAGCATAGTGGCATGTGTTCAGTAGGAAACCATGTTTGAATTAATATCTTACTATCATTACATTGTCAGTTTATTATCATGTTTACTTTCTTTTGTAACCTTGTAGCATTTGAGACTCAGATCATTAAGGAGCCAAAGATTGGAATCTCTCTGTTTCTATGACTATTTTCAATCTCCACTTTTATGCTTCGCTGAACTAATTTTAGGTCCGATCTATTTTAGTCAAGTGAAGATATGACTTGGTATAATAGAAGTCACGTAAAGTGTTAATTTACCCAACAGAATAAGCAGTCGGCAAGCGCTTGGAAGCTAAGAGTTCTGATAAGTACAAGCTCCACAGCACTTGTTCAGCCTTATGTAAAGATGATGGGACTAGATTTCTGCAAAAATCATAATCTTGTTGCAAATTGGAGCATAGATGAACAAAATTTTATGGATTTTTCCTTCAACAATGCTAAATACCCAGTGGAAGCTGCCTGTGGGCCTCACGAGAGACCCACTGGACCCTGCACCTTAAGAAACAAGAATTAATCTGCTCTCTGATATGCTGTACACTAAAACTAGTACAATGCTACATGTGTGGTATGCCAGCTGTATCTCAGTAATACCAATAAAGAAGAATCTACTATTTCCTCAGAGGCTTGGAGCTCAGTTCACAATTTGGTTAAGGCCCCTCCTTGCTCTTTGCAGAAGTCTCTCAGGAGGGAGACTTCATGTCACATTAAGTGACATTTATATTACACGGCATATTTTTGTGTTCTTATGAAATAAGAATAGTTATATTGGGAGTCTGTTTTTATAGCCCAGTTTCCCATGCTTGTGTGTAAATAATGCTCACTAAAATGAGCCAAATCATTAGGCTTTGTATTGTAGTATCCTTCATTGTTACAAAAGAAATTTTTCTTTTTTGACTTAAAAAAAAAGCAAAACAAAAACTTAGCACAATCATGGGCTTCTGTCCTAAAAAGGATTTATTGACAGTTTGATTTGTATAGATTGAGGATTGTCTGGATACATTTCAGATCCCCATTGCTGTGTAATTGTTCAATATTCAAACATTCTTGTCTCTTTGGTAATATGAACCTCATTTAGTGAGTTTATATTGCTTTTGGAATTTGTCACTCAGAAGACTTGACTTTTTCCCTTTAGAACAGGGGTCCCCAACCTCCAAGGTCCGTGGCCTGTTAGGAACCAGGTCACACAACACAGCAGGAGGAAAGTGGGGGGACCAGTGAGCAAAGCTTTACCTGTATTTGCACCTGCTCCCCAGCTGTAGCATCACCACCCCAGCTCCACCTCAGATCATGAGGCGTTAGATTCTTATAGAGCACTAATCCTACTGTAAACTGTGCATGTGAACATCTAGGTTGTGCGTTCCTTATGAGAATCTAACGCCTGGTGATATGAGGTGGAGCTGAGGCGGTTATATTAGTGCTGGGGAGCACGGCGAATACAGATCAACATTAGCAGAGAGGTGTGATTGCACAAAGATCATAATAAATCAGCTGCTTGCAGATTCGTGTCAAAACCCTTTCAGTGAGTGGAAAAAAGACAATTACGCTGCATATGGCAGCAGGCCTTATGGTGGCAAGTGAGTTGATGTCCTTCAATTGTATAGCTGCATCTGGTGGCATCTGATATTGCCTTATGGTGAGTTTTATAATCATATATAATATGTAATAATAATAACAGAAATAAAGTACACAGTAAATGTAATGCACTTGAGTCATCCTGAAACCATACTCCCCTGCCCCGATCTGTGGAAAAGTTGTCTTCCATGAAAGTGGTCCCTGGTGCCACAAAGGCTGGGGACCACTGCTTGAGAAGACAGCTTGAGGGATGCATGGTCTGCAGTTAACAGTAAAGATGGAGAGCAACCCAAGAAGATAGTTTCAGTCAGCAAAGATGTAATTAAATAGCTATTACACAGCTACTGAAATCTTGATAAAAATTTAAAACTGTTTAATTTACCCAAACTCACCTTAAATGTATTAAACTCTTTCTGGTATACTATACTCGAATCTCTTAAATTTTAAAAATACTTTTCAGGAAGCTCAAGTGAACATGTTTTAAGATATGGGACAGAGTACCTAAAATCTGTATGTTTTGCTTTGCTTCTTTTTGACAAGTGAGGAATGTAGAAAAATCACCTTTGGAAGTATCTTGATAAGGTGTTTACAGTAGCAGAGGTCTCTTAGAATAAATTTTGATAACACAATTTGGATGTAAAGAGATGATTAGAGGTTGGCTTCATTATGTAAGGTCCTAATTTATTTGATCTCGTTTTTTTCTGCAATGGTAGTCCAGGGTTTCATGATCTTAATTTCTCACTACTTAACTGACTTGAAATGCTGTCTTTATCTTTTACTCAATTCTTTATGCACATTAGGTCTCTTTCTGGATATTCTCTTTTGAATATATTTAGCTGGCTGGTCTTTTGGGGGCAACAATTTAACACCCTGCTGGTTATGATTTCTGTTACAAACAAAATTTCAAGCTGTTTAGAGAAGACTTATGTGGGTTGAAAGTCTGGGAAGCATTTAGATTGTGGTTATCAGTTGTCAACCACCAATTTATTATTTTTAGCTTAAAATCAAATATAGTTACAACTTAGATTACTTCATTTATTATTTAAATTCATGCATGTAAGTACTGTAGTCATCATTAGCTGGGAACCCTCTCACCAACCACATCTTTTCCCCATTGAAACAAGGGTTATTAGTGTATT
This sequence comes from Rousettus aegyptiacus, assembly GCF_014176215.1. Taxonomy (NCBI): domain Eukaryota; kingdom Metazoa; phylum Chordata; class Mammalia; order Chiroptera; family Pteropodidae; genus Rousettus; species Rousettus aegyptiacus. The sequence continues at coordinate 81,470,227 of NW_023416285.1, forward strand.
TTTGATAATGCGAAGTTTCTAGGAAAGCAACTATTGCACAACATCATTCTTAGGAATATGAAGGATGCTTCAGGGGAACACAGATAATACCCAATTTATGATGGTTTGACTTAGGACTTATGGACTTTATGATGGTATAAAAGTGATACTCATCAGTACAAACTGTACTTTGAGTTTTGAATTTGATCTTTCCCTGGGCCAGCGACGCGTAGCGCCCTTGGTGACGCTGGGTAGTGGCAGTGAGCTACAGCTCCCAGTTGGCCACGTGATCGTGAGGGTAAACAACTGGTACTCTACAATGTAGTGTGTTGCCAATGTTTTTTGGATATTGTGCTTTTGCATCCGAGCATGTCTACACAATGCCCATTCATATTTCTTGCTTCTGATGAGAACTAGAAGACAGTGACTCAAGTTGAAACTTACTTAAGATAATTGCCTAACTATAGGATAAGTGTTATGAGCATGTTTAAGGTAGGCTAGGCTAAGGTATGATGTTTGGTGCATTCGGTGTGCTAAATGCATTTTCGACTTACACCTATCTTAATTTGAAATTGAAAAATATTATATTGGGATGTAACGTCATTATAAGGTGAGGAGCCTCTGTACTTGAAAAGAAAGCCATTGAAGGTAATTCTTTTTGAACTCTTCCTAGAAGATTTTCTTTTACTTAATCGCTTATTAATTCAACTAATCAGCCTCTGAGAGGTTATGATAAAGATGATGGTAGCAGCTACTATTTGCTAAGGGTCAGCTGTACACTAGGTGTTTTTTTCTTCATTTCATTGCAAAATGGAAAAGCATAAGTTAAGCGCTACGCGCTCATTCTTTATCTCTGTTGGTTACTATGAGAAATGCCTCCCTCTCTTCCTGCACCATCATTCTGTACAAGCAGTAGGCCACCTTCTGGCCTACTCAGTTTCTGTTGCTAATGTTTATCTTCCTGATTAAGGTTAGGGCTTATAGGTCTGCCCATCACTTACCATTTACTGCACTGGCTGGTAGCTACAGAAGTATGATGAGAGTTATGATTTAGGTTTCTGCTTTGCAGTGTAAGCTAAAATCCAGATACACTATTTGGCGTGGTCTGACTACATGTTCTGTTAAGTTTCAAGTATATAATAAATATTGAAATAAATGGAAATAAATCCTATCGTAATTTCACTACAATAAAACAAATACCGTGCTTTAGCTTTTATAGCTGACTTTTCCAGGTGAAGAGGCCCTGTAACTAGGTAAATGTAGTGTAAATGTAATCAATTTTTCTGAATGATAGCTGTAGGCCATAATTTATAAGAGTTTTAGAAGTAATGTTCATTTTGCTGTGGCTTTATCTTTCGGATGAGTATTGCTAAGAATCAGAGTATGTCATCTGCTTTGGTGGTGGATATTGTACGAGGCCACAGATTGCTACTCCACTGTTCACTATGAATTGGAACCTATTAAAGCTTAGAGATCGCTTCTGAAAATGAAGGTTCTGTACAGGTGTCTGCTCTTACCCTCTATTAACTTGTCCCTGATTTTATAGACTTAAAGGTAATTGTATAAACAACATTATAATTATTTGAATTGCTTTGCATATTTAAAAACTCAGCTCGCTAAATGCTTTAATAAATTATTTGCAGTTGAGAGTGTAAGAAAGAATGCTGTATTAAAGCATTTTAGTAGTATAGGTACTTTTGGAAATAAAACATACTTTAAATGAGAAAAATTGAGGCCTGTTACGAATGGCACTGAATAGTGCTGATTATTTTAACTTTGACAAAGTGGAAAATTTAAAGCTTGGTGTATCCCATTTTATTAATATAGTAAAACTTTATAGTGTTGTTCTGGGCGTCGATATATGTTCTTTAGTGTTTATTAGCCCTTAGTTATAGTAAAACGTTTCGGTTCTATGCCTTGCTATACCGTACAGAATGCAAATATCAAAACTCAGAAAAAAACCCAAATATATTGTTTGTTTTTCTTTTTCTTGTCTTTTTCTATGATTTCTAAATACTTTGGTTACTTACACTATCTAATCTGATTGAACACAGCGAACATCTTTTTTAGCATTTAACATAGGTTTATAGCTTCTCCAGACTTGTTCTAATAATGAAGCTATGAAGGATATGACAAGAATGGTGATATTAAATTTCCCTAGACTAACAGTAAATTTTTCCGTTCTGAATCAGGAATGTTGAGCATCTGGAATCTGCAAGAAGAGTGAATTGTTCACTGCGGGAACACTTTCATCAAATTCTGAGCCATTTATTCTCTTAGGAATTACTACTGTCTTGTACAGAATATTTTTACAGAAGCAGTTTTCTGAACTGGAAAAATTTCTTCACTTTTTTATGCTTCTGTATTTTCAAGCGCTTTTACATTTTAGAGATGTTATTGTTTTGAGAATTAATGCCACATTTTAGCATTAAATTTTCTTTGGTTTAATAACAGTAATTTATATTTATCCAAATACTGTGAAAAAGCAATAGAAAATAAATTCTCCCAAGCAGAGATTTCTTTATAGTTATGTAGATGGATCTCTGATCTATACTTTGTCATCTTTTTCCTTGACTTTTCAAAATATCTACAGTGTGTATATTGATCTCTGTATGTTGATTATGGCATAGATATAGTTCTAAAAAAGAGCTGTGAGGGGGAAGGAAGGAATATGGAAAATGGTCTATCAGTTTTGATTAAAACATTTCTCATATGAGGAGTTGAGATTGTCATTAGTTCTGGATCATGCTGGGTATTGAAAATAAGGGTAAGTTGGTATAAATTTCCTGTTTGTTTATTATTCTTTTTTTTTTTTAGACAGCAAAAACTTTTTCTCTAGTAAATCTTTACTCTGAATTAGGCTCTCCTGGATCTTGGTTTTCTTTTTTGTTCATTGTGTTTGGATATGGTATTGCTGACACTGGGTTTGATTGTACGGCAGTAAGTATCATTGCCTCAGACAAGAGCCAGATTTTTGAACTAGACTAGCTCATATTAGGTCTTACTAGTGTCCCAGTGTTCTGTGAACACCTAATATGTGTTTATCATTCAATAGTATATTTACTTAAAATGAGATATTCTTCTTCCCCTCTGTCTAGTAGTGTTTAGTCAGTCTTGTACACATCCGCCTCACCTGCTATGTCTGTCATCAGCTCTCACTGAACTTGAAACCAGTGAAGTTGCGTTTCTGAGTGGCACACACAATTTTGTTATCAAGTCTATGGGGACAAATGTCTGAATACTTTTAGCATCATATTGATCATTTAAGCCGAAGATTTATTCCTCTGCTAGTATTTTACTCCTCTCCCAGCAGGACTCCGCCCCTTTCCCCCAGTTTCCTTTTGTCCTGTCTCTTCCTTTAGTGTATCATGACTACTACTCTGGAGAACATCAGACTATTGGGGTCTCCTCCCTGCCGATTTGAAGTTTAGTCATCATTGCTACTTTGAATTGTTATCTACTCACCACTTTGATCAGGCCCTCCAGTAACTTTAAATTGCATTGTTATTTTCACTTAGGCTTCATGTCAACATAAGCGCAGATACGAATCATCTTTAATGCAAGCTAGTAATTTAACCTAATTCTCTTAAGGCTTTGAGCCACAAGCACTAGGATAAGTTAGAGGCTTTGTTTTTTGCTTTACCCTTGGATGTCTTTTAATGTAGTCCAGTGTCTACACTTGGTAGTCTTCTTGATGAAAAGACAGCTTTCCAGTGTTTGACAAACACGGCAACTAGTGATTTTCCTCTTCTGTAAAGTTTTATGACTTTATTCATATCTGAGCAGGAAATGAATATGTTTTTTGACTTCTTTTTTATCCATTGCTTCCGGTTTCCTTTTCCTACTCATCTTAATGATTCATAAGATAATTTTTATAATAAAGATAATTTTGTGACATAGTCCATACAAAATGGTAAAGCCTTTTTATGACTTTTGGGTTTAACTTCTTGTCTAATGCACTTTTTCTTACTTCTTAGAATATTGTATCCTTGAGTGAAAGATATCTTAAGAGTTTTTTTTTGTTGTTGTTGTTCTTTTGAATTCTTATAGAACTATAGAACTTTGAAATGGAAGATACAATCTATTAAAACTTTAAGCACTTAAACTATAAACAGGAGTCTGTAAATAGGAATCTTGACATTTTCATGTGAAGATGATAATTATTTCAAGAACTCTTAGAACAGTTCCTGAGAGAACTAATGTTAAAAGGCTCAAAAGCAAGATCTGTTTTTCTTTTTTTTTTTAAAGTACTACCTCTTAAGATGAATTATATTGCTGACTGTTTTTTCCACCCTTTTTGGGTGTAGCCAAGATTCCCTGAGGTTTATTTCTGCCAAAGGAAAAAAAAAAAGAAAAGAGGATAACAGTGCTTATAATGACAAAGTAGATCCTATATCTGATGAACCATTTTCTACTGTTACTTCAAGAGTTAGGGGCCCAGAGATCCAGAATAATTGAACAATTTGAATGAGCATGCGTTAGATGTATTCTGAGTATGTTTCAGTAAGGCAACTGTAGTATGGCACAGTTGATCATCTCCAGTGTGTTTCTTTGTTACATCCGACACTGGTAGTCTAGAGGGAAGTGAAAAGTAAATATAATTAACGCAGTAAAGGGATTGGTACTGTTTGTATCATGTGAGGCATTCTGTAAGACGAGATCGATCCCAATTATTTTGGCATGTTTGATGTTAATGATAAATGATTGGCTCCCTGGAGCCTGAGTTTGGATTTTGAAATAGGACTATGCATTGACATACAGTTCACACAAGTAAATAATGTCAGAAGTTTGTCAAGGAATACATAATACTGATATCACCAAAATTATAATTATTGCTGTTTCTTGCAAGCATTTGTTGCACTACATTTATCTTGAAAGTAGTTAAGCTGTTTAAGATCAGGGACCATTTTGTCATTTTTCTTCCTCACTCTTTTTTTACTGTGTAAGTGTCCAGAGTGACCTGGGTCAGGGGTGTGTGATCACTTTCTTCATTATTTCTCTAGTTAACTCTTTACCCAGTGCATAGAGTCCCTTATTGCCTATCTCCATTGCCTGTGGTGGGAAGCCCTTTTCCCACTGATGTATCCCAGCAGGATAAACTTGCATTTTGTAATTCATCTCCCTGATGTTTGGACATATGCATATGTCTTAACATTTAATTTGGATTTTATTTTATTTTACTTTTTGAATTTGTATTTGCCATTTGGCTCCTACCCCAGGGCCTTTGTAAGTACAATTCTTTTCTTACAAGGTGTTTTTGTTCCCCGCGTCTTCACGCCCTAGTTAACGTCCGTGCTTCCTTCAGATCTCAGCACAGTCTCCATGTGCCTGGGGAAGCTCTGCCTGACATTGTTCCCACCCCACTGTACCATTCCATGGTGCCACAGCCCCATCCCTTATTAACACTCTCTTCACAGTTACAATTAATTTTACATTCATTTTCGGTGTAGTTTCCTACACTACACCGGGGGATGATGACTTTGTTTGCTTCCCTACCCTCCTTTCCCCTGCAATTGGATCCCCAGCCTTTAACAGGGCCTGGCACATGGTAAACATTCAGTATTTGTGGAGTGAGGTTGGGAAAGGATCAGGTAGGATGTTGAAATGCAGACGAACTTAGGAGTTTGCCAGCTTCCTACACACACTTCTTAAAATGTTATCAAGTGTGTTACGCTAAACCTGTTTATGAATCTTTGAGGGGAGAATGTTAGCATTGCTTGTTTTGTCTTTCAGATAATCTCAGGGGTCCCGAAGGGGGACTGTGATAACAGTAGTGATTACCAGGAAATTAATTATCTGTGAATCAGTGGAAGATTGCATGGACACAGTTGTACTTCGAGGGTACAGAATTGTGGTTGGAACAGAATTTCAGGGGAAGTTCCAAGCTTATTACCCAGGAGTGAAATTTATTAAATTATAAAAGTAATATCTACAGGCATACCTCAAAGATTGTGGGTTCCATTCCAGACCACCACAATAAAGTATCACAATAAAGCGAGCTGTAATCTTTTTGCTGCTGAGGGTCTTGCCTTTAATTTGTAAAAAACACAACATTTGTGAAGCTTAATACAGCAAAGCACAATGAAACAAGGTATGCCCATATTTTTGTAAAAACTGAAGCAGCTCAGAACTATATACAGCAAAAATGAAAATAATTGTTCTTGCTCGTTCTGACTTCTTTTCCTAAATTTAACACTGGTAAGAGTTGGATTTAGGTCCTGCAGATGGCCCTCCAGGCTACCTAGAAGTAAACGAATGAGTGTGTAAATGAGTGAATTCCTGAATTAAAGGCAATGCAAGCTTATGATCTGGCATTGACAATAATGTATACCAATTTATGACTTTCCTGCTATATTCATTTTTCCATTCTCTCAGGTGACTCTTTCCAGCCTTTCTTTCAAATGCGAACACTTCTATATCCTTGATCTGAGCAGATGACCATGTTTCGTAGTTTTCTGAAGATGCTGCAGCGGTCCTGAGGGAATGGCCCCATGCTTTCTCTGCCTCACTCGCCCCACAGCCTGCCTTCCTCCTTGGAACCACCCGCACTTCCATCTAAACCTTCCCTCCACCGGGGCACTCGACTCCGTTCCTTCTCGTCTGTGGAGGAACAGAGCTCTGGCAAATCTCTCCCTCTCTTACATCATCAGAATGTCTCTCTGTCATGAGTTAATGTCATTGGCACACAAATATGTGTGTGTGTTTTTTATCTAAAAAAAGTCTACTTCCCTTTCTGTACAAACATCCGTTTTCTTTTGTAAGAGATTGTGAGGGTAAGAAGTGTCTCCCTTTGTTCTTCCCAACATCTCTCTCTGTTTCTGCTACTTTTCATCCAGTTTTCTTCACTCATCGTGATGCCAAAGTGAGCTTCCCATCGCCAAATCCGGTGGGCGCCTCTCGGTCTTTGTTCTGCCCGCCCTGTCAGTGGCATTTGACACAGTGGACCATTCTTCCTTGTCTTCCTGGGTTTCCAGGGCATCACACTCCTGGTGCGCCTCCTCACCGAGTGACTGTCAGCCTCCGTCTCCTAACTGTGGAGACCCCAGGGTTCAGTCCTTGGCTGTTCTTCTGTGTGTACACTCGTGCCTTTGGGGGTCTCATGCAGGCTTATGGCTTTAAATACCATCCATATGCCAACTACTCCTAACTGCACATCTTCAGTCCATGTCGCTCTGCTGAGCTCCTAACTCCTCTGTTCAGCCGCCCACCACATCCTGTAGGTGCCTGGGCATCCAGTAGGTATCTGGAACTTACTTCGTCTAAAACCGAACTCACCGTCACACTGATGGCAACTTCAGACAGTTTTTCTTTTTTTCATTCTCCTAATTCTGACAAATTCATAATCAGCTCTTACTGAATTGCTCCAGAATTTTAATACTTTCATAACGTCCACCAGCTGCTCCCTGGGTGCGGGCCCCGGCCGCCTTTCGCCCGGATCACAGCATTGACTCTCTGATGTGTCCTCTGCTGTTTCTTCTCAACTCAGTGGCCTGAGTGATGCTTTTAAAATGTAAGTTAGATCATATTACTCCTTCACTCAAAACCCTGCGCTAGCTCTTTCCCTCTAAAATAAAAGTTAAATTCTTTGCAATATTTGTCCTACGAGGTACTACATAACCTGGTCTCCCGTTTCCTCTCCTGTCTCTTACGGCCGTCCCTCTCCGTCCTTCTGCTCCAGTTACACTGGACTCCTTGCCCTTCCTCAGATACCGCAGAGGCACACCCTCTTAGAGGTTTGGGTTTTTAGTATTGTCTGATCCCTTGGCCTGTAATGCTTGTCCCTCAGTTACCCATGTGGCTAACGCCTTCACCTTTGCTCATTTGTCACTTTCTCATCGTAGTGTACCCTGACCACGTCATTTGTCATTGCTGCATGCCAGCATCCTGGCACTGGATCTACATGACATTTCTCCATTTTGGCTTTTTTCTATCAGTACTTGTCACCTTCAAAATGCTGTATAATACTTACTATCCGCCCCCCGCCCCAGCTCGTTAGTTCTGTAAAGGTAGGGATCTTTGTCTTTTTGGTTCATTGATATAGATATATTTCAAACACTTTGGCACATAGAGCTTATGGTGTTCCATAAAGCTGGTTGAATGAATGTTTATCTCATCAAATGACTACTGGGCTTGTTTTCCCATAGCTTTGCCAAGGCTGGGTATTTGCAAAGTTAATTATTTCCTGCATTGATAGAGAAATACAATATGCTTTGCTTGACTTTTTAAAGTTATTTGCTAGATTGAACATTGCTTTATGTATTGATTTTTTTTGGTAGGGGCAGGGCAACATCTATTTCTTCTACCACCGTTCGTCAACCACCAGTATTATTGCCTATTTTGCCATTGGTTTATTTGTCTTTTTATTGTACTTAGTATCGATCACTTGCTTGTTGAAAGTAATTTTTTAGCAATTTCTTTGCAAACTCTTTTGGGTTTTTGATGCATGAAAATTTTACTTGTTATGAAGTCTTATCAATCATTGCCTTTCACAGTTTTAAGGTTTTTTTTTTGTATGCTAAGAAAGTGTTTAACTACAACATGATAAAAATGATCTATGAAATCTTCTCGTTTATTTTTGAAATATTCGATCTCTCTGTAATTTGGTTGTCAATTTAGGCATTTAACTTTTAAAAGTAGCTCTCGAAGGTTTTCGAATAGATTTAAATTGTTGGATTATTACAGGAGGCATAAGCCAGAGTTGAGTTTAAGTTTCCAATATGCTGTGTACTATCTAAACGTATTTCCTCCTGTAAAATGGAGGTAATAGTAGCTATGGAGCACATTAATGAGATAACCTATGACACACTTACTGTAGTCCTATCAGTACAGCAAGTTATCACTTAATGTCATTGATAAGGTTTGTGATTTTAAGTGAAACAACATCTAACAAAACTAGATTTACCACAGGCTAATTGATAAATGAGAGTTAAGTACCTAGGGCATCAACTTTACGTTACAGTGAAATGATGTTGAATGAAACGATGTTATTTGAGCACCTGCTTATTAGGTATGATTCATATCACTAGGAAGTGCTTCCGGTCATAATTATTGCTAAATATTGTTTTAGGAACCTCGATCAAGTGATGGTAGAAGGAATAGATTAAGGAGGAGTCATAGGCATTTTGATAGTGTCTTATATTAAATGCACCCAAATATAAGGTGAGATTTTTTTCCCCCCTTAAAATGATCTCTCAAAGAAGAGTAAGCTGCCTTACTCAAGTCCTTAAAAAAATCTCTTACAGAGAACTTTATGTTATCACACAAAAATATACTGAAGAGAGAAGCTACAGTTATTCTCATATAACCTAACTTCATATTTTGGGGGATTATTGAGAGATCGCTTGACAGAATTGTTTTAAAAGGAGACAAATTTAAACCGGATTTAGTTATTTTTCTTTGGAGTGGGGTTAAAAACCTCACATTTGCAAATATTAAAGATACTTAAAGAGTAGTTAAGTGGTTCCATTGTGGAGATCAACAGAGCTACAGAACAAATGAAAAACCAGTCACCTTTACCCAGGTTCTAAGTGAAGGCATCTCCCACGAATTCAAAAAAGCACTGTATCTCAAATAACTTATCTGAAAGTGAAAACGATCTTTTCTAACTCTGCATGTGGCACTAGTGATGGGGAAATCATTGTGAAAATGGTTGCATGAAATGTGTAAGTGGAGCAAAACCCAAATACCTAAGGTAATATTTTTAAATAGATAATTAAAAGTATGCATTCCTATGCATTATAATTTAAATTATAATTTAAGTATTATAAGCAGATATGAACATCTTACCAACATCCCTGAAATTTAATTAGGTATTTGAATATTTCATCAGCAGCCTAAACATCTATTTATTTCACCTGGAAGAAAATATGTTTTGGATCTTTAGGCAAATAGCAGATAATTATATTTAGGACGGTTTTATGTTTGGGCACATACGATTTGTATTCTGTGTCATCCAAGATGGTAAAATTTCTGGGGCAGAGGTAGTGGTATATTCTATACCCAGTTTTATCCCCAGTGTCTAACATAGTGCTCTGAATGTGGGAACTCCTAAATGTCGATCCTGAAGAATGCAGCCTTTGAAGACATAACTTCGGCGGTATTCTCTGCGAAAGGCTTTCCTGAATCGTCTTCCTCCTCTGCAGGCATCGGCCACTTCCCTTGCCTTTGCCACAGCAGTCTAAGACTGCCCTGCACTTATTCATAGGCCTGTCTGTGTGCTTGTTCTCAACACTGCACATTTCTCAGAGCAGGCTCATGGCCAATTTGTCTGAGACATTTGGAGCCATGAACAGCGCTTGGTTCATAGGTGCTGTCAGTGTTCACTGGTCTGAAGCATTCACGAGCGTGGACGCCTGACTACAGAGGCGTACGTGGTAACTTTCACCATTCCAGTTTCTGCTCGGGGACCAGGGAGATTTAGGTAGAAATTTTAAAGATACACCTTGCTGTTTAAACTCTCATTACTTGTGTTCTGAATCTCAGGGACCAAAACCATTTGGATTCCTCAATGTTCTTTACGATTGGACCTCTAGGAACTGAATATCGGAGTATTTTAAAGCACGTGCGAGAACACAGACCCAGCTTTAGGCATGGGCTGAGATGGTTTCTAGGGCCTGTATAATTTATTCGAGTGGGAGTGATTGTCCACATTACCTGCATTGAGATTCCAAACATACTAGTAGCTCTTGTAACTCTCTTTAATTTCTGATTGGTGCCGTCCTATCTCTTTTGGCTTTGCTCTGTGGTTACATAATGTCGGAGCTGAACAGAAGTGACTGCTGTTGTCACCAAAGTACCAAACTAGGATGGCATAGAAATTAGGATTGTATAAAACTAGAAAAACCCAGAAAACTCAGGTTTATGAGCTTCTGCTAACAGAAATTATTCTTTTTAATTTACACATAATGTGACTTATTCCCACAAAAAGTTAAGCCGTATTTGGGTAAATTTAACACTTTCCATATGTAAAAGACTAGGGTGGTTTTAGTGTCCAGTTGAGATGTATAGCTAAGCTGTTGTTTTGACTTTGAACCATTGCATCGAAATGGTATTTTCATTCTAGAGGAGACATATTAAGGAGAGGAGAACGTCTTATCGATTGCCTACCCTGTCAGCTACGGAGCTAAGTACCACCATGCGTGTCGTTCCGTCGAATTCCTACAACAACCATGTTTACCACAATTTCTTCTTTTGTTTTAACTTTATTTGGAAGAAATTGTAGATTCATATATTGTAAGAAATAATACAGGCAGATCCTGTGTACCCCTGACCCAGTTTCCTCCAGTAGTAACTTCTTATATAACTATAGTGCAGCATGACAACTGGGAGATCGTACTGATGCAATACATTGCCCTCATTCAGATTTCACTAGTTTTACGTTTATTCATTTTGTACGTGCGTGCGTGTGTGCGTGTGTGTGTGTGTGCGTGCACGTTCATACACACATTTTGTTCTGTGCAGTTTTACTACATATATAGGTTACCATTTCTTTTTCAACTTATGAGGGAAACAAGGCTCAGATAAGTTATATGAAATACCTAAAATATAGACGTGGGGTTTGAATTGAGGTCTGTTTGATCTAAACTTTTACTTTTTCAGGAATGGTAATGATGAATCACAATAGTAATCAGTCATCACAATGGCCGAACCTCACCGAGTTACACGTGAAACTGAGCACTTACCCTGTGCCAGGCAGCGATGGTGCTAATGTATTGACTCATTTAATCTCCCTAACAACTCACTGTATCTCAGAAATTATATCACAGTTGAATTACTATTATTAATTAAGCTAATCATATGATCAAGGAATAGATAATTAGTTTTACTACTTGTGAAATCAGTAATAAAATAGTGAAATTGTACCGTTTTATATATTTTCATACTCTGAAATGTAAATATATATTTGAAGTGAGATGTGTATACATCGAGTTAGGTTAAGATACCTTAAAATATTTACTAAATTATAAATAAGAGCTAGTTTAGGCAGAATGTCAAGGTTTTAAGGAAATAAATATAACGACTAAGAGCTCTTAAGAACAAAAATTTTTTTTCTCGAGCATTTTAGATTTTTGGGGGCCAAATACAGCCCCAGGATGTTTGAATTTTATCAGCTCTCTCAAATTACATATCTAACTTTCAAAGTGGGCCCTCATGTATTTGGTCATGAATTATTACTGATTATCAGACTATTTAATGCTTTCGAAGATAATAGATATACTGATCAGCAGCCCATAATTTACACTGCGATTATTTGCTAGTTAAGTGTCTTGTAAAGCTGTCCCTGTGATGAACAGCAGCGCTTATTCAGACCAGAAGTAACAACAGTCCCGTGTGTTGTAGATCCCAGGAGACCTCGGTGTTTTTGTAGACAGCAGAGAGAAATAAAAGGAATTTTGTCCTTTTTACCTCATGTAATCCCCCTGGAAAATGAAACATGTGCAATGAGTTGATATTGACTTCTGCCAGGTCACCTCCCTGAAGAGTCTCGGGCAAGCACCGTAGCAACATTTCTTGGACAGGAGTCTGACGGCCCCTGAACGAGATGGATGGGTTATGCAGTGCGCTACTAGGGAACACTGTGCTACTGTCTGCTCCTGGAAGCTTCTAGCGAGAGCCCACGAGTAACCCGCATCTGTTGCCTTAACTCTTTCAGAGGGTGTCACATCCCTCCAAATTAGGGGCAGATTTAAACCAGTACTCTGTGGTTGTCTTTTGTTGTTGTTGTTGTTGTTTTTAAAGCGGGTGACCGAAGTAATGCAGTATCAGCTATGGTCAATTCTGCCTTACTTTTTCGAACTTGATTTGGACATTAGATAATGCAAAGGTTTTTGAAGCTACGTATTATTAGGAACAATTTGGAAACCACAAAACCTTTTTAGTGGACCACTCTATTAATTTTCTGCTCTTCTAAGGAAGTTTTTCCTGTTCATGACTCATTTAACTCTTTGGCTAAAATTGAGGGAATGTAATAACGATCAAGGAAAGGAATGTATGCCTTTTCTTTTTTTGAAAGCTTGTACACATTTTCTGTCTTGGGTTATATAAACTTGGAGGACCGTAGAATGTTGACAACTGTGAAGGGTAAAAATTAGCCTGTTAATGCATACTTCTTTGGAATTGAAAAATCAAGAAGCTTCCTTTCCTTCTTTGGAGAAATGTTTTGCTGGATGGTCCAGAATATAAATGCAGTAAAAAAGACATGTTCCAGCTGTCACTTACACACACCTTAAGCGAAATTAATGAGCTCACTCTAAGATTACGCTTTGTGTTTTATTTTCATTTTATAGGTCTGTATGAGCTATTGGCTGCTCTGCCAGCCCAGCTGCAGCCACATGTGGATAGCCAGGAAGACCTAACCTTCCTCTGGGATATGTTTGGTGAAAAAAGCCTGCATTCACTGGTGAAGGTAAACCATGCTGATGTCAGATTCTCTTTGCGGAAAAACATATGGAAAACTATTTTGAGCGCCATCTAGTAAACCAGAGATCAAATTGTTTCTCTCTGAAAACAAAACAGCCTTGTTCCATTTCACTGACGGGCGTGGAAGTTGTTAAAGATTCTACCAAAAATACATAGATGATTTCACTTAATGGTGGTGATCTGGCTGTGCATGCTAATGCAGCAAACATGTGGTCGCTCTTGTTTAGAAAAAGAATATGAAATAGTAGCAGGAAGGTTTAGACTCCTTATGGTCAACATTCATGAGCTGGAATTTAACTTAAATAAATAAATGTTCACAGCAAAAATTAGAAGGAATATATTTTCTGAGGTTAAGGATGGCAGCATTTCAGTAGCCACATTAATTTAAAATAATTTCCTTTAACAGAGTCAACTGAAATTCTAGCAAGCTATTTCTTTTCTTGGCATGATGCCACCGAAACGGTATTTTGTGTATAAATACACTGAAGCCAAATACGAATGAAAACAAACAGTTTCTTGAGACAGTTTTAGTAAAGCATCATGCCGCGAAGATGATCGGCCACCAGAATTCAGATCTTGCCCCACAGCAATACTGGGAGTGATCAGAATTCTTAAAATAGTAAAACGAGAATAAGAAACTTACTGGAAAATATGCCACTCTTGCTTCTGGAAATATGAATTGCAGTTTCTCCCTTTTAACTCAAGCTGAAAGAAATGTAGAGTCTTGCTTGAGTCTGTGGGAGCTAGAAACTTATGACGCCTTAACAGTATCCAGACCTATACCTAATTTAGCTAAATTTGTTATGGTTGTCTATCGTGATAAGAGGCTTTTAATTGATGTAGAGAAGCGACTTCTGAGTTGCAGTTGCTTCACAGGACAGGAGAATTCCTATTACATTTTTTTATTGTCAAAATTGAAGTTTGTGTGCCTCAAGCAGTGGCAATTCTCAAGGAGTGGAAGTGCTGAAATTTGGCATTTTTCTAGCACTGCAATTTAAAAACTAGTATGTTTTGTTTATTTATTTAGTTTTTATATAATTGCCAAGGTAGTGTTGTTCTCTGAATAAATTCAGGTAGATCAGTTGCTCTCTGGGGGTGTGTTAGAAATAGTCTTGGAGTTATAGTTGATGGTTTATGACTTACTGAGGCAACCATAAAAATATTCCTGTGTTGAATATGTGGAAGTTGGATAGGTATGGATTTGTTTTGATTGATTTGACCTTTTGATAGGAATAAAATGTATTTCAAATGACATAGTCACCTCTTAATCATTAAATAAACATACCCCCAAACAATGGCTGCATCTGTGATTGTATTTATAATGTGGCTACTATCTCAGTTTCTCTACCTATGAAATGGAAATTATCATATCTGTTGTCAAAGTCTGTGAGTTTCAAATAAAAAAGATCTTAGTGATTCGATAGTTCAGCAAATAGAAGTAGACATTATTAAGTATTAAGGAAAAATTTAAGTGTCATAGCATGTGAAAGACCAAAAAGAATGACAGAGATGGTGGTGGTTTCTCTTACAAGAATAAAACTGATGTGTAAAAGTATTCTTAGTAACACTGGCTGTTGAGTTTTAAGCTTAAGTTGTTTTTAAAGTAATGTCAAGAAGTGGTTAGAACACGTGCTAGAGAGTGTTGGTGTCTGGTTTTCTAAAAACAGGAAAGCAAATAAGTTGATGTTGACAGAATTTCAATAGCGCAATAACGTGTACTATTCCATATGTTTTTCAGTAGTTGCTTTAAAATATCTTTGTAAAATTAGTTTTGTTATGTACCTTTAGTACATTCTCGGTTCTTAATAGTTTCCCCCACTCCCAGCGTTTATCACATGCAGACCCCAGAGTGCCCTTTGACTGACCCAGTCTATTTTCAAGGATGTAAAGCTTAAAATGCATCCAGGAGGCAGGCTCATGGGATTGTAGTTCAAACAGCTGGAACAAACTGCTTAACTGTATTCTAGGTGCCTCCATTGGAGATGGAGGATAGAAGCCTTCAGCTTTCGTACATAAATCTTGGTGGGGCAAACAGAATTTGTTTGAAAAGATTTGTTTCAGGGTCAATCATAATGTGCTTCAATGTTCTTTTACTTGTGTTTGAAACTGTTGGTATGGGATTTGGAACTGGGTCAACACAAAACGTGATTTTATTCTAGCACAAACTTTTCACAGTCGTCGTCTTATTTTATATATAAAAAAATGTTTGTTAAATCACACAGTTTTAAATATGTATAACTTCATGGTTTAATGCAAAATATACTTAAGAAGAGGCAGTTATGGCATTGCCTTCTATGACAGGTATGACATGCCACTTTAGGAATAGGTTATGAGCTTGTCACTGGAAAGAAAATATGATCCTCTGAGGTGTTAGTTGCATATTTTTTTAGAAGAAAAATTTCTAAATAGAAAAGTTGAATAATGAAAACTGTGAGCATGAGATTTTAGAAGTATCAAAATAAAGATGTTACTGATAGAAGACCTGGGAAATACCACATATAAGGATGGAAATATGTTTTGGTGTAGCAAGACAAGGATGTTTATATTCACATGATCTAGTGATAGACCACCACTAAGCATAGGGTCACATTTTTTTTTTTTAATTGAAGTATAATTGACATACAACATTATATTTCAGGTGTATACTATAATGATTTGACATTTTTACAAATTGTGAAATGTTTACCACAAGTCTCTTTACCCTCTTTTCGCATACAAAGTTACATATTTTTTTCCTTATGATGAGACCGTTTAAGAGATACTTTCTTAGCAACTTTCAAATTTAGAATAGTTACTGACTATACTCACCATGTTGTATTTTACATCTACATGCCTTATTTATTTTATAATGAAAGTTTATATCTCTTGATCCCCTTCACCTACTTTGCCTACCCCCAACTCCCTCCCCTCCGGCAATCACCAGCCGGTTCTCTGTGTAAATGAGCTTGGTTTCATTTCGTTTTGTTTGTTTTGTTTTAGATCCCACATGTATGTGGGATCATATGGTGTTTGTCTTTCTCGTTTCACTTGTCATGATACTTGTCAAATCTACTCATGTTGGCACAAATGGCACTATTTCATTCTCTGTTTGCGGCTGAGTAATATTCCACTGTATATATGTGCCACATCTTTATCTGTTCATCCAACAATGGACACTTCGGGGTATGTATGTCTTTTAAATTAGTGTTTTTGTTTCCTTTGCATAAATTCTGGAAGTGTCATTGCTGGGTCACATGGCAGATCTATTTTTAATTTTTCGATGAATCTCCATGCTGTTTTCCATAGTGGCTGCACTAATTTACATTCTCACCAACAGCACGAGAGTTCCTTTTTCTCCACGTCCTTGCCTACGCTTGTGATTTCTTTTCTTTTTAATAATAGCCATCTTGATCGTTGCCAGGTGCTATATTATTGTGGTTTTAATTTGCATTTCTCTGATGGTTAGTAATGTTGAGCCATCTTTTCATATACCTGTTGGCCATCTGTATTTCTTCTTTGGAAAAATGTCTGTTTAGATCCTCCACTAATTTTTTAATTTGATTGTTTTTCTTTTTGTTATTGCTGAGTTGTGTGAGTTCTTTATATATTTTGTTATTGAGTTGTATGGATTCTTTATATACAGTTCTTTATATATTAACCCCTTATTAGATATGTGATTCGCCAATGTCTTCTCTCATCCAGTAGGCTGGCTTTTCACTTCATTGCTGTACAGAAGATTTTTAGTTTGATGTAGTCCCATTCGTTTATTTTTGCATTTGTTGCCTGTGCCCTTGGAGTTAGGTCCAAAAAATGAACACCATGATTGATGTCAAGGAGCTCACTACCTATGTTTTCTTCGAGTTTTATGGTTTCAAGTCTCACATTGAAGTCTTTAAACCATTTTGAATTTTTGTGTATGATGTAAAAGTCCAGTTTTATTATTTTGCTGTGGTTTCCAGGTTTCCCAACATCATTTATTGAGGAGCCTGTCTTTTTCTCATCGTGTATTTTTACTTCCTTTGTCATAACTTAATTAACCATGTATGTGTGGGTTTATTTCTGGGCTCTCTATTCTGTTTCACTGATCTATGTGTCTGTTTTAATGCCAATAACATCCTGTTTTGATGGATCATTATTGTTTTGTGATGTAGTCCGGAATCAGGGAGTGTGACGCCTCCAGCTTTTTAATTCTTTCTCAAGCTTGCTTAGGCTTTTTGGAAACTTTTGTGGTCCCATACAAATTTTAGAATTGTTTGTTCTATTTCGGTGAAAAATGCTGTTGGAGTTTTGGTAGGGTTTGCACTGAATCTGTAAATTACTTTGGGTAATATGGACATTTTAACAATATTCTTCTAATTCACAAGCATGGAATATCTTTCCATTTATTTGTGTCTGCATTTTCTTGTATCAGTGCATTATGCTTTGCATTGTATACTTGCAGTGGTTCCCAACCTTTTTGGCACCAGGGACCGGTGCTCCTATGAGAATCTAATGCCTGATGATCTGACGTGGAGCTGAGGTGGTGATGCTGGCGCTGGGAAGTGGCTGCAAGCACAGATGAAGTTTTGTTCTCTTATCCACTGCTTACCTCCTGCTGTGCAGGCGGTCCCCAATAGGCCATGGACTGGTACTGGGGACCTCTGTATAGGTCTTTCATCACCATGGTTAAATTTATTTCTAGGTCTCTAATTCTTTTTGATGCAATTATAAATGGGATTGTTCTCTTAATTTCTCTTGTAGTTTGTTGTTAGTGTATTAAAATGCAACAAATTTTTGTATATTGATTTCATATCTTGCAGTTTTACAGAATTTGTTCTAGAGTCTTTAGGGTATACACACACACAATATGTGTATATATATGCAGTCCACAAATAGTGACAGTTTTCTTTCTTTTTGATTTGGATGCTTTTATTTTTTTTTCTTGTCTAATTGCTTTCAGTAGGACAGACCTACCCTTTTAAATAGCTGTGTATGTGTATGGGGCAGGGAAAAAAGGTAGTTATCTGAATTTTATTCTTTTGAGGATTCTGAAATGTTTCAACAAGTCACAAATTGATATTTTCAAGAAAAATTTCTTGATATGATTGAATTACTGTGTACTTTTGTGATTTCAGTCTTAAAGGAGTAATGATAATACTCAGCTAGTCTTTTATAACATTTAAGTACATAATTTTAACTTTTGATGATTGATTTCTTTATTCATATTGTCTTTGTTGAGTTCTTACTAGATGTCAGGCGTTGTATGGGCCAATGGGGCTAAAATTTTCCACAGAGTAGGCACAGCCCCTTACCTTGTGGAGTTTCTGGTCTCCCGAAGAGTTGTAGATGAGGAGATGGGCAGTTATAGTACTCTATAATAGGACATGTTTTGAGCTTTTTATGAGATGCTCAAAGTGCTGGTCTTGGAGGGGGGCTTTTGGAGGATTTGGTATTTTAAATTAAAACTTGAGTGTTGAATAGGAGTTCGTCAAGTAAAAATTTATTGTGGAGTGGGGAGGATTAGGCAGAAGGAATAACGTATACAAACACCTGGAAGTCAGAGTGAGCACCGAAGTTTGCAGGCTGACCTTCCCTTGGCTTGTATGTGCAGTAAGGGAGTGTGTGGGGAGCAGTGTAAAGTGTGGCAAGAACGATGAACAGGAACCTATTCTTGAACGGCTTTGACTTTTTATCCTAGGACAGCGGGAGCCATTGCATTGAAAGGTTTAAAGCCGGGAAATGAAGACACAAATTTTTCTTTCAGAAGTGACTTAGCGCACTATGGAGATTGGATGGATCATGAGATTTCCAGGTCAAAGGTCATGGTTGCAAAGTGTTTTAAGAGTGAAGCCGATTTTAGTTTTGAGAAAGGGAAGCGGATATAGAGCCCGAACTCAGCACATGTGCTGCATGCAAACCCACTAAACCTCCTTCCCCATCTTTTGTTAAATACCTGCCGACCTCAGCTTCCAGACACTTCCCACCCTAGCCCCTGATGCAGCCACTTAACTGTTTATGCCAGACCCCTGAGGATTGGGGGAGGGCGCTAGGAGACCTGTACAAATAGCCAAATAGTCACTTATTGTATAGTCAGATATATGGGTCTTAAACTGAGGAACGTGGTGTTCTGTGTTGGGGATAATCAATTTGAAAGTAGAGTCGCCGGATAAAATACAAGACAGCCAGTTTAATTCAAGCTTAACATAAACAGTGAATAATTTTTTAGTATAGGTATGAACCATGCAATATTTGTGTTTTTATTTCTGAAATCCGACAACTCAATGTGGGAGTCATCAATACATAGATTGTAATAATTTTGTAATAGCCTTATTGAGATAGAATTCACATACCATCCGATTTACCATTCTAAAGTACACAATTCAGTGGTTTTTAGTTATTCACAAGGCTGTGTAGCCATCACCACAATTTTGGACTATTTCCATGAATTTGAAAAGAAACCCTACACCACATAGCTATCGTCCCCTGCCTCCCCTCAACCCCGACCCCAAGCAACTACTAGTCTCCTTTCTGACTATGTATTTTCCCATTCTGGACATTTCACGTAAGTGGAATGCTATGTGCTTTTTAGGAGTGTGTGTATGTGTGTACGCCTGGCTTCTGTGACTCAGCTTAGTGTTTTCACGGTTCATCTGCGTCATAACATGTATCAGTACTTCATTCCTTTCTTTGGCTGAATAGTATTCCATTGTATGACTGTACCACATTTTGTTTATCCTTTGATTTGCTGGTGGATATGGGGTTGTTGCACATAATACACCTAGGAATATTCATGGACAGGTTTTTGTGTGGACACATTTTCTTGTGGGCATGTACCTAGAAGTGGAATTGCTGGGTCAAATGGCAACTCTATGCTTAATATTGTCAGGAACTGCCAGACTGTTTTCCCAAGTGGCTACACCATTTTCTATTCCCACCAGCCTTATGTGAGGGTTCTGATTTCTGTATATTTCCACCAACATTCGTTTTTATTTAACTTTTTTATTTTAACCATCCTCATGGGTGTCACATAATACCTAATTGTGGTTTTTGATGAGCATTTTCCTGATGACTAATGATGTTATATTGCCTTTCCTGTATTTATTGGCTATTTGTATTTCATATTTGGAGAAATGTCTATTTAGATTCTTTGCCTATTTTTTCCCCATTGAATTTTTTAAATGAATAGACTTCATTCTTTAGAACACGTTTAGATTTAGAGAAAATTTGAGCCGTTGATCCAGGTAGCTCCCATATACTCACTTCCCCCCACAGCTTCCCTTGTTTTTAACCTCTTGCATTACTGTGGTAAGTATATTCCATTTAGTGAACCAGTATTGATACATTATTATCACCCAAAGTCCAGAGTTTACATTAGGGTTCACTCTTTACGTCGCACAATTGTGTGGGTTTTGACAAATGCACAGTGTCATATGTCCACCATTACAGTGTCACAAAGAGTCATTTCATTGCCCAGCAAATCCCCTGTGCGTCACCTGTACCCCACTGTGGCAACCACCAGTCCTTTTACTGTCTACGGTTTTGCCTTTTTCAGAATGCCATGATAGTTAGAATCATGCATGTAGAAAGGCTTTCTACATTGGCTTCTTTCACTTAGTAATTAATACGCATTTAAGTTTCCATCAAGTCTTCTTTTGGCCTAATATTTCGTTTTTTTTTTTTTTTTTGTATCACTGGATAATATTCTATTATATACCATTGTTTGTTTCTCCAGTTGCCTATTGTTTGCCCAAGGAATCTTGGCTGCTTCTAGTTTTTGGCAATTACAAATAAAGCTTCTGTAAAGATGTGTGTGCCGAGTTTTGCATGGACATAAGTTGTCAATTCCTTTGTAATTGGGTAAATACCTGGCAGCACAATTCCTGGGTCATATGGTGAGACTATGTTTAGCTTTCTGAGAAACTGCCAAGTAGTCTTTCAAAGTGACTGTACCATTTTCCATTCCCACCCATGATGAATGAATTCCTGTTGCTCTGCATTTTTTTGTCAGCATTTGATACAGCTTTTTGGGTGTTAGCCATTTTAATAGGTGTGTAAAGGTATCTCATTACTGTTTTAATGTGCAACTGTCTTGACATATGATTGGCAACTTTTCATATGCTTGGCCATATATCTTCTTTGCTGAAGTGCCTATTCAGATTTTTTTGCCCATTTTTTAATTTAGTTTTTTGTTTCTTATTGTTTGAATTTTAATAATTTTTTTTTTTTTGGATACAAGTCTTTATATTAGATATGTGTTTTGTACATATTTTCTCCCAATCTGTGGCTTGTCTTTTTATTCTCTTAATGGTGTCTTTCAGAGAAGTTTTTAATGTCAATAAAGACCTTCAGAAGTTTTTATGTCAATAAAATCCACCATATCAATTTTTTTTTCATAGACTGTGCCTTTGACATTGTATCTAAAAAATCACTGCCATACCCAAGGTCACCTAGATTTTTCTCCTCCGTTATCTTCTAGAAGTTCTATAGTTTTTTATTTACATTTAGTTCCAAGGTCCACTGTGAGTTAATCTTTGTGAAAGATCTAAGTTCCGTGTCTATAGAATCAAAATTTTGCAAATGAATATCCAAATATTCCAGCATCAACTGTTGAAAACAGCATCCTTTCTCCTTTGCATTACCTTTTCTCCTCTGTCAAAGATCAGTTGACTTTATATGTGTGGGTTGATTTCTGGGCTATTATGTTCCATTGATCTGTCTGTTTCTTCCCCAGTGCTATGCTATTTTCATTACTGTAGCTTTATGTCTTGAAGTCAAGAAGTGTCAGTTTTCCAACTTCATTCTTTTTAGTATTGTGTCTGCTATTCTGAGTCTTTTGCCTTTTCATATAAAATTTAAAATCAGTTTGTTATATGTACAAAATAACTTGCTAACATTTTGATTTGGATTGTGTTGAATTTATAGATCATGCTGGGAAGGATTGGTATCTTAGCAATATTATGGATTCTTGTCCATGAACATATATTGTAATGTCTCTCCATTTATTGGGATCTTCTTTGGTTTCCTTCATCAAAGGTTTTCTTATTTAGATTTCATATGTATTTTGTTAGATTTATACCTAAATATTTATTTTTGGTGCTAGTATAAATGGTATTTTGTTTTTAATTTCAAATTCCAATTGTTTGTTGCTGATAATAGGAAAGCAATTGATTTTTGTATATTAAGTTTATATTCTGTATCTCTGCTATAATCACTTACTAGTTCCCAGAGGTTCTTTTTGCAGCTGTTGTTGATTCTTTGGGATTTTCTACATAGATACTCCTATCATCTGTGAACAAAGGCAGTTTTATTCCTTCTATTTTGTTTTCTTGTTTTATAGTGTTAGGAATTCCAGTGCCATATTGAATATGAGTGGTGAGAGAGGACATCCTTGCCTTATTATTGATCCTAGAGGAAAAGAATCTAGTTTTTCACCTTTGTTATGTTAGCTGTAGGTATTTTATATATGTTCTGTAAAAAGTTGAGGAAGTTCTCTATATTATCATGAGTAAGTATTGGATATTTTTCAAATGATTTTTTTTTTTTTGCATGTACTTATATGACCATATGATTTTTCTTTTTTTTTATCCTATTGATGTGATGGATCACATTAATACTTCTGAATGTTGAAACAGCTTTTGCATTCCTGGAATAAATTTCATTTAGTTTTGATATATAATTCATTTGATATGTTATTGGGTTTAATTTGCTAATGTTTCATTAAGGAATTTTTTATTTCAGTTCATAAGAGATAATAGTCTGTGGTTTCCTTTCTTTCATAATATCTTTATCTGGTTTTGGTTTTAGGATAATACTGGCTTCATACAACGAGTCTGCTTTTATTTTTTCTGGAAGAGATGTAAAAACTCGATATAATTTTTAAATTTGATTCACCGGTGAAACCATCTGGGCCTAGTGTTTGCTGTTTTGGAAGGTTACTAATTGTTAATTAAACTTCTTTGATATAGGCCTATTCAAGTAGCCTATTTCTCCTTGTGGGAGAGTTTCTGTCACTGTATCTTTCAAGGAATTGGTGCATATCATGTTAGTTATCAAGTTTGAGGGCACATAATTGTTCCTAATAGTCATTCATTATCTTTTTATGTCCAGAGATTAGTGGTGGTAACTCCTCATCCATTTCTGATGTTAGTACTTTGTGTCTTTTCTCATATTTTTCTTGACTGACCTGACTGTAGGTTTATCAGATTATTAATCCTTTTAAAGAACCAGCCTTTGGTTTTGTTGATTTTCTCTATTGATTTCTTTTTTCAATTTTATTGATTTCTACTCAGTTTTTATTCTTTCTTTTCTTCTTCATGCTCTTCTTTCTTGTTTCCTAAGACAGAAACTTAGATTTTTGATTTTAGTTCTTTCTCTCTTAGTTTTTTTCTTACATGTGCCTGAAATGCTAAAAATTTCCTTCTTACTACTTTTGCAGCATGTCATAAATTTTGATAAGTTGTATTCATTTAGTTCAGAATATTTGCAGATTTTCTCTTGAGGCTTCCTTGACCCATGTATTAGTTATAATTGTTAATTTTCAAATATATGAAATATATAACTTTCAAATTTTTTTTTTGCTCTCTTTGTTATTGGTTTCTAGCTCAACCCCATGTGGTCCAAGAGCATATGCCATGTGACTTCCATTCTGTTAGATTTGTCAAGGTATGTTTTATGGCCCAGGATGTGGTCTTTGTTCTGTTACCTTGAGAATAATGTGTAAACCGCTATTGTTAGATAGAGTATTAGATTCAGTTGGTTGATGGTGCTGTTTCGTTCAACTATATCCTTATTGATTTTCTGGCAGCTAGAGGGGTGTTGAAGTTTCCAAGTACAATAGTGGATATGTCCATTTTTCTTTGCAATTTTGTTAGTTTTCTCTCATGTATTTTGATGCTCTCTCATTAGGTACATACACATTAAGGATTGTTATGTCTTCTCAGAGAATGGACACCTTTTTCCTTACGTAATGCCCTACTTTATCCCTGATGATTTTCTTTGTTCTACCATCTGCTTTGTCTGCTGAAATTGATTTAGGTACTCCAGCTTTCTTTTGGTGAGTGTTAGCATGGTTTAGCTTGCTCTATTCCTTTACTTTTAATCTATCTGTGTCTTTATGTCGAAAGTGGTTTCTTGTTAACAGTGTTCTGAGACAACATATAATGGGGTCTTCCTTTTTATCTACTTTCACAGTCTGTTTTTAATTTGTGTATTTAGACCACATTGAAAGTGATTGTTGATATAGTTGGTTTAATATTCATCATGTTTGCAAATGAGTTCTATTTATTGTACTTTTTTAAATCACTCTTTTCTTTAATTGAACATTTTATATGGTTCCATTTATTCTGTCTTAGCATATCAAATATACCTTTTTAAAAAGTTTTTTTAGTGTTTGCTAGAGTTCGCTACATACATTTACAGCTGCTCTTGCTCCACTTTCAAATAACGCTACAATTTCACAGCTAGTGCAGGTAACATACAACAGTATTCTCATTTCCCCTTTTCCCGTCTCTAATAAAATTGCCGTTATTCATTTAACTTATCTAAATATTATAATCATGCCACAAATTGCTGCTATTATTACCCTGAACAGTTATCAAATCAATTAAGAATCAGAAAATATTTTGTTTTACTTTTATTCCTTCTATGAGGGTCTTTTCTTTATGTATTTCTGAACGTCTGACCTCTATACTTTTCCTTCTCTCTTTAGAGTTTAACACATGTTGCAAGGCAGCAAATTCTGTGAACTTATGCTTGTTTGTTAGTTTTGTTTTTTATTTCTCCTTCACTTTGGAAATATGATTTCGTTGGATGTAGAATTCTAGGGTAGTTTTTTCTTTTTTTCCCCTTTCAACATGTTAAATATTTCCCTCCACTCTCTTGGTTGCATGGTTTTTGGTAAGATGTCTAATGTAATTCTTATGCTTGCCTTCTATAGGTAAAATTTTTTTTTCCTTGGGTTCTTTCAAGATTTTCTCTTTATCTATCTTTGTTTTTTTTTTTTTTTTGTTTTTTGTTTTTTTGCTATTTGAATATGATATGCCAACATGTAGATTTTTTTTTTTTAACATTGATTCTGCTTTGTTTTTTTCTGAGTTTTCTGGATCTATGGTTTGGTGTTTCATCATTAATTTTGGAGAGTTCTGAGCCAATATTACTTTGAATACTTCTTCTTTCTCTCTTTGTTCTCCTTCTGGTATTCCTACTGCATGTGTGTTACACCTTTTGTAGTCTCACAGATCTTGGATATTCTGTTTTTTAAAACATTTTATTTTTTCGCTCTTTGCATTTCAGTTTAGGGAATTTCTATGAGCAAATTTTCATTCTTACTGATTATTTCCTTGGCCATGTCCAGTCTACTGATGAACACATTAAAGATATTCTTCACTTCTGTTACAGTGTTTTTATCTTTTTAGCATTTGCTTTTGTTCTTTCTTAGAGTTTCCATCTCTGTGCTTACATTACCCATTTGCTCTTGCATGCTGTCCACATTGTCAATAGCATATTAATGAGAGTTATTGTAAATTCCCTATTCCATAGTTCCCAAATCTGTCACATCTTACTCTATTTTCGATTTTTGCTTTATCTCATCAATCTGTTCTTTTCTTACCTTTTATCATACTTTATAACTTTTTTGATGAAAACTGAACATGATGCTTTGGTAATAGGAACATAAGTAATTAGGCTTTTAGTGTGCTTTTTTATGTTAATTTGGCGAGGAGCTAGGCTTCAGTTTCTTTAAGGTCTGTGCCTTCCCTTGCCCCCTTTGCCTATGGCTTTCCTTAAGAACTCTTCTAGAATCTTTTTTGGAACTCTCTCAGTTATAATCCATTATTATTTTACTGGAGCCCTATTGATGGTTATGAGTTGTTAGGGAGAGGAAATGTTCTAAAATCTTATAATTAAAAGCCGTTATTTAGTGGATCTAAGTTTCTGGACTCTGTTGGCCATCAGAAGCCTTTATTAGTCTTCCCCCCGCCCCCCACCTCCTATTTGAGGAAGACTAGAGGGGCTGGAGTTATCTCATTGCTCTCCCGCTACATCAAATAGGGCTCTGGTAAAGCAGTTTTTTTCCGAGGGCTGGGCTTTATTGTTACCAAACTCAAGGCGTTTGTTTTGCCTGCGTGGGTCAAAGCCTAAAGAGACATCCATGGGAGTTTGCAGCAAAGAAAGTTGAGGTTTATTTAAGGAAATGGCGCTAAGTCCAGAGACACAGGTGAGCTAGCACTCAAAGACCTGGCTCCCTGTTGGCCTCTAGGGGATATGTTATATAGGGGAAAACTCATTAGTCATGGTATAAGGGGGCTGGGGTCATGGGCTGCACTAATTGGTCAGATCCTGTGTTAGTCTTGGCATCTGTCTGATTTCAAGGGGGTGGCCGTAGGGTTGTTCCACCTTCATGAGTGTGGAGCTCCAAGGGGTTATCTTTAGTTTGAGATGTTTCTGTTGTCAACAGACTTGAGGCTTTGTTCCTAAGACTGTTTGATGCTGACCTAAAAGCTTAATCATTGAGGACATGGTCATGCAGTATACAGAAGGATAAGGAAAGAAAAGAAGCAAATGAGCCCAAGGCCAGTTTGAATCAAGGAGAAAGAGAAGAGAAAAAGTCATTTTAAAGAAGTGAAGATTTGCAGGGTTATATTATTGTGGAGAAAGCTTTTGGCCTAGGTATTTCAAAATGGCTATTTATCCCTTCCTCTGCTTTAAACACTAAGGGATTTTTCTTGTGCCTTCGCCATGTCAACGGAAGAATGTCCAAACCTGTAGAGAATTTTTATAAAAATTTATGTGAGCCCAAACAGAAGATATAGCTAGAAGCAAGATCTCAATAAACTGTGATAAATGCTTCCAAGAAATGACAGTTTGCAGCTGCTTTTATGCATTTGGAATTGAGGAAAGATAAAGAAGATTACATGAAGGCAGGAGAAAGCAAGGTGTTGATTTGGGTAACAGGCAGTTAAGATTCTGCGTTCTCTTGAGGGTGATTCCGCTTTAGAAGCAGGAGTCTGAAACGCATTTCTAAGGCGCGTTAACCTAAGATGCACAGAAACAATGGACAGGGTTTGCTTAAGGAAAAGATTTTTAGTAAAGAAGTTATATGCCTGGGATGTGATTCCCCCCTATGACCTGCCCAGTTAGGAATTTATGATCAGATCACCCTGTGAGGTTACTTTCCCTACAACCTTCCTCCCCCCCCCCTTTTTTTAAATCTACAACCATAGGAACTTGGTAGGGCTCCTGGAGGAATGTGCAAGGACCTCTAAGATTGGAGTTTTTGACTCTAAAGCCAATTCTCATTTGGCCACCATCAATTGATTAGAATGACTATGTAATTCTACAAGTTTCTGGCTTTAGCGTCTTCGGCTCCTACTAATCTTAGCTGAACTAATCTCAGCTGTGATCTCTGTATTCCTCTGTCTCCTGATTTAAGGTGACGGTTTGCCCTGTGACTTCCTTTCTCCATATTAAAGCTGAAACCAGAATTCTCCCTTTGCCCGCTTTTTAATTTGGTTGTTTGCCATGTTATTACTGATGTATGAGAGTTTTTTATGTATTTGGATACCGGTTCCAAATGTTTTGGATACCAGTTTACAAATATTTTCTCCCATTGTATGGGTTACCTTTTCACTTTTTTGGTAGTAGGGCTTTATTTTTGACCTTGAAAACTTTGCATATTAAATGAAAGTATACTATTTCCTTAATGCATTGGTCCATTTCACTCAAAATAAAAACAAATAAACAAATAAAACAAACCACTGAAGCTTCAACAGAGGCCTTCCTATTTCCCAGTAGAAGGCATGGTATGTTATGATTGATGTTCTTTTTTTCTCCTACAGATAGACAAGTTCTTTGTTTACCTAGCCTACAAAACAAAAACAAAAATGCCATGATAATTTCTTACTTGTCTACCCCGTTTTCTTAATAAATATGAACATTTTTTGAAGTAAAACACATTCCTAGTCTTATTTATCCATAACTTAAATTAATTCCAATGATTTACTATCAAGGAGTACTTATATTTATAATGGGAAATATTCAGTGCCTCTTAAAGGTATTCTGAAATTCTGTTTGTAATGGAACACGTGAATTCATGAGCAGTTTAGTCAACTGGTGGAAGCAAACAATGTATAAATGATCACTTGATGGGAATTTGTTTTAAATCTTAATCTGAAGATGAATTTGTAAAATTCATCTTAGTTTTAAATCTAAATAAGTCTTGAGAAGATGCTTGGAAAGCATCCTGTGACCAAAAATATACTTTTAAAAATTTGTATCTGTAACTTGCGAACGTCAGAAAATGATAAATCAGTTTGAAGGTAATGTTTGAGCTGAATTTTTCAATAATTTCAATTTTCTAAATAGCACCATGAGATTTGTTTGGAAAGTAGTTATTTTCAGGATGGTTGATACAGTCAAAGCATGCAAAAGAGAATTTTATCAGACATTGGTTTTATAAACTATTTTTTTTTTTGTGCAGGCAGTTTAAGTTCCTCTCTTTTAATCTAGAAGCAATGAAAAGCATCATACTGAGGGGGAAAGGTGATATTTACATAGTAGTAAATCAGATTCAAGGCTGAAAGACTATTTTATAAGATACTTGCTGGTACAGCGCTCTTTAGAAACAAATTGTGCTGTTTTGGGAGCAGAGAAGTGGTGTTAGGTTCAGAGAGTAAACCCACTGGGGAGGTTATATTACTTGCCTCTGTAATACCATTTGTGTTGGGTTGGAGGGAAAGGAAAGACAGCCAGACATTGCGAATGATCCATGGCCACCTGGTCTGACAGAGGAGAATTGGGTATCAGCAGCTGGTAATGCTCCTTGGCCAATCAAAGGTAATTGTTCAGCCAGCTCTGTTGGAGGAGCCAGACGAAGTTATTTCTTATGTTATAGTTTACATTTTTTCAGGCTCAGAAACATGTAAAGTCTGCTGAAGATACGAATTGGATTCCTGAAACCCTGGGTAAATTGTTGCCTTTGTAATTCATACTCTCAAAACAGTGGCCATATGTAGGCCCTCTTTGAGGTTTGCTTGGGGCTGAGGAGCCAGTCTGTGAATATTTGGTGGAGCTGTGTCCTACCACCTGGTCTATGTTTGATGTCATGGAACAGTGTCTTTTGAAAGTAATTGTGAGATTTAGAGTTTACTCAGATATGCTTAGCTTCAGGGCAGTCATCTTAAATTTGCATTTATTCATAATTTAACTCTCTCTTTGTTCTACAAACACAAATGGTGGGGAGTTTCTAACCTAGAGATGCCTGACCGAAGAGCAGTTCATTCATTGGAGTGGGTGAAGTCGGCAAGTCTGTAACCTTCTTAATTCTCTTGTGGAGATGATTCCTGTAATGCTACAATTCCAGAGACTAGGAATTTCAGTAGGGGGAGATCTAGCTTCTCTAGATGTTATACGTAACAGTGGGGTTGCCGGACCACAGAGATGTTCATCTCCTACTTTATTAGGTTTTGCCAAATCGTTTCACAAGTGATGGTACATATTGAGTTGGGGAGCGATTGGCCTTGTGGATTGTGCATTTGCAATTCTAGTACCTGGATCATCCATCTCCCTCTACCACCCAGTCTCACTCAGGACAGTGCTGTTTGGAGCTCCCGTCTCATTGCCGGGGCAGACGGTGGTTCATGTCCTGTTGTCAGGAAGGGGCTGGCTCCCGATATTCTGCATTGGTTCTCAAAGAACATTTACCCCAGATAATTGTGGAGTTCCTGATAGCAAATAAATCTCCAGTATTTGTTTTCCTCTTGAGTAAAATGATTTTAAGACATCACAGTTCTACAACTCTCTCGTTTGAGGGTCATACTTGTTTTATTTCACTTTATTAAAAGTACCTTTCAATTCTGTAATTATGATAATTTCAGCACTGATTTCTAATGTGTACAGTACAGAAAAATACAGTATATGTTTGGTGGGAGTCAGCATGGAAATGACTGATTACTTAGGAAGCCATGGGAAGAGCCCAGATAGAAAGAGAGTAACCTGTCCCTCAGACATGGCAGAACACAGTGTGGCAGCATCGTGTACAGACTCAGTCCACACTTCTCTGTGTTGTGTAAAAAGGCAGAAAAGAACACAGATTAAAGAAAACTCAAAGTTGAGGTGGCATTATACAGAATAGATTTAAACATGCTCCTGTGGGCTCTCTTGGAGACTTAGCCACCATTTTTAACAGTATTTCTAGACTATGTATCCAAAATCTAAAAAAATGTTAGAATTATAAGTAAATTTTTTGTGTAAACTCTGATTGGAGTGGGGTTGGGGTGACTGGAGAATGTTCCCTGATGTTTAGTTTGGTAAAAGGCACTCAGCTAATAGTTATTAAGTGAATGAAAAAATGAGTCTGATACCTGGGTGACGGAGATAAAAGTAAGTGCTTGAGGGAGGAATCTTCTAACCTCGAGGACGGCTTTCATTATTCATTCAGATCCAGTTAGAATCTTTTGCTGCTGCTTTTTATCTCTCTGTCATGATCATTTCATTCTCATTGTGTTTGCGTATTCATCTCTCATTGCCTTAATGATGGACAGACAGTTCGGTGTACTGAGGGGAATTCTGTGTGTACCAATCCCCACACTCTACCCTTTTATGAACAGCTGTCTATAATAGTAATTCAGATCTGAGGCTGTTGGACCTGCTTTGCTTGCACCCAGATCCTGGCTGCGCCAACAGCGTTGTGCCAACAGTAAGATAATATTTTATTATTTTACTGCACAGTGTCTCATTTTCCTTATATATGGAATAAGACAATACTAGTACCTATTTTGCATGCTTGATAAGAGGAGTAAATGAATTAATTTATGAAAATGTTTTAAGTAGTAAATTATTATCATTTCATTCTTATCATCCTCAGTTTCTTTCTTTTTGTTAGCTGTGTTCAATGCTATGTCTCAGGGTTTGCATCATTCTTTTCAACATCCCATTGGCTACGTTCACTGTTTTTTCAGGATGATATTTTCTTGCCTTTATAAAATTTTGTTCTTGCCTTTTTATTTCTTCGCTCTCACTCTGTAAAATTGCAATGAAAATTAATAGTCTGATTTGAAATTCCTTGAAACAGTTCTTGAGTTGGCTCCGTGTTTTCTAACTTCTCCTTCAATTTAAAAGTGTTAGAGAATATTTTGTGCATTAAAAAGGCAGAACAGTATACTGAACACTCATATATTCACTTCACAGCGTCAGAAAGAAAATGTTAAAGATTCATTTGAAGCTTGAATAGCCCTTTTTATTCCCGTTCCTTTCTCTCACCCGCCAGAGGTCACCTGCATCTTGAGTTCGTATTCCTAAAAAATAGGTATTATTTTGTATGTTTTAAAACTTTTCTCAATTCGAACCACATTTAACACATTCATCTTTCTGCCACTTATTATTTTTTTTTTTTTGCTTAACACTTTGTTATGTATTTCGAGATATATTTACAGTGATACAAATAGCTGTGATTTGCACTGCAATATAGCATGTGAGTAGATCACAAATTATTCTTCCATTGATGGATAGTTACATTGAAAGGTGTCCTGCAGGTGCAAGATTTCTTCACCTGGAAATGACCTTTATCTTCATATCACTATTAGAAAGAGTGCAGTAAATAGCTTTTGTGTAGATTCCTCTTGTATGTGACCACTTCCTTAGGCATCACACCCCGAGGTGGGGTTACCGAGACACATAGATGTACATCTCACACTGTTTTAGGTATTGTCAAATTGCTCTTCCAAGATCGCACCATGTTACAGTCCCACCAAGGGAGTGAGCGTTTCAGTATCTTCACATCCATGTCAACACTTAGAATTGTTAGAGTTTAATTTTTGCCAACAGGATTGGTTTGAAATGCTAGCTCCTTGTTTTAGTTTATATCTGTTTGAATATCAGTGGTTGAGGATAAAGTTATGGGCTGTGGCAGTTTCCTTTTTAAGCCTTTTGATGCCCATTGCCTGTCTTCTCTTTGGTTGGGAATTATTTTGTATATTCGTAGGAATTACTTTATATATTCAGATTCTGGATCTTTGTTTCTGTGCATTATAAATACCTTCTTGTCTGTGCTCAGTCTATTCTTTCTGATAATTTATTGTGTTAAAGTGTGTGTGTGTGCGTGCGCGCACACACACAGAATCTCTCTGTCTCAAAGACAGAAGAGAAGCATTTTTACAGACCCGCTATCCAATACAAAATCCTTAGCTCAGTAGGTTTTAGGGAAGGAGAGCATGTATTAAGAGCTTGAGATGTGTGTAGCCCTCGGCCAAGTCTGAGGTCTGGTGTGTTTTTATATGCTGGCTCTGGAAGGGTCCTCTGGGACCGTGCGCACTGATCAAATGTTCCCATTTGGTTGTAAGCATCTATATAACATATTTTTAGCACCTAGTGTAATTATGGGTATAGCTATTCATTGAGTACAGTTCTTTTGGGGCAGGGTCTGTATAACTTATCCCTGTTATTCCACACTGCCTAGAAGTGTAGTAGGTGTTCAGGGAGATTGCTGTTAAAGGACACTGAAACACCTTCCTTTCCAGGCTGTTTCACCCAGTTTGTTTTCCATTCATTTCATGAATACTTTAGCGCCTACCGTAGGCACAGTAAGATGCTCACATCCCCTTGGATTTGCCTATTGAAATATTATGTTTACTCATAAATAATTGATAATACAGTTTGTGTTTAAATCACTTTCAGTTAAGTCAAGTTATTGCATCATCTTTATTATAGGCAGATGACAAGATTTTTCAATCATTTGTTTTGAAACGAAAACTATTGTTAATATTTCTGTATGTTAGTAAAGATAGTAGGAGCAGGGAGTGTTCTTTGGTGGTAACGATTTTGAAATAATGTGCTATCAGAGGAGAGAGCTGAATCAGATTGATTTTATAATTGTTTCCATTTTCATGGAAAATATTTAGAAAATCTTTAAAATTTTCAAATTAAGTACTTTAAAAAGTTCTAAAGTGTTATTTAAAATACTTTAATTCTGTGAACCAAGACAATGCAAATTTAATTTATTGTAAAACACTTAAAAGTGAAATCATTGGCTTTTGTGTATATGAAATGAAATTAATTTAAAAAGTTTACTCTGGATAAAGTATATACTGTTTTATCCATCCTGTCACCTATTCTGTGGTAATGCTGTTACCATAGGCACATGTGTGCTTAGGTTATGTTACGGTTAGTTACGTTAAGGTTAGTTATGGCCATATGACTTGTTTAATCAATAAAATGTGAGTAGAAGTCACTGCAAGGCAGTAGCCTTTAAGAACCAGTGCACTGTTTGCCTCATCTCTCCGACCCCCCTCCTTCCCACTGATGACAGTGATGGCGATGTTTCAGATGGTGGACGCTCTCTCAGCCTGGGTCCAGGCATGTGGCGGCATGGAGCAGAATTTCCAGAGGACATGCAGTAGCCATAGAGTATGAGAAAACAAGCCTTCATTGTTATAAGCCACTAAGATTTGGGGGTTGTTATCACACACACGGTTTAACCTACTTAACCCTGACAAACACCTTCACTATGTTATGCTTCGCTTCTATTTTTCAAATGTAGCTTAGTGATGTAGAAGTTAAAATAAATGCAATTATTAACATTCCATGAAGTTAATTATTCTTAGGTGGTTGCTATTGATCTGATAGTTGCACTGTAAAAAGGTAATATTTATTTTCTTGTCAGAACTTTCTAATTTTTATATTTTCCTTCTTGATAGACTATACCTTCCTCCTACCTGCTGTGACAAGCCTTGAGAATAGTCGACCTTTATTGTAAAGTCTCACTATTTTATGTGATTTTTCCAGTGTGATATAGCAGTAGAGTGTACCATCCTGTTTCATACCTTCTCTAATTTCATGTTCTCGCTCATCACTAATAAAGTAGAAGACAACTATTTTTCTCATATATTCCCTTGTTTTCTTACTAAATTTTGTGAGGTTATTTTGGTTTAACAAGCAAGGACTTTTAATATCAAAGTACAACACACACACACACACACACACACACACACACACACACCCCATCATCTGATAAAGAGCGTTCCTAATTAAAAAGTTGCCTTTAACATTTCAGGCTGTATATTTCATATGCAATTTGTGTTTTCATTGTAACTTCATTTTCTCTTGCGCTTTGGGAGTATAGCAGCTATAATTGCTTTTTTTTCTCATTATTTTCATTTCTGCGTTCCGTTAAAAGCTCAATTAAATGGTGTTAACTGCCAACTTTAAAAATAAATTTCATTTATACATTTTATTTATTTAAATTGGTATATTATAAATTATACAGATGATAAAATTTGATTTTTATTACTTGTCAGAGTCGATATACACCTTTGGTTTTTAATAAATATTTGATAGGCCATTATTGTGTGCCTAGTAAATTTAAATAATTGCTTTCAGTTACTTCTTAATCTTATGTTCTTCCACTAGATGGTGCTCATTCCTTTAGGAAATCTGAGATTTAGTTCAAGGGACTTGTGAATTATGTTAGTGATGAATTAAAAATAAAAAAGTGAATTTAGGCAAAGTAGTATAAAAATTTGTGAAATTTCCTTTTGTCATGTAAAGAGCCATAGAATTTTGTGGCAGAGGTATTTATGATTAATAATGTATTATATTAACAAGGAATCAGTGATTTTATTATGTAGCTCATTTGTATAAAAAGTACATAAATGCTTACTGTACATTGTGTTAGGTCATGGGGATACAATAGTCAAAAACAGCATGGTAATCATTAGCCACAGGACTCTTAAGCAATACTCAGTCACTTAAGTGTAAAATTATGACCGAGATATGGATATGTACAGATTTTGGTACTTATAGCATATGATGGGGGCAGGGATGTTGGCTCATAATCTGGGAATGTTTTGTTTAAGAAGTGACTCCTGAGCTAGTTAAATGAGATCTGAAGGTTGCTTAAAAATGAACCAGATGAGATCGAGTTGGGGCAGAAATTTCATAGTATATGTTAGTGTCAGGGGTTCTCCATCTGGACCCCATTCATTGATTCGATCCGATGGACCTTTTCAGTTCGGTGACTTGTGGTCTTCAACTCTTTGATAAATTCTTTCATTCAGCTCTTTCTTCTTGCATCCTTCTGCAAGTTCTTTTAGGTGCATATTGGTTTTTCTGGATTAGTATATTTTTTTTCTTCTGCTTTTGCTTTCTGAGAGATCCTCAACTTTTACTTTCCATCTTTCTAATTAATTTTTATCGAATTTGCTGTCAAAATTCTAATAGCTTTTGGGGCGGGTGTCTGTTCCTTTTTCATAGGATCCTTGTCTTATTCCATGGATACACTATAGAATCATTCTACAAATAATTACAACAAAGCAGACAAACAAAAAACAACTCCCAAAACAAATTTAAAAACCCATATTTATTGATTCCTTACTACGAGCCAGGTGCTTTTCAAAGTTCGAAATCTCTTGTTTGGTCCTTCCAGGAACCCTAAGTGATAGATACTAATCTTTATCCCCATCGTTAGGATTATAAGAACAAGGTACTGCTTTGACTGAGGTTACACAACCAGTTAAGTGGTGGAGCTGGCCTTGAACCTGGGTGATCTAACTCAGATTAGTTCTTTGCCTTTAACACAAAGCTGTTTTATTTGTTGATACATACTCAGTAGGATGGTTTGGATTTTATTTTAAGTTCTCTTCTATTTCGTTTACAATTCTTAATTGCTCTGGGATTTTTTCCCATTTGTGTACTTAGTATTTATCCTGTTGAAGTCCTTTGTCAAATGTCTATTAATTCTTGCTCATCTGCCTGTGTTTAAAGTGAGGTGTTAAAAAGCTGATCAGAAGCTCTTACCTCTGGGGAGGGCTCGGTGACAGGTGAACTTCTCTTTAGAGCAGTGGTTTTCAATTGGGAGGAGTGATGTTGAGGTTTGGGGGGATAGTTGGAGACAGTTTTGATTGTCTTGATTTGAAGGGAAGGGTGCTACTGGCATCTAGTGGATAGAGGCCAGGGGTACTGCTAAACATCCTACAATGCACAGGACAGCCTTCCACAATCAAGAATTATCCCCCCTGAACTACCAATAGTGTCAATACTGAGAAATCCAACTTTGGAGTGAAGGGATGAAAAATCAGCTACTAATGGTTATAGGAGGAGAAATTACAAATTTCAGAATGTAGAGGCTTTTTTCCTTTATAGTATTTCAGTTTTTTCATCACAGAATCTAGAGTCTGTTGCTTGGGACTTAGGTGACTGGCTGCTTGGCATTCTGGGTAGGCAAAGGGAAAAGGTCTCTCTTAGTTATTTAGGTATTCAGCACCCACCATACCTGGCATCTCTGAGTCCTGAGCATCACAGAGTTCCCTGGGCCAAACTGGCTCTTTTTTGCAGTCTTCTAGTTCTAATTTTCTACTGTGGTTTCTTTTTTCTAGAAACTCATTGAACTCTCTAGTCGTCTAACTGCCCCATATCCATTATTTAAAATTAAAAAAATATTTTAGTGTAACTTAGGATGGAGAAGAGATCCATATCTACTATTCATCACTAAATTTTGTAACCATAATTATTAGTAGCATTATTGTAATCTGTCAACTGCCGATACCATAATTTATTTGATCATTTTCTCATAGTTAGAATTTTTCCTATTAATTTTTAGGTTATTTTGAAATACAGTTTATATAGGGGCAGTAGGATAAATGCTCTAATGTTCCCTTTAACTTAATAATTGTCAGAGCATTTTATTGGTACCCTAGCATTTTGCAAAGTTAATCAGTCATCTTTTTATCAAGTATCATTACCAACTCAGGACTTTTATACATTTGATTGGTGTCAATCATCAATCCATTGCAATTATTTTTTTGATACTGAAATAACTCCTCCCACCCCCATCTTTGGCCCCTTTGGCCCCTTCAAGTTGGCCCCTGTGTTTTTGACACAAATCCATTTGACTTTGATTGCTTCCTTGTTTGTCATCCTGACAAGGTGTCTCAGACTTATTTTATACATTCCCTTCCTCTGTGTATTATTTAAGATAAATTGCTTGAAATGAGACTCTTTTAGATACTGTCTATTGGTTCCTAACAGTGACCAGTAGAAACTTCTGTACCTTGCTCTCCCCAACTTCTATTTAATTAACTCTCGTTTTATTCCGAGTAAATACCAGTAAGATAGTGGGTTTATCTTGTTGTCCATACATTCTCTCTCTCCCTAATTTCCAGTAGTTGTATTTGACCCACACTTCCAGATCATAGAAGAGTTCCATCCCATTTTTTACCCTTAGCCTCACCATTTAGCCTTAGGATATATGTTGCTTGTTAACTATCAGTCCTTATTCATAAGCTTCTGTAATTGTTTCAGAAAATCTTTAGTAGCTTTCTATGGATAGAGCTCATGGGAACAATTTTCTGAGTTCTTACAAGAACTCTTTGTGGTCTTTGTATTGTGTACTGAATAATATTTGCGGGTCAGTCTGAAATTAAAATTTTGATGTTCCTTTTTTAAGAAAAGCATGTTATTTCTTCAACTCCAGACATAATGTATTCCTGCCTAAGTCTGATGCCTGTATAATTTTTTTGTTGTTGTTGTATGTGTTTTTGTCCTGATGTTCAAAGGATTTTTTTCTTTTCCTTTTCAGATCCTTAAAGAGTACTTGTCGATGTTGAATGTTTTGTATCAGTTTTCCCAGGTATTCACTGTGCCTTTTTAATCACATATGTTCACATACTTTTATTTCATGGTAGTTTTTTAAAATTCCCCCAGTACCCCAAAATACCCTCTCTTGCCTCATTGCAGTTCCTCTCTTACTCCCAACTCTCCTTCCTAAGGGTAAAGCACTATTCTAACTTTAACTGTATGGATAATTTTGCCTATCCTTGGAAGTTTATTGGAAGGAAACTACACAGGATATATTTATTTGTCCGCATCTTTTACTCATGTTATGTTTATGATTCAGTTATGTTGTGAGTAGATTAGTTCATTTTTGTTGCTTAAGGAGTATTTGACTGTTGTGTTTATTGGCCGTTTGGATATCCTTTTTAATAAAGTGCTTATGCAGGTCTTCCATGCACTTTTCTTTCAGGCCATCTTTTTCTTACTGCTTTCTAGAAATTCTGGTAGATGCTTTATAGCGCTTGATTGTGGATCAGGCACTTTGTTGGTTATATGTATTACAAATATCTTCTCCTGCGGTTTTTCTTTTAAATGGGGTTTTAATGAACAGATGTTCCCTTTTGTAACATAGTACAGTTTATTCACCTTCTCCTTTAAACTTAGTACTTTTGTGTCATGTTTAGGAACACCATATATTTAAAAATCATGAAGATATTTTCCTATATTAATGACTAGAAGTTTTATTATTTTACCTTTCACATATAGATCTACAGTCTACCGTGAATGGATGTTGCTATATGGTGTGAGGTAGGAATCCAGCTGAGGAAAGGCCATCTTTTCCCCACAGCTCTGCAGTGCTAACTCATTAGTCTTGTGTCCACCTGTGCGTGGGTCTATTTCCGGACACTCTCTTCTTTTCCGTTGTTCTGTCCTTACATCAGTGCCACTTTGTCTTAATTAGAGAAAGATCCCGTTGGGGTTTGATTGTTATTGCATTGGATTCATAGTTCAATTTGGATAGAATGGACATCTTTATAATACTGAGTTTTATAATTCACAAGTATGGCATTTCTTTCCATTTATTTAGGCTTTTAATTTCTCTCAATAATATCATTTTTATATATACTATATATCTTTCATTAGAGTTTTTCTTAGGTGTTGAAGTATTATTTTTTTAATTGTTTGATGCTGGTACATAGAAATATATTGATGTAATATAGTGTCCTCGTATCCTGCTATTTGCTAAATTTACTTAGATACTCGATTAGTTTATCTGTAGTTTTTTCGAAGTGTTATTTCTTCCATTATAATCTGTATTCTATCTATCATCTATATGTTTATACCTTATTGTTTAGTCTAGGACCTCTAGTGCATTGTCGAATGGGCATTATAATAATGGATCTCTTTGTCTCTTTCCCTGTGAATTCTTTTTCATCTTTTTTCATTACTTAATTTAAATTTTATGTCTGCATTCTATCATTTATTTCCCTTACCTTCCACGTCTTTTCTCTTGGTGTTGCCTCTAGCTTAGTCTTCATTACTAAAATTATTTTCTAATATGCTCTAACCCTTATATCATCCTGTTTTCTAATCATCCCCTTTTGAGCCTTTCCTAATTCTGATCATGCTATTTTTGAATAACTTCCAATATTTTCTTTATTTCCATTAACTCATTTAAAAATCTAAGGTTACAATTTTTACCTTCTTTCTGGTCGCATTTATCTGGCGCGTCTTCATTGTGGTTCCTTATGTCATCAGTGCTTTTCGCTTTCCGTATGTCTCTCCATGTTTGAGTGACATGAGTCTCCCTGTACCTTTAGGAGGCTAGGGGTTACCCATGTAAGGGTTGGTGATGGGGTAACTTTTCTAGATTTGTGCCTGTTATCGTTTCCTCATCTGTTACCGTGAGATCATTCATACATATATATATATATATATACACACACACACACACACACACACACACACATATATATATATATATATATTTAAAAGGCTCTGTTAGTGTAGGTACCATTTCATTATTTTATAAGATTTGTCCTTTCTGGTTCCCTCATGCATTGACTCTGAACCTTCTTTTGCCTGTTCCTCTGGTGTTCCTGCCCTGCTCATACGGGTACTACATCCAGCAAGTTTCTCCCTTGTCTGGTTTTCTTTTTGGAAAGGAGCTTCCACCATCATCTTGACTCCTCTTGGGTTATATTTATTTTTAAAAATTTTTCGGAAAAGTTTCCTTTCTTGCAAGCAAACCTAATGATATACAGACAGCCCATAATGTGGGAAATCAGAATGCATATAGGATTAAGGAAAGCATTAAAGGGGCGAATCCACACGAAGTACCTAGAACAGTATCTACAATAGTAAGCATTCAGTATTTATTTGTTGGTGTTGTAATTATTGGTAGTAATCAGAAAATGACATATTCATTCATTCAACAAAACAAATAACTATTTTAATAAAGTATTAAAGTTGGCAGCAATTAAAAGAAAAATGCAGAGAATAAGACCAATTTATTGCTAGTCTGACTCATTTTTTGGCATGTGTAGTTAGATATATGAGGAGCCAATCAGTAGTTTAATTGGTATAATTTCTGTAATTCAGAAAGTCCTTTTTTTGGAATAGTGCATTCCTCAGTGTTTTATTGGATTTATTTTTTTCATTGGAACTTGATGAAAAGCATTATTTCATCTTGGTTGGAAAAGTAACTTTCTGCTTCCTCTCATTGGTGAATATTTGTTATACCCACATAAGCTGAGTTGATATAATAGAATCTTGATTACCTCAACAGTAGCTGCTTTGGCATAAGTGGAAATATAATACATGTATGTCTAGGGCAGAGCAAGAGTCTAGAATGAAATAAGGTTTGTGCATGTGCTGCGTATAGCTTTTTAGCCTCCCTATATAAATCAGAAGTGGGAGAGGGTTGGATAGTATCTAGCTTTTTTTGAGTTTTTTTTATACAGTTCCAAAAGTACTTCTAATAAGCATGATTTACCTAGCGATATATTCGTTTCTCCTGTAGTAAAAGAATTATCCATGTTACGTTGAAGTCCTAACTTACACTTTGGTAAAATAGATCCTTGAAATTCATAGGGCAGTTTGGTTTGTATCCTCTCGCTTCATGACACTGTGCTGCCAAAGTCTGTGACATCATCCTCTCTGTAGGCCAGTGAAAGTACATTGCATCATCTTAGTTCTGGCAGTTTGTGAAATTTGCAAAGACGTTAGCACATGCTCTCTTGTGCTGCTGGGATGGTGATGACTGCTGCTTTGGCAAAATTATTGACTGCGACCAGGGAAGGACTCTAAGCATCTAGGGGATAGTGGAGCCACTTCAATGGAAAGATGTTTGCTTCTTGAGTAACTGCATTAGACAGAGGGGCCAGCCACCCGCCCCTTATTCTCTTCCCCTGAGGCTCTTTTTGGAACATGACTGAGCAAAAAGTAAGACAAGCCAGAAAAGAAAGACATTACAAAACTATAGAAAGTCTGCTATTTAGAAAGTCTGTGTAAAAATGAACAGAACTATAGAAGTGCAATGCAAGCATATGATATCACGATCCAGGTTTAGACAGAATACGTGCATGTGTTACCAATGATTTGTTTATCCGAGGATTCTATAAAATACTTCAGCTGCCAAATTTAAAATATGGTATGCTTAAAAGGTTTGGTCACATGCATAATGTTTTAACAATATACCTGTCAAAAAGAAAATATGTAGAGAAAACCCAGCTAAATTAGTATCTCTTTCCAGTGAGGTGACATTCTTATAGTTTTAAAAATTTCAGGCTTTACTTGAAATGCTATTGACCCCACAGTTTCGGCCTTTGTGACATATTGCTACTAAGCCTAACCAGGTTTTTTCTTCAGTTATTAAAATTTAAAACTATAAGGAAAATAGACTTTTCCCACAGCATAGGATTCCGAGATTAAAAATTAAAAAGGAAGAAAAGTTAGAGGTGGTATATACAAAAATTTTCCTTTCTTTCCTGCTTCTGGTTTTCATATGCATTAATTTTTGTTCTCTTTTATTCACATATGATTATTTTCTTTTTTGACAAAATTACCTAAAAAGGAAGTTAAGACAACTGTAATTAATTGTAGTTAATTGCTTGATGTCAGTCGCTCTAACCAATATACTATACAATACTTCAAGACAGTATTGTATTTGTCTTATATCCGTTCTGTATCCTTGATGCTGATGGATCACATTATTTGACACCTATTAGACAATTATTAATTTGTATTGTAGTATATAATGTGACATTCTCAGAATTTCTGTAGTATAATTTATCTTTGGAACCATTGTGGAATACTGAAGTGGTTTAAATCAACTCACTAATTAGGTTACTTACTATTATATAACTATTACATATTGATATCAGTGGACACCTTTCTAAACTTATTACTTGATTAGAAATGAAAAGAGAGGCAATGAATTACAACATAGAGGATGCTGTCATAAAGATGAGCTGCAGTTATTATTGGGAATAAACAGGCAGACTTGGGTGGAAAATGGGATGTCTAAAAATGTAATTGCTGAAATAAAAACCTCAGTGGATTTAATGGCTTAAATTGCAAGTTAAGATATGACCGAAGAAGATTAGTGAACTTGTAATATAGCTGAAGAAAGCAAGTAAGAGAGATCTCTATGTGTTTTTATTATTTATCATAATTATACTCAAAAGTGATGGGGAATGTGAAAGAGGTATGAAGCTTGGAGTGAGACAGTCTCATATATGCTCACTTGGAAAACCAGAAGGTGATGATGGAGAAGATGGAGGAGAGTTGATAGTAGAGGAAGAATGGCTGCAGGTTTTCCAGAATTGAAGAAAAAACAGGGCTTCACAGGTTCAGGAAACACAACATAACCCAAACTACATAGAAACTAAATTTTAAAATATAAAGATATGTCTCCATGTCTACATGCATCATCAGGAAACCACAGAGCACTAAAGGGAAAGTGAAACTCTTAAAAGCATCCACAAAGAAAGGACACAGAATTACAATTAGAATGTTAACAGACTTCTCAAACACAAAAGTACAAGCCAGATAATAGTAAAAGTAAGTCTTCAAAGAAGTGCTGGAAGAACTGTCAATCTGGACATATCTAGGCAAAAGTGTTTTCAACAACCAAGGTGAAATAAAAATTATATATAACTGAAAATTGATGGCATTTACCTACATGAGGCTTGCTCATAATTATTTTGATAGATGTAGGAAATGCAAAATTCATAACAATTTAACCCTTCACTTATGAGTTAAAGAAAATACTTGGAGAAAATAAGAGTAGGAGGAATGGGAGAAAACTTGAAAACTGTCTTAAAAGGATTTACTAAAGTCTACAGTAATTATTCTTAATGGGGAAAACTAAAACCATCTTTTTTAAAATCAGGAACAAAGAAAAAATACTTCCTGTTACCACTTAAAAATCTTGTGATGGAGATCCTAATCTGAGCTATAAGACAAGGGAAGGTGAAGAAGGTTTTGGAAGGAAAAAACTAAACTTTGGTTATCATTCACCAGGTATATAATTGTCTCCAGAGCCAACCCCTCAAAAATCTACAGGCTATTTAAAGTTTATCACTGCATGGCTGACTGCAAGGTCTACAAAAAGCACTGTGTTCGTAGTCTCCAACATGTAACAGAAAATGAAATAATTTTTTTTAACTCTGTCTACATTTACAGCAAAAAATGTAAGTGACCTAAGAAAAAAATGTTACCAAAAATGTTCACGACTTATATGCATGATGAGACTTTACTTAAGTATTGCAGAGATGACAAAAGTAGAGAGTGATGCTGTTTCATGAATAGGAAGACTCAGTATTATACAGGTGCTACCTGCTCCAGAGTGTTTGAGGGCTTCAGTTGACATAAACCAACAAAGTGCTAGTGAGAGCCAGCATGCCCCTGATGGAGATGATAAGGGTGGTGCTGTGCTTTTCCTACCAGACATCAAGATTTATCATAAAGTCTTTATCACAGAGATGGCCTGGTATTGTGAAGGAGATGAAAGGATGGAAGAGCTCCTAGTTACAGACCTGCCGGCGGAGGAGCTGTGACAGGACAGTGGAAAAAGAAGGATGCTAACAAGGTAGTTTATTC
Source organism: Rousettus aegyptiacus (assembly GCF_014176215.1). Taxonomy (NCBI): domain Eukaryota; kingdom Metazoa; phylum Chordata; class Mammalia; order Chiroptera; family Pteropodidae; genus Rousettus; species Rousettus aegyptiacus. The sequence continues at coordinate 81,514,228 of NW_023416285.1, forward strand.
ATATAAGAAGAATGGATTTGAATTCCTATCTCACTTGATAGCGAAAATCAATTTTCGGTGGGTTATAGATCTAAATGTGAAAAGTAAAACTTCAAAAATTTTGGAAGATGAGATTGGAGAATCTCATTCTATTCGCCATAAAAAAGTAGTCTGAAAATTTTAACTACATTAAAATGAAGAACTTTAGTCATAGTATCCCATAAGCAAATGAAAAGACAGGCCATAAAGTAGAAGAAAATAATTGTATTTATAATTGACAAAGGTTTAGTTTCCTGAAAATATAAAGAAAACCTACAGATTTTAAGACAAACAACTCAATAGAAAATGGGTAAAAACAAATTCATAAGGTCAGTAGACATAGAAAATATCTCATCAGTAAGTAGATGCAAATTGTTAATCTCACAATGAGCTCTATTCTTTTACACCCACTAGATTGGCAAAAATTAAGGAATTTGTTAATACCAAGTATTGGTGAGTATGTGGATCGACTTTTATATTTTGCTAATGGGTATAGATACTACCATTTTAGAAAACAATTTGACATTAACTAATCGGGTTAAAAATAATTGTACCCCATGACCCAGCAATTCTCATAAGAATATACCTTAGGGAGCCTCTGACATGTGTGTACCAGGGAACTTTTTACATGAGTGTTTATAGCACTAGAGTTCTTAATAGCAGAAAAACTGGAAATAACTCAGATGTCCATTGATAGGAAAATGGATAAATAACTTATGGGATATTTTTGCACAATGAAATTATTATTGCAGCAATGAAAAATTGATCTATAGGATATGACCACAAAATGGGTAATCTTCAAAATGTCATGTTGAGGGAGAAAAAAAGCAAGTCTGAGAAAACCACTTATAGTTCGATGCCATTTTTGTGAAGCTGTAAAACAAGCAAAACTGAACGTGAACACTTACAGTCGTATATGAACTATAAAACTAGTTTTGTTTCGTTTTGTTTTTAATGGAACGATATAACAGTAACCTGCATTTTCTTTTAATGGAAAGATATAACAGTAACCTGCGTAATGGTTAACTCTTGGAGCAAAGCCGCACTGATGGATGCAATGTTCCGGGTATGTGGTTCCATTGTAGGTTCTGGGCTGTTTATTAACATTATTAAAATATTTATATGCTCATAGAAATTTCATAAGTTCTTTTTATACATCAAATAATCTGTTAAGATAACAGCGAATGAACAAATAGAAAATCAACTCTGACTAGTTTCTTAGCATTATTAAGGATGCACAAACATTAGGATGGTTGGTTTGACGGGAAGACAAGCACCTTCTGGACCATGTAGGAAATGGAATTTCAAGTTTCGCTTTTATTCAGATCCATATGACAGGGGTCGGTGCTTATCAGAGTAAGCTTCAGAAGATGTCATACCCATGTTCTCTTGGGTTTGATGTGATGAACTGATAATGGCTGTCTTAAAAATTTTTGTGGCCAAAGTCATCTTGTCCATGTAGTATAGCACGGGGCTCTTTTTAATGTAGTTCACTGGCGACTGTTTCTTCCAATTACTTTCCTTTCTTGTTTCCCCTTCTTTGATTTTCCTTATTTATTTGGTGATTTTAAAAATTTTTCTTAAAATGTAGCTAACATACAATATTGTATTAGTTTCCAGTATACAACGTATTTGGTGATTCTTTATAGCCCCTTTACCATGTAAGATAGCATATTCACAGGTTCTAGGGATTCCAATGCAGATATCTTTGGGGGGCCATTACTCAGCTATCATGGGCCCCACTATTGTCTCCTGGCATTTCTTCTCTAGCCCCCATTACTCGGCTATCATGTGCCCTCCTATTGTTCCCCGGCGTTTCTTCTCTAGCTCCTATGATCTGTGTTCATTTGCAGCCAAGGATATTAGTGAGGAGTAGAAGACTTACTGGTACGCCAAGGGTTTTGAAAATGCCATTCCTCACTCTGCCCCCCTTTATCCTGCCAGCTTTGCCATGGAAGCTTGTGACTGCCAGGTGGCTGAGTTCCTTCTCTGACTTTCTATGTTTGAAGCCCATTGTTGTAACACTCAATTACCAAGCAGTTCCTACTAAGTCAAGGGCAAACAGATAGACTACGTGAGGAGGTGCTGGTTCAGTTTCGGAATTCTGTCCTTTTGTCTTTTGATAAATATCCTTGAGATTTTTTTTTCCCTAGGACTTGGAGACACTAAAATCTGCTGGGTTTCCCCTTCCCTCTCTAGCTGCTCTCTTACAGGCTCCTCTCTCCCCAACCATTAATGTTGGAAGTGCACTGTCCTTATCCTTGGTCCACTTCTAAGACTGTCTGCAGTACTTTCTCCCTGGTTGATTTAATTCCCTTCAAATCACTGCAGTTACTATTTGCATTTTTGACTCTGGAGATTTTTATCTTTAGTTTTGGTCTTTCTTGAAAAAGCCAGCCCTGTGTAGGCAACTGCCTATTCTACCTGTCCACTTGGTTGTCTCACAGGACTTGACACAGAATGTATCTAAAACTGAAGTTTTGATCTTTTCCTTTGAATGTGATCCCTCTCTCTCAGAATTTTATATTTCAGAAAGTGACAGTATTGTTCCTCCAGTTCTTCCTTATGGAAACAAAATATCCTAGATACTTCCTTCTGCCAGTATAAGTGATCAAACTCCAAGTACTTTTTATTCTGTCTGATTTATTTGTTCGACATTTATATGCATAGGTACTAAGTCTCTTGCACTATTCTAGGTCCTGGGCATATAGAAGTAAACAAGACAAAATAGGGTTTTCTTTTCTCTTAGAACATATGTTCGATAAGTAACAAATGATCAAGGTAATTTCTGATAGTGATAAATACTATGAAAGCAATAAAACAGTGATGTGAGAAACAGTAACACAGGATCATGGAAGGCCTCTCTGAAGAGGTAACATTTTTATTTGATATATGTATGTGTTGCAAAATGATTACCACTATAATGTTAACACATCACCTTATGTAATTACATTTATTTTGTGCTGAGAACATTTAAGATCTACTCTCAAAATAATTTTCAAGACTATAATATTGTTAACTATAATATTACCTGTTGTACATCAGACCCTTAGAATTTAACAGGTAACATTTTAATGGAGACCTGAATGACTAGAAGTTGTCCTTTAAGGTCTGGAGGCAGAGTGTTCTAGACAGTGTTCTAGGTCCAAGGTCCCTAAACTGGGAAAGACTGTGGTACATCTAAGACACAGGGAGAGCCCAGTGTGGCCGGAGTGTGGTGAGTGAGGAGCAATGGTGGGGCGTGGGCACAGACAGAAGAGAGGGGCCAGATCATATGGAGCACTGGAGGTTGAATGTGGAGGACAGAATAGTACTTCCCCATCCCAAGATGCCCATGTCCTCATATGTTGCCTAACATGGAAGAAGAGACTGGGAAGTGACTGAATTAAGGATTTTGAGCTAGGGAGAAACTCCTGGATTATCCAGGTAGATCTAGTGTAATCCCAAAATCCTTGAACTAGGAAGCAAAAGAGTTAGAGTCACAACAGAATGGAAGCATTTAGGGGGTGGGAGTGAGAGACAGACAATGAGAATGAGAATGAGCCAGCAGGAGAGACGTCATGTTTTTTAATAAGCTAATCTTGGAAGTGACACCCCACCCTTTCACCAATTTCTGCTCACAACTAATTCTTTAGGTACAAAGGGACCGCACGCGAGGGGAACATATCACACAGGAGAGAGAACACAGGGAGGGTCAGGTCTTCGGGAGCCATTTTAGAAACAGCCTACTGCACTTAATAAATTATTGTTGCATAACGAGTATTAATATTCTACCCCCTTCCCTTTTCCGAACTGCTTCTTTCAGCTTGGAGTTCTTTGGGCCTCTGAGAACAATGTGTTCACTTTTCTCAGCATGACCCTCTAGATTGCCTGTGAATATAGAATATGATGATACAGATAGGCTTTTCCTATTTTATCTTAATATTTTCTGAAAATTTTTTAACGTTTTCTGCTCTTTGCATGGCATTTTTCTCTGCTATTGACATACTTTTTTTTTTTTAATGTATATTATTTGGTCATTTCAATGGGATCCTGAGTAGGAAAGGTGATACAATTGTGGACGCAGTTCAGAGTCTTGAAACTAGAAAGACTTGTTCTGGTTTATCAGGTAGCTCTTCCCTTTTTTAGTGGAACTGTTGATATTCCTATATGTAAAATATTAAGTTGATGGAAAAACTGTTCTTTTGTTCCTTCAGAGAGTTATCTTTACATCCCTGAGATCCAAAGCTCCTTTCACCTGGGTTTCAGTATTACTACTTTGTTTTAATTGGTCAGGGGATATTTTAGCCTAATTTCAGAGAAGTAGAGTTTGACAGATTCTCTGAAGGTTGAATTCAATTGCTTTGCGAATTGTGACTTGCCAAAACTATGCCTAAACTATCTCAGTAATAATGTATTAACCTTCTGCCTTTTACAACTAATCAGATTTTATACACCTTTCAGTATGAGCTACTGGAGAGAATCTCTTTTTAGTACATGTGCTGCTGAAGTGAGCACCACTGGAGATAATCTTAAAGCTAGTAGAAAGACAGAAAAATTTTACAATTCCATTTTTGTAAATATGTTTTAACATACCCATATGATTCTAAGGACTTAATAGAGTAAAACGTTGAGCAAATAATCTTAGAAAATTGAGGTTTCATTTTATTAGAGATGAATTAAAAATATTTTAACTTACACTTCAGAGACCTAGGATGTTTAGCTTTGAGGTGGTAGGAAAATTTGTTTTGGAACAAGATTAAAATGGTTAATTTTGGTCTGAATTCACACTGCCCACCTAGGGACCATCTTCCTATAAGCAAAGACATTACAAGTTTTTGTTTCTTACCGCCCAAGAGGTATTTGATTTTTCATGTCTGCAAGCCTCATATATTAATAGCAGCTTTGTTTTTCTATTAAAAAGCGAATTCATAGTAAAAGATGTTTTTCATAGAAAGATAAACATTTTAGGTAACTCTGCCAGAAATAGGAGGGAGATTGTTTTGCTGTGTTTTATATAAAATGTTGAGGGGAGAGAAAAGAATGTCATTTATTAGATATGCTACAATTACGATTAGATTTGTGACAATTGCATTAAGAGCATTAAAATATCCTAGTTGTGATGGTAGTTGTATAAGTAAATAACTTTATGTTATTATGTAAAGCAGAAACATAAAATAGCATTTTAGACAAAAATATGTAAAAACAAAAAATGCAAAGTTGAAAAATATAGGACAGTTTTGAAGTAGTGCAATAAATAAAAGAAGATTATAATAGCGGTCCTGGGCTGATGCCAAGAGCGCTTGGTCTGGGACAGTGTCATAAATCGCTTCGGTTTAAACGTACTCATAGTTGCAGCTATAGGTAAGAGGCATTAAAGAGAGAACTTTCAAAAAATGTGAATAATGAAACGACATTAGGGATCGAGCAAACTTAGCCTTCAGGAAATGCTAAAACCTGTTGTGTTCTCTGTTTAACTCTTTAAGAGTATGCTACTTTTTTTCTTAACGCTCCTTGTTACCACTTTTCAGACATTGAAATTATGGTTTTATTGAAAAGTACCATCTGGTTCTGAGAGTAACGGGTCCTACAAGCTTTAAAGAAAGTGTGCATAAAGTGAAAAGTGTTACTATTGCTATGCTAGAGGCACGTAATTCGCTGTTGAGTGGTGCGGCCACAAAGGAATGTCACATTTCCCTGTATTTGTTACACATACTCAGAGTTCATATGTAGTGGTGGTTCTCAAAGTGTGAACTGTGGGCCCATGAGGGTCCCTGAGACTATTTCAAGGAGTCTGAAAGGTCAAAACTATTTTTGTAATTACGATTTTGATGTTGTTTGCATTTTTCATTGGGTCAGCATTTGCATTGATGTAGAAAAGCAATGGCTCATTGGACTGCTGTTGCTTCTCACAAAGCAAGGCAGAGCACCGAGTGGTACTAGTTAGTATTACTATGTTCTTTACCACCATGCAATCACAGTAAAAAAAAAAAAAAAGCCAACAAATGCCAGTTTTAATTAAAAATATGCTTGATGGAGCAGTAAAAATTATTAATTGCATTAATTTGGAACCATTGAGTATATGTCTTTTTACTCTAAAGTCTTTTTAATATGGAAGAAATGAGAAGTACTCAGAAAGCACTTTGCCACATATCAAAGGGAATTAAACTAGCTCCTTTTTTTCATGGGATAACTTTCTTACTTAAAAGAATGACTGCCACAGAAACTATGTTTATTCAGATTGAATGGTGTTTGGAAGACGTCTCACATGATCAAAGTGAGTCTGTCACTTCAAAGACAACAACCAACTGTATTGATGCCAGTAATAAAATTTGAGCTTTCAGGCAGGTATTAGAATTTTGAAAAAATTGTATCTGTTCCCAGAGGTTGCCAACTTCCCAATACTTAAAGACTTTTTTGGATGAAATCGGTGGTGATATTAACAAGTGGGATTTTGTTGTTCTTGCTGTACATAAAATGCATAAATATTTGGAAAATCTGAATAACTTAGTGAAACACAATTTTCCAAATGACCAAAGCATGATATTACAAAATCATGCATGGGTAAGATTGCCATGTTGAGTGCAGGAGAGACCAGTGATTGTAATGTAATATGGAGTGTGCAAAGCTCATTGATATGGCTTCAGAGTCCACATTATAGCTTAAGTCTAAAAACCTACCACGTGTAGAGTTTTGGTGTAGCGTCGGTGAATATCCACAATTAGTTAAAAGGGCTACTAAAATGTTACTCCCTCTTCCAGCTACAAGTCTCTGAGAGACTGAATTTTCTTCATTTCCTCAACCAAAGTAACATATGCCAACAGATTGAATGCAGAAGCACATAGGAAACTGTTTTCTTTTCATCCGGAATTGAAAGATATTTGCAAATTTGTAAAATAATATAACTCTCTTAATCTAAAATTTTTATTCTGGAAAATATATGTATTTCACATAAGACATGTATTTTAACACATTTATTGTTATTTTAAGTAAATTAATAAATTTTTAAAAAATAGTTTTAATGCCAGTGCTACAAATATCAAAATATATAACCCAAATAAGAACTCAGTGAATTTTGTCTCAGTGAATTTTAAGAGGATAAAGAGATTCTGAGACCAAAAATATTTGTGAGCCGTTGGTCTGTAGTACTCTAGTCAATGAATAGAACCACTCTATGCAAATAAAAGGCAGTTTTAATTTTTCACTAATTGCTGCCCCAAACTGTGTCACATTAAAACTAGCTTTTTATATCTCAAACAAAATTTCTCATAAAATCCATAACTTCCAAGACATTTTCAGTTATTAGAAGACCAGTCAAAACTCCTTTGTCATATCTCATTATCTCATTTGTTTATTTTTATTATTTTTTTTGTCATATCTCAATTAAATCTCACCACTTCCGTTCTCTAGCGCCAGCTCAGAGTAGTGGAGCTGACGGGCACAGCGTGTGCTTTCCTTCCCCCACTTACCATCTCTTAAACTGTGATCTCAGAATGTTACTAGCTGGCTTGGGACTCATAGGTCTATTTATCGTTAACTAATTAATAATAATTATAACTTTTGAGCTATTTTATGAGCCATATTAGACTATGAGCTAGGGATATAGTAGTGAACACTAGGGACATTTTCCCAAGTTTGTAAATTTCATTACCTAGTTGGGGACAGGCCTAATGAGGTAAATACAAGAAACGTACAAAGTCTGAAAAGGACGATGAAGAAAAAGAATAGGGAGCTAACGGAAATATAATGGAGGAGTACTAATTTTGCTCAGATAGGAAGGACTGTTGGGGAATGCATCTTTGGATATGTGACATTTGAGCTGGACCCAAAGATGAGCATGGGCATCCCTAAGACTAAGGAGCATTGCAGGCAAAGGAAATGCCTCGCTGTGGGAGGGACCCTGCTGGCTTGAGGAGCTAACACAAGGTCCCAGTGGTTGGAACCTGGGGGAGAATGGCTTGAGACAGAACCCTGAAGAGGCCGGGTCTTGCAGGATGAGTGACTTCCTAGTGTACTAGCAAGCATACACTTAACCTTGAGTGCAGTGGCAAGCCACCGAAGGGTTTGAATGAGGACATGAGGGCAATTTATGGTTGCTGGGGAGTTGCTCTGTGAGTGAAGTCTGGTTCCTGTCCAACACTCATTTTCCACAGTCGCGTTGGAATGCATGCCACATCCCCTGACCAGCTCCTAGCTCATCTTGGAATTGTGTGTTTCCTTTACCATAATTTCGGATTGTGGGCAAATTACTATAGTTGACAACAGTGGTAGCTAGCTTCTTATGGGCTTTGAAATAGTTCTCGTTGCTTTTTTTCTAAGAAAACTTCCATCTAGTTACACTTTTTCCTGTGCGAGGGTTTCATTCTCATCCCCAGAAACAGAACTTTCTCCTTTAGGAATGGGGTGACTGGAGCGCTGGATGCTTTAAGACAAGTCCTTTTAGCCTGTAGTAATAAATGCTTAGATCTAGATTTTTCATCACAAACTGCATTCTGCCTGGAAATCTCATTGGATATCTTAGGTTGATCACGCGTTCTCTCCGTCATTTGTCTCTTGCTGTGGGCAAATAAATTTCTGCCTTTTCTGTGTCCACCCAGACTTTCTTAATCCTGCACCTTCATTCAGATCTTTGTCTCCTTTTCCTTTGACTGCCTTTGAAGAAACGTCAAGGGGGGGGGGGAGCTGGCATTTAGTTGAGTGGCCCACAAACATGCGTATTCTCTACTTGAGCATAGATGGTACCAGCCCTGCTCGGACTTTATTTTTAGGCATCAGTTGTATCTCACGTATGTGCCATGTGTCGTAGTCAGAGAAACTACTGCGTCCTGTCCATAGGGTTAACAATGGACAGTGTTAGAATCAGGACATTAACTGCCATTTATTGGGCATCTTCTATTTTCTAGAGATAGTGTGAAGTTCTTTTAATGGTCACTTTGTTTAATTTTCACAGTAACTTACCTACATAGTAGGTACTATTATTATCCTCTTCTAAATATGAAGAAACTAAGGTTTTGAAAGTTATCTTAGTCTTTTTAGGCAGCTGTAATAATATACCATAGACTAGGTGGCTTATAAACAACAGAAATACATTTCTCATAGTGCCGGAGCATGAGAAGTCCAAGATCAAGGCACCAGCAGATTTGGTTTGGCGAAGACTTGCTTCCTGGTTCGTAGACAGCCACTTTTTGCTGTGCCCTCACCTGAAGGGATGTGGGAGGGAGCTCTCTGGGGTCTCTGTTGTACAGGCACTAATCTCATTCATGAGGGCTCCACCTTCATGACCTAATCACCTTCCAAAGGCCCACCTCTTAAAGCCATCACTTTGGGAGTATAGACTTCACCATATGAATTTGGAGAGGAAGATGAACATTCAGTCCATTGCAAAAGTTAAGTAAGTTGTCTAATGACAAGTATGGGGCCAAACTGGGATTTAAACTCAGATATGTTTGAATTCAAGGTTCTTAATAAATTATATTGATACTTTATTTTTTAAAAGCCATGACAGTGTTATAAATTCTTCATGTTTGCCGTTCTTTGTCCTTGTCCTTTCCCCCATGTGATAGCAGTAAAATCTCTAAAACATATGGACCCGTATGCTTCTCGTTGGAGACAGCAAGGAAGACAACAGCGGGAAGAGTATATCCCACTTCACAGCTGACTTGGGGACAGAGGTGGCAGGGTGGCTCCTGAGAGGACATGGAGTCCATCGGGCCTGCACACAAACGAAGGCAGGCCGGTGGATCCTCCCTGAGCTCCGGCAGGTCCCGGGGAATTTCTTACCACTGCAGTACTGTCCTCTTTACTGGTTTCCTGTTTCCAATTCTCCCTCCTCCCCAGTCTGGGGGAAAAAAAAAATGGAGGGAAGTACAAATCGGACCTTGCTTTTCCTCTTTAATGGCATTTTTTTTTTTAATTGGCTAAAATTTACTTTCTCTAGAATATTGTTCAGGGAGCTAAAGGAATCTGATCTGTGGAGAAAGTTCTTGGACGTGATTTCCAATAGAATCATTATACTTTAACCAAAATTAAAATGTTGATGGTTTGTTGCTTTTTATAATTTAACGTAAGCCTGAAACTTGTTTTTGGTTCTTATAACCACATGTTAAGGCCATGTCCCTTATAAGAATTATCCATCTCTATAGAGATGTTGCAAACAGCCCGGCCTGAACTGAAGGCACGGTAACCGGCTGTTCCTAGTGGTTCTCTGAGGAAAGGCCTTTTCTCCCCCCGCCCCCCCTTTTTGCCTGTGTCATTTGAGCAGAGTCATAGCCTCAAAGCTTTGTTTTTAAACTATGTTTCCAAGCACAGGTACATTCATAAACTACGTAATACAGAGGAGAGTCTAAAGGTAAAAGCATTGTAAGTATCTCTGTTTTAACCCTGAAAATATAATTCCAAATAAGGTGATTATTTTTAACTTAAAAAAAGAAAATACATTAAGATCAGGTAGAAACACTGACCAAAATGAACTCACAAACTAAATGTACATAGGAACTCCTGAAAGGTAAAATATAAAGGTACCTAGGAATCATCTCCCATAAGCAAAACATGATTCCCCACCCTACCCTTTATAATAATCGCATAAAGGAACTGGATGCTGTCTTGTGAGACACCAGAATTAATTTACATTAAAGAACCAACCTAGCCTTCTGATTCCTACAACAAGTACTTAGAAATACTGGGTACAGAATTGCAAACATTCTTTTAAATGAATCAGTATGCTTATAACAAAGTAAGGCAAACTTGCGAGTAAACAGAATGCTGTCCTGGTGACTTCTTAAGCTATGTTGCAGCTGCGTTCGATGGACTCGCCAGAGACGGAGGTGGAGAGGGCTCCCTCCCTGACATTTAGGGTAAGGTCATGATGGGGAATTGGCCTGCACGTGCGCGCGAGCGCGCGCGCGCGCACACACACACACACACACACACACACAGAGCTATTTTCTTGGGTTACCCTGTTAGTGAATGAGAAGATGAGAAAAATTTCAACTACGTTTCTGGGGAGGTGGCAAAGAATCTGGTCTGTCCCTTCCTGAGATTAGGTAGAAACAGAAGAAAAAGTCTAGTTTAAGAATTTGTAACCATAAACTGGTTGGTCCATAGCTTGGGGTTTGAGTTTTTATCCACAAACTCCAGGAATCCTAACTGTGACTGGTGATATTTCAAGGTCACCCATTAAAAGCAAATAAAAAACATTTCTGAAAATCTATACCATCACCCTAGGACTGGCTCATATAACACCCCACAGAAGGTTTACTAACAACCCCTAATTACAAAACATTTGAGGAAAATAAAATCTATTTTCAGCTTTAGTCAGCAGGTACCACAAATAGCAAGTTTAAAACCTAAGCACTCTACATAGTAAAACAGTCTTGTAGCCTAAGTATGTTTAAAATGATACAGGACATAAAAGAAGGCCTCAATCATGAGAAAAACACTGAGTGCTAGGAAAAGAGAAGAAAGATTTGTAAAAAGCCATATTTAAACTACAGGAATAAAAAATATAGTCATTTAAACAAAACAACTCTGCATAGATCTCTCAGATATTAGACACAGCTTGAGAGAGCAAAGTGAACTCTATTAAGTTCAGGAAAATTCCTAGAAGGCAGAGAAATAACAAGGTTAAGACACATTAACTTGATTTTTCATGGAATATGGGATCCTAAAAGCCTTGTGGAAGAATAAAGGGCTAAGAGGTTTTGCCTTACTAGATATCAAGAATGTATATAAAAATATATAGTAATGATATTGACTCAGAGAGGCGAATCAAGGAACAGAGTAGAGAGCCCAGATACAGACACTTGTATGTGGGAGTTTGATCAATGACAAATAGTATTACACACCAGTGGGAAAAGCATAAATGGTTCTATCTTTTTGGAAAGCGATAAAGCGAGAGCTCGTTGTGGTGTGAGTTAAGACTTCAGCATATAAAGTAAACTTAAAAAAAAAAAATGAAAAGGCACAGGAAAATCTCTATATTACCATAGGATAGGAAATGTTTTCTTAAGAAATAAAATGCACAACAATAAAGAAAAAGATATATCTGTGTATGTTAAAAGAACATCTGCTTTTCCAGGCCACTGTATTAGTTAAGGTAAGAGGAATAATTGACACAGTCCAAGAAATGTAATAGTTTAGGGACAGTAGAAGTTAATCTCCCACTTAGTAATCATTTAGAGGGATGTGCCAGATTGATGTGTCACTCTCCTCCATAAAGTATTTTGGGGATCCAGTTTCCTTCCATCCAGTAGCTTTGCTGTCCCTTCAGGCCTCATCATAATCTGCATCCAGCCGCAGAATGGGGAGCTTATGAGCTTCTTAAAGGTCTCAGCCTGGGGGTGGCACTTAGGACTGACTTACATTTCAGGTTTGACAGCTAATGTGCCTTCACCTAACTGCCGGGAGGAGGGGGAAGGGCGAGCATTACAGCAAATGCAGTCCTGACTAGGCAGCTTCTTTCCAGCTACTGTGGAAGGAAGGGGACAGTTGGTGTTGGGAGCCGCTATCTCTGCCTCAGAAACTGTTATGAAAAGGCAAGTCCTAGATTGGAGACGGTAGAAATTAAAACCATAGGGAGATTCAGTTTCATATCCATTTGATTGGCAAAATGTCTTTGAACGCAAGTCTTAACTGGGGTGTGGGGGACACTGGAAACACTTAAACACTTGTAGGTTGTCTGCCAGAGTGCAGGTGGGAGTCTTGTGAAAGGGTATTCAGTAGCAAAAAGCCACAACAACCATAGTGTTCCTCGATTAAAAAATGGATGAGTAAACTGCTGTTAATATGATAGACTATTGTTCAGCTGTTAAAAATGAACTAGGTGGACATTTATCAGCCTACATATCTCAATATAGTATCGAATGAAAAATTTAGTTGTAAAGGAAACAGTATCATTTAAGTACACTTAAAAACTAAGAGCATGTATTTTTATATACATATTTAAAAGTATGAGGATGTGTGTGGGACTGTATCCAGCAGGTTTAGCATATATATATATATATATATTTTTCCCTTGGAGGAGAGGAAGGAGGGAGGGATGAAAGGATGGGTCTTCAGTCATATCTTTTATGATTTATATTGCAAATCACCGAAGCAAATATACCAGGTTAATGTCTCTTTAATTTTGATGCTGGTATAAAGTTTGTCACATTTTCTTTCTTTCTTTTTTATATGTCTATTTAAAAATAGAACTTTATTAAAATATTTCAAAAATTTTAGAAATTAGAGAATGGTGCACTACATACAATGAAAATGAAAAAAAAAAAAAAACCCACATGAAAGCCACTTTGGAAACTCCTTATTATTAGAAGCATTTCATGACTGAAGGGCAAAGATGAAATGAGGGAGTTGAAAGTACGTGATTTCATTCCTGATTTTGTAGTTGGGTGGAGAGCTGATCCTTCATGTCTAAGTGCCGCTAGTGGCACAGGTGGCCTGAATGTTTTCGCCCTACACTAAGTACTCTTGAGCGAGCACTAAAGTAATGGCAAAGATTAAATTGACAAAAACCTCTTTCTTCTCAGCTGCTCAACTAATGAATAGTGAATGAAAGAGGAACAAGTCATATTTCAGCTTCCTTAAATAGGTCAACTGAAATTTTCCCTTTTTATGATGTATGTCCTCTTATCTCTTTCTCAGGTCGCCTTTCTCATAGCAAGGTTAGAGAGTACTCCTGCTGTATTTCGTCTCTGACCCAGAGTGTCTTCTGGAATGGGTGCTTATTTTACTCACTATTTTATGAATGAATAAACTCTGATTAGAGTAGTTTGCCTTTTCTTTTGTTTTCCAATAATTTGTGTGATACACATGACTTAAGTGTGATGTATGGCTGGGTTACATAAAGATAGAAGGAACAAATTAAGGTAAAGACAAAAATAAATATTAGCAAAAATGGTAAAACTAATAAATCTAAAAGGTGGTTCTTTGAAAAATACAGTAAAATCAATATTAGCTAGCTAATGAAGGGAGAAAATAGAGAAGGTATAAATCACCAAATAAGAAATGGTAATGAAGGAAAATGTACACAATATAGGAAATTCAAAGACTCCTAAGAGACTGTTTGCTTAAGTAATTTTTTTAAAGCCAGATAAAAAGAAATAATTTTCTAGGAAATAATATTTTCTGCAATTGACACTTGAAGCAATAGAAAAATCTAAATGGAGAAACTGCCATAAACCAACCAGAAATAAAGAAACTTGGGAGATAAAGCTACCCTCCACAATGTATCAGACCCAGCTGATTTCTCAGGGGAATGTCATCAAATACTTAAAGAAGAGGTCAGTCTTGGAGCATATAAAAATATAGAAAGCTTTCATAATTTAAAAAATAACGAAATGACTATAACATTAATATTAATACCCAATAAAGACAGGACCAAACAAAGCCAAAATACAAATGCCAGCATCTCAGTTGTGAATCTTGATGCAAAAATTGTACATAAAATATTAGCCAGTGAAATTCCACAGCACATTAAAAGAATAATACATCATAATCAAGTGAGGTTCATCGTGGGAGTGCAAGGATGGCTTAGTATTTGGACAAATATAAACAGAATTTACCATATTAACTGGTGAAATAAGAAAACAAAATGTTTGTAAATGCTGAAAAGCAGCTCCTGAAATCGAGCATCCATTCTTTTAAAAAATTCTTGATAAATTTAGAATATATAATACTGATTTCATGTGATAATATGTATTTGTGGCAAAAGAAAGCCAGATTTTATCCCATCAAAGACAGGAATAGAACAAGGATTTCAACTCTCAATGGTTCTGTTAAAGTTTTCCTTTTTTTCTGGAGTTATTGGCTGTGAAAATTAACCAAAAGAGAAAGATTAGTGCTCTAAGACTGGAAAGGAGGACGTACAATTAGCACCATTGCCTTCGCTATGCTTGTTGTTTTTTAGTATTAAATTTCCCCTTTATTGCCCCTTTTTTCTCTTGAGCTAAAATTATTTTTATCCTTTTGGAGAAAGGATTAAATTGTTATTTTTAGTGAGGGACCCATCCATTGGAATACTTCTTTATTTCTACACAACATAGTGTGTAATTTCCAGCTCATCTTGGCTGTCGTTGTATCCAGGGATCTTTTAATACTCAGAATTTCCTCTTCTCCATGTATTAAATAAAGGAGAGAGATGGGTGTGTGTTGTGCGTGCGTGTGTGCGCGTGCACGCAATGCCACTCTTTGATTGGGTACTTTTACCTAACATAGTAGAGATTCAGACTGCTGAGCAGTTATTTCAGTACCTTTTTATGCTCATAATAGAAGACAGGAAACGGATTTTACAACCTTGGTTTACTTAATGTCATTCCAGTAACCGTGAGTGGGCTTTTTGGTTTCAATGCCTCTACTCATTACCGAGAGGTTGAAAACAAATGATTGCACTGGGACTGGTTAAGCCTTATTTATACTTTTGTTATTGAAGCTTTGTTTAAAATGATTTCTACTGTACATGTACTTTTTAGATTATTGGCACCAGGTTCCCTTACAAATTTTAAATATTTATTTTCAAGATGTGTATAAATGAAAGTAATTACATATTTCCTATAAGAATCAGTTACATATAGAAATGATTTTTATTTTAACTGCCTTTTTCTGATTACAAATGTAGTGATAGAAAACAAACCCTTAAGGACGTATACTTTAGACTGTACTATTTAGGGCATAAATGTGTATGTATTTTGAAATGTACGTGCATTTTGAAATGTACATTATTTCTTAATAGTATATTTAAAATATTTTGGCATGCTCTTTTTAAAGATCTTATTTTTGAATAATTGCATATTTTTATATGAAATTAATTTAACCAGAGCCTCACTTTCTCTCCAGACTTCTTTACGCCTGTTTCCTTTCCTCGGCTCCTTCCACTTTTGCTTTCTTCTTCTTGTTCAGGTAGAAAAATGAATTGTATTCCACCGTTGAATCTTCAAAGGGACATGTTTAGTTAAAATGAGATTTTGCAGACTTGGCTATACATGATATTTAGTAATGGATGCTCGTTTGTCTTATTGATGATTGAGCCATGTCTTTGGTTATATATTTGTCTATTGGATTCCAAAATGTTACCATTCAGGAGAATTTGCCAAATTATATGAGAGTGAATTATTTTGGGGAGGGGAGGGTTAAGAGGGAAATTGCAGAGTGGATAATATAAAGCCTATGCCATGTTATCCAATATGAAAGCCACTAGCCACCTGTGGTCATTTACATTTAAATTAATTAAAATTAAATAACAATTCATTTCTTCAAGTATACTAACCACAGTTCAAGTGCTCAATAACCATATATGACTAGTCTAAAATAGATATTGAACAGGCAGACTTAGAATAATTTCAAAGTCCTCACAGAAAGTTTTCTCGGACAACGTTGGCATGAAGTCTATACATGTTACCTGTTTATTGTATTAGAATTTAAAATTCATTTTGGTTTTTAAGTTTTCTTTCCTGGTATTAAGCAGAATTGCTGTCAATATTTCTGGAAACACGAACAGCTCAAAATTATTTAGAGTTTTACTTTCCTACCAACTTAATTTAAAAAATTATGTACAGAAGTAAAAAAACATAACATAGGGTTGCCAGAGTTTGGAGGTCCCAGAACACTTAAAAAATTCCTGATCTAGTACAAAAGCCAGAGGTTGGCAGGGTAGTGGTGGGCCCTTGGTTGAGAATCTAGAGACAAGATGATATAGAAAGAGGAGCTGACTCTTTTTAAAAGCCACTCAGAGGAAGCAAATTAAGTGGAGAAATAATGTATGCGGGGCATGTAAAGTTGGTTATAATTATAGTATTAATGTAAATTAATCTAGGAAAATTAGGAGCCATAGGAAAGGAAAAATAAGGGTGGAGAGACTGAGAGGAACCGTCAGTAATCCTGTCGTAATTGAAAACAGCCACTACACTTTGTCACATTTCTATCCAGCATCCTTTCTGTGTCCTACAAACAGATCACATGCATTCAGTGGAAGAGATCAGTGAAGAATGCAGACAAGATGTGAGCCCGAGAGTCAGGCAAGCAAAGTGACAAAACGCTGTGAGGCTGAGCCAGATGGCCCGGGTTTCAAATCCCAGCTCTGTCATTTACGATTTGTGGGACCACAGCAAGTTATTTCACTCCCGTATCCCTGTTTATCTGTAAAATTTGGGGAATGGTGCCATCGACCTCCTAAGGTACTTGTATGGATTAGAGTATGAAAATATTGAACTCATGGAAGGCCGAATTACTGATAGTGCTGATAACTATTATTAGGTAATCTAGGCACATGATATCTACTAAGTACAAGCTTCTATATTTATTACTGCAGGGAAGCAGACATAAAAACAAGTAGTTGCAATAAAGTTAGAGGAGTTTATGAGAGAGTAAGTTCAGTATTCCATCATAGTATTTGTTGAAGTGACCTCATTCTTGATAATTACTTAAGCAAAATTAATTTAGCTCTTAAGATGGTTGGTTTTGTTTTAAATTATACTGTAATAATTTTCAGATCAAACCTTACTCCTTATAAAGCTGTATTCTTGGAAATGTGTTTATTACTTGAATGTAATAAATACTTGACAGTTCTAAGATATTAATAATTTTGCCCTGATGATTCTGGGAATATCATAAGTGTCAAAATTCTTTCCCTGATGCTTTGCTTTATGTACCAGGTTGCCAAAAAGGTAATAGAATCTCCTTTTAGCAGTTGCAGCAGGGTATTCAAAATAAAATCTTTCCAGACTTTTTACATGAGAATATGGTTTGCTTTGAGTATAATTAAAGAGTGTATTCCTTGATGCCTATTAGAAACAGGAAATTGTGAGGTGCAGCTGTTTTTCATATGTGGCGGGGGCAGTTGGTCAACTATCAATAAGACGAGGCTAAAGTAGATTTTCAAGTATAAAATTTTAAGTGCACCTATATAAGAGCGGACATACATTAAACAAGTGCCAACAGTTTTGCATTCGTCAAACCATCTTTCACTTTTTAACTATAATACTAGAATTTTAAAGGAACACAATTTGTTTTATAACTCTTTAAAATATATTCTTGCCTTTGAGTTTCTTGGGTAATGATGATGGGAAATGAAGTCTCAAATTATTTTTTATTAACGCAAGTTTGCTTTCCAGTGTGGAAAATTATTTTATTCAAGCTAACTAGTTATAAGAAGTGTCGCTAGTTAAGAGAAATCCGCTTTTTTTTTTCCTTAGAAACTTGAATTTGGGAGGAAAAGTTGGCAATTAAAAAAAAGAATAATAAGTAAGAGGAACAGCGTGTTCCTGGAGTGCTGGCACGCAGGTCCTGCAGCGCCAGCTTCTTCACCCGGGGTGGTTATTACATGCCAAACTGTCAAAATGTGGCCACCAATTTACTGCTTTGCTTTAATCGTAATTTATGTTTTTAGCAGGAATGTACACTACAACCAATACTTGAAGCATTAAAGCAATATGTTTTAGAAATTAAAGATTTTATACAGCTAATGTTTGTTGGGGGGAACAAAGGTGTAGTTTCTAAGTGGGTTTTATTTGACAATGAATTTTTTTTCCATTTGACTTCACGTTAGAAACGCTGGACCATAGTCACAGATGAATTATGTATACATGTTTGTCATCTATAGGTTTATAGGAACATATACTTTTTGATTAGAATGTTCAGTGGATTGGCTTCTATTGTCAATGATAAAAATGGTTAAATATCTCTGATTATTTTCCAGCAGGTGAACTTATATATGTATTTGCTATTCTTTCAGATTCATGAAAAACTTCACTACTATGAGAAGCAGAATCCCGTGCCCATCCTCCATGGCGCGGCAGCCTTGGCTGATGATGTAAGTAAGTGTGTCCTTTCTGAGATCATTGGGACATATTTCCCAGCAGCCTGGCCACGGCAGAACTCATCCTAGCACAGACAGATGTGTGCGATCCTATGCGTGAACACCAGAAGTTGCAAATGTTTCTGAAAGTCCTGTCATCACTGAGCTTACGCTGATGTTATGCTGATTTTCACTCACTTTCCTGTTCTAAAATTTTGCCTGTAGATACTGTCTTGTTCTGCCTTAGTAACTACGCAATAGAAATTTTAGGCTGTAACTCTCTGGGGAGAGAGAAGCTGTCAGCTATTAGTGTTTGGAGAAAGTCACGGACAAGAGGAATGCTTTGGAGAGAGAAAGACAAATGAGATAGCTCTATTGCTGACAGTACTAAAAAATGACAGATGCTAGTATAGGAATGAGGCATATGAAATACATAAAAAGACAGGATTGTTTTTAAAATGGATTATAAAGCATAGTAATGATTTATGGGTATTAGACCTTTCCAAATTACCTTCATAACCAAAAAATAAATTTTAGAAGCAGTTGGCATTGATGGAGTAGTTAATTTCCTGTAGCTATAATTTTATTTTCAATATGGGGGAGGGAATTAACTTGCTGTTTCTTGCTGTTAACTTTCGGACTCGGATGAATTGAGAGCACACCTGGATAAACTATAAGGGACACTAAGCTAGACGAGAAATATGGTTAGTGTGAAGGCTGATTTTAGTGATCTCCTGGAGCTTATTTGTTGCTTTTTACGTTTTAACTTTGTTACGATAAACTGTAATTCAGTTTAGTAAAATACCACAGTGGTAAGTGTAATAATAATAATAATAATAATAAAAATCGACCATCTTCAGGTATAGTTTACTTGATATACTTTATATTCTAATTTAGAAAATAAAGCATATGTAATAAATTTCCAAGTGTATGCTATTTGTTTAGTCCTCAAACTTTTTGCCTTCCATTTTTATCTACAGAAATTACAGGTTACAAGGATGTTTCAACATGTATTTTATGCGGGAGCTTACCTCTGCATTACAGAACCAAAACATTTAAAGTGAAGATGAATAAAAGTGTAGATATAGTTCTCCAAAAAGCTGCACTTGCCACTTGAGAAAGTCTTAAAAACCAGTTTTTAGAAATTTCCTGTTGAGGGTTTGGGGAGATATTTGTTTATAAACTGATGAAATTGAGGCCCAATTGTACTACAACAATATTGCTTTTTTAAAAAATTAGAGACTGTTAGTAAATATGGTAAAATGGCATTTTGTAATTCATCAGAACAGTGCATTGAAGTGTTAAAAAATACTGTTATGTCTTAAGTGACCAAAGAGTGCAAAGAGCCCTTTGTGACTTTCTGTAACTTAATTTTGTAAAAATGTTACCTTGAAAAAGTAAAAGCACTTTTTTGAAATGTAATCAATGAATATACTGATTTTATCTGATTTTATTTTTTGTGCATAATTTATATTATGTATTTCTTTTAGAGATAAGAAAATTTTTAGCTTGGTAGAAACATCAGGGCAAATAGAAATTTAACGCAATGTTTTAGAAAGGTTTTTAAATGAAAATATATACATTGTTTGAATTCTGTATTTCCCATTTCATAATTCTAATCTTTTTTCTTTTCAAGTCTTGCTTTTCTTCTGAAAATTATGTGATCCTTCCTACAATAACAAATTGAATATAAATTCTGATAGGAAGATATCTTAATGAAGAACATGAGGCAGGTTCAAAGCTCTAACCAATCCTTTCTTTAGCCAGAACCAGCAAATGAGAATTCTTAATCATCGTAAAGGACAGTCAGCGTTTTTGGTGCTGAGTAGTTGTCAACCTGTTATAAGCCATTTAATGATTAACCTGGTTTATATTCAACAGACTTCTTAGTCTGTGTAGGTAAACATAATAAAAGTTTCAGACCATTTGCTCTATTAGAGGCATTCTAGTTCTTTTCACCCAGGCTCTGAAGAGCAAGCTACTGTGGGGTTTTGGAAACCTTGTAGATTTCACCACCTCATTCAGCAGGTCTCCTCTTGTCTTTTCTCTTCTCTTCTCTTTCTCCTTTCCTTTCTTCTTTTCTTTTTCTTCTTCTCTCTCTCTCTTTGTCCCTTTCAAATTGAGTCAAAGCTTGATCCAGTCCTTTTTTACAAGTGGCCCTTTGTCTGCACACTAAACCTCATTTGGTAGATGAAGTGCTGGGTTTGCCCTCATTATAATAAATCAGAAGCCGATCTGACTGAGTTATGCTCAGCCAAGAGCCTGGGCTAGGATCTGGCCTATCAAGGGCCTAAAAAGAAGAGCAATGATTGATAGTCTGTTTTCTTTCATGCCGACTTCTCCTTAATCACTGAACAGTAGCAAGATAGAATCGCAGTGGTCACACGTGGAACCACACAACGCTCTTACTAAGTGTTCTTTATGTCAATGTGATCTCTCTCGCAGCTGGCTGAAGAGCTTCAGAACAAGCCATTAAACAGTGAGATCAGAGAGCTGTTGAAACTACTGTCAAAACCCAATGTGAAGGTGAGGACATGCAATAAATATCTTCTAAAAGGGCCACTTTCCGAGACTTCAGATGAATTTTGTTTTGAGCATCAATTTTCAAGTAAATGTATTTTAAAAAAGTGCATAGTATTTTAATAGTCTAACTCTCATTAAACAAGAAGAGTTGAGCTTTTGGTGGTAATGTTGTGATAAATTACAAAATACTTTAATTGAGAAGCTCAGGATTTAATTTGGCAGACATAATGTGGCTTTATGGCTATTTTCCTTTTAAATGAAGTTACAAGTACAGAGTACAGAACCTGTTAGTGATTTGCTTTAGTTTCATTTTATTTGCCTTTTTAATGGTATCCCAATATGTTTGACAACTATATCTTTTTCTGTTGGATTATTTCAGCATTCCTTCCGCCCACCCCATCTACTATCCCTCTATCAGTTCATGTTATAATACATCCTATAGTTTTACAGAGCAGAGCAATGTTTCAGTATAAATACCAATAAAATATCAGTAGACAAATTCAGTTCTTCTTGCAATTTTCCTCCCATGTTTGTTGCTTATTTTTTCCTCCAAAGTGATTAGTCAACAAAAGGCATTCTGAAAATTTCCTTAATTTGAAGATTCTTA
Source organism: Rousettus aegyptiacus (assembly GCF_014176215.1). NCBI lineage: Eukaryota > Metazoa > Chordata > Mammalia > Chiroptera > Pteropodidae > Rousettus > Rousettus aegyptiacus. Next base: position 81,536,139 of record NW_023416285.1, read on the forward strand.
ATGTACTAAATCCCAAAACCTATATATTTTGGGCTAGACACTACTGCAGTTGTATGTATGTAAAACATTGTCCATGAGTCAAAGTTACATATAGATTACATAATTATGTAATTAACATGATTAGTTAAGCATACGTGGGCTGTTGGATGAAAATTTATGCCTAGATACAAAATTGGTTTCTACTTTCCTTGAATAATCTCCACTGGAATCATGCTATCTATGGTCTTAAATTGATATTCAAAAAAAGAAAGATTGTTTTAAAGAAAAGATGAAGATATACATGAGCTATAATTTCTAACCCCTATTTAAGCACATGGATATATTGCTGTAAAGGGTAAATGGCTTATGATTAGTAATACGAGAGTAATTAACTTGTAGTGGTACAGAGGAGGCTAGTTAAATTTTAGTTCCAAAAGAATAAGGATTGCATTAGAGCAGAATAGTTGCTTTATTTTAAAGACAAAGTGTGTGGAAAGGTTAAGAGCTCAGAGTAGGAGATTCATAGAGAATGCTCTGAAAATTTCATCAGTTGGTCTTAGACTGCACATGAGAAGGTAATATTAACCAAAGCATTTAAGGTTAGTTGTAATAAGTTTGTCAACCCCTTTTTGAGAAGTATTATCTTGGTTTGAGTATTAGAAATTTCTGACCAAAACAAAACATGATTTTGGTATTCTGTTCAAGTTTGATTCAAATTAAATAGCTAATAACAGCAAATATACTGGATGGAAGCTGGCATTTGACTTGAGAGGCAGGTATGACTTTAGATGGCATTATACACTACCATTCGAAAAAACTCTATAATAAACTTGAACTTTATTATAGTAAAAATTATTTTAGATGAATAATTTTATTTTTCATACTTACATAGCAGTGTGAATAAAGCATGGGTGAGAAGTCAGGAAAAAATTTGTAGAAGGTGGGTAAGATTGCAGGTACATGATGTTGCAGTTGGCAGTGAGTTTTTCTAGTTAGCCAGTCTTGGGAAGAAAAAACTTTCTTTCCTTTTTGACCTAACATTTAGCATTGCTTTCCTTGAAATCATTTAACCCGTCATCATTTTGAATCTCATTTTGATAGGTATTACTTTAAGAGGTGCAGCCCCCAAATAAGTTTTATTCTATTTCAGAATATGATCACTGCCCTCTTTCTGTCCTGGTAATGAAATAAAATATTTGCTTCAAAGTAGTACAGTAGAATATGACATATATACATGAATTGTTAGTTGAACTGAAAGTTAAAATATGAAAAATGAATCCTGGGGTGTTAACTTGAATATTGTCTTTAATTTTTACTAGATAAAAAAAAGTGTTTACTTTTAAAAATTGCTGTTCCTTTTAAATATTCAATTCACAATAATACTGAAAAGAAAGAAACCTGAGGTGTACCTCCAAAATAATATAATAATAATATTCAGTTGTATACAACCAAATATGTAGCCACTATAGGAAGGTAATGTATCCCGCAGACCTGCCAACTCTTTCTTTGGTAATTTGTAAATGTGAGTGGAGTCACATCTTGATTCATTCATTCTCATATGTTTATTTAATGCTTGCTCTGTGCCAGGCTCTATAGATACAACTTATAGAAGATATATGTAGGTTAATGAAAGTAATAGGAGAAATTATGTGTAAGAAAAGGGCACATGTGGAACACAGGAGTAGTGCTAAATCTAAACTTGGGTCGCGGGAGGGGTGTGGAGGGCAGGGCGGGGAGGGTGGAAGAAAACTTTCTGGAGGAAGTGGCATATAAGTTGAAGCCTGAAGTGTGAGGTAATCAAAAGGGAGAAGAAGGGAGAGAGAAGGAGGGAGAAAGAGGAGTCAAGGGTAGGATGTGAAAAATAATGTTTTAAATGGGGTGAATAGTATGTGAAATCCCATAAAGAATATAAGTTGTCAAGTTTGAGGTCGTAAAATAAGTTCACTTTGGCCGAACAGTTGTTTGTGAAAGACGAGGGGCAACAGTTTAGAGCTAGACAGCAGAGCCTTTGATTGTGGGGGTGGGCGGGGGGGATACGCATCCTTGTTTGCCCAGGATGGTCTGGTTTATGCCTGTACTGTGGCCTTATGATTAATAGCCTCCCTTTCAATTTCAGTTGTTTCCTTATTTAGATGATAAATTATGTGGTCACTCTAATTGCGAATTTATTAAAAAGTTTGGATTTCATTCTCAGAGCAGTGGAAAGCCATCAAAAGCATTTAAATAGGCAAGTGACACAATCAGTCTGAATGGAGTATCCAGAACAGTTACTTGGGCTGGATTGGTGGTGGTAGGGTGGGAGGAATGGAATCCGGAATGGAGGAAGGCCAGTTGGGAGCTCGTAGAAATAATTCAGGTGAAACATAATTGTGGCCTTAATGACAGATGTGAGGGATGGGTGGAATTGGATGTAACGTCAATACATGGTGTTGGCCAAAGTGGTTAATCTTTGAGAGAAAGTAAGAAACTCCCCCCGCTAGAATGAATTCCAGGTAGATTAAAGATATAAGTGTAAAAAATTGAACCATAGTCAGGGAATAGAGAAGAAGCATTCACAACCTTAGGGACAGATACACACACGCAGTCACACACGCACGCACAGAAAGTTTTAAAGAATTCATAAATGAGGTCAGAAGGAATTATTTATATAAACAGCTATCTTTGCCTTTGATACATTGTGATAGTTCATCACTTTTTTTAGAAAGTCCTTTGATACTTATAAAAATATACAAAAATTTTGATAATATGTAATAGTATTTTTAATTCAAACTATAGAGTAGGAGCCACTCTTCATTTCTTTATTAGTGAATATGAGCATCATTTTTTATGCTTAAAGACTTTTGTGAACTGTGTTTGTTTACCTTTATCGGTAACTATTCTTAATTGGCTATATTACCTTTCATTCCTTTTTGTATATAGAAATATTACATATACAATTTTCCATTATAAATAGGATAATATAATGTGCTACTTAATATTTTCTTTTTTTCTGGACTTTTAACATTTGGATATTTTGGACTTCTCTTTGGATCAACATAATTTCCTACTTAACATCCCTTAGAAGTCAACATTTCTGTTGTTTCTGCTATTTAAACATTACTATACTGCACATCTCTTGTATATTACAGAATTTTATTTAGTGAATAATGTTGGGTTAAAATGTTTGTGCATTTAAAATTTTGATAGTTATTGACAGCTTGTCCTTAGCAATGATCTAGACAGGTTCTCTCAATGTACAGTGTCTTCAGTACTGCATATGAAGGGCCTTTTGTTCTATGCCCTTGCAAGACCTGTTCAATTAATGTTCTTTTTTAACTTTGCTAGTTGATCATCACTAGAATATATATCAACACTTTTCCTGTATAACTTCTTGTTCTCAAGTCTTCAATGGTTAGAAAATGACCCATCATTACATAATGGTAGTCTCATCTGAGAACTGTCAAAGATTTAAAGATTACACTCAGTCTTTAAATCTTTGAATTGATTGGTTAGTTGCTCTATACAAAAAACAAACAAACAAACAAACAAAAAACAAGTATTCTTCTTAATAATGTCTACAAAATCCAGGCTTATTGTTCAAATCTAAAAGTCCAGGACGGAATAACAAAGTTAAAAAGAAAGAACAGATGGTGAGAAAAGGGAAATGATAATGAGCAGTGAAAGGCCCAAATATATATATATAATAGAATGTGAAAGCTTCCTTTAGCGATGGACCATTCCATCAGCAATAATGTTGGTGCCATTTGGGGGCACTGATGGAGGTTTGTTGATCTCTACAAAGACTTTGTTTCTAGGGGAAGCAAAGGAAGTCATTAATACATAAGAACTATTCCTAGGCATCAAATTGTCACATTAAAGGCAAATCAAACTCTATGAGTCATCATTCTGTGGCTTATTTTTGATAAAACAGTAAAGCGACATCATTTTTAGAACATGGTATTATAATTTAGGAAGTTGGGGAAAATTCGGGAGATTTGTATTAGGCAATAAAATAAAAAGATTTGTTGTAATTTTTCAACTTTCCAAAACATTCACCTACAAGTGAATTACTCATTGCCTGAGCATGCAGAATGGATGAGATTTCATTAAAGCATGCTAAAGGGAAAAGTTAAGCTTCCTTCTGGAAGAATAAATCAATGTTACTCATCCTTATGAGTTAGACACTTAATTCTGGTGACCTGAGAGATACTTAGAACATAGCAATGACTTCAGGGGGTCCAAGGCAATGAGAGCTTGTGAGCCTGATGAGTTACAAGGTCATTGTTCAATTTCCTGTAGAATACTCTGAGCGACAGGTAAACCCATCAATTGTGACTGGGATTTAGGACATATGGAAACACAATTTTCATTTAGGTATTGTCTTTTAAAAGGAAAATCTGTATACTAAAGAGTAAAGTCACCATAGTTAAAACAGGAAAATGGGATACAAAGTTACTTTTAGTTGTCCAAAATCGAAATGTTGCTTTACAACCAAAAATAGTTGTAAAGCAAAGCTATTAAAAATTAGGAACTTGATGTCTATTAATCTTAAAATTATATTTTGAAATCTAGACATGGAACTTAACACAAAGCTAAGGAAGAAAAATACATAGCCGGTATTCTTAATATTGCCTATCAACTATAATATTCAGTTAAAATTCATTAGTTATCTCTATTCTTACTTTGTGTGTATAAGATAGTTATCTTAGGTGTCTAGATAGTGGGCATTTCTGGTACTCTTTATTCCTCTGTATAGATCCATAGTCCCATCTGCTGTCATTCTTTCTGTTTGAAAGATGTAACTTTTTTTTTTTTTTGGAATACAAATCTGCTGGTGATGAATTCGTTCAGCTTTTGTATGTCTTTAAAAAGTCCTCAATATTCCTTCATTTCTAAAAGATATTTTTACTGGGTATAGAATTTTAGGCCGACAGTATTTTTTTATTTGAAAGACGGTGCTCCATTGTCTTGCAGCTTGTCTTTCTGAAGAGACGTGTGTTGTCATTTTTATCTTTATATATATATTTATATATAGATGCAGATACATGTAGATCTATATGTAAATATAAATATATACATAGATGTATAAAATTTATATGTTTATATACAAATAATATAAATAAAAGGGAACATGTATTTTCTCTTTATGTATTTATATAAAATATTTATATATAAATAAAAAGGAAATATATATATATATAAATAAGTGTGCGTGTGTGTGTGTGCATGTTTTTTTCTGCTAGAAATGTGCTTTTTCTCCCCTTTGGATGACTTTCTCACTGGTTTTAAACAATTCGGTATTACTTCTTTTGTGTTTCTCATAGTTAGATACACTGAGCTTCTTGAAGATGTGGGCTTTTTTTCCTCATTATGTTTGGAATATTTTCTGCCATATTTTTTCAAATTTTTTGAGCACCCTTCCTTTCTTTGGAGATGCCAATTATGCTATATGTTAGGCTATTGAAGTTGTTCTACAGCTTGATAATGCCTTGTTCATAATTTTTCACTTTTTATTTTTTTGTTTCATTTTCGATAGTTATTTTTTGGTTCTGGGAATGCTCAAAAATTTTTCCATTGAAACTAATGGTAATTGCCCCTTTGCTTTATATCATTTAAGGTTCAGGAAAGTTTTCATAGGAATGCTCTACTTTCAGATAGCAGGGGAAACCTATAATGCAGGTTTCCGAACCTTGACACTATTGATGTTTTGGGGATGGATAATTATTTGTTGGGGCAAGGTCTTTTATATGTTATCAAATGTTTAGGAGCATCTCTGGCCTCTATTTTGACAAATCCAAAATGTCTGCAGATATCGGCAAATGGTTCCGGGTGAGTAAAATTACCCTCAGTTAAGAACCATTGCTCTAGTCCTTCTAGTAGTTTCTTTTCTGTTATCTTTGGTTAAGTGCCTGGCTAAGGACTCGAGGAGGCCCCCTGCAGATCTCCAGAGCTCTGACCCTGGCAGTTCTCTCCTCCCCCATACTCTTCCCTGAGAACTTTAGCCCCTTGACCTCCCTGGATTCTCAGCTGTTTTTTTCAATTTGAGGTGACCACTGCTTCCTGCCTAGGTTCCTCTTCCCCTGACACAGGCTGGAAACTCTGTCTACGTAGTAAACCAGGGTAATCATAGGACTCATGTTTGTTTCTTGTCTCTCAGTGGTCAGCATCCTTTGTTGTCTGATGTCCAATGTTTTCAAAAACCATGGTTGTATTATCCTTTTTTCTTTTTTAAAGTTTTCTCAGCATCTCCTATTCTCATTCTTGAATGATACTTTTGTTAAATATACAATTCTGGGATGGCTGTTATTTTTTCTAAACACTTTTGAGGTAATTTAACTGTCTTCTGATTTCCATTGCTGCTGCTCGTTGGTCAGCTCTCAATTTTTTTCTTTCTGATGATCATTTTTTCTCTGTTATTTTTAAGATTATCTTTTTGCCTTTAACATTGTGCACTTTCACTATAATCTATCTAAGTCTAAGTTTCTTCATTCTTTCTCTTTGAAACTCTTACTGGATACAAAAAGCTCCAACCAGAAAGGAAAAATATTAATTATGTTCATTAAAATTAAGATCCTTTGTTGATCAAAAACACTAATAAGAAAGTGAACGGGCAAGCTACAAAAAGGTACAATGTATTCATAGCATGGCTAATCAACAAAAGCTTGGATCCAATATATTATAAAGAATTCTTACAAATTGATAAAAGATGGATGGAATAGAAAAACATACAAGAGTCTTGAACTGGCATCTCACATATGCACATACGTAATAAACATAAGAAGAGATTTTCAATATCATTAGCTGTAAGAAAAATGAACTTTTAACCCCAAGAGGATACCACTATACACTCAGAATTGCCAAATTTAAACTAATAATGTAAAATGCTGGGGAATCACAGAACTTATTAAAGCTGTTGTTGGTGTATAATTGGGATGAACACTTTGAAAAACTATTTCTACTAATGTTGAATATACTTTTAACCCATGACCCAGAGAGTCCACTCTTAAATATACTTAACCAAATTATACATAGAAATATGTATATGCATCAAACGATATGAAATATTTGTAGCAGCATTTATTATTTATGATAGTCAAGAAATGAAAACAACCTCCATGTACCTCACTAATGGGCATAATGGGTGAAGAAACTGAAATATTCCTATGTTGAAATGCTATGTAACAATGAAAAGTGAATGCTACTACCAGTATTAGCATAGCTGGTTCTCACCAACTTAATATCAGGGAAAAAACGAATACACACTTAAAATTCTATTTATGCAGTATGTAAATTGAGACAAAACTACCTTCAGAGGAATAGAAGGCATGCCGACTACAAAGGGGCATAAGTGGGGGCTTCTGGGACTCAGTTAAGGTCATATTTCTTGTTTGGGGGACGTTTACATGGGAATATTCACTTTTAAATATTCATCATGCTGCGAATGTATGAATTGTGTACTTTTCTGTATATATATTATAGTCAATAAAAAGCTTAATTAAATAGATACCATTTATTACAGTTAATAAAACTTAAAAACTAGACATTTGTCACTTAGAGCTTCTATTTCAGTAGATAGCAAATATATGCATATAAAAATATTTATATGGTTATGAATTATGAACATGTATGAAGGCAAAGAAGAAGGCACTACAAGATCAAGTAACCAGGTGATCAGCTCTTATATTGAATGTTTTGGCTAGGTATGTGTAAGAGTTATTTAAGCCGAATGAGGAGAGTGGCATAAGGTACAATTGGAGAGAAATGCAAGACTAGGACATGCTCAAGTTTGGTATTTCCCCCAAGATTAGTGGAAAACTTTAGAAGAGTTATTAGCAGGCCAGTTATGTGATTTTATCTAGTTTTAAAATAATCACTTTAGCAACACTGACTTAAGGATTTAAAATTGAGCCAAAGATAAATAAATGCATTTGGATACTTTAGAGGTTATTGCGTGGATCAACAATGGCATCAATGATCTGCACCAGGGGTCTGCCGAGTCTTTATGTGAAAAGTGTCTCTTGCTTCTACTTAATTTTGTTATTGGAGGATGACAGTGGCCATTGACAATATATCAGTGAGTGAGCAGGGCTGTATTCCAGTAAAGCTTCATTTACAGAAGCAGATGGCACAGTCTGTCAACTTCTGATCTAGACTAGAGAGCATTCATTTTGGAAGTGGATTTATAGGATACAGATTGGATCTGGGGAGTGTAGGTAAGAGAGGAGATTTCAAGGTTGATTTCTCCGCGTCTGGCTAGAGTAATTTATGACATTGCTGGTTAGGGAGCAAGTTAGTTAAAGGTCTAGACCTGCTCACTTAAAATCGTGAGTAGTGTCATGTCAAGGTTCCAGCGTTTTTCTCACCTTTGGTCTATCATGACAATATGGTGGTGTTTTGTGGAGTTTTACCTCTTTAGTGTATTGGTCACCTATTACACTAAAAATTAAAAAGTGAGAAAACAACAAAAGGATTAAAGCTAGTCGATCATATTGATCAGTTATTTTTGTGTTTTCTGCTAACAGTAGGAAAGAAAATACATAGTTTTCTTAGACCCCTATCGGTTCATGGGCAATATGTCTATAGCCTCATTTTCTCCCTCTTTTCAAAATTAACACCCCTCTCCATGTCCCCAACTGCCACCCCTATATGGATGAACCAGAGAACACACAGGTTAGGAGATATTTTATGCTGATTTTTGTCTCACATTAATTGCATTGGGGATGGGGGTGGCAGCTAAGTGGAACTGCCTTCTGCTGTTCTATATATTCCTTGTTGGTAAGAGGCTCCTTTTCAAATGGTTATCTTATTACCATTGTTATGTCAAAATTATTATACAAATTCGATTTTATAGTTTGAAGGGTTTGGGGTTTTTTATTTGATTAATGTGTGTGTGTGTGTGTGTGTGTGTGTGTGTGTGTGTGTGTGTATATATATATTTTTTTACTTTGACTCTGATAGGCGTTGCTCTCTGTACATGATACTGTGGCTCAGAAGAATTATGATCCTGTATTGCCTCCTATGCCTGATGATATTGATGATGAGGAAGACTCAGTAAAAATCATCCGCCTTGTCAAAAATAGAGAACCACTGGTAAGTTTTGGTCTACATCTTGTGCTTGGATATGATATCATGATAAAGCCAAATCTGATGGGGGGCATTCCGTATATTTCTCTCTGTAAAATATACTTTTTCTGTGTTTTCAAACATTAGAATAAATGGAACTTTCTCATCTAAAGAATATGATTTAGAAAAATGAAAATGAAGCCAAATGATAGACATTCTATTGGTTATAAATAGCAGTACTTTTTAAAATGTAACTTGTTGACATTTATGAGACAGTATAATATAACATGCACCAGTCACAGTTGGTTTGAGATTAAATGGCGCAACTAAAGATAACTGCTTATGGCTTTTCTAGAAAGCCTATTTATTTTATAGTAATGAGAAATTATTTAAGCGTATGATACTTCAAAATGTAAATGTAACCATTTATTTTAGCACCAGAATTTATACAATGTTGAATTATGTTAAAGGATATAGGATAGGCAGAATAATGTCCCCCACCCCAATTCCCAATGACGTCATGTCCTACTCTAAAGAACATGTAGATGTGTTACTCTACATGGCAAAAGGAGATTTGCATGATTAGTTAAGGATCTTGAGATGGGGCGATTATTCTGAATTATCTGCTGGGCCCAGGCTAAGCACGAGGATTCTTATTAAAGTGAAAGAAAGAGGCAGGAGGGTCCGAGTCACAGAGGGAGTGGAGATGATGGGAGTGCTGTGACTGTGAGCGAAAGAATGCCAGAGGCTCCTAGAAAATGGAAAAGTCAAGGACTGGATTTTCCCCTAGACCCTCCAGAGGAGTGCAGCCCTGCTGAAACCGTGATTTTAGCCCCACGATACCCATTTTGGCCTTCCTACCTCCAGAACTGTAAGAGAATAAATCTGTGTTGTTTTAAGCCACTACATTTGTGGTTATTATAGCAGCAATCGAGAATGAATGCAGTGTATCCATATTTTTATGAAACTACATTTAAAAGAAAAATAAATTATACAATCTAGCTGTTGATTTAAATGTGCCCCATTTATCCTACGTAGGATAAATGGGGCACATTTAAATCAACAGCAAGTAGCAATTGGTAATATATTAGTTGCCGGGCATTATGTTAAGTACTTTACATATATTATATTTAATCCTCATAGTTGGCATGAGGCTCATGGTTTCTGTTTTTACAGACTAGGAAACATTCAGAGAAACAAAGCAACTTACCCCAAGTATCACAGATAACAAGTGGTAGAACTAAAATCCATCTAGACTTGGCTCTTTATCTTCAAATACTAGTTTTTTTCTTCTACACCATATTGTGTCTTGGTAGATTTTGCCTTCTTGTTTTGTTTTAGGGCAACATTGGCATGCCAATAATTGAATTGGACACACCTACCCAGAAAAATGTACAGATAAGTTTGCATATTATATGAGGAGGTTTATTAAGCCCCTGAAGCTCATCCAGGGCTCCCTACATTCCTGGCTAAGATCTTTTAATTTTGATTATAACTTCCTGCTTTTCGTCTGTGGTTATACTTCTATGCTGGTGATGTAAAACAGCTGTTGATTTTTACTATAAAGGTGATATACTTAGTAAGAATAGGTGATACTTGTGTTGGATGTAGAAAGAGCTATCCTGGCCTAGCTCCACAAAGTGACTAATTCTTAGTGGATTCTGTGCATCTGTTTGTCAATATGAAATACATTTTTTGTTTTGATGAATTCAACCTCTTAGGGAGATAATTAAAACATATCTTTATGAGTTCAATAATTCATTAATAATTTTTTTAATCAGTCATAGTTTCCCCAAGGATAGTAGTTTTTGGTGTGTTGATTTGGTGAGCTAACATTTAAAACAGTCATCAGCAACATTTAAGTCCCGTGCCTCCCAATTAAATAAGATCTTCAAAATGTTTATCAAAGAAATTAGGAATACATTGCATCAAAGTTTCACAAAAGGTGTAACTGGGCCTACTGTAAATTAGTGTAAGTTTAAACAACTTGAATGAAGTATATAAAATAATCTAAAGTTCTGTTATCATAGGTTGTTACTAAATATATTCTTTAGCTAATAAGCATGTCACAGCTGAAATAATTAGACCTAACATTAAGTTGGCGGGTCTTCATCTATCACCCTCTTTTGTTATGTATTATATAATACAGTGTGTTTAAAATGAGAATTTGAACTAGGACAGCAACAAGAACCACATGTTACATTTGATGGGACCAGGCAAATCTTTGGATGTAGAGGGCCAGAGGGAAGAGGAAGTGAGTAGTACCACAGGCGGTTTATATTTAGGTGAGTAGCAGTAGTGTATACTTAACCAGCAAAAATAAAAGGAAATGCACGGGGGATAAAAGTGACTTAATTTTCTTATAGTTATACCGAGTCTGTGGGGCTATGCTAGGAGGAGGTTAGACATTTAGGAAAAGGAACCAGGGAAATTTCTTTAAAAACAGGTTGAATTGACGAAGCTGTTTTAAAAATGAATATTTCTTGTAAGCAAGAGAGTGTTTTCCGGGTTTGTAATATTTGTGTATTTAGGGAATAGTATAAGTATTTCTCAAAATTCTTTGGTTTATTAGTATATCATAGTGTGATTTGGCAGCTTTGTAATATACTTAATAGCACTTTCCTCTCCACTTCCCCTTAAATTTGGGCGTTTACAAATTTTAGTTCCATTTAATTTTATTCCTAATTCACTTTCTGCTCATTTGTCCATTTTTACATGGATTTTTAATTTTTTCTCTCTGAATTTCAGTTACTTATTTAAAAGTGAATTAGCAAAAGCTTTCCCTCTCCAAAAATATGCAGATAACTTCTTTAAACTCTAGATTTAGTTTTCTACATTTAGTGCATTTTAAAATAATTTTGAGTGCTTTTAAATTATTTTATTTAAAATTATTTTAGTGATGCTTCGTCGTTGTCTTAGTGAGCCATGATTTGATTGCATGATTTTTGTCCAAAGAGCTGTGTTTTAAAAATAAATAAAAGCTTCATACAGAAAATAGGACTTCTAATTGGAGTGAAGAAATTCCCCAAATTATGTTGAGATTCTTGAGAAAAGTATTAAGATTTAAAACGTTTTAACATTGGAATAGGACATCAAATAAGGAGAATTACTTGTCTTGAACTTTTTCTCATCCAAGTGTATAATCAGTGTATTATCTTCAGTTTGACAATTATTGTAAAGGTAAAGTAGGATTATGGGGTGAATAAATTTAAAGCTTAAAAAATGCAGTGCCCCAAAAAGTAGAAAATATTTATTTTTAACAGAGTTGTCATTTTACATTTGTCAAATGTCATGTGTCAGTTTGGGAGTTACTGGAGAAGCCACAAAACTGCCATGAGGGAAGGAAGCAGAAACCAAGAGAAGATTGAGTCCGAGGCACCTTTAGGAAAATAAGTCAAGAAGTAAGAATGAGAAATAGGTAAGGGGAGGGACGCCAAGGTAAAGTAAGATTCATACAAGTGGATGGTCAGGAGCCATTTGACAAATGATTCAGAAGAAGGAGCAGTAAACTTTAGCAATGAATGGGTTAGGTTATCAGTGCTAAGAATAGAATTTTGTTCATTAGACTCAGGAATAATGTGGCAAAATGAATACGAAGCTTGCATTAGATGACCTAAGTGGGAGATATAGCCCATCACTTTTGCTCTGTATCTTTACAGCAGTAAGTCACTTAACATCTCAGCCTCATATTCCTGATCAGAAAATCAGGAGGTGTACCTCCTTAGGAGTGTTTTAAATGTCAACTGAGATATAATGTATTTGCAATGTTTTATAAGTTCTTACGTGTTAGGCTTACATTATGTAAATGTCACATAGAATGACAAAGTAAATGACAACTGTTTAAGCAGAGAGTGGTTTCCTGGGAGAAGAGGCAGTAAACAAAGATCATGTGGACATTTGGCAATGGAAAGGGAAGAGGATGACAATGTGAGGGGACGATGGATAAAAGAATTGAGAGAAGGGGAGAAAAACAGTGGTCAGGATGCGAGGGGCAGAGCTGTCCTCCCTCCCTTGTGCTTGAGGAGCATTTAATATTTGTTTTATCCAGCTTTAGAAAATGCAATTTGTTGGGTGGATTTGATCCTAATTTTTCAGTGTTTCTTGCATGGTTTGTCTTCTGGTTTATTTTAGAACTGTGGTTCTCAAACTCTGAGCATTACTGCAGATGCTTACTTAAAATATAGACTTCTGGGCCTCTGCCCCAAACAGGCAGTAAGTTTTGGGTGGGGCCTGGGAATCTAGATTTTAAAGAGTGTCTCGGAGGTTTTCGATGCAAATATTTGGTAAACCATACTTTGAAAACATTTATTTCAAAGGTTCAACCCGAAATCGACTGTGCTACCTGCTGAAGGAGGTCTTACAATATTGGCAGTGTTATAGGACATATAGTTTTTATTCAAGGAGATTGTGATAGCCCAGTTCTCTTTCATAAACCATTTACAGAAGTGGCAACAAAAATCTAATGAGAATTTTAACTTAATCTAATCTGAAGTTCTCTCTACCCTTATTTTTTGTCAAAATCACTTAAATCTTATGCCTTAGCACTGTTAACTTTTGTATAATATTGCATGTAATGTGCTCTGTTTTATTGAGTTTTGATTTTATTTTCATGCAAGTATGTTGTACTAAGACTACATCAAGGAATTGTGGTGATAAGGGTTTCAAAAGCAATACGGAAACAGATATCTTCAGGAATGAAGGGATCCACAAGAAGATTGAGTTGTGCTGGTATCATGTAGAAAGTGAGAGATCATGCCTCCGGCTCCTAGTTTACCATCCAAGGGTAGGGAGAAACAGGGATAGCAATGTATTCTACTTCAGGTTACGCATCTGTAACAAAGTAACCCTTACGTGTGGAGTGCTCTTTTTTATCTATAGATTCTGGAAGAGATTTCATCCAGCCCATGGCTTTAAACAACATCTGTGTGCTAATGACTCCCAGAGCTATTTCTCTTCCCGATCTTTCTCCTGATCTTTACATTCGTATGTTCATCTGTCTACTTGATATCTCCATTTGGATGTCTAAAAGACATCTCAGTCTTCACATGTTCCAAAGTAAACCAGTCTTTGTCCCCAAATGTGTTCCACCCATAGAGTTCTCCCTGTCAGTTGATGATAATTCCATCTTTCCAGGTGCTCAGCCAAAAACCATAGTCAATCTTTGATACCTCTGTCTCTTTCCCATTCTATTTCCAACCCATTGGGAAATCCTTTTGGCTCTACAGCAATATATCCAGACCACTTTTCCTTACTTCTCTTTCTGCCAATCAGATTTCTCTTAGATCATTGACACAGTCTCTGATTTGTTTCCTTGGGTTAGCCCTTGCCTTCCCTCACTCCTTTTCTTAGCACAGTAGGTCGAGTGATCCTTTCAGATTGTGTCATTTCTGTTTCTCAGAGCCGTGTGGGTTCTCCCTGTTTCATTCAGAGTAAATTCCAGAGTCCTCACAATGACCTGCAAAGCCCCACATGATCGGGCTCCCTGTTACCATCTGACCTCACCTCCTGCTGCTTCTCTCCTTTTACCTTTCTCCAGTCTCACCGGCTTCCTTGCTCTTCCTTGAACATTCCATTCACAGCCCACCTCAGTGCATTCGCTCTGGCTGTATCTTCTGTTTTTTCTCTTTGGCTAAGTCCATGTCCTTCCAGTATTTCTTTACTCAGATGTCATCTTTTGAGTGAGGCCTGTGTCTTTGCAATGTCTCCCCTCTACCTGCCCTGGCACTCCTGATTTTTCTTACCTGTCTTAACCCTACCCATCCCCATAGCATTTAACCCGCTTTGACACATAGGTATTTTTTTTGTTGTTTATTGTCTGTCCCCTCTGTCAGAATGTAATCTCCATGAAGGGACAGAAATCTTTGTGGGGTTATTATTTTTTTTCATTATGGTATTATGAGCCTTTAGAACAGTACTTGTCAAATAGTAGATTCTTAGTAAACATTTGTCACCTTCATTGAATTACAGACTAAGTCAAAAGGATGATTAGCGTTAAGCATAATAAATGGGATGGCCCTATACTGAAAAACAGTACAACTCATAGTGTGGAAGATACGTCGCACTCCTAGTTCTACATTAGAAACACCACAAAAATTTTGTGACTAAATAACTAACAATAATATATGATTACCTCTCACAGTTTTGGAGGTTTTCAGGCTCAGTTGAGTGGTTTTGGAGTCTCTCACAAGGACAGTTGGGTGGTGGCCGAGATGAGTCATCTAAGGGTTCCTTCATTCCCATGACTGATGTCTGGGTTGGGATGGTTGGAAAGTTGGAGGCTGGTGAGGCATCTCTTTTTCCAAGCGGCATCTCCACCTGGCTAGCTTGGACTTCCTCACAGCATGGCATTGGCCATGATTTCTTACATGGCGGCTGGTTTCCCATAGAGCAAGTGTTCAAAGAAGCCCAGGTGGCATCTGTAAGTCATCTTGTCATTTTCACTGCTTGATTTGAGAATATGGCATATGCCTACAAAGAAGGAAAGATTATCACCATTTCGGAAACAAGCTCTCACAAGGGTAATGAGCTTATGACCTTATGAATAAAAAGTTAAAGATAATAGGGTAAGCAGGATTGAATGGTAATTAAAACTATCAAATCTGAACAGTTTGCCCTAGACGGGTCCTGACTTTATTGCACAGTAATTACCTGTGCTTGGACAAATTATAACCATTCAGGATTCAGTTTCTCAACTGTGAAATATGGATAAGTGATATTAAATTACATTAGTAGACCATTCTGCCATTTGGCATACTTCGGTGGGAAAGTTTGAGATGCACTGTAAAGGAAATGAAAGTTGAATTAACCAAACTAATTAGTTGTATTAAGAATTTTAAATTTCCAGTAATCTTGACTACAAGTTGACTGTTTAAAAGCAGAAAATACGAGTAATTGGTGACAAGGTTTATGACCATAGAGAGATGCTTATTCAAGACTTTGGCCTTAATGCATGCTTTGGTGATGATTTTTACTAATGTGACATGTATCTGATAGTTGTCATGTATGAAACATACTTGCTACAAATAGATTTCTAATTTTATTTATATATCTATTTTTTAGTGATATAAATGTGTTTATTGGCGCACAAGAAAAATCCCACTTTTTTTTTGGGGGGGGGGAAGGGTTGAATTTTGCCACGACCTAATGTGCTTATTTTTTAGCCCCGTGATCCAATGTAGAACAGCTTTTTGAAACCAGTGTCAGTTTCTTGGAAAGAAAAGTCATGAAAAGATGTTCAAAGTAACTGTTTGTGCCTGATGTTCTGACAAAGCAGCATTCAGTTAATCTGCTTCTGAACATCCATAAATGAAGAATTTCTGGATTCGTTTTGAAATTGTTTCCTAATCTTATGCCAAAATGTTCTGTTTATACTAGGGACAATCCTAGTACATAAAAACCCTGGACTAGCAGTTCTTTGTTCCATTAGTTTATATTAGCCTTGGGTAAGAAATGTAACTAACTTTGGAGTTTTAAGTTTTTATTTATTATTATCACTGAGCTCCTTTACTATAATACTGTAATAGAAGGATCACTGAACTAAAAGTTAGATGACCTGAGTTTTACAATTTATATAATCTTTTTCTATTCTTTTAACCTTGTCTGTATTAGTCTACCTTCTTTGTGGGTGTATTTTAAAGGTGAAATGAGGAAATCCTTTAAAAGAGTAAAAAACAAATGGTACTCAAATACAAGATATAATAATGGAAAAAAGATATGTGTACTTTCCATAGTGTTGAAGAAGTTAGACTTTAAAAATCTTTAAATTTTACTGAAAACTTTACATGATAGGTATTTTTGTACCTAGTAATGAGCATTTATAACACACATGGCATGATGTCTGTTTCTCCTACCTCCTTCCTTTATTTTTTTCTAGTTGTTTTCAGTTTTTCCAGCTGCATGTCTTTATTTCTGCCACCCCCTTCATACTACCAGTACACATATTTACCCACAAATATCGTTTTTCTTAAAAGGGAGCCACCATTAAGAAACACGAGCAGACTGGGGCCATCATTGTGGCTAGAATCATGAGAGGAGGGGCTGCGGACAGAAGCGGTAAGAGTTTAAATGTTAAGCAGATACAGACAAGTCATGTATCCCAACAGATATTTAAGGTTTAAAAAAAAAAAGAGAGAGAAATACTTTAACAGTGAGAATTTCAAATAGAAAATAACCGATGGGACTATAGAACGGAAAACTTTCTGTGTAGAAAACAATGACATACATAAAACTTAAAAGACAAATGAGGTCGTAGGGAAAAAATTCAATATATATGACAGAAGGCTAATATTTAATGTATAGAGAGGTCATAAAAATTAAAAATGTTACAGGAAAATTGGCAGAGCATACGCACAATTTACAAAAGAAAATGTGTTTAATGTATAGTATTTCCAGTATATAATAGGGAATAATAATCTTTTGATATAATATAGCAAAACAAGAATAAGATACTTTTCATTATGTTGAAATATGGGAACCTGTTTAAATAAATGAGAAATAAATCTCTACTGCCTTGATTTACATGGGCTTCCAAAGTTGTATTGACTTTTTTCAGTGTTTCTGCTTTGAGAGGTACTGTGAAAAGAATACACTCTTTTAAAAAATCTATAAGAATTATTTTATATGGGGCAAATAATGCATGTTTCTACACACAGAGGAAGAAGCTGTTGTTCAGTATGTCGTAGTCATTGATTCATCGCTATACAGAGGCACATAATCTGAAAGCTCAGACGCATGAATGTCTCCTTTCCAACCCTCAGATGTGTTAAGGGAACCAAACAATGCTTTATGTGTGGAGACAACATACAGTTACAGTTACTTTTGTAGGTTACACTGACGATTTATTTACCGCATTTGCTGTTTCTCAGGTCTTATTCACGTTGGCGATGAACTTAGGGAAGTGAATGGGATACCAGTTGAGGATAAAAAGCCTGAGGAAATAATTCAGATTTTGGTGAGCTGAAATTTTATTTTAAAATTGCAATAAAAATGAACCGAGTCCCTCTTTTTCAGACTTAGTTATGAATACAGGATTCGAATTTAGCGTTCCTGGGTTTGAATTCCAGTCCCACCACTTAATTCCTGTGTGTCTGTGGAAAATAACCTTAATCTTTTTATTGCCTCAGTGTTTCCATTTCCAGAATGAGAATTGGAAGAGGTAAATATCTTACTGGAATGTTTTGAGAATTAAATGAGCTAATGTATGCAAAGAATTTATTACACAGCCTGTCCCAAATTAGGTACTAAGTAGCTGTCATCTACTTTGTTGTTAGCGATGCATTTATCTTTCTCTTTCTCTCATCGACATAGCCAGACTGTATGCTGTGCTTTCCAGGTATATGAAATTGTAAAACTGATTCAGATGTCTTCTGAAATCTAAAACAGAATGAAATTATGTTTGGCCTTGACGATATTCATTTGTAAGGATAAAATGAAGGGAGGCTGTTATGTACAAAAACATATTATGAACCTACAGAAATAAAAAAGAGAGTGTAGTATTTCAAAATAGACCTCGGTATATATGAAATTTCGTGTATGATTTTGATGGCATCTTATATTAGCAGGAAAAAAATGAAATAATTTAGTAGTATTGGATTAATTGGTGATTCAGTTATAAATAAATAAAATCAGTCCCTATTTTATACCACACATACAAAAATAAGTCCCAACAAATTAAATATTTACATTTTTAAAAAATTACAAAAAAAATTCTTTAGTGGTGGTAACTTCAAATAGAAAATAACTAATGAAACTACAGGATTGAAAATGTTCTATATAGAAAATGATGCCAGATATAAAACTTAAAAGGTAAACGAGATTGTAGAAAAAAATTTCAATATATATGACACAAGGCTAATATTTAATGCATGGTGAGTTCATAAAAATTAGTTAAAAAAACAGTTACAGGAAAATTGGCAAAGCAAATGCACAATTTACAAAAGAAAACGTGACGTCTGAAAATTATTGGGGATTTAAAAGCTTGAAAATGCCTAGAATTAGCCAGATTATAGGGAAATAGATATGTTTACATGCTTTTAGTATTAAGTTAAATTAATAGAGCCTTTTGAGATGGCTATTCAAACTATCAAAATTTTAGAGTTGCATACCCCTTTATCAAGAAACTCAGTTGTTGGAAATGAATTCTAAGGAACTAATTTGGCAAATGTGTATAAACAAGATATCTTCAAAAAATATTTAGAGACTGTCAAGGTTGTAATGATTGAGTAATCATTTATTCATGTGATGAATTACCATGAAGCTATCACAATGACTGATAGATGTATATTACTTAATAATAAGAGTGATAATTGCTTACATTGATTGAGCTCTTAATAACACTGTTCTAAGGGCTTTACATACATTAAAACACACACACACACACACACACACACACACACACACAAAACTAGAAGAATGAGAAGAGATTATAGAGAAGACTTATTTTCTCTCTACCTATGTGTATGAATTCTCTCTACTTAGTGTATGAATTCTTACTAAGATTTGTGAATTACTTTTATGATAAGCAGCAACAATGATATTGGCATTTTGAAATCATTCCTTCATAAAATTCTGATATTTATACTGTTAAAACTCCATTTTACTTGCGTCTTTATGCTTACTGGATTTCCTTCTTAGGCTTGTAATAGCTATACAACTCTTCCCAGCTTGAGTTTCAGTGACTTCACACTGGTAAATTGTAATTGGCTATGGTGGGAGTATTTATACCACGGACATTGGCAAACAATATAAATCAGGGCTTTTTTTTTTTTTTTAATTTAAATAAAACAGATCCTTGCTGACCAGCACACCCCTTGTAATGAGCCTCAGAGAGATCTACCTATTCTCCCCTCTCCTTTCCTTCCCTTACCGCTGCTTTCCTCTGTATCTGCCTGTTTTCCTCTTTTATTCCCTCTCTTAAAAAACAAACAAACAAACAAACAAAAACCAAAAAACGTTTTCATGGAGCTTACAGTTAGCAGAGTAACAGATATTAAGAAATAATTATATAAATAACTATTTAGATACGGTTATGATAAATGCTAAGGAGAGAGATGAATGACATGAGAATTTGTTAAAGGGAGACCTACTCTTGTCTGAGATAGTCAGAAAGAATTATGGGTATTGTTGCTTGTTTTAATTAAATTAGAATAGATACTCAATTCTTTCATCTTTTAATTAATCTATTACATTTAGTATTTTACTTACTAACCAGAATTGAGACAAATGTTCCTTTTTGTGCTTTATTTTTTTCTGATGAACATTGCAACTAATTAAATCACAGATTTCTGACTGTATAACTGACTATAGGTATTTTATTTCTAAAAAAATGGATGCTGATACTTAAATATAATAGTCTGAACCTTGCACATTATCTGTTCTCAACATTTATAATTATCTGTATAGAGGCACTGTGCATATTCTGTGTTTCCATTTTAAAGTAACTTGACATGGATGGTAATATATTCATTGGCATTTTAAGTGCACAGGAGGTAAAAGTGGATTTAATGGTCGATGTTTTTTAACTTACTTGACAAGCGTTAGTGCTTTCTCATGTTACAGGAATTTCTACAAAAATAGTTTCCTCTGTTTGATCTAAGAGTAGAAACCCTATACTTGTAGATTTTTAGATGCATTTAGTTTTCTAACCTATTTTACTTTTTTCTTGGCTCTAGAAGTTGCCTAATAATTCTTTGTTTCCTCTGATATAAGGCTCAGTCACAGGGAGCAATTACATTTAAGATCATACCCAGCATCAAAGAAGAGACACCATCTAAAGAAGGCAAGGTAATCATTACTTAATAATCTTTTTTTGTTGGGGGAACTAGTGTTTTTCTCGTCTAATACATATCTTCTTTGTCATGACAAGTTTATTTTAATATCGTATTTAAAAAAAATTGTTTTAAATCAGAGTTAGAAGAATGCTGGCCATTTCACATTTATATTTGTTCATTTTAAATGAAACTTTTTTCCAGATGTTTATCAAAGCCCTCTTTGACTATGACCCTAATGAGGATAAAGCAATTCCATGTAAGGAAGCTGGGCTTTCTTTCAAAAAGGGAGATATTCTTCAGATTATGAGCCAAGATGATGCAACATGGTGGCAAGCAAAGCATGAAGGTGATGCCAATCCCAGAGCAGGCTTGATTCCTTCAAAGCACTTCCAGGAAAGGTGAGCTACTGGCAAGTAATGATGGCCTTTCTTCAACTGACCTTTCATTCTCTGCAAAATATCACTCCAGCATAGTTGTGATAAAATGAGCACTAAAACCTTGCCTTAGAATCCTTTATCCCTCAGGTTTGGATTTCTGTTTTGTCTAACTAAGTATGAATAATGACCAAAAATAATATGACAGTACCAGGTCATATTCGGTTTTTGTTATGAAGCAAATGGAAAATAGCACATTAATATCTGAGACTGTATTGATGTGAAAGACGGGAAAAAAAGAAGAAAGATTTTGGAATGAAGGTAATTTATAAAAGTTTGAAAGTAGCGTATTTATTTCTTAATTTGAATAGACTGCATCGTGTTCATTTCCCCACTAACTTTCCTTTTTTTTTTTCTTAAGACTTTTAATATTTTGGTATTATATTAATCTTGGATCTGTACTGAAAATTGATAGGCATATTGACCTTCTTTTC
This sequence comes from Rousettus aegyptiacus, assembly GCF_014176215.1. NCBI lineage: Eukaryota > Metazoa > Chordata > Mammalia > Chiroptera > Pteropodidae > Rousettus > Rousettus aegyptiacus. The sequence continues at coordinate 81,557,796 of NW_023416285.1, forward strand.
CCCCAGGAGACTGGCTCTGAGACGACCAGAAATAATAGTTCAGCCTCCGAAAGTTTCCAACAGGAAATCATGTAAGTTTGTTACTAAGAACGCAGAGTAACCAAATCTTGCTGTTTATTTTTGACTATTAAAGCAGGTGTTGGTGGTAGAACGAGAGGTCATATTACCTGTGATAGCTTCTGGATCATCATTTCACAGGAACTAAACAAATAAGACATTCATAGTAGGACTATTAAAGTGAATCTTTTGAAGAAAGAGATGTTCAGAGTTATTTATAATAAACCCATTTTTAAATCACTCTTTAAAAAAAGAACTGATTACTACTACTACTACTGTGTTTGATTTTTGAATTTAGGTATTTTACAAATGTAACTTGAAATTCACATTTTTTATTTCTCCAAAGTCTGGAGGTTTGGGTAAGATATTTCCTGGTAAAGATTACGGGGGAAATTCCACCACATTCTTGGGCACAAAAGCAGTTATACTGAAGAACAATTAATTGTTCTTCCTCTTAGTTCCTTGCTTATCCAGAAATCATAGTAACTCTGACCTTTAACTTGTCTGTTTGGAGTTATTACCCGACTAGATTAAAAGAAAATAAGGGTGAGAAAAAAAAGCTGATACGGGATTCCTGAAAAAGATAGTGTAGATTTAGGTGTACTTTTTTTTTTCTTTCAGCCTACACTTCTCTCGGCTTCTTTTTACTTCCCACCTCTCTCAAGTCTCCATTTCATAAATTTCCCGTTTCATCTCTTCGAAATGTTTCATGGTTCTAGGTATTTTAAGTGTAAAAAAAAAAAATGCCCTTTGTTTTCAGTATGGAAATTGTACATTAAAAGGCAAAGCGAGCAAATAAATGGTCTTGGAATTTTACACCAACATCTGTTTTTAGTATCGTTGCATTTTTCACATCTCCTGTTATTTCTGTCAGTTTGTAGAAGCTTATAGCCCAGAAATTACATTTTAAGAGAGCCAAACTGCAGTCGGTATAAATCTCCTAAGCAAGCAAATACTCCACATGCAGCACTGATTCAAAAGCCTGCTTGTTCTTGCTCCGCCAAGTCCAGGGAGAAGGAAAAAGCACTTGTTGTAGAATGCCACGTGTATTGTGACATCAGAAAGCTTAAAGTTTAACCAGGATGTTGCATTGTTTTAGTGTATGAATTTTTATTGGCAGCTCATTCATTTGAAAGGACCTTTGGAACATCCACCTGACTTGTCCTTTGAGGTGTTTTTAAATTTGAGGCTGGCACATTTTTAATATATTTGTATATCTGGTGCACGTGGGATAAAATATGTGTAGCTTGAGAATGAAATAAACGTGATTCTACTCGAATCTGAATCCATCCTCAAATCTGAGTGTTAGGCAACTTTGAAATGTACAATTTGTTTTAATTATGAATTTTTTTTAAATTTAAAAATTGTGATAAATGTATGTTTCTTTAAAGAATTATACAACGTGCATAGATTATCTTTTTAATACCACTCCTCAAACTGGTTTCAGTATAAATGTGTGTAAAAGCGAGGGGTGTGTGTAGAAGGATTAATTTTAATGAAGCCTTTTTGTTAATTTGCAAAATTTCTTTTATATGTTGATACTTCAGTATTGGAATCTGAGAGGTATTTATTCCAGGACTTATCTTTCCTGAAATGTCCTCATTTGAATGTTTTTTTTTTTCTTTTTGTCCTTGAATACCATTTAAAAATGCCTACTGTTTCTCCTTTCACACTTCCTTTTCTTTCTCTCTCTCTCTCTCTCTCTCTTTTTTTTTATTAGATTCTGGTTCACTGAGAGATATAGTGTTCTCATATACAGATGTTCTTTATTTTTAAATAAAAATAAATCTAGTCAGTATTATCCAAATTAAATCACTAGTATAGAGTTTATATGGCTTTATTCAGAGAGACAGTATATTTCTATGAAAACTAAATAGAAATCAAGTGTCTTGATTTTAAAAGAATTAAAATTCCATTTAAAATTTCTTTGCTGTTGTCTCAGAAATCCCTAAACTCAAGTTATGCAAAAATCATTGTACTGGTTCTGAGCATTTTTAAAGGCTAAAGCACTTCATTTTATAACCTGTGTAGTTGATAGTGATTCTTTAAAGAACTAATTCTTCTAAAGGCCATCTGACTCAACACTTCCTGGACTTCAGCATTTGGTACGTAGATTTAATAGGACATTTATGTCATCATGCTCTGTGCTAAATTATAGAATAAGGCTATGGAGAAAAACAAAGTTGATATAAAATCTTTATATTTTTATGACAATAACTCATAGGAAAGGCATTGAGAAAAGTGTCTGATTTAATGTAAAACCTCTGAAAAAGAATAAGTCTGTCATGTTATATTTATAAGTTTATGAAAAATACTAGTGTTGATAAAAGTTTTCGGCACTAAATTTTTATAAGTGCACTTAACACCGAGGAAGATATTGTTAAGCATTGAATTTAGAATAATAACTTTAGTCAGGTAGTAATATGTATCAAGTTGGCCAGTTAACTTTCCCACAAAGAGGCTGCTTCTATTATTATGATTTTACTCTTTACTTGATTCACAGTGTACCATCGTAAGTAAAGTTTCCATGGAGGAAAAGTTCATGAAAGATGACTCTGGAAGTATAGGAGTTCAGTTACTGTCAACATAGAATTCAAAAAGGAATGGAAAATCCCAGTACTATTACCTTGGTATTTCTATTTGTGCTTAGAATGCTGGATCCTGGCTCCATGGTAAATAAAATCAGGAGCTATGATAATACCGACTTTTTCAAGTTTTAAAACTACCAGCCTTCTGCAAAATGCTCAGTATGGGTGGTGTTCATCCTTGATGCTTGGTTATTTCCTCCTCAGTCTGATTCTACATATCCAGAAAATAAGCTTTTTTTTTCTTTTTTCTTTTTTGCCTTTTAAAATGAAACATACCTAAGAACTAAAACATAAACTCTTAAACATTCTTAAATCTTAGAAGGTTGATATAGAGATTCATCTCCTCTTTCTCCTATTTTTTTTTTTTTTAGAGTAGCTCATCCAACAAAGAAATTAATAGAATTTTGTTTCCTCCTTCCTTCTTTCATCTAATGATAGGATCTCACATAATGGATTTATACTAGTACTCGAGACAGAAGAGCAGACCCAAAAGTCTGATAGGTTTTTCGATATGACCAACTTTTAGATTATTACATGAAAGGCACAGGTTAAGTGTTTTGAAAATAAGAAAGTATCTTATGTCTCAAGTAGCATATAGTAGTGGTTTTCATGACAGACACTTGGCAGCTTGCAATTCGTGTGTTGATATAATTTAAAGTACTCTGATTTTCTACCAAAAGCTTATTTTTATAGTTGAGTTGCATATATAAAGGAATATGATATCACCTAACCTTTAAAAAGAAATGTAAATCTCTTTGATTACTTGAAATATTGTTTGTTCCCTTTCTAGTGAAATCAAAGTATTTAAGTTAGGGGTTGTCCTAATATTATAAATATCACTTTAACTTTAGTAGGATGTAATTTATATTGAAATCCAATCTACATGGTATTTAGAAAAAGTTCTTCTCTATATAGTATATTTTACAGAAGAATACAGAAGTATAATATATATTTACAGTGCTTAGTTTTCTTTTTTTAGTTATCAGAGTATATCTGAAAATCTCTAAAACTGCTGACTGAATACTATTAATTTAAGAATTTTCTTTTACATAATAACTCTTATAGAATTCTTGTAATAAAAAAACCAAAATGTATAGTTTTTTGACCTTTTAAAGGTTAGAAGGTAAAAACACAAAATATTATAGTCTAGAAATTGTTTTAACCAATTGTGATTGTGATCATGTGTGTAAAAATGATCTTTAACTGCTGCCTAAGGGGGTCCATTCAAACTGGGTGTGACCAAGTTCATTCAAAGACAAGTTCATTTTGGGGACTGAAGATCACTATCTACCAGCCACAGAATTTAAAATACTGCGTCAATGAATGATTTCATTCTACATGGTACCAATGTTTTGGAAGGCCGAACATTTGAGAATAATATATAACATCACTCCACAGGTTGTTGTAATGCAGCTTTTCAAGTTGAATAAGCTCCTTCCTCCTGGCATCTTAAATAATGTCTGTTTAACATGTTAAAGTTAATTCAGGAATTAAATAGATGGCTAATGTTCTTAGATTACATTTGTATGTCTAAAACTTTGTCAAAAATTTTCTTAATATTAGTGGGATTTTGTGTGACAGCATCTGGGATTTTAAAAAATACTAAAAGTATTTTTCCCCCTCAATACATACTGATACCCTGGGAGGTGCTAGAGTTTAGAGTTTGTGGAGAAAGAGGTGCAATCTAGGCTGCAAATTACACGTCTGATACCTTAATGTCATGAGGTGGTTGAGGTGTAGGCATTTCTAATTTCCTTGCCCACTTTTTGTTTCACTAAATGTGTTCTCCTTCCATATGTGAAGATGTTGCTTGTAAAACACTATTCAGGGGATGTGCTTTTAGCTTCTCCAGATGACGGGTTCTAAGTCATACTGTCTCTTGCCTTTTGTCCTGTGGACCCAGTGCTGTGCAGGTAAGAACTGATTAACCATTAGAGGTCTGGTCAGTGGTCAGGGATTACTGCAGACTTGTAGGGGAGATGAAAGTGGGGTGCAGAGGGGATTTGAAGAAAGTAGTTTCTCAGGTGGGGATTTAACTTTGCCCCTGTGAATAATATCACCTAAATACATACAGTCTCTCCACTTGTCCAGAGTTTCAGACATATCCCCTCAGAGTGACATCCAGCAGCATGGCAAAGCTCTCCTGTCGTGCAGGGTTCATCAAATGCTCTTCACGAGAGCCTTTCCACTCCATTCGTGGAAGACAGAAAATTGCATTTTGTGACCTGTTGGCCTCTCCTCTGTGCTTTCTATAATTTTCTCGTCCTGCTCTTTGGTGCTTGAAGATGCAGATGAGACTGGGGAGAGGAGAAACATGTGAGAGGTTGAAGCTGTGGGGCAGGGGCCCAGAGGCCGGCGTGGCGGGCGGCAGTGGGAGTAGACGGGAATCTTGAAAGAAACTTACTTCCCTTGACCTCTCCTGTAGCTCGTATTTTCTAGCCTAAAGCCTGAGTAATTAGTCAGTGACTTGGGTGTGACAGTATAGCATAACCATTAAACATTTGAGACTGGAGCCAGACTGTGTGCATCCAAATCCCAGTCTTGCCACTTCTGAGTGCTTCATTTCTCTGTACCTCTGATTTCCGATCTGTACAACGGGGGTGAGAGTATAGTATTGGCCTCACAGAGTTGGAAAATTAAAGAAGTTTATGTATTTAATGTGTACAGAACAGTGCCTTACGATAGTAAGAATCATGCAAGTATCCCATCTCTCCACTTTTTATGTAGTTTCCCTCTTTGTTCAAATTTGCTAAGTGTAAGGAAATGTGTTCCTTTGTTTTTCTATTGGATGCCTAGTAAGCATCCCTGCTATTGGAGATACATATATGTGTTTTATTAAGTTAAAAATACTGTTCTCTTCCTTAAGTATTGCATTGAGGAAATATTCTTTTGAGAATTTACATAGCATAGTCATGACCTTTTATTAGAATATGAAATAAACATATACTATATGTAATATAAAATATGTTTATTTTTATTGTGAGTTGGCTTTGTGTGTGAGTGATTGACATGGTTTTTTTCATCTGCTTTACGTGACACCGGTTCTTTCATCAAGGGTGCAATACTCTATCCTATTGCTTCTTCAGAAAATGTTCTCTCTGTTTAACAATCTTCATCATGGTGGAGTCTCTAAGATTGCAGACTGATCAGTTTTAAGCACCATGCATATTATTTCCAGCATGCCTAATTGCTTGGCTTGGCTAACCCGAGTACATCACGTAGTTGACTGTTGATTTTCTAATAATTTGTTTAGGTGCGTATTATATTTCAGAGCTGCTGAGAAACAAGTATAAATAAACTTACAGTGTGGGTGACTCATAATAATTGCCTGAATAATAATAACTTACTTGTCATTTTTGCTAATACTGTTCAAATGAAACCAATACAGTTTGAGGACCCATAGGTATCTGAAAAGCAAAAATGCCATAGTATATACTTTCTCCTGTGTTTTCTTTGACTGCCATTCTGTAGTTTGGAGACATAAGTGTGCAAGAACTGTTCTGATCAGTCCCACTCACTCTATAAGGTCACGTATCAAAATACATTCTGCTTTGACTTGTGGGTAGATTTTGCTTCTGTTAAGTTGCTAGTTCTTTTTCCACCTTTAACTGAAGATGAGTCTCCTAAGTCAAACTTAACTCTTAAACTGCTGTCCCATTAGTAACTCAAGAATTGCTTTTTACAAGCCCTTTCATCAACCATTATAGACAGAATTAAAAGGTTCTGCCTGACTCATTTCGCATGTGTAATAAGGTGATAATTATCAAGATATTATTGAATTTACAGAATATTTAGATTTAGGCATTTTAAGGGCAAATTGGTTGTTTCTGAAGTGTTTTTACTATTTTTATCATGAAATAGCCTCAGTGTTGAACACATTAGTTTACACACAGAACTGTTCTATGAAAAATAAATATGATCCCCTTATGAAGGATATTGTTTCAAAAAATTACTGACAGTTTTTTCTCATTTTTCCCATTTAGGTATTTAATAAGCTATAAGAAGGCTATATGCTTTTACTGCTTATGTACATACATTCTTTTTAGACCAAGAGTATAGTTTAAAATGTGTATTTTTCATAAATTCTATTTGTTGACTAAGAATTTTGAAATATTTAAAATACATTTGTTTTTTTCCTTTGGCTTTTCTAAGATGAGGAAACAGTTGAGTGTGGTAGGTGGATTTTTTTCCCCCCCTTGGATGCAATATCTTCCTACTTTAATTGTATTTTCTGCACATTTAATCATTTCCTTTTTCATTTTCTTTGTGCTTCTCAGAGGAAATTAAAGGTACATGTATAAAAGCTCCCCTGCATAGTCTAGTGAACGTGTGTGGGATTAAATTGAATATAACATAGTTTATAAAATATTGTACGTCCAAACTCCCATCTTGACATTGCAATACCAAAGAATCATGGTTGGACTTTGTTTTAGAAAGGAATGTTTTTTGTTTTTGTTTTTTGTTTTTTTGTTTTTGTTTTTGCTTCATATAGCCAAAATATGGAAAGTAATCTGAACTAGTACATTATGTTTTTTTTTTCACTGTCAGTAGTCTGAATGAAAAAAAAAGGTGAATGAGGAAAACAATGTTATTCAAACATATTGAAAGACTTAACATATGGATGTGGGGAGAATCTTCTCAATTACTTGCTTTCTGCACGAGCTGTTCTGTTAGTTGTGGAGGTATATTTATGTAAAGATTAGAGGCCCAAATAATAAGTACTCCTCTGCTTAAATTAAGTTTTTAAGACAAGCATAGCCCAGTATTAATTAATTCCTGGAAATAATTAATAACACATTACTTTTAAATGTTTTCATCTGTTCATTTTAAAAGCCAAAATAAAAATAGAAATATTATGCCTTTATTCCTTTCCAACACAGAATCTTTTCCTATTAAAAGAAAGGATGCATCTTAATCTTAACCTTTCTGTCTAATCCAGTGAGCCCAAATAAGTGCTATATTTTATGTATTATCAAAGAGCCTGATTTACAAAAATGAATTTACTTTGGGGATCAAGTGTTGTCATTTCCTTAACTGTGAAAGTATAAATATCTCAGGCAAGTCTTTTATAATTTTCTTGGAACTGTATCAAGGAACATCTGAAGAAGGTTGAGAAAAGAATTGCATGATATTTCAAAATGCTACTTTCAACTTAAATATAAAACACAGTGTTTTATGTTTAAGAGTGGCATTGTGAAGGCTGTTCTGTGCTGTGCTTTACATAATTGTTTTAAGTAGTTTACTTTTTGCATCTGTGGCTGGGCATCTAACTTCTGCTTTATTTCTTGGCTTTTGTTCTGAATGCTTTTACACTCCATCCAGAAGATGCTGACTATGCTGGTAACCACAGTGGAACCTATCTAGGTGAGCAATTGGTCATGGAAGAGGATTTCTTTCTTTCTATTGCTTTCTTCAAAACCATTATATTGTTTTATCTTAAATTAGCATATTTGCATTAGCATGTCCTGCTGTTCAGTGGGGGAGCACGATCCTTTGTATTAAACAGGCTCAATGAGTTGGACACAAAGGAATTTGTAGTATGCCGTAGTTATTATTCAAGAAGCTTTCCAGATGCTATATATTTTTTTTGTAAACCATTGTATATTTTTTGAGAGAGGATGAAAAAGCATCCATTTGTGTTAAGTAATTTTGCTCCATTAAAAGTATCTGGAGCTTTCTAAATTTTCCGGTTAGCTGTAAATTATTCAAAGCTTCTAAATAACTTATTTCTTTGTAAATAAATTTTTGGTTCTGTTTTCTAATGATTTATTATTCCCTTAACACCATACCCTAAATAACCATTAACCGAACAGCTCCAAATATATTTAAACTTTATGATTAATTTGTATTGGAAGGAAAAATGTCCAGTTTGGCGACGCCAAGGGATATTACAAACAAAAGCCAAGATATCTAGAAATTGTTAAAGGCATCAGAAGTATCACCTGCATTTCATTTCACTTCAGACTGTTCCCCAATCTTGCCATGTATTGGCACACTCACAAGTTCTCTACTTTCAGTCGTGAGGGGTAATAGTGTAGAAACATAGATTTATAGGTAACTTCAGTTTCCTTATTTTCAGATTAATACTTCTGTAGTTGACACTTGAACAACATGGGTTTGAACTTCACAGGTCCACTTATATGTAGATATTTTTCAGTAAATATATAGTCAGCCCTCTGTAGCACCAGGTTTCGCATTTGCAAATTCAACCAACCATGGATTGAAAACAGTATTTTCCATCTGAGGTTTAGAGCTGGTGGATGTGTATGCATGGTTTTATGCTGTTTCATATACGGGGCTTGAGCATCTGAAGTTTTGCTATCCATGGGGGTCCTGGAACCAATCCTCCACAGATAGTGAAGAACAACTGAGTTTTTTGGGAGCTAAAAATGGTATGTGGATTTTTAACTGAGCAGAGGTCAGCACCCCTAAATCCTATGCTGTTCAAGTGTCAAATGTATATGATAATACCTTTTGGTTACTGAAGAAATGTGTCAGATATTATATTTGGTGTTTAATATGTATAGTATAGTATTTCAAATACTGTGAAATTGGTAGTATTTTATTCAGTTTACAAAAAGGAAATTGAGGCCCAGGAAGTTTACAGAATTTCCTTAAGGACCTAAAAATAGTAAATGGTGAAGTGTGGTTTCAATTCCACATCTATGTAGATATAATACCTGTACTCTATCCTTTAAAATACACTGCTCTCTAGTTTTTTTGTTCTACAGAAATATAGAGCATGAAATATAGAGCATGACAATTTTTAGGCTGGAAAAGCTATAATTTACTGAGAGAATTGAATGATCAGAGAAAGGTTAAAATTTCACTAATTCTTTACTTATTCAAAACAAGCATGCCAGATACTCTGTATATCAATTAATGCCTCCCCTTACATCCTCAGAAACCTTAATGGCTTAAAACAACACGCATTTATTATTCTGCTGATTCTGTGGTCAGCCAGGTGGTTCTGGTCTGTGTTGGCTTGGTGGATCAGTGCAGTCTGGTGGTTTGGCTGGGGTCTGGTTGGTCTGGGAGGTGAGCTAAGTCAACTCGTTTCTGTTTCATGTAGTCCCTCATCCTTCCTCAGTAAGCTGGTGGTCTCAGGGTTCCAGAGAGCAGCAGAAAATAATCTGTTAGGAACGTGTCATTGAAGCCTCTGCTCACATCACACCTGCTAATGTCCTGTTGGCCAAAACAGTGTCATGGCCGAGCCAGAGCTGGTGTGGGAGGAGACCACCCGAGCACTTGGATACAGGGAGAGGTCAAGAAATGGGCAGCCACGACTGTAAGCTGCTACCTCTCTCAAAAATAGAGGGGTGACTGCTCTCCTTGATTTTAACGGTTTATACTCAATTAGATGGGACATGTATAGCCATCCAATGAATAACTGTGGCATAAAGCATTATCTCGTGAGTGTCACATAAAATGCCTTAATTCAGAGGAGAGGTGGATCATTTAAACCTGTTACAGTGAGGGACTCAGTCTCACAAGAGATGACATTAAAACTGGGCACCATGGATTAGGTGGAATTATCATTAGCAGCAGAGGATGAAGGTAGAGGCAATAGTGTGGAGAGAGATGACTGTTGCAGAGCCCAAAGCATATTTAAGTTTGGGTAACGTGTGGATGATAGGGCTGGAAATTTAGCATGGCACTTAATAACGTGAGACCTTCAATGACAGGCTGTCATTTACACAGTTATTATCATTTTGCCTGAGTTTTGCACTCCATTCTTTGTATAACATTTCACTCAAATAACAAAATATGGATATTTAATCTGTATATCTCTTAAAGCATGTAGGACTTTTATAAAATTAATATTTAATCAGTAGACATAAATCGAAGCACAAAAGCAAAGGTGATCAGTAAGGCGGGTTTCTTTAGAGAGTTCAGAGAAAATGCATTCTGATAAAATGGCACTAGCAACAACCCTGTTATCTGGAGTCACAGATAACATCTGAGAAATAACTTTCCTGGAAGCAAAATTGCAAGGAGCCGTGGGCAATGAAAGCAAGGTAGTGCTTGAGTTAAAGCCAGGTTTTCATCGTTGTGGACAGGAATAGTTCAGTGAGAAAGGAAAATAGGATCAATTTTGTAGACAGATGGATGACGGGACCAATGGTAAAGGACTGAATGTCTGAGGTAGGAAGTAACAGGTTGAACAAAGCCCCAAAGCAGACCAGATTAGATGGAATTGAGACCACGGGAGTACTTCAGATAAAAGAATTTGGCCTTAGCAGGTGAAGTTAAGCATGTCGATACTCCAGGACCGAGAAAAGTAATTTCCTTTGTAAAAGCAAAGGGCTTTCTGTTTCTAAGAGACCATTCTGTATCACCCAACTACAGATGAAAGTAGGGCACCATGTAGGTGAAATGGGAATATCATGAATCATGTAGTAATTTGTGTCATTACTGGTGGCTCACAGACAATCTTTAAGATGTGTTTAAACAAAAGATATATTTTTGTTAGGCACCTGAATCTGAGAAATTTTATGTAAAATTTTCTGGCTCCTATAACAAAAGTTTTGACCAACTTCATTTCTCAACTCCTCATAATTAGCTGACTCATCAAATGGAACACAAGCTCTCCAGTTCAGTACAGTGCCCACTGCTCCTTACTGTCTCGCCAATGCTTACGCAGAATATCAGCATTCTCCTAACACATTCTTTCTTTTTGGTCTAAATGCTTGTCTGACACTTGTGTGTCAAGAGACCACCATAGCTTCATGCACCTAGAAGTTTATTTCGTTATGACTGAGTTAAGGGGATCTAGCAAGTTACCTGAGAAGAGAAGCATATTGCCTGCTTTCTTATTCAAGGTTTCATTTTCTGTAATTTCAATGACTTATGGTCAACCGCAGTCCAAAAACAGTAGTGGAAAATTCCAGAATTAATTCAGTAAACGATTCGTAAGCTTTAAGTTGGTCGCCTTTCTGAGTAGCGTCCCACTCCATCCTGCCTGGGAAGTGAATCAGCCCTTCATCCAGCATCTCCACGCTGCAAACATTCCCTACCCAATAGTCACTGAGTAGCCACCTTGGTTATCAGACCAATCATTACCTATCACAGTGCTTGCGTTTGAGTCGCCGTTATTTCACTTAATAATGGCCCCAGAGCGCAAGAGTAGACATTGGTGTTAGCAATTAGGTTATACCAAAGAGAAGCCACATGTAAAGTGCTTCCTGTAAGTGAGCAGATGAAAGTTCTTAATCAGGAAAGGAAAAAAAGTAGATGCTGAAGTTGCTAAGATCTATGGTAAGAACAAATCTTCTGTGAAATTGTGAAGAAGGAAAAAGAAATTCACGCTAGTTTTGCTGTTGCACCTCAGACGGCTAACGTTATGGCCACAGTGTGTGATAAGTGCTTAGTTAAGATAGAAAAGGCATGAAATTCATGGGTAAAAAAACATGAACAGGAAACATGTTCTGACTGACAGTAATGTGCCAGAAAACACTGAGTCTACATGGAGACTTCGATCAGCAATGGATCCCTGAAAAGAGTGGTCACATTCACATAACTTTTATTATAGTATATTGTTATAATTGTTCTATTATATGTTGTTATTAATCTCTCACTGTGCCTAAATTTATAAGTTAAACTTTACCATAGGTGTGTATGTATAGGAAAAACAGTATATGATAGGGTCCCGTACTGTCCATGGTTTCAGGCATCCACTGGGGGTCTTGTAACATCTTCTGAGGAAAAAAGGGAGAATACTATATTTTTTATATTATTATTACTTTGTTATAAATTCATTGAAAATATTGACTTTCGTGGCATTTTGTTTTCCCCCCAAAAGCCAAATCCTTAAAATACTTACAGATCTTATGCATTTTTAAAAGAGGTCTCATAAGCAACATGCTAACATAAATGACCAATCTGTTTTATGGTAAAAGTATTATTTGGTTAAACACCTTACAGTATGCTGTGATTTGGTGAAATACTCTGACTCTTTATTAGTTTTTCTTCTTCTTTTTCCCTTGAATTATCATTTCTTTGCCTATTTTTTCTATCAGGTTCTTTATCAGTCTCCTAGTCATTTGACGAGCTCTTTCTGTGTCACGAGTATTAATATTCTCCCTGTTGTATGCATTTTTGCCTTTTCTTCTGGTTTTTGGGTTGGATTTTACCTTATTCTATGTCATTTTCACAGCAAGGAGATATTTTAATTTTTATAGCCAAATCTGAATGGTTTTCTTCCTAATTTTTCTTGTGTTCCCACACCATAATTTTGAAGATAATTTAAAAATTTATATCAAAGTTATATGTTAATTAGGTCAAAGTATATAAAATTGCTGTTTTTGTAGCTCAAAAAACAATAGAATGGCAGCAATTTCATATGGCTCTATTTAATAAATTGTTTAAAAGTGAAATAGTATTTATCGTAATTTTCACAAACTGAACAGGAATTCCTTTCCCTCTCCCTCTCCAGTTCCATGTCCTCCCTCAAGAGAAATCCAGTATAGCTCTGGTTAATAGTATTTTTCTGGTATTAACAGAATATAACTTTCTTTTAATACTGTTTCTAGATTTCCCCCCTAGTATTTATTGAGCGCCTTGTATGTTTCTAGACTGTTTTAGGACCTGGAGTTTTAAGAGAGTTCAAAACAAATACCCTTTCATAGAATTTCCATATTGGGATACGGCTTTAGACAGACATAAATTATGTAGTCTGTTATATGGTAATAAGTGCTATGAGGAAAAGTAAAGCAGAAATGGGGTGATGTGGGGAGCTGGGGAAATAGGGCTTCAAATTTCAACAAGATAGTTAAAGCATGCCTCCCTGAGGTCATATTTGAGCAAAAGCCTGAAGGCTTGTGGGAAATGAGCATTCCAAGGAATGAAACAAGCATGTGCAAAGGCCCTGGGGCCCTGATGTGTGAAGATCAGTGAGGAGACCAGTGTGGCCAGAGCAGAGTGAACAAGGGAGGACGTTATGGGTCAATAAGGAAGCAGAGTGGTTATGGAATGGTGAGAGGCAGAGGCTCATTCCTTGGCTCTTTTCTGTGTGAGATGGAAAATCATGGAATGATCATGAGCTGAGTAGTGACATGACAAGATGTACATTAAGGGCCACTCTGGCTGAGCAGTTGAGAAAGGACTGTCAGGGAGCAAGGGAAAAAGCAGGGAGCTATGTGAGAATCTAGGCAAAAATGACTGTGGCTTTACCAAGATATCAGTGGATGTAGTGAGAAGATGTGAGATTCTGGACATACTTCGAAGGCAGAATTGACAGGATTTTCAGACAAACTGGAGAATCAAGGGCGAGTGCATGGTTTTTGGACTTCATGACTTCAAGGATGGAGTCACCATTTACTGAGATGGGAAAAACTGCAAGAGAGGGTTTAGACAGGGGAAGATCAGGTATTCTATTTAGGATATATTGAGTTTGATATATCCAAACAGATGTCAAACAGGCAGTTGGATAGACAGCTTTGAGTTCAGGGTATTGATTTGGAAGTTGTCAAAGTTAGATCAAATTTAAAGCCATGAAGCTAGATGAGATCACTCTAAGATCCGAAACTGGACAAGCATGTACATTCTTGACACTTAATGTACTGGAGGTGTTGTTAGCTAGAGCAGTTAGGCAAGGGAAAGAATTAAAAGGCCTCTAGAAAGAAAGTAGTAAAACTATCTATTTGAAGATTACTTCATCTTGGATATAGAAGATTCTTTTTCTGTGTCAATTGAGATGATTGTGGCTTTGTTCTTTAATTCTCCTAATGTGGTATATTAACACTGATTAATTTTTATATATTGACCCAACTTTGCATTCATAAGATAAATCCAACTTGCTCTTGGTATATAATCTTTTTTTTTTATGTTTGGTTTTATCGAACTTGGGTTGCTAGTATTTTGAGGAATTGGGATATTGGTCTATAGATTTCCTTGTGATATCTTTGTCCGATTTTGATGTCAGTATAGTACTGGCCTCATACATGGAAAGTGTTCCCTACTCTTCTTATTTTTAAAGTATTTGTAAAGGATTGTGTTAATTATTTTCTAAACAGTTGATAGGATTTACCAGTGAAGCCATCTGGCCCTGGGCTTTTTTCTTTATGAGAAGTTTTTGATTACCAATTCAATCCCTTTGCTTGTTTAAAGATTTACTTGGATTAAAAAATTTTTTTTTGTTGTCCATTTCCTCTAAACAATCTAATTTGTTGGCATATAGCTGTTCATAGTATTTCCTTGTAATCTTTTTATTTCCTCAAGGTTGGTAGCAGTATCCCTTCTTTCATTCCTAATTTTAGTAATTCGGGTCTTCTCTCTTTTTTACAATTAGAGTAGATAAAAGTTTATCCATTTTATTGATCCTTTCAGAGAACCAAAAATTGTATTTATTGATTTTTCTCTATTCTAAGGGATGTTAAAATGTAAGTTGATTTCTGCACTAACTAGGAAATGTTTATTCTAAAATTTTAACATTTAAAATTTAGCATTTCCCTCTTAATCCTCTGTATTAGTCAAGAAACAGAATGTGCACACATATGCACACAAACATACATATATACACAAAGAGAAAGAGAGAGTTTAAGGAATTGGCTTATGTGATTGTGGAGGCTTGGGAAATCAGAATCTGCAGGGCGGGCCAGTCAAAGGCTAAGGACCCAGCGGAGAGTTGTAGTTGAAGTCCAAAGGTCATCTGCTGTCACAGTTCCTTCTTGCTCAGGGGAAGTTAATCTCTTTTCAACTGATTAGATGAGGCCCACTCACATTATGGAGGGTAATCTGGTCTAAATGTTAATCTCATCCAAAAACCACCTTCACAGAAACATCCAGAATAATGTTTGACCCAAGGTCTGAGCACTGTGTCCCAACCAATTTGACACATAAAATTAACCATCACATTCTCCATTCTCCTACTCTAAATATACTCATGGTAATCATTGCATTGAGGGAAAAGTTACCCTTTTGAGATTTGATATGTCTTCCATATATCAAATGTTTCCTTCACTAAAAGAAGTAATTTAAACAATACAAGTCAACAAAGTGGAATGGATTTGTAACATTTTAGTCACTGTGTGTCATACAAATGACCATAGTATTCTGGTGTGCATCAATGCCAGCAGATACCACTACTTTCACAGATACGCCCAAGTGCCACTGCTTTTAAAGAACACCCACGTACACAGGGTGGGTCTATAGCCATCCTTGGCACATGACATCTTTCTCCAGTTCTAGAAAAGCTCTGGAAAATAATCAAGAAGTTTAGCCTTCTCATGAGGGCTTTACCAAAAGCTACGAAGAAGAATTTCTGAGACCCTTATTTTAGAACCTTAGCCTTGTGTTCCATCCCCCTCCACACCCTGCGTCTCCCGAGTCCACAGAAGGAAAGGAAAAACAAAAGTGATCTACCTTGCAGACCTGGAACCAAAACTGGAACTGCCCGGGGTCAACCTGTAGACCCGTGACCTCTATTGATTAAAATTAGGCCAATGGCCCAGTGAATACATTTGGTTATTTTCACTTTCTTTGAAGTGGATAAAAATTAAGCACAAAACAAGTGTATATAAGTAGCCCTTACCTTGATGATCAGTTACATTTTTGAAAAATACATACTATGCCACAATAACTGGACTCTTTTGAAAAAAGTAAAATTATAATACTCCAAGAATTGAACATCTATTTGTATATGAATTGTATCTTAAAACCACATTTAATAAGCTATCACTGATAGAAATGTTCATTGCGTGGTATGATTCTTACTGATGTGTAACATGCCACATTTCTTAGAGGTCAGCATATTCATCAAATAAAAAACGTTTGGCTTTCATTTTTGGAAGGAAGGAATAAAAGCCCACTGAGTGGGAAATTAATGTAAGTTGTGTGGTATTTGCATAAAATTTTATAGTAAGATGAAGGGAAATCGATAGTATGCTGTAAATATGAATTGCAGAAAATTGTACCTTTTAAGGTGGCCAGTCACAAGGACCGCCTATGTTTAAAGATTGCATACTCTTTATATACATATTTCACTTATTTCATGACATATATTTCATTTATATTTAATTATATATCTATTTCATTTAGCTTTGGTAGATGGTGTGCAAGTCAGTGCATTTTCGGGTGTGTGTGTGTGTGTGTGCATCCTAAAGATAATTGTTTCTTGATGGTACAATGATCTGTTTTAAAGATTCTCTCTCCTTTTTCCTAATGCCGTACAAAATAGTCCATATGAAGAGTGATTTTTTTTTTTTAAGATTGGTAAGAATTACAGAATGTTTTACCTCTGGTTAATTCATTATTGAAATCTCATTATAATCATTTCACAAAGCACTGCTTATCATGCATCTGTCTTCAAACATAATTTCTTGCAAATGGTTTCCTGAAAAATCATCAATTTTTCTCCACTTTTGCCCTTGCTGGAGTACTTCATGCATTCTTTTAAAACAAGATCAGTTTTTGGGACTTATGTAAGTTAAGACTGTTCTTTCTATTTAACTAAAGTGTTTACCATAAAGTTTAATAAAATCAAAACTGTCCATTTGCTGTTATTTCTTTTAAATGTTATTATTTACCCATCTATATGTCTGTTTTTTCTAAACCTGTTTCTTATTTTGCCTATATGTAAGCACCATTGATCCTCAACAAGTTACATTGCCTATTTTTTAAATTTCGTAAAAATTCTCATTTCTGCCAATATTCATCCATTTTATTAAAGAATGTTATGTAGGTAAATATAGCTATGTCTAAATATACGGCCTTAATATTTTTCCAAAAAATAAAATTTATACAAAGAGAACATTTAGAAGCATTCTTTCAAAAGTGGTACAGGTTCTTTCTTGAACAAGAAAGAACTCTGCATAATCTCAACATGTCTGGAATTCTACTTGGAAATATTTTTTCTACAGAAAGAAACCATTCCTGCTTGGAGAATTTTAGGTTGCATAGACTCAACTTAAAAAAATATATTAAAATTTCAAATCCAATTTTCCCCTCTTTTCAGAACTATATTTTTATATTCAATTTTATGTGTGCATACTGTATTTTCTCATAATTTTGAAAGAATGTAACTAAGAACTCATTTCTTTATTAGCTGGCTGGCAGAAAATTAAATTCTCATATGCTTTCTCTTTTTTTTATGGTAATGCTGTGCTACACTTTAGAAATTGTCAGTGATATCAGGAAAACTTTTTAAGACCTAAGTAATTTTTTTTTCCTTGGAAATTGCAAATTGATATTTTATATTAGCTTCTATGATTTTATTAGGTACTTTGAATTTCTATTTTTAGCTCAAGATGAGTTGAAAGATTCAATGGTATTTATGGCATTCGAACACGTCTTTAAGTTTTACTGAGAGCAACTTTGAACCTGTAACATTCCAGAGATGAATTTTCTGTTTGCTCAAGCGCCTTTTCCCCTTCACATACAAAATTAGCATCTGTGCGGTCGGTAAATGTAATCCATGATAACGTTCATGTTTCTCTGGTGATTTTTTTCCCCCTGACACTGTTTCATGAGATGAAAATAGAAGCTGACTCACTCAACTTCTTCAGATCTTGTTAACTTTTATAGTTTTGTATTGGCATTTCTTTTCAATTTAAACCTCTTCCCAAGATTTTTACTTGTTTGTTGCTTTAAGATGTTCTTAATTATCCTCCCCCATCTTTGGGATAATTTTATAATTGACATACTATGAGAGCGTCATTTCAACAATAATTTTGTCTTAGGATCTTGTTACTGCATAGTTTTTACATGTCTGTTACGATTTATATCATTATAACAATATTGGCTTTATATTAAAAATGTTGATTTTAATGGAAATTTTCAATGTTTTGTTGTCAGGAGCCTAACATTGTATAATAGTTTTCAGCTGCTTAGTTTTTATTAATGTCTATGTGGGGTTTTTTTTAAGTCTTCTTTTAAAAGTCATTTATATTAAAATTTTCCTTGTAATTAAGTCACTAGTTAACTTGAGCTAGTTAAATATTTGCTTCTTCAAATTAATACAGTGTTTTAAGATGCAAAAAATATTCATACGGTATTTTTGGTAGTTCTCCCAAATTAAAAAAAAAAATCCACATTTTAGAATATTTAAGGTGAGACAAAACAAAATGTTTATTTTTATCTCCTTTTAAGAAAGTAAGTAGTTTTCTTGATTGTGTTTGTATCAAGTAAGTGTATTTCTTCAAAACTTAGAGTGGCTCCTTCTGTAAATCTCTAATTTTTGAGGTGCCTATTGCTCTGTTATGATTAAAACAGGTTTCACAGAGATTCTTCTTTGCCCATCCTACAAACATCTATAAAACTTAAACATAGTAAAAGATTATTATTAAAAAACAAGGGAATGCATAATACCTGATGTTATTAGACCAGTTTGGATACCTAAAATAATGTAACTAAAGATTGAAACTGTCCCATTTGAAAATTATAAGTGGTAACATAATAGTATTTTTTTTTTGAATTAACATAAAAGCATGTACCACTTTACTCTGGTTCATATGTATGTTTTTGAGGCTGTTAGTGTTGGTGGTGGGTTACCTTGACTCTGTTGGAGGGTCTCTTGTGTTAATGGACATGTTTGTTTATAAAATAGTCATGTATTTTTAATAAAATGCCATCCTAAATGTCAAAATTTCATGAAAAAATAAGATCATTAAAAATACTAATATTTACCTTATAAATTTATACTGGAGCCAAAGAATATGATAATGATTTGTGACTTTAAAAAAGATTTTACATACATGTTTTAGT
Organism: Rousettus aegyptiacus; assembly: GCF_014176215.1. Classification (NCBI taxonomy): domain Eukaryota; kingdom Metazoa; phylum Chordata; class Mammalia; order Chiroptera; family Pteropodidae; genus Rousettus; species Rousettus aegyptiacus. The sequence continues at coordinate 81,577,142 of NW_023416285.1, forward strand.
TTGGTTGTAAGTTTTCAGAACCCTGACTGCTTTTCTTCACTATCATCTTCACTTCTTAGGTGAGACTGCTGGTTCTTTCTTTATCTTCCTTGACCTTTGATCTTTAGTTCTCACCTTCTCATTTTCTCAAAAAACGTTTTCCATTATTTTCACTTTCATCACCTTTTTAATATTTTTATTGTTTATTACTAACTATTGTGAATATTTTAAAAAAACCTGATTTATTACCATAATCATTTCAAAATGTAGAAGACTAGAACCTGCCTTTGAGACACAGTCAAAATGTATTTTGTGTTATATGTTGTTATAACCACAAAAATACATCTGCCAATACTGGAGTTCATTTGCTTATTCATATGTTATGAACTCTGTATTTTTTGTGTTTTTTTTTTTCAAATTCTGAAATTATGTAACATTACAGAAAGTTTGAAAAATAGAACAAAATAATTGCACATAGCCTTCTCTCCTTAACACAACCATTTTTATACGTGTTCTTCTATATTTCTGTATCTATACCAATTTTTATATTAGTAAAAAAGTAAAACTCAGAGTGTAAGTATGATTATTGTATTTGGTCCAGTTTTCTCCATTTATTACATCAGATGCATTTCTATATTGCTGTATAATTTTATAATTATAATTTTAGTGGCTTCAACCAATTTCTTTGAAAAGGTGTTTCATAAATTATGTTTTCCATACTTCTGTATATTTTGGATGCTTCAAGTATTTTACCATTAAAAAATCATTAACATTTGAAATGATAGGGTTAACAGGTATAATACTTATCTACAGTACGAAGTTTATTTTAATAACAAATGATTCTTAATTTACATATGTAAGCATTAAATTTAATTATATCAATGAATGGCATTATAGAAATAAAATGTAGTGAAGTAGCTTTGAAAATGTCCAAATCATAACTGTCTGAGTTTAATTTTTTACTTAAGAGAAATGTCGAAGTCCAATCGACAGATTAAGAGTACTTGAAAAAAAATCTTAGTTTCTAGCCATGAGCGTATGCTGTGAAATCCCTAAAACTACAAGTATTTGGGAATATTTTCTATGTCACCTAGTAGATGTGGATGTTTTTTAAATTTTACACATCATCTTAAATAAAGAGGAGTATCAAAAATTTAAGTATATTTGGAAAAATGTCTTCTAACAGAAAAAGAGCTTATAGTTTTTAACCTCTACATTAAACTGCTACTCCTCTTGGATAATTTTTTCCTATTAAATTATTTCATAAAGTAACAGAAGGCTCATCATTTTTTTTCTGGTATACATCTAGTATGTAGAGTAACATTTCAAATTTTCTTCTTGACATTGTTTCATCATTTAATATTTGTACCGAAGCCTCGACAATCTTTTTTTAATTTTTTTATTTTTATTTTTTATACTACATTAAAAGATGAGCTACTTGAACCTGTGGGTTTTTATACTTACCTCATTGGGTTGCTGTGAGAATTAAATGATATGTTTCATTTAAGCACCATAAAGTGCTTCAAATGGTATCTGTATTCTAGTAAGTTTTCAATAAATATCAACTGTCACCACCACTTCTATTGTTTTGGTATTGATATTACTAATAAGAGAAATATCTAAACCCAGACCAAGAATCACCTTTTTTTTTTTATCATGACAATGAATCACCTGGTACTCCATACAAAGTATGTATCAATATAAAGTAGTAAAAGAATTGTTCATTAAGTATTTCTAGAACTATTGGTTAATTATTTAGAGAAATATAAAGTTACAGCCTCACCTTACAATCTTGATCGCATGATTACGTCCAAGTAATTCCAGATGGAATAAAAAACAATATATTAAGTGTGAAGCCACGCAACCCAGTTTTTTAAATGTAAGAAAATATAGGTGACTATATATCATCAGACCTAAGGATAGGAATAGTCATTAAAACAGTGGAAGAAATCACAAAGGAAAGAAATCTACAGATTCAAATACATAAATATTTTAAATTTCTTTACAAAGGAAAATTGAAAATCTTAAAAAGTCTTTGCAACAAATAAGGCTAAGGACTGTGACCTTAAAAGATACATGTATGTGTATTTATGAAGACCTTAATCAAAAAGTATTAACCAACCATTTACAAAACAAATAAGAAGTGCGAATGCGTAATGGACATGAAAAATAGTTCAACTCCACTAACAGTTAAAATGAAATGCTATACGGTTTTTCACCTGTCAAATCACTAAAGGTTTTAAAGTGATTGGAAGTCCTTTTATGAGAGAATGGTAATATGGGCAATTGTGCTTACTGCTGGTGGAAATGTACAGCGTCATTAACCAATCAGGCATTTGGACAAAATCTATCTCGCGTCCAGCAATTTGTCCTAATGAAATCATAAGAGATACAGACTAAAGGGAATATGCAGGGATGTTTACTTCAGTCTTATTGAAAGCAACTTAAATGTCACTTTTTATGGTAAAAAATATAACTTTAAACAAAACTGTACAATTAAGTGAAACGTTAACACGTCATTGTAAATTATTTCTACTGGAAAATACGAGATAAGAAGTATCCCTCTGTGGCTAGGGGCTGACCTGCACATGCAGTTGTACTCTAAAGTCACTTAACTATTGTAATACGTTAAGTTACCGTTTCTTTAAAATACAAATCTCTAGCAGCTGTGGATAAGCGCCGTGGAAAAAGCCTATCCATAAAAATGTTGAGCCAATTATAACTTACAAAAATGTGAAATATAAGGGAAAATATATTTTGTGTAAAACTGTTCCCTTACCCCACATTCCTTGTTACTGTTTCTTTTCTTTTTTTTTTTAAGCCACCTCTTGCTAAGACCTGGGCACTGAAGATGAACTGGAATGAATGAAATAGGCTTTAGGTTACTTATATATACCTGAAAGAACCCTCTGCTTGCTTTCAGTTTAAGTACACATTTTTTGATCACCCTTTTAAGAAGAGAAACACATAAGATCTGAAGGCAAGAAATATTAACCCCCTTTCCTGCCTCAGAATTCCCTATCCTCGAAGCTTAGATGTAACCGAGATGTGTGGACGCATCACTCATCATGTTACTGAACTTTGAAAATCCCAGTCTCTCTACTGCCTCGAAAGGCATGCCAAGTGTGCTCTCACCTCTCACTCCCTGTGGAGGATGGATTCCAGGAAAGTAGGCTTTTTTTGTTTGTTTGTTTGAGAAATAATCATAAGGAAGTAATCTGGATTTCATACGTTTTGTCACATCCTCTGTTCTGGCTGTTTTATTGGTTGCTCTGGATTTTGGATTTTTTTTTTCCTACTCTGTTTATATATAGATATTTATGCACTTATGCATACATCTGTGTGCATGCATATGTGTACATGTATATATGTATTGCGTGAGGTAAATATGGAGTGTGTATAGGTTTATGTGGATCGTAGGAGTAAAGGATCATGATAAGACAGACAGACGGAGGGATGCTCTTTAAATATAGTAGCAGAAATAACATACAACCCTAGAAGAGCATCTAAAAAACATGAAAGGGTAGTTAAGGCACAGTAAATCTTTCTGTTATTTCTTTAAAATGCCTCACTACTTTAATAGGGTACTTTTAATATTCAGCACATTTAAATCTGGCTTTAATTTTAATATTTTGTCTCTTTTATAACATTAGCCAGTTAAAAACTTATTAATAAGCCCTTTAATTTATTTTTCCCTTTCTAGCTAGAACACAGGGAGGTATAACATGTTCCTGCCCTCAAGGTACTTTCACTAAGTTGGAGACATGATCAAGTACTAATTTACAGCTATCACATATTTACATGTCAGGTACTGGGCCAAATGGTTAATAGGAATTGTTTAATTCTTAACAACGCTATGAGGTAGGTACTATTATTATGTTCATTTTAAAGTTGAGAAAATGAGCCTTAAAGTTGTTTGGAAGTTGGCACGTCACACAGCTGGTAAGTCAGCAGGACAGAACCCAGACCTGTCTACCTTACCCGTCTTTGCTTTTTCACACCCAGTGACGATGCTGGCCAGGGAGGGAGCAGGGGACATAGCTGGCCCACATGGGCTCCAGCATCCCCCAGTGCTAAGCCTCGGTGTACGCAGGGTTCTGTCCTTTTCTCCACCTCCTAGAATTTTCTTGTGGAAACACTAAAATGTGTCCTGCCTTCTTTGTTGAAATTTAAAGTAAGAAAATGAAATAGGAATGATAGGATTTTTTTGTTGCCTTTTAAAATTCAATTTAGTAAACTTTTACCGAGCACCTATTCTGTGCCAAGCGCATATGATTAATACCACCAAACCACCCCATTTTCAAGGTCCGTAAATCCTGATTAGAAATCCGATTACCTCTCTCTTTTCTCCACTATCCCCTTATTGTTTATGATGAAAATAACTTCAATTAATTATAAAGATCCAATTAGATTAACGCTTTCACTGAAATTCAGGATTTAGCTGTGATTTGTGGATTCGAAAATTTTTAAGTTTTCACTTTTGGACTTTATTTGCTTTGGATGAGGCATTTATTTCCTGGTTAGATCCATTCCTGCTCCAAAAGTTTGCAGTGACTTGCCAATAACCCTTGCCCCATACAAGGAATAATTGTGCAGGAATTTCTAGTTCTACCTGCTTTCCTGTAATTGCCTTTCATGAGAAAAGAACTGTGAGAACCTGAAATTAGAACACAATGAAATACCAGAATGGAAATGTTAGCTAATTTGTCATTTTTGTACTAAACCAGAAGCCATCATATATTTGATTCCAATCTGGGCCAGCAGTCACATGTGACAGACTTAAGGTGGGGTCGAGATGGGATAACTAATTTCTGCAAATTAGGAAGCGATGATTATCTGGGAACCAACCCTGCTAAAGCATTGGGAGTAGTTGTAAGAATCTTGGTTACTTCTGGTGTGGTGTTGTGATGACTCTGAGATATATAAAAGGGATCCTTTTCCGGGTTCATATGAATTTTCTCAATATCCTAGAAATGAGAAAAAAATATATACAACGTGTCCTCTGACCCTTTATATAGAAGGTTGAGTTCTGTCTGCATGTGTGATTTTCGAATTCATGCATTTTTTCTTCATCGTAGGACCAGGTTGGAACGTATACCCCTTTGCCTCCCTCAAATCTCGTCATTTTTTGTAAAATACTGATGTGTTTCACATTTACCCCATTAACTTTTTCCTCTACCTCTGATAAGAGAACTTTGGAGTGATTGTCTTCCTTGTTTCAAATCCTTTGTAAATGTTTTCCCTTAAATAATCTGAGTATTTCCTCAAAATCCGAATGACTGTGGGTGGTCCACAGGAATATATTATCAGATAAACTTTCATCACTGCATTATTAATATCTTGATTGATTTTTATGAAATCGAGTCTATAAGGTGAATGATAGAACTCCTTAGTCACTGATAATTGTTTTTAAATATTGCCTTTATTTTGAATCCTATTAACTTTTAAATCCAATGGTAATAGTTATGTTTTCTTTATGTTCCCTAAAATTCAAACAGATTAGTTATTACATTCTTATAGTTTGTTATAAAATAGCTTTATTTTTTTTAAAGTTTTCTATGTATCAAATGTAATCAATATTTTTAAAGAGAATATATTTTTATGTATTTAAAATGTACTTGTATTTTGTTTGGTACTACGGAGATGATTTAGAATATGTAGCATGTCTTAATAAGCAGGCTATTCTCTCTCTCTTGATGTCTGTATTTTGAGAGAGTAAAGGGTTGGTTAGGTCAAGAATTCATTGCACACCTTACTCAATTCTTAAATTATGTGCATGGTAAAGATCCCTATTCTAGAAAACCAGAACAGTGCCACAGCACGAAGAGCAAGCAGAATGAGACGGGAGTTGATTGAGAAAAGGAACTCTTGCTTCGCTTTTTAAGCCCACATGTCAACTGACAGCAGTGAGCTGGAGAGAGCTCTTTAAGCAGACATGAAATTTATTTAACTACTTAAAAAGTTATCGCAGTAAAAGGTCATAATACCCGTTGATAAGAGTATACAATTGAGACTATGAAACTTTTATCCAAATTTCCGTAGGTTTTAAATAATAAAAACACAGAATTTCCATGGAAGGAAAAGGACCTGAGGCTCAGTCTTTTACTCCAACCCCCTGGAGTCTCATAAAAGTGAAATAACTTGCTTTTACAGATAGTCTGGTTTTATCAGCTTGATCTGTGTGCAGGACTGCTTGACGCTACATTCTCCTTAATTTAGTTTTCTTTCTATTTAACAATAGATGCTGTCTGTGCCACAGGTATGTTGTTAGGCTACGCTTAGAACATGGTATAAAACATTCCAGGATTTATGAATGAGAGAATTCCTCATTTGTATTTAAAATGTTTTTTAAGTGCTTTTAACTTTTTCTTATCAAATGTGTTCAATCGGTCCACGATAAATTATTTCTGACTTCCTTATTTTGCTTTATAACAGTTATTTTACTCATTGATTTCTGAAAAGAATATTATGATTTAGAACCAAATAAAATTTATATGTTATGACAATATAATTGTTAGATGATTCTCTTATAAATCGTTTTAATTAAATTGTGTAGTATCTATTTTTGTTCTCTTACTAAGTGCACTTGTAACGATATTATGAATAAAATCTAACCCACTTTGAGGGTTTTATTTTTGTTTTGGGGGGGGCTTCTTTTTTTACTTCTTATTACTAAAAATCTTTTTTCTTTTTTCATATTGACAGCTGGTTTCAGAAGAAGTTTCCGTCTCAGTAGGAAAGATAAGAAAACAAATAAATCCATGTACGAATGCAAGAAGAGCGATCAGTATGACACAGCCGATGTACCCACATACGAGGAAGTGACCCCCTATCGGCGACAAACCAATGAGAAATACAGACTTGTCGTCTTGGTTGGTAAGTTTGCGTTTGTGTGTAATTCTGATGAAATGAGTGAGGCATTGAGGATTTAACTTCAAAGAGCACCATGCTTAAAGTTTTCAAGCTACAGAATCTCGTCCGCTGTTCACTCAGACCCACCTGCAGAGCCTTAGCCAGCGGGTATTTCCCCGGAGGGCCCTCTTGGGTCAGGTCAGTAGGCTCGCGGGCTCGGTCGTCTTCCCTGCGCTGTGCAGGCTTGGCCGCTCGTTGTACTGTCATTACTCTTTCACTTTCCCTCATCTTAAAAATCGCTATCCATGCCTAAAGTATCCCACACTGGTTTTCCTGGCATAGTTTTTGATGGTGTAGACAGCGGCAGTGTCAGTTCAGAGGGAGGGAGGCCTCCCCTTCCCATCGGCTTCCATCCCCAGGTCTTCTCAGACCTCGTTGAGATACTCGGGAATCTTGGAAACATACAGCTTCCCATCAGTGTGAGGCCAGAGATTCTGCATCTCTGACAAGTTCCCAGGTGCTGCCGTGCTGCCGGCCCAGCCTGATTTGAGAGTGCTTTTTGCTTTTTAGCTGTTGTTACTGGTTATAATGGAAACAGAGTGAGGTACGCGGCTGTGCACACCGGAAAGCCTTGTTGCTCTGAATGTTTTCGATTGGCATGGCCTTTGTTCGTTGGCAGTTGTAAACTGGCTGCAATTGATTTTGATTTTTCTACTTTTCATACCACACTTGTTTTGTTCTTGTCATCATGTGTTATATCAATGGTTTTAAAATCTTTGGTTTTGTCAATCTGCTGTTCAGGATTTGTTCAATGAGATTTTAGATTTGGCCTGTTTTGACTTATTATTATTTTCAGCCTTTATTCCAAAATTCCTACAAGAAAAATAACCATTTGAAATTCTTTAGCCCCTAACAATTTATTTCCCTATTTTGGAGCAATTACTGGTGTAATATAATATTGTTTAATCCCACCCTTATCCTTGCTGTGACTGTGGATGACACTTTGTAGCGAATTCGGTTACAGTCAAGGTCATCGTATGTGACTGTCCTTCAAAGTATTTCCAGTTATTTAATTATTTGCTTTCTTCCACATGGTCATTCATTGCTTAGAAAACCTTTCCACTTGTATGCATGTATGCATGGCACATTTGTAGTATTAGAAGTTTGGAGTTTATTTTCTGGAACAGTCCCCTTCCGTTATATCCTGTGAGGCGGGACAGCAGAGAAGTGAGAAGTGGGTCTCTGTGGCAAGACAGGCTGCGTTCTGATCTTGTTCTCTTCGGCAGCTGTGTGACACCAGCACCTTCCAGATGTTCTCTGGGCTTTTGTGTCTTCATCCGAAAAACCAGGACAATAGCGCATCTGCTTTCTAAGCCTGTTCGAGGGTTAAATGAAATGATGTTTGCAAAGACAGACCAATTCCTAGCATTTTAGTAAGGTTTTAATAAAAAGTAGCTCTTCTTAACGACCAAAAATACCAACCAGATAAGCACAAAATGTTCAACATGAAAATAGGCTTCTGCTGATTTTGAATCTCAGTGTTCAAATCACTTAAGTTAAATTAGATTATTTAGCAGTTTATCATCTAAAAGAGAGAATCAAACAATGGACTCGAATTTTGGAAAGTCTAGATTGTTCCCGAATTGACCATTTATTTTTCATGATTGTAAAAGTCATATACTTAGGAAATAGTTTCTTGGCTCCTACAATATGGATGGGAAGAGCATAAGCATCGTAGTCCTCAAGCCTCATTTTTTACCCCCACGTGTTTTCCAAGCTATTGAGAATAATGGTGTTTGCCTTGCGACTGTTAGGTAAGTATTGGTAAGGAGGTGAATAGTATTATTTTTTCTAAATTCTCACCACAATATTGCATGCTTTCCATTCTTGGACTTAACGTTCAAGTAATTAAAATCAACCAAGTTGTTAACATGGCAAAAATATGATAGTGGAGGACTTTGAGCTTGGTCAGAAGTATTTCATTTTCTCTTCATTTTGTCAAGGTGCGAGTTCAGCCACTAAAACATCTTAGTGGCAGTTTCTATTATATTCCATTCCGCATTTATAAGTATTTTTCAAAAGTTTGTTAAGACCCAATGTCAGGCATTTAGTACTCTTACATGTTTTATCTTTAATGAAATCTGATTTTTCAAAAAGTGAAGTAATAAAGCCGATACTGTGCGTGTTTGCGGGGGAGGGAGCGGGGAGAAAGCATTGGTGTTAAAAAACTATAAAACACTTTTATAACTGAAGCCAGTAGAAGAGCAAAGATTCATCTTGTGGATATTCAGACAATTTGTGACTTGTTCTGTCTGGTTATGTGGCATAAGAGGAAACTAATAATAAATCTTTCTATATATTTCACATTTCTAGCTTGAACACTAAGTACTATTCTGCCTCTTTTGTGCTGAATCTTATATGCTGCCTAAAGACTGCTTTGTAGAGGTGGTTTGAATAAACATTTATAAGACTGTCATCATTTTTCCATAGAACTACGACAGAACAAAAAGTGTCCCACATAAAGCAGAGAGAGAAGTAGCTCAAAACTAAATATAAATGTTAATATGTTTATTAGAATTCCCTTAGCTTTTGTTGAACTTTGATTGAAGGCTTGTAGGAATTAGTCTGCTCTAGAGGGTTTTATATAGATATCTTTGTCCCCAAAGTGACTGAATTTATGTGTGATGAATTTAAAATTATAAACTCTGTATATGAGGTAAATATGATTGTTATTGGAATCACAGTTGGCTTTTTGTGCCATTGGTTCATCTTAAAAGTTTCTGCTCTAGGTTAATTTCTGGGCATAGATTTCAATTATGTTCATTCAGCTGGTTTTAATGGGGTACCGATACGCCACTTCCTCAGCACGAAGGTTTGTTAGTGAGCAACAAAGACATTCTTGACCTTGTGCTTACCTTCTAATGGGAGGAGACAGACAAAAAAAAACCATATACCCAATAAGTAATAAATAGCAGTCAACTGTATCATTGTTAGACCACGATAAATTCTGTAGAAGAGAGTTAAAGCAAAGAAGGTTCCCTGGAATCAGGAGTTTGCGTTTTTGAATTGGTAGGTCGTGGCGCCTCATTGAAAAGGTCCCATTTTTAAACAGACTCTGCCCTCTTTCACTTAGCTAAGGAAGACATAAATGGTTTTATTTTGATCTTTTAATTTTATTGCACTTTCATCATAGTCCTGAGATAGAGGTGAGACAGTAGTTTATATAAGTCTGGTATAAGTAGCTGCTTTGGAAAAATGATGCTTTTGACAAGCTTCCCACTCTCTTTTTTCCCTTTACTCTTCCTTTCTTGTCTTGTCTTTCTTTCTTTCTTTTCTTTTTTTTTTTTTTTGACATTAGTGTTCAAATACTGCTTCACTAATAGCATTTTTCTTCCACTATGAAAGCAACAGAGGAGATCAAATCTGTACCTCTATCAGGGCTTGTTGCTAAGTTGCTACATTTTCTATATGGTTTGATTCCAAGGGAACTTTAAATTTAGTTTTATAAACAGATCTGTCACTCTGCAACCCCCAAATCCAGACGCCCACTAATGTGACCATGAGAACTGTGAGTCAAATGTAATAGCATGGTTGCTTTTATTTTTTGCCTCCGGTGACAAAAATAGTGTCGTATTATGATAAGTAGGCTTTTTTCAACACATGTCTGATCTGAGGGACACCCAGAGAGTTCATTTGATTTGTCTTGCAGTAAATCAAATGAGTAAGTGTGTTTTTTCAGGAAACAAAAGCAGTTCGGATATTTATTGCAGACTCCAGCAATTCTGATATTTTTCTCTGGATGGTAGGAGTAATGAGTCTGGCCAATACCATGAAAATGTCTGGGGAGAGATGTGGAAGACCTTTCATTTTGAGCGGTGTAGGTACCCTGGAGGTAAACACGTAGTCAGAGCTGTGCCCATGTCAGTAGCTGTCCACGTAATATGCTATTTTTATGTTTGTGCCAAAATGTACAAGGATAATAGCAAAAGTGGGTAACAGTACTTGGTCAGAGCAACAGATTTCTCTATAATGTATAATTTAATATTGGACAAAAGACCAAATAAGGATGGATTTTATCATTAATGCACTATGGTTGTTACATGGATGTCTAGTGTTTTACAACTAATTTGGCTAATTTCCACATACCTTTCTCTCTCTCTGAGACGTTTCTTTCCTAATGGATTATTAACATTATAATCTTTGGCATTATTCCCTTTTCATCTGTATTTACCAATTAAATTCAATTTGATGCTCATCAGCCTTACGAAAAACTACAACTAAATTCTATACTATATATTTACAAATAAAAATTACTTTATCCTCATTCTTTGTAGACTACATGAGTGCCACTTAAAAAAATATAACGTATTTCACTGATTTCTGTAAAATTACTTCCACAGTAGTAATACGTTATCATTTCGGTACATAACCATTTACTCAGGATCTGTACTCAAACCACAGATAAGTAGCTGGCTGAGGCTTAAGGCACCAGGGAGCATGTCCATAAATTTTTTTTTTTTAAATATAAGAACATCGTACTGATATTTTGATATTTGATATGTCTAAATACTTCTATATAAATGGAGGCTATGAATTTGCATAAGAATTTTAAAAAACTTTCTCTTTAAGATAAAAAATAAAAGCATGTTTGCATTTAGTTAAAGTGAATATTTTTGTCAGTGTAAACTTTTAAATAGAAACTTTACTAGCATCATTTTATCGACACCGTACACAGACTCTATCTTTGGCTGAAATGAATGAACCTTTATATAAAATCACACACAACACAGCTGCCCACTTTCAGGGAGGAATTACTAATTAAATCACAAAAGTAATTAAAATAATATGCCTGTCTAAGCATCTTAATTATCTGACACATTTTTACAAGAACTTCAACTAGTGGGGATTGATACACATGGCTTTATTCATTCTGCCCAGAATTTGCCCACAAAGTGATTTTGTAAATTCTTATGAAATTAAAAAAAAAAATGTAACCAATAAATACATACATTTCTGGTTTGAATAGAAATGTTCTTTTATTTTCAAAGCTAGTAAGCACATCAGCTTTAATTCACTGCCTGAGTTCCAAGTTAATGATCTCCAAAATGATTTTTTAATGCGTTTTTTTGGCTTTTACTTACATCATAGTAAGTAAATCATCATCGCATTTGATTTTCCTTAGTCCCGAATCAAGAATCCCGACAGGCGTGCCTGCGTGTGTAGTCAGGCACGTTGCCCACACACGCTGCCTGCATGAAGTTCAGTTTGGCCCACTCACAGGTTCTGTGGAAATGAGTTTTGAGATGACCAGATTTGAATTCTGCCACTTTTTGTAGCCAGAATGTCTTCCTATTCCACAAGCACAGACAGACGGCTTGGGACATGTGAAAGACTCCGTGACCTGACGGATCACAGCCGTAAAAGCAGAGTGACTGGCTACCTGGGTTCGTGTTTTATTGGCATTCTTTTGATAAGATAATAGGCAGAATGGAAGGAATGTCGACTTCTGAGTCAGACAGACAGGCTGTGAATACCAGTTAAGCGGCACTCCAGATGTGCGACCTTATGGACGTTAGTTAACCTTCGATTGTCTCGGTTTTCTTATCTGCAAAAGGAGGATAATACCTTTGTTGCAGGGATGTTTTGAGGATTAGTAATGGTGTGTCTAACCATGTGGCACATGCCTGCCCTGTAACCATGTGACACATGACCTTGTTGTGTCATAATCATCATCATTGTTGCGAAGCCTGTTGTCTTTGATTTAAATCTGCTCTTTAGATTATTGTCTCTGCCTCTCCTTAGCATTAACAAGGCAAAGGAAAACAAACAATAGAGTAATTTACTTATGTACATACATATAAATGAATTTCACCTATTGTAAAATTTTAGGTATTGAAGGGGAAATGAATCTGTCCCATTGCAGAGACATACAAATGAACCTAACTCAGTTTGCATCCCAAATTGTCTGCAGTGTAAACAGATTGTATATTCTAAATACAAACCAGCCAACTAAAAACACTGTGAACCTATGTCTAACCATAAAAGGAGACAGGACAGGGGTGTGAATTTAGTTGAGTTTTAAGCTCAAGATCTAAAGAGGAGAAACTCTAGAACTTCTCCAGTGTAGATGGCAGAATCGAACCGATGGCCTGTGAGGGAAAACGATGTTTGCAGGCTCACCAGGCAATTTTTGTAGTTAAGAGGGACTGAGATTTTATCCCTGTTTTAACCTTCTTTTGATGATACTCCCACCTTTGAAGATGATGACCTCCAATCTAATCTAGAGGAAAGTTTTCAAGTAAAAAACATTTGCCACTGAACATTCTTGGCATACTCCATGAGTGTGCAGTGAAGCGAGCTCTCTGCAGAGAGTATGCAAGGGCTGGAATTGAATGTTGTCAGAATATAAGGGCATCACATCAAGATGGCATACTTTTCACTAATTCGAACAAACGTTTTCTTCCAGAGTTAAAATTGTGTGTGTGTGTGTGTGTGTGTGTGTGTGTGTGTGTGTTTTGGTGTAGGTAGAAGAAATAAAGAATAAAGCTAGACTCTCAGCAAACTATCTCACACTCTGGGAAGCAGAGACCTACTGAATAAATAGTAAATTCACATCACCCCTTTTAGTGCTCGGTGTCTTGGGGTTGCGGGGAGGAGTGGGGGTGTGGCAGGCCAGGTCCCATATTTAAGTTTCAGTGTTTTGTTCTGCTTGCTGCCGTCTTTTTCTTTGCGCGTACATAACTGGGTTTGCGTCATCTGTATACAGAAGGCAGCTCCGTTGTAATGCCCCTTGTTTTTCTTGTTTGTTTTCTCTTTACTTTTAAAGAGTGAATTTAGTACTTACTCTAAATATTTTTCATACCTTTAGAGTAGCCTGGCATTTTGTAGACAGTCACTAAATTCTTGTCCTCCTCTCCCTTAAAGATTTCGTCTCTTCTCGCAGTCTCGAGTTTTACGTTCAGGTGACTGCATTCACCAGGGCACCCTCGTGTTGGCCTCTTTATTACATCACGGTTCTTGTCTCGGTTTAGGTAGATTTCCTTCCCTTAAACTCACTATATTAGAGTCAGCGTTGTCACTCTCCCTTCAGCTTCTCTTTATCTTAAGATCAAGAGAGCCAAGTTCAAGCGTTTATTTCATTTGTTGCTGTTTTATATCCCGCAAGAGCGAAATCATCTGGTTCTTGTCCTTGTCTGACTGATTTTGCTTAGCATGATACTCTCGAGATGATGTATTATGGAATTGTACACTTGAAACTTATATGTTATTAACTGACGTCACTCCAGTAAACTTAATAAATAAAATTTTAAAAGAAAAACATATGATAAAATATCAAAAAAAAAAAAATGAACCAAGTTCAAATACGAGCTCCGCCAACTTCTTTTAGTGACCTGAGCACATTACCTAACCATTGTATCAGGCATTCTGGGCGCAAATGCTTTTTACCTTTAACTCCCACTCCTTTGGTTCATTCAACAAATAGTTTACCTCCATTCCAGCATAGTTCCTGAGTATAAATCAATAAAACAAAATTATGAGTGCCTGAAATTTGCCAGCTAGGGAAAGTCACTGACTTCTAGATGACAAAGACATGTAAACAGACAATTACAATATAATGTGTTTAGTCCTCTAAAGTGGGAGTATAGGGAACATGTAAACTTGGTACCTAAAAAAAAATTTAAAGTATCAGAGAAGATTCCATAGGGTATCTCTAAGCTGAATCCTGAACAACAAGCAAGCATTAGCATGTGAAGAGAGGACAGGAGTGTTTTTGTAAAAGCAGCGGCACGTGCTGAGGACCTAACACTGAGGAGCACCTGCCACACATTTCCGGCAGCAGCGGCAACCTCCTGTAGCTGGGGTGTGCAGCTCAAAGGAAGGAGGGGCACGAGTGAAGATCAGAGAGAGAAAGGCAGCTCACGACATGCGATCTATGTAAACCTGTCGAAGAAACTTACACTTGATTCTGATGCGACGGGGGAAGAATGCGAGATGCTGGTGAGAAATGACAGAAGCTTAAGCCAGGATGGTGGAGACAGGCGTGAGCAGTAGCTGTAGAAGAGCATCGGGTTAAGGGACTTTTGTGTTTTTGTGTTTTATCATTATTGCTGTTTTAAGGCAGGAGAGAACTTATCAAGTGCCAATGGAAAGGAGCTTCAGCATGAGAGTTGTAAAGTTTCAGGAAGAGATCTCTAAGAGAAGGCGTAAAGGCGCATCCTGAGCGTAAAGGTGCACACCGACAGGACGACAAAGCACGATCTCGATGGGTCTAGATGCACACACCGACGACACTGCACTGGTTGGTGTCTGTGTTCTCTGAAGTACTTGAGGTCTTCTACTGGCCTTGAGGTGATGACGGTAACACTAGAAATTTCCTTCGTTCAGCAGATTTTTATCGAGGGCTTGCTTACTGTAGGGAGACAGTAAATGGGATAATACAATTCCTGCCTTCACAGCACCTCCGTCCGCTGCTCAGAGACAGCTCATTGAGCGATGTGTTACCTAACTGTTGAATTAGGATTATTAAGCATTATGAGGGAGATGTAAAAGATGCTCCGATAACATATAAATGAAGAACATGGGCTGCGGGGTCAAGAGAGACTGTTGAGGAAGCGCTGTTTGAGCTGAGCTCTGAGGCGTATCAGAATTGCCTGGGGCTTCGGGTGGACTGGGGAGCAGCTGGAGCATATGCTTCAAGGCAGGAGGATGAGACTGGGATCAGATCACAGAGCTGTGTAAAGATTTTCATCTCTTTCAGAAGAGCCACTGGAAGCTACATTTCTAAGAATGTTAAGGGAGTGAGGGGATGAGAAGAGCTCCTTAAAAGACCTTTCTGGCTGCTGGGTGATGATGGATTAAAGTGGCCGATGAGCAACGATGGGACAGCCACTAGGAAGAGGCAGTTTTAGGAGAGGCAAAACGGTAGTATCTTGGACTAGTACAGCAGCCATGGCAACACAATCCTAGAAATGAAGGAGATTTAGGGGGTAAAACTGACAGCCTTTGACAATTGTTTGATTATAGGAGTATGTTAACGAAGACAAGGAGGCTCCCAGGTGTGACTAGAGAAGAGACTGGAGGAATGAAGTTACCAAGCTAGAGATCTAAGAAATATAATTGATAAGGAAAACACAGAATAATTGCTGGAGAGCAAGAAGGTCTTAGCATCTGTGTGGAGAGCATGACTATATGGCATTACAGCACCAGGGCTGATGGGTTTTCCGCACTCAGTAGTCAGGTGTAGGTGTGGAGGGGGCCCATTGGATTGAGCTTAGACTGGTAGTTTCTTCGGCAGGTGTGGTCAAAGGACAACGTGTAAGAAATCTGAGGATATTAGCAGAAGAATAGAAAACATGGCCCGTGGATGTGAAGACATGAAAGCCTGAGAAAGCAATGAAAGCACGGAGGTCCTTATGATACTAGGTGCGGGAGGAATTACTCAGAGAGCTAAAAGGATCAGAGATTGAAATCATATTGGGAAGCTGGAATTAAATTTTTAGTAGGAAGTAACCCCTAGCAATGGCAGAGTCAAGGTTTGCCCAGTAAGTGGTTGAAACGGAGAGAGGTCACTAGAGGTCAGGGATCAGGGAAGTAAGTGGCTAGCATTCTGAAGGGTGTTTGCATGGGTGCTGAGGTTCCCCACGACAGTGGTAGGACTGAAGTACAGACAGTGACAAGAGCCAGGTGCTGAAGTCTCAGAGCAGTGCTTCTCAGTGGGTGTGGTACTGCCCACAGGGGAGCATTATGGATGTTTTTCTTTTGTTTGTTTTTAAATAAAAAAATGGCTGAAGGGGCCAGAGAAGTAGCTTTGACATTTCTACAGAACAAAAATCCGACGGGTATCCCACATGACTTCCAAACGCTACGTTAGATGTTTAGGGAATGAAATGACGACTCAGCATGTAGTGGGGTTTCCAGATAGAGGGTCTGCCTTCTGTGACAGCGAAGCACTGTTCCACCCCACAGGGAGTTACCGTCACACTGCACTCATGTGCAAGGGGCAGGTCATTTGCAAAAATAATATTTAACTTTGATCGTCTTCACATGTCATCCTTTTCTCAATTCAGACTGTCTCCGGTTTTTCTTATCACAGCCCAGTCTCGTCCGTGGTTTCTATCCAGTTGCTAATCCTTATTCTAATGTCAACATGCACCTTTTGGCTCTCATTTTCCTGTACTTTCTTGGTTCCTAATCTTTTTATTACTCTTTATCCAAACTTATTTATTATAAGTATGTGCAAACATCTGACTTCTTTAGGTTTTCTACTCCAGTCATGCCCACGCATTTCCATGTTGAAATAGATCCTTTTATCATAACTTACTTTTTTACCTTTGTATCTATTAAACTGAGGCATTATATTAATGTGGAGGGAGGAATTATGTGTACTAGTAAGTTATATTAGCTATGAAATGCATTTAGGATGCAAGTAGGATATTATGGAGTATTTAGTATGAAAAGGGGGCATTGAGAACCACTGTCTTAGAGAACAAGCAGGGGAAGTTGCCAGAGAATTGGTGCTTGACAATGGTTTGTGGAAAGATACAAGGTGGTAGTGAATGACCAGCAGTGGGGTAGGTCTTTGCTACAGAGTGAGGGGCCTGGAAGTAGCAGAGTGAAGAAGGCACAGTCCCCAACTCTAGCTTCTTAGTCTTTGCTCACACTTTTCCCTCCACCTGGAATGCCCACCCTACTCTCTCTCCATCTACATGGTCTTCATTGTCTGGCATAAAACCTTATTCTTTCCAAAGCTCAAAAGAGGAAGTAGGCAAGTGAGTGAACACTCGAATACCTGGATTCTGTGCTAGGCACTGCCCATAAGACTTAATTTATTCCTCCTAGAAGGAAGCATAATTACTTAGTTCATAATTACTTTCAGAATTAGACTGAAGTCTAATCAGACTCAAAGACTTTTAACTTGTCCAGTGTCTTAGTATTTTCCAGCTGCACAGGAAAACACCACAGGTTGGGTGGCGCATAATCGACAAATTTATTTCTCAGTTTTGGAGGCTGGGAATTAGAGATCGGAGTGCCAGCATGGTGGGGCAAGGACCCTCTTCCGGATGACAGATGTCTCCCTGTATACTGTAAGGCTGAAGGGGCGACAGAGCTCTGTGAGGGCTCTTTTATAAAAGCACCAATCCCATTCATGAGGATTCCACCCTCGTGACCTAATCACCTCCTAAAAGCCCAAACTTTAATAGCATCACATTGGGCATTAGAGTTCCAACACGTGAACTTGGGGGGTGACACACACATTCAGACTAGAGCACTTAATATCACCCGGTGAGGAAGTAATGAAGGTGGGACTCTAACTCAGGGTGGTCTGGCTCCACAACTTTTGCTCTACCCAGTGCATGACATCATCATTAAGTAGATCCTCACTGGGGAGTTGTGAGAAGCTAGCCATTTGGGGTTTGTACCTTTCTAACTTTTGATTTGACTCATATCTGAAACTGCTCTTTGTTTTTGGCCCCAGCCTCTTAAACATTTTGTGTGACTCTTTCAACCCAGTTACTTTCTTTGAAAACAGAGTTTTCATCTTTGATTATCTTTGATTCTCCATAGCGTCTACTATATGCCGTGTTCATTATGGGTGTTTAGTATATGTATGCGTTGATTGATTTAAATAAGTAATGTCTATGCAATTTTTCAAATGTTTAGGGACCAACTGAAAATACACAGTAGAAGAGAAGACCTTGACAAATAAATGCAAATGCAGCTGATGGTTTTGCCAATTTAAAATGCATCATTAGATTTGCATCTAAAATAAAATTAAGATTTAAAGATTTTTTTTATTAAGATCTAAAAACATTTAAGATTGCTATCTAGACTGTGCAATTCCATTTTTTTAGGTGAACGTACTTTTAGGCTCTTCTGCATATCATAATCTTTTTAATGGAGAGGTGGGGATGAAAATTTTAAAAGTAAATAAACAACAAAAATACTAGCTTTTTCTTGTGTACAACTCGAGATAATCTCTGTACTTGGGACGCATGTGAAGTTTGATGCATGTTTTCAGTCCGTTCAGTGGATTCATGTTCATTATAAATATGTTGATATAATGTTTTGTTTGGTAATGGATTTATATTATCCTATTTTTCAGGTCCTGTAGGAGTAGGTTTGAATGAACTGAAACGAAAGCTGCTGATCAGTGACACACAACACTATGGTGTGACAGTGCCCCGTAAGTCCTGTCTTATTAGATGCGATTACAACTGCTCAACACTTACACAGCACGTGGGGTGCCAGCCATTGATTAAGCATCACCACCTAGACCTCACAACAGCCCTGTGATATATATAGCAACATTATCCACATTTGACAGAGGAGGAAACTGAGGCACAAGGGTTAAGGGATTTGCTCCAAATTATACAGATCACTGGCTAGATATTTGTTAATCATAGCTTTCCTACTGTCAGTTTTTATGGTGAATTTTTATATGCAAATGACATCAAATTATTATTTACAAATTTTCTTCTAAATGGAAGCCTATTCCATTTCCTAAAATAAGTGCTAATATTTTCCAGAGTTTTTCCCTGGCTTTAAGATTAGAAGGACCAAAGCACAGAAAGCTGAAGGAGGCTTTTTTATAATATAAACTTTCTTAATTACTTTTTATATGTAGTAATTGGCAGATAGTGTTAAATGGGCCTTTCATGGCCATATAATCCAAATATGGTAGGCTTTTCAGTACACAGAATTACATCTATTTTTATAAAAGTGGTTTTCACAGGCATTCTTACAAATAAAATGTGATTCTGGAAGCATTTTGATCTCCAGAATAAATGCCATTTGACTACTTAATATGTTGATGTTAGAAAGCTGTTTAAAAGACTAAATTGAAATGTTGGCTTTTTCAAGTGGTTTTAGTACTGTTTTTTTATTTTTTATTTTTTAAAAAAGCCGTTTGTATATTGCCCTTAGCAATGTTCTTTAGTTTTGGAAGAGTTCAACTTTATTTTAAAATTATAGTTTTCTATTACCTCAAGTTACTCCTTGTTACTACATTTTTCCAAATTATTGTTTGTAATCATTTTCAGCCATAAGTTACAGGTCTGAAGGTTTCCACCAACCGAGATGAAAGTAAAGGAAAATGTGGAAATGTGAAATTAGTTTTCTTTTTTCACTTTAATTATTCACTTCTCTTACAAAAGCTGAGTTGCAATATACAGGTAATTAGAAAATTTTACAAAACATGCCCCTAGTTAAGCTTACAGGTGAACAATTACAAAAGAGGATGGAAAAATAGATTACAAAGGAAAATAATGACTTTATTAATTTCCTACTGTGTATTCATCTCTTTTATTTGTCTTAATTTTGTGCTCCCAGCGATAGTCAAGATGAGTGATATCTCCATTTCACCGAGGGAAATGGGGTAGAGAGGAAACTCTGACTCAGAGTCCCACAGGTGATAACTGCACTTGAATTTGAAACCAGGTTGTGTGTTACCACTTCATTTTCTGCCTCCTGTCACTATATAGTCCTTTCGAACTACAGATTCTCTTTTTTGTATCCCATTTTGTAGCCTGGTTAGTAGGAAAAATCGATTTCTTTTGAAGATGAGAAATATCATGAGACTATCTATCCAACATACTCCTCTCTGAGAGTTTTGGTATTACTCAAGGACCTGGGGCAAGGCACGCTGGCCTCAGTTTATCCATCTGTTAAAGTCATATTTGCCTCTGAAGAATTGACAACACACAGACAGGTTCTGGGGCTGGAACTCGCCAGAGAAATCTCCAAAGTAGTAATTTTCGACTCTGATTCACTTTTAAACAGTTAATGTCAAAACATCCCCTCATAGCAGCGTTTTCCAGACTTGCCTGATGATAAGAATCTCTTATGGGGTCTTCAAAAGAGATTCTCCTTAAGGAGACCTGACAGAATGTCTGAAAATCTGCATTTACAGCGAGCATCCCAGGTGATTCATAATATCACATGTTTGGAAAGTACAGCTATAGCACCAACTCAGGTGACTTTATTAATTAAAGAAGCCTATATTTTAAAAGCAATTTTGGAATTTTAGATTGTTTTGCTCTGTACAATACTTAAGGTAGAGTCTTGATTATTTAGAGAAAAAGCATTGCTTTGATTATACCACCAGTATTCTGTTTGATGTTTAACTCTATAACTCTCCTTTCCAAAACATGTACTAAATTTCCACCAGAATGGCTGAATTGAGAAAGACGTGGAGCAATGGAATTCGCACACATTGCTCGTGGAGTTTAAATTAATTCGACCACTTGGGAAACCTCAGTGGCCGTATCTACCAAAGCTGAGCAAACACTTTACAACTCAGCGAGTCCATCTTAGTACAGCGATTCCATCCTACTACACACCCAACAGAAACACATGTGACATGCTGGCAATTTTCTGCTGCTTGTTATAGAGTTCTGGTTACATGAGAGCATTTGGTCTGTGAAAATTTATAAAGCTTACACGAGAACTTTTCTGTGTATATCATACCTCAGGTTTTTAAATGAAATACTTGGTAGTTTCATTAATGGTAGTTTGCCGATGTCATTTTTCTACTCTGGACAAGCATGACAGTTACGGAAGATTAATACCTTCCTCCAGTGAAAGAAGCTGAGTGATGGTTACTTGGGACCTCACTGGGCTATATCTGCTATTTCTTGTGACTCTACAATTATTTCGATTAAAAGAAAAGCTATTCAAAGGGATGCTAAATCAGGTAAATGCTCTTGCTCTTGAGCTAAATGGCTGAACAAATTATACGATCTTTTAGAATGATCCCTAAAGCCATATTAAAGAAAGCCAAAGCCTGTCGGCTTCTCTGTGGGAAATTTCATCCTTGATAAGTTGCATCAATGTTGTTTTAAGGCTAGAGGTTATCATCAACAAATCTAAACGACCATTAATATAACCAGTCTTTCGAAAGGGCCTCTCAGTAAATTAAGTAGTTAACAAAAAGCATTGCAGTAGATATCAAACACTTGATAGATTCCAAGGTCTTGATAGTCTGGATTTGGCACTCTCTGTCAACTATATTTGTTTATCGCTTTCTGTGGTTTTTCAGGAAGGCATATATCACAGTTAACTGTTTTCATAGGTTTCTCAGTACTCATGTTCTAGAATACTTCCTTGTCCATAGGATGTCTCACTTGAGATTTCTAAAAAAACATATATTGTAAGCTAGGGTATCAGTTAAAAAAAATTTTTTTTTTTTTTCTTAGCTTATGGTGGCGGTTATTCTGGGACTTTGTTGGGAACAGGGAAAAAGTGTGGAATGTGTCTCGTATTCGTTCGGTGTTTGTCTTAAGCTCAGTGAGCTACGGTGGGGTAGCAGCCTGCAGTGCGGCTGCTTTGCCCACCTTTCCCTTCGAATTCCCTTTTCATAAGAACTTTCAGGTCCCTCATTCAGTTATTCCTCACTGCTACAGAGTTTGTGAGATGCCCCATGATACCTCACTGCAATTAGACATTACAATTCTTCATCCACAAATTTATATCGGACCTGGATACTTGGCATTGATCACGATAAGGAAGCAATTTGGTTGCAGACATGTTACCTTTTAAGTGTGTTCGGCAGGGTCAGAAATGTCTTGTCCACTTTATGTGGATCTAAATATTTTTATCCCTCCCAGTGTGTCAGGGCAGTGATCATTAAATGTGTGTTCCAGCTTTTCAAAGTATTCTCCCATTGAAAGTGAATAAAGGCAACCTTTTCTCAGTCTATGAGAAACCAGCTAATGCACATAAAACTGTTTTTAACCAGTTAATGCACATAAAGTTCTGTTTTGATTTTCAACAATACATTTTCTTACGCCTATTATTTGTTAAAGGAACATCAGCAAACAATAACAAAATGGATTAGGTAGTAAGTGAATATTCACCCTAAATTCGAATCAGGGCATCATATGAATTTTAATATCTTCTTGTTCTTAGAAGCATATTACGTACACTTAGCAAAGTACATTTTTCTGCTATGAAATTTATTTGTAGCTTTTATGATAGATTTAAATTTATCAGTACTTCGTGTTGTTCTCCAAATGTGTGACATTCCATAATGGATAGCGTGACTTTAGTATTCCACTAGCAGAAGTATGAAAAACTGTTAGAGGAGATCTGAGTGTTTTATTAAAATATGCTTGCTAACTAAATAGAGAGCAATTAAATTTTGGCTGTAATTGGGTTTTATAAATCCATTACTTTTTGTATTAGGTTACTTTTTCCCCACTTGTAACATTTTCCTTTATACATTATTGAGATGTAATTTTAAAAACTGCACATATTTAAAATGTGCATTTAGATCAGTTTTAACATATATCCGCACATGTGAAATCATTACCCCAATCAACAAATGAACATTTCAAGCTCCTCAAAAAATTCCCCTGTGCCCCTTGTAATCCACCCTCACTCATGTCCCCAGGCAACCACCGATCTGTTGCTATTAGTTTGTCTCAGATTAGTTTGAATCATCTAGCATTTTATATAAATAGCATTATACAGTATATTCCTCCCTTTTTTTTTGGCCTGGCCTATTTCACTCAGCATGATAAGTTTGAGATTTACTCATGTTTTATAGATCAATAATTCATTCGTTTTCATTTCTGAGTACTATTCCATTGTACAGAAATGCCACAATTTGTTCATTCATCTGTTGATGAATATGTGATTTTCCCTCGTTTTGGCTATTACAAACAAACCTACTATGAGGTTTGTATTCAAGTGTTTTGATGAACATATGTTTTTGTTTTTCTTGGGTAAGTAAGTAAGAGTAGAATGGTTGGGTCATATGGTAGGCGTATGTTTAATTTTTAAAGAAACTATCAAACTGTTTTCCAACATGGTTATACCATTTTACAACTCACCGGCAGTGTATGTAAGATCCAGTTGCTTCACATCCTTGTCAACACTTTTGTGTACTTTATCTGATAAATGTTACAAATATTTTCTTCAAGTCTGTGGCTTGCTTTTTCATTTTCTCAGTAGTGTATTTCAAAACAAATGTTTTTAATTTTAACAAAGTCTAACATCAATTTTTTCTTTTATGTTTTATTCTTTTTGTGTTCAATCTAAAAATCTTTTACTATCTCCGGATCACAAAGATATTCTTCTGTTTTTTTTCCTAGAAGTTTTTATGGTTTTAGGTTTTACATTTGATCTATTTCAAGTTGTTTTTTGTGTTATTTAACATACTTGCCTTGTTCCTGATCTCAGGGGACAACAGTTCAATGCTGTACCATTAAGCATGATGTTGGCTCCTTGAGTCCCTTTATTTGTTTGTGGGCATTCCCTATGATTCCTAGTTTGGTGAAACTTTTTTTTTTTTTTTTTAATTTTCTATTGTGAATGGGGTTTGGGTTTTTTAAAAATGCTTTCTCTGCATACGTTGAAATAACCATGTGTTATCTACCATTTTGTTAATATGGTAAATTCTATTTATTTTCAAATGTTAAGCCACCAGAGATAATCTCTACTTGGTCATGATCTACAATTAAAAAAAAATTATATAGATATAGATATAAATAATTGAATTTGACTTCTAATGATTTAGTTGAGGACTTCTGCATAAAACTTTATGATGAATATTGATCTGTAATTTTCTAATGTCTGTGTTAGATTTTGCTATTGGAGTTGTTCGATTTTCATACAATGAGTTAAGTAGTGATTCATCCTCCTATTCACATAAATTGTTTAAGGTTAGTGTTAATTCATCCTTGAATGGTTGGTAGACTTCATCAGCCATCTGGGCCTGGAGTTTTCCTTTGGGGAAGGTTTTAAAATAAAAATGTAAATTTGATTTATTTGATACAGGGTTATTCAGGCTTTTTGTTTCCTCTCGTTTCAATTTTGATTCATTATGTTTCTCAAGAAATTTGTCCTTTTCATCAAATTGTCAAATACGTTGGCATGAAGTAGTGCATAATACTCTCATCCTTTTTAATGTCCGTAGGTTCTGTGGTAATAACTACTTTTCATTCTCTATATTGGCAATATTTGTTCTCTTTTTCTTGACCAGTTTAGGTTTTTATATTTTCTTTATTGTATCTTTTTTTCCTTCCTATCTTAATTTCTGTTTATTATTTTCTCATACTTGCTTTGGTTTTACTTTGGTCTTCTCTGTCTAGCAATTTTTAAGATGAACCTTTAGTCACTGATTTTAGATCTTCTAAGTATTTATAGCTATGTTCCCCGCTAAGCACTATATTATCTTTATCCCACAATTTTGATAGGTCGTATTTTCCTTATCATCTACTTCACAGTATTTTTTCATTTCGTTATTTCATCTTTGAAGCATCAATTATTTAGAAGTGTTATTTAATTGTATAAAAATATATATTTTCAGACATTTGAGATTTTCCTAGATAGCTTATTATTATTGTTTTTAAAATTATTTTATGGTTAGAGAATATCCTGTTCGTGATTTGAATTCTTTAAAATTTACTGAGACTTGTTATGGTCCAGCATAGGATCTGTCTTTTGGCAAATGTACCATGTATACTTAAAAAGAATGTGTTCTGAAGTTATTGAATGTGGTGTTATATAGATATTAACTAGCCCCAGGAGATTGGGGTGGTACTCAGATCACCTGTATCTTACATTTCGTATAGTTCTATTGTTGAGAGCGAGTCAATAAAATCTCCTCTTCTGATTTTGAAATTGTCTGTTTCTCCACTTAATTTAGATAAACTTTGTTTCTGGTTTTTGAAGCTTTGTTGTTATGTGTATATAAATTTATAATTGTTATGTTTCCCTTTTATCATTATGAAATGTTCCTCTTTATCTCTGGTAATACTCTTTGTCTTGAAGTCTCTTTCACCTGATATTAAAGTAGCCACTTCAGCCTTCTTATGCTTACTGTTTACATTGTACAGCAGATCTTTGAATAATGTCATTTTGTTCAACATCATTTAGTTATAACATTGATGATATGCCGTAAGAATTTAACTCTTGTTTATATCAGTTAGCCAGTGGTAAAACTGGTTTTGTTATAAATCACAGAACCTATCCATGATATTAAGTGAGGACTTACTGTATATTGTCTCCCATCTGTTTACTTTCAACTTATCTGTGTCTTTATATTTAATGTGTCTTATAGATATCACGTACTAGGGTCTTGCTTTTACTTATTCTATAAATCTCTGCCTTTTAAATGGAGCATATATAAACCATTAACATTTCCTGAATTATGGAAATGATTGAATTTAAACTACCATTTTATTATTTGTTTTCTATTAATCATCTGTTTTTTCTTTTTCTTCCCTTTTTCTACCCTTTTTAAATTTTGATCATTTGAATATATTTTAGTATTCCATTTTAATTTACCTGTTGGCTGAATGCTTATGTCTTTTTGCATTACTTTTTTAGTGGCTGCTCTAGGGATTACCACGTGCATATATCTAACCATTCACAGTCCTCTTAGAATTAACTTTGTGCCATCTCACATAAAATTTAGAAACCTTACGATAATATAAGTCCTTTTACCCCTACTCCTATCTTTTTGTGGTAGTTGTCAAATGTTTTATATTTACATACATTGAAAACTCCACCAGATAGTATTAAAACTTTTACTTTAAATCAGTCACATATTTTAAAGTGCTTAAGAGGAGAAAAACTAGACTTCTATATTTGCTTAACTATTCTTTTTGCTGCTCTTTCTTTATTCCTGAAGAACTAACTTTTCCTTCTAAATAGTTCTTTTCATCACACACACACACACACACACACACACACACACAATTTCTAAATATTTCTTTTAGAACAGATCTGCTGATGAATTCTGTTAGTTTCTTTTCATCTGAGGGTTTTTTTTTTTTTTTTTTGCCTTTATTCCTGAAAGATATTTTGGTTGATAGATCTTTTCTTTCAGTACTTTAAAGATATTACTTCAATGATTTGTTTTTGTGATTTATAAGAAGTCTGTAGTCATTGAAATAATTATTCCCTTCTATGTACTGTGTTGGTTTTTTTCTAGATGTTTTCAAGATTTTTTTCCTTTGGCTTTTAGTAGTTTGGTTATGATGTTTTGAGGCATAATTTTTTGAATTTATCCTGTTTGGAGTTTGTCGAGCTTATGAAAACTATGAAATTTATGTCATTAATCAAATTTTAGCAGTTTTGTCCATTCTTTCTTCAAATATATATGTATGTGTGTCTATATATTGCCTTTATCTCTTTTCCTTCTCCTAGAATCCCAATTATACCTACATTAGACATCTCAATTTTTTTCACACAGGTCCCTGGGGCTCCATTTATATTTTTTCAATTTTTTTCTTTGTTACTCAGATTTTATAATTTCTATTGATCTATTTTGAAGTTCACTGGCTCTTTTCTCTGTCATCTCCATTCTGCTATTGAGCCCATCTAATGATTTATTTCTGTTGGATATTGTATATTTTAGTTCTAAAATTTTCATTTTGTTCTTTGTTACTATTTCTGTTAAGAATTCATGTTTTCATTCCTTTATAATGTGTTTTCCTTCACCTCATGAAGCACAGTTATAATAGCTGCTTTAAAGTGTTTGATAGTTCTAACTTCTGGGTCTCTCAGGGTTGCCATCTATTATCTTTCCCCTTGAGAACCGGTCATATTTTCTTGGTTCTTTTATATTGAACAATTGTAAATTGCATTTTGGATATTATAAATGCAATGTTGTCTCAAGAACTCTAAGATCTTCTGAAGAATGTTGATGTCTTACTTTAATAAGTAATCAGTTTATATTTAGACTGTAAGTTCAGTCTCATTTTCTGTGAGTTGTAGTTTAAATCTCATTTCAATTTTCTAAACTTTTGCTTTGTTGGTTTGGGTCTGCCCTGTCAGGTATTTAGGGGCAAGTCTGAAACTTGTGTGCATAGTTCAACTCTCAGCGCAGTTCTAGCCTAACATTGGTATGGGTGTGTTCAGTACTTCTGTTGTTCATGGGTTAGGCTGAGACTTGTGTATTCTGATCTCCGTTCACTTCTTAATACTTTGCTATGCTGGTTTGAGTCTGAGCTGCATGTGTATAGCTCAGGGGTTATTCTTAGACTATTGTGGGTTCATACACAGTATTTCCTTCTCCAGCTCGCTCCCTTCCTGGATTCTCTCCTCACACTTTAACTCACGGGGCTTTTTTCCACCTGGTTCTTTAAAAAGTCAGGGCTTCTATTAGAACTTAGTCACACATTCCACTGCTGCTCTGTGAATGAGCCCACCCTGAGGGCAAAGTTAAACTCTTTCCCATGCAGACTGACTCCTTTCTACAACCTGCTTTATTTATTTTCAAAGTACCTGAAAGATAGTTATTTTGGGTCCAGAATTTTTAATTGTAATCAGCAGGAAGGATGAAACGTTGTTTTTCACTTGCCATACTAGCACTGCAACTCCTTAGTTTCTTTTTGTTTTTAAAACTAATCCTGTATTTTTCTGCTCCATTATAATTCATTAAAAATAATTAGAAAAACTTACTGAGAGTTTGGAAGTTTAATAGCATTCCAAGAAGATGTTTATAATTTTGCAAAGGAAGAATGAGTAGCAAGCATGTAGAGGCCTATGACTTCATTCAGTTAGTAAAACAAAACTTTGATGGTATACCCACTACGTGCCATGTGTGGAAGAGTGAGATAAGTTTACCTTACAACCTAGTGGACATTAGACTTGCCTCAATGAATAAAGATAAATAATAACGATAATATTCATATTATTTGCAAAAGAAAGATATTTCTCAAGGGTTGAAATACCATTTTCATTTTATAACATATAAGTAATTTCAAAATAGTAATAGCACAGACACAATGCAATTCAATTTTGAATCCACCTTCAAATAATGTAATTTTAATAACAGTGGAAAATCTTAATGGCATTTGGCTGTAGTTTATTAGCTAATTTGCTCTTTTATATGTTTTAAAACCTTATTGAAGAAAAACTTTAGTACATGATGATTTCTTTAGTATTTTCCCTAAGGTGGCTGATGTAGACTTTTCTAAACTCTTTTTCATTAAATCACAGATACCACCAGAGCAAGACGAAGCCAGGAGAGTGATGGTGTTGAATATATTTTCATTTCCAAGCATTTGTTTGAGACAGATGTACAAAACAACAAGTAAGTGGATATTTCTTAGATTTTGTGTGACTTTTGCTTTTAAATATGTGCCTATATATCCAGTTTAAGCCACCTGAGGGTCCCCTTCCATTTGAAATGTATTTTAATTTTTATAATATTTGAAACCAAAAAAAAGGTGATAATTCAGTTAGTAATTATTATCAGTCTTCACCTGTAATTTTTAAATAATCTAGAGCCGCTATGTTTCTGATAAGTTAAACATGTAGAAATTATTTTGAAAAATGAGGGAAGGTTGCTAGTGTCTTTTTGTGACCTCCTTCCACCCCACTAATTGAATCGTTACATATAATTTGGATAGAATTTTATTTTTAAAATAACTACACTAGATCCCTAGTTCCACAGTTTCCTCCACATACACCTCTCCCTCTCATTAGCTTTTCAAAGAACTGAAATAATGGTAATCATCTTGTTTGTATCAGATCCTTTGGCTAGCCCTAAGTCCCCTCTCTCCAGGTCATCCATTTGTTTAAAAATGAATATTTTAGGGTATGGGGGAGCAATGTGTGTTTTAATGCAGGATTGTGGGATTTTATTGAAACATCAAAATGCTTTTTTCACGTTTGGCACCGCGATTATGTTTTTATAGCACATAATCAGCTGCCCTGGTTCCATTAGCCACCAACCAGGTCCTCCTCTAGTTCTGAAGCTTAGCTTGGTTATTCTGTAGTGTGCAGTCAAATTTCAGTAGTTTCTATTGTTTGGCTTATTCACTGTTTTATTGCATTGCATTAGTTCTGAAAAAGAGGTGATGGAAAACATTAGAGTACTGCTGGACTAAAGTACTTTTTTCTGCCTAAGTGTAATACAAGTAAGTGTTACTGATTTAAAAATGTAAAATAAAAGATTTTTTAAAAGTTTGACATTCTCAGTACTTGGCCCTGTTTGTTAAACACAGTAAAAAAATTTCATGTTCAGCAAAAATATCTTTTCGTATATAGGAATTATGCCTTGCCATCTATCTATATTTAATTCATAAATGATTCTGATGCATGTCTAATTTTCTATAGGTTTATTGAATATGGCGAATATAAAAACAACTACTACGGCACAAGTATAGACTCAGTTCGGTCTGTGCTAGCTAAAAACAAAGTTTGTTTGCTGGATGTTCAGCCTCATGTAAGTAAACCATGAGCTTTCCAACACCTTCAGGCTCACGTAATCTACTGCACTTCATGAGAGCATTTCAACATGACGTAATTCGGAAGTCTTCTCACTTTGGGCATATATGCGGCTTTCCTAAGATGACAAAAGCATTTCAGTGTAATTTGGTGAACAAGAAGTCTTTGGTGAAGAAAAAAACCTGTATTATTATTAGAAAAGAGGAGTAGAGGAAGTCTCGAGATCTGTGTGTGTAACTTATTTATATTCAGTTTTGTCAAGTATAATGACTCTTAGATGTTCTGTGTATTTTGTATTTCAAAAATGTTATGTAGAATATATTCCTATGTGTTATGTATTATAAGTATTCATAATTTTCAACAATGGCCATTTTGGTTCTGTATCTGTAACTAGGCATCCACAGCAATTGTATGGCGTGAGATCCTCATTGCAGCTGTCAGGTAGATCTCTGCCTGGCACCCTGGGGACTTATGAATACTGTGGACTGAGAATGGATAAAGCTATTCAGTTCCTTGTCATATCACATAGACTTTAGCAGAAACCAATCCATGGCATTTTCTCACTATCCAAAGGCCACAGATTCTCCCTCCATCAGATGGCTGCACCCTGGGGTGCAAACCTGCAAGAGCCAGAATGACCCGGAGAAGCCTTTTGTACCTCTTAAGAGTCAGTAGGGAGGCTGACTCCTAACTTAGTCCCCGGTGATGGATGGAACGCTCTTGCTTGTCCAGCACCTCTCTACCTGTGTCCTGGGGCTAGTCATTCCCAACCCCCTCGCTGTGGTTTACACTCTGCATTCGCGGGGCCTCACCATCCCGTCCGTCTCTTTTCCCCGATGGCCAGCCACCCTACGCATGCGCACGCGTGTAACCTGCCTGCCTAAACTTTCAAGGGACTTCATGATTTATATCCATGTTCTGGAGAGGTCTCAATTCTCACCCTCTGTCGGCCAGGTGAATCCCCAGAAGCACAGTGTAAATAAAGTATTTGCTGGGGGAGTGTTGACAAGAAGGGAGAGCGGGAGACTCGCCTATCTAGGGCACTCTGAAGAGTAGAGTGAAAGAGAACCCGTGCCTCTGAAGAGGCTTAAATGAGATGGTTGGAAGACTCTCACGTACTGATGGTTGTTAAACTCAGCACCTTCGGGTTATGTGACTTAAAATTCAGTTTCATGGTATTTTTTAGCCGCTTCTATTCAATATTAATTATGGCATCATTCGAAACATTTTTAAAGGCAAGTTGCATTCTCCATTATTTTATTAGGAGTGTTTATTACATTTAATTATCAATAACTGATTGAATAATAATATACGGAAAGACCTATTGACCTTAATTAGAAAATAATTTTCAAGAATTTTCTCCTTAGAAAATAAAATTCAATTTTACTATAAAAGCCACTCATGAAATTATGAGAATATATAAGAAAACTTTTCTTCTTCCTTGCAGACAGTGAAGCATTTACGGACACTAGAATTTAAGCCCTATGTGATATTTATAAAGCCTCCATCAATAGAGCGTTTGAGGGAGACAAGAAAAAATGCAAAGATTATTTCAAGCAGAGATGACCAAGGTGCTGCAAAGCCCTTTACAGTAAGTATGATAATGCGTTAGTGAAAATATGCAAGCAGTACTTAAAATCAAATATGCAGTAGCAGCTACCTTAGGAAGACTATAATAGATAAATTGATCCAAAAATCTATAATACAGAATTGTATTTAGGTACATATATTTTTGAGTGATTGTACTATGATTGATTTTTGTGCTATATAAAATATAGCATATTATATTGACTCAAAACTATTTTGTATAACTTATGAAATTTTTGTAGGCCATTTATATAAAAGTTAGACCACTTAGTTTTCAAACTAGCCTTAGTTTTAATGGGAAAAATACCAAAGTCTAGATGAAAATTTTAATAATTTTCCTTTTCTTGTCTCTTGCATCAACAGTCATATTTAGCAGAATAAAAGAAAAAGCATTTTGGGTATAGGACAAGTAGACTCATATTATTCAATAATTGTATTTCTTGTTAATATTATTATAAATGGCAACTGTGGCATATTAACAACTATAACAATTTATGATAAGCCTTTCATTGTTTTTTGTTTTTAACCTTAAAGTTAATATATTCTACTTTAGGATCAAAAATTAAAAGCAAAGAAATTAAATGTCAAGAGCTTTTCTTCCTTTCCTATTGATTAACTCATTCTGAACTTTAGTCTATATTGTACACTATTAATTGTGGTTACAAAATACAGACATGCTTTTGATTCCCAATATTTAATAAATACCTTTTTCCTACAATACTGCCAGTACATATCCATGCTAAATGGGTAACGTCATATGATGTTAGTTACTCAGGGCTCTTGCTTAACACTAAAGTTAAATTTTCTGTGGTGAAGTCTTCTGAGACATTGAAATGTGGACTTTGAAATTACTTCAGTATGTTGCAGAGTAGAGTTACTGTACTATTTATAAATTTAAAGGTTTCTCAGTAGAGATAATAAATGATAACATAGTGTGAGGATCTAGCTCACATATTTTATATATAGTTAATATAGTCTTGAATTATATAATCAACTAAAATACTTGGTTTCAAAACTGAGTATGAAGGGCCCACCGGATCCACTTCTAATGAGACATAAGAAGAACACGGTAACTGTCCTTTCACAAATGTATCCAACTCTGAAAAAGTAGTTTTTGTTACAAATTCCTTGTCATGAATAAGCAAAAAAAAAAAAAAAAAAAAAATGCAGCATCAAGCTAAAAGACTCTTCCTACCCCTCCCACCAAGCTATTTTAGTACTAAAATATCTTTATAAGTGATTGATTATGCTGAACTTCAGGTAAGACAGGAATTTTGACTCTTGTCAGAGCAGTTTAGTTATAAGCAAGTCATGGAAATGGTATTAGAAATTATGACTTCTGAAGAACTTGTAATTAAAGAGGGTAATGTTCATTTCTGGCTGAGGTGAAAGAATTGACACAGAACAGCATTAGATAAACCATTTGTGGAATGTATGCACTGATATGAAGTGATGTAATTGCCCGGTTAACCACTTTAAAAAATATTCCTTTTGTAGGAAGAAGACTTTCAAGAAATGATTAAATCAGCACAGGTAATGGAAAGCCAATATGGTCATCTCTTTGACAAAATTATAATAAATGATGATCTCACCGTGGCATTCAAAGAGCTAAAAACAACTTTTGACAAACTGGAGACAGAAACCCATTGGGTCCCAGTGAGCTGGTTACATTCATAACTAAGAGAAATTTCCATAATCATTTTTTTTTGTAGAGTGCATGATTGAATCAGTTACCATTTTGGTGGTAGGGTTTTTAAAAATCTGTATCATTGTCATAGATGTGCAATCTTGGTTAAAATTGAATGTTGGTTCTGTTTGTATCTTTTTTAAGAATAGCCTTATTTCAAACATATAATGTTTGAGTGTAAGATCCAAAATCAAAATTTGCACAGTAGTGTATTCTAAGCAAAGCTTTAAACTTTCTGGATGTCTTTACTCTGTAGCTCTAAGATGAGGTTGAACTTTTGAGAGAGACATAGCTAGAGAATATATGCGAGAGTTCAGTGCTTGAGACTGCCATCAAGTCTGCATGTCCGCAGATGAAGGTATTAGCAGCTTTGAGCAGGCTCCAGACAGGACAGCTCTGCCATTTTTTGAGTGGATCATCATAGATTCACCTGGGCTGCCAGTAAGGAGGAGTCCCCTTTCTATTCTAAAAGTGCAACCTTTTTCTTACGTATACACAATATAGAAAGTCCTCGCTGAATGTGGTTAATGGTGTTTAACAATGTATAATGAAACCAGTGTTATCACAGGCTAGTTGATATAAACATGAGTTAAGTTCCCATGGCATCTCATCGTTACAACAAAAGTTACATTGAACGAAATGACATTATTCGAGGGCCTGCTGTATGTTGTTCACAGCGTGTGCATTTGAAAATCATTCTTGAAGGAATTATTGAAAACTTGCCTTAGTGGCCCTTGTGTTGTAGCTTGAGAAGGCCTTATGAGTACATATCAGTGACTCAACCAATATTTAACGAGGGAAGAGAGACATATAAAATATATATAACTAAAACTTTTCCTTGTGGCATTAATCTTAGAATGGTGTTATCTTGGGGTAAGAAATGATTACGAAGGACTTTTTTTTATTTGTATATCCTCAGACGGCATTACTGAAGTCACCAAAAAAGTTTTTTTAGCTGGCTTTGGATTTTCCCCATAAATTATAAGAATGTGATTCCTATTCTAAAAGTAGAGGTCTTACATGTTACTAATTCAGTTAAAGGAAAATTTTCAAATGTGCACAGTTGATCACCGTATATTTAAATTGCACTAAGATGTATTTTAGAAAATTTTTCATGTAATGTTAACTTATTCTTCATCATCAAAATAATCCTTAACACTGGCCAGATATCATTCTGATCTTGCCATTTTTAAAGAAGTTTAAGAAAAGGCTTATAATGTAAACATTTAGATGGGATCTCTCGTTTTTCTTTGATACTACTGATCAGCAAGTAATTAGATCAAAATACTAGAATGTCCATAAGACATGTCTTGCCACTCAAAAATCATTTCATCTATGACTTTCAAACAGAAAAAATTATTTTTTGATTTGTAAAGAGTTTAGA
This sequence comes from Rousettus aegyptiacus, assembly GCF_014176215.1. Taxonomy (NCBI): domain Eukaryota; kingdom Metazoa; phylum Chordata; class Mammalia; order Chiroptera; family Pteropodidae; genus Rousettus; species Rousettus aegyptiacus. Next base: position 81,611,815 of record NW_023416285.1, read on the forward strand.
TGTCAAGTTTAAAGAAAAATAGAATGTAGTGAAATTTTATATATTTATGAACTATTTGAAAAGCATATTTTTTTATCAAATGGGGCTCTTCATAAAATTGTATAGATGGCATAATTTAAAGTAGTAATTTTATAAGTCAGGGTCAACATTCCATGTAAATATTTGACCTTTATTTGTACACAGATCCACTACTGTGTTATATGTGCACTGCACATTTGATATTATCCACTGGATTTTCTTCAGACATGTCACATTTCACATCAGAAAGACAAAAATGGCAATGGCCTTTGATACACACTCACACCAAAGTACTTAATTAGACTAAATGTTAACAACATAATCCAAACAATGAGTTCTAAGTTTATGAACTAAATAGCAAGTGATACAGGTTTTTAAAAAGGTGGGGTCAGTTGCCAAATCTGCCCCTATAGCCACACTTGAAAGCTGTGCAGCTGGTCTAAGGAAACGTAAGTCTTACGTAGATGTTTTGGGTAGAATGTTTTCTCTGTTACTGAATGAAATTTCCTATAAATCAAGATTTCCTGTACAGAGAGTAATGGGAAATGTATCATTTAGGCAGTCTAAATTCTTTTGTTCTGAGATATCTACATGGATTATTTTTTTAATCTGCAGATAATGCCTCAGTTCTGCACTATGGGGGTAAGGATAGTGTTAGGTGGCAGAAACTGAGTCCTTTTTCTTGGTGATGGAGGTGTTACAAAAATAACTGTCCAGAGTTTCCCCCCTGTTTTTAGACTGGAACGGAGCAATATTTTGAAAATAATGAAAAGGGGTACTTTGAGAAATACTTTATCAGGTAGCATACATGGTCTTACAAGTGACATTTAGATGGCTGTCTTGATGCTTACAAATAGATCTAGTTAGTTTAATAAGGCAGGCTAACTCCAAGGGCTGGTTGACAACTATAGCTAAAGGCCCTTGATTAATTCTGTATTTTCTCCATCCCCAACCTCCTTCTCCAGGAAGGAGACTAGCACTGTGTACTGCACTGTACTGTTCTTTGGGTAGCCTTCTCCTGAAACAGTGCTAGCCACTATTTGAGAGAAGAGGAATGTTTACTTAAGTATATATATTTAAAATCCAAGATCAAAAAAATTCTATGTTCCCATGATTAATAAATTAAAATTGGTTAAAAAGGTGAAACTGAAATACAATTTTTTTTACCATTATTATACCTATCAATATTGATGTTGTTAAGGTTGACATTCCTGGTATTATATAATGGCTGGATATATCTAAATTGTACTAATTTAAATTGACAAACATGGAAACTTCTCAGATTTACAAAACTATGTTAAATGCTTCCTGAAGATATAGATTTTTATTATTTATTCTTTTTGACTAGTAAGGATTTATAAATGTAACAGAAAACCTTTGGTCTTAATAAAGTATCTTCAAAACATGTGTGTAATTGTTTTGTACTTGGAGATCTATCACACTGCTTTTCATGGCAGAACTAATTCTGTTTTTTACTGATACTAAGTGGTTTATTTGAACTTTTATGTCTAAAATTTGTTTCAAACAATTTGTTGGTTTTATCAAGGTTGTTGGGAGATGGAATTCATGAGTCCTGCTCTTACCCATACCATCCCCGCCCACCCATGATGGGGTCACCACTCCCCCTACAGGCAAAGCTAAACTTTTTCCACTGTGCATATAAGGACACCTGCCACCTGCTTATACAGACAAGCTAATTATTGGCCTTGCTTCAACAGTGAGCCAATTAGCCCCAGCTGTTTCCACTGAAAGCTTATACAGTGCAGCAGTTAAAAAGAATTCTTGAGTTTTTGCTAATTACCAACTTTGCAGCCTAGATTAAACTAGAAAGTAGTTTAATCTCTCTGGTCCTAATCAGAAAAATGAAGGCAATAATAGTACTTACCTCATCAGATTCTTGTGAGCATGAAATAAATGATCCATGTGAAGCACTGGAACAAAACCTGGGATAGACGTATTCAATAATTGTGAGCTGTTTCATAATGATCATTCCCACATCACATAATTTAAAAATAGCTACATAAATATTCTAATTTTCCTACACACAGTTCCCCTACTAGTGAATTCACTGGAAGATTTCTAATAATTTCTATTATAAGCTTTATTAAAAAAAAAAGATCCCATTACTTCTAAGTGATACATCCGGAAATAATTAGGTAATCCTCAATAGGAAAGAAAGCCAATTTTTATTTTTAGCCACTGGTATGCATTATAACATCAGTTTGAAAGAAACGTCTCAATGTCCTTTCTTTTGCTACCATCCTCCCTTTCCAAATGTTTGCTCAGTTACACGTAACCTGCAGGGCAAGAACTATGTTCCCTTTATAACAGCCGTCTTTTATATACACCTACGCAGGCCTCATCACTACCAGAAGAAATTGTACTTAATAATCACACATCTGTATGATTTCTATACACTCTCATTTAGTCCTCACAACTATGTGATATGAAAGATAGTACCTTGATATTTACAGTTGAGAGAATTGAGAGGCAGGGCTTAAGTACCTTGCTCAAGGCGATGAGCAGTGGAATCAGGATTCAAATCATGGTCTGGTTTCCTCCAACTTTATGCTGTTTTCACTGCATCGTGCATCCTGGTGTCACTATAACTTGAGCCGAAGCTGGAAACAGATGAGAATTGGTTATGAGGAGAGTGACTGTTTATCCCTTTTATGTATATACAGTTTACAATGAGTTTTAGCAGAACACTATTGCTTACTATTGTTTTAGTCAGCTATAACTTGATGTATCTGTGCCTATATAAGTAGGTTAATCTTCAAACATTGACTATTATTAGAAGCATAAAAACACCTACATAGAAGAATATGCAATTTTCTGTTTGGTCTGCCTGAGTCCCAGTCCATAGTGATAATTCATGAGCAATCGTGGCAATATGCTCTGGGCAATGATTGCTCTAAGTTGGTCATACTACCTAATTCCAGGTAATCTGTTGCAAGAGCCATGAGAAATGCTTGTTTCCTTGATTTAAACAAACTACTACATGAGGTGAAAATCTTATGCCCTGCCACGATCCTTCCTGTTTGAGATGCTTCAATTATGTTGTCATGCTTGCCAACATGACAGGCATACTCCTAGCTCTGGATCAGCAGATAGGCAAGGCCAATCTACAGAGGATGACCGAGCAGAAAAAGAAGATCCTAAATCCATGTCACTGAGCTGTTGAAAAATTCCTGGGGCCTGCTTCCTCTAATTGCTAGATAAGCAATAAATGTTGTTCCTGTGCACTACTGATGGGAATATAGATTGATGCTGCTACTAAAGAAAATGGTATGGCAGTTAGTCAAAAATTAAAAATAGAATTACCATATGACCCAGCAATCCCACTCCTGGGTATGTAGCCAAAGGAAGCGAAATCACTATGTCAAAGAGACATCTGCACCCCATGTTCACTGCAGCATTATTCATAACAGCAAAGATATGGAAACAACCTAAGTGTCTATCAACAGATGAATAAAGAAAATGTGAACATATATATACATATATGCATATACCCAAACCATTTATATACATGCATACACACACACAGAAAGGAACCTTTTACTCAGTCATTAAAAAAAAAAAAGGAAATCCTGCCTTTTGTGACAATATGGATGGACCTTGAGGACATTAGGCTAAGCAAAATTAAGACAAATGCTACATGTTCTCACTTATATATGGAATCTAAAAATGCCAAACTCATGGAAATAGAGAATAGAATGGTGGTTATCGGGGGCTGAAATGTGGGAGAAATGAGATGCTAGAAGACGATGTCTGAGGAATCTAATATACAGCAGGGCGACTGTAGTTATGCTGTATTAGATACTTGAAAGTTGCTAAGAGCGTAGATCTGACATGTTATCACCACACACACAGAATTATGTGAGGTGATGGAACTATTAACTAACCTCATTGTAATCTTTTTGCAATGTATACATCAAATCATCACGCTTAATACCTTAATCTTATATATGTTATATATCAATTATATATCAATAAAGCTGCAAAAAATTAAATGTCTGCTGGTTTAAGTCACTGTTAGGCTGCTGACTTGCTGCTGAAAGCACTCCTGATGGAAGGGAGTCTCCACGAGCAACTCCGGCTCCTCCCAGGATCTACTTTCACTTACCAAATGTTGCCTTTTTGCTCAACTGTCACATGCCCTGCATTGACATGTTGGTTGAACTTTAAAACACTCTGGAACCTATAGCGTAGACCAAATAAGAGACTCCAATTAAATTTTCTTTTTCCTGGGTTCCACTTTTTTCTCCATAATATGGATGAGGATTTCATCTTAAAATTTGGAGAAAGCTTATTTTTTGGATTTGCAAATTTATCATGGTGGTGAGGCTACCACTTTTAACAAAGTATTGCCCATTTAACTGTTTAACTTCACTTGGCAATACTAACACCAAAAGGTTCCATTTGTCTTGTGCTAGGTACTCTAATCAGTAGTATATGATCTGTTTATAATCATTGGCTCTACTCAATAGGAATATATTGAAATAACTATGACTATAAAACAATTGCTGTCAATGTTGAAGAAAAGCTATATAACATAAAGTAATAACTTAAGAAAATATATTGCTATTAGGAATCAATTAGATACCACAAGAGGATAGAAGAGGGAAGGATGCAATACAAATGTACTTAAATATGATAAATTAATATTTTCTAAGAATTTGAAGGCAATCAACTGTGGAGCTAAACAGAGGAATCAAAAAGAGAATCTATTAAATGTAATGACAGAAACAAGTCCAATGGATCTCTTATTACAGATTTGATTGGCATTAACTCATGTATTATTAAAAGATAACTTTTCACTATCAAAAACTGAAACTATGTATTTCTAGAAGAGAAAGATTTAAAGCAAAAGAACTGGCAGGAATAAGGCAGACAGATGCAAATAAAAAGAAAGCAGAGGACACAATAATGATACCAATGTTGCATTCGTTATTCATAAATTGGTTCAAAAAGTTATTCTTTAGTAATCAATGGTATAAGCCACAACAGGAAGAGTAATGAATACCTACAGCACAAATGAGGAATGTAATCAACAAAGCCTCATTACTTCATAATCTTTAAAACACTTCTTTTAGACCTTAAAAAAAAATGGTTATAGGAAGTCCGAATACCATAATTCCTCAGACTGATTTTACAGCCATGGAAAGCTTTGTGCAGAAATTCTGGTCAAGATGGAGGAGTATATAAACACTGTGCTCACCTACTCCCATGACCACATCAAAATTACAACTAAATTGCAGAACAATCATCATTGAGAACCACCTGAAGACTAGCTAAACTGAGTCCTATGACTAAGGATATAATGCAGCAGCCATGTCAAGACTGGTAGGAGAGGTGGAGATGCTCAATAAGCAGGTCCCACGCACGTGGTGTGGCAATGTTAAGAATTGGGAGGGATATCTTGGCTTTGGAGGTCCCCTTTAAGAAGGGAGGGGTCACAGTCCCACACTGGGCTCCCCAGCTTGGGGCACCAGTTCTGAGAAGTCCCAATACATCTGCCTGTGAAAACCAGGGATTTCACCTGAGTGAGATAGAGGGCTGCTGGAGACAGAGGTGCTCCTCTTGACAGGCCTACACTTGAACTTGCATACAAACTTATTGGCTCTAAGTTCCAGGGTGGGGCAGTAGCTTGAATAGCACCAGGGACATAAGGGGAGTAACTAAATTGACTAGCTTCAGAACAAGGGCTGAAGGGACAGGGGTCAGGGCAGCTCTCTGTCAGTTCAGAAGTACTTTTGTTAAGCACTTCTACCCGGCAGACCCAACATAGGCGGGTACCAAATCTGTACTCTCCACTGACCTGGCTGACATTGTTGTCATCATTCTGGGGATTCCCTGATATCCTGCCCCACCCAATTCACTCAATCTACCTGAGTCATTTCCAGCAGCTTTTCCACACAGAGTGGCTTATCTCGGCTTATGCTGCAGACTTTCTTAAAATCTCGCAATGGTCTACTAACCTCAAACAGACAGCAGCTGGCCTTGGTGCACCCTGCACCTTTCGCTATGTAGCCCAAGCCTGGTGCAAGTGGCAACCAGCCTCAACCTGTATTGTAACTCCCATCAGGAGGTCCACCACTTGGCATAAGTGGTGGGCAGTCTTGGCTTGGAATGTAGCTTCAATTAAACAGCCTAAAGTCTGACACAAAGACTGGCTGTCCTAAGCTCACATTATGGTGCCTATCAAAGGGTATCGAGCCTGGCACAAGTGGCATCTGGCCTTGGTTCCCAGCATAGCCTTTCCCAACTGCCTCCAAGTATAGCAAAAGTGACAACCAACCACAGATCACTTTCTAGCTCTGACCAGGTGGCCCCAAGCCCAGCAGTGGCTTTACCTTGGCCTGTACCAGAGTTCATCTAAGAGGCTCCAGAACCAACACTCCTGGTTGCCAGCTTCAGACCACACAAGAGTACCACCCAACCAGCTCCACGAATGATATACTGAAAGGTGGACTCGGCTGGCACCAGAGCCCCATGAAAGTGACTCCCATTCCATGGGGTCAGCTCATCTGCTGTAGTCAAAGCCAGCTCTCACAACCAGTTAGCCTGAGGGTTAACCTCATGCACTGATGTGCTACCAGCAATCAAGGCTCAACTACAACAGTAGAGCATATGCAACCCCATACAAGAAACACCCCTGGAGCATCTGGCTTAGATGACCAGGGAGACTGTGCCACTGGGCCCCATAGGACACTTACCACATAAGGCCTCTCTGCCAAGATTGGAAGATTTAGCAGATCTACAAATAAAAAAAACAAATAAAAACAAAAACAGCAACAAAAATCCCACAGGGAGTCAGCCAAAATGAGGAGACAAAGAAATATGTCTCAAATGAAAGAATAGGACAAAACTCCAGGAAAAGACCTAAACAAAATGGAGACAAGCATTCTACCAGATACAGAGTTCAAAATTGATGATAAGGATGCTCAATGAACTTAGAGGAAGAATGTATGAACTTAGGATTTAACAAAGAGACAGAAAACAGAAAAGGATATAGAAAACAAAGAATCAGAAACGAAAATACAATAACTAAAATGAAAAATACCTTAGATAGTATCAACACAAAATGAGATGAAGCAGGGGATCAATTTAGCAATCTGGAACAAGGTAGCAGAACGCATCCAATAAGAACAGCAAAAAAGAAAAGAGAATTTTGAAAATGAGGTATTTTAAAGGATCTCTGGGACATCAAACATACCAATATTCACATCATAGGGGTGCCAGAAGGAGGAGGGAGAGCAAGAAATTAAAAACCTATTTGAGGAAATAATGAAAACTCCCATAACCTGATGAAGGTTCTAGAAATACAAGTCCAGGAAGCATAGAGTCTTGAACAAGATGAACCTAAAGAGGCCCACACCAAGACACATCATAATGAAAAGGACAAAAGGTTCAAGACAAAAAGAGAATCTTAAAAGTACTGAGAAAAGCAGTTAGTTACATACCAGGGAGCTCCCAGAAGACTTAGCTGATTTCTCAACAAAATCTTTGCAGGCCAGAAGGGATTGACACAAAATATTCAAAGTGATAGAAAGAAGAACTACAACCAAAATTACTCTATCCAGCTATCATTTAGATTCAAAGGAGAGATAAAGAGCTTCCAAGACTAGAGAAAGCTAAAGGAGTTCATCACTACTAAACCAGTATCATAAGAAATGTTAAATGAACTTCTTTAAGAAGATAAAAAATATGACTAAGGAAATATAGGAAAGGAAAAAATTATCACTGATAAATGCAGACACAGTAAAAGCAGTAGATCAACGAACTATAAAGCTCGAACAAAGATTAAAAGGCAAAAGTAGGAAGATCATGTGTAATTACAATAAATTAAGGGATACACACACACACAAATAAAAAGAAAAAAAATGACAACAGCATAAACATTGTGGGCATGAGTAAAACTTGCAGTGATTTTAGAATGCGTTTGAACTTAAGGGACCGTCAACTTAAAATATGGCAATGACTACATACCTATCAATGATTACTTTAAGTGCAAATGGACTAAGTGCTTCAATCAAAAGATATAAAGTGGCCGAGTGGATTAAAAAAACAAGGCCCATACATATGCTGCCTACGAGAGACATACTTCAGATCAAAAGACACACTTAGACTAAAAGTGATAGAAAAAGACATTTCATGGAAATGAAATGAAAAATAAAAAGTTGGGATAGCAATACGTATATCAGACAAAATAGACTTTAAAACAAAGGTTATAACAAGAGACAAAAAAGAACATTTCATAAAGGGATCAATCCAATGAGAGGATGTAACTCTTGTAAATGTTTACACACCTAACACAGGAGCACCTAAATACATAAAGAAATACTTATAGACATTGAAGGAGAGATCAGCAGTAATACAGGGATAGTAGGAGATTTTAACAACCCATTGACATCAATGGATAGATTGTGTAGACAGAAAATCGATAAGGAAACAGTGACCTTAAATGATACCTTAGATGGACTTAGTGATATCTTTAGGACATTTCACCCAAAAGCATCAAAATATACATTCTTTTCAAGCGCACCTGAAACATTTTCCTGGACAGACTACACGTTAGGCCACAAAACAAGTCTTGATAAATTTAAGAAGACTGAGATCATATCAAACATCTTCTCCAATCATGATGTAATGAAACTAGAAATCAATTACAAGCAGAAAATTGAAAAACACACAAATACATGGAGGGCAGATAACATGCTACTGAATAAATTGGTTACAATGGGACTAAGGAAGAAATCAAAAGATACCTTGAACCTAATGAAATTGAAACCACACTGACCCCAAATCTATGGGAGAGAGCCAAAGCAGATCTAAGATGGAAATTTATAGCAATACAGGCCTACCCTAGAAACAAGAAAAATCTCAAAAAATCTAACCTTACACCTAAAGGAACTAGTAAAAGAACAAAAATTCCCAAAGTAAGTAGAAGAAATAATAAAGGTCAGAGTGGAAATAAAAGAATTAGTTTAAAAAAACAACAGAAAAGACAAATGAAACCAAAATCTGGTTCTTTGAAAAGATACACAAAACTAAGTCTTTAGCCAGACTCATCAAGAAAAACAGAGCCAAATAAAAATATCAGAAATGAAAGAGAAGTGACAACCGACACTAAAGAAATACAAAGGATTATAAGAAAATACTACAAACAATTATATGCCAACAAATTGAGCAACCTGGAAGAAATGGATACATTCCTAGAAACATACAATCATTCTAACACTGAATCAGGTAGAAATGGAAAATATGAACAGACCAATAGCTACTAATAAAATCAAATCAGTAATCAAAAAGCTAACAAACAAAAGTTCTGGACTGCATAGCTCACAGGTGAATTTTACCAAAGAATACCTATGCTTCTCAAACTACTTAAAGAAGAGGAGGGAAGGCTCCCAAACTCATTTCATGAGGCCAGCATGAACTGATACCAAAATAAGAAAGAAATTGTGAAAAAAATTATAAGCCAATATCCTTAAAAGAACATAGATGCAATAATTATCAAAAAATACTAACAAACCGAATTCAGCAATACATTAAAAAGATCATACACCATGATTAAGCAAGATTTATTCCTAGAATGAAAGGCTGGTTCAATATCAGCAAATCAATCAATGTGGTACAGCACATAAACAAAACGAAGACTAAAAGCCATATGATCATCTCAATAGATAGAGAAAAAGCATCTGGAAAAATCTAACATCCATTTATGACAAACGCTGTCAAAAAACTGGCTATAGAGAGAATATACTTAATGTAATAAAGGCTGTATATGATAGTCCTACAGCTAACATCATACTCAACAATGGAAAGCTGAAAGCTTTTTCTCTAACATTAGGAACAAGACAAAGATGCCCACTGTCACCACTCTTATTCTATATACAAGCCATTCCTCAGAGATACTGAAGAATTGGTTCCAGATGACCATGATAAAGCAACTATCACAATAAAGTGAGTTGTAATCTTTTTGCTGGTGGAGGGTCTTGCCTTGATTTCGTACAAAATGCAACACTTGTGAAGTGCAATAAAGCCAGGAGAAATAAAATGAAGTATGTCTGTAGTATTGGAAGTCCTAGCCAAAGTAATCAGACAAGAAAACAAAAGATATCCAAACTAGAAAGAAAGAAGTAAAACTGTCAGTATTAACAGATGGCATGATACTTTACATAGAGAACTCTAAAGATTCTACAAAAAAACTATTAAATTAATTCAGTAAAGTTGCAAATGCAAAATTAATATTTAGAAATCAGTTGCATTTCTATACAGTAATAAACTCACAAAGAGAAATTAAGTAAACAATCTTATTTTTCAATTGTATCAAAAAAAAAAAATGCCTAGGAATAAATTTAGCCTTGGAGGTAAAAAAAACCTGTACTTGGAAAACAATAAGACATTGAAGAAAGAAATTGAAAACAATATAAATAAATGGAAGTATTTACCATGTTAATGGACAGGGAGAATTAACATCATTAAAATGTCCGTACTATCCAAAGCAATCTACAGATTCAATGTAATCCCTATCAAAATACCAATGACATTTTTCACTGAACTAGAACAAAAAATAATATCCTAAAATTTATATGGAACCACAAAGACCCTCACATAGCCACAGCAATCTTGAAAAAGAAGAATAAAGTTGACAGTATCATACTACCTTCAAAACGGCATGGTGCTGGCATAAAAACAGAAAGATCAATGGAACAGAATAGAGTCCAGAAATAAACCCATGCCAATATAGTCAAATAATCCATGACAAAGGGAAGCAAGAATATACAAGGAGACAGTCTCTTCAATAAATGGTGTTGAAGAAACAGCACAGATAACATGCAAAAAAATGAAACTTTCTTACATCATCTACCAGAAAAACCTCAAAATGGATTAAAGACTTAAAATGTAAGTCCTGAAATTATAAAAACTCCTTGGAGAAAACACAGTCTGTAAATTCTTTGACATTGCTCTTGGCAATATTTTTTTGATACGTCTCCTCAAACAAGGGAGACAAAAGAAAAAATAAACAAATGGGACTACATTAAACTAAAAGGTTTCTGCACAGTGAAGGAAACCATCAACAAAATGAAAAGACAACCTAGTGAATGGCAGAAAATATTCAGCAATGATATGTCAGCAAAAGGGTTACTATCCAAAATATAAAAAGAATTCATACAACTTAACATCAAAAAAATGGACACAGACAATAGTTTAGTGATTACCAGAGGAAAGTGGGAGAGAAGGGAGATAGACTGGTTCAAATATAAGGTGATGGAAGGAAATTGAACTTCGGGTAGTGAACACAATGCAATACACATGTGACATATTATTGAATTGTACACTGGAAACCTATATGATTAACCAATATCACACTAATACATTAAAAATACAATTTGATTAAAAAATGAGCAGAGGACCTGATTAGACATTTCTCCAAAAAGGACATACACATGGCCAATAGACATATGAAAAAGTGCTCAACATCACTAATTATCAGGGAAATATAAATTAAAACCACAATGAGATATCACCTCACACCTGTCAGAATGGTTATTGTTAATAAATAAATGGCAAGTGTTGGCGAGGATGTGGAGGAGAGAACTCTCATGCACTATTGTAAACTGGTGGTGCAGCCTCTATGGAAAATGGTATGGAGGTTCCTCAAAAAACTAAAAATAGAACTAGCATATGATCCAGGAACTACACTTGATTATTTATCTGAAGAACTCCAAAACACTAATTCAAAAAGATATATGCACCCCTATCTCCACTGCAACATTATTTAAAATAGCCAAGATATGGAAGCAAATTAAATGTCCATTGATAAACAAATGGAGAAGAAAGATGTGGTGTATACAATGGAATATTACTTGACCACAAAAAAAGAATGACATCTTGCCATTTGCAGCAATACAGATGGACCTAGAGGATGATATGTTAAGTGAAATAAGTCAAAGACAAATACCATATGATTTCACTTATATGTGGAATCTAAAAAACAAATGAACAAACAAAACGAGAACAAACAAAACAAAAACAAACATATACAGAGAACAAATTGATGGTTTCCAGATGTGTAGGGAGTTAGGGGGAGGGGTGAAAAAGGTGGAAGGTTTAAGCAGCAGAAAATGGCAGTTATGAATACAGTCATGGGGATGTAAAGTACAGAAGAGGACTATTTCCTAGTCAATAATATTGTAAGACTGTAAGATGTCAGGTGGGTATTAGGCTTATCTGGGTCTTTGCTTTGCAAGTTACATAACTGTCTAATCATGATGTTGTACATCTGAAACTAATATAATATTGTATATTATCTGTAGTTGAAAAGAAGCTTTTTTCTGTGAACTGATTGCACCTTCTATTCAAGAGCCCTGCTGAGCATTTACCAAACACCATCCTAATGTAGACCATAAGAAAATCCTCATTAAATCCAGAATTATTTAAATACTTTAAATTATATTTCATGACCACAATAAAACTAAGAAGAATAACAAATAGAAACAAACAAATATATCCCCTAGAAAAGGTAAAAATTTTTAAAATTACTCTGGTCATTGAGAAATAAAAATAAAATTGCAGATATTCAGAAGATAACAATAACTATCAGAATCTATGGAATATGACTAAAATTGAGCTCAGGCAAATTTGTTGCCTTAAAAGCTTTTCTAAGGAAAAAAAATAAAAATAAACATTGGCTCAAGCAACTCAGGAAAGAATAACATGAGTGGTATTTTGGCTAGGTTATAATATACACTGAATTTTCCAGGAATGCACTACCATGTAAATCAAAGGAAAATTGTACTTCATTTTTTTTCAGAATGTTACCAAAAGTTTTAACCACTTTGGAACATCAAGTCACTAATGGCAATCCCACTTGTGGCACCCGAGTCCCAGCATGGCACATCACACCCTTGCTGTGGCACGTGCAGTGGCTGTACACATTTGATAACTGTGATCTTTAGAATGTGCTCCTTGAGGATTTACATATCGGAAACGTATTCTTTTATTTTCAATTGTTTCCCTTTAATTTCTCCCTCACATTACAATGTATAGTGGGGTTTCTTCTTAATAATACAGATTACATACACTATTTATGGATTACCTTTCAGAACAGCAAAAGGGATGTATGTCAATATCTCTTTTGGAAAGGGACCACTGAGTTTCATGGGATTGATCATTGCTGTTTCTGATGCATGGTCATTTAAATCTTACCTATTCTGCAACGTTCGAGTCTCACTGCTCATCCAGTTTTAATATTATATGTTGACATGATTTGTAACTGAGCATGAGACACCGCTGCTATGAACAGGCTACTGAAGAAAATATCTTTAAAGTTGAAAATATTTTCAAAAAGTTTCTAATAGGATTGAGTAAAATAATGGGCATTACTTCAGACCTAAATATTAAATTAAAAGATCAAGCTGATAAACTCTCCCAACAGGAAATTTTTAAAGGATAAGGAGTGAAAATGAGAAAATGTTGAGATGTGGAAAGTAGATCCAAGAGAACATGGACCCAAGAGATCCAGTTATCTACCTAGTATAATTTCCCATTAGGAGAAAATTAAGCTAAAGACGTGAAATAAACAATAAATTTACCTAACTGGAAGATATGTCTTTAAATGAAAAGATCCAGATACTTGTTTCCTAAGTTTGTGAACTCCACCAATAGAGAATCTCATAACTTGAGGATGGGGGACGGGGCAGGAAGGAGGAAGGTTGGGATTGGGAGATGTATTACCTACAAAAATATGAAAAATCTACTGGGCAGCAAATGTTTAATCTGCAAGAGGGTATCAGACAACAAAGGACACAAGTACTATGGGGAAAATGAGTATGAGCCCAGAGTTCTATCACCAGCCAAACAATCATGCAAGAGTGACAATAAAAGAGACTCATTTAGACATTTTTACCACACCTGTATTATTCCTAGAAAAAAAAAAAGGCTCAAAGTGCACTCTAGCAATGTAAATGAGTTCATCAAAGAGGAAGGCATGAATAAAACCAATAGTGGCAATTAAAAAGATCAGCACAACTTACAGACAATGCTAAATAAAAAGGATCTGGGTTCAAATCAACGCTCTAACACGTCTTAGCTTTGTTACTTCATTTAAGTTGTCTGTACTCCATGATGGACCTTCATTTCTTTATCTATAGAACAGAATAACAACATGAACACAAGAGAGTTCGCTGAGATGCTCTACACAAAGCCCTTAGCACAGTCTTTGCGTCTGGTAAATGTTCAATAGTTACTACCTGTTAGGATATAGATGGTGGGCTTCAAATTGCTAAAACATTTTTGGAGGGCAATTTTGCATTTCTTTCAAAATTTAAAGTACACATGTCTCTACAACAGTTTCATTTGCACACTCCTATTTGTTCAGAAATGTTAATTGCAGTAAAATTTATTATGGAAAAAATGATAACCTTACTATCATCACTGGTATAACATAATTTTGACAACTATGCCACAATTTTAAAATCTGAAATGGTTCTTTTTGTATTATTTTATTATGAACATATAACTGTGCATATAATAATGTACATATAATGCCTATATATTGACCCGGATGCTAGATTCTTCTGTGTAAAGATACACACACACATAATGGTGTGAAGGGTACAAACCAACAGTTAATGGAAGTGTGCCTGAGGAGTGTAAAGGTACTGAAGGGGAGAGGTCTCACTTTTTAGTACATACCTTTCCATATCATTTGAATATATATGTTTTATTTTAGTATGTTCTGTTTTTGTAATCCAATTTTTAAAAAATAAATGCCTCACAAACATCACAGCTCACCTTTGGTTACAATATATACTACAAGTTCTTTACTTAGTAGAAAGTGTGTCTTGGTGTAGACTCTAGTGTGTGAGGCATGCTAGATTCACCTGTTTGGCCGCAGAAGTGTGTGAGGTTAATCTGTGCCCCACTGTCGGGTCCTGATCAGTTATGAACATTAATGTTTGAACATATGAACGTATGTTCTCCCAGCTCCTTTTACTTTATTCCTTGTATTCTGTCGACTAAGGCAACGTTCAAGTTTCCATCTTTTTTCCATCTTTGTTCTTTTCTACAGGTTTTCCCTGGACGGTCTCATTCACCCCTATGGCTACACCTACTGGGAGGTAGGACTAACACTAGCATTTGTTTGGCGCATATTTTGCTTTAGGAACTTTTAAGTTTCCTCATCATTCACTGCTCACAACAGTATGAAAGAAAGTGATATCCTTGTTTACAAATAAGGAAAGTGGAGATGTATAGAACCCAAGTAACTTGCCCAAGGTCATGCAGCCAGTATATGATAGATATGAAATTTAAACTCAGAGTTGTCTGGTTCTAAAACCATGTTTTATTATCCTTTAAATCATAGCGTCTCCTAAATCACACTGACTGTAATTATCTGTTGATATGGTCAGGGGCGATACCTATTCTCTCTGTGCCTCAGCCTCTTCATAATGCCCACCTTGCTAGGATTGTTATGAGTATTAATCCTGAGTTACTATTTGTGATAATGCTCAGAAAGAACGGTGCTTATAGTGAGTGCTATATAGGTGTCTGGGTTTCATTTTTTTCTTGAATTCTAAATCCTCATTTCCAACTGAATCACATTTCCTTGATTAATTCTCATATGTCAAAGTGGTCACCAGCACCTGCTGGTTCTATGTCAAAGACATCTTTTAGCCCACTACTGCTATCTTAGCATCTTTTGATGGACTGATTCCAGCATCCCTCAACTGGCCCCTCTTCTGTACCCTGGCCCTACTGGGATTTCATCCTCAATATTTCCTGCTTGAGGGATTTTTCTAAAACATAAATTTGATTATGACACTTCTGTTTAAATCTTTTCAATGTCTTAAACTTTATAATAAAAAATATGTAAAATATTTGACCAGACATTTCACAAAAGAAAATAGACAAATGGCCAAAAAGTACATCAAAAGATGCTCAACATTAGTCAACAAGGAAATGCAAACTGAAACCACAATGAGACACCAACTCATTGGCTGAAATGAAAAAGACTGACCATGCCAGGTAATGGCAAGGATGTGGAGCAAGTGGAGAATTCATACCTTGCTGGATGGAAGGAAAAATGGTGCAGCCACTTTGGAAAACAATTGTTCAGTTTCTTAGTTAAACATACAACTATCATATAATGTAGACATTCCACACCTAGATGTTCACTAAAGAGAAATGAAAACCATGTGTTTGCATAAAGCTTTGTACACAAAAGCCTACGTCAGCGTTATTTGTAAAGGCCCCAAACTGTAAACAACCTAAATGTCCTCAACAGGCAAAAGGATAAATTATGTATTTCTATTACAACAGAACTCCACAATAAAAAGAATAAACTAATGAAACATGCAACATTACAGATAAACCTCAAAATCATTATGCTGAGGCAGAGAAGCCAGACAAGAAAAGAGAATATACATGGTTTCACTTACAGAAAAGTTTAGAAAATTCAGTCATTTATAATGGTAGAAAGCAGATCAGTAATTGCTGGGATGGGATGAGAAGAGAGAGATTCGACGGGGTCCCGAGGAAACTTTTGGGGAAAATAAATTTGTTATTTTATTGATGGTAATGACTTCACAGGTGTACACATCTGTCAGAACTGATCAGATTACACACTTTATTATGCAGTTTCTCATCCTTAAATTTTACCTTAGTAAAGTTGTAAAAAAAAAATGAGACAAATTTGGGGGGGGGGGTGAAAAGGGGGACCACACACGTAGAGAATTGGCTCTCCAGGCATCTACATCACAAAACAACCGAACCCTGGTATAAAAAGCCTTTTATGATGCAGTCTCTGGCTGGCTTTGGCCCTCATTTCCATCCTTGGAGGTGTCTAGTACCTGTACATAGTTCTCTTAGCTCTGGTCAGACTGTATTGTAGTTATTTGCCCTGAAGGCTGTCTGCCCCCTGCCTCCCTGTCTGCAGGATGAATGCAGAAAAGGTTTGGTTATACCGGGTTCTTCTCTCCCCGCTGCAATGCCTAGCATCTCAATAATTTGTGGGAAGGTGGGCAGAATGGTGGAAATTTATTTAACTAGACAATTTGGTAGTCTCTGGAAGTGTCACCCTGTGTAGTTGATATTTCATATTTATGAATAGGTTTTTGAGGAAGAAGGAAAATTACCTTGTAACGTTGCACAGTGAGGTCTTCGGCAGGCAGAAATATGCAACGCTGTTATTCAGCAGACTGCTATTTCCTGCCACAGGTAGAAATACCTACTGTAATGAAAACTTGGGGCCAGGTTCTCTCAAGAATTAGAGAATGAAAATCTGGCCCCTCATTTTATAACCCACTGAGTTACAGAATATTCTTTGGAACTTTCAGATAGCTAAGTATTTTTAGAAAGTATAATTCCTTATCCTCATATTCCCTAAAGATCAGTTCCTTTTAAACTTATTCCACCAATACTTATATACCCCCCCCCCCCAAAAAAAAAATAATAATACTGCTGGGGCTTAGCTGGCAAGAAACATTCTTATACACAAAGAATTACTTAGTTGAGATTTTTTTTCTCTTAAACTATTTACCTCATGTATCTGCACTTGAACTCACCTTCCCCCTGAAAGTCCTCTACCTTCTGTATTCTCAGCCTTAGTTAATAGATCCACTGTTCTGGCAGTGTGTCCAGCTAGAACTCTCCCGGTCCACCCTCCCTTCTCCCTATCTTCACAGTGGCAGGCAGACTTCTGAGGTGACCCCCTAGTGTACTAGTTGCTCCAACACTAATCTAGGTGCTGTTATACTGGTATTCTGCAGATGCACTCAAGGTTCCAAATCAGCTGACTCTAAGAAAAGGAGATTACCCTGGTCTCAGCACATATGCAGTGTGAGGAGGACTCGAAATGAGGGAAATTCTCTGTTGCTGGCTTTAAAGATGGAAGGGACCACGAGGCAAAGAATGCAAGTGGCCTCTAAAAGCTGAAAGCAGTCCCTGGCCAGACGGCAAGAAAGCTAGGGCCTCAGTCCTACAACTACAGAACTGAATTCTGCCAACAACCACATGAGCTTGGAAATGGACCCTGAGCTCCAAATGGGATGAGCTGTAAGCCCTGCTGATACCCTGCCTCTGGCCTTGTGAAATCCTGAGCAGAGAACTCAGCTAGAACTCTCCCAGTCCACCCTCCCTTCTCCCTATCTTCATACCCAAACTTCTGAAACTTCTGATCTACAGAACTGTGAGCTAAAACTGTGTAGTTTAAAACTGTTAAATCTATAGTAATGTGTTACACAGGAACAGAACACTTGTATGTTCAGCCCTAACATTCAGCCGCTGAATCCTATCGGAAATCTCTTAGCTCCCTCCTTCCTACCCTCTCTTGTTACAAAAAAAAAAAAAAAAAAAAATTTAATGTGATAAGAACACTTAAGTTCTACCCTTAACGAATTTTAAGTGTACAATACAATGTTGTTATCTCTATCAATACGTACAATGTTGTACAACAGGTCTCTAAATTTGTTCATCTTGCAAAATCCATTGATTTTAAACCCACTGATTAGTGACTACGCATTTCCCCTTCCCTCTAAACCCCCGCAACCACCATTCTATTCTTTGCTTCTATGAGTCTATTTTATATACCTCATAAAAGTGGAATGATGCAGTATTTGTCCTTCTGTGACTGGCTTATTTCACTTAGCATACCGTTCACAAAATTCACCCCTGTTGTCACATATTGCAGGATCTCCTTTTTTAAGGCTGAATAATATTCCATCCTATGTATATACCATATTTTTAAAAAATCCATTCTTCCATCAATGGACATTTAGGTTGTTTCCACATCCCAGCTATGGAGAACAGTGCTGCAATGAACATGGGAGTGCAAATGCCTCTTTGAGATCCTGATTTCAATTTTTTTGGATAATCAGGAGTGGGGTTGCTGGGTCATATGGTAGCTCGTTTTAATTTTTCAAGAAGCCTGCATACTGTCTCCCATAGTGGTTGCACCATTTTTGCATTCCCAGCAACAGGGCACAAGGGCTTTGATTTCTCTGCATCCTCCACATCTGTTAACATCTGTTGTCTCTTTCGTTTTTTTGATAACAGCTATCCTAACAGGTATTGAGGAACACCTCCTTGTTTTGATTTACATTTAGTGACAGTGAGAATCTTTTCCTCTATCTGCTGATCATTTGTATCTCCATGGATAAATATCTATTCAAGTCCTGAGACCCTTTTTAATCAACTGTTTGTTTGTTATTGAGTTGTAGGAATTTAAGTATTTTAGAACTTAATCCCTTATCAGATATATAGTTTACAAATATTTTCTTCCATTCCATCATTCTGTAGGTTGCCTTTCCACTCTATTGCTTCTTTCGCTGTGCTTTTTAGTTTGACGTAATTCCACTTGCCTCCTTTTTGCTTTTGTTGCCTGTGATTTTGATGTCATCCAAGAAATCACTGCCAAGACCAACATCATGAAGCTTTCTCCCCTATGCTTTTTTTCCTGGAGTTTTATAGTTTCAGGTCTTACATTTAAATCTGTAATCCATTTTGAGGTGATTTTGTGTATGGTATCAGATAAGGCTCCAATTTTTTT
Source organism: Rousettus aegyptiacus (assembly GCF_014176215.1). Classification (NCBI taxonomy): domain Eukaryota; kingdom Metazoa; phylum Chordata; class Mammalia; order Chiroptera; family Pteropodidae; genus Rousettus; species Rousettus aegyptiacus. The sequence continues at coordinate 81,631,391 of NW_023416285.1, forward strand.
CTTTTTTTTTTCTTTTCCTTTTTTTTTTTTTTTTTGCATGTACATATCCAGTTTTTCCAACCCTATTTGTCAAAGAGACAATCCTTTCCCTACTCTGTATTTTTGGCACACTTGTTGAAGATCAGTTGACTATATCTGGATTTATTTCTGGGCTCTATATTCTGTTCTATTGATCTATATGTCTATCTTCATGTTAGTATTATGTTGTTTTAATTGTTGTAGCTTTGTAATATATTTTCAATTCAGAAAGTGTGATGCCTCTTTTTCCTCCAACATTCTTTTGTCTATTTGGGGTCTTTTGTGGCTCCATAAAAACTTAGGAATTTTTTTTTTTCTGTAAAGAAATACCATTTCAACAGAGGTTGCATTGAATCTATAGATCTCATTGGGTAATATGGACATTTTAACAATATTAAGTCCTCCAATCCCTAAACACAGGAAGTCTTTCCATTTATTGTGTTTTCTATCATCAATATTTCGTAGTTTATAGTGTGTAAGTCTTTTACTTTCTTAGTTAAGTGTATTCCTAAGTATTTTGTTATTTTGATGCAACTGTAAATTGTTTCCTAATTTCCTTTTCAGATAGTTCACTGTTAGTGTACAGAAATGCAATTGATTTTTGTATGTTGATATTGCACGATGCAACTTTATTGAATTCATTTATTAGTTCTAACAGGTTTTTTTTTGGGTGGAGTCTTTAGATTTCCTATAGATAAGATAACATCATCTGCAAACAGGGCAAATTTTACTTTTCTTTTTGATTTGGATGCCTTTTTGCTATCATCTAAATGTTTGTGTTCTCCCCTCCCCAAATTCATATGTTGAAATCCTAATGACCAAGGTAAATGGTATTAGCATGTGGGACCTTTATGAGGTGATTAGGTCATGAGGGTGTATGGTGGATGGGAATCTCATGGATGATATTAGGGCTCTTATAAAAGAGAACTCACAGAGCTTCCCCGTCCTTTCCTCTGTATGAGAATACAATGAGAAGTCTGCAGACCAGAAAAGGGTCCTCACTCAACCATGCCGGCACCCTGACCTTGGGGACTTCCAGCCTGCAGAGCTGTGAGCAATAACTTACTGCTGTTTATAAGCCATCCAGTCTATGGCATTTTGTTACAGCAGCCTGAATGGACTGAAACATTTTTTTGCCTAATCGTTCTGTCTAGGACTTCCAGTACTATGTTTAAGAGAAGTGGCAAGAGTGAGCATCCTTTTCTTCTTCCTGATCCTAATGGAAAAGCTTTCAGTTTTTCACTATTCAGCATGATCTCAGATATGGGTTTTTCATATATGTCTTTATATATACCAACAAACTGGATAATCTAGAAGAAATGAATAAATTCCTAAAAACATACAACCTACCAAGACTGAATCATGAACAGAACATTTGAATAGGCCTATCACTAACAAGAATATTGAATCAGTAATCAAAAATCTGCCAATAAAGAAAAGCCAGGACGAGATAGTTTCACTGATGAATTCTACCAAATATTTAAAGAGAAATTAATGTCAATCCTTCTCAAAATATTCCAAAAAACTGAAGAGAACACTTTCAGACTCACTTTATGAGGCCAGCATTACCTGCTAGCAATGCCAGACAAAGATACCACAAGAAAACTTAAGATAATATCCCTGTTGACGACAGATACAAAAATCGTCAACGAAATACTAGCAAACCTAATTCAACATATTAAGAGGGTATTAAAGGATCATTCACCATGACTAAGTGGGATTTATCTTTGGGATGCAAGGTTGGTTCAACATATGCAAATCAATTAATGTGATACATCATATTAACAGAATGAAGGATAAAAAGCACATGATCATCTCAGCAGATGCCAAAGAGCATTTAATAAAATCCAGCACCCTTGGATAAAAACTCTTCACAAACTAAGACTAAAGGAAAATTACCTCTACCTTCTATGCTGTGCTTCTCTTTCAGAAGTTCATGCTCTTCCTCCTCCACAATTACAATGGCCTTAATGGCCCCCTTTCCATGTCTTCCTTAACAATGTCACTATTAATCTCACCTTCCACCTGCTCCCTGCTCTTACCATGTGTGCCCTGCCTATACACCTTTGGCTCATTAGTCTATTAACAATTTCCAGTTCCTATAGTAGAAACAGCTAACAGGGACAGGTAGAACAAGTGTGTGCACCTCATTTATGGAAGAAATATTTACAGAGTGCCTGCTCTATTTCCAGCCTCTGCTCAGGATGTGGATTAGTGAGTTGAATAGAAAGAGGTACACAAATTGAAAATTATGAGACAGGCATAAGAGCGATCATAGAGATCTACACGTAAAAGCTCGAAATGGGATCTAACATGCTCAACAGAAGGGGACATTATGTGCGAGAGAAGAAGAATTGGAGAGTAGGACATTAAGTATTTTCGTAAGAGAGGAGATTTGAGCTGAATCTCAATGGATAAATAGGAAACAACCAGGCAAAGGATGGTGGTGCATGAGGGCAGGAGCCAGAGGGTGTTTCTGCAGGGGCACAAGCAACATCAGGAAGTGAGACGCAGTGCCATAAAATAAAGGTATTTAGGATTATCAAAGAATGGAGTTAAAGTCAGGGAATAGTGAGAAAGAGATGGGAGAGGCCAGGGCCAGGATCAAGAGAGATTCCTGGTGTATCACTGGGCCCGAGGTTCCAAAATTTTAATGTGCTACTGAGGTATATATGGGAAAATTCGGATTTCTAGTCATCGGCTGGCGATTACAATTTGGAAGGACAGTTGTCAGATTCAGAAATCAGCACTGTCACAAACACCCTTAGGTGAGCATGATGCAGACATTCTTTGGTTGATAATTTGAGAAAGACTGTTGTCAGCAATGAGGCAAGGAAGGAATCTGAATATAGTTTTGCTTGGCTATGTTTTCATATTAGGTCTTCTAGAGGCTTGTAGGAGGCTTACTTTGAAGAGAAAAAGAAAAATCTGCTCCATGGAAAAAATAACAATGATCCAAATTATAGTAGAGGTGATGGAGATGGAGAGGAAAAGCCATATTCTGAAACTCTTTGGTAGGCAAAATCTGTAGGATGTGTGATTGATTAGAACATAGAAGTCAAGGAGAGGGAAGAGCTAAGTTTCCAATATGAGTGATTAGGTAGACAGTGGTGTTGCTGACTGATCTTTAAAATCTACGCTACTTATTTGCAAGGTTTGAATGAGTATGGTGGCTAAGAGGCTGAATCGTGCAACAGGGGAGCACCGTGTCAAATGAGGTAGCTTTTAGGATGGGAGATTTGAGCATATTTGTAGACTGAAGGCAAGGAGGTTGTAGAGAAAGAGAGGTGATGATATAGGCGGTAAAGGAATGGCCTAAGGAGCAAGGTCATGGGAGATGTGGGAAGGTGAAGGACAGTGGCACAGGGCTAAGGTAGGTCGCCATCACCTCATCTGAGACTGGAGGAAGAAAAGGGCCATGTTATAAAAGTGACCTTTAGTTTCTTTATAAATCAGGAGACAAAGTTCTTTGCTAAGGGTGAGTTCTCATTAGTTTAGTGTTTTTAAAAGAAACACTTATCTTCACTGACTGGCACAGAATAACATTTGCATGCTGTATCCCTTAGAATTCCTTCAGTCTTAAGTGTCAAGATACCAGAGCCAAACTGGCTTCAGTAAAAAGCCAGTTTCTGTATCTGGCCAAGCTGGCTGGAAGTGGTGCTTGATGTCTGAACTCCAGAAATATCACCAGGACTTGTTTCTCTCTGCCTCTAGGCACAGGGCTTGGCCCAGCTCACTTGGCTGTCTTCCATGCTTTGGCTTCACTCTCAGACAGGTTCTCCTTCTGGGATTACAAGCCAGCTGTACAAGGAACTGACTCCAAGACAGCTGGAAGAACAGAAGTCTTCTGGGAGCTTCCTATAAAGTCCTGACATTTACTTTAACTGGATGAGCCTAGGTCCTCTGTTCCACCCCTGATCTGGGGTACCTGAGATTAGGGAAAGGAGTGGCACCCCACGGTAGTAGCATTGGAATGACACAGAGAGTCTGTTAAAACAGATTTCTGGGCTCCAGGCCAGAATGTGTGATTCAGTAGGTCTGGGGTGGGGCCTGAGAATATGCATTACTAACACATTCCCAGGTATGACCTATGATGCTCATCCTGGGACCACGCTTTGAGGACCACTGATTTACAGGTAGTTTGAGTACAGCTATTCAAGAGAGGAAAGACTTTCTACACCTACTCTGCTCTCCAGATCTGCCTCTGATTATATATTTGGCTTGTCTTATAAAATGAGGCAAGAGAAACATCATTTCTTCAGCACAGGATGAAAGACCTGCTTAGGCGGTTAGAAATGAGCTGGTGAAATGCCAAAGCACAAAGCACAGTGGCAGGGACTCAAATGACATGACAGAGCCTTTGTTCGCAGTCAGAGTTTTTGAAGAATTCTTCCAGGCTGCTTGCCGGAAGCACAATGAAGGAAAGATTTTTTTTTTTTTTTAATACTACTGACTTGTATGTTTCTGCTCTTTGAGTCAAGTGCAAAAGTCTGTCTAGGCAGTAAATTTTGACATTCCTATAAATGATACCTATATTTTTTGTCATTTACATTTCACTGAACCTTATATTTTCATCAATTTAATAGTCTAAAATAAAATATACTGGTTGGGAGAATGACTTCCAAAAGCTGATTTCTTATCTACGTGTATTTTCAAGATATCTCTCTCTCTCTCTCTCTCTCTCTCTCTCTCTCTCTCTCTCTCTCTCTCTCTCACACACACACACACACACACACACACACACACAAATTTAATTCTAGATTCTTACTCATATTTGAATAGATTTTCCTTCCATCCTAATGATAATTTTTAATCCCTAATCTTCAAATATAAGTGAAATTAAGGTCATTTCTATGTGGGTTCATCACCAGTGGGTGAAGAATGGACTACAAGCCAGCCCACCAGATCAGTGGTAGCTGGAGTCCCTTCTGCAGGGCTGAGGTCAATTTCTTGCTAAGGTGCAGTTCTCCAATCCAGCATTCATCAAGTGCAGCAAGGGCTTGGTGGGCTGAGAGAGCTGGGCACTCAGGGATAACCATTCCATGCATAAGACCTGCTTTTGACTCATATCTAATAATAAGGAGAAATCTGAACCTAGAATCTATAGTTTGCTTTTATTATCTTTGTGGAGATCCAGTTCCTTGTGGACACCTGGGAGATTTACTTGCCCCAGATTGTCAAATCAAAAGCCAAATGTCTGGAACTTTGTAGGTTCCAGGAGTTCTGACTGGCTCCTTCTACCCCCTGACCCAGAGCCCTGGCCCCTTTATTGGTCCTGCCAATTTTCTGCTCTTACGTTGACCATAAATCTGAGGCCTCTTTTCCACTCACTGCCAGTGGATCTTAGTAACAGCCCCCCGCCCCCCGACCCCAGTCCACTTGAGTAGATGTCAGTAATGTTTTATTTTAAGGAGCATGGTCTAGATTCCTTCCGTTGGGTTCTTTACTACTTACACCTTTCAAGTTTTCAGTTGGAGATCACAGTCACTTCTCTTTTATGTCCCTCACCCCAAATAAATCTGTGTAACACACAGTCCTGTAAATAATATGGCACATAATCCAGATGTGGGGAATCAGGGAAGGTTTCGTGGAGAAAGGCAATCCTAAACCAAGACCTGAAGGAGTCATCAGAATTAACCAGAGGACAGGGACATATGCATGAAAGTTCAGGAGCGAGAAGATGGAAGAGGCATAGCACGACTGGATCATAGGTTTTGAGGGCTGTGGTGGCTTAAGATAGACATGAAGAGATAAGCAAGAGTCAGATCATGCTGGGCTTTATAAACTCTACTAATGATATTAACATGATCTTAAAAGCTATGGGAAGAAAATAAATAACGCTGCTGAGAGACAATGGTGGCCTAAACCAGGGTGCTGGCCATGGGAATGGAGCGAAGTGATGGATCCTGGGGAATTTTGGAGTTAGAATCGACAGATCGTGGTGTTGTTGTGTGTGGTTGTTGGGTGTAGGTGGTAAGGGAGAAGGAAGCTAGCCACAGAGGTATGTAGGGGACAATGGAGTAGGTTGGGGTGGGTGGGAGAGATGAGTTCAAGTTTAAATATGTTAAGTTTGAGGTGTCTGTGGGTATCAGGTGACAGCTAGGCATATAGATCTGAAGCTCTGAAGGAAAAAGCAGGCTGGAGTTATAGATCTGGAAGTCATCATCATGTAAATGGGAACCTAAAGATGGAGAATCACACAGAGTGTGTGTATAAGAAAGGTAAGCTGGGGGGGAATTCTGAGAGGTGCATGCATTTAAAACAGGTAGAAGAGAAGTAATTGTAAAGGAAACATAGGGAGATCAGCTGCAGTGATAGGAAAACCAAGAGGGTATGATGTCAGTCAAGCCCCTGAAGTGAATATTTAAAGTGGGAGTGGCAAAAACTGGCAAAAGGTAAGTACAAGTCAGGTTGTGAAACTATCCATTGCATCTGGCAGCAAGAAGCTTGTTGGTCACCTTGAGTTTAAATGTGGTGCTGGGTGTGAATGTAAGGTTGCAGAGAGTTAAGAAGTGAGTAGGAGGTAAGAAAATGAAATATGTAAGTATGAAACCTTTTAATAACTATGAACTTCTCAAAACATTAAGCTTTGAAGTAGAGGAGAGAGAAAAGGATAACTAGATAACAAAGTGGGACAAAGGAAGGATTTATTTTAACAGAGGCACCTAAGCATTTATAAATTTCAGTGAAGGCACAGGACAAAAGGGAAGATACTCAATAAAAGAAATCATCCATTCTCGGAGAAGGCTTTTCTGATAAACAACAACAGCAACAACAACAACAACAACAACAAAAACACTTGTAAATCCATGAAGGATGTAAGCCATGTGGACATTGAAGGCGAAGTGTGCCAAGCCAAGGAAACAGCAAGTGCAAAGGCCCCAAGGTAGAAGCACGCTTCATTGATCAAGGAATAGCAAGACGACCAGGATATCTGGAGCAGCGTGAGAAAGGGGAGAGCAGTAGGAGATGAGATCACAGAGGTAGTGGAGGGGACAATTTTTAAAGGCCTCTCAGGTCATAGTAACGGCTCAGAATTTTGCTCTGAGTAAGACGGGAAGGCACTAGGAGGTGCAGCAGAGAAGTGATGAGTTTGACTTAGGAGTCAGTACATCTCTTTCTTCATGACAGGAAGAGGATGGAATATTTATAAGTTAGAGGAAGGAGACTAATTCCCATTTAATTTCTCTTCTCAGCTACAAAGAAAGGTCAGCTACTGAGAGAGACTCCGGAGTGTCAGAGACAGAGTGAATGCGTGCTAAAGCAACACTGAAGAGACGGATTTCTGGAATGGTAGAGTAAGGGCCTCTGAAAAATCCATGCGACACTGGCAAAAGGGTCGAAATAAACTTTATTATAAGTCTGAAGATTAACCAAAGACTTGCAATAACCTAAGGAGTGTTTATTTAAAGGAAAACAGCTGAAGCTAAGTAAAAAATTTTTTTTAAAAAAATCAAAAGCAGCGAGCTTTTGATTTCCCCTCTTCCCATTGCTCCCACTCCAGCTCCACAGTAACCTTGAAAGCCACAGCCCTACGAGCACAGTGAAAACCAGAAACCTACCAGTACAGGGAAGGACACAGAATGCGATGAGAACTTTCCCAAAGCCCCGTTACCAGATAACGGTCACTGTTTGGCCTGCCTAGTAGTTGCTTGAAAAGGTCTATTCTTGGACCTTGTATTTATTTAGCCTAATTCAGAGCTTACTCAATATAAACAGCCCTATTGCCAGAGCATTTGCAGAAAACAAGCAGTAGCAATTGCGTAACACTGCAGGTGCCTGAGGCAGAAATATCATTTGGGATTAATAAAAGGCTAACTAAAAAACTCGAAGGGAAAAATTGGGGAATGAGTTGTTCATAAGAGATTTTGAAAAGCCCTGATATTGCTGGAAATCTAGAAAGACATGCTTATGTGCAGCGATGTGAAAATGCCCTGGAAAGACCTGGGAAGAAGTGACCTAATCTCTAAACTCTGGCTGACCTAGAGGCTCTGTACAAGCAGGCTAAGGCATAGTTAAAACCTGTATGCAAGAGCACTGCAGGCATACCCCAATAAACAGACACCTTGGCCAAGAATAGGAGACTTATTGGTTCAAGATACTTAAGGAAATCTCTGTATAATCATTAGCTGACTACTAAGCTAAATGAACAGAGACTTCATTTGCTATGCATAAGAAACAATAGAGATTTTTACAGAATCAGTCCAGGAAAGTCAGCAAATAGGCAGCAAAAAAACACACAACTGAATAATAAAAACAAAAAATCATGTGGAGTGAGAAAGGAATTAGATTTCGAATTTCTACATTATATTATTTTAAATGTCCAGTTTTCAACATCACCACCACCACCACTACCACCACCATGACAGGAAAATATGCCCCCTCCAACACACACACAATCAATGGAAACTGTCTCTGACAAAGCCTAGACATTGGCCTTACTAGACAAAGACTTAAAGTCAACAACTATAAATATGTTCAGAGAACTAAAGACAACTACATCTAAATAACTAAAGTAGGAGAACAATGTCTTACCAAACAGAGACTAACAATAAGGAGACTGGAATTATTTTTTTTAAAAGAAATTCACAAAGTACTGAAAACGTACAGTAATTGAAATGAAAAGTTCAGCAGTGGGTCTCAAGACAGATCACAAATGGCCAGGAAAAGGGGTCAGCAAACCTGAAGGTCTACTGAGATATACAGTCTGAGAAACATATGGAAATGAGAATTAAAAAGAATAAACAAGACTTTTAGAGACCCATGGAGTATCATCAAGCATACCAAAAAGTGTATAATGTGAGACCCAAAAGGAATGGAGAAAGAGAAAAGTTCCAAATCTAATGAAAAATATTAACTGCACATTCAAGAAGCTCAATTAACTCTAAATAGGATAAACTCGGAGAACCACATCTAGACACATCATAGTGAACATGACAAAAGACAAAGAGAATCTTAAAAGCAAAGGACGCATCATGTGTAGGGGAATCCTCAACAAGACTGACAGCTGACCTCTCATTAGGAATCATGGAGGTCAGAAGGCAGCAGGATGAAATAGTCAAAGTGTTTAAATAAGTCGACCAAGAATTCCACATCCAGTAAAACTATCCCACAAAAACAAAGAAGAAATTAAGGTATTCCCAAATAACCATACTGGAGATGATTTTTCACTAGCAAACCTGACCTATAAGAAACACTAAAGGGACTCCTTCATGCTGAAATGAAAGGTTACTAAACAATAACTTGAATCCACCTGAAGAAATAGAGAGCACTACTAAAGGTGACTACATAATATAAAAGACATTACAAGAGGAATCCAAGGTGGTAGTGTAGGGAGACCTTGAACTCATCCCCTCCCATGAACACATTGAATCTATGCCTACGGAGAAATTCCCCCTGAACAAGAACTGAGGGCTGAGTGTACAGCTTCTTCACAGCAAACAAGAAATCACATAGAAATGAGTAGGACAGATGGAGACACAGTACTGTAGGAACCTCCCCTCCACCCTACCTCGACTGCAGAGATGTGCAGTAGTAAGGGATCACTGAGGAGCCATGCATAGACACACTCACCCTGGGCACAGAAAAGCAAACAAACGAACAAACAAAAACAGCGATTTAAAGGGAACCTAGACTATATGATAAGGAAATCCACTTAATAACCCTAGAGCATCTAACAAATGGGATGTGTACTCTCTCCTAGATGGGAGGCACCAGAGAGAGGCATTTGTTGCATTCCCCCTCCACCCTGATGGCATGATCAAGGTGTTCTGGCTAGCCAGCCATGATCATCCCAGTACATCCTGGACCCACACCAGCTATGCAGTTTGCCCCCAGGACTTCTCGTGGCTCATACCCACTCTAGTTAGAGCTCTGGACCCTGGGGCGGCTTGCCCCAGGATGTTCCACAGCCCACACCTGCTCCAACTATAATCCTGGCCTCAGTGTAGCTTGCTCCTGGGACTCTCACTACCCAAGCCCACTTCAACTACAGCTCCAGTCAGCCTTCCAAGGTGATTCCAGTGTAACTTGCCCCTTGGAATCTCTGTGGCTTGAGTCGGGTCCAACTATAGGCCAAGCTGGTCCACTAAGGCTATTCCAACAGCTTGACCCCAGGAATCCCCATGGCCTATGCCCCCTTCAGGTCCAGCAGCCTGCCAAGGTGGTCCTAGCACAGCATGCCCTCTCAGGCCCTGCTGTGTCCCACAACCATTCTGGCTCCAGCCAGCTGAACAAGCCAGCCCCAGAGTGGCTTGCCCCCAGGACTGCCTAAGGCCCCCCACACACTCCAACTCCAACCAGCCTGCCAAGGTGGCCCTGGTGTTGCTTGCCTCTGAGTCTACCTGTGGCCCACACCTGACCTGCTGAAGACATCCACTCAGCACATGCAGTCTACAGGGGGAAGCTCCTACACAAGGCCACTCCCTCAAGACCAAAAGAAGTTATTTCACCTAAGTTATAGAAAAAAGAGAGCAACATCCAAACGAGGAGACAGAGGAATATGTTTCAAATGAAATAGGACAAAATCCCAGAAAAGGAACTAAATGGAGACAAGCAACGTGCCAGATAAAGAGTTCATAACAAATATTATAAAGATGCTCGATGCACTAAGTAGAAGAAAAAAACTCAGTAAAACTTCAGTGAAGAGACAGAAAACATAAAAAGGAACCAATCACAACTGAAGAATACACTAACTGAAGTGAAAAATACACAAGTAGGAAATCACCGACAGATTAGATTATATAGAAGAATGAGTTAGCGGCCGGCCTCGAAGAGAAGGAAGAGCATTAGGAAAAAAGATTTTTTTTTTAATGAGGGTAGTTTAAGGGACCTCTGGGACAATGTTAAGCATACCAACATTTGCATCATATGGGTCACAGAAAAAAAGAGAGAAAGAAACAGAAAACCTATTTTAAGATACAATTGCTAAAAAATTCCTTAACCTGGTAAAGGACACAGACATCTGAGGCTAGAAAACACAGAGTCCCAAACAAGATGAACCCAAAGAGCTCACACCAAGACACTTCATAATTAAAATGCCACGTATTATTTCTTACAGCTGCATGTGAATCTACAATTATCTCAAATATCTTTTTTAAAAAACTGTATAAAATAATAAAATTGTGTTGATGGGCCTACGATATAATTTGTATGACAATATGGCATGACAGAGGAAGGGGGAACAGAAGTGTATTACTTAGAGTATTAATTTGAGCTAAATTATTTTAAATTGAGATGTTAATTGCAATCCCTAGGGCAAATAAGAAGAAAATAAGTGGAAAAATATGATATACTAGAAAACATTTATTTAAAACAAAAGAAGGCAGTCCTGGAGAAATATCGAAACAAAACAGACGAGATATATGAAAGAAAACAAATAGCAGAATGGCAGATGAAAATCCTACCTTAGCCAACCGGTATATTTCAGTCCCTCTGCCACAGTGTTTGGGTTAATGATGGATACATGATACTTGCCGAGTCAATGTGAGGTCAGCCTATTCAGTGATTGGGGAGTTCACTCTCCCACTGGATAAGAAAAAGGAAGACTTGGTTGATGTTGGCCTTCATCTGCTAAACTTGAGTGGAGCCAACCTACGGATGTTGCTGACATAATTTGGAAAAGAGGGAAAAATAAACTGATAAGAATCAGCTATTGGGGCTCCTACTGTTAGCACACGAGGCACTCCCAGGTGGATAACCTGGGCAAACTCAGCCGGCAAGAGAAGGTTTTGCTGTCGGAGGCTTTTTTCTGTGGCCGAAATGGCACTCCTACCTCCTGGTAGACCCAGCTTCATGCCTGGGTCTACTGGTGGGTGGGCCGGGTTGAGCTCCCACTTGCTCCCTTGCCCAGACACCTCTGAGCAGTGCACGATCAATACCACTGTACACTGGACCTCTGAGCCCTGCCTGAAACCTACTCATGCTTTGGAGCTATTACACAAGCCAACACATTTTCTTTATTGAATAAGCCAGTTTAAGTCTTTTCTATTACTTGAAACCAAAAGAAACACAATTCAGAATTTCTTATCAGAAAATTGGGTGTTGCAAAGACTAGATTCTAAAAGTGGAATTGTCGGAGCTGAGAAAGTAGGCTGGAGTATAGCGAGGATGATTTTATTTCAAGCTGGGTAGTGGGTGACCTTTGTATGTTGCAGCAAAGAGCTGGTTAAAATATTTCCTATTGTATTTTGGGACTCTGACCATGTTTCCATCAAGGTTATAGCATTAAGACATCTAATAGGAAAAGAAAATTTGGACTTTGGAGATTTTGAATATATATATTGTGGTCCTGAGTTGTCTTATGTGAGACAAACTTAGGCTACTGGGGGCCTTTCTGAGAGCAGGAAGAGAACATAATGCAGTAGCTGCCGTCTTAACCAACCTCTGCAGAACGGACTGCACACTGGTTGCCACCGAGTCTATGGCCACCCAATACAGTTCTCGTCCTAAACGTATTTATGCCAGTTATACTTATTGTAATTACATAATTTAATTAAATATTACAGAATTACAGGAACTGATGAGACCAAACGGATTTTTTTTCTCTATAAGAGCTAAATTAAATGATTTGGAAAGACTTGATAAATTATGTCGATTGTTCAAAAAATTGCTTCCAAACTATAAAAATTAGGGGAAATTATAAAAATGTAAAAGGATTTCTGTCATATGCTTCACAAAGGTTTTAAAATGCTTGCTCACATAAAAAAATAAAAGAAACTGTAAATTTTAGATGCTTCCATGTATTATGGCTGAGGTTTATGTGAGAAAGACCCAGACCCACATTTGAAGAAAAAGCCTTGGCCTCACACCAAAATAATGTAAATAGTTGAGCTAAAAATTTTATAATTGCTGTGTATCCTTTCATGTTTCCTTTTGAATTTAAATTGACCAACAAGCAGTCCCACCATGTTGGTTAAGCTAAGAGATACTTTTCAGTGGAACTGGCTATCCCCTGTGTCTGGGGAAAGGAAGGCTGGAAAAGCTTAATTCTCCTTCACGAGCTAAGGCTGGTACCAGAGAAAGCAGGAAGGTGAGCATTTCCCATAAGAGTGAAGCTTAGGTCTGAGCAATCCCACTCCCTGAATCCATTTCAGACACCTTAGATTTTGCACTAGCAACCACGTGCATAGGATGGGGGGATGACTAAATTGTTAAGAAAACTATTTCCAAAGAAACCCAAGCCTGGCCAAAAAGCGTTGGTGACCCTTCCGGTCTAGTATTGAGGGAAGAAATCTCCCTCCTCCTGGGCATGCTGCTGGTGGTCATCATCCTGTAACCATCGAATCAACAATGATGAGGGCAGGGGCATGGGGGACACCCCGGGGCTGTAGATCAAGACTTGACCCTTCCTTTTTAATCATATTAGCCGTCGGATTTCCTCTACTGCATGGATTTGGTCTGCTCATTTCCAAGCATATACAAAGAGAGGCTGTTTGGCTTGGGGGTGGTGCGGGAGGCAGTGTCTAAAGCTAGATTTAAAAGTTCAACCAGATACAGTACGTATCTCCTTTAGAGGAATTTTGAGAAATTCAAGTTTTGTTTGTTTGTTTTATTTCCAGCTAGTGATATTACCAGAGATGTTTTTATGCCCCTTTGATCTCATAGTGCCCCTCATGTGTTGGTGTCATGGACAAGTGCCCAGCTGGACTTCATCTTAACCTGCTTCTGATGTTGTTACAAAGTGAGCTCTGTCCAAAGGCCAGTGGATGAATTACAGCAGGACACCACAACTACAAGCCAAATGGGCCCTTTAAAAATGTGTAAGGCCAAACTGAAATATTACTGTAAGTAAAACAGCAGAGCAACACTGTCAGGACTCAAGGGGCAGCCAGGGGTGAACCTACTTGCTCCGAGCAGAGGCGTGTGCAGCTGGAGAGCCCTTTGGTCATCCTGGTATGATCCAGGGGGAAGTCCTCACCTGAACGTGAGGTAGGAAGGGTATCCTGCTAACGCAGACGGTATCTGTGCCAGTGCTGGGACTCCTTCCTCAGCCTCCCCTGCTTTATTTCGTGCTGCAGGAGGCACGGACCCTGCAGGCTAGTTCCCAAGCTGGAACGGCCAGCGGGGCACTAGTGGAAGATGGCAGAGGAAGGAGAGAGAAGCCAGCGGATGTCTCCTGCTCCCTATCTGTCCCTAGGAACACAATATGGAGCAACTGAACCTCTCTCAGCTCCCCTCAGATGATCTTCGCACTCTGCCTCCTCACTCTGGCCCAGGGGTGGTGGTGGCTTCCCATAAGTGTTAATCTCTGGGCTGTCTCCCTGTCTGCTGTCTGGCATTTCAGCCTTCCTTCCCCAGGGTAGCCAGTTTCCTGCATCAGGCCCCTCTGTCTTAAACACAAGTGATTTCCTTGAGAAGACCCTGACTGACATAGTATCTAATTCAAAGCCGCAGTCCAGAGCTTCTGAAGGAAGGGTCCAAAATACACTGTCATATTGCTCTTCTATATCTGAAGGTTTTTAGTTTCACATTTAATAAATGCTCATGTTATTTTTCCCCCTGCATTCTCAACTTGTCTTCTATTTATGACTTAAAATTACACTGGAGCTTATAAATGGACTTTCTTGTTTTCTAGTTATTACATCTTGGCATAATACTTTCCAAACACCATTTTATTATGTTCCACACTTAAAAAGCCACCTGGATATTTTCCCTTTCTAGTCTTTTTGTTAAACTATCTTTAAGCCCCCTTGCGTGTTTTCGTAATGTGTAACGCAGACTCTGTTACGACAGAAAAGTTTCAAAAGACTTGTGCAGCTGGGAACTTTTTGATGATTTCATTTTATAAGTCCTTTGGAATGAACGTGGGCATTAAGAGGAACGATGAATACAATATCAGTTTAACAAGATTTGAGTGGCCTTATTTTTACAGAAAAGTTAACATTTCTAGACACTGTGATTCCACCAGTGGCTTTCTCTATAATGTTATAAAAGTGGAATTTAGCAGACATATAAAACGAAAAAAAAAAATAGAAGAGCTGTCATAAATCTCTTTTACTAAAGTGTTTTGCGATTGCTTCAGAAAGAAACAAGATGAGAAAGTCCAGGTGCTATCTGTTAAAGTTTAGGGCTGATGTTTCAGCATCTCCGAGGGCTATAATGAAAGAAACTAAAGAACACAGGTCGCATGTTTGACGGTAACTCACCAGAGAAATCAGGTCCATCTGGCTTCTCCACAAGAAATAGGAATGCACGAGACCGAGGCAATGAAAAGGGCACAGCGTGGCAGAATTCCCCTCTGTGGCGGGCTCCCGTCTGCCCCATCCTGGCCATGATACTGCCCCAAGTAGGGGGTGACAGGGCAACAAGAGGGTGGGCTGTGGAGGATGCATCTGCTTACCTTTACGACTATGTACTGTGGTGGCCATATCAGCCACTTGTATCACGAAGGCTGTTCTCCCAAAGAAGCCCGCATGGCTGCATCACTTGGGCAGGAAAGGCAAGAGGGAGACTGCTCAAGGGTCACTTCTTTCTCTCTCCAGTCTGTGCACTGGTAAACGCAAAGACAGTTTATTGTTGAGTTTTGTCTTTGGACCAGCTGTACTTCTTCATAGACTTTTTTTTTTTTTTCTTTTTAGGGTCTTTGGTTTACACCCTCCGAAAAATACAAAGATTGTTTAATATTTTGACTTTTTATTAATTTTTTTTAACGCCTATAGCACCTGGTATTCCTAAGTGGTCTCCCATCCAAGTACTAACCAGGCCCAACCCTGCTTAGCTTCCAAAATCAGATGAGATCAGGAATGTTCAGGGTGCCATGGCCATAGACAATATCTTGACTTTTTAAAAGACAATATATTTTGAGAGCTTTCATATTCTATATGAACTCTCTAATAGCTGTGTGATAGTTCTTCACATGAAAACACTGTATTTGTTTAAACCAGTGCCATATTGGTGGACACTTTAGATAGCTCCAATTTTTGCCATGGCAAATACTGCTGCAGAAAACACCCAGGTACATTTTCCCCTCAGTGACCTTTCTTTACATTTCCATCAGATGAATTTCTAGCAGTGGGATTTCAGGGACAAAAGATATGTATACTTTACATTTTGATAGGTATTGCTATATTGTCTTCTTGGAAAATTACGCCAGTTTATATTCACACAAACATCATGAGGGTGGTTCCTGGTAACTGCAGAATCCTCTTCTTTTCTGAGTACCTTGATGGGATGGGTTTGGTAAGCAAATTTAGAGGCAGAAGGTAAGAGAGAGTTAAATCTTCTTGAATGCTGTCAGGAGAAGGAAACTTGAAGGGAGAGGTATGGATTCTGGAGGGCAAGGATTGGAGCAGCAATGAGGGGGCCTGCAGGGGTGTGGTGCTGCGGGGGAGAGGGGATGGGAGAGGGGAAGGAGGAGGAAACGTCATTCCTGGCCCCAGGGCACAGGAGGGGTTCTGAAGAACAGCAAGCCAATGGGGCTTTCAAATTCTAATGTGGATGGGCATCTCTCCCCCTCTCCTACCAAACTGTCAATATACTGCACACTGATTACTTAGGCTTTGAGTCCATTCCTCTAGAGGTGTTCAACGAGGAAGACAAGGGAATCCTGGTAGGATAAGAGCACCGCAGAGCATTTGGAAAGTCAAGGCAAAGACAAGCGAAGCACCCAGGGTTCTGTGACCCTAACATAACCACGAGTACAATGTTAGTGGATTTCTGGCCACTACATTTTTCACATAGATGTAATCATAGTACATACATAATTTTGCATCCTGCTTTACAAATCTGATATTACTGTGTATGTGTATATTTAGAAAAAAAATTGCAAAATGGAGAAACAAACCTTTTATATTCTTTTCTCTTTTACTTGAAAGTTCTGTTTTGCTCAGAAGAAATCGTAGACATAAGTATGTAGTGAATGTTTGGGCTTCTATTCTGAGGGCTGAAAGTTCAGTGCACATGTTACATGGATGTGTCTGGAGACAAAAATATGACAATAAATAAATTGCTGAGGACTGTTGTCACTTTCTAGTTCTAAATATATAGAGGTATTGACTGAAACACCTTCTCTTTCAACTTTTGCACATATAAGCATTTCGTTAGTATTTTTATTCTTGATCAGACTGAATTAATTTTTAATAGACAGAGCTTAAAAATTGTCACCTTGAAAGACTACAGTACTTTCTCCCTGAGATGCTGTTTTTCTAAAATATCGTTTTACTTATTGAATTTCATGCCTTATTCAACTTTGCACATACTGATTTAAGTACAGAGTTTTTTGCAAAGAAAATTAGAGAGCTGACTAGATACTTTGCTTATATACTGCCAAGTAACACACAGGGCATGTTAACTATCTGGACTGTGAATAGTCATAGAAGTTCCTTCTAATAAATGTTTAACACAGATGATGAAGAGATTTTTAAACATATGATTGTTTTCATGATATAAATATATAAATAAGAGTTATGTATGCTGTATGATACTTAATGTGACTTACTCATTTATGGTTATAAAACTTACAGTCTGTTCTAGGACCAGCTTCCCACTTTTACTAAGACTGGGACATATTTTCAGGGAAGGACAAGGTTTACCTTGAGCTAGACTACAAGTTAGGTCCTCTTACATTCTTCTTTCTATGCAAGTGTCTCTCTGGTCCTTGAGTGTGCTGAGGTAGAAGGATAACCCCATGAGTTCCCTCCACCCACCTTCCCTCGAGTCCTGGTATGCTAGTGTAATTCTAGGGGCCCAAGTTCCTACTTCTACTTTGACCTTATTTCTACACAAGTATTCCTGAAATAGTCCTCTGTTTGCTGTATTTGCTTCCTCCTGATCGTGATCTCTTCTGGCCCTGGCTGATACCCTATCCCCATATTCAGAGAATTCCAGAGTTTGCTTGATAATATAGCTAGGTAACTACTCTGACCTGGCTGCATCAGGTTCCAGATGACCCGATTACAGAAATTTAATAGGAAGGACTAGTATCTCTTATAACATACAAGCTAAGTAATGGTTTTATTTTACTGAGGAAATCTAAGGTTTATTGTTCCTACCAGTCAGTAGCTTATCTTAAGAGGGCCAATTATGTGTAGTCACTTAGTCTTTCAGATCATTTTTGTAATGATTTGTGAATGACAATTCAGTATCATCTCCCTCTACTCCCCTATCTTGTTTGATTCATTTAAACAACCAAATAGATCTGAATTCTTACAATGTATAATTTAAACTTTTGTACCTTTAAATTATGTTTGGGAAATAATAAATAAGAAAGAATACTTGATATTATTTAAACACTAGAGAATATTTTAACTGGTTTAATCAGATAGTCAATGAAATATAACATGTGCTAAGATTTTGTTGTCATCTCTTTAACTTTTGGATCAATCCTGAATCAGGTGAATTTATATGTTTGGAATATTTATTAGTAAGTTGCTTCAGAAAATTCTGAGAAATATCATTTTTAAATCCTGCTGATTCTTAACTCTTGATTTGATTCTTAAGACAATTTATACATTTCTCCACTAAATGCTTCCCAACTTGACTTTCTATATATGTGTGTATATATAATTAGAGGTCATTATGTAAGTATGTAAAACTATGTAGATAAAGATGCATAGTTTCAGTGATATTTACTTAAAAGTTAATAGTTAAAGGGCTAAATAATTTATAATATATCCTGATTATAGAATTCTATGCAGTCATTAATAACAATGATATCTGGTTAGTGAAAAATTTTAGACCTAATACATAAAATGGCACCAGTAGTTTAAAGTAGCCCTAGATCTATAGTACTCTGGTCACATTAAATATTGGTATCTGGCAGAAGCAAATGCCAATCCCCTCTAAAAGAAGCTTTTCCCCTCAGAGCTCAAAGAATACACTGAAAAGTAAGTTTCCAAGAGAAATGAGCAGCTCACAGGCAAAAATTAAAATATCGGGAAATAAGATATCGTGAACAAAGTAGCAAGAATAGAGATGTCAGAAATAAATCCAAAAAGACTTCAGATACTGTTACAATCAGAGACAGATTATGAATAATTATGTGTGGTGTGTTTAAATAAGTAAAAGCTTGAAAATCTTCACAGGGAAAAACTATATGGAATGATCAATCAAATTTGAGCAAGAATCAAACAGAACAACTGGAAATGAAATACGTTATAACCGAAATGAACAAAAATTCAGTGAATGGAATTAGCAGTAGATCAGATACAGCTAAAGTGAGCATTAGTGACCTCAAAGACAGACAGGCATAAAGAAATTACCTAAAATGTTGCACAGAAGAGACATGCAATCTATGGAAAAAACAGGTTAAGAAAAATGGTGGATAAAGTGGAAATGTGTCTAATTGGAATTCCAGAAGGAAAAAGAGAGGTGGGGGAGGGGATGGTGGTAATATGTGAGAATGGCTGAGAATTTTCCTGAACAGATGAAAAGTATTTTCCTTCAGATATGAGAGCAAAGTGAAAATCAGACAGGATATATACAAAACAAAACAAAAATCCACAACTAGACAAATCAGTGAAACTATGGAGCAGCAAAGACAAAGAAACCTTTAAAGGACACATATTACCTTTCAAGAGTAACAAACTGGCAGCTGCTTTCTTGATGGCAGCAAAGGGAGTAAGCCAGGAGACTGTGGAATGATACATTCAATGTGCAAAGGAAAAACTATTTTCAACCTAGAGCTCCATTCTTAGGGGCAAAAAAATATTTTCTGCTTGAAGCCAAAATGATATTCTCGGGCCATCAAAAACTGAGGGGAGTTTGCCATTAGCTGATCTTCACTCAAGTAGTAGAAGGAAAGTGATCACATATTCAAAGTCTAAGATACAAACAGAAATGGAGACTTCCACTAACAGCGATGATAGAGTAACAGGATTTAGATTTAGTCTTCTGCCTGAAACACCACCGCAATAAAATAAAGTGGCAGGAGTAAAGGATTAAAAAGGGCTGAGAGAAATCTTTTGGAGGTGATGATATTCTCATTCTCTCAATTGTAGTGACTGTTTCATGTAGTTGAAACTTATCAAATTGTACATTTTAAATATGGGCAGTTTATTGTACATCAATCATACCTCGATAATTTTATTTTAAAAAGAAATGGAGAGCAGAGAAACCAATAAATATATGGATAAATATAAACAATATAAAATGACTGTATAAAACAATATTGTTTTAAGAAGTTTAAAAAAAGAATTTAAATGCATGACCACAGTAGTATATTATTCCAGAGGAGAATCAAATTTTGATAGGGATGAGGACAGTGTTCAGGAAATGGGTAAAGGTATTGATTAACTTGAGACTTTGTTAATTATGCATGTTATTTTGGAATAAACACAAAAAGAATAGTATCAGAGTGCACCACTTCCAAATAGTAGTAGATACAATAAAATTTGAAAAAAATAATCAATCCAAATAGAAGGAAACATAGGAGAGAAAAAGAATCACAGGAAGTTGGGACAAACGGAAAGCATAAAATAAGATGGCACATAATGTAAATAAATTAAATGTCTTCATCTAACGCAAAGATTGTCGGACTTATTTTTTAAAAATCAGCTATACTCGGTTACAATGGATATATCTAAAATATAAGTTTCCAGTAAAGTTGAAAATAAAAGGATGGAAAAAGGAATACCAGGATAACACCAAATAGAAAGCTGATGTACTTCTATTAAAATCAGACAAAATATACTTTCAGGCAAACATCATTACTAGATAAAGAGTCTCATTTTATAATAAATGGTCAAATTCTAAGAAAATAAACAAATTTAAATTTTTATATACCTATTGAGAGAGATTCAAAATGTACAAAGCAAAAATGTTTCATATGATTAATCTCCGCCAATGAGATAGAAGTAGAATTGTGGTGTGGTGATTTCCTTAGAGAAAGCCAGTGTGTGACCTTTGCCCCTTTCCTCATTCTTCCTTCCTGTTAGCTGGAATGTGGTCATGATGGCTGGAGATGGAGCAGATCTTGGAAATGTGGGCCTTGCACAGCGGAGGAGCCTAGGTCCCTAGGGCAGAGTAGAGCCAGTGCTGCAGACCCTAACAGCTCACTCCAGACTATTGTAATAAAATTGTCTTCTGTAAACCACTGTTTTTGGAATCTCTATTTCTTACACCATAACCTAATTTGGACTTAACAGAGTGAGTTTACAGAAGCTAAGGAAGTAGACACTTTTGTAGAGGGGGAAAAATCATCATGGCTTTCCTAATCCCAAAGTGTTCATGTGATGTTATTAAAACACTTAGGTAATCAATATGACAAAAGAAAAAACAGTTCCTTCAAATGACAACTGGCAATATATTGCACATGGTTTATTAATCTATGCTTCTGCCCTTTACTTTCTGCTGACTTGCCAGTTAGGAAGGAAACAGAAGATTAACTTAGTTCATTTAGACTTCCTTTATTTTTTTTTCTACTTCAAGCATTTCATATCCATGGAAATTGCTAAATGGTCCGTTTGTACTTAATATCCCCTATAGGAAATTTAATTGATTAAATGGAATATCCCTCAGAGAATGCACACATTGTAATTTCTGTTCTATAATACCTAAGTACAATCTGTGATCCTTGGAGATTAGTTTTGTTCCTGCTGCTGTCGCTGTTGTTTTTCAATCCAGTGACGAGACCCAGAGAACTGCTCAAGCACACACACTTGCCAGGTAATATTACCGGGAAGAGAAAATTAAACAGAGAAAGTCCAAAGAAAATTTCGATATGGACAACCAAAGCCTGTGGCCTTGCTAAATGCTTTTCACGACCCCAACTCTGAAAGCTAGTAAGTTCTGGCACATTGCAATTGGTGCAAATCCATACTGGAGTGGGATGGAGAAAGTGGTCTAAGACCTCGAAGGGCACAGGGTTATAGAGGGCTCTATCAGTGAACCGAGTAAGTGGCTTCCAGACAGGGGAACCCAGGAACTCTTCTCAAAGGGTGTGTTGGTGTAGATGGTCTGTAGGAAATCTATTTCCAGATTCTACATTCTTTCTAAAATTTATGTATCTGAAAACATCCCTATATATGTTCCAGTCGGTGAAATAGACAAATCATCTCATCATAAAACCCTAGTTTATTTTCTTACAAATAATTCACACTGATTGGTAAAACTGATTTTCATTGCAAACAACTGTATTCATCATTTCATTATTTGAAAAGGATAATGTTCTTGGCTTTTCTCTCTTTAATAATATTACAAAGTTGAAGTGCAAAATACTACTAGTCACCCAAAGAATGCTTCTCCTCTCAAAATAAGTAATATTCTCCTTTTGCCATGTTCTCATTTGGTAGAGACACATGATTTACTAAGGCATCTGGAAACCATTCTTTTAAGACGTCTTCACTGTTTCCTTTGGTGTTATTGGGAGACATCACCCGGATATTATTAATCCTCAGTTTGTTTTTCCAAAATATCAAGTCTCACATTAAATCCTTTATTCTCCATGAGGATTTCTGGAGTAATCACGTCTTGGCTAGACCACGCATTTTCTATATCAAATAACTTCCCCTACATTCCACTGTATTTTGCTCTGAGTTTCTACCTTTAAATATCCAGAACAAGGATGAAGTGCTACTTGAAAGAAAATGGGATAAACATTTTCTACAATGTTCTATATTCTTATTTCCATGAGAGCACTTAGAATAAAATGACTCTAAATACAATAATTTATAAAAATATATTTTAAAATGTTTAGAATAACTGTATAAAAATAAAGAAGCAAATTAGAAGACTTAACCATTAATTCTGGCTATTCATCCTAGAGGATGGAGAATACGATAAAATAACCAAATCATCGTGATAATGTAAAGAGAATGAAGACCAAAACGAGAAGACATGATGAATGATGAATGACATAATGAAGAAGGGTGCTTTGGTAGACTGAATTATTAGTTTCAATAATTTCTTCACCCTGCTGTAGCATCATATATCTGCATCCTTGCCACGGCTGCATGGTGGGCAAATAATCGCTCCCCACTCTTTGATTTTGGCTTGACTATGTGACTTGTTTCGGTCAACAGACTGTCAGATGACATGATGCAATCAGAGACTTGGAAGTGGTTCACCATGCAAGAACGTGCCACAGGTATCCATGGCCCCTGAGCCTGGGTTCCAGAATGATATCCGTGGAGCGGATTCACAGCCTGGAACCAAGCCCAGAAGACACAGCCAGAAACAGGGCCACTTAGACAGGCCTAACCGACATTAGTCATATTGCAAATGAAACTGCAGTCGACCCGCAGACCTACATGTGTACTACTGAGTTTTGGGGTAATTTGTTATGCAGCATTATGGCAGCAATAGTTAATTGTCACAGAAGCTTTATCTCCTTGGACAGTCTGTGTCCATCCCCACTGGATCTGTTGAAGTCTGGGTGATGCTTAGCCAGGCCTGTGTGATGGAGGACACGCTTTCTACAGCATGGTTGGCCCTGGATCTTATGAAGCTGATTCGCTCCTGGTTGTCTTCTTAAAAACCACAGCGATGGGTCACTACTCTTACCATTGTCTTTGGTAGTGCTCACCATTTCCATATTTGTAAAGAACATGCTTAAAATGACATTTCTTGATTTTTTCTTTCTTTTTAAGAGATTAACTTACTCTGGAAGAAAAGGGTGTAACTCTATGGCTATCGCTCCTGCCCTGTGCTGCTTGCACACGTCCCCTATTACCAACAGCTGCATGTGATTGGCAGGTCTCTTAAATGCTGGCACCTGTGGCTGTTTGCCTTCAGGGTTGTCAGTTTCAGACCTTTCGCCAGAAGGTGTCAGGCTGCCAGGGTGGGGAATGTGGCTAGGAGAAGGGGCTGAGGGGATTCTCAGCCTGCAGTGTGTCTGTATTAATTAGTTCCCATGAACTACAAGTCTCATGATGTTGCATATAGGTTTAATTAACCATATAGATCGTTTTTATATTATTATTATTATTTCTACAGGTATTACTCAAACTGAGAAGAGACTGTATTTGTTTTTTTTTTTCTTTTAGACAGTGCTAAAGTTCATAACATACTTGCTCTATTTCCCAAAATATTTAATTTGAGGTTCCAATTATTTGGATTTTCTCAAATATTCCAGTCAAAAGGCCAATCAACTGAATTACATGTAAATACGAGATAAAGATCACAGAAAACACATTTTCTCCATGAAGTTGCTTTTAAGTCAAAATGTTTAACACAATCCTAGAGTTTTAGTTTAGAATCAAAATAATTTTGTTGGATATATAAGAAATAACCTATTATACTTTCATATTTGACACATGACCTAATTTTAATGAGTATGTCTATACAATTTCAATTTACCCATATGTCCTATGTCTCCTGTTTTTTATGATATTTTACCACAGGAACATAAGCTTGTTGTAACAGATCAAAAGATAAAGAGGAATACGGATAAAAAAAAATTAACAGTTCTTCCCCACCCATTCATTTTCTAAAGCAATATATATTACTGATCTGTTGTAAAACCACCTACAATTTGTACATATACCCAGGAAATAGTATGTTAAAATTGTTTCACTAATTCAAGACACAACAGACAATTTATTCCAGAGTGAGGGCCTAGGCTGAGATGTGAATTTGTAAAGTCTGTAACTGGAAAGTCAATTTCCTGACTCACCCATATTGAAGTTGTAGAAGGGAAATGAGTGGATTTCCAGGGAGGAGATTTGGGGGAGGGCTGTGCTAACCATCTCTCTTCACTTGCCCCCAGTCTCAGTTCAGAAGGAAAGAAGAGGGACTTCAAGGAGACCACTTAGAGAGCTTAATATGTGTCCTTTGTCCTGTGCAGTTGGGAGTGGGGGAGGACACAGTGGACGAGCCTGGGGGGATGAGACAGGTTGGGTAAGGGCTTCGGCAGCAAAGTGGAGGAAAACTTCTATTATGTTGGGATTGGCCTGCACTCCCAGAGCTTGCTGGGCGAGTAATGTGTGTATGCTTCCCATGGACCAGATTCAGGCTGTGTGGGGAAAAATACACTGGTGGGGGTTGGAGGAGGTGGGATGGCAGCTGTAGACCTCGGCTGACAGTAGATGCATAAACTGCTAGATGCCCATGACTGTAGCCAGAACTGAGAAGCTCGTTCTGGGATGGAGGAAAACAAAGTGTGAAGAGCACCAACAATGTAAGGTTTTTGAAGAGCCGAGGAAAACACCCACAAGAGGAAGAGTCAGTTTAGGCTTCATGCAGTGAACGCGGAGCTAGCTTCTTGACAAGGCAGACAAGTTAAAGGTTTCCTTGTCATGTTCCGTCTTCTCCCTTCCCTGTCCTTTCTTACCTGAAGGGTTAGACTGAAACTACAGCTAGGAAATAGCAGAGACAGCCAGGAATAAAAAGCCAACTATGCATTCTAAATATCCCATGACTGTTACCTTGGCTAGTCCGGTGGGATGACCCAGACCTCTGAATCTGAGGGGTCTGTCCGCGCCCTTACTTGCCTTGCTCTGGTCAGGCTGTGGTTGCTGTGATTTCCAATTCACAGTTATTGCAAGGCACGGAAATACTAAGAGCTGGCCAAGTGAATCCCCTGGCCCCTTGGCTGTAAACATCCTCCGTCCTGGTGGTGGCATTCTAGCTCTCATGGTAATCATGGTCAATCTGTGACCCGACTAGCACAATAACTCCTTGTTCTTTTTGTTGTTCTGCTAATTCACTGACATGAGGACCCCAAAGTAGCCTGGTGGTAGTCGCAGCTTCAATTTCAAGGGAACTCTACTGTACTCTCTGACGGAAGCAACTCCTCCCTGGCAACTAGGGCTTCTAACCTGGCAGAGCCCAAGGTCGTGGAAACTGGAAGCCCAAATTCCATAAGCGGGTCACTCAGAGTTGTGGTGAGAAGGTTCATGCCTTGGTTTACACACCCGTGAATTCGAGTTATTAGAGAAAAGTGCACTGCTTGTCTGTCAACCGTGAATTCAATGCCTATCGCACATCTCGGAGGATGGAGACCTAGCCCCGCAGGGTGTTGTGACTTACTGGCACCTTAGCTGGAAGTGCGACAGGTCATTCCGCTATCCTAACCAGATGGCTGCCTCTAGGTGATGGGGTTCATGCTAAGATCAGTGGCTTTCATAATCATAAGTGTATTGCTACATCTCTGTTGCTCTGAGGCTATGTAATTACCAGAATTGGATAACCCAGTACTGCCAGCAGAGTGCATGGCACATGTTGCTATCCAAAAGACCATTTATTGAATCAATGAATGTCTAGGCGATTAGACTCTAAGAAGGAGTCGCTTCATTTCCAGACCATGGACTTCAGTCCACAGTGTATCACTGAGAAATATCTTTGGGCACAGGGAGGCATGTGAGGCTGGATTTCTTTGATGCTGGTTTTATCTGTAAGGGAAGGTAGGACTTCATGACATTTCCTATTAGAAGTCCTGTTGAAACCTCCTGAAAATTCCACTGAGAGGGAATCTCATCTCATGAGACCTAACTCCATTATCTTACAATATAAGTAACTGTATTTTCCCATAAGACTTAAGAGGTTCCCCCTGTCTCAGTCCTTTCTTTATTGGGGTATTAGACACTAAAACCAACTTGGCCTGTCACTTTCTCCTGATTATGACCTGTAAATGCTTATGTTGGCTGCCTCAAACCAGTTGGCCCCACTCACACAGACGAACAGGCCCCTGAAGCCTGCTGACCCCTGTTTACAGATTATTACATGTTGAATTGTACCCCCACCTCCCAAAAAAATCATACTTTGAAGTCTCAGTACCTTAGAATACAACGTTATAGGAGACAGGGTCTTGCTGAGCTTATTAAGTTAAAGTGAGTTAATTAGGGTGGGCCCCAATACAATAGGAACACTGTCCTTTGAAAACGGGGAAAATTTGCACATAGAGACAGGCATACAGGGAGAATGTCACATGACCATGAAAATGGCCATCAAAAAGCCCAGAAGAGAAGCCTAAAAGAAATCTTTCCCTCCTTGCCCTCAAAATGAACAATCCTGCTAACATCTCGAGTTTGGACTTCTAGCTTCCAGAACTGTGAGACAATAAATTTCCGTTGTTTAAGCCATCTAGTCTATGGTACCTTGTTATGGCAGCCCTGGCAAACTAATACACAGAATCTATGCCTAAACTCGGCCATGCACCAGAGGAGCTGGCCTGAGCCAGGGTGGCGGTTTCAGAGAGAGCATGTTTAGCAGACATAAAGTTGATGGGATGGGCTAAAAGCTTTCAGGTCTGTCCCAGAAGCCCTTGGCAGACTTCTTCTAAAGTTTTAGTGGAAGAACTGAGTCACATGCCTATGCCTAGCTGCAGGCAGTGCTGGGAAAGGCCTCTGTTACAGCAAACTCCTGGGTGTGCTCTCAGTATTAAAAGCTCATTTCCAGAACACAGCCACTTAGAATTGTCATACTGGCTCTGTCAGTTGTGTCCAAGGAAACGTGGGCCTCACCTTTCTGGAGTCTGGCTCAATAAAGAAAACCAGGTAACAAGCCATCTTTGACTAGATGACTCATCAATTTTGCTCCTTCCATGTGTTGGTTACTCTTCCAGACTGGAAGGCGACGGAAGAGGTCCCTATTTCATGGAACTTACTGTAGTGGTAGGAGACAGGCAGTAAGACAGATCAGCCTAGATAAGTCCTACTGGAAGCGACTGTGAGGCTTTGTTAGATTGAGTGGACAGCACTGTTCTTAGGTAGTCACTTAAGTTGAAAGCTGGCCAATCAAGATAGTGCTTCAACATGACAAGGAAAAATTGCAATAAGCCAGCTGGGAATTATACAATTTAAATTTACATGCTTTTTCTTGGAAACTATTTGGTTAATAAACTCAGATTTTGCCATCAGATTAAGCACTGCTACGTTCTGACACTTGGCATGAATTTGGCATGCCTTGGAGATAGCGCAGGTTCGGTTCCAGACACTTACATCTGAGTTAGTCGTAATCTTTATGCTGGTGGAGGGTCTTGCCTTCAATTAGCAAAAAACGTAACATCTGTGAGGCACAATAAACCAAAGTGCAATAAAATGAGATATGCCTGTAAATGAAGACACAGATGCTTAGGTTTTGATGGGCTCTGGCTTCTTCCAGTTGTGCAAACCAAGGTCAGTAGTCCTGAAATTTAAAGATCTCTGGCCATTTTCTGTGTTGGGCCCAGTAATGCTCTTCTGTTTTATACAGCTGATTCAAATGTGCATTTGAAATTAAGTACCCAAATGAAATTCTGTGCTTCTAGGACTGCTCCCGGCCCCTCTGAAGGGTAGACTCTGACCATCTCCAGTCTATGCGGCTTGCATCAACTCTATAGGTATGGTGCTGTGCTTGCCTCAGAGTGTAATCGATCCAGTTTTTGAATTCATATCATATATCTATTGGTACATAATCTTCCTGATTAGTTGCAACTCTAGGTTACTCCAGAGGTAGAGGCCCCTTTAGGCAAAATAATTCCACTCCTAACAACTTTCATACTCTCAGAAAGAGAAGAACCCCAAAACAAAGGCCCACTTTCTCCATCTCATTTCTCTATTTGTCTGCACAAAGTCTCCATTTTTGAGCTGGGACAGGATACTACCCTGACATGCCCTAACATCTTTATACACTTGCCTCTTTGGCGTTAGGGAAAGAATCCAGTTTTAATTTCTAAACACTCTACCCCCCTAACTTATCCAGTGCTGGTCCCTAAAAACTGTACACCCCCTGCCAAGATAGTATATGGCTCTTTCTCTTTTAGCCCAACCCTCCTCCCCCTCCCCAAATATTTTTTTCCCAGTCATCGCCCGGTGGTTTTACAGAGTTGAGACTCATGTTGGTGGAGTGTCTACTGGCACAATTAAGGCTTTTCTTAATGGACAAAGGTACTGGGTACTAAAAAAATATGGGGAAATGTTCTCATTTCATACCAATACTCTGAACTAGACGACGAAAGCAGTTTCCGCTTTTGCAGTATTACTCTACCACATTTGCTTTTTGGAGAGGAGCTTTTAAACCTCAAATACCCTGCGAGGCCCTACGCTATCAAGAGCTCAGTTAAGATTTACATAGAACACCTTATGCAACATCACTGAACACCTGTCTGCAAGTCTGTGGAGAAACACAAACCGGCGTTTCTAACGAATAACTTCTCTTTGCTTTTTGTTGTAATGTTAAGTTGCTGCTGAAACCCCTAACTGCTGGTGACTTTCATTAAGGTAAACACGTCCCACCTGATGGAGTTAGTCGGGTAGAGTCCTCGAAGGAGGCTGAATAACACTGCTTCCAGGGAAGGGTCAAGCGAGGAGCAGCGGGGTGCGGGGCCCGGCGTCCCCAGGACCCGCGGTGGCGGGGCGGGAGCACGAGGTCGCGCAGCGCACGCGGCCGCGGTCGCAGCAGGCTCGGGGCGCCGTCTCCACGTGGCCGCGCCGGGGGCGGGCTCCGCGCCTTCCCCGGCGGGCGGCGACGCTCTGCGCGCAGCCGGGGCCCCAGGTGTTTACCTCGCGTCCTAGCAACCGGCGGGCGCGCGGGAGCGGCGCGGGGCGCGTGGTGAGCGCCGAGGCGGGCTTTGCAGGTGAGTGCTGGGCGCGGGCGCGGGGCGTCCGCGCCGGGCTCGCTGCTCCCGCGGGCCGGCCCCTCGGCCTGCGCCAGGCTCTTTGCAGCCATCGCGTTGTTCGAGAAAAGGGGCTCGCTCACGGGTCTCGCTTCTGTCCCTCTCATCGTCTTCCTGTTCTGTCCTCCGGCCCGAGCGCCGCCTCCTCCCCTTCCTTTTCCCACCCGGGGCCTCCCCGCCGATACCTGGCGCCGGCAGGGACCTGGGGCCCTCCTACTCTTTCGCCCCTGCACCCCCTTGCCTACCCTGCCCGGACCTTATCTCCTCCCTGACCCTCTCTACTTTCCGGGCGCCTCCCTGCTCTCCCCCTCTTCGCCTTTCTCCTCGGCCCTTGCAGCTTTGCCTGCTTCTCTCTGTTGTATCTTCGCTGTCTGCCCCCTCCCACTTGTACCCTGTGTACCCCGTACCCCGCAGCCTTGGACGATTATCCTCCAACTCCGACAGGCTTCATGTCAGTTCTGAAATTTTGATTTTTCTGTAAGTCTCACGGAATAGCTTCATCATTCTCAGAATGCCGGCGTATGCACTGACTCCCAGTCCATGTTACCAGCCACATTTCTAGTTCTCACAGTGGTTTCTTACATTCCCTAGTCTCACAAAGAATTCGATCTGCTTCTGCTTAGGTGTGACAGAAATTATTCATAAGTGGATTTTATTTAATTAATGATAACTGGAAGCTTGCACTTACCCTCAGAAAAACAAATTTCTATCATCTCTATTAGAGAAAATGAGTGCAAAGCGATTCTCAATTTATGGAAACACATGCACAGAAACTTTTTCCCTTTTAGTAGTTAAACTTTTTAAAATCTCTTCCTGTAATTCAAAGATAGCACTACGTATTCATATGTATTTATTGTAGCCATGGCGCTTAGGCCAAAAGAACTCAGGGATTGGCAGCGTGTAGAAACTGAGGTTCCTGTCTTGATAAAAAGGGTTAATTTTCATATTTTTTTCTGAATTATAATGACTGACCATTTTCGAACACCCTGGAATGAGTTGAATAAGTGCTGTAGCTTCGGTTCTCTTGGTAAATTAAGAAACCATCGAAATTTCTCATACTTAAGATGAAAATAACACCAGATTACCCTGTTTTTATACTTCGTTCAGTTAGGCCTTCAAAGCATCTCTCTCTCTCTCTCTAAGTCTTATACATGGTCTCTTCTTTGGGATGGTCATAGGCACCCCCTCCCTGAGATTTTCCTAGACCTTTTGCTAACCATTCTTCTGAAATCAAATCTGTCCCTTGCTGAAGCTCCTGGTTTACTAGATCCAGGAAAGCAATTTGAAGAGATTCAAATATGTTACACTTACATATCTATAAAAATGTATCGTGATAAAAAGAACTTTTTGGACCTCTTAGCTCTTTTTAAAGTGTCTTCCAGGTAGTTGCTATGTGATATGTTGACTGCCACAGTCTTATGCAATCTGTGTAATTTCATATTTTACTTTAAAAAGGTACAAGAAGGAAAATGATGCCCATGCTATAGCTTTATAAGATCACCAAAACAAGTGTTATGCTTAAGATTAAAAACAAACAACTGTCCACCTTCCCGTATAAGATAAGAAGCCATTTGAACTTATTCTTAGTTTGCACTTATTTTCATAAAACTGGGAAACTCAAGAGTGTCACACACATCAGTTCATGCTTCCGTGTTTGGCGTTTCACGAAAGAATTGCACATTAAATTCATAGAACAAATTTATACCCTAATTGTACACATTTTATTTTACCAGCACTTTTATGTGTACATATAGATAAATATGTACAAATATATATATATCAGTTCTCAACCCTATGTGATCCACTCGGGTTTCGATAGCACATATATTGTAATGTTTGCTTCCCTATTCTGAAATCAAAATCTTAGATGATGATCCTACATATGTTCATAGTTTTAAATATCAGTGACTCCCTAACTGTAAAATAAAAAATTAAAAGGAAAATAATTGTAATAAAATATCAGTATGTCAATAGTTAGGTATTACTACACCGAATATATAATGTAGTCAGATGCTCCACTTTTACATAGAATTACTCTTAATGCAGTAGCTCCAAGTGCAAACTGATACAGACATGTCGTTGAAACTTCTGTGAATAATATTGCCATCAATGGCGTGGTTTTCCAAAACGCTTAGCTCTTGGTAAAGTTCCATACAAAACAAAGTATATATAACCTTCCTTTGATTTATATGATAGTTGCAGTCTTAGAAAATCCAGTTTGTATTAAAACTGAAAAAAAAAATACTTGGTGATTATTTGTGCAGTGGAGCTAGGTTCTAGGAGCAGGGTTACTTATCTGAAGTATTTTACTTTCTAGATGCCTGGAGATTGCCGCAGAATTCTTTTGTCTGGGGGACTGTCCTTCACATTGCAGGAGCTCTGGCATTCTTGATCCTTATCACTAAATGCCAATAATGCCCCCTTCCTATCCTTTTGATGTTGAAACGCCTGTATAGCACTTCTGCTTCTCAGCGGGCAGTACTGCCCCACTGTGAACCTCTGATCTAGATGTCCCTGCTACTGGATTTCAAGACTTAATACAGTGCAGAAAGTAAAATCCCCAAGTCATTTCTATAGAGTCTTGCTATTTCTGTGCTTTTGTAATAATGATGGGAAAAAGAAGCTAATTATAGTCAATATTTAACTTTATAACCATTCTAATATCCTGGAAGAAAGATGATAATGATCCATGTTATAAATGAAGAAACAAGGAATTATAGATTATCTGGGAAAAAGCCATAAATATCCATTATAAATGTCAGAACTTGTTTTCTAACTTAGTTCTTATTAAAGTTACAGATAATGTTGTCTTTTTAAAGCTCTTTTAAAGATGAATTTCTATTTAGCCAAAGAAAAATTTATTTCATTTGAATGTCTGTTTAAATTTTAATGCTAGACCGTTTTGGTAACCAATTTAGATAAACAGCCTAAAAAGACTCTCGTTCGTTCTTACATCTTTCACATTTGATCTTAAGAAGGTTATGAATTACAATAAAAATTTTCTTGGTAGGATACGTGGGCAGAGAGGACAGTATGTAGATTGTTTCCATATTCTAGTTAAAAGGAACAATACATACTATACCACTTTTCAGAAAAAATTAAAATTATATTTCACAATAATGCTCTTACTCTATTTCTTATTAATTCAGAAGGCACTGGGGAAACTTTTAGAGCTCCCAGAATCATGCCCTCAGTCATCATTGCACTGATGCAGATGTGATGACTATAAGAAAGTCAGGATAACAGTTCAATTTAATAACAATTCTAAAATGTGTGGCCCAGCTCACTTAACCTCCAGCCCCAGCAGAGGTGTGAATCAAAGGCCAATTCTTTTTTCCACTGTTGGCATTTTCTCTTTCTGTTTTCTAAACTTTCTCTCTTAGGCCCTGGGGAAATGAGAAAGCAGTTATTCATTTCCAGGCAGACAGAGATTGGAAAATCCTTCAGTACTAGTCTGTTTTATTTAAAGTTGGTTCAGTGAAAATTAACTATTTTATTAAATCGAAGATAATTTAAAAATCAAATAAGTAGAATGTGGGTTGGGTAGTATTAGCTTAAACTCTTGAGAAACGTTCCAGCGCAAACATTTCTGACTCTCCTCTGCTGTAGCAGGTGTGCTAAGCTCAGATCGGAGCGTTCTCGGAGCCCATGGGCGTGGCGCTGACCAGATCAGCGCAGTGGACTGCGGCCAGTTATGGAGCTGGAACCCTGGCAGTTACTCCTCTAAATGAAGCGATAGTAAAAGAGATTATTATGTTTGTGGAGAGTTTTATCTATAAACATCCCCAAGAGGCAAAATATGTTTTCTTAGAACCACTTGAATGGAAGACAAATTTGGACCCCTCCGCATTCAAATCAGGTTATGTTGTCAGGTAAGCCAGTTAATTGCTTCTAGAATTGCATATCTTTATTGCACACATTTTTATTGATTGGTTGTGAGTTTGGGGCAGGTAATTTAACATCTATAAATCTCGGGAATCTTATGACCCAGGGATGATGAACTGGAGGTACTCAGATGAAATCTAAGGGTATTTTGTTTGGTTAGCACACTAATTTTCAATTGAACTTGAATTTCTTTTGATAGGGGATGCATTCTCCAACTCACCACACTCCCAACATTAGCTGTTGTTTGATGTCTGGCCTTTGAACTCATCCACATTGTCTCCCAGAAACCAGTAGGCATTGCTTTTGGGGTCTCTGAGGTAGACATATCTTCTGGTATCTAAATCTGCCAATTCCTGGGGTGGCAGAGGGAGACTGGTAAATTTTGCTCAATATAAGGAAGAGACTGCCTAGCAATTAACATTGCCCTCAAATGAGAACTTTCCAAATCTGAGATTTAAAAAAAACTCCTACTTTCACTTCAAACAATGAGCTGTTAATTTCTCCTTTGAACATACCTAAAAACTATGTGTTTATATGCATTGCATAATAACATATCATAAATACACATAAATTAAAAAATATCTTGTTTTCATCAGCATCAGTTTATTCTCCACTTCAGGAATTCTGATCTTCTTTTCTTTGGTTTTGCACATAAACTTAGTACAAAGATAGATTTAAAGCAGATGGTAGAAACGTATCAAGATGGTCATTGCATCTTGCCTCTGTATTCATTTTGTTTTCTAGGTACAAACATGACCACATCTGGGGCCTAGTTAAGCGGACTGTCACACACACCTCAAATATATTACTGTTTCTCCTTCTGTATCCTTGTCCAATTTCTTTTTTCTTTCTTTTTTCTTTTTTTTCTGGCTTTTTTTCCATTCTTACATCTGCATCCAGTCTTCGTGTACAGTGTTCCCTCTTCAGCAGGATGTTTTGACATTTTGACACCATGTATGTTTTGAACCAACTACCCTGTGTTCCTCTGTCAAATTTACTATGCAGCTTATCCTTGGGCCAGTTTTTCTAGCCATCACTTTTATTGATAATATCTTTGATGTTGGAAGGGATGAGGAGGGTCTGATAGTGCTTGTCGTATTTGGAGCAAACCACGTAGATGTGGCCTGATGAGAACCAGGGAGGTACTGATTGCTCCAAAGAAGCAAAGAATACAGCTGAGATTTTAGTAATAATGGAAAATGCCAAATGCTTTTACATCCGGGTCTTCATCGCACTCCTCGCTCTCCCCACCAACCAGAGAACTGTCAGCACCTCAGAGCCACTCGGACTTTACCACGTCTAGCAATATAACAAATGATGTAAACCAGAGATGCTTCAATGGCCAGAAGAATATATTATTTCAACAGCCCCAACAACCTTATTCTTTGGTTCACATGCACTGTTTTGCTTAGCTGCTGGCCTGGAGTACACCATTTATGCATTTAGTTAGAGTGGGAGGCTACCTCTTTCTAGACAGGATTCAGGTCTGTAAGTGCATGTGGATGGCCAAAGTCATCATGAAAGATTCGAACTTACAGTCTCTGTATTTCTACCAAAAAAAGGAATATATTTGTATATTTTAGAGTAAAAACATTATTATTCCTAAAGATTCTGTCAGGCCTCTCATAGCAAAACCAAGTCAGTTTAATCTATACTGAAAGTTAGTAAGTGGATAAGCTGCCCCCTTTTGTTGATCTCTGCTGATATTTTAGGGTATATATTTATACTTTTGGCCTCCCTTCTCATTTGATATTGTACATCTCCAAAGGCATTCTGTGTAGCCGTCAGTAAATGTCTGATTAGCCTACTTCTGAATTAGGCTTATCAGTGTCTGACATTGAAATCAATCCTTTAGTTGCAAACTGAAAAGCTTTTACATTTCATCAGTGACCTTTCCTTTTGTGCAGTTGCTTTAACTGAATACATAGGCACAGCACTTTTCATATATTGCATATTTTTTTGTTCCTTTAGAGTCATTCCCAGTGTACAGCTGTTAATCTGTAATAACATTTGTCATCCTGTCTCCATGTTCAATTTGAGAGGGAAATCTCTACTTCCATTTTAATCGAAATCCGGTCTCTTTATTACCATTTTCAATTACTTTTGTTCTTGTCAGACAGGATGAAATTAATAATCTTCCTAAAATGGCTCAGAATGAAGCCGAAATCCACTCTAAACTAAGGACGGACAGACAACTCGATGGTCACACCTTCTGTTGGTGGGACACAGAGCTGAGATGCTTTGATTCTCTAGAACCTGGCTTGAGAAATTTATAAATTGGATAAACTTTCAGAATCACTTTGTGAAAATGTTACTAGCTGTTCTTTTCTCTTTTTCTCTGATAGAGCTATGATTTTGAATCACATTTCCTTTAGTATTAGCATTTTAGTTGTGAATCTTGCTCTGCTGTGTCTCAGTGATACGTATGAGTTAGGACAAAGTTATATCCTGGTAAATTTTCTGTACAGATGAGAAGTCAGGATGCCTGAGCCGTGGCCCTCCTCCTAACTGCACTGCACACTTTACTCATAACTCATACCTTTCTGGTTCTTAGTTTTCTGATCAGTATCATGAAGGGCAGAATTACATGATCTCTAGCCTTTAAAGTATTGTATTTTGGTAAAATTTCTAAGTCATCGTGCTAGGATCAGTGGCCATAACTCTTGTCATTGGGCTCTGTTTTTCATCCCTGAGGAATTACTAAATAGTTTCTCAATTCTAGCCTTATTTCCTATGTTACTATTTAGCTATGAGATTATCGAGTAATTACTATATCCTGGACACTAAAGCAGACAGACACACTGGGGATTAAATAAATAGGACATTTTTCTTGTTTCATATTTTCAGCTCCTTTCCCCAATTCAGTGTAGAAGTTTCTTGGTTCAGATCAGGGGACTTCATTCACAGCATTGTTCTTGACCTTCCCGCAGTGGGTGCAGTGTTTTTCTTTTTAAGGGCGCTTTTTTTTCCAGACGTGGGAAACTGCGAGCCCAGAAATTCAAACCTGCTCTTCCACATCCTCCCTGTAGCTGGCTGGCTCTGTTAAGTTACAGGTCTCAACTGAAACCTGTTGGAGCACTGATAAATGTCACCTGTGTTCTACAGTTCTGTTTCCCACCAGGAGTTTCACTTTCCTAAGTTAAGCAGCTTGCTATTGTTGGCTTTCATGCAGCCTATAACTTAGTTCTCTCATCATCCACTTAGCATGAGTACCCAACCCTAATACAGGCCTTTAAGAGATCTCTTCAATCCTCAGGACATTTCTCCAAATGCTTTATTTTAGAGAAAATATCCATTTTGTACACAATATACATCACTGTCATTTTGTCTTCTCTGACTTGACTCTCTACCTGCCTCTTCCAAAGACCCTATCAATTACATTGGGCCCACCTCCATATTCCAGAATAGTCTCCCCATGTCAAGATCCTTAACTTGATCCATTTTCAGAGTCCCCTTTCCCATGTTGAGGGCCATCATCACACATTTTAGGGATTAGGACGCAGACATTTGCGGGGAGCCTCCCATAGTTTCTGTCCTCTTGTTTCTAGTAGAGTGATATCGGATTGGTAGTAGACAGTCTGTATCAGATTTACTTTTTCCAATGAACTATCAACATTTTGCATCTATTTATCTGCATTACAATTTTAAATATGTTAGATCAGGTCTTATGATATGGGCCATTTTGCAGGGAAATTAGTATGTAATGAAAAGCCTAGGCAATTTAATTAATGTTGTAAGGGGTAGAAATCCATAGAAATATCACTGCCGTAAAAGCATCTTAATATTTTTTAAATGCCAACAATAAAAAAAAATCATTAAAATGTAGAGAAACACAGATCTGAGAGACCCAATCATTTCTGATCCTAAAGTAAACCAAATTAAGGGGTTTGGAGTGGGAAAACAATCTGCAGAGAATCTAGTGTGCCTTTTTTTTTTCATAGAATTTTTGTTCCCAAACACAGAGGAGCCAAGAAAATTTCTAACCACTAATTGCTGTGGTATAAAAATTTTATAAATAAAATAACATTAGAAGTCCTCAAAACACAAATGGTTCTGTGGAATCAGTGATTTTTAAAAGCTGTCCACTGCATTCTTAGAAAAACAAAAACAGTTCATGTAGGTATTCATAAAATTTTCTTTCTGGATATATTATATTGCTCACTGTGATTGCTAATAAGTTTGGGAATTTTAAGGGTCTGAGTGTAGATGAAGGTGGGAAAATATATAAGCTTCTAGCAAGAGGTATTTATGTTCTCAGTTTTATAATGAGACATGGGAATAATTTAAATTTAGCTTCTACTGGCATCCAGGTAACCTGAAGCTTTTGATTTTTTTTTTCCATTTTTAGTGCAACAACAGTCAAATCAGAAGAAGTTGATAAAAATGGACAGCCTTTGCTATTTCTCTCTGTACCACAAATTAAAATTAGGAGCTTTGGGCAGCTGTCACACTTGTTATATATTGCCAGAGATACAAAGCTGAAGGAAGCACAAGCATGTATTGAAGGTGATATTTACACTCCAGTCTGTTATTTGAACTTTTAGAAACATAATCCTGGGGCAAAATCATTTGTTACAGTATCTTGAAAAAAGTTCTATAACCTAAAAGGTAAAAAGTCATATGTTCAGCTTCATAAAAATGTCATTAATTTTCCTTGGCTGAAATGTCGTGCTGATATCAAATTTCTACTTTAAAATAAAAGGCCTAATACTTTACCACTAGTAAGCTTCTAGATTTCTAATTTTAGCATGTGTTTTAAAAAGAGCTTTCCTAGCTTCTGGAACAACCCGAGGCCTGTAGCCTTTAAGGTCCACGTCAGAAGAGAAGACAGATGTCCAGGACCGGAATCCACATTCTCCCCTCACAGACTGCTGTGATGGATGATGACCTATTTCCTTTAAAATGAATGTGGGCTCTTCCTTTAGCCCATAATAACATCATTTTCCATTTGCCTCAGACTTATTCCATTGTGGACTACACAGCCTTCTGTAATAGTTAGTCAATGGGAAATATTTTTCCGTTTCTTTAAGAATATATAATGTGCTCATTATTATCTAATCATCCACTTTCCAAAGAAGAATGTGATCAATTGCCTCTTATCATTGTTATCTAAATATTTCTTATGGGAAATACCTAAAGATGTTGTGTATGTGTTTTGCTTCCTTGAAACTATCTGACCAGTGGGTCCCAGGTATAGGTATCTGAGTCCTGCCTCTCAGATTCTTTGCCATTGTCCATGGCTGTGAGGTGAGAAGGTCTTTCCCCTTTTTTTAAAAAAACAATTAAATTAAGATGCATCCCTTAGGAAAGCAATCTCCTTTTATTTCTTGCCTGCTCATCCTTATTGTGCTCTTCCGTACGCCAAAGCTACTTCCGTGAGGAGGAATTAAATCTTGAGAGTAAAGCTGAATTCAAGAAGATAGTTAATAGGGGCACGATTGTTCATTAAACTTAGTATGTAAACTTAATACATAGACTGCTGTATAATCTAGTTTGGCTAAATGAGTATCCTTTGCTGCATTTTGCCCTTTCTGCAAGTGTTCTAGGTACAACTCTTAGTTTTAGGTGCAAATTACATGGTACCTGGCAATTTGGGAGTCAGTTTTATGTCTTTCCCTAGAATTCACCTCGTATCAGCTTTTTAAAGTCTTTATAGATAACAGCCATAAGGTCAATAAGTTGAGATGCTCAGTAAGTAGTTGATTCCTGGGTCTCCTTTCTTACACCTTCCCTCATGCAGTCTTTCTTCAGCCCTGTGCCTTTTCTGTTTTCTGGTGGCCTAACTCGCTTCCTGTTGAAGAGTGAATGGCATTTCTGTACTTCATTTCAATCAGGTCAAGCTTTCTGAATATTGGTCCCATAGGCATTTTTCTCCTCCCCATCTGAATGGCTATATATTTCACCTGATTTGAATTCTTTCTTTCTAAACATGGTTTCACCCCTTTCTTCCTCATTTTAAATCATATATGTAGTTTCACCTTTACCAAAGTCCATTTTCAGCATCTCTGGCTACAACTCTCACATCTCCGTCAGCCTTGCTCATGAGTTTTTCACCATAATTTTGGTATGTGTGTAAACACTGGCTAGATTTGTTTTTCTACCTCTAACATCAAAAGGCATTGAAAATATAAGCAGTTTGAACAGGCGGAAAAGACTGGCAGGAGATCTGTAGGCTAAGGGAAGCATGCTGTTTTGGAAAGAAAGCATTGTGAATCCTAAACACTGGTATACACACACACACACACACACACAGTTCTAGTAGCACTATTTCTAAGACCAGTATTTCTCTATCTTCAATTTAATATTGAATATATTAATTGAATGCCTATTCTGAATAGTGTCTCATGGTCACCTAAAAAAAAATGTCTTGGCATTTGTCCTATTAGGGGGATGACATATATAGAGGATATTACAATACAAGGTAGAACATCTCAAAAGGTAAAAGAAAGTTCCTAAGTACAGTGTATCTGAGAAATAGAGATTAACTCTGAGTCGATCAGAGAAAACTCAAAGAAACCCATTTGACTAGGCTTCAAAGGATTTGTTCATCTGTATGTTTCTTGTAATATGAGACAAGTGGATAATTTTTGTTTACTTTTTTTGGTCAGCTAACAGAAATCCCATAGCAAAAATCCTGGGCTCAGATTATAATGTAATGAAAGAAGACTCATCAATATTAGAAATTCTTGATAAAATTGCCAAAGATGATGACCCTGAAAGTGAGATTAAGATGAAGATTGCCATACTGCTTAAGCAACTGGATCTGCATCTCCTCAATTATTCTCTAAAACATATTTCATTGTGAGTCTTTTGAAAAAAGAAACCTCTAGAAATTAGCTACCAAAAGTGCTTTCAGAATTTTAGGGAATAAAAAAAAAACAAGAAAAATAGAATATGGAAGTTATTGCTATTGATTTAACATTCAGTTTTATTGAAATGAAATTTTAGTTTATTGCATGGACATTTCTGGTCCTAAAAATTAAAATTTTCAGTAAACATTGCTAAAACATTGTAGTGAGACTTCATCTAATTCTGTAGACATTAAGTGGCCTTAGAATTTTCAAAGTTTCTTAAAGCTCTCAGATAAATTATTAAATTATAATACAAATATCATATAGTTTGTCAAGTTTAAAATGTTCATTTTTCTAGTATTTACAGTATTATTAACATTAATAAACAAAGCGAATATTAAGTCTTAATATTACATTAAATACACAAGTCACTAATTCCTCGATGGTTTCACACTGTTATGAGATTATAACATGGCTAAAATTAACTAATTTTGTTGTATAATTTATCTGCAATTTTAATTAAAAAAAGAGATGTTCCCCTTAACATAATGGAATGTTTTCATGTATTTTCTGTAGGTTTTGTTGTATTTAAAATGGATTTCTAAACATTTATTTCAGAGAAATATGTTTAAATCCAGTAACTATTAAGAATGATATAGAGCTGCTCAAACGTTTCTCGGGAAAAGGAGAACAAACAGTTTTGGAATCTATCGAATATACCTCAGGTTAATATCTTTTCAGATTCACTTATGTTATATATATTTTTTCATAGTTATGCTTTCAAAATGCTTCATTAGCTACACTGGAATTTAATATTTAAGGAAATGAAAATAATTTTAATTTTCTTTGAGCCAGCATATTTTACAAAACTCTAAATTGATTGATAATTGGTTTCAGATTATGAATTTTCGAATGGATGTCGAGCCCCACCTTGGAGACAAATTCATGGAGAAATTTGTTATGTGCTGGTGAAGCCACATGATGTTGAAACTTTGTGCATTACCTGTAGCACAGAAGGAGTGTTTTTAAATGGTGTAAGTAATTAAAAAAAAAAAAAAAACAGTATTGACCTTGGTGCTTAGCTTGGTCCCTATGAGTGCAGGCATGTCTCCAAGAGTGAATCCTAATGGCCAAGGAAAATGAAGTCCTGTTCTGTGGGATTCAAGCAGATCCCTTTGCTGTGCGTGTTTGCTGGGCCAATCCAAAATTACTTCAGAATTAGCCTGGTGTTCCCCACTGCAAGTCATTCAGTCAGTCTTCTAAGAAATGGTCTTTTAAAGTGACTCATTACACTTCATAAAATGAAAACCTCTTTAACATAATCAGTTACACAGGTGTTGAAGGGAAGAAAAGGCAAAAAAAAAAAAAAGGAGCACTGAGGTAATACAGAAGCAATAACTGCGCTTCTGCCCTAGGAGGAGAGGGGACAAAGGGAAGAGGAGGAGAGGTTATCAAAATGCAGATGCCTGGAGGAAGTGCCCCAGGAGGCTGGGCCCCAGATGTCTGGGGAGGGGGCTCTGCTGGTACCTTAGGGTCTCAGAGGAGGGCCCTACTGAGCTGCAACCTGGACTCCTGGAGAGTAGACCCCCCTCCCTGCCTTGGTGATGGTCCCTTAGGAGCTCAGAGGAGGGACCCCCACAACACTGGGACTTATACCTCTGAGGAATGGTCAGCTGTGCTGATCCCCTTGGAGCTCGGGTGGTCTTCATGAAACTGAGACCCAGACCTCTGAATAAGGAATGCTGCCCTCTTAGGAGCTCAGAGAAAGATCTTGGTAGAGCTGAGACCCAGATCTTCGAAGATGGTGCCCTGGTCGGCTGATGATGGTATTTCTGAGGGGTTGTGATGAGACTTGTGCTGGGACTCTAGGGAAAAGAAAAAAAAAAAGTCTCTAGAAATTAGAACCAACTGTTGCTACTGGAAGCAACTGCCATTCCCGGGGTGAGGGGGCTGTTGCTGGGGTGTCTAACAGGAACAGGGACAAGTAGGAGGGAGCATGTCCCTTCTTCTTCCAAGCTTCCTTTCACTTCGGCTGACTGAGGGGAGCCTGGCAAAGGAGAAGCACAGTTTTGCAGATTCCCCGCCCAAGCATCACAAAGCAGAGTGGGGATGGGCGGGCTTCGAGACATGAGAGAAACAACATGGAGCCTCCTGAATCTTCTGGATTAAAAACCTTTGTTTTCAGTTTCATACCTGAAATTAGCTAGAAGGAGCTCAGCTTTCTCCTCTGCAACACCCTGCCCTCGATGTCTTCTGTGTAATTTTGGGACTCACCAGAATTCTACTGGGGGACCCAAATCCTAAATGGGGTCTCAGCTATCACAGGGGACTGCTTGGAGAGTTGTCACACCTCAGCTTGGGTTCGTATCAAAATGCTGGTGCTGTGTTCTCGATTACTTGTGGACACCTCTTCTGACGCGTCTTAGGTGCTTTTCTTATCAGCATGACACTTTTTTCTTCGTAGAGGAGGGAGATGACCTAAATATGATGTTGTTTTTGGTTTGTTTTGATACTTTAGAAAAGTGAAATCTCCAATGAGGAAATGAGAGATTAAAAAAAAGAACGATTTCCTTTGACCTTCTAGAGTGGGACAGGAACCTTTGCTTCTGTAAAAGGCTATTGATCTACAGACAACTTTATTTGATTTGGAAACATCTAAATATTTCAGCTTAAAACTGAAAGATAGGGAACATGAAACTATTTAGTAACTACAACAATATGTATAACACTACAG
This sequence comes from Rousettus aegyptiacus, assembly GCF_014176215.1. Lineage (NCBI taxonomy): Eukaryota > Metazoa > Chordata > Mammalia > Chiroptera > Pteropodidae > Rousettus > Rousettus aegyptiacus. The sequence continues at coordinate 81,674,289 of NW_023416285.1, forward strand.
TTATATATACATATATGTTTTTATATATATACAGTCATGTCTAACATTCTACAGAATATATATGTATATACACACACACATTCATACATACATACATATATATATTTGGTTAAGGGAGAATCATAGGAGTAGGAAAGAAGAGGGAAGGGATGTTCCAAGAAGAGACAGAGGCAGAAGCACAGGTGATGGTTGCATCTAGTTCAAAACTCTAGAAAATAAGCCTATAGCAGCCGTACTACACACAGAACAAGAGCAGTGCGATAACTAGAAACAGGCTTTTCTGTGGTGTCATTCTAATCTTGAGACCATTTATGACTTCGTCAAAGGCTCTTGAAGTCATAATGTATTTTCATATTGGCTTACAGTGGGCAGGAAGCTCTGACTTCTCTGCTCAGTAGCAAAGTGCCCTAGATGTGCATGGGAGGTACGCGGTAAGGACTTGCTGAATGAACAAGTGATTGAATAGCAACATTAAGGTAGGAGGGAAGGGGTTCGCCTGTACATTTCATGTGTAATTACTACCTGTGGTCCTTTAGAGAAGAAAATGAGACGTGTGCTTGGGTTGTGATGTATTGGTCAGATTCTCAAATCGTTATTACATAAATAATAGCACCAAACTTTTTCTCCCATAGGGCAAGACACATGATGAGGAGGAAATTAATTATGAGAGAAAAGGTGCAATTTATAAAGACCTTTTCACATTTTTAAAAGAAAAATCAGCAAAATTTTCAGAAAATATGTCTAAACAGGTAAGTTTTATAGTCTCTTTTGAACTTTTATAGCATTACATTACTTGACAACTTTTTATAGTATAAAAAATTGAAGCAATTCTGCCTATTTCAAATGATGCTTTTAATTATTAGAGTATTTTTCACAATATGATGTAAAGTAAGAAATACTATAAATGTACTTTGGAAATGTTTCTGATTTTCTTTAGGTAATAGGTATAGTATTTAAAATTGCTTTCTAAATAGGACTTTTTCATCTTTCCTTTTGAATGAATGACACCAAAAACATAGGACTCACCCTGTTAATGAAGCCTAGATGTTTTGATTATTTTTCTTCTTTCCGAGTACCCCATGATTGCTGCCTACCAGGATTGTATTGTATTAATAAGTGTATCAATTGCATGTACATAAGAACTGTGCTTTTTTGTGATTTTTGAAGTAGCGCTGGACAAGGAAATGCATCAATATAATATTTTATGAAAAAATAATTTGAGGTTGATGTGGTTAAGAAATGCAATGCCAGAAATACTAACATGATACACCTAAATTCCAGGCTGAATCTCAAGCTGGCGTCAATTCTATAGGTCTCATATGAGATGATTTATCCAGTCCATGTTCTTTCTGACCCTGCAACTTCTGGAGTGCTTTCTTTTCTTTCTAGACTGCTGTCTCTCTTGTCCTGGAACTTCTCTTCATTATCACCCTGTGAATTCTTTTTATTTCCTGGTGTTCGATCACCTGTTTCCTGGGCCCCAGTTTTCCTTTGTTGTTTGTTGTTTTTGTCATAAAATATATACATAAAATATAAAATTTGTCATTTTAAACATTTAAAGTGTATCATTTAGTGTAGCGGTCCCTAACCCTTTTGGCACCAGGGACCGGTGCTCCTATGAGAATCTAATGCCTGATGATCTGAGGTGGAGCTGAGGCGGTGTGCTAGCACTGGGGAGCGGCTGCGAACACAGATGAAGCTTTGCTCGCTGGCCTGCTAACCTCCTACTGTGTGGCCCTGTCCCTAACGGGCCATGCACTGGTACCCGTACCCGGTCCACAGCCTGGGGGTTAGGGACCTCTGCTTAGTAGCATTAATTACATTTATAACATTGTGCACCCATTGCTGCTGTCTATTTCCAAATCTTTTTCATCATCCCAAACTAAAACTTGTACCCCCTTAAGTAATAACATCCCGATTCGCCTTCCCCCCAGGTCCTGGTAAACTATAATCTAATTTCTCTATCTATAAATTTGCCTATTTTAGAGATTTCATACACGTGGAATCATACATTTTGTCCTTTGTGTTTGGCTTATTTCACTTAGCATAATGTTTTTAAAGGTCCATCTATATTGTGGCAGGTATCAGAACTTCATTCCTTTTTATGGCTGAATAATATTCCATTTATGTATATACCACATTTTGTTTATTCATTCATCCTTTGATAGACACTTGGGTTGTTTCCACCTTTCGGTTAATGTGAATATTGGCATATAAGTATCTGTTTGAGTCCCATTTTCATTTCTCTTGGGTATATACCCAGGAGTGGAATTTTTGGGTCATGTGGTAATTGTTTAACTTTTGGAGGAACTGCCAAACTTCCCGCAGTGGCTAAACCATTTTACATTCTCACTGGCAATGTGCAGGGATTCCAGTTTGCCCATATCTTCACCCACATTTTCTCTGTGTGTGTGTGTTTTATTATAGATATCGTAGTAAGTATGAAGTATGGCATCCCATTATAGTTTTGATTTACATTTCCCTAATGATTAGTGATATCGAGTGTATTTTCATGTGCTTATTTGGCTATTTTTATATCTTCTTTGAAGAAATGTCTGTTCAAGTCCTTTGCCCATTTTAAAAATTGAGCTTTCTTTTTGTTGTTGAATCGTAGGAGTTATTTATATATTATGGATATTAATCCCTTATCAGATAGAAGATTTGCAAATATTTTCTTCCATTCTGTGGATTTTTTTTCCCCTTAATTTTGATAGTGTCCTTTGAGGCACCAATACTTTTAATTTTAATAAAGTCCAATTAATGTGGTTTTTTTCTTTTGTTGCATGTGCTCTCGGTATCATACTTAAGAAACCGTTGCCAAATCCAAGGTGATAAAGATTTGCCCCTATGTTTTATTCTAAGAATTTTTTAGTTTTAGCTCTTTAATTAAGGTCTTTAATTCATTTTGAGTTAAGTTTGTATACAGTGTAAGGTAAGTGTCCAATTTCATTTTGTTGCATGTGGATATACAGTTTTCCCAGCACCATTTATTGAAGAGATTGTTCTTTCCCCGTGGAATGGTCTTGGCCTCCTTGATTAAAATCAATTGGCCATAGATGTAAGGGTTTATTTAGGGGCTATCAATTCTATCCCATAGTTCTGTATGTTTATCCTTAACAGCACCGTGATTTTTTGGTTGTATATCCTTGTAGTAGTATTAAAATAAAAAATGTGAGTCCTCAAACTTTGTTCTTATTTTTCAAGACTATTTAGGCTATTTGGAGCCAACTGACTTTCTGTATGAAATAATTTTTACCTAGAATTTTAAAGACATTTTTTATAAGACCTGTTAGTTTTGCCTTTTGCAATATAATGAAATCTAGGATTTTCTCTTAGCCCTGATGTTCTGCAATTTTCATGATGATATGGTTGGTGCTGGCTGTTTATTTTTCATTAATGATGATACATGTCCTTAAAAAATGGAAAATTATTTTTCATATTACATGTTTAATAATTTTTTTCTCTTCTTTCTTTTTTTGCGACACTTACTAGTTGGTTGTTGGGCTTCTGGAATTGATTCTGTGATTATCTTTTCCATCACACCCCTGCCCCTTCTGTAAATATGCCTTTACTTTAATCTTCCAAACAGTATAAATATCTTTAAGTTTTAAGCTCTCTTATTTTTAAGCAACTGTTAAACTGCTTTTGAAAGTGGTTGTAATATTTTACATTCACTCTGATAGTGTATGGGAGTTCCAGGTCTTCCACGTATTCATCAATAATTGGCATGGTCAGTGCTTTAATTTTCGACATTCTAATAGGTGTGCACTGGTATGTCACTGAATTTTCATGAGCATGTCTTGAATGCCTCTTTTCATATGCTTATTTGCCATTCATATATCTTAAATACTGAAGTGTCTATTTAGATCCATTTTTTATTGGATCGGTTCTTATTTTTGAGTTGTGAGATATCTTTATTTATATTCTTGGCTTATATATTATGACAGATATATAATATGTAAAATTTCTCCCAGTTTGTGCTTGTCATTTTCTTCTCCAAGCAGGGTCTTTCAAAGAGCAAATGTCCTCAATTTAGGTGAAGTCCAAGTTACTCATTTTTTTATAGTGTCGTACCTAATAATGTCTTGTCAAACCCAAGGTCACAAAGATTTTCTCCAATATTTTCTTCTAGAAGGTTTTAAATGCTGTGTTTTACATTTAGACTCATGCCATTTTAATTTATTTTGTGTACATGATATGAGCTATGGATCAAAGTTGCTTTCTTTCTTCTATGTGTAGGTATATAGTTGTTCCAGTACCATGTGTCGAAAAGTACTATCTTTTCTCCACTGAATTATCTTTATACTTTTGTCAGAAATCAGTTGCCCATTTGTGTGGATGTGTTTCTGTTCCATTGATCTATTTGTCTATTTCTATACCAGTACTACACTGTCTTGATTACTTTAGCTTTATAAACTTTGAAGTCAGGTAGTGTCAATATTGTTGTTCCTTTTTAAAGTTGTTTGGCTCTTCTATATCTTTTGCATGTCCGTTGTAATATTAAAATCAGCTTGTCAATTTCTTCATAAAAACCAGTCTATAGTTCACACTTGATGGCTCTTGTTAATGGTAGATATAAAATTTCAATCTGATTGTCTGTTGCTACTACATAGAATTGCTCTTGATTTTTTTTTGATGTTATATCCTGAAATCTTGCTAAACTTACTTATTAGTTCTGGTAACTAGTTTGTACTTTCTAGATTTTCTACGTAGACTATCATGTTGTCTATAAGAGACCATTTAACCTTTTCCTTTCTAGTCTCCGTCATTTTATTTCTTTTTCTTTCCTTAGTGCACTAGCTGGAACTTCCAGTAGAGAAATGAATAGAAATGATCTCTTTTTCCTGATGGCAAAGGGAAAACTCAGTTTTTCATTCAGTATGGTATTAGCTGTAGGTTTTTCATAGATGACATTTAAAAGAGTGAGGAAGTTCCCCTCTATTCCAAGTTAGAGAACTTTTTTAGGAATAGCTGTTAGATTTTATCAAATGATTTCTTTGTACCTATTGAGATAATCATATGTTTGTTTTTTTTAGTTCAAAGTGGTAAATTATATTGATTTTCAAATGATAAATCAACCTTACATTTCTGAGACAAACTTCATTTATTCGGGATATATTATCCTTTTAATATATTTTTGGATTTAATTTGCTAAGATTTTTTTTTTAAGTTTATATCTCTTTTTAAGATATTGATACATAGCTTTCTTTTCTTTAATATCTATCTGGTTTTGGTATCAGAGTAATATGGCCTTATGGAATTTGTTGGAAAGTTTTCTCTCCTCTTTGGTTTATGTCTAATTGGAAGAGTTTGTGTATAATTGGTATTCGTTCTATCTTAAATGTTTTCTGGAATTCACCAGTGAAGCTATTTGGGCTTGGTATTTTTTTTCTGGGCAAGTTTTTAACTACAAATTCAATGTCTTTTCCAGTTATAGGGTCATGCAGGGTATCTGTTTCTTCTTAAAAGAGCTTTGGTAGAGTGCCTTTAAAGGAATTTGTCCATTCATCTAAGTTATTGAATTGGTTCATAATATTCTCTTATTAACTTCTTAATATCCGTAGAATCTATAGCTATTGTCACCTCATTCCTGATATTAGTCATTGTGTTTTATTTTTTCTTAATCCTTCAGGCTCGAGATTTATAAATTTTCCCAATTTTCTCAAAGAAGTAGCTTTTGGATTCATTAATTTTTGTCTATTTTTCTTTTTTTCTACTTTGATATTTATTTTTTCTTTTTTACTTGGGGTTTCATTTACTCTTATTTAGCTTTTCTCCCCTTTTTATTGTACGTTTAATCTAGTCATATTTACATTTAAAGGAATTTTGGTGGTTTCAGTTATAAATATTTTACTTGGAGCATATGAAAGATGGGGTGTCATACACTAAAAATATTCACATTAGTTGAAGAACTCTTAAATCTACATTCTGCTGTAGTAGAGAAGCTTCTCTGGGAACAGGACAATGGTGAGATGTAAGGCAGCCTTCACTTTTCTGTTCACACCATTGTACTTGACACTTTGGAGGTGCATCCCATTTCTTTACATTCTATTTTTACATCGTTCTGCTTGACTGGATTTTCCATTACTCTTCTTTGTCTAGTTTCTTAAGGTGGCAGCTTAGACTATTGATTCGAGAGCTTTCTTTTCTAATATAAGCATTTACTGCCATAAATTATCCTTAGAGAACTTCAGCTACCTCTCACACATTTCGATATGTTTTATATTCATTTTCATTGTTTTAAAATGTTTAAAATTTTCTCTTTAATCCATGAATTATTTAGAAGTGTGTTGTTTAGTGTACAAGTATTTGGAGATTTTCCTGTTATGTTTGTGTCGTTGTTAGTTTGAGTCCATTGTGGTCAGAGAATATTCACTGCATTATTATAATTAATTAAAATTTGTTGAGATTTGCTGTATGACCTAGGATATAGTCTTGGTGTATGTTCTTTAGGTGCTTAAAAAGAATGTGTATTCTGCTATGGTGGAGTGTTCTACAAATGTGGATTAAACCATGTGGTTTTTGGTGTTGAGTTCCTCTGTATTCTTGCTGATTTCCTGTCAGTTGCTGAGAGAAAGGTGTTGAAGTCCTCCAACTATAATTGTAGGTTATAGTTTCTATTTCCCCTTTTAGTTGTGTCTGTTTTGTATTTGCACGTTGGCATATGCATTTAGGATTGTCATGTCCTCTTGATAGACTGACCATTTTACTGTTTACATGTAAGTGTCCCTCTCTGTCCTAGGTATTTTTTTCCCCTAAAGTTCACTTAATCTGATGTTAATATAGCTACCCCTGCTTCCTTTGAACAAATCTTCACATAGTCTATTTTTCTCTCCTTTTACTTGCAAGCTACGTACGTCATTATATTTGAAGTGAGTTTCTCGTAGACAGCATATGAGTCATTTTTTAAATTCACTCTGTGAAGCTTTATCTCCTGATTGGTATGTCTAGATCATTTACATTTAATTATTGATATGTGAGGGCTTATGTCTGCCAGTTTAGTTTTGTTTTCTGTTTATTCTGTTTTTCATTTTTCTTCTCCCTGTTCTTCTTTGGATTACTTGAACATTTTTTAAAATTCCATTTTGATTCACCCATAGTGTTTTGAGTGTATCTCTTTGTATAGATTGTTTTGTGGTTGCTATCGGTATTTTGTATTACATTCTGCATACATAATTTATGATAATCTACTTATTTGACATTTTACCAGTTTGCATGAAGTACAGAAACCATATCTCCCTTTAAGCCCCTTATCTTTTCTCATTTATAATATAATTGTCTATTTCCTCTACATACAATGATAACTAATAAGACAGTGTTATAATTTTTGCTTCAACCATCAAACATCATTTAGAAAACTCAAAAGGAAAAAGTCTTTTGTATTTGCCTCTAATATTATGCTGACCATTGTTCTCTTCCTTTCTGATGGTGCAAGTTTCCTTCTTTTATCATATCCTTTCTGTTTAAGAACTTACTCTTTTAGGGAGGTCTATTGTTGACAAATTCTCTTAGTTTTTCTTTATCTGAGGACATCTTGAATTCTCCTTCATTTCTGAAGAATATTTTCAGTGGTTATGGTGTTCTGGGTTAACAGTTCTTTACTGTCAGCACTTGTAAAATGTTGTTGCATGAGGTCCTTCTGGCCTCCACGGTTTCTCATGAGAAATCAGTTATTTTCATTGTTTTTTCCTTATAGATAAAATATTGTTTCTTTTTGCTGTTGTTAGGAATTTTCCTTGTCTTTAGTTTCATGGAGTTTGATTGTTATGTGTCTTGGCATGGATTTTGGGGGAGTTTATTGTGTTTAGAGTTTGCTCAACTTCTTAAATCTTAGATTCATATCTTTTTCCACGTTTGGGAAAATTTGAGACATTTTTAGAATACATTTTCAGTCAGATCTTATCCCTCTCCTTCTGGTTCTCTGATGACATGCATGTTGATTTTTTTATTATGGTTCTACAGATCTTGAGGCTATGTTCGTTTTTCTCTAATCTATTTTCTTTTGTTGTTCAGATTGGGTAATTTCTCTTGCTTTATCTACAAGTTAATGAATTCTCTTCTTTGTCCTCTTCATCCTCTTCCTGAACCTATTCAGTAAGTTATTTTGGTTTGTAAATTTTAGTTTTGAAATTTCTATTTGGTTCTTCTTTATATCTTCTGTTTATTTGCTGAGACTTTTTAGTTTTTCTCTGTAATCGTTCATTGAAGCATTTTTTGATGACTGTTTTAAACTCTTGTCAGATTATTCTGACACCTGCTCATCTTGGTATAAAAATCTATTCTTCATCTTTTCTCATCCAACTTGTGATCTTCCTGGTTCTTGGTAAAATGAGTGATTTTTTATTGTATTTTAGACAATGTTGACATGATGTTGTGAAACTTTGGATTTGATTTAATCTTTTGCTTTAGCTGGCCTTCTCTGACACCTCACTAATGGAGGGCTGGGGGAACTGTGAGGTACAGGAGAAAGTCCAAGTTCCCCACTTCATCTCTGTCGACAACTCTGGTGATGTGGGTACCTCATTGCCGCTGGGCAGGGGTGGAAGTTCAGTCTCCCTACTGGGCCTCTGCTGACACCGCCTTGGGTAGGAAGGGGAGGGTGCTTTATTACATTCTTCCCAGGGGCCCTCTACTTAAACCATGGGAGGTGAGCCCATCACTGTTTGGAAGTGATAATGTTATTGTCATTGTATTAACTTAATGCCATTGTATTAAGAGAAGATAATTTTGTTATAATTTTAATTCTGTTAAATATGTCAATGTTTGTTTTATGACCCAGATTATGATCTATTCTGCTGATTTTTTCTTTGTGAATTTGAGAAGAATGTGTATATATTCTGCTGCTTAGCTGGCATGTTCTATAAATATCAATGAAGTCAAATTGATTAATAGTGTTGCTCTTCTATATTCTTATTAATTTTTTGTCTGCTCATTTTATTGATTACTGAGAGAGTATTTCGAATTCTTCCAATGTAGATTTTTCTGTTTTTCCTTTTAGTTCTGTTTTTACATCTAATATTTTGAAGTTCTCTTATTTAGTGAATACACAATTAGAATTGTGTGTTAATCGACTCTGTCATTATATGTCTCCTTCTTTATCTTTGATAATATTTGTTTTGAAGTCTATTTTGTCTGATTTTAATAGGCAATTCCTATTTCATTTTATTGTTTGTGTGGAATATCTTCCGCCACATTTTACTTTTAATGTATTTACAACTTCATATATAAAGTGGTTTCTTTTATACTACAAATAGTTGTGGTTTCCTTTTTCATCCAATCTGATGATTTCTCTTTTAATTGAAGATTCTAAACCATTTTCAGTTAATGTAACTACTGATAAAGTTGAATTTAAATTTACTGTCTTGTTAGTTTTCTGTTTGTCCTATTTCTTTTTTCTTTTTTTTTTTTTGTCCCTTTTGAATTGAGCTCTTACAAATGACCCATTTTAGTTATGCTACTAGTAAATCAGTTATGCTTCTTTGTAAAAGTTTCTTAGTTGCTGCCTTAGGGCATATATATGTATATTATTATGTATGACTTTAAATAATATAATTTCATAAATATTTTAAGAACCTTATAACAGTGTATCTTGAATGCCTCTCCCTATCCTTTGTGCTATTATTGTCATACATTTTACTTTTACATGCTTTAACCCCTCGAAACACTATTATTATTTTATATGTTAGAATGATTAAAAATAATGGTATTTTATATTTATTTTTACCATTTCTACAGATTTTCATTTCTTTGTATATTTCCACATTTCTGTCTGATATGATATTACTTTTGAATGTCTTTATTTTTACCTTCATCTTTAAAAAAAAAGACTTTTTTTTTTTGTCTCAGTACGAATTTTTGGTTGACAGGTTTTGAGTATTTGTTTTCTCTTTTAGTACTTTTAAGTTATAATTAATTCCCTTTCTTTCCGGCTTGCATTGTTTACGATGAGTAGTCTTTTAACCATTATGTTTCCTCCTCTGCCATGTGTCTGTCATCCGGTCCCCTGTAAGATGTTCTCTTTATCTTCAACAATTTGAATATGATGCATCCCAGTCATCATAGGGTTTGAATTTAATTTCTTTTTAGTGGCGGTGAGGAGTGAGGCAGTCCAGCCCTGCTGTTCTATCTGTGCTACAGCAGAGGTGAAGTTGAGGGCATCATATCACTGTCAGTCTAACTTCAGTAGAGGTCTTAGTCCTGAAGTCGATCCAGTTTGTGTCACTAAGCAATGCAAGTTAGATGCCTCTGATGCTTTCTTTTCTGACTTTATCACCAGTATTAATTTTCAGACAGCACTAGATAATTCAGAAGTGATATCACTGTAAATGTTATTAACTTTCTTTAATAAAGCAGACACGAGTCAATGAAGAACAGCAAAAAGAAAAGGATCAGCCTCACGAGGCACCTAAGAAGGAAGAAGCAGATGCCTTACGTAGAGCTACTACTGGTTCAGGCAAGAATTTGCTGAAGAACCAAATTAATTTGGGGAAGAATCAAATGACCAAGCGATTAGAGCCGAGTTTAAACTGGAAGACCACCGTCGATTCCAAAGAGTATGTAGACGTCTGCATGATGGGATTTTTAAAATATCTTCAGTAACCATATTTGCCTAATTTTTCGCATACCTTTATTTCATAGTAGAATACTGAGGAGTAAAAAAAAAAAAAAAAAAAACAATCACCTCCCTTCATTATACAAGTGGGTTCCTTCCTGCTCCTCTTCATACTTCAGGTAGATAGATTTGACAATCAACAGGGTTTACGAGTGGGCACTGTGAAGGGAAGAGAAAAACATAATTCGCTTTCACGTTGTTGGTGAGTCGGCAAATTACATGTGAAAAAAATGATAAAACACGTGGAAAAATGGCTTGGGAAACAGAAACAGTGATAGAGACCTAAGTAAGTGCCAGGGGAATTTGGATGAAAATTATGTGATTAAATTTATGTGAGTTAATTAGGGAAACCTTCACTGAGATAATCTAGTAACAGAACTTTTAAGTAAATACCGTGAAAAGGCTAAAGCCTCAAAATATACACAGGCTTAAGTGGACACTGGTTTGATGCACTGTCCGAAACATACAGGACCAGTTCCACTGAGGACCCTCTGTCAATAGGTACCAAAGTAGAGATTAAGGGCCAGTGTCATGTAAATGCTAAGGCAGTCAGAAGGCTAAGAGCACTTTTTAAATTTAGCATTTTTTTAGAATAATTTCAGCCTATTTTTAAAGTCCTGTCTTGTCATCTGATGGGGTTAAGCTCTAAGCCACTCACACCAGAACCCTCCCCTGCGGGACTTCTGAGCATCAGGGGATGTTTATCTCCTGGAGGCAAATTCAGAGAACTGACAGGAGGAGGGAGTCCTGTAGAAGAGGAGACACTCTTGCTCCCCTGGTTTGCTCTTTGTGACTCTGTTTGAAAGTGTGAGTTTGAAAATGACAAATGTGGGCTACTCTGTTGATTGACTGGGAGGTGAATTTTTAAATTCTGCTTTTTCCAAGTGCTTATTTAAAAAAAAAAAAATTAAGAATTTACTTAAGTATTTAATGAAAACCCTATAGATGCCAAGGACTGTGCTAAACCTGGGAACACCTGGAAAACCATACAAGGCCCTGCTGTAAGGTTGGGTAGGGAAGGTAAGAAAATAAGCAACCATAATCAGGGCAGTAAGCCGCTAGATTAGAAGGAACAGAGCGATGGGCATTCGCAACGATGGCGGCCTGTGAAGACCTGTTCCTAATACAAATACTGGACAAAACATTCCTTCATTATGTAAAATGCATGGCTGTGCTCGAAGGACTAAAGAATGTCACATGAGGCTAGAACTCATCATCATTGTCTGTGTCAAGAAAACACATCATTTGGGTGCATGGAAATGATGGAATATTTGTATGCAGTTCTATTTATAATATTCTGTTGATCAGCATAAAATAACAAAGGTAATTTTTTTTTCAGTCGCAAAACCTTGCAAAGAGACACCCAAGAGGAGAAACATGGAGGAAAACTTGAAAAGTCAGCACCATCTGTTTCGCCTGGAAGAGCACAGTTAGTTCATTATGTTTCTGTTGACACTAAAAGTTCTTTAAAGCCATTTCTTACACAATGGGCTACTTAATGCTAATCAATGGTGTTCTTACTATTCTCTTAGGCTCATTCTTTATTGTTAAGTAGCATTCCATGGTATGGATGTACCATAGTTTAATTACCCACCTATTGAGGGAAATTTTAGTTTTTTGCAGTTTTGGGCGATTAACAATAAAATAGCTATGAACAGTCATATACAAGTTTTGTATGGATATAAGTTTTTCATTTCTCTAAGATCAATGCCCAGTTTCTGGCACATATAGTAATCATATGTTTAGCTTTTTAAGAAATTGCCAGATTCTTCCAGAGTGGCTGTACCATTTTACGTTCCCACTAGCAATGTATGAGACTCAGTTTCTTCTTTGCCAGTATTTGCTATTGGCGTGTATTTTTAACCGTTCTTAAAAATATGTACTGATGTCTCATTGTGGTCTTAGCATTTTCCTAATGATTAATGATGTTGAACATTTTTTATGAGCTTATCGTCATCTGTATATGTTCTTCAATGAAATGTCTCTGTATGTCTTTTGTTCATTTTCCAATCAGATCATTTGTGTTTTTTTTTAATGTTGAGTTTTGAGAATTCTTTATGGTATTCTTGGTTGGATATGTAGTTTGCATAAATTTGCATACATTTCTCCTCTCTGTTACTTGTCTTTTCATCCTTTTAGATAGAACAAGTTTTTAATTTTGATGAAGTTCAGTTTATCATTTTTTTTTTTTATGGATTGTGCTTTTGATGTCATGTCTAAGAACTTGTCATGAAACTCCTAGTATGAAAATGATCTTTTTTTCTAAAAGTTTTGATAGTTTTACCTTGTACAGTAAAGGCTGTGATCCATTTTGAGTTAATTTTATATAAAGAGTCTAGTTATTCCAGCACCATTTAATGGAAAGGCTGTCTATTGGATTGCTTTTGCATCTTTGTCAAAAATATGTTGAGTGTATGTACGTGGTTCTATTTCTGGTTCTCTGTGATGGTTAGTTCATCTTTTATATCTAGCCCTTCGTCAATACCCACATATCTTGATTACTGTAGCTGTATAGTAAATCTTGAAGTCTGGAAAGTGATTCTTCTCACTTTCTTTTTTCAAAAATTGTTTTAGATATTCTAGTTCCTTTCCTTTCTACATAAACTTAAAATAATCTTGCTATATCTACAGAAACATTTACTGTAGATTTGATGGAAATTGCATTAAACCTCTGTCAATTTTGGGAAATTGGAATCATAACTATGTACAGTCTTCTAATTCATGAACACTGTGTCTGTCTATTTAGGGCTTTGGTTTCTCTCACTAGCATTTCACAGTTTTCAGCATACATGTCCTCTACAAGTTTTGTTAGATTTGCATCTAAAACTAGAGACTCCACTACTATGTTGAACAGTCATTGGCCAAAGTGGACATCCATGCTTATTCTAGATCTTGGGGGGGGAAACATTCAGTCTTGCACCATTAAGTGTGAGGATAGTACAGATTTTTGTATACATTCTTTATCAAGTTGAGGAAGTTCCCCTCTGTTCTAGATTTTCTGAGAGGTTTCATCACCTATGTATATGTTTCTGAAACAGTAACAGTACAACAGTACAACATGTCCCTGCTGTAGCATGAATATGTTTATTAAATGTTGTTGCTGTTATTGTTCTTAGTAAAAGTGCTGAAAAGATTGAGGAAATTGTTAGTGAAAGCTCCTCAGAGAGTGAAGAAGATGAAGAACCCCCTGATCATCGTCAGGAAGCAAATGCAGATTTGCCATCGGAATATTGGCAAATTCAGAAGCTGGTGAAATATTTAAAGGTAAGACAAATCTTTTGTACTATGTTTGCAATGTTTATGTTAAATCCTTTTTCCAAGACTGTATGTTCTCCTTCCAAGTTTATTGTATGGCTCTTTAAAATAAGGGTAGTAAGCATCCCTAGTTTTAGTTAAGTGTATACAAGAGAAGGCCTAATAACCTTGAGCAGCCAGGTGGCCCTCTCCCTAGCTGGGGAGTAGGCAGTGGGTCATGGCAGCCACCAGATATTGTGACTTGCTACCATTTTTTGCAAATGGTGTTGTGGAAAGAACATGGATTTTGGAAGCTGGACTTAGACTAAATTTTAGGCTGCATGACTAGCAGTGTGGCTATTGAAAAGTTATGGTTTTGAGCCTTATTTTTCTCAACCCACGGAATAATATTAATACCTATCCTATTACGTTAAGGATCGAGAAAACACATATGAAACATGTATAGTGTCTGATGCATTGTAGATGCATAAAATGTGTATTGGCCTATTTCCATTATTCTCTTAAGATCACGTGTGTGTGAAAACATTTTATATAATAACCGACCCACATAATGTTTTATTTAAGTACTTGGATGAGGGCAAATTAAGGAAAATGATTTGCTAAAACCCAGGTTAATATTAATTTCTGATATTGGACAGACGATATTGATAATGTATGGGCCATATCTAAAGCTGTCACCTAGAAATACTTGTAAAAACATTTTGACTTATCTCATGTTTTCCTCCTGCTTTTCCATGTCTTTGGTCAAATCAAGATGGGTATTTGCAGGTGGCTTTGCCTATTATTTAAAGATATTTATGTGACTCCTAAAGTGCTAAAGCATTCTTTCCCTGTGCCTTTACGGTTTTCTCAAGCTGACAGGTAAAATAGCCTAAGTGCACATTTTTGTGAATTCGAGAAAGGCCCTCTGCATGGACACGGCTTTGTAGGCATAAGTCAGCCAAGAAAGGTTTTCTTGCAAGAAAAATATGCCCCTCTCCTCTGATGGTCACAGCTTTAGCTTCAGCTCTCAGAAAAAAAGAGGTGATATGCTTTTCTGAATCTTGAATCCCAAGAAAAACTAGTCAAAAAATTGGGAAAATGGGAAAAAGTGTTCTAATTTTCATTTGAGAATTATAATTTAATCATCATAAAGACTTTACTGGTTTGAAGTAATCCACTGACATCCTTGAAAACAAGAGCAGTTAATTATTTTGATCTTGGTAATCATTCCACAGTGTAGATATATATCAAATCAGCATGTTGTACACTTTAAATAGATACAATTATATTTGCCAATTATTCTTCAATAAAGTTAAAAAAAAAAAAAAAGAAAAGACAAAGACACCACTGAAAGCAGAGTCAAAGGTGAGAGCAGGCATTTCCAAGCTTCAGGACAGGGGCAAGTAGGAGAGAAGTGGTCACAATTGAAACCACCAGGCCACTTGTAGCTGTCACAGTGCTCTAAACTACAGGGTCTGCTGCTACCGGTGAGTCATTCTTGCAAAACTATTAATGAGTTTATATATGTGGTATACTTTATGCAAATCCTATTAGTGGTGTTCCAAGAAAGAACAAATTTGGAAGCAAAATTAGTCATTAAACTTGAACTTTCCACCTGTGATGCTGTGTCGTCTTGTCAAGCATGCTAAGGAGATCTGAATGTTACGTTATTTG
The DNA here is from genome assembly GCF_014176215.1 of Rousettus aegyptiacus. Taxonomy (NCBI): domain Eukaryota; kingdom Metazoa; phylum Chordata; class Mammalia; order Chiroptera; family Pteropodidae; genus Rousettus; species Rousettus aegyptiacus. The sequence continues at coordinate 81,689,812 of NW_023416285.1, forward strand.
GATGTGCTACCCAGTAATGTCTGCTGGCGTTTTTTCAGTGTTTGGATGTTTGCTATTGTATATATATTATGCATTACAATGTGTTCTTTCTTAGTAATTTAACAGAAGAAATGCCAGGAAAAGATGATGTAAATATGTTGTGGAACGCTCCGTTATAAAACCAGAAACTGATCTAAAATCCGAATTAGCAAAAACAACGTCGACTTCAATGGCCAAACCAGAATCAGGGCAAGCGGATAAAGTATTTTTCTTGTTAAAGAAGGAAATGAGCTTATGTGAAGCACACCCTAATGCCCACCTTGGCTGTGCTTTTGGAAGCCTCTGAACAATTTGACCAATGTCAATGTAAAATGAAAGAAAGTTTATTTTTTTACATCGGGAATATTTATCAGGAAACAAAACCTAACATTGTCAGATAGGACAATTAATGCTTGGGCGCTTTAAATTTTTATTTTAAGAATGATAGCTTATAAACAGAAAATATTGTATGTGGTTTTTAAATATTTAAAATGGCTTTTATTTAGCATTTATTTAGCATTAATGTTCCCTGTTTTAGTGTTTTCTGTTATCAAATAAGAGGTGGAGATCGTTTTTACGTGTTACTGCAATATGCAGTTTTTTTTTTTTTTTTTTTTTTTTTGCAGAAAGCCTCTGAAATTTTTAGCATCTCTGTCATGAAGAATGATATTATATCATTGATATAATATTGTTTAATATTATGGAAATTATTCTCTGTTGTGGTCATCATTATTATTTTTAAAAATGTGAGTAAAATTTAGGAAAAAGTATAGAGTAACTTTGATTTCCAGAATTCCTGAGAATTTCTTGGGAATGCTGACTTCTTATTCTGAGTCTTGAAGATTCATATCTGTTGGGAGTTTGGAAATACTAGCCCGGAGCACAGGCTGGAGTTCACGCCCCACAATTCTGCACCCCTGCTGACAGGTCTCTTCATGCACAAATCATGCAGTCAGCATGGCGGCCCAGCCCAGCATACACAGCAGTGATGTCCATATTCCAGAGGCCTTCCAGGCAGTACCTCTACTCCGTTACTGAACCACAGGGCTGCCCATGATCTCTACTCTTGAAGAGCATGTCATCTGGGGAAAAGACTGTTAGTGGGGAACTTTGTTACCCAGCACTTGGGTGGTTTGAGCCAGATGGGCATTGGTGGTTGTATGTGGTCTTTGAAAGATTTGGAAGAGCCCTAGTGTTTATCCAAAGAACTATGGTCTATTAACCATATTTCATTAGCAAAAGGAAAGAAAGAGTTAAGCATCAGCCAGGCCAGGAGGCAGAATAACAGAGCAGCAGTTAGAAGCATGATCTTCAATGTCAGAAAGACTTAAGATGAGTCAGGACCTGCCACTTACTAGCTCAGTGGCCTTGGGGGAGTTGACTGACCAATCTAGGCTTTACTTTCCTCTTTGGTCAAGATGACAGAATAAAAGTTCCCACATTTTAAGATTATTATGAAAATTAAGTGAAATCCAACACATGGAAAGTATTGGCAATAATAATTTATGTTACTTATTATAACATAGGCAATGCATGGTGTGGTCTTACTGACTTACACAGAGGGCCCTCAGCTTTTACTTTAGGCTTTCTAGCAACCAGCAAAAGGAGAGAAATACCGTTGAGTTAATACAGTGAGGGAAAGACTCTTACCACCATGAGATAGAAATAACCCAGTTGCCAATGAGTGTAACTGATCTTGGGGCTAAGAGCAGAAAGAATTTTCTCCTTGAAGACTTAGCAGGGCAGACTGTGAGTGAGGTAGTGAACTGCCTCTTCAATAATATCCTCCCAGTGAACATGGCAAAGGGGTTCTTAAAATAGTGTAATTATTGAATAACTATCTTGAGTTTTTCAGCTGTTTAGGGTAAGTCCCTATAATCTAGGCCAAAAAGGGATGCACTGTTTCTGTCCCAGAATGGCTAAGGAAAACATTTATTGATGAAGTGCTACTTAAGCTCACACAAGTTCTTCATCAATAAATCATGTGCAAATGTGATACTTTTGGCCAGACAGTAAATTGCTTGGAATTATTATAGTTCCCACAGGTAAATATTCTTAGCATAGCCAATAAAAGAAAAAGTATATCTAGCAATGATTTCAAGGTTTTGACGCAGATAAATGTCTTATATGGAGACACAAAAGGATATTAAAAGTCTGTGAAATGCAAAATTGAACGTCTGTAGGTAATCTCATAATAAATAACCTGACATTTTAATTTATAAAATTATGCCTTAAATGTAGACTTAAACTAGCAGAGGAATATTAATGTTGACCTGACTTTCTACTTACAATTTTCCAAGTACAGCAATGTCTGTGATTGTTGAAAAAAAAAATTTGATGAGCTCATTAATACCCAAACAGGTCAATGAACTATAGCTTATTATTTATCCAGACTTATGAGCTCAGATCTTGGCATGTAAGTAAAGGGAGTTAGTATTTAATTATTTGGCCTTGATACACGTTCATTACATCTTACAAATTTTATATATGTATATATTTTTTAATCTGGATTTTTAGAACACAATTCAATTTTAAACTAATGAACATTTTGCATTTTTACTCACCAACCTTCCAACTTCTTTTTTTCTACATAGCCAAGGACTCTGTACCCCAATTCTAAACGAAGCAGTGAACCCCCTTCAGCGACCTTAGTGAGAAGCACTTGAATTCTGCCTCCTGCCATCATTATGGTTCATCGTGTCTGTGTCATCAGCTGCTCCTTGAGTGGCGAGACCTTATTCAATGTATTTCTGTGTCTTGCAGAGTGTCTTGCTGTGAGCACAGGCTTGCCTCCCCGCCCTCTGCCCAGAAGGTATGATGGGGGAGGATGACACTCTTGAAGGGCTTGGCTGTGCTGTTCTTCACGCCCAGGTCCTCGAGAGCTGTCTTTCCTCCTCCTCAGCCAGAGCCGTTCCTTCCGCCGCTGTCATCTTTCCCTGCCTTCTTTTATTCTCCTCTGCCTTTTCTTGCTCCCTTTCTCCTTGTAAATATACTATTCTTACCCCATTTGCTAGCTTTGTATGGATATTATTTTCTCCTCTGGTCAGGATTCCTTCAAAATCTTGCAGTTAAAATATTTTCCTTTGGCCCAGTTCCAATGAGTCGGGGAGACGGTTTTTGAGGTGTATGCTCTACACTAATTCTGTACATCTCTAAAAATATAGAAGTTTCACTCATTTCTAAATAAGGCATGTGGAGAACTCTTTTGTCAAATAGGAGGAGCACTGAATGATTATTAGCAACAACTATGACAATACCATAAATTAATAGAAATGGATTCTCTTTAGTAACATGAGACAAAAGGCCGTAGAGATCTGCATTTCACACCTGTCAGTGTAAGTATCCTTAACGCCAAGAACGAATTTCTGGATGGAAGGCTGGAGGCATGTCGCAGTCCATTTCTGTGTGGCTTGGGGTTGGATTGGGTTTGGAATTTAATACTACAGGATCAGAAAATCCAAGAGAAAATTGAGACTAAAGTGATAGCAAGAAAATGGTTGGTAAGCTGTTAGGTAGTTTGGAGGGATCTCAGAGCCTGGGTCTAGAATCAGACTTTATCTCCCCTATGAGCGTTTCCCAGGGCTGTCCCCTGAGGATAAACTGTACCATCCTGGTATCGACCCCAAGCTCAGCTGAGATATTAGCAGGCAGGTTGAAGACTTGAAGTGCTTCATTGGGCTGGTCTCTTTCCTGAGTATTTGTCTCAATAATGGAGGAATCTAAGGCTAATCCCCAGGGTCATTTCTCCAGTTACAACTCCTCCCTGCCGATGTCTGTTTCAGGACCTGGGATTTTGATCAGAGTCCACCTGGGGGTGTGGGAGGATGAACGCATTGATTACAAAAGCTGAGTCTAGCAGCAGGTGTTATGCAAAATGAATCTGGGTGGGAAGAGATGGAGGCCGGTGACAAGGGAGTTGTGTTTATGGTGAGGGTCTGTTGGGGGATTAGAACAAGATCATGTCTCCAGTAGCAACAAAGAAATGACCAAGCAAAAGCGAAAGCCAATTTGTGATGAAGGTTTGGTTTAGGACAGATTGAATTTGAGGAGAGTAAACGGTTCAAATAGACATGCTCATGCAGTAGTTGGAAATAAAGGACTGAAACTCAAATTAGTCGTTAGAAATGAAACTGTGCCTCTTCAGGAGCCACCAGATGAGTGAGACCGAGGAGAGAGTATGAACCTTGTGGGCCTGTTTTGTTCTTTAATTTATGATGGACTGTGGCTTAATAGCTAATCGGAGAGTTGCTGCCTCTCCCTTGAGTTAGTACAACTGAGGCAATACTTTTTGGATCAAAAAATTCCAGTGTTAAACTGGAAGTCTTTCTTTAAATGTTGGTTTGCCATCCTATAAGCAGATTACATCATGGGCTTTAAAAAAAATCTTTGGCAATTTTGGTAACTAGCTTGTAGACACGAAAGATTAATTAAAGGAAGATAAATAATTGGGAAAGTTCGAAGCAAAAAGACAAAAAAGGTCTATTTTTAAGGTGAGTTTCCTTCCAAGTGAAAGCTCTTATCACTAAAACTGTGAGGAGCTAGATGTGAAGCCTGGGGAGACTGAGGGCTTTTTAATGTAAATTCACAAATGTGGTGTCAGTCTTGAAAGTGATACAGAGGCAGTCCTTACTCCCATGTTCTGGGGGGATGGCGATGGTATCCGAACCATCACTCAGCGGGAAATGTCTGCTGTAGGCTGCTGGGTGGCAGCTTATAATGACGGCTGGGCATTTATCCCCTCTCCCCACACAGATGTGTTGGTGAGGGGTAGTGCCTAATTTGTTCATTCTGTATGATCAGATTTGTAAAACACTGGTGTTGACCTCACTTCTCATATGAGCCGGGGGTCTTGCTAGTTGTTCTCCTGTTCTGTCATGTACCCACAAATTCAGAATTCTCAGGCCATGTAAAGGTTAAGGTGCTGGGTGGTTCTCCCTGCTTGGCCTGGACCAGGACTCTCCAGAGTGATAACTAAAAGGCAGTCGCAGCAGAAAGCCCATGATGTTTCCCAGGAAACGGTTGGGGCTCCTTTCCGTGGCACGGTTTGAATTTCCGGTCTGGAGCAGGGATTCTCAGCTGTGATATTCTCATATTTGAAAACTTGGGTTAAAGACTACTTTCTTTCATTCATTCATTCATTCATTCATTCATTCATTGTTAGTTTCAGGTACACAGTACAATGGTTAGACATTTATGTAATTTGTGAAGTGATTCCCCTGATTGTTCTAGCACCCACTTGGCACTACACATAGCCGTGATAATATTGACTATATTCTCTATGCTGTATTCTACGTCCTCATCACTGTTTTATAACTACTAATTTGTGCTTCTTCATCCCTTTATGGTGCTCAGTTCCTTAATCTTCCACGAAGTGAGCACACACACCCTCCCACACCCACCCTTGACTGGTTAAAGAGTTCTGAGTGGTCACAGGGAGTCGCAGGCGTACCCATTGTGCTTCACTTTATTGTGCTTCACGGATGTTGCATTTTTTACAAATTGAAGGCAAGACCCTCCACCGGCAGAAATGGAGGACTTGCTGTATGGCGAGACTTTAATGCGGTGGTCTGGAACTGAAACCACAGCACCTCCAAGGTATTCCTCAAATAGGTCTATGATTTTTCATCGCAAGAATTTGATGTACTTTGCAATCAATTACAGTTAATTAAATTCCTTCCCCATTACTTGGACTTTGGGTATAGAGTGGCAGGTACTGTGATTCTTGTTTCATTGTGGAAAAGCTGAGAAATACTTCACTCCTGGCCACACAGAAGGCGGCGTGAGGCCAGGCTTCTGTCTTTACTACCGGTTGCCTGGTTATCCTGTCCCGCTGTCAAGAACTTCAAGGGCCGGGGGTGCTGCAGGCTTTGCTGTGGGACGTTCCTATGTTCTATCTTGTTGTTGTTTTTTTTTTTTCCCCTCATTTCTGTAAGAGGCTAACTAAACAGAACAGAAAACCCTTGTTAAAGAAATTCAATAGTCATTTTTGGAGGCAGTATGAGAGTGCTCTTTTGCTAGTTTTTTACTTAAAGAAATGGAGAGAAACACCGTACTGTGTTATTCTTGTTGAAAAGAATCTTTCAAAAAATGGAAAAAAGTGGTCTCTGTTTATGCACCCAGATAAACTCCACTAGTTAGAAAGAAAGATTATTACCATTTTCCTGAGATACATTCTTTAAGACATATGTTGTTACATTGACGTGGGTTAACTTAAAAAAAAAAAAAAACAAAAAAAGACTCTGACAAAGAGTAGGAGAGCTTTTATACTTAAAAAAAAAAAACTTACCTGTCAGATATCATATTTTAAATTCCATCATCCAACCAAATTTCTACCCATTAGTTTACATTTATATTTTCTTAACTAATTAGGTGTAAGAAATGAACACCTTTTAAATACTTGGATTACTTGAGATGTGTTACTTGTATGTTTATATTGCCCACAAAAAAAAAAAAAGAATTCATCCTCTTTGATTTTTATTACAAAAGAGATGGTGGAAGTGTTGGCTTCTCTCATCTCCACAGGGAAATCTGTACTCCCAAAATAAAATAATAACTTTTTCAGTTTTTGAGCTTTAAAATCTCCTTCCTTTTGGCTATTATAAATAAATGAAAGTGGAGAAAAATCAAAGGTAATTTGATGAGGATGATAATACAATGCTAGTGAACCATAAGTTTATGCCACCTCTAGCTAGCATTATGCAACCACATCAACTTAACTCCTGAAAAATGACAATTTAAAAAATCTCAGAGGCAGTCTCTTAAGCTTTAACTCATTCATTCATTCATGAATGCACACTGTGAACTAGCCCAGCTAGAGCATAATTATATGATACACACTGCCTATCTAGCGATTCATAAGATTTTTGATTGGAAAGAATTTTGATATCTAAGGCAGTTTTATGTAATGATATGAAAATGTAATAGATATTTCCAAGGTATTAGCTGCCTGATGTATTTGCAGCCACACCATTTTTTTTGTTCCTCAAAGTATGCTTCCCCTTCAAATTTATTTGAGAGGCTAAAAATAGTGAAGTAAAATAGTATTGCTTAGCTCCCAGTTAATATAATGCATCAGGCTGCTTTACTTTTTGTTCTAAAAACACATATTCATATCTTGTTATAGAAGTTTGAATGCTGAAGAAATTCCAAAGGAGTAGCAGAGGTACCAGATTTGGTATAAATGATCTTTCATTTTACACATGAATCTATAATCTGTTGTAATCATTATTAGAAACTGCATGTTTATAGGACAAATATTAAACTCCATGTCCCTTTTTGGTCTATTAGCCTCTGAGATTCCTACTGGCAAGGGCTGTGACACTCTTCCCAGCTTTTGGGTGGTGTGGCTGTCTGGTTGTGGCCTCTTAATATTTCTGCGACATGTAGGGTATAACAGAAGCATATGTTCCTCTTCTGGTCCTTTTCTTATTCCTTTTTGAATTTAACATCTCCAAATATTGTAAAATGCATTAGCATATGCTCATTGTAAATATTCAAGCCATGCAAAATAATGAAAGTGAAAGCTCCCTTCCAGATGTTTCTGTTTATATACATTTATAATTTTTTATACATAAAATGAAGTCATACTATTCTACATTTTTCTTTTTATATTTAATGTTACATCTTGGTGATCTTTCATGCCTCTTTGAGTCCCTTAAATTGCTACATCGTATTTCATTATATGTGTATATCAATAATTGAACAGTTCTTTTTCGATAACTCGTTAGGTCATCTCCCAGATCATTTTTTGTTGCTACAGCAGTGCAGTAGCAAATATGTTTATGTATTCTTTGGCTATGGACACTATTTCTGTAGGATAGATTCTTTGAAATGGAATTACTTGGGTCAAAGAGTATACATTTAAAATGTTGGTAGTTCTAATGGGGAGTTGTTTTTCAATGGGTACAATGTTTCAGTTTTGCAAGATGAGTAAGTTCTAGAGATCTGCTGTATAACATAAGTGCCTATATGTAACAATATTGTATCGTGCCCTTAAAAAAATTCAGAGGGTAGCTCTCATGTTAAGTGGTAATTCCGCAAAAAGTGGGAGACATAAGGAAACTTTTGGAGGTGATGGATATGTTTGTTACCTTGACTGATAGTAAAAAATCAACCTATTATTGATGGCTTCAAAGGTGTGTGCGTATTTCCAAGCTCACCAACTTGTATACATTAAAGATGTGCAGTTTTTTGTTTATCAATTATACTTCAATAAAGCTATTTTAATAAACAAAAAATATATGCACGGTAAAGTTTGAGAAGTACTACATTATTATTTTTTTTTAATTTAAAGGGAAATACTGAAAAGTAATAAATCAACTAAGCTGGATTCTATAAAAAACTTTTTGTTTGATACTCTCTACAGAAAGCAAACATCAGTATACATTCTATTAGTAAAATACCAAAGGGTTTCAACCCTTATTACAGAATGAAATCAGCCAGACTTTTAAAAACAAACAAACAAAAAAAACCAACAAAAACCTCAATGCCCAGATACCATTTGTGGGAAGTTTTAACTGAATTTGTCTGGAAAGGGTTCGGCCATTAATAGCCTTTAATCTCTCCCCAGGGTCTGAGACTTGTTCATCTAGGAATGAGATTCACTGTTATAAATTCTTACTAATCTGCAATATATATTGGCCAATTCTGATAAGGGAAAAATGTGTCTTGTATAAATTTGCTTATTCCTGATTTCTAGTAAGGTTAATAATTTTTTTTCAAATGTCAGTAGCCATTGTACTGTACAATTTGCCTGTTTTTCCGTGTGGTTCTTTGTCTTTGGTTCTCAATGCAAATTAATCTTTCATTATATTATTTGCAGATCTTTTGTCATGTCTTTTTATCTACTCTTTGTTATGAGTTTTAAAATTGTATGTTAATAAATATATCAACTATTTTTTTTAGTGGCTTATGGGTTTTGTGTCTTGAGAGTAAGAAAGGTTCTTCTGAAGCCATTCTAAGACAACAGAAATGGTTTCTATTTTCTTCTGGTAGTAGCTTTTTGAAAAAGTTCAGGTCCTTAATCCATTTGGATTTATGTGTAGTGAGAGGTGGTATCTAACTTTACTTTTCTTCTCTAGATGGATAGTTGTATCAACACAGATTATTGGTTTGTCCACTCTTAAATGATTTGAGAGCATCTACCTTTAACGAATCCTGTAGTCTCACATGTGAGAGTTTGTTTCTGGATCTGTCTCTGTTATGATGATTTATTTGGATGTTCCAAAGCCAATTCCATGCTGTTTTAATTGCTGTAGCTTTGGTATAGTTTAATAACTGATTTACCAGAGAGTTTTCTTTAAAAAATTTAAAACTACTTTTTGCATATTTTGTATTCCAGGTCATATTTAGAATGAGTTGAGAATTAATTTTAAAAAAAGAAACAACTCAAAAACTGCCATTGAGACTTTGGTTGGTTTGCATGAATTTATAAATTACTATTGGATAAACTGCAATTTTAATAACATTCAGCTATCCTATTTAGGAAAATAGTATAACCATTTATTTATTTAATTCTTTGCATACTTTAGTAAAAACTTAATTGCTTTTTTTCCCATATATTTCCATTTCTTGTGAGATTTTTGTTATTATTTTGCTGATATTGTCATGGGAACATTTTCAGATTATACATTTCTATTTGTTATTCTTAGTGTATGGAAAGTTACTTATTTTTTTGAATGTTGTCCTTGTATCTAGCCACTCGACTGAGCTATTTTTAGTAATTATCATAATTGTCCAGTTCATTCTTCTACTCTTTTTAGGAAGACAGTTATATTTGGTACAGATTTTTTCTCATTGTAATAACTAGAATATTCCAATAAGTTGTCAATGTCTGTCAATGTTCCATGGCTATTGAAAAAGAATGTGTAGGGAAACCTTGCATCGTCCTCCGTCTATTCTGAATAAGAATTCTCAGCAAGCCTGTAATATAACAGTCTGAGTCAAATTCCTTTTTTCTCCTGGAACAGTCTTTTCTCATTTTCCTTCCTGGAGTTCTCTGAGTCTCATCTCTTGAGCCTTAGGTTTATGAGCGTTGAATCATCGGTATAAAATCGTTTTGCAAATAAACAGAAGGCAAGGCAATATATTTTACCGCCTTGACTTACGTGGCCATGTGCCACTCACTCTGAGCACTGACTGTTCGCCGTTTCTGACCTCGGGAGGTGATGAGCACCTGTAAGCCAAAGCTCCATGGCGGGTGCCAGGCCCTGCATCGTCATTAACAGACAGTCACTGGCAGGCACTCGCTTTGCTTGCTCTCTGAGTGGCGTGTTCGGAGGAAAATATGCTAAGAACATAGAAAGCCAGCTGGATGGCTGCGTGATGGTTGTGTCACCTCACCAGGTTTTGCCTGCCGACTCTTGATTGCAGACACTGGGGGACAGGAAAAGAGAGGCCTGTGTTCCGAGTCGCTCCTCTGCCTGCTGCTTTGTCTCGCTGTCGTCACGTGGGGCTCTGACAGCAGGCTGTGACTTCCTGTCCCTATGAGTGTGCTGCCCATCAGTTCCATCTACTAGCTTTGTAGTATCCTTTTCTGAACCAAGTTCCTCGAATTCTTTCTGACACACACTAAATCACATCGGCCTCCGGATCCGAGTCACCCCCTTCTTTATCCCCTTCTCTGCGTAGCTGCAGTAACCTGATGTCCACGCTTGCCCCTTCCAGCCAGGGGCCTCTTCAACAGAACGGTCTTTTAAAAATATACTCAGTTCATGTTAGTCTTTCCCCTCCCTCTCCCCAGAAAAACAACTGCCCTTGACTCTTTCCTGTCAATCTTCAACAAAGATTAAAATTCTCAACCCTGCCGATGGGCCCAGCAGGGCGCATTGCCCACCCTGGTTGTCTTGGGTCACCCTGCCACCCACTGTCTGGGTCTCAGCCGCACTGGCTGCCTTTAGGTCTTCCACACGCCATGCTCCACGTCACTGTAGGGCTTTGCCCGTACTGTTTCTGCCGACTGCTGGGCCTTCCATCAGTTCCCTGCTCCATCAGGAAGAGCTCCTACTCTTTGTCCAGACCTCAGTCCAAACATAAGGTCCTCGGGCAGAACTTCCCTAATGCCCCTGGCCTGGTTAAAGGCCCTATTGTGGGCCTTTGTCGCCCCATGCCCTTCTCCCTTATAGCCCTTTGCATAGTTTTCATGTATTTGAATGGGCTTAAAAAAAAAATGAAAATCTTTCTTCTTCGCTAAACTGTAAGCTCCATAAAGACAAAGACCATGTCTGTTTCTATTTACCTGGATGTCCCAGGGGCCTAGCGTTGAACTCAGTGACTAGTTAGTGTGTAAATTTGTCGAGTGGAAGAGCATAAAAATGATTTGAGGCAGCTTGCTTCCTGATTTGATCTTGGATACATTCTTCATCTAAACTTAGTAAATATTTATTCCTTATCAAGCAGTAAGGGGGTTTGGGAGTGGGTATTGCTCTGTATACCAAATAATGTAATACATTTTTATTTCAAAGATTTTATTTAAAACAATGAATAACATTATTTAGAAAAATATCCTCTGTTCATCTTGTCTTTCAAAAAGAAATTTTGAGAAAAGTAAGAGAAAGCATCATTCATTTAACCTTTGCGTGTTTAAAAACTGATTATGCACATGAACAAATGCCTCCTGGTCATAAAAGGGAATGTGAGCTGCAAAATATCTGAAGGTGGGCAGAGCCAGGAGATGTCTGAGAAGAAGCAGGGGCAGGAAGACAACTAGCAAAAGAATTGCATTAATTTAAGGAATGGAAAAGCTTATTGGAAGCATTCTTCAAAAACCCTTCAGAAGCTTGTAAAATAACATTTTACTATGTTTTCTCCAGCTCTTAAAAACCTCACAAATACAAATGCATTATAAAATGAGAAAATAAAGATGGGCAATTAATTACATTCTCCAGGGAGATTTAATTAAAAAAGGAGTGTATTTGCACTGCTTCTCCACGGTTAGATGTTTATGGCATCTGGGAAAGGAGAACGAACATTTGAAAGTTTTTTGACATAGCTGGTATTTAAAGGATAGCAATTGGCTAACATTTGAGGCTCTGTATGTTGAATATTTTGGCTCCCATCCTCTGGTATTCATTCTGAAAGATTTATAATCCTTCGGGGAGTGTGGTCAGTGACAAGGGTAGAACTAAATCCTGAAATGTGGAAAAACTAACTTTCCCTAATATAAAACTGTTCTAAAAAAAAAATCCCTCAAGCTTATGAATATGTTTCCAGATTTTCAGAAAAGCTCTTAATTTACAGAATTCTTTTTTTTTTTCTATCAGGATCTAACTTCTTAATGATAAATGTAAATTTTCCATCCTTTGGCTTCAAAACGGGCCTAGAGATAATTCAGAAAAATACAGAATCTTACCTTTTGAGCATCCGCTGCAAGTGCATGACTGTTAAAAAATTGAGGTCATCGGTCGTAGTGTAAACAATGAAATAAAGCTCCAAGGATAGACATAGTCTACAGAAAGAGAAAAATTGAGAGACCTTAAAATGAAATAGGAAGCGATGATTGTGCTGAGTGTATAAGGGTAAAATTGCTACCAAAGAAAATAAAATGCAAGAATAGCAGTCAGGAAGGTCCTTGATCATGTACAACTGAATGTTGGGACAGTACACTCTTCTTTAAGGAGCTGGGCCTGTGGCATGGGAACTCTAGGCTTGACTCAGGCATGACATGGCTGTCCGACATCTCGCTTTCTAGCCAAGCTTGACCCTGAAGCCACTGCCTAAGGCACTCGCTCTACTTGAAGCTCTGGGTTTGCATTTTCAACCTTTTAAATGCCGGAACCTGGGTTAGTTCCTTCAGGTACCCCACAGGAAATTTCTACCTCCTTTTAACTATTTAAATTCAGAAAAATGATTCGTTTAATGAATCATTTTGTTTTTTACTTGCTTTTCTTTATTCTTCATTGTTTAATTAACGATGGGTAACATTTAGATTCTTCTTTATGGTTTACAAAATATCTGCCATCTTTTTTTCTAGAAGAGGCATCAGAAATGCTAGCATGTGGGGGTCCTGTGCCCCCCCCCCATGAGGGAGTTTATGAAACTGACTAATACATAGAGGGCTTATTATTTTATGTTTCAAAACCAACTGTAGGAAAGTTAGTGCTGTTAAAATCTCTCCTAATACTAAGAAAAGGACACTAAGAACTGCAGGAATAAAACTTACTTTAAATGTAAATAATAAAATTAAGGCTATTGTCATTCTAAACTTAATTTCGAACATAGAGGACAGTCTGGATAATCCAGAAGGAAAATTAATATAAAATTAATTTAACAGAAATACAGAAATTGTCAGTGGTGTCACCACAGGATAGTGGTTCATAACAGTTTTAGAGATCTGGAGGGAATTTTCTGGAAAGGAGAGGGAAGGCCGAAGTCTAAACCTTTCCAATTTCACTTTTGCTGCTCACCTTCTACGAATCCCATTTCAGTGTCTTATTTGAAAAGTAACATATTGTATTCAATTCACAAGAGGATTTGAGTACATGCTATGGAGGGGGATGGGCAGCTTGAATATCATTTCCATTTTTTGTGCTAAGTCTGTATGTTATCTATATGTACACATATATAATGGATATGGCAATATAAAGTAATGATTAGCAAATGCAAATAAACAATTTATCGACATCTTCCCTCAAAAAAGAGAAAGTCTATTTTTTTTTTTTTATGCCCTTGGTCCTATGTTTTGAGGTAGAAATCCGAGACAAGACTCTTTTATGACCACATTTTACAAAAATAGTTTATTCTTAGCTACATTAGAAATATTGCTTTTGTGCCTTATGAACTATTTTAGTGCTTATACTGGAACTCTTATTCGCCAGCTAGTCTTAACAGCAGTAGAAGTAATATGTACTACGCCATGTTCTTCAGAAGATTTTCAAGGTATTAATGATCAGTGGCCATTGCTTACGAATTCGTGCCCTGAATTCTGATTTTAATTTCCTGGCAGGGCAGTTTCACTGATCAATCATTAAATTTTAAAAACTCTCTCAGATTGTTTTACCTTGAAGGAGCAGTTCCGCACTGTTCTTTACATGCGGTGATTAGGTAAACATTGATTCACGTGAGTATTTCTCGCATTTGGGCCAGCAGTTCGCTCATGGCAGTGAAGCTTTATTTTCCTCCTCTTCAGCCTTCCACCACATCATCTCCAGATCTTAACGGAATAGCCTCATCTTTCACACCCCCTACAGCCCTTACTCCACTTTCCCTTGGCTTCAGTATGGATTGTTTCACTGCCTCCCACATGGTTTCCCTTCTTCCAGGTTTTCCCTGTTCCAAACATACATACATTCATAAGAACATATGTACATGCGTTCATGCTAAGAACACATGTACATTTGTAAGAGCACACATATACATACATATGCACATAAGATGATACCTGCATCTGTAAGAACATACATGTGCATGCACATACATACAAATATAAGAACATATGTACATCTGTAAGAAGAATTTTCAGACATGATTTGCATGCCGCAGTACAGTGGGCGAGAACTGTAGGGACCACTTGTCACCTCTGCGTAAAACTTACATTCCTCAGTGGCTCTCTCAAGGCTGGCCCCTTGACTCTATTTAATACACTAAGACTGCCTCATGTTGTAGCTGCTTAAAGCAGACCGACCATCTTTAAATGTTGACTCTTTATTGGAATAATGTTTTATGACGCTCTGTACAGCTTTCTTATACTTTAGCTCCACACGATTCATTTAACACATTATAACCCACACGGAGAACTTGAATAAAGTGTAATGTGCCGTGTGTATGGGGAGATACATTTCCCAGTTCATGGATTTATAATGGCTTAGTACATTTCTATGGGAGGGTGATCCTATTTAATCTGTCTGTGGCACTGTGTCTTCATAGGGAGGAAATCAGACCGCTACAGTGATTGCATTGTGTTCAATGAAGGATTTCAACTTAGCACAAGAGACCTGCCAGTTGGCAATCAGGGATGTTGGAGGCCTTGAAGTTTTAATCAATTTACTTGATACAGATGAAGTCAAATGTAAGGTGAGTGCTTTGTCATAGTGGGTGAGGAACCTTGTTCTTACTTCTCGTGGTTCACTCCTTAGTGCTAGGTGTCTGCCGCGCCTGCTGCCTGATTCTCTTGTTTCTGTGCTGTTCTTACTGATAACCTGCTGCTTCTACTGACAGCTGTTCTTCTCATCTCTCTGCTTTTCTTCTTTCTCTTCTGGTTCTTTTTCCTTAGTATGTGCTTTTTGAATGATGAGTATTTATATATACACATATAAATGATATATTTTCATTTATATATTCATATATAAAATTATATGTTTATATATAAAAATATATGTGTGTATATATAAAATATGTTTATATATAACTATATATATATTACACAGATATATATATACACACTCACACACACATATATATATAATTGAAGGAAAATACGGAGGCTATGTGTAACACCTGGGAGTAGAATTGGGGAAGGATTTCTAGTTGACTTGGAATTTTTAAAAATAAAGCGCAAGTTCTGTAGTAAGCACTCAATTCATCTGTAACATTTTTTCTCCTTTAGATTGGTTCATTAAAAATCCTGAAGGAAATCAGTCATAATCCTCAAATCAGACGTAATATTGTTGACCTTGGGGGCTTACCAATTATGGTTAATATACTTGATTCTCCACATAAGAGTCTGAAATGTTTGGCAGCTGAGACAATTGCGAATGTTGCCAAGTTTAAAAGAGCCCGGCGGGCAGTGAGACATCATGGGGGCATCACCAAACTAGTGAGTACCACCGACGTCGTCATCAGCACACCAGCTGTCACCGGGATGTCGGCTCCCTGCTGTCCTGCCTGGCCACTCCCGGACATTAAATAACCACGGGAGTGTTCTGGGAAAAGTCTTTTGGTATACCATGTCCTTGAAAATTATTTTTGTATATTTATATTAGCAAGTGGCTAAAAAACATGTTCAACATTATTTTGCAAGGAAATACAAATTTAAAAAAAAATAGATGTAATTTTACATTTACTATTACATTGGTGGGGATATACTTGTCTGTGTGTGTGTGTGCGTGCGCACGCACGCACGCATGCGGTGTTGGTGATGGGCGGTGAGAGCCTGTGCAGTGCATAGCAGGTTGATAGCTCTTGACCTCTGATGTGGTGACCTCACCATGAGGATTGTCCCCAAGGAGACAGAGCTGCAGATACTTATTCATCTCATTGTTACTTCTAAGAGCGACGACTGAAAACAGCACGTTTTACAGTATGGAATAAGTCAAATAGTTTGCAGTATACCTATAAGAAATATCTATTTTCAGCTATTAGTGTATTTTGGAAGTTTATTTAATAACAAGGAACAAATGTGTATTTAATGTTATATAAACCATAACAGGATTAAAAATTGATGGTATCTATGGTCTCAATTTTTAAAGACCTACCTAACAAATACAGAAAAGACATTTGAAATAATTGAAAATTGAAAATTGTTCACAGGGGTTTGATCTGAGGTGATTACCAAATTTTTTTTTCTATTTTACCACATTTGCCAGTTTGTTGTAGAAGTATTACTTTTATAATCAGAAAAAAAAAGATTATTTCAATAACTATCGCTGAAAGAAAAAACTCTCCTCAACACCCTTGCATGGCAGGAAAGACCTTAATAAAGTGTAACATAGAAATGCACTTCTAACCTCCTAGCTAAGGATCAACAGATACTGTGTCTCTCTCTCAGCTTCTGCTATACTGGATGTCACCACTTCTGTATTTTAAGTTCCTTAAGATGAGAAACTTAACTTATTCATCTTAGTGTCATCCATAGAATTTAGTACCATTCCTTACACATATAAAATGTTAATCATAATACAGATTTAGCAGGATATTCACACGGTCTCAAAATATCATACTTATTATATGAAATTACTTATTAAGAACAGAAGAGATAGTTGTATTTTTTTTTCCTGTGGGGAAATCTAGTGTACGCTATCATAAAGTGATCAAATTTAGCATCATCAATAACAGGATAAACTGACACTAAGTGCCTCCTAATGGGCGCACTGGGAAGTACGGCATCCCTTTGTGGAATATTCTGGCCAAAAATGTTTAACCTGAATTCAACCATGAAGAAACAATCAGACAGATTCAGACTCAGGCAGTTTTTAAATGATCTGACCTGGACTCTTCGAAATTTCTAGGTCATAAAAAACAAAAACAGGAAAAGGCAGGGAAAATATTCCAAATTAAAAGTAATATAACCAATAGATTAAATCTATACAATAGATGTTGGATCAGATAAATTCTATAAATAAATTTTCCCCCCAAAAGGGGAAAAATAATGTGAATACATGCACAGTAAAATGTGTTCAGAAATTTACTGAGACTCTTTGTTTTCATTTGTAATCTGTAGAGCAATGTAAATGATAATTACATGCTTTAAAAATTAAGATGGATTTATATATGGATAGATGAATGAATGATGCTTAGCTATGTGATAAAACAAATATGGCAGAATGTTAATTATAGAATCTAGTTGGTGGGTGTATGGATATTGCTGTGTAATGGCTATATAATTCTTTCACCTTTTGTATATGTTTACAAAATTTTATAATAAAATTTTGAGGGAAGAGGTAATTATTACTGTGATTGTCATTGTTCTGTGGCTGTCCACTGCAACTACTCCCATTAAATTATAAGAATGAATAACGTCATGTGAAACTAAAATATGTTTTTAGGGGAGTTTTATGCATCACATGTGAAGGCCTAGAATTTGTACGGTTGCGCTAATTTAGTCACGATAATGACACACATTTTAATTTAACTCTAAATAATAGCTGAATCAGGTACAGGAAAGACCAACAATGAATAGACTAATAAAAACTCGTAATTGTTGGGTCGAGAACACATCTGAGAAGGACAGAGATTGGGGATCCACTTTTGTCTGCTAGGTATGTCGGGAGTGGGGTGTGGATGGTAGAGTCCCCAGGGAAAACTGGAAATGAAGGAGATCACCAATGCAGAGATGGATTAGTGGGCTGCTTATGGCATCAGAGCAAGGGCACCAAAGTCAGGATCAGAGCAGGCAGAAGGTCACTGGCCACAGTGAGGTTGGAGCACCTGGATGGAGGTCAATCTCTGGAGAGGCACACCTGATAGAAGACAGAGCAGAAGACCTGAAGTCTGAGTAGGCAGGGAGAATGCATCAGGCATGGGTGTATTGCCGGATCCGGCTCTGTGAGTTCTGTGGCCAGTGTTCATGTTCCTCTGTATGTGTAGCTTACTTGACACTTGCACTGAAGACCATTTCAAACATTTCTTGAAACGTGTGTCAAGTACAGAACTAGCCGGTGGAATTATGATTATAAAAAGAGTATGTTCCTAGATGTGGTTCCATAGTGTAGCGGTTAGCATGTCTGCTTTACACGTACAAGGTCCTGGGTTTGTGCCTCAGTGGAGCCACTGTCTATAGTCTGTGGCCACCCTGAACAAGCCCAATGTCTGATCTTGGAAGCTAAGCAGGGTCGGACCATCATTAGTTGAATGGGAGACCACCTAGGAAGACCAGGTACTGTAGGCAATAATAATAAATATATTTTTTTAAATGTATGTTCCTGACCACAGACACATCACAGTCTCACAGTGGTGGGGGAAAGGGAGATATAAGCAAAAGTATAAATGTAATGGTGGGAGTATTAGGTATTTCATGGAAGTCAATACTGAGAATAGTGTAGGAGAAAAGTTGGGGGTGATCATTCGATCCCACTTGAGGAAGCAAGGTCAAGAGAAACTGGAAAGAAGAGATGTTGCCTTTGCCGAGTCTTGAAAGATGAGTAGGTGTTTGTCAGGCAGACACACCAGGGACAGGCATTTCAGGAAGATGGAGTCGTGTTGGTAAAGGCCCAGAGCTAGAAACAACATTGTGTGTTGAGAAACTACAAGTGGTTTAGTGTGGCCAGACCTAGGGAGAGATAGGCTGCACAGTGAGAGGTGAAGGTGGAGGACCGCGGTGATCACACAGGGCCTTATCCGATGAGCTATGGAGTTTGAACTTCATAGAGATAAGAGGGAATAACTGTAGCCCACAGGTACTTGTAGTCTCTCTACCCTGTGGTCAATCCCATTGTTTTAGAATATCTTCCTCACATTGCGGTACCTGAAGATAGATAAATTCTCCTCACCCCTGTCCTCCTTTGGGTCATAACCAATTAGACCATAGGCGTCCACTTGACTCAACTTGGTTCCACATATCTCTCCCAGGAATTTGAAATTAGGAATCAAAGACTCTACTTAGTCGGGGCTACTCCCCTCTAAACTCGGGATTGGTGGTCGTGATTATGTGGGCAGTATCCATGGAATTTGGCCCGCAGAGAAAGAGGAGAATGGTGTAGACATGTGTTGGATACAGACAGTTCTGGGGGGCTTGCTTTATTTCCTCTTTGGGGCCCCCTGGCATACTGCTACATCCATATAAACTGTCTTTTTTTAAGGTCTCCAGTGACTTTGGTTTTCCAAAGAAAAGGGGATCCTGGCATTCGTGCCGTTAGGCTTGGTTGGTTTCAATAGTGCAGGTGGGGTGTTATGTCAGGGTTTTAAGAGAGTGTGGCCAGTCAGTTCTCATCAGACAGTTCTGATGGCTTTAGGGAGCCTACTTTGCTGAGATGCCGGGCCTGTGGATGCGGTTTACAAATCTAAGTAATTGTTAGAGCCACGTTAGGAAAATACTGTCTTTGCTTTCACTGGCTGCCATGTAGTATGAACGTTAGTTTTTAAGAACATTCTTATTTTTGATTGAGCTGAGCTTGGTAGCAATCCTGTGGCTGTGGGATTAGTCTTTTATTTTAAAGATTCCCACGTATGCCATGTTTGTTCTCGTAGGTTGCTCTTCTCGACTGTGCACAGAACGCCACAGAGCCTGTTCAATCGAGTTTATACGACGAAAGAGACGTGGAAGTGGCCCGCTGTGGGGCGCAGGCGCTGTGGAGCTGCAGTAAGAGCTATGCGAATAAAGAAGCCATCCGCAAGGCGGGGGGCATTCCTTTGCTGGCTCGGTTGCTGAAGACATCTCATGAAAACATGCTGATTCCGGTGGTGGGGACATTGCAAGAATGCGCGTCAGAGGTACCCAGGCCAGCTCCGCTTCCCTTGCCTTTCTCAGCCAAAAAACAGTTTGTAAAGTTACCATGACTGCTAAGGATTTTTCCGCACCAAGAAGTCAGTATCCCATTACAAAGAGATCAAAATACTAATAGCACATTAATTAAATTGTTATCTGTGTGATTTTTTTTTTGAACATATTGACTAAGTTCTCTTATTGTTATACCCTTATATTAACCTTGGGCTTTAATGTATTTACTTAGAAAGTTTATTTATGTAATTATTAATAAATGTAAATACTTAAGTGTGTACATTATGTACATAATAAATATTTAAACTCATATTCCTAGGAAAACTACCGAGCTGCAATCAAAGCAGAAAGGATAATTGAAAATCTAGTAAAGAACCTAAATAGTGAGAATGAGCAACTGCAGGAGCATTGCGCCATGGCCATCTACCAGGTACAGGGGACCCTCCACGCAGTCCTGGTGGTCTTCATGTAGGTGGAGGCACCGCTTCTAAACATAAGGCCTCATTCTTTAGGATGGAACTCAGGAATCTGCATTTTCTCCAAGATCCTCCCGGGATTTTCATGCACACATAGGTCTGAGAACTATTGTCTTGTGCTAGTGACAGATGCCTGTAAATTTCAGAGAGCAACCTGCTTCAACCTGTCTGATTATTTGCAATTCTATAAGACACATGTATCTTTGTCTGCTAAAATGACTTAGTTAGTATAAGATAGCTAAATATGTGTATGACGCCTCTATATTGCTTTTCATATATCCCAATCAAACACAGTGGTCTTGGAAAATCTATCTCCTACCAAGACAAGGTGGATGAATGAGTGCAAGTGTGTGTGTGTGTGTTCCTGTTTTATCTGTTTTTTAATTTATTTACTTTAATCTTTGTTAACTTAATATGGGTTATAACTTTCATAGTGCAGGATATCTTCAAATAACATTGTTTCATTCAACATTATTTCATTATAATGTTGATGAGATGCTGTAGTAACTTAACTCTTAGCCTATGGTAAAATTGATTTTGTTATACGGCATTTCACTTCAGGTCACAGAACCTGTCGATGATGTTAGGTGAGGACTTATTGTATGCCAGAAAGCAGATTAAAATGGTAAAGGGGAAGAAAAGATGGCCTCGATAAATTAGTATATGGCTGGTTACTGGCCAAGCCAGCTTCTGTCTAATCAGAATAGATTTCCTAGAGAAATGCATTTTAAAATATGCAAAGTGAGAGTGCATCGAAAAGATAGAGAAGAGGTTCATGTCAGTAGAAGGTTGTATTAGCTTGCTGCGGCTGCCATAACAAAACATCATGCACTGGTGGCTTAAATGCCTGGTGGATATTTATTTCCCTGAAGTTCTGGAGGCTGGAAGTCCTAGATCAAGGTGTCGACAGAACTGATTCCTTCTGAGGACTCTTCCCTTGGCTTGTAAATGGCCATTTCCATGTCATTCTCCCTCCGTCTTTACGTGATCTTTCCTCTGTGTCCTAGTATCCTCTTCTTATAAGGACATCAGCCAGATTGGATTTTAGAGCTCATCTCAATGACCTTGTTTAACCTTAATTACCTCTTTAAAGACCCTGTTTTCAAATACGGTCACATACAGGCGTTAGAGCTGCAACTTAAAAAGAGTTTGAGGGCACGTAATTCAGCTCGTAACAAAGATACGTGTTGGCTTATATATGTGCTCCATATGAGAAACCATTAAGGGTCAGTTAGAAATAGTGATTCATCTTTAAAAGTTGTAACTGAACCAGAACAGAAAGTCACAAATGGAAGATAAACATGGCAGGTGCCTTGTGGTATATTATGATGAGGATTTGCTCTAGTAGTTCTCATGGATGTTGTATGACATGCATCTGTATCATGTGGCCTCAGAGACCAGCTGTATGCTTAGGATAATAGCTAACCTGTATTAAATCATTATCTTGCTCTATAACCTGGGAAGGCTGATCAGTTGGGATCATCTATGCAGTGCATATTTATTTCAAAGGATGACACAAACATATGGATAGACATGTTTGAATAAAATGTCAGTTGCTATTGATATAACTCACTGGACATAGAAACTCTTTTGGGGGAAATTCTTTATCTCTTAGATTTTGGGGGTCATTAAAGATCTGACTGAATCCCTGTCACTAATCTATCTACTATGTTTTCCCACGACTCCGATTGCTTCACTGCAGAAATCCTCCATCGATGCATGCGGCATTCTAGATTTCTTACCAACCTCTGTCTGTCTTGGTGGAAGCCTGGCTACCTCAGAGCTGGCTTGAAAAAATTGCTAAGTGTGCAGAAACTGCTAGACATGGCCAAAACCTAGCAGAGAGACTATCAGATAGCTGCCAGTGTAGAGAAGAATTATATTTTACTTGGAGTTGCCTTCAGAAAATGGTACTCCCTGAAAAGAAGTTTCATAGTTACTAGAATGGCAGCCTCTTTAATAATCACGGAGATCTTGGTATGCCTTGATCACTGACAGCTTCTGATTTGATTTTTTGTGTAGTGTGCCGAAGATGAGGAAACCCGTGACCTGGTTAGGCTGCACGGAGGACTTAAACCCCTGGCCAGTCTGCTCAATAACACCGACAATAAAAAACGTTTGGCTGCTGTCACAGGGGCAATATGGAAATGTTCCATCAGCAAAGAGAATGTGACCAAGTAAGAGAAGGCATTCCACATTCTGTAATGAAAATATGGCCACTAACACACATTCTTGTAATTTAATGCTGTTGTAAGAAAGGGTCCATTTTAATGTTACTCCTGTAGTTTTCATAGATGTACGTTTTAGACAAAGGTGGCAGAATTAAATTCTTAGAAATGAAAGGCCACTATTTCCCACCCCACCACCTGGCAGTAGTTTTCTCTGTCTCAGTAGGGCTCTGGGGCTTGCTGATAATCTGTCCAAATGAGCTGTTTTGCATATGGGGAGCCATTTCAATGTGAAGTATTTCTGATACTTCCTGCAGAGACCTGTCAAGGTGAGAAGATTAATTTTCCACTGAATCTTTAGAGATCCACAAGTGGTTCCATTTTTCTCCCTTTTCTAAAGATGAACAAGATGAGTGAGCTAAATGCCAACTAACCAGTTAATCTTAAAGAGCAGTCATCTTCAAATGTGATTTCATTTAATTTCAAAGTCTTTGTAAACTTTATGACCATCTGATTGAATTTAATATTCAAATTTATCTCCATTTATTTTTAGAGTTCTCACATTGATGGATGTTCTGAGGCAAATCTTCCTTGTCTCGGTGTGGTGATTTTCTTTAATAAGAAATTCACATGTCCAGTTTAACACATAATAGGTTTATTTGGCTTTGTTTGTGTGAATGGTCTCTGTAATGTGGGGGAATAGCCTTTAGCATAGTGAAATAGTCGCTGCTCAAATTTGGAAGAAATTGTAGTTGCCTTAGAGGTTGTGCAGTGTAGTGGTTAAGGGCACACAGATGGCTACGTGTGGACGCCATCTTTACTGTTTACTAAGCTTTGGATTAACCTTTTGAGAATGGGGATTATAATAGGATATAAATCATAGGGTTGTTGTAAGGATGGATGAATTGAGCATATAGCTGGCATTAGTAATTTTTAGCAATTAATTTTATCATCAGGTAACTTTATATGAAAAATGATATTGTTCTCCTCTTTTCCTACCTCTGATCTCTTTTTTTTGTGTGATAAACTTAGGTTTCGGGAATACAAAGCAATTGAAACTTTGGTGGGACTTTTAACTGACCAGCCTGAAGAAGTCCTTGTGAATGTTGTTGGCGCATTGGGAGAGTGTTGCCAAGAATATGAAAACCGAGTCCTGGTCCGGAAGTGTGGTGGCATTCAGCCACTCGTGAACCTCCTCGTTGGAATAAACCAAGCTCTACTTGTCAATGTCACAAAAGCAGTTGGTGCTTGTGCAGTAGAGTCTGAAAGTATGATGTAAGTGGCCCTTCGGACCGAACCATTTTATTTGAGAGTGTTATGGGAAGTACTTGGATAGTCATAGAATAATATCATCACTTAAAATTGGTGTCCACGAATGATGAAAAAGTAAAATGCATTTACATATAAATAACTACAAGGTTACCAAACCGTGACTTACAGAGCCACATTGTTCCCTTGAATGAGCTGGAGGGCAGATGCTGGGCACATTGGGAAGAATTAAAATACCCAGTAGTCAATTTCCCTTGCAGAAACCTTAATATAGTCAACAAAAATTTTCTTTATAGTCTAGGGAAGAATTACCTATCTCTATCTAACTGAGATCCTAAATTGTTCTAGGTAGAATTCTCTTCGTATCTTCCTTGTTTCTCAATTCAATTTAGCAAACATATTTTGAGTACCTAACAGGAGCTTTGAACTGACGAGGGGAAAAAACAAAGTATATTAAGCTATGATCTTGGTCCTTAAGCAAATTATTGTCTAATTAGGAAGAAAAGGCTTAAGTATTATATAATTTAAGAGCAATAGCAGGATTATATAGAAACACACACACACACAAACCAAAGATATAGATGAATGGATGGATGGATGGATGGATGGATGGATGGATGGATGATAGGTAGATCAATCTATATATCTATATTATTATCTCTCTAGAGAAAGATTTATTTTAAGGAATTGGCTCATATGGTTGTGGAGGCTTGACAATTCCAAATTCTGCTGGAATAGGCTAGCAGGCTGGAGAGTCAGGAAAAAAGTTGCAGTTTGAGTTCAGAAGCAGTCTTCTGGCAGGACTCCTTCTTGCTCAGGGAGGTTGGTCTTTGTTCTATTAAGGCCTTCAACTGATTAGATGAAGCCCACCAACATTATGGAGGATAATCTGCTTTATTCAAAGTCTAGCAATTTATGTTTTAATCTCACTCAAAAAACACCATCATATAAATATTCACAATAATGTTTGGCTAAATATCTGGGCATCCTTTAGCCCAAACAAATGGATACACAAAAATGAGCACTCACAAATTCACCCCTTGCCAACTTGATATTCATATATACATTTATTTACTTAGTTTCCATATAAAGACAATTATAAGGTCATACGTCTTCCCAACACTACACAATTATCTTGCATACAGCTAAAATGCACTAATCAGTTCCCCAGAAGAGGAAGCAAAGTCCTTGGGTGATGTTTACTCTTACTGATATCCTATGACTTAAATACTGTGATGTGAAATTAACAATACTTAAAATCTGTAATATAAAGTCGGTACATCTCATATTACATGATAAGAGGATAAAAGGGGAGAAAAACAAAGGTATATATAAACATACAGATGCATTTATTACACTATAGGAAGGAATACTCTGACAATTACAGTCCTCATTTCTGTAACTGGTCACATGCAGTAGCTGGTATTTGTAAGTGCCTTTCACTAACCACTCCGTATTCCCTTTGGCCTCAGCTGGCACTTCAGTTGGTTGTGATTCTTCACCTGATGAGTGACTTCACTCTCGACAGGTCTGGGCCATTAGTAGTGCTGCCTGGATTGGGTTTGTTGTAGTTTCTTTCGACTTTAATCACAAGGCATGGTCATACTAAGAGACATCCTAAAGGACCACCTGTATTCCAGATAGACCCTTCTTGACCTCTGTTGTAGCATCTGATTTCTCCTTGGTGGTCAATCACCCAGCCAGCATAGAAACTCCCCTCTTTGCATGGTGATTTAGAGGCATGAGGAGGTCAAAAGTGGCCAAGTGGCCATAACTTCCAGTTTGGTGACATCATTATCATGTCTCCTGGTGGAAACAGTCCTCTCTTTGGAACTAAAACCTCCAGGCCAGCAGAGCATAAGGTCATGGGGACAGAAGTAAAATCTTTGCTAGTAGCTCACTAGGAGTAATAGTAAGTACCACTCCCATTTCCACACCTTGAATCCTGGACCCATGAATCCTGACTATAGGAGAAATAGCAACATATTGTTTACAGTCACATAGCTCTGTTGACCTATCTGTAGAATCCCAGAAGTCCACCAGCCATGGACTTCAGTTGATCCCACCTCTGACCCCTTGGGTCCCGGATGGCAGTGTTTCTGCCAAGACGGCTGATTGGATCCCTGTGTCACACTTTTAATCTCTACCATATGATTGTCAAGCCACACTTTTGATATTTTCCCAGAACATGCTTTCTCATTTTTTGCAGTACGAATTAGCTGAAAGTTTTCTAAATCTTTAGGTTTGGTTCCTTTTTGCTTAACAGATCTCTTCCTTGCATTATACTATAATTAGTACAGAGAAACCAGGCCACACCTTTAACACTTTGTTTAAAAATCTCTCTGCTAAATATCCACATTTGTCATTCACAAGTTCTACCTCCCACAAAACACTACAACACAATTCAGCCAAGTTCTTTGCCATTTTATACCAAGGATCACCTTTCTTCCTGTTCCAATAATATGTTCCTCATTTCCATCTGAGATCTCATCAGAATCACCTTTAGCATTTCTATTTCTACCAGCAGTTTCTTCAAGGGCAATCTAAACTTTTTCTAACACTCACCTCTAACTCTTCGAGCTTTCACCCCTTACCCATCACATTTTCAAAGCTCCATCCACATTTTTAGATTATAGCAGCACTTCACCTCCCAGCATCAAAATCTATTAGCTTTCTAAGGCTGCCATAACAAAATACCATAGACTAGGTGGCTTAAACAACAGAAATTTATTTCCTCACAGTTCTGGAGGCTGTAAGTCCAAGATCAAAGTGCTGGCAGGGTTGGTTTCTTCCGAGGCCTCTTTCCTCAGCTTACATATGGCCGCCTTCTCGCTGCCTCATGTGGTAGTTCCTTTTGCTTGTGCCCCTGGTGTCTCCCTATGTGTCCTAATCTCTTTTAATAAGGACAGCAGTCAGATTGGATTAGGACCTACACTAAGAATCCCATTCGAACTTAATCACTTCTTTAAAAACTCTCTCTTGAAATATAGTTACATTCTAGGTACTAGAGGTCAAGACTTCAACATATGAACATATGGGGGCAGTAATTAAGTCCATAACAATTGTCATAATGAGTTATCTACAGGAAGTGAATGAAATGTATTGTTAATATAAAACATATTTGAATGGGTGGAAGAATAGGGAAGCATGACTGAGGGATTCTTGCATGGAGGCCTGAGCAGTGAGAGAGCGCAAGAGTGGAAAGTCCAATCTGAGGACGATGAATAGGAGGTAGAATCAACAAATAAGATGGGGTCAGGCAAAGGAGAGGCCTAGATGGCTAATTTTATCTTCCCGAATTCTCAGTATCACCCTTTTCTGAGGCTGTGCGGGCATTTATTCTATCAGGCATTAGGAAGCAAGAGATCAGTCCCTGAACCTACCTTACTAATACTGGGTAGAGACAAAAATATGGTAGGGACATTTCCATTCGGTCCTGATACTCTGGTTCTGCCCCCTCTTGGGTCCTATGACTCCTCTGATTTCCATTAAGAAATGAAGTAAAGGACTGAGTGAATCAGACAATGCTAATCAGTAGAACTTTTCAGGCTATTAAGGAAATAATTTAAGCGTATCATTTGCATTTAATACATTTGGTGTTTAGAACAGGGTAATAGAGTGTATACATATTTTAATAGGTTACATATTTTTATTTCGGGTTGTTTATTGTGTGTGTGTGTGTGTGTATATATATATATATATACATATATACTATACATACATACATACATACATACATACATGCATGCATTTGTGTATGTATCTCCTATGTCATTTTATTCTGATCCACTCATTTATTCATTCAGCTCCTTTAGGGGCTGCTATGTACAGATATATCCTGTTACTAGAGAGTAACATTCACATAGACTGCTATCTACAGAGCACCATACATTATGTGGCCATACAGAGAACCCTGGGGAGGTGCAGTTTGCTGTCTTTCATCATTTGGTCTCTATAGAAGGCTTATACTCTATGCCAGTAGTCTCTGGTTGTACCTTCTCCCTTCAGCCCACTTTCCTGGCATCTGAGAACAAAGATTACATGTATTCAGTTGTGTAGGCCCTCTTCATAAAAAGCCTGAAACTCTAAGACAGTCATAGAACTTTTAACATGATTCTCTTTGGGATTCTCACGGCTTTGTCTAACCACATGCTGGTGCACAAGTACTTAAAGCCGTCATAATTACTTTAGAATTTGATTGTCAGAGTCTTGGTCTCAGGTGTTTCAGACACTAAGGAACACTACTTATACGTAACATGCTATCTCTAAGGGAAGAATGTTGGCTGGCATTATAAAACAATTTTCTAATGCATTTATCTTTTTGAAAAACACATGGTGTTCATTAAAACTTGATAAACGCTTTTCAGAAATGACTTTATGTACTACTTTTGATATCTGGCTCTTGTTTTCTGTCTGCTCAGATCTACCAACTACCACCAATTACATCTGAATTTTTTTAAATGTATCTCCTCTCTGCTCTCAAGTTGAGGTTCTGTCATCTTTAACCTGGACTTCTGAAGTAGGTTCTCTTGATCTCACTTCGAATCTCTCCCCCTTTTACACTGTCCTGCAGAGCTACTTTCCTTAGCCTAGTATTCAAAACATTTGCCTTCTGGCTCCAGTCTACCTCTCAAATTTCATGTTTTCCCTGCAACTGTTAATTTATCTAGAGTTATATTGTTATTTGTGTTTGAGCAAATATTTTTCAAGCATCTTTTGTTGCAGCCGCTGGAGATAGCAGATAGCATAGTGTAACGAAGAGAATTCCTGCCCTCTTGGAACTTACATTCTATTGTATGTGGGACACAGACTGTAAACTCTTGAACATCTAACCTGATTTCAGATAGTGTTAAATGTGACAAAGAAAACAGTGTGATTGAAAGACAGCAACTAAGTGGGGAATGGTTACTTTAGCTGGATTTGAAAGAAGAAGAAGGTAGAAGAGAGGAAAGTGGTTTCTAGGAGGATAATATTTGAACCAAGACCTGAGAGATGAGAAGGCACCTGAGGAAAGAATGTATCAGACAAAGAGTACAAACACAAAAGCCCTAAGATGGGATTGAGCTTTGCTTGATAAGTTACCCTGAATTTTGTTTATAGTTTCATGTAGATTTTATCATTGTCTGTCTTATTAGTAACATATTTTTGTATATCACCGTGCAACAGTGTCACAAATCGTCTTTTTATCTCTTTATGACTACTAATTTCTTAATAAACACAATGGATTTATTTACATAGATCACAACTTATTCTTGCAAAGCTCCTGGTACCATTTTATACCTAAGATTTAATGATTTTTGCATAAGTCATTACCAGGTTATCTAGTTGACACATGAAAATTTCTTCTAAATATCATCTTTATATACTTTTGAATGGTCCTTCAAACTTTTATATTATTAAGTAAATTATTATATCTATTGATTTTTTTAGTTGAACCCATTCAAGAAAAGAAGAAAAGGCTAGAGAAACAGCTACACACATTTTTTATTTCAAATCTTAACCTAGATTTAGAAGCAACAAAAATGTAATGAAAGAGAAAGAATGACTCTGTGTTAAACAATAGGCCTCAAGAACCTTTTGACTGAGTTGGTGAGGCAAACAAGTAATTTTAAAAGAATAGAGTAAATAATGGGATGGCAGTAAATAAACATTTATTAGTAAATATATAGAATTATTTTGTGGTATTTTATGAGGGCCTTGATTTCAGGGTAGTGATATGAAAACTACAGTGAAGAGTAAAAGTAGAAAAAAATCATATTCTCCCAAACAGGGAGATGGCCACAATTCCAAATCTTAAATGTGAAACACACCTGCAAAATGCTATAAGTTATTGGCCTGTGTGTAATGTGCTGACTGCTAACACATGCCTCTTCAGACAGTAAGATTTCACCCCCCAAAAGTGTCATAGTCATGAGATGCATAGCCAACATTTGTTTCAGAGAGAGCAGAGATGAGGGGAGTGAATGGGCTTTAGAAGAAGTGAGGGATTTTCCATTGGAGACCTAGTTTTTCATTATAAAACATCAGAAGTGGAGCCTAAGGAAAAGTCATATGGACATGTCATTTTATATTGTCTACAATAGTCATCTAGTCCAAGGAGACTGCAGGAGACACTTAGGAATGAAAAGGATACTAGAGACCATGATTGCCAGATCACAGCACAGTGAAACTATAAATTTTTAGAGATTTGGAGTGAGCCAGACTGACTAATTGAACGCTCAAAACTGAATGGTGGTGTGTTTGTAGGGCAAAGAGAATTGCAGATTTTTTGGGGGATTGTATTTGAGGTAATTTCATCATAAAAGGAAACAGGTAAGTTTAGACAAATAATTTTTTCACAATCATAAAGCCATTAAAGCAGTATACTCCCTCTTAATAAAACTGCAAAAAAAAAATTACATAAAGTTTTACAGAAAGACTTTATAAGACAATCTAAATAGTTGTAAAAAGCAAGTTGTCAGAGCTCAGAAGAGAAGTAGAAAACTTATTGAACTAAAAGCCTAGATAGAAGCAGAAGAAATACAATAAACACAGCTGAAAACACAGCCAGAAATGTGGTATGTAGGAAATAAAAATGAAATTTAAAAGAAAATATATTAAAATTATAATAGAAGCTAGATAAATAGGTAACCCAAAGACATACAGCATAATCATAGTTGGTGTTCCTTAAGAAAAGTTTGGAACCAATGGAATATGATCCTAATTAAAGATATAACAGAAGAAAACTTTTTGCACGAATCTGTAGGTCAAAAGACCCAAAAAGATCCTAGTAATATTTGTACAGAATGGGCAGTAGTAACACTTCCTGATAAAGCTACTCACATTTCAAAATAAATATATGTAGGCAAAAGAAGCAAACCTCAAAGGTAGATTGTCTTCAAGCTTCTTTTAATGTTGAAAGGCATTAAGTGATTAAATCACTCAGATTAATACCCTGAGAGAGAGAAAATATTGCCCAAGAATTTCATATCCCACCAAGTTGTCCTAATGGGTAGGCATTAGCACATCCTCAATTATATAAGAAATTAGTGAATATAGTACTTATTGAAATTAGTGAATATAGTACTTATTGAAAAAATCTGCTCAATGACAAAATTCCAGTCAATCAAGAAATTACTCAAAGTATTTTAAATAGCAAAACTGTAGCTAAAAGGTACCAGGGGAGACAATCATTTAAATATTAATTAAGATATAACAATGGAGGAATTATCATTAGGGGAATCATCCACGTTTTATAGATATTGATAATAACATAATAATAAAACTGACAAAAGTAAAAACAGTATAGGGTAGATAAGTGTGCAAATTTTATCATCTTCCACATAAATCAGTACATACAGTACACAGCATTATTTTTATTATCCATTCATTTATCTATTTTTCCTATCCATCTGTTTTATTTAGGCATAAAGAGATATCTAGAATCATTTATATTAGCTGTTAATGATTGTTATTTCTGGATGGTAGAATTTGGGATCATTTTTATTTTCTTTTTTATATTTTTCTATACAGTTTGTATGATGAGCATGTATCATCTTTACAACACCAAAGTCCTCATTTAATACCTTGCACAATCTCATTTTATATTGTATAGTGTATAATGGTTAAGAGTATCGTTCTGGAACCGTTGTCTGGAATACCAGTCTTCCCACTCACTAATTGTGTTTCCTTTGGCCAATTATTAAACTACTTGGTTCCTTGATTACCACATAAATAGCGTGGGGATAGTAATGGTGCCTATCTCATTGGATTGCTGTAATGATTAAGTGAATTAGTATATGTAAAGTGCTTGATACATAGTATGTGCTAGGTAAACGTTGGTTAGTACTGTTCATGTAGCAGAAGCTTTAATTAATAGCAATTTTAAATGATTATACATAAATAGAAAATGAAAGTCAGAGCATATAGTATCTATACTCATCTACAGATAAGTCTCTTTATTGTTTCTCTTATAATAAATTAATCCTGATAAAAAAAAATCCCGATATTTTAATTTGCTATAAATTGAGAGCAAGGGGGGCCCTAAATGATGAATAACTCACTTTTTAACTCTCACCTGCAAGCAAGGAGCTTTGATGGTATGGTATAAACATGTAAATAGGCAATTTTAATTCAGGTCTTTTGCATTATGGTACTAAGTTTTGATTTTGTTTTTAAGTTGACTGAAGATTATTGAAAGGTTTTAAGCATAACTTGGGACAGAGAAACTTGTTAGGGGATCATTGCAAGCCAGAGGTGAAGGTGGCTTAAACTAAACCAATGGAATATAATGTAACAAAAAATAAAGAAATCGAAAGATTAAGAGATAAAAAGGGAGAAAATAGGTGGAACTAGGGGAATGATTGAACATGAGTTGTAAAGAAAAGAGGCGTCATGAATTATATTAAGGTTTCTGACTTGCGTAACTAGAGGATAGTGGTACCTTACTGATTCAGGGAATATAGTTGGAGGACTGGTAAAGGAAGAATGAGCTTCACGAGGGGAAAAAGAAAGTCAGTTTGTTGATCATCACATCATCAATGCCTAATCCAGTCCCAGGCTCAGGGTAGGCCCCCCAAAAACATTATATAATGAACGGGTAGTGAATTCACTTATGGTTGGGTAGTTATTGAGGTTTCTATGGGACATCCACGTGAATATGTCAACTAGTCAATTAGATGTCGATATCTAAAGCTTCGATAGAGATATGTGTTGGCCATATAATATTATGAATATTTGGTAGTTGAAGTCATGGATATATGTGAGATTATGAGGAAGAGAAAGCAGAGTGAAAGGAGAAAGATAAAAACAGAACCTCTTGAACCCAATCTTTTAAGTAGAATGAAAGAACAAAAGAGGTACCTGTGAAGAAATTAAGAATCAGCCAGAGAATTGTGAGGGAAACTTCTAGAAGAATTATTAAAAAATAAAAAAAAAAAAGGGAAGAGAATATTTAAGGGAGAGAAAGTGTTCAAAAATAACACATTCTATGACAAGGCCTCTTTAAGATAAAGACTGAACTGGCCTTTCTTGTGCAACAAGGAGGCTGATGAGTCCTGTGCACATAAATATGGTTTTCCCACAAATGCTTTTATAAATGCACTAGGGTAGTTTCAGAAAACAGTATTTTGAGTTTGGTAAGAATCCAAACAGCATTACTCTTGGCATCATATTTCAGACATGGCTATTACTGTTAGATTTGTAGAATTTATTGCATCTTTGAGCTTTAAGTTAAATGGAAGGAAATGACAAACAAATACCTCTCCCCTGTGTAAGCCTTATATAATTCATTGGTTAGGAACTTATTTTAATGACTAGAAGTTTTATGTTTTAATGATTGGTCTGTGGCTGTGGCTAAAATTTAGATCACATATCAGGATAAACATATACTCAAAGCACAGTTTTACTAACTTGGAGCAGTAGAATGCATAAGTACTTCTCTTCCCTTATATATTTTTCAGTAAGAATAAGAAATATCTTAATAATAACAGTTTGGCTACTGAATCAAAAGTGATTTTTAAGAAACCAATGATTTCATAAAAGTCTGTTGACTTTTTTTAGTACTTCAGACCACTGCTTTTAAAAACTCAATATATATTATTTCATATTAATTATGCCTTTCCCCAGGAACAGGTATCCTGACATAAGTTTATGAAAAATTAGATTTATTTGGGCTGAACTTTTTTTTTCTTGTTGACTTTTAATATTTTTTTCATGTGTACAGAATTCATCTGGAGGTAATTTGGCCTTCAAGTATATAAAATCCTACTGATACTACAAAAAACGGTTAACGCTTGTGTTTTGGGGAATGTAATTTTCTAATAGAATACTATAAAATTTCAAACAACTAAAAGTACTGAGGCTAAAAATTTAAGAAATAGCTATGATTTATTTTCCACATCTCAGGCACTTTACTTTCATTTTTAAAATTTTCTTTTCAACTTTTATTTTGAAATAGCATTAGACTTACAGAAAAGTTTCAGAAACAGAGAGAGTGCAGAGTACAGAGTTTCCATGTACGCTCTTCACCTAGCTTCCCTTAACATCCTACATAACCAGAGTGAAAATATAGAAACTTTTTATTTGTTCAAGTCCATTTTTTTTTTTACTTTGAAGAGTATTTTAAAGTTTTACTCATGTGGATTTTGTACATTTTGGTTCAGTTCATTGCTAAGTATTTAATCTTCCTTGTTGACGCTGTTAATGGCTTTTTTCTCCTGCCATTATGCCCTTCAACTGATTGTCTGTCTCTGTGAACACTATTGAATTTTGTATGTTAATTCTATATGCTACTACCTTATAGAATTCTCTTATTGTTTGAGTTCATTTTATTGTTAATTCTCTAGCACAGTGGTTGACAAACTATAGCACGTGGACCAAATCCTGTTTTTTTAAATAAAGTTTTATGGTAACATAGTCACACATTCATTTATGTATTGTCTTCAGCCGCCATTATAATGGCAGAGTTGAGTAAGTTAATGACAGTAAGTGAATAACCCACAAAGACTAAATTACTTACTTTCTAGTTCTTTACAGAAATATTTGCTGACTCTGCTCTGAGATATTCCAGAGAAAGTTTTGCTTCTTTACATATTGTTATTCTTAAAATTGATTTCTCTTGCCTAATTCATTAGCTAATGCCTGGCATTAAGTTGAATCATAGTGGAGATAATAGGCCTCTTTGCCTTTTCTGGTTTTGGTGGAAATGCCTCTAGTGTTTCTCTATTAAGTAAGATAATATCTTGAGGACTGAAGTATATATATTTTATCATATTTAAAAACCTCTCAATTTCTATTTTTAAAGTGTTTTTTTTTTTTTTTTTTTTTATCAGAAATAGGTACTGAATCTTGTCAAACGCTATTTAAGCATTTATGGAGATTATGCTCCATTGTGATTTTTTTTCTTACATCTGTTAATATGGTGAATGATATTAACAGGTTTCCAAACATTGAACCAATTTTGCATTCTGGGAATTTTCACTTGGTCATGATGTACTATTTTGTTAATGTGGTACAGGATCCCAGTCAATAATATTTTATTTAGCATTTTTGTAATGCTACTCATGAGTGATATTAGTCGATAGTCCTTTTTTTACTATCTTTATCAAATCTAAGTATCATATGTTATACCTGCTTAACAAAATCAGTTAGGCAGTATTCTTTCATTTCAATACTCTGGAGTAATTTATTGAGCAATGGGACCCCTAGACTGTAAAGGTTGTATAGAAGTCTACTATGCAACAATATGGGCCGTGTGTGTGTGTGTGTATTAGCTTCCTCTAGTTCTTCTATGGAAACTGGTCTATTTATACTTTCCACTCTAATGGGGTCAACTTTGGCAATGTGTTTCCTTATAAAGTGATCAGTTTTGTTTGGTATATCAAGTTTATTTGAATAGTGGTTTGCAAAGTAATGTCTTAGGACTTTTAAATTTGTCTTTTTTCAATGGTTATTTTCTCATCATTTTTTACTTTTGTATATGTGAGTTTTCTCCTGTTTTTTTTTCTTAATTGAGTCATCTAGTATAATTTCTCTATTTTGATTTTCTGAAAAAATGTTATTTTATTGATTAGGTATGCTGTTCTATTCTCTACTTCATAAATTTCTTATCTTTATTAATTATTTGTTGTTTTCTTTTGGTTTATTTTACAATCATTTTTCTAATTTTTGAGCTGAGAAGTTATTTTATTTGTATTCTTTTAAAAAAATAATACTGTCTCTGTTTGACTTTGCTTTAAATGCCCTGTGTAGATTCTTACATGTAGTGCTTTTATTGTCATTATTTCTTTAGAAATTTGTTAAGTTCAACTTGTATTTTCCCCCTTTAGCCCAGGAGTTGTTTATTGGATCAAAAAAAAAAAATCCACATGGAAGAACCCCTTTTGGTTGTTAGATATTTATCACTGTACTACATTTTGGTCAGAGAGTGGTCGATTGCTTTATTTCTACTTTTTATGGAACTTATTGATGTTTTCTTTATGACCTAATATAAGATGAATTGATGTGAAGCATATATACATACTTGGGATGAAGATGTAGTCCTTGTCAACAGAGTATAAAGTTTGATGTGTATCCTTAAGATCTACCTTATTATGATCCTCTATCTCTACTTACTATTTTTGTACTGTTGATCTGTCTTATACAAACTGTTGAGTTTATCTGTCTTATACTGAAAATGGTTTATTAAAATCTCTTACTAGTGTATTTCTGTCTTCTCATGTCTCATATAGTTTTTGCTTCTTAAAGTCAGATGCTGTGTTACTTGGTACATAAATGTCTCTAATCATCGTGAATTGTCGTTTTTAATATTACAAGTGCTATTCTTTTTCATGTTTAATGAGTTTTGGCTTGATTTCTACTTTGTCTGATATTAGATTCTTTATCCCTGAGTTTAAAATTTTTTCTATTTTCTAGAATATCTTGCTCTACTCTTTATTTTTAGTCTTTCTGAATCATTTTGTTTTATGTGTTCCCTTTTATACAGTATATACATGGGTCTTGCTTTGTAAACCAAAATAAGAATATCTTTTCTTTTAATAAGTGAATTAAGCCCAATCACGTTGGTATGACTGATATGTTTGGTCTCAACAGTGTCATAATATCTTATATTTATTTGTATTTTGTTATATTTACTATTTCTCTATAAGATTAGTAGTCTTTTTACTTTTTATTTAGAAAGGTTTATACTTTTTTCTATTTTTCTCTTTTTCCTTTTTCTCCCATTTTAAAGTGTATCATTTCTACTTTGTCATAACATATGACATTTGAACATTTGAACATTCCATCCTCACACTTGCCCTTGTTTTAATCTTGGATCAACAATTATACATGTACATGCATATTAAAATGCTCATCATCTGTTTTGTGCCAAAGTTTTGCAGTCATTTTAATTCGGAGCTTTAATTTTGGAGCCTATCCTGTAAAAGAATCAACAAGAAGCGCTCATGGGTGCAGAATTTCCTAAGGTCTTATATGTTGAAAGTATTTTTCCTTTTTTCCCAGCTTTATAGAGATATAAATACTTGATTAACAAATAGAAAGTATTTGATTGACAATAGAAAATTTATATTTAAGGTCTACAATGTGGTGTTTTGATATAGATATGCCTTGTATAATGATTACCACAATCAAGCTATGTAACACATCCACCACCTCACATAGTTACTATTTTTTGTGTGTATGCGGTGAAAACACCTAGAATCTACTCCCAGCAAATTTCAAGTATATGATATTAATACGATATTAATATGATATTAATATAGTTACCATGTAGAACATTAGATCCCTAGAGCTTATTCATCTTATACCTAAAAATTTGTAATTTTTGAGCAGTTGTCTCCCCATTTCCTCCACCTCTCAGCTTCTGTCAATTACCATTCTACTCTGTTTATCTAAGTTCAGCTTTTTTAGATTCTACATATGAGGGATCTCATACAATATCTTTTTGTGGTTTATTTCACTTAGCATACTGTCTTCCAAGTTGATCCACATTGTCACAAGTTTCAGGGTTTCTTTCTGATTTGAGGCTGAATAATATTCTACCGTATGTATGAACCACAATTTCTTTAT
Organism: Rousettus aegyptiacus; assembly: GCF_014176215.1. Taxonomy (NCBI): domain Eukaryota; kingdom Metazoa; phylum Chordata; class Mammalia; order Chiroptera; family Pteropodidae; genus Rousettus; species Rousettus aegyptiacus. The sequence goes on from NW_023416285.1 coordinate 81,727,380, forward strand.
CTATTCATCTGTCAGTGGGCACTTAGATTGTTTCCATACCTTAACTATTGTGAATAATGCCACAGTGAACATGAGATATTACTTTTATTTCCTTTGGTTATATGCCCATAAGTGAAATTGCTTGGTCTTATGGTAGTTCCATTTTTATTTTTTGAGGAACTTGTGTACTGTTTTCCATAAAGACTACCAATTTACATTCCCACCATCAGTATGCAAGGGGTTTCTTTTCTCCACATCCTTGCCAACATTTGTTATCTCTCTCTTGTCTTTTTGTTAATAGTCATTGTAATAAGGAATGAGGTGATATGTCATTGTAGATTTGATTTTCATTTCCTGGTGATTAGTACTGTTTAACACATTTCCTGGTGATTTACCTGCTGACCATTTGTATATTTCTTTGTAAAAATGTCTTTTCAGTTCTTCTTTCTATTTTTTAATTTAGTTTTTTTTTCTTTTTGGAGGGGAGGAGGTTGAGTTGTATGAATTCCTTATATATTTTAAATATTAACTCCTTGTCAGAAATATGGTTTGCAAATATTTCTCCCATTTCATAGATTGCCTCTCTGTTTCATTAATTTTTTCCTTTGCAATGTAGAAGCACATTTGGCTATCCAGTGAAGTTATTTTTCTATAAATACTCAGAAGACAACTTTGCTAGATATAAAATCTTTGGTTCCTACTTTTTTTTCATTGAATTAAGAAAATTCTACTTCATTGTTGCCTTTTTTTTAAGTCTGATGCTAGTCTAATTCTTTGGTCTTGTAAGTTATTTGATCCTTTTCTCCAGAGGCCTTGAGGATTTATTTTTTATTTTTATATTCTAATTAGTTGATTGCTAATTATTTGGTTAACCTGAATTATGATTTATACAAGAAAGGCAGGATAAATGTTTTTTTCTTCCTTTAAAAAATCAAATTTTAAATATATGAATTGTCAGGAACCCTAGCAACGTTTTTTTTTTTTTTTCGTATTTGTTATGAACTTGTAAGTCTTCATGATTTACTTTAGTCTCTATTGTTCTTTTGTACAAAAAGCCTGGCATACATGATTCAAAACATACTAACATCCAAATGTCCTAAGTTTTTCACTATTTTAAAATAACTTTAAAATCTAAAGGCTGGCTTTCAAATATAAGTAAGTGCCTGCCTATAAAAGAGTACATTTCATGTTCTTTAAAAACAATCAAGAAAAAAAATGTTTCTATTAATATTCTGTAAATATCTAGGATCCTAAGAAATTTTACATAACAATTTACCTAAATAATATACTAATTTCATAAAATTTATCCTATAAAATATTTTCCTTCCACACATTGTAAAATAAACATCTGCAGAACTGATTGTTACATGATCTAGTGTTACATGATCATGTAATGAAAGACTCTTTTATAAAACATATACACAAGGATAGAATTAAAACTTACCATGGAATTTGTAACTCTAAATTTCCTGTCTTCTGTGGTTTAAACATAATTATGTTGCATTTACATAGTGTTTTTTTTTATTTTTACATTGGGTTTATTTGTTCTTTTCAAAGGGAAAAAAAGGAAAACTATGCTTGTTTGTATACAGAAGAGATTTAATCTCTTTGTGGCTGCCCAGATATTTCTTCTACTACAAAACTAGTCTTTGTGACCTTATAGAGTTTATGCAAGACATAAAATAGAATATATGCTTCACACATTTGTACCAGTAAGGACATTTTTCCTTCCTTTCACATTTTTTTGGTATTTGTTTTTCATCTGCATACTTTTTAAAGCATATGGATTTAACCTAGATACCAAAATGCCAAATGAAAAGCAATTGTGTCAATCATTTAATCTCCTGAATCTTAGTTTTCTCATTTTAAAACAAACTCTAGGGACTTTTAATTTGAGGATTATGTGGAATTTATTTCTCCACATTATATATCTCATCCAGCCAGTTGTCATATGGGCTTAGTTCAATAGCTGAATAAATGGGCTGTTCAGTACTATTTCTTATGTATATTTGTGTTCGCTATGAAATTAAAGAACATTTTTAAAACTTTCAATTTGTGAAATATCACACAGATGAGGTGCGAATGTAAATGAACACATTAGTAAAGTATTAGAAAGGGGAGATTCGTGTAACTGCCACCCAAGCAAAGAAGTAGAATATTGTCATTACCCCAAAACTCCTTGGCAGCTTCTCGTTATCACAGCTCACCTACAGCCACCTCTCTTGCCTTTTATGACAATTAGTATCTTGCTTTGTTTTCATAATTTTATACTCGAGAATGCATCCCTCTAAAACATAGTTTAGTTTTGTTTCTATTTGGAAACTAATAGAAGCATATAGTCTGTGTTGGGTTTTGTCTATTTTTGTTCAAAATTCTAGATTAATTGTTCAATTTGATACATTTTAACAATAGTATGCACTCTTATAACCACCAGTCAAAATAAAATATAAAACATTTCCTTCTCCCAACAAGGTTTACTCATAGTATTATCCAGTCAATTCCCACTTCCACCCTAAGCAACTGCCTTCTGATTTCCTTCACTATACGTTAATTTGCCTATTCTGGGAGTGGAATTTCTAAATTATATGATGGGAGTTTAACTTCATTAGAACTTCCAAATAGTATGCAAAAGGGGTTGTACAATTTTACATTTTCATCATTGCCAATATTTAGTGTTATTGGTGTTTTTAAAAAATTTAATTATTCTAATAGGAAAAAAAAATCATTGTAGATTTCATTTTTCAGATGAAAATGATGAGTAATTGATGAGTCATTATTAATCATCAGTGATTTTCCATGTGCTTACTATCCATGTGTATTATTTTGCACTTTATTCGTTTTGTCCATTTTAAATTGGATTTTTTTGGAGCTCTTTTTTAGTGATTTGAAGTTCTTTTCGTATTCTAGATACAAATTTATTGTTAAATTTCTGTGCTATAGAATAACTTTTTGCCCTCTCTGTGTCTCTTCTAATCAGTCTCTGAGAGAACTCATTTATATAAACTATAAGCTAAAAGTGTTTTGAAAAAAATACAAAAAAACAAAACAAAGAAGAATATGCAACAGAGATCAGATATTGCCTACAAAGCCTAAAATATTCACTGCCTGGATCTTTACATAAAAAGTTTGTCAACTCTTGTTCAAGTGGTTTATTCATCTTATTTTCATTATTTATTGTACTTATTTGGATTTTAATTTTTGCTGCTTTTTCTAGTTTAAAGTAAAAGTTGTGATTATTGATATTAGATAAGTCAGCTCTTTTCTAGTATGTAAGCATTTATAGCTCTAAGCACTGTTTTAGCTTCATCCACAAATATAAGTTGTGCTTTCACTTTTATTCAATTCAAAATATTTCCTATTTTTCTCTGTGATTTCTATTTGGCCCAGGACTTAACTTTTAAAAATTTGAATATTTTCCAGATACTACATTGCTTCTGATTTCTAGTTTAAAACTATGTGGTCAGACATTATATTCTTGGTGATTTAAGTTCTCTCATATTTAGCTTTATGGCCCAAGCATGTTTCATTTGCACTGGGAAAAAAAATGTATACTATAGAGTTGTATAGTATAGTAGTATTTTTAAAAATGTTGATTAGGCCACTTGTTCAGGTGTGTTCTTCAGTCTTTTATATATTTACATGTTTTAAAAATTTTTTTTTTTATATCAACTCCTCAGAAAGGGGTGTTAAAATCTTCCATAATTGGTTATATTTGTTTCTAGTTTTTCTTCTGTAATTCTCGTCATTGACAGTGAGAAGCTGATTTCCATCCTTACTTATTTGACTGATCTCCCTATGTGTAACCAGTCTTCTATTTTCATTCCAATTTTGTCCACTTTGTAGATGCTCTTCACCCTGCTGTGACTCTGGTATAGCATGCTGGATTGCCCAGGCTCTTTTTAGATGCTCTTTTTAGCTTATTTTGGCTTTGGTGCCCCATACTGGACCACCTTTCCCTTGTAATACTTTACTCCTCACTCTGCTCACCTCTGACTTCCCATGTAAGGCTTCTCCACTCTGTTGACACCCTCTTCACCTTGTTCAGGCTTTGTCACCACACAACAGCTGATTCTCAGTAGGGATATACCCCCATTCTTCTAGGGTTCTGTCTTCCCACACTGAGTTGTACCCCCCATTCAAAGTGCTCTGATCACTTTATTTAGTATCAGATATCCCATCCCTGGTTTGCCCTATAGGTAGAGATTCCCTGTTCATCCTCCTGTTCCTCTTCCTTGAGCTTTCACACTCCATCCTGGGCCACTAAACTCATCTTGCCTTCCACTGTGGATGCCTACATTGTTCTGCCCCACATCATTACTTTAGGGCTGAATTGTTCAGGAGGCAAAGGGAAAGGGCTTTGCCATCATTTTTGAAGGATATCTTCACTGGGTATAGAAGTCTAGATTGTCATTTTCTTCTAGCTCTTTTTAAAATTCTTATTGTTATTAATCTTCTTATTGTTTCCCGTGAAAAGACAGCTTTTATCATAATTTTTATCATAAGTTTCTATACCTAATGTATTTGTTTTTCTTTAGTTGCTTTTACGATCTGCTCTATATCTTTGGGTTCAGCAGTTCGATTACATGTTTAGATGAGGTTTTCATTGTATTTATCCCATTAAGATTCACTGAGCTTCTTAGACCTATAGATTAATGTCTTTCATTAATTTTAGAAAGTCCTCAGTCACTGTCCTTACAAATATTCTGTCTTTCCTCCTCCTCCTGTTCCTCCATATATTGTTTCATTTAATAATATCTCTCATACATTGGACTTTTTTTGGTGACTTTTTCCCTTATTTTTCAATTTGAGTACCTTTTTTCCCCTCTGTTATGTCCAGTTTGCTGTTAAGCCCTTATAATAAACTCTTCATTTCTTATACCTTAGTTTTCATATTTAGCATTTTTATTTCAATCCTTTTAAATAATTTTTGATGTTTCTGGTCTCAGAATTTTCTTCTGAATTCAATTATAAACATTTTTGAAAAGTGCAAAATCATAGTCAAATTATATGTGTCGCTTAATCAGGAAGCAACAAATTATTTTATAGAATTAAAGGGTATCCATTTTGTAGGTTATTGTTCAGTCATTAGAACTCATACATGTATTAAAAACAAACAGTACAGATATGGATAGATCAATGGAATACAATAGATAGCACTAAATGTTGATGTCTATATTTATATAAATGCCTATCAAAATTTAAGATATGATAATGGCATTTTAATGAAGAAAAAAGCTGGATCCCTACTTTTTATAGAAAATTCAAGTAATTAAAATATTTAACTATAAACAAAGTAAGTTTTAAGAGAGCAGAAGAAATATGCAGTTTTATTATCTTGGGGCATGGATGGCTAAGCATAAGCTAAAGATCAAAATTATAAAGGAAATGATTGATAGATTTAGTTACATAAAATTTTAAATTTTGAGGAAGAAGAAAACTCTCCTTTGCTTCCAGTGAAGAAGACTACTAAAATAACTCCTTATGTCACAAATTGATAAGTAAAGGGAAAGGATTAAACATTATTCTGCCTTTCTGGAGGATAACTAAGCCCCATTTAATGAGGGAAAGCTCCTCTTTATAGAAGAATGTGAGCTAAAAAATAGAGTAGACAGAATTAGAAGAATCACTGTAACTACCAATAAAATAATTCTTTTAGGCAAGGATAATTACCAGATGCTAAAACTGTAAAGAAGTGAAAAGTTTATTGGGACAGGACCTTCTCACAGTGACCAAGTGAGACCCCACAGATTGTTATTCAATGAAAATGGAAAAATATTTCTTTGCAATGGAGAGTTCTAGTGGTCATCAGTGTAAATAAATGACCAAACTTTGCATCTAAGAATGGAACAATTGGACATTATAAGCATCTTCATGTGTTGCAGTGTGAGGTACCTAGCATCACCTATAATGTATTTTGCAAAAAAAAAAATGTGTAATTTGAATCAAGCTCAGACTTTAAATCTAGCTTCCTGTTTATAGAAAATGGGATAGAAGGGAAAGTTAAATAACACCAAGGAAGCAATCAGACAAGCTCAAATTGTGGGATTTTCTACAAGACATCAGGCCTGATCTCCTTAGAGTCAATGCCATAAAAATGTTCTAAATTAAATGAGACTTTAAAAATGTATAAAATATATGTGCCCTTTTTTTTGAATCCAGGTTTTGTTTGTTTTTTAAAGGGCTCTAAAGGAGTTTTTGAGAACAATTGGGAATATTTGAATCTGAACTGTGTATTTAATTATGTTAGGGAATTTCACAAATGTAATAATGGTACAATGATAATATGAAAGATTGCACTTACGTTTAAAAGATTAAATTTTTTACATTTTTAGTTGTGAATGTTATGATGTCTATAACTTGCAAATTATTTTGAAAAAAATGAACACACAGTTATTTTAATAGATAACACAAATATGTTAAACTTTGAGGGCTGTGTTTACTGGTATTTACTTTACTAATTAAAAAAACCTCTTAAACATGTTTGAAATTTTCCATAATGGGAAGAGAGAAAAAAATTAGGCAAAAAATAAAGATTTTTACACTTGATAGAGTGGCAAAATTAAGATAGTAGCCAATGCTGGTGACTGGTATTCTCATGATCTGTTTATGAGAATCAAATTGACATAACTTTTATGGAGTACAGTCTGTCGATATGTATTAATATTTAAAATACATAAAATTCTTAATGAGCAATTCCATTTCTTAGTATTTCTCCCAAGAATACAATCACTGTATTGCAAAAAAGATGCAAGGATGGCTTTTGCAGTATTATTTCTTTATGTTATTATGCAAAACTAAAAAGAACCTCATTTATATCAATAAAGAATCAATTAGATATGATCCTTTATTGTACACCATTACAACAATACTATCTAGCCATTTAAAAATGATTATTATAAATCTATATTCACTGTATTCATTAACAGTGGAGGAAGCTGCATCATATATATTGAATTAGCAAGGCAAGTTGTAAAACACCACATATAGAAAAACTCCATAATGTTGCATGTCCACATGTTTGCTTAGAGACAGAAAATTCTTTATACAGAGACCAGGGAATTGGGAAAATTGGGGTGATTTTTAAAAATTTTTCTTCATCATAACTTTTTGTTTATAATTGACCCTTGAACAATGTGGAGGTTAGGGGCACCAACCCCTCACCTCGTTAAAAATCTGCACTTAAATTTTGACGCCCCCAAAATTTAACTACTAATAGCCTACTGTTGACTGGAAGCCTTACCAAGAATGTAAACAATTGACACATTTTATATATGTAGTAATACTATATCCTTAGAATAAAGTAAGCTAGAGAAAAGAAAATGTTATTAGGAAAATCCTAAAGAAGATGAAATACATTTACAGTATTTATTGAAAAAAAAATCCACATAAAAGTGGACCCACATAGTTTGAACCCATTTTGTTCAAGTCAACTGTACTTCGATTTTATACCTGAGAATTTGTTAGCTTATATGTTGAAAAAGTCTCTTATGCTTTTGAAAACTGTTGAATGATATGAATAACACTCATAGTAATATGTAAATATAAAATTCAACAGGAAACAAAATCATATTTACTTACAATCCATTGAAGTATTTTCCTATTTTGTTAGAATTTATTGTTATTGGGGGAAATTAGCAATGCGTGCTGCTTCTGTACTTTTGTTACAAGCTGACTCCTGCAATTGTATATACTGCTCATTTTTAAATGAACCCTGGGCTTCTAGAATAGGAATCCTTTATATTTCATTCATTTGTTTTCACACAGAGCTTTCCAGGTCTGCCATGTATAACTCTGCAGACTCATTCCTCATCCCCAAGCACATCATCCCCAGGGCCAAAACTCCACTGTGCTCCATGCCTTCCCCGAAACCTATTCAGCTTGAGATGCCTCTTTCCTTTGTCCACTCACCTTCCTGGCCTGGAAACTTCCTTTTCACTCCTCATAACCTCTATCTATAATTTATACATTCCTGATGATATCGAGATAGGGATTTAAATTTAAGATTAAAATGTGGATTTCTTGCAATGTACTCACCGAAGTCATGTACATTTATTTTATAAAGGAAAGAATAAATTATGTTTTGTTTATACAACCAACATGTCATACAGAGTTGGTCAGGCCACTCTGTTTTCTCATTGTCTTAAAAAGTGCTGGAGTAAATTTACTCTAGGTTCCAACATGAATATTTGATGAATGTAAGGGCGTCTGAATAACTTTTCTTTAGTATTTATTGATTGTCGCCATGCCAGGGACAGCAGTAGGTAGGTTCTGGAAATCCAGAGTCCTGTGGCTGGCTCTGTTTCATTGACACTGCCTCCTTGTACCCTCTGTCTCCATCCCACGACTCCTGTATCCCCTTCTCTGCTTGATTTTGCTCTAGTCACTTCTCAGTATTTTATAGAGTATATAGATTTCTCTTTTATATCATTTCCCAAAAGAATATAGCTCCATGAGAGCAGAGATTTCTATTTGCTTTCATGATGGAAACAAATCTCTAGTGCCTCAAAAATTGCCCAGCACGTGATAGGCACTCTCTTCAACTTTACTGTAAGAATGAATAATTTTTCTGAGAAAAAGTTTCTAGAGCTTTTCTAATCATATTGCTTACACAACTATAAAAAGATAGATCATCATTCTGCTTTACCAAGACCAAGGAATTCTGGAACATCCTTTTCCAGAGGCTGTCACGTGTATATCTTTCCTCCAAATTTGGTCTTCCATAACTTTTTAAAAATAATACATAGAGATATATACCTGAAAACTTTGAGACTTTTGTATAAATAAGTAAAATTCTTGTTTAATTGTTTTTCACAGGGATAATCATCTAATTCTGACATTATTTATGTTTCCATTTTTACTGAATTGCCAACTTGGTTTCAAAACCTACAGATACCCGTTGTGGTCCTTAATGTGGTTTTAAGAATACCGTGATCTGGGTAACCACATGTAATGTGAGCCATTGTCATACAACAGTATTTATCCATGCAGTTTTCATCAAATATGAAATTTTTAGAAATCATGCAAAATTATGGTTTCAAAATAGATGTATTGATATCGACAGAAAGAATTGCTACAACCTTAGCCACACCTACTATGTGGGCACAAGCATTTCACATTTGTTCATATGTGGCCTCAATGTGCAGACAAGCCAGCCAGACTTCTTAACAATTCTGGCAAATGTTAAAGAAACTGAAAAACATAAGCACTGCATCTTTTTGGGTTCATTTGTTTTTTTAATAGCCAGTATATATATATGTGTGTGTATCTACATGTATGTGTGTGTGTATATATATTTGTTCTTTCTAGAAAAGTTATTCTGTCAGCCACCCAGTTTGATTTCTATGAAGAGTCGAGGATTTTGAAAACATAATTTTGATTTGTTTTTATAATGTCGAAGAATTGCTGTTAAATTCTATTGATAGTAAAAACGGGAAGAGCCAACATAGTGCTGGGTATGAACTCAACAGCGAGATGCTAATCAAAATAAAAAACAATGCAGAAGGAGATAGACGCACTGTAAATGGACAGTGGCGTAAATTAATACCATGTATTAGCCCGTCGTTGTATATGCAAAAAGCAAAATAGTTGTACAGAAATTCTGTACAAATGCACTTTGAACTTGGAGACAATTTCAGATGAAAACTTTCTCTTCTGGATGTATTTATAATTTGAGCATGTCTTTTGCAAGTATGAGGTTAAGAATGAATATATTTGTATTGGGAGAGATTTTTGATTCATTAAGAAGGAGGTTATCCTCTTTTGAGCCCATTTAACCAATATTCACTGGCTATGGTTGTGTGCCTAAGCGTAGTGGGCATAAACAGCATACATACATGACTACAACAAAGCAAAGCAATGTGTTATAACTGCCAGAAAAGGGGACAGCAAAACTCGCAAGAAGCTCAAAAGGGGTAGAAATCAGAGGATTTGTGGGAGAGGCTTTGTTTTTAAAATGGCAACCTTAAAAAATGAATTATTATAACAAAAGATGGCGATGGCATGGGCAAAGGCTTATAGTTGGGAGAATTTCTTTGGCTTGTGAGTCAACTGGTGTCTCCTGTATGTGTTCGCAGGGAACTCTATAACACATCAATTGTAGCATTTATTATAATACATTATAATGATCTCTTTATCTCCCTTAGTAGACTCTAGGTTTCTGAAAAACAATTAAAATCCTCATTATTTGCAGATTTTGTATTTGTGAATTTGTATCCCTGATAAAATTTCTTTGTAACCCCTAAATCAATACTTAGAGCATGTTCACCATCAATCTCGGACATGTGCAAAGCAGTGAAAATTTTGAGTCACCTGGTACACGTTTCCAGCTGAGGTTGAAGAAGGCCACTATCTGCCTTCTTGTTTCAGCTCATACTGTAAACAAGTGTCCATTTCACAGTCTATTTAACATCCCATTTCTCACATTTGTGTGCTTTGAGCTGATGATTTTACTGTTAAAAATGGCCCCAAAGCAGTGTGGCCGTGCTGTATAGTCTGTGGTTCCTAAGCACATGAAGGCTGGATGCACCCGACAGAGAAAATGTGTGTTGGCTTCATAGTGCTGTTGGCCCTGGGTTCCATGTCAATGAATCAACCACGCATATTAAATAAGGTGCCTTTAAACAGAAACACACAAAACAAGGTTATATATTGATTAGTTGATGAAATCGTTCTGACTAGACGCCCTCAGAGACAAAATTTTATATTTCTCCTAGGAACATGGTTTAGCATTTACTAATTCACCATTTTCAGCAACTTTATAGAACATAACTATCCCCAGTAGCAAGAATTGACTGTATCTGTTTTTTCTGTATGCTTAGCACTTAGTGTTTAGTGGATGGCCAAAGAGTTTTATTAGAGGATGTCTACATATAGGGAATTGGGAGGAACTCAGCAGCTCGTTGGACATGTTGAATATGGAGTTCAAGAATTGAAGTTTTAATATGCTGCAGGTGATGGGAAGCCCTTGGAGACTTTCTCCTGGGGGTGATATTTCCGTGTTGATTGAATGTGTAGTGTGGTATGATGAACAGAATGAATATCCCTGGGGTCCTGCCCTCAAGGAGTTACTGCAAAAGCTCAGAAGGTCCTTTAGGAAGATGCATTTCACAGGTATATCTAGGATGGATTGGAACTGAGAGAAATTGAAGATACAAAACCAAGTTTTGTAGGCACAGCAGCAGTCCTGATATGAGGTAGTAAAGACCAGAATTAGTAGGTGCTGCAGGGAGAATGGAGGAGTTGGGGCAGGGATAGTCGAGTTATCGTGAGGTAAACATTAGTGGTCAACAGGTTGATACAGGGGATGAGGAAGAAGGAAGTGGAAGGGACAAAAATAAACCCTGAAGTTGGCTACCCCTGACTTTGTTAGTTCCTGTGTTTGAAAATGATTTTTGAAAATATTGTCCTCCTCTAAGGTTATTTATTACTCTGTAATATGCTGAGTAATGGGGTTAAAATCCTCATCCTATGTAACTAAGTAGCTGATGAATTGCTTTGGGTTTGGGGTGAGGGTTGGGGACAGTAGATATAATTTTATAATTAATAGTAAGTGTTTATAGTTACTTGTAAAATTTTGCCTGGGAAGGAGGTCCAGCATTGAGTTATCCTTCTTATTTTAAATTGAAAAATGTGTGCCATCTGAATGACTTCCACTCTAATGAAAAGTTATATCCAGCATTGTATAGATATTACTAGTGCAAATTTTACTGCTACATTTGTGAGAGGGTAAGACAGACCTGTCATTCATTGAGAAATTACATGTGGAAAAATAGAGACCCAAGGAGCAGAATCAGTTATGTTTTCAGTGGCATATGTAAAGCAGTAAGCTTAAGTTTATAAAGTAAATCTTTTGCTGTGAAGTGCTCAGTATCTCTCTTTACAGCTTCCATAAATTGAGAAATAAAACTTTGTTTTCTCTCTGCATGATATTGACAGAACTTCAGGTTTCTAAAGCTATTTAGTTAAACTTTGGGTTAAAACACTTTCTCAATGCATTTTTTTCTTATTATAAGTTATTCTTTTAAAGAAAGAGTTTATCTCTTACTATACACCATTTGCATTACCAATTGTTTTATACAGTTATGCAGAAATGACATCCTACTTGGAACCTTTGGAATAATACTTTTTTTTCTGGCAAACTCATCTCAGCTAATCAAGAAATAAAGATGTTTTTATGTTGACTTTCAGAAAGAATTTGAATGGCATTTTAAGCTTAGTGGTATTTGTTTTGTCCATGACTAAAAACTACATGTGTTTAACGCAATTTGAGATTAAAAAATCAAAGAAATTTTGACGTTCTTTATCTTTTCTCATCTGCTTTGAGTTTAACATATCTTTCTGAACAAAGTCATGTTTGTAAATGATATTAAGTTTTGTTTGGCCTTCTTCTCAACTGCCTGCACTCAGTGGTTGTTAATTTGAGGTTCTGTTCCCTGGACTGATTGATGTATAAACAGAAGACAGATGGTGTAGAGATGACTCTGATGATAATTCATTTTTCAGCTAGTCATGAAGATATTTTGATTGCAGAGTGTTTAAGTAATTATAACACAGTCGGAGCACATGGAAAACAAGTTACGTGTTATTCGTGCCCAACAAAGGATGCACTGTGGTGTAATGATTTTAATTCCTAATGCTAGATTAGGACTGGCGGAGTTCAAAATATGTCATACAGTAAGGTAAGTCAATTAAACATAGACCAAATAAAAAAGGTAACTGCAGAGTTTTGAGGCATAAATATTTGTTTTGGAAAATATTTAGATGTTACTATATGAAAGAAACTAGTATTTTTACATCTAGCTAACAGTCTGTGTACAGCTAATTAAAAAATTACATGGCTTGACTTTAAGTTTATGTGAATCATAATTATCGTGGAGCTTGCTTTCCATGTCATGAATTTAAAACTGAAATCAGAGCATTCACAATTCAATGACATGTTACATCCTTACTGTTGTTGAAGTTGAAAAAAAAAAAAGCCAAATGTCAAAAGGAGAAAAAAATTAGAATTATGTGAATAGATAGGCCATTTAAATTTTCACTTTCATGTGCTAATCACAGTTTATACCTCTGTTTTTGGTTTCACAATAGGATAATTGATCGCTTAGATGGAGTTCGTTTGTTGTGGTCCCTGCTGAAAAATCCTCACCCAGACGTTAAGGCCAGTGCAGCTTGGGCTCTTTGTCCCTGCATCCAAAATGCCAAGGTAATAGACTACCGATCAATTGATTCTAGAATCTCTAATACTATAATGAATAATGTCATCACAGGTCACTAATTACTTCTGGCTTATTTTTGGTCAGATTTATCTGGTGGAAAAGAGTGCTTAACACTTGTGCCAAAATAATTTTTGAGCAATGTCTTTTCCTAGTCAGTTTTTAAATACCTACTGAAACTGGGCAGCAGTTATTACCAGGTTCTACCTGCCTGGTGCAATTGAAACAAGTACTCGTGGTAAATCAAGATGAAGAAGTTGACCGTTCTTATCTCTTGAGTGATAAGAAAATTGACTGCATATTGGCTACTTTCAGAAGCACAAGATGGCTTCTATTTTATTTATAGCCTCAAATGTGACAGTGAGGGATCACTACATTTTTTTGTTACCTTGAAAAAGTCACTTAATTTCACAAATCTTACTTTTCTTATGTGCGATAAAGACGATATAAAACCTATGGATGAAATATTTTCACGAGAACAAAGACTGAACTAAAAGTTGCTGAAGACTTAGCTCTTCATTTATAAATTTTATTATCTTTAAAGATCTCTTTCCGCCTTTATCTGTTAACTTTACTTGAAATTCTTTGCTATAGGTTTAGGGATTTCCCTTTAAGATCCTTGTTGCTGGAGGTATTTCTCTTTGTTGAACATTTTTATCTAAAGAATTTAATTCCTATAATAAAGTTAATACAATTCTAAATATCATCCTAAATATTTGTGATTAGAAATAATCTTTTGTAAAAAGTGAATTGTGATATATACTAATATAATCTATGACTTTTCTGGACAGTCATAGATTAAGAAAGGGTTTCTGGAAATAAAAATAAATTTGGTGAAACAGTAAATTTAGTAGAAGAGAAAAATACCATATTGGGTATGACTGAGTATTATCTGGAAGATAAAGTCTAGTAAAAGGAAATGTAAAGAGAAAGGAAAAAGGATATAGGTCATGAAAATACCAGAAAGAAAGAGAGCAATTGAAAAGAAGAACTAGCCATTTAAAAAAAAAGGTAAACAGAAGCCCTGAAGACAGATTAAAGTCTTCACTTGATCTTGGCCAAAAGGCCAAGAAACGATGTGATTATAGTCATCAGATCGAAAAGATCCACTTAGTGCAAAGCAGGAAAAACGAAGTTATCTGTACACAACATAAATTAAAATGTGATGTTTTCAGAAACTAAAGGAAAGGAAAAGCAAGGAACAAGAATCATACCAGTATTAGATTTAACATTGTTCGCAATAAATTCTAAAACAAAATGAAACAAAGCTTTTACTGCCCTTAGTGGAAAATCTTTTTATTCTGGAATTCTATATCCTACAAAACTAGCGTTCAAGTGAGTATAGAGTAAGGACAGAATAAAGACATTTTTTCTTTTAGAATTGTGAAGATTCAGGAAATTTATCCTCTCTGAATATTTTCTAAAAAAAAAGAATATCTTCCAACAAAACAAAAGATTCTACAGAAAAACAAAAAATGAATTACAGAAACAATAATAACCATAAACTAATGAGAATCTATAGTTAAATGTGAATTTGTGTTGATAATATGTCTTTCAAATTATTAAAAAAGACTTTTGTTAAATTATGGCATAAAATAAAAACAGATAATACTATCATATTAACAATCTGAATCTAAACTATCAGATGATTCAGAAAACATGTTAGGTAGTGGAAGGTAATAGGTAAAAATATACTAAAGGTCTTTGCTTTTCCAGGAAAAGGATGTTATAGATACTGGTTAATTGTCAATCATCATTGAAAATATAAATTTAAATATTAGAAGTTAATATTTTCATTGGCAAGATACCATTTGTGTAGATAACATTTCTACTTAGTGCTTTTATTATGTACAAATTATATCCTTTATTATTATGAACTTCAATTCCAAATCTGCCTACTTATCTATTACTGATATTAAAAGATATTCCATCCTGAAGGGCCAGCTATGATAGCTACCTAAACTGAACCACACTCAGACTTTAAACACAGCACAACCTGTCTGTCTTTAGCTTATGGCCCCAAGGCCTAGACTAGATCCACACCGCTATGAAGAGCTCCTGCTTGTTCCATTGCTCTTGAACCTCACCTGCCCTCTGCTTGCTCTCTATTCCCACCAACTTTGACGTCTTCTCAATAAACAAAAATAACTTCAGCTCCCTTCTTTTTACTCCTGAGTGAAAGAGTCATGAAGAAAAGAAATCTTTCCCTCGTTCACTTCATTTCCAAGATTTTCCCCGGTGATCGCTTTGTTAAGAAAAATCCCTATTCCTTTAGAAAATAACGGATGTCCTAAAAGTCTTAGTGCTGTTTTAAGATTTGAGAACTTCAAAGATGTAAATACTACAAAATTTAAAAAATATATTCAGTGTACCACTCTGGGGTGGGGGATATTTTAAAAATGTCTTTGATACATACCGTCGTGTGTGCCGTACAGTGGGATTCCATTATGCTGATAATGGGGAGGCTATGCGTGTGTGAACACAGGGGGATATGGGAAATTTCAAAGCCTTCTGCTCATGTTTTCTGTGAACTTAAAACTGCTCTAAACAATAGTCTGTTTTTTTTTAAATAATCTTAAAAATCATTTGAAAGTTCTATTATTTAACTTTATACTTGTTCAATTTTGGATACTTCGAAGTAAAATTTTAACTTAAATGTTTTGTTTTAGTCAGTGCCATCTTTAGTGAGAGAGATTAAAATATTAAAATTAAAAATGTGGTATCAAAATTCACAAAACTAAGCATGTGAAAATGAAATATATATTATTTTTTCAAAATTTGAAGCATTTATACTTCTGAAGTAATTAGAGCATGAAACTGCACTAAGACTTTTGGGCCATGCCGTATTTGTTTTAGTAAGCTTTAAAACATTTTACATTTTATTGATGAATCCTTTTCACACTAAACCAAATTCTTATTTAAAATCCATGAATTTTCGATTGATTTGGTTTTCAATACTTACACCAAAAATTAATCACAAATCAAAAATAGAAAAGATTTTGTTTGGGTTTAGTTCAATTTTTAACTCATGCTGTGGGAATCTGAGGATCGTATGAGCTTATCTCTCAGTTTCACCCATGTATGCCATCCAAGGATACCCAAGGAGGTACAACATGTTCTGTTACTTCCCTGGGTGGCTTTTAGGTAAGTGTGAAACCCCCAGAATATAAAATGATGCCAGAGAAGAACATATCACGGTATTAACTAGTAATTGGATTGGGTTTATACTTTATAAGCATTTACATTTAAATTTTTACTTTGCCTTGAAGAATTTTGTGGCAATACGTGAATATAGTAAAATTAAAAGTTAGCAATGATTTAACTTTAACTCTAGGCATATCAAATAATTTTATTAATTCAACAGAATTCATTTAGCACCCTTTGCCAAACCCCATGCAGGTACACATTATATTTTGTATGCCCCCCGTTTTTTTGCATCTTAGCACAAATGCATAACATTCATGCAATTAAGTTTCCAGTGTTAAAAAAAAGAGAGTGAGGTTAAATGAAATAAGATTCTCATTTGAGCCTCTCTAGAATGTTCTTTCAAGGGGGAAAAATAAACGCATCTTTGACTTACTGGTAAAAATTTGAGCATAGTTCTCCAAGGATGTGTTTTATAATTACATTGTGTCATAGGTTAAAGAGCAGTGTATTCTCTTTCTTGGTGGTATGTAAACAATAGTGTATTTTACAATAATTGCCTTTTGGATTGGCTGAAACGTTATGGGTAAAGATACTTGCAAGTGTCTGTATGCATGGAGGTTATGTGTAGTTGGAACTCTTTTAGTTATCTCATGTTTCCTTTTTTTCACATCACCATACAAAACGTCTCCTACTTGATTATGTCCAATTTAGCATTTTCAAGTAGCATTTTGTATATTTTATCATTTTTAGGAAAATTAAAATTGTTTTCTAATATTATAAGTTCTGAGGAAGAGTAGAGGCGAGGCATGAAATGTTTTTGTTTTTGTTGTTGTTGTTAATATGCTGAGTATCAGCTTGCAGCAAAAAGAGATCGTGCCAGAAATTTTGGCCCATTCTTCCCTCCTCCTCCCCACCACTCCCCCTACCCACCCATCCTTCATTCAAGTAAATTAATATGACTCAGCTTTTTAAGAAAAATTGCCTTTTATTTTCTAAGATAGCATTTCTACATATATATATATTTTTTTTTACAAAAGATGCTTTTGCAAGTCATTTAGACTTATTAACATATGATCATAGGATTTGGCATCATTTTGAAATAAATAACTACTTAGTCTGGATTAATGGCACTGAGTAATGCTACAGAAACCAGCCATTGTCAGTCACAGCTAAGAGCAATGCAAATGGGAAGAAAGCACAAGCTATGCCTTCAGACAAGCTATCGCTCCTTCAGAGTCTCGCCATATCTGTCAGGCATCATGAAACCTAAGCACTTGCACTACGTACATGTCCATGTGGAATGGATATGGTGAAATGTCAACTGTGCAAAACAGATGTTACTCATTTTTTATATTGTTAACAGCATACATATTAGAACACATTTTCAGGTCTGTCTGTAAAGAAAATGAGATGTGAAAATTACTTCTAGTGAATGTATTCCATCTTTTCTTGCTGGGAAATATTGAAAGCTACCTGTCAGTGAATGAACCAGGCCATGCAATACCAGAATCAAAGACTTCAGTAATAAACTGTGGAGTAATTGAGACAAAGATTCATGATGTAAATTTGTATTGTAATTATTTTATTATATGTATAAAACAAATATAATCTAGTATCTTGGTAGTAGAAAGTATTGACATTTTCACCAGTTTAACCAGTGTTCCAATTAGAAAGCTTAATATTTTCCTTCCTTTAAGTGAAAGTCGATACTTAATAGTTTTTGATAGCTTATCAGTAACAAAGAAAATGTACTAAGTAAAAAAAGAATGTTTTGCCAGCTTAATCATTCTCTGTTCATTCTTTATATGATTGGAAAATCAAAGTGTGAATTGCGCTTTATGGTCTTGTCTAAAACCTGAAAGAATATATAAGACAGGAAATAAGCAACCTCAGTTTAAAAATTACTCAGTGTTCTTCAGTCTGTCAAGAACTGAAGGACAGAAGGCTGAACTAAAGTGAACTCATTACAAAAAAAAATTCACGACATATTTTTCTAAGTACTTTTATTTAGCAGTGTACCATTTAAAGTATTTTCTGGGTTAGGCATAAGGCAGGTTAGTACTGTTTTTTTTTTAGTTAAGATTGCTAAAAAGATTTGACCTCTGGTGATGTTATGTAGTAAATTTCATGAGCTTCAAGTCTGCTTGCAGACAAATAACTGCTTTGTGAACAGTTTGGGAGATTTGTAAATGGAAGTGAAAAGCTATTCCTTTCAAGCTAAATGATCAAACACATTTTTGGAGAAAAACAGAGGTTGAGCAGGTGTTCAGTATTATGAACTTGTGATGTAAAGAATGCAACAACTGAATCTGGCAAAAATCCATGTAGTATTAAATTCTTTGTTCTTAAGAAGCAAAACTCTGCTACAGAAAGTCAACTCAAATTTGTGTTCCACGAACAATAAGATATTGAAAACTACAGTAACTCATATAAAGTATGGTATATATAATTATATTACATCACTTACAATCAATTTTATGCCTTTTGCCAACATTTATAAGAATCACATTTCTTTCTTAAAATATTGCATTTTTATATCATTATGAACGTTGCAAGATAGTATTTAATTTCCTCAGTTCTGTTTCTTTAAGAAGTTTTTATTAAGAAAAAAGTAAAAGTTAATACTTTTTTGCCCCTCGATAAGAAGTTATTCACAAAATTCATATTAATTTAAAATCACCACTTCCTTATGAATTAGAAAGGAAACAGGTATTCCTATTTTAGAATAAATACTCTGAACCTGTAAATCAGTTGTAGAATTAGGAATAAAACTCAATCTGTATTCCAAATCAGTAATATATCTTGAGATCATTTGCCTCGTAACCTCTTTAAACTTAATTTTGCTATTTGTTTAGAAAATAATGTCTGGTTTTGAATTTTGATCTTGGAGGAAAAAAGTCTCTAGTAATTTCAAAACCAGTGACCCAAGGATCTGCTCCAAACAGAGAAGCTAAAGACATTTGAGAATGATTACCCCAAAGAGAAGAGAACAAGTTAATTTCTGTAAGGTTGGAATACAAGTTTGGGCGATTTTAGCCAGGAATGTCGAATGCTGAGTGTGGATGAGGCCAACTTCCTGACTACAGGTGTGACAGAACACAGCTGATCAAACAGGACAGGAATTTGACATCACTCACTGTTTAGCTTCAGCTGCCCAATGAGCCATAGTCAATCAGAAAGCCACAGAGAACTTGGAGACGGCGTGTGAAGGGAGAGCAGTTTCATACTAAGATTCCTGACATAAACACGTTTAAGAACTTCAATTTGGTCCTGTTTGGGCCCTAGGATGTATAAGCTGTTCGACAGTGTGCCAGAGAGGCTGCGTTATTTTTCAAAATATCTAAAACCTCTTTAAAATGTAATTTTACATTTAAAATGTAATGCCTATTTGGAGTCTGCTATCATTTTTAAGGCACCAAATAGTTTAAAGTATGCTGTTTACCTGGCTCCCAGTTCCTAAAATCCTAAAAGATTAAAGTGGACTATATTACAGTGTTTTTTTGTTTTGTTTTGTTTTGTTTTTCTGTATACTTTATTTCTAAATGGGGAAAGGAAGGACCAAAACAAGAGTAAGTGTGTCTTCAGATTATAGCTGGAAAGTCCACTATCTACAGGTCAAATCTGTTGCTTTCACTTGAATTCTTCTTCTCTGCTACTGCTCTCTCATTCCATGCTCTCAGCCCCAGCTCCATAAAGGGCTAAAATGGAGGATGCTAGTCTAGGAAGAGGTAGAACTGACAGAGGTGTAATATACAAAATGGAATGTTACAACTAAAGGTATAGTTGTAACTATACATATAGTTATACATATAACTATACATATAGTTACTATATACATATAGTAACTATCCATTAGATATAGTTACAACTATATCTAAACAGGTATGTACAGAATCGTGCTAACAATTAGCTAAAGAAGAAACCGTTTACCCATTTAATCTTGAGTACAGTTTGTTGTTGGTTGCAAGTTACTTTACTAAATTAAGAACCTCATCCATTTAATTAATAATATCATTATATCCACTTCAGCCAAGAACAGCCAGGATCACACACTGTACTTCATCACCATCAGAAACTTTGCCATCTCAAAATTCACCACTTCAGACATCTGATTGGGACCCCAGTTCTAATGACAAGGTTGTGTCCTTCCACCTCTCTAGACATACAGCTTCTTACAAGAAATAGTCTAGGCAGCAGTTAATAGTAATGTTTTTCTGCCTTTTTCATGACTATGGAAGCCCTTTTGTTACCCTTGTTCTCAAGAAGTGAACTAGATTTTGGTCTTCTGTCTAGAATATTTTTATTATCCTGCTTCTAGACCTAAACTCAGGATACTCAAGACTTTGGCTACATTGTGCTTTGGATTTTGGATTTATAGTTCCGGGTTTACATTTAGGTCTTCAATCCATTTTGTGTTAATTTTTCATATGGTATTAGGTAATAGTCCAACTTCATTCTTTTGTATATGGGTATCCAGTTTTCCAAACACCATTTGTTGAAAAGACTGTCCTTTTCTCATTGAATGTCCTTGGTAGCTTTTTTGTCATGACAAAATAATTTTGTCAAAAGTCTCTGTTCTGTTCCATTGGTATACATGTCTGTTTTTATATCAGCACCACACTGTTTTGATTACTATAGCTTTGCAATCAATTTCGAAATCAGATAGTGTGAGACCTCCAACTTCGTTTTTCTTTTTCAAGATTATTTTTGTTATTCAGGGTCACTTGAGATTATGTATGAAATTTAGGATGGATTTATCTATTTGCATAAAAAAGTTGGAATTTTGATAGGAATTGCATTGAATCTGTAGATCACTATAGTATTGAAATCTTAACAATATTAAGTCTTCTAGTCTATAAACACAGATGTCTTTCCATTTATTTGTGTCCTTTTCAATTTCTTTAATGTCTTATAGTTTTCAGGGTAAACGTCTTTCTTTAACCCTCTTAGTTAAATTTATTCCTAGGTATTTTATTCATTTTGATGCAATTGTAAATGAAATTATTTTCTTAACTTTTCCTTCTCATAGTTCATTATTGCTGTATAAAAACGCAACAGACTTCTGTATATTAATTTTGTGTTCTGAAACTTTACTGAATACATTTATTCTAATAGGTTTTTGGTGGAATCTCTAGGGTTCTCTACATATATAGAATCATGTCATCTGCAAATAATAACAGTTTTACTTATTTCTTTCTAATCTGAATGCATTTTCTTTTTCTTGTCTGATTGCTCTGGCTAGGACTTCTAATACTATGTTGAATAAAGTTGGGAGAGTGGGCATCTTTGTCTTGTTCCTCATCTTAGAGGAAAAGATTTTTTCACCACTGAGTATGGCATGAACTGTGGGTTCGTTGCTGATTATCTTAATGAAGTTTCCTTGTATATGATGAGTTATATGTAATTTTTCAAGTGCAACCTTGCAACTTTCAGGAATTTCTCCTTATCTTCCAACAGTTTGACTAATACATGTCTAGGAGTATATCTTTTAGTTTAAGATATTGGATTTGGAGGTTAAAGTTTTTCATCAAATTTGGAAAGCTTTTGCCATTATTTCTTCCCCTTTCTCTCTTTCCTCCTCTTTAAGAGTTCCCATATAAGTATGTTGGTGTCCTATTGGTCTTGAGGATGTGTTCATTTTTCTTCTTGTTTTTTGCTCCTCAGACTAGATAAGTCTCTCTTCTGCCTGCTCAAATCTACTGTTGGGCCTATCTAATAAATTTTCCACTTCAGTTATTGTACTTTTCAAGTCCAGAAATTTTCATTGATTTTTTAAATATAATTTAAATCTCTTTATTGATATTCTCTACTTTGTGATACACTGTTCTCAAACTTTAATTGTTTAGTAGGCATTGTTTCCTTTAGTCCCTTGAACATATTTATAATGACCAATTTAAAGTCTTTATCTATTAAGTCCAACATGGTACAGGCTTCCTGAGGGTCAGATTTTATTGACTGCTTTCTTCCCCCAGAACATACTTTGCAATGTACCTGCCTCTTTCATTGTATATCTCATAATTTTTTGTTGGAAATTAATGTTTTCAATAATATAATGTAGAAACGCTGGAAATCAGATTTCCCCTCCCAGGAATTATGCTGTTGCTATTTGTTGTTGGTTGTGCCATTGTTTGTTAGTGACTTTCTTGGACTAATTTTGCAATGCCTGTATTCTTTGTCAGTGTGGCCACTAAGGTCTCTGCTCATGTAGCTCATTGATCAGCTAATGCGTGGACCGAGATTTTCTTAAATGCCTTGCACCACTGGGTTTCAATGATATAAATAAACATAGATTTATTATCTAATGACATTAAAAGATGTATTTTGTCAACTCTTTTTTTGTAGATTTTAAAACAGGATTCAATATGCGGCAAAGTGTTTATTACTACCTGAGTTATGTATATTGAACACATTCACAAGGTGGATGATATGTGGAATCAAATACATTCCAAGTGGTTATTTATTAAGTTACTATTTTGTACAAACCATTGGTAACAAATACATTGTAAAAATAGTTAAAAGATAATAATAATACTAATAACAGCTGTTATCATATGCCAGGTACCTTGTTATATGCTTTTTATATATCCTCTTAACAACCCTTAAGAGATAAATACTATTATTAGCTCCATTTTACAGATGAGGAAATTGAAGCTTAGAGAGAAGTAGAGTAACATCCTTAAAGCCATGTACCTAATGTGATAAAATGTGGATATGCCCCCAGGTATTCTCATTATATGACTTGAACACTTAACCCAGTAGTTTCCAAACTTTGATGTACATTGGCATCACCTAGAAATCTTTGTGGATACTGGTTCCCAAGACCATACTTTCTGATATGGTCTAATGTGAAACAAAATATGAGAACTAGTGTCTTAAAAACTATATTTCCTGCCTACCCAACAAATTTATTTTAACATCAGAATGCTTGGATACATTTTCACTTCAAAATATTCAGATAGCTAACTTGGTTTCTCAAAGTATTATATAGATGTAGATAAATTACACAAGGTGGAATTTCACATCTAAAAGTTTATGCCTTTTCTGCAAAAATTGTTCAACCCAATTTTCCTAGAATTCCCATAAGTGCAGGATGTGGGAATCCTGACTGTATAATATTGGTTATTGAGTTATTGGGATTTGAGCTGATTCAAAGTTTAATATGAACAAATAGGGTAATGTGACCACTGAAATAATATATACAGTTGGCCACGGTACTGCTTCTAGATCACAGAAGATAAGAATTCCGCTACATTCTGCCCTAGTCAGACCACAGCTGGAATTCTGTGTTAACTTCTGGGTATGTTTTAAGAGAAACTTTGATAAATATGAAAGGAGATCTATGAAAACCATTTACTACAAAAATTAGTCAAAGGACATATTGCATAAGACAAGGTCAACCGGATACCTGGCTTCAAATATGAGAATGTTCGTGAAGACAAGGATTAGTTACAGTTAGTATAATGTTATATTTCATGTTCACGATGAGTTCAATAGACTCTTAGCTACTGAACTGGAAAGCTAACCACATATTTATACAATTAAATGTCATGTAACAGACCCAACAAATACGCTTCTGTAAAATAATCTCTTCATAATTAGAGACTCCCTGGTTTTGTTTTGTTTTGTTTTGTTTTTGAATATATTATTTCAGATAGTTTTTTTTTTTCTGTCAAGATTATGGTTTCCACACAACTCACTGTTCAGATGCATCTGATTGGATCTTAAGAGGAAATTGCTTTACTTATTTTAATCTGTGGGTTATTGAGTACAAGTGAGAAAAAAATTTTAATATATAAATTTAAAATTTTAAATATATATAAATCCATGTATATATACATAGTTTTATAAGTAATAACTATTATGATAATATGACAAATTTGTTTAGCACCTTGTAATTGTTATAAACATCTTTCAAATACATCGTTGGTCAAGAATCATTTAATTAACTATATAAGCCTCTGGATACACAATGGTACCTCACAATTTTGATCTCCTTGACAGAATGTTACATCTAAAGCAGAATCAACACAGGACATAGTAAAATGTAAAAATTACAGTTGTCCATGATTTAAGAAAATTATCTTTAATTAGGCTAGGGAAGTAGAAAAAACAGAACTATTAAATTTATTTTCCTTAGTTTTCTTGTAATTTAATTAGATAAAGCTACCCTAAAAGTATAATGCATTTTCTTCTATGTTAGACTATGAGGGCTGTATCATTTATTTTATCTGAAATTAATTTATTTTTCCTTCAGAAGTAAAAGGGTAATAATTGATGTTCTAATTTTGATTTTTGAAGAACTGCATTTGAAAGAGTAAGGTAATTCTAAATCAGTTGTGTGTGTGCGTGTGCATGCATGTGTGTGTGTGTATTTATTGAAAGCTACAGGACTTGTTAACTACTAGGATCAGAACAAAGATCTTTTTGTGATAGAGCCACACAGTCTGTTTTCCTTGAGTGTATATAGGTTGTATTTAGAAATTTAAAAGCCTTTAATTTATTGAATATACTTTTGGGACAAGATTTGCCTGTTCAGTTTTGGTTTTCCTGATATACTCTTCTAATGTGAAAGTAGCATTTTTGAAATTTTTTTATATGCAATGTGCTATTTTAAAATCTTTTTCAAGCACAGTATTGTGCATTGTATAGTCTCTACATGGCACAAAGCAGGGTTTTTATAGCCTTTTTGGATAAAAATTTTTGTCTTAAGTCATGTTTCACTTGCTTATATGTGCTTTAAAGTTGTATTATGTTTATCTCACCTCATCAGAAAACTGCCAGTTCTGTTCACTGGAGGCAAGAGAAGGAATTTCATACCCATAAGTTTAATTGCTCAATGCCAAAATATCTATTTTCTGTTTTATTCATTAATCTGTAAATAATGTCTTAGTGTTTTTCTATTAGTTGAATTTTAACCAAATATATTTTGCGTCTTCATATTCTTCATCTTATTTGTGTGTTTGAACTAATTTTGTTTAATTTGAACCTGACACCTTTTCCTATTATTCAACCATTCAAGCTTTACTTTAGTAGCAGTATAAAGGTGTTTTATATTCTCTTTTTCAATTACTGTTGTTGTTTGCCTTAGGAGACATCATTGGCAAAATAGCTTTATCTCTTTGGGAACTGTTAACCCTATAAATTGTGAAGATTTTTCTCACTATTTGTAAACTAGATTTATTCTGATAAATATAATTATTCGTACTTCCAAGTCTAAGCACATGAGGAATAGTGAACAGACACTAAATGAGAAATCAGGAAATCTAAAGCTGATTTTTAGTTTTGTCATTAACTGTTCATGAACCATAAGCCTTCTCATCTAAGGAATGTGGATATCATGCCTCCATAAGGCAGAGCTATGAGGATCAGATGAAATATGTATGTGCACATTAGGCTGTTGTTGTAATAGTAGTAGTAGTAGTAGTAGTAGTAGTAGTAGTAATAAGAGCTTTTCTATTACAGATGAAAATTTGAATTATGTATATCCAATACTGTACCAGTGGTAAAATTGGCAAAGACTAGTTTTTAAGATATGTGAGAAGGTGGAAAATGTGGTGAATTTGCCCAGTCGCTTAGCATTAGCGAAAGACAGTTTTGGCAGTGTAATGACTTTTTCCATCCACAAATATACTGTCTCCCTTTCCATAGAAACTATGTGAGGCAAGTTGTCATATGTTTAAAATATTTAAATGCAGAAAGAAAAAAAAGAAAGAAACTCACCTTCAAAACAAATAAACAAACTTTGGAGGGGTCTGTAGGCTTGACTCTTAACATTTCACTGTCCCACAGATTGTAAACATTATAAGGCCTTGGTGAGACATGCCCATGATCTCACTGAGACTTTGGCTCCCTATCTCTCATACCATGTACCTTAGGAAGTTCTTGGATCACAGGGAGATGTGATCATTTTTGTTATTTTTCCAAGTATAGCCCCAGTCCTGTGGCTTAATGTGTCTCCTGATAAAGCAGCGAAAGAATCAGGAAGTCACCAGTCTGTGAGGTTGAATCAATCTTATCAATTTATATTCCACCCTACAGAGCTCATGCTCTTTTCTTTCCAGTGTTTGTGACTGTGGTTAATTATCTTGAACTTATGGTCCCCTTATTCCTTTTATTTTTTCATAATTCAACAAACATTTATTGAAAATCCACTGAGTGACAGATAGCAGACTATATTTTAAGGGAGAATCAAAGAACAAGACTAGGGATCTCTTCTTGAAGAGCTCACAAATTAATTTAAAAAGGATCCATAAGAAAATAACTATAATATAATGAAATATGGCTATAGACACCTTTGGTATTAAATGACCAAATCAGATATTAAGGTAAATTGATTGAGCAGCTCAACAATGTCACCAAGGACCCAGGCTCTTTTCTTTCCCCTTTCTGTTCTGCCAGTGTCAGTGTGACCTGTGATTATTCCTTATTATAAATAGGAAAACTTTTCCAGAAGATTCTGGCAAATATCATCTCAGAATTAGTTGGCCGCAATTGGGCCACATCTAGCCCACCCCTTAACAAATAATTGACAAAGGGAATGAGACTCCAGAATAGGCTTAGGCTAGTTAAGAATTACCTCTGGGGTCTAGAATCAATTTCTCCTGATGCTTGTATGTGAGAGATAGACACTCAAACAAAATCCAGGCTTGGCAAACACAGGAGGAAGAGGAAATGGATTTTGGAGGAAAACATCTACAAGAATGCGGAGGGAAGGGAGTGATCAATACTGAGAAGGGGAGTGGAGGGAAGTTTCATGGAGGAGATGTTATCTAAGCTGCTGTTAAAAAATGTGTTACAGAGAATGAATTGATGGTCACCAGATGGGATGGGGGTTGGGAGCATGGGTGAAAAAGGGGAAAGGGACTAAGAAGTACAGATTACCAGTTATAAAAATAGTCACGGAGATGTATAGAAAGTATGACATAGAGACTATAGTCAACAATATTGTAATAACTATGATGCCACATGGGTACTAGACTTCATAAGTTAGCAAAGGATACATAGATGGTTAAGATATTCTTAGAAGTCAGCTCATAAATATATCAAATATAATAGAATTTTGGTACCATGATCAAGAGAGACATGATTGAAGAGATGCAAAAGCTCAGATTAATTTACTGGGAAAAAAAGTAGTTAATAGAAGTTTGGCTAGCAAATAACCTTTAATTTTGATAGTCCCAAGCAGAATAAAGGAGAAAGAAAATAATGTGAAGGTGCCTTTTTATAGGAAGTTGGGCTCCAGAATAAGTACATAAGAAAAAAATAAGATAGAGTTAAATTTATCCTTGTATAGTCCTTAAATCATCCATGCAGTAAGCATGAAATACAACAGTCTACAGTCTTGTAGAATTTTTAACCTTAAAGTTTGAGAACCACTAAGTTTTTCTAAAGAACAGAACAAAGGAAACTGTGCCTACATGCTCTATGCATGAAGACAATTCTTTCAATGTAACTTTTGAAAGAGGAACAGAGAATTATGTTGTTCTTACTTGTCTGTAGGATTTACTTATTTTAATATGAAATCTCTATGATCACTTAAAAACAGAACTTTAAAATTCATGAAGCAAAAACTGGTAGAACTAAAAGGAGAAATAGAAAAATCCATAATAATAGTTGAAAATTTCAACACTTCTCTCTTTGTCAGAAATAAAAAACAATGGAAAATAAGTAAAGATATAGAAAACCTGAACACTTGTATCAGCCAACTGAACACAACATGTATATAGAACATTCTACACAATGACAACAGAATACATATTATTTTAGAGTATTCGGAACATTCATCAAGCTGGGCTATATTCTGAGCCATAAGACAAACCTTAAGAAATGATAAAAATTAAAAATTCTTTGACCATAATAGAATTAAACTAGAGGTCAATAACAGAAACATAGTTGGAAAGTCCCCAAATCCTTTAAAATTTAAAAACCTCTAAATAACCATGGACCAGAAAAAAAAAGTCACAAGGAAAATTAGAAAATCTTTTGAATTGAATGAAAATGAAAACACAACATATCAAACATTGTTAGATGCATCCACAGCAGCTTTTAGAGGAAAACCCATAGCATTAAAAACCTAAATTTAAAAACAGTAACTAAGTTTTTATTTTTAAAAACTAGGGAAAGAAGAGCTAATAGAACCCAAAATAAACAGAAGGAAGCAAATAATAGTTAAGAGAAGAAATAAATGAAATTGAAAGCAGAAAAGCACTAGGGACAAAAAGGCCAATTCTTGAAAAAAAAAAATCAGTAGAGTTAATAAACCTCTGGTCAGTATGATCAAGAGAAAAAGAAGATTCAGGTTACCAATATCAGGGATAGAAGTAGACCATCACTATAGACCCTACAAATATTGAAAAGATAATAAGCAGATGTTATGAACTAGATATTAAACCACTCCTACGTACTCAAAAACAAAATTTATGCTCACCAAAAATACCAGTTCATGAATGTTTGTAGAGGATTTATTCATAATTCCAAAAATCTAGAAACAACCCAAATACCCGTCATCTGGTGAACAGATAAATAAACAGTGGTGCATGTACAAACTGGAATGTGATTTAGCTGTAAAAGTGAATAGAATACAGATACACGCAACATCATGGATTAGTTTCGAATGTGTTATATAAGTGTAAGAAGCCAGATTCAAAAGGCTTCATACTGTATCATTCCATCTATAAGACATTCTGGAAAAGTTAAAAATATAGGGGCAGGAAACACATAAAGAGTTTCCAGAGAATGGGAATGGGAAGAAGTACTGAGTTTGGGGAGGGGGTGATGGAACAGTTCTATATCTTGATTGTACTGAGTTTGGGGAGTACGATCAGTACCATCAGACCTGGTGGCATTTTTTTAGACTTACCCATCAATCAGAGCCTGAAAAGTCTATTCCCAGCTTCTGATACTGTTGTGAGCTTTTTAGTGAGACCTAATGGCAACTCTGTTCCCTGGCTCTCGGGGCATTCTCTGAGCCTTCCCTACTCAGATTCCAGCTCTTTCTTAGAACATGCAGATTTTGTAGTGGTTGGTAATTTGTCCCAATCTGTGTGTATTTGGGGTTGGTATAGATACCTTGTCACCTAGTGTTGTCGTATATGTTGTCTTTTTTTTTTGTTTTGCTCTACCAGTTGCCCCATTTTTATAGGGAGCTCAAAAACTGTATCACCATCATCTTTCCAAAATTCCTCCGGTCTCCCTTGAGAAAAAAATTGTTCTATAAATTTTGTAATTGAAAAATGTGTTAGATTATTGACACATATAACATCACTTAGAAAAGTTGAGCTTTGGGGCTATACTTTTGCACTTTCCTTAAATTCTAGGAGCCATTATTTTACTTTTGCATTTACATGTTCACAGTCTCATTTGGACCAAGGGATGGTTAGGATTTACATAACCACAATATTGTAGAATGGCGTTGGGATCAGGCAGATCTGGAGTCAAATTCACCTTTTGCCACTTAACATTTTTCTTTTCACATATTAATTCACTTGCCTGAGGTTTTCCTCATCTACAACATGGGAATACTACGGCTACAACTACTGCTACTAAGTATCTTAAAGAATAATTTGGATTAAGTTATATTGGATATTTGACCGAAGGTTAATAAATTTATAATCTTTTGATTTGATTGTATCCAATGCATAGAAATATAATAAGGTGGCAGCTTAGAAGATAGTCGAAAGTGAAATAATTTATATTGTATTACATAAAGACTTTATTGTAGAATTTTAGAAAAAAGGCAAGTAAATATTTTCAAAATAATTTTATTAATACATCAGAATTTATGTGTCCTATCAGAAATTGCTTTCAGATATCCACTGTTGCTGACATCATTTCCCACAGCAATTGGGAGAGGCAAAGTGTGGAGAAAAAAGTTTTGTCCTTACCTTTGGGAAGAATCTGATTGGGTCCTTTCTTCAACATTTACTGGAAGCTTAGTTTAGTTTGTTATGCTGTCAGTGAAAACTTCCTTTTGTAGACGTGAGTTTGCATATAATCAAATTCAATGAGTGTTAATTAAGCATGTACTTACTGCTAGAAAGTAGCATAGGTACTGGGCATACAACAGTGAATAAGACAGAGTTTCTGCCCTCTTGGAACATAAGAGTTTAACATTAAAGTCAAACAAATAAGCCACTAACTTCATAGAGTGATAAGTGTTATTATAATGTAGAAGAATTGTGTATTATAGAAAGAGCAGTTTAACCCAGACTTGAGGTTCAGGAAAGGCTTATTAGAGAAAATGGTAGCTTCGTTAGTAGCTGAAGATGTGTAAGAATTCTCAAACTAATAGAAAAGTAGACAAGGGCATATGCAAAGGCATGGACATCAGTGCAAGTAGCGCATATGAGGACATGAGGCTTGAAGGACTAATGCATAAGCCGTGTTTCCAATACTGGCTGAAATTCAAATTTACCACGAGAGTTTTTAGAGCTATAAATGTTTGTTATAGGCCCTACCCCACGCTTAATGAATCGCATTCTCAGAGAATGTCAGGATTCTGATTATTAGCTCCTGTAGTGAGCCACTGGCTTGGGGTGTGTGAGAGGGCTTGGAGAATGGGGTCAAGGCAGGAAAGGTGAGACAAGGAGGCTAGGGACACGCTATGAAGGGCTAGGAAGCCACGCGTGGGTTTAGATTTTACCATGAGGCAGACAAGGGGAAGTTTGGAAGAATTTGTGGGGTATGGGGACGAAATGATCAGACCAGATTTATGATGTGTAAAGATCACTGAATGTACTGAATTAAAACATGTCCCATGCCTTCATGAGGGATACAACCTAGATTATGCGGTTCAACTTCTTTGAACCTCAAAATTTACAATCTAAAATGGAAATAACATCTACTTGGCATGGTTATCTTGAGGTTTAAGTAAGAAAGCTTATGCAAAGTACCTAATATATATTTGGCACTCAAAAGATATTAATTTCTGTAGTTTGAGAAAGCCACGAAGCCAACTAACAATCAGTGGACATCACACACCAGTGCTATGCATCAGGGGAGGCGGGGATTTCCGTTCGAATGTCTGTTTTCAGGTTCTTGTGACAAATTATTTTCCCCAGCCTCATTTATGACACTGGGACAGGTAGTCCACCTTTATCTCACTCCCCACTCTTTCACACACACCACTTCAGTTACAATCTTTATGCAAATGACTTCCAAATCTCCATATTCAGCCTTCCTTTCCTTTCCTGAGCTCCAAACCCATATTTCCCCCTGACTCCTGGTGTCTCCAGTTAAATGTCTTGTGGACGCTTCATGCAGTTAGGTGTTCTCACACCAAATACTACCCTTCCCCCCACAAGAAAACAAAATAAAACCCTGCCTTTCCAACATTAGCACCACTAGATCAAGCCAGAAACAAAGGAATCATTGCTGAATCATTTGTCTTAATCTTCTCTGGTCAATCTTCACAAATCCACACTGTTCTCTCCAGGTCTAAACCATCACCCTCATCCAAACTATGCCCACCTCTTATCTGAACTAGCGAAATAATCTCTGAGTTTCCAACTCCATTCTTTGCCCCAATTTCGACCCTCCAATCCTGAGAGATCTCCCAAGACAGAAAAATGATAAAAATCCCCTCCTTACCTTACACCCCCAACATTTAAACCTCTTATGTGGCTTTCAAATGCCCTTAAAAGGAACTCAACTCTATACCAAGGCTTATGAGACCCTTCAAGATCTTACCTCTTACATGTCATTTTATCCCATTTCTCCTTTTCCTATTTTATGCTCTAACCATTGTGACCTAGAAAAAAGAGTCACCTCTCTCACTCTCAGATCTATGTTATATGATGACTCTTTCACCCAGACTCTCCTTCACAGGTCTTAGTTTACAAACACCCTCTTGGGAGGCAGTCCTTGAATCCACACCAGCTGAGATTCCTCTCTTGTATGTATTGCAGTATCTTTACCTCTTCCCCCTTAGGGCTATTTATTATACTCATAATTTCTTAACACTCATTGTAAGCAACTTGATGGCAGCAGAGTATACACAGTCAATCCATATTATTCACAGATTCTTTTGGGGAATTTGCCTACTTACTAAATTTTTTTGCAACTCCGAAATCAATACTCACAGCGCTTTCTGGGTCATTCTCGAACATGAACAGAATGGTGAAAACTTTGAGTTGCCCAATGTGCAAGTTTTCAGCTGAGGTCAAAAAGATCATGCTCTGTTGTTGGGAGCCATTTTGAGACATGATGGGAGCCATTATGAGGCACTGAAGAAGTCACATAGCTGATAGCCATGAAGCAGCTGCTGAGACTGCTTAACAATGGTTCAAGGAAGTAAGGTGTGGAGTTAAATGTTACTGACCCTGGTGGGGAGACTTGCATCATAAAGAAACCCTTTTAAGGTAATGGAATGTTTTACAGCCTAGAAAAGAAGGATGTTCAAGAACTTATGCAAATGCAAATGTCGGCATTTCCGATGGTATGTACTTTGTGCTTTGCTACTGTATCCAAAATCTTATATAAAGGCTATGCTAAATAAACTCGAGGCTGCAGCATTGACCGTATGCCCTCCCAAAAGTTCTTTCCTGTCTTCTTCTTTTTTCTTAGGCTTCACCCCCCTCTTTCAGGTGCTGATCAACTTCAGCTGGCTGGCTCCGGCACTCTGTCTTCTTGTTTCAACTCTCATACTGTAAATAAGTATCCGTTTTACAGTCTACTTAGTGCCACATCTTCCACAGTTTCGTGGGATTTTTTGTTGAAGATTTTACTGTTTAAAATGTCCCCCAAGCATAGTGCAGAAGTGCTGTCTAGTGTCCCTAAGTGCTAGAAGACTGTGAAGTGCCTTACAAAGAAAATGTGTGTATTAGGTAAGCTTCATTCAGGCATAAGTCATAGTATGTTATCTATGAGTTCAATATTAATGAATTAACAATATTCAAAATAAGATAAACAGAAACACATATAACACAAGGTTATATATTGATTAGTTGACAAAAAAAAATGTTACCAGAGGCTTGCAGGAACGTAACCCTATATTTCCCGTAGGAGCGATGGTTCAGTATTTGCTAATTCCCTTTCTGTGATGATTTTCTAGAACATAACTACTGGAAATAAAAAGATTCAACTGTATTTTGTTAACTTCTATATCTCCAATACTTAGCACAGTGACTGATATAATGGTTGTTCAGTCAATATTTGTTAAAACTGAATCGTGTGCATGTATATATATATATATATATATACATACATACTTTATACATACACACATAGATAATATGTGTAATATGGAAATAAGTCAAACTGAATTTGTTTTTCATGCCACAGGTATACCTCTCAGCCTTATCATTACATTTTTTCTTTTAAAGAAATGCTAGATATCGGTTTATTATTGATGTCGTCTTTATTTTTATTGTTACCTAGGATGCTGGAGAAATGGTTCGTTCCTTTGTTGGTGGTTTGGAACTTGTTGTCAATTTGCTGAAATCAGATAATAAAGAAGTTTTGGCAAGTGTATGTGCTGCTATTACCAATATAGCAAAAGATCAAGAAAATTTAGCTGTTATTACAGATCATGGAGTTGTCCCTTTATTGTCCAAACTAGCAAACACAGTAAGTAACACATCTTTTTATATTAAATGCATGTTGTCATAAGATATCACAGTGTAGTGGCAAAAACAATGAGCTTCAAGTCCAGAAACCTGGATTCAAGTTTAATATCCACCACCTATGAGGTATGAAATTTTGGTTAATTCATTTAATTTCTCTGAGACTAATAAGTGCAAACGTGTATTTTAAACTGTACAATATTAATATGCAAGATCCTTGTAAAATAGAGGCTGTTTTTCATTTGCCACTGGCAAGTAAAACAGTGACAAATATGTTATTGTAGAAGTGTTAACTATCATCGTCATCACGTCATTATTATTATTACTCTTAAGGTAATTGTTATGCCAACTTTAGGAGTTAAATGTGCCTCCCTCAGCTTAGCAAGCTTGGGTCTATAGCATTCTTGGACTCGAAGATTTTGGCAGTCACTGTATTGTTTATCCAGAGCTGTGCCAGATAGAGTAAGCAGCCTTGAGAGATAATGACTTCACCATGACCAGAGGTATTTGAGCATAGGCTGGACTACCACTTGGCAGAAAAGTCATAGAGCAGAAATTCAATCATTGGAAGGATGCTTAGTCTAGAAGACTTTAGAGCTAGTCTCACACTGAGTACCTAAGAATATCTGCCAGATTCATTTAAGGACATCAAATTATTGCCTTGTTTAAGAGAACAGTACAATTAATGAACAAAAAACTATACTCTATTTAGCTATATTATACTTATATGTTATAATTACATCCAAAAAGAAGGATATAGTCTGCATAAAGAATACAGAAAGGAAAATGACAGATTCAAAACATCATTGTTTGCTGCACTGTCTTCTCCCTTTCAGGAGCCAAGGTGTATTACTGGCATAGAAGTATTCCTAGGGTGATGAAGTAGAATTAATCCGCTTATCCTAGTTGAGTGAAATGCTCCATTAAGAATGTCCCGAATTATTTTTATTACTAAACTTCTTGCTGATCTGTAATTCTGTGTTGTGAGTAGATTTACCCAAAAGGAAACTGAGCCTTGAACAAATAATGATGATGATGATGATGATGATGATGATGATGATGATGATGGTGGTGGTGGTGGTGATGATGATTCCAGGCAGATATCTGAAATGCCAGACTCCTGATCACCTGTTTATGCACTGACAATGTCCAGTTCATAAAAAGGCAACTCAGAATTGAAACTTGGTTCATTGCTGACCCACAAAAATCCTAGTTCCCTTCAAGACAGCACTTGAGTACCTGGGCTCATTGACATCTTAGTGGGTAATAAACATCCAGAGCACAAATGTGATCTCACAGGATCATTACAGTGCACATACCACCATTTGTTTCCTTCGTGCAGAATAACGATAAACTGAGGCGTCATCTAGCAGAAGCCATTTCACGTTGCTGCATGTGGGGCAGGAATAGAGTGGCCTTTGGCGAGCACAAAGCGGTGGCTCCGTTAGTGCGTTACCTGAAATCAAATGACACCAATGTGCATCGAGCAACAGCTCAAGCCTTGTACCAGCTCTCGGAAGATGCCGATAACTGCATCACCATGCATGAGAATAGCGCAGTCAAGGTACAATTGGTTGACTTTGTGGTTTCATATAAGTTAGGCAAATGTGGGCTAGAAAGAAACCGTAATATTAAGGTTTTACTGAAGAGGATATTTGAACACAAAAAACTGCCTCATTGTTGGGTCACAGCTGCAGCTGAACCATGTGTTATCAAAGATTATGCTGCAGAAGAGCCATGTGGAGATAGGATTTTTCTTAATCAAAGAATAGAAAATGTACTTAGTAAAATTAGTCATTACATTATTTGAATTTGATTAAACAAAATGCACAGTGTATTAACAATCAGTGTTATTCATAATTCTATTTAATATATTATTTACTTAATACTTAAATCAGGAGTCTCCAACCCCTGGACCACAGACTGGTACCAGTCTGTGGCCTGTTAGGAACCGGACCGCACAACAGGAGGTGAGCAGTAGGCAAGTGAACAGAGCTTCATCTGTGTTTGCAGCCGCTCCCCAGCGCTAGCATTGCCGCCTCAGCTCCACCTCAGATCATCAGGCATTAGGTTCTCATAGGAGCACCGGTCCCTGGTGCCAAAGAGGTTGAGGACTGCTGACTTAAATAATAAAATATTGTACCAACTAAATGGCAAAGGAGCTGAATGAAACAGCAACTAACTAGTCTGTGGTTTGGAAACAGGAAAGAAACAATTCAAAGAGACATTAAAAAAAAAATCTGTGCATCTAATTTTCTTTGCCTTTAACTAATATATAGGTAGGAGTTTCTGCTCATAGACTATAATGTATCTATGCATTGGAAACCACCTAGAGCTTCTGAATAGAATATTTTGATAACAATAAATATAAAAATTCTTGAGTACATAGCCAATTTACATGTATTCGGGAGATCGATTTAAAGTATTTGTTCTTTTCTATAGATTGTTTCCTTGTACAGTATAATTTTACTATTTATTATCTCAATTCAGAAATTATGACAACCAGGTACAATTACATTTTAAAATGCATGCCCAAAGTGGGCTTGATCTTTTAGACAAAGTTAATTAAAATCTCCAGTTAATCATATCCAGCCAAAGTTACTAGGTATTGTGTCGAATATACAATATCTCAGGGGGAATAAGACTCTTAAAATTCCAACTGGTAATTTTTTGAGGCGATTATTTTAATTTATCTTTCAAATCTGTTATAGTTGAATATGATGTTAATTTTTCTGAAATTAAACTTTTAAATGTGTCAACCTTTCCATTATAAATCTGTCCTTACAGCACATAAGTTTGGCCAAATTAGTTTCTTCAAGCAAAAACCTGGCATTAAAAAAGCACCTTTAAACTAAGCACTAATTCTTCAAAGTAAATTATAAAAATGTATATTGGTATGTTAACTCCAAGTTGCTAAAGAATAATAAAAATACTGTCACTTCTATATGATTCTGTTTACACTTCAAAAAAGAAGACATTTCTAATTTAAAATTACTGCATATATTCTATTATTGAACAAGACTTGCAC
The DNA here is from genome assembly GCF_014176215.1 of Rousettus aegyptiacus. Lineage (NCBI taxonomy): Eukaryota > Metazoa > Chordata > Mammalia > Chiroptera > Pteropodidae > Rousettus > Rousettus aegyptiacus. The sequence goes on from NW_023416285.1 coordinate 81,764,306, forward strand.
AACTTAACATGCCATAAGTATATAGTCTTTAAAAAAATGAAACCATTAAATTTAATTAGTCTGGTAAAGTATCTGACATAAAACATATACTTAGACAATTGCCAGTGACTTTAAGAAGAGAATTTCTAAACTGCTCAGAAAATTTTTTAAATTTAACACGGTTTGCATTTTACTGTTCAGTTGACATATGCCAGGTATATATGCAAATCTCAATTATTTCTTCTAATGCAAGTCAGTAGATAATCCCAAGTTGTTTATGAATTGTATTTTGCTATGGGAAGTGTTGAAACTGTGTTCACCCACGGACACAGCTTATATGTATTAGAAAAAGAAGTTAATAAGAATGATTAGGGTGAGGAGACAGGGGAAAAGCAAAGAAGGCAATCTGGTGATGACCAGAGGGGAGCAGGAGCTTGAGGGGCTGGGAGAAAGAGGTGAAGGGTTAAAGAGGTATAAGTTAGTAGTTAAGAGACGGTCACGGGGATGTGGAGTACGGCATAGGAAATGCAGTCAGCAGTAATGTAATGGCTAGGCGTAGAGCCAGAGGAGTGATAGACTAATTAGGGGGATCACTTCATAAACTACATAAATGTCTAACCAATGTGCTATATACTTGGAACTAATAATAAAATAAAATGCTAAAAAAAAAGAAAAAAAATAGAAAAGAAAAGAAGGTTTGTGGCACTCCAGACCCTTTCCTGGGTCATCTTGGGGGCCTCTCTGTCTTGTCAATTTGCATTCCTAACACCTGCTAGTTCCACTGGATGATAACAGTAAAGAGGAGGTCTTACTTTATTTTCTTTTAACGTTACTCTGTGGAGGCAGGCCTTACCATGGGTTCTCCCTCCTAGCGCCATGGGAAAAGCATAAATACCTGTGTGTCTCTTCTCCGTTTTTCCTTTGAGGAGGAAAAAAATGTGGATGTGGTGAACTGGGTGTAGGTGGAATAAATGGGGTTTGGTAGTTGCTTGGATCTGGGGAATAAAGGAAAGGGTCGAGTCCAGAATGATTTCTTGTTTCAGTCTAGATAAAGATTTCTTAGCCAAGATAAAGCAAAGAAATATTTGACACATTAAAATACCTGCAGTGAATGTGTGACAACGTGCTAACATTTCTGACACCAAATGCATATAAACTTTATCCACTATTTTGGCAAATCCCTGGCTGTTTTTATTCCTAATTGGTACAGAACCTTTCTAGCCAAATGCTTATAGTGTTATTTCCCAGGCCTGCAAACATTCCTGCTGCAGCTGCCCGTGAGCAATGTTGACAGTTTCTTTGACAATTACCAGAGTCATCCTGTCACCCTGTTCATAAGGAATTTATTCTAGAGTGAGCTTCCTTCATCGTACAATCTCCTCAACAGCAGCGGCTGATATTATGCAATATATATGTCTCAGGCCAACTGATGTTTAATCTATGATGACAGTGAAGGAGCAGGACTGTGGGTCTGGAATAGATTGAGTTCAGTTTCTAAAGTGTTAATTTAAATGGTCGGTTTGAATTTTAGGTCAGAGCAATGTTGTCCAATAAGAATGTAATATAAGCCACATACGTAACATTCGATGTTCTAGTAGCCAGAATTTAAGAAAAGATAAAAAGAAGCAGGTAAAGGATCTCCCGATTATGAATGTCTAACTTCTTAAAATTTAGAATAAAATGTAAGAAAAAAATAATAATGGTAAATAATGGGAATAACCTCATATAATTGCTTTATTATGTACAGATTGTAAAAATAAAAAGAAACAGGTGAAATTCAGTTTAGTAATATATTTTATTTAACCTGATATATCCAAAATATTGATTTCAACATATAATCAGTATAAAAAATACCAATATTTTACTTTTGTGTGCATGTATTAAGTCTTCAAAAAGTATGTTTAACACATATAAAACATCTCAGTTTGGACCGGCCACATTTCCAGTTCTCACCAACGCTTAGTGGTTTTCTTAATGAACAGCACAAGACAAGAGAGAGGGGAAAATTCGGGAAGTATCAGCAGAGAGGTTTTAAGCCACGAGCGAGGGTGGATAAGATGTTTTTGGCACAGAGTTTAGAGAAGCCTAGGAAATACCTACATTTTCACTCATGGAGCATGTAAATTAGGAAGAAGAGCTATCAGAGTAAACTTGGGAAGTTAATAGGTTGACCAGGAGTTCTGGAAGCCCAAGGAAGCATGAGTTTTCAAGGGGTTTGTGTGCAAACGCTGCTAAGCAGTCAGCAAGGATTTTCTGATTTAGTTTCGTTGAAAAACAATCCTTGTATTTGAGCCTTTCCTGGTAGGAATCTCTTCTTCTGCGCTAGTAAGTACAACATGATAGGAGTAATGCATTCCTTATTCCCCTTTTGATTGTGCATAGACCTCCTCCTCAAATGTGTCAGCTCAGGGGCTTGTATCAGTTCAAAACCCTGTGAACGTGGATGCAGAGCTGTTGGCAACTTGACTGAAAATACAAGTGGTCTAGGAGATGTACCAAACCTATTTGCTAGCTACAACAAAACTGTAATGTAGGAAAGAAGTATAAGAAGGGGAAGAATTTGCAGGAAAAACTGAGCAAGACAAGCTCTTTCCTAAGACAGAAAAAGTGATCAAATAGAAAGATGATGAGTGCCTATAAAAGGGATTAAGCTCCCTTCCCCATGGTGATGTTGGATTTGTTTTTGTAAATGTCTATACCAGGCAAGTAAAAGCTATGTTATGGCCTATGACTTTCTGCAAGGCAGGAAATTGAAGAAATTGCACGAAATAATCCAGAAGTGGGTCCAGCAGCGGGAGAGTGAGGGGAGAGCGTTTCCATTGGCGTGGAAGTGAAAGGGTTGTCTGGGCTGCCTCGCACGTGGGTTGACGCAGCACGTGGAGTGGCATTCAGAGAGCAGGGCGGGTGAATTCCAGAGCAAACACGCCTCATAGGTTTTTGAAGCCTGGCCCAGGAAGAGAAAATAACACTAAAGCTTTTGTTTTGAGTCAAGTAAATGGACGTTAGAGACAGAGATCACCCAGGATCTTGGTGTCTAGATGCAGTCTACGTACTTAATGTTTGATCAAACTATAACATTTTCTATCGATTAAAACTCTTAGTGTACTTTTGTGGTGTTGAGTACTTTCCTCACATTCCAGATATTCCCTGGAGTGCTGGGGATGTCCCACCGGGCAGGAGTTCAATTACTTAGCGTGACTATTAGATATCAGCGACTATACTATGATACCGTACTATGTATGATAGAGTCATATATGAAGTTGTTTCTGACTTCTTGTTATTTGCATTTTCCTTTAAAGTGAGAAAGAAATTTATGGTTACCTAAGGGTTTAGTAAGTTAGATTTTAGTTTAGCATGTTTAACTTGATATAAATATGCGTATCAAATATTTTTCTTATCTTTTATTTTTTAACTTAAAAATGTAATAGCTTTAAGGTATACTTGACATACACATACACATATTTAATATGTAAAAAATTTTTTAATTTATTTTTTTAAATTTTTTATTAAGTTTATTAGGGTAACATTGGTTAATACAATTACATAATTTTCAGGTATACAGTAAAATTTAACATCTGTATATTCTATTGTGTGTTTACCACCCAAAGCCCAGTTTCCTTCAGTTTCCAAATATTTGATCACCTTTACTCACTTCACCCTCACCCTATTTCCCTATATTTTACCCCTTTTACCCCATCTACCTCCTCCTCCTCCCCCACTCTCTATCCTCTGGTAACCACTAGTCGATAGTCCATGTCCATGAGTCTCTGTTTGTCCTGCACTTTGTTTCTTTTAGGTTTATATCCCACATATAAGTGATATGTGATTTTCAACGTTTTCTGTCTGGCTTATTTCACATAGCATGATTATCTCGAGGTCCATCCAGGTTGTCACAAATAGCAGTATTTCATCTCGTCTTATGACTGAGTAATATCCCATTGTATATATGTACCACAGCTTCTTTAGCCAATCATCTATCGTAGGACACTTTGGTTACTTCCATGTCCTGGCCACCACAAATAATGCTGCTATGAACATGGATGTGCAAATATCTTTTTGGATATGGGTTTTCAAGTCTTTGGGGTAAATACCCAGTAGAGATTTTGCAGGATCATATGGTAGATCAATTCTTAGTTTTTCGAGGAACCTCTATATTATTTTCCATAGTGGCTGTACCAATTTGCAGTCCCACGAGCAATGTGTGAGGGTTATTTTTTCTCCACATCCTCTCCAACAGTTATTATTTGTCCTATTGATTATAGCCATTCTAACGGGTGTGAGATGAAATCTCATTGTGATTTTAATTTGCATTTCCCTATAGCTAGCAATGTTGGGCATCTTTTCAAATATTTGTTGGCCATTTGTATGTGTTCTAGAGACTAATATCTGTTCAGGTCATCTGCCCATTTTTTTGATTGGATCGTTTGTTTTGTTGTTGTTGTCATTGAGTTGTGTGAGTTCTTCGTATATTTTAGATATTAGGCCCTTATTGGAAGTGTTGCTTACAAATATATTTTCCCATTTGGATGGTTGTCTCTTTACCTTGTTGACAGTTTCTTTTGCTGAGCAGAAGCTTTTTAGTTTGATGTAGTCCCATTCTTAATATGTAAAATTTGTTAAGTTTTGACATCCACATACACACAGAGTAAACCATCTTTCTCGGGATCATATAATATTTGTTTTTTGTTTGACTTCTTTCACCCAGCTTACTTATTTTCATATTCATCCATGTTCTTTATGTATCCATAGTCCACTCTTTTATTGCCAACTGGCATGCCATTGGCTGTATCACAATCATTTATCCTTTCACTTGTTGATGGCCATTTGAGTTATTTCTCATGTGGGGTTATTACAACTAAAACTGCTATAAATATTCACATACAGATTTTTGTGTGGACATATTCTTTCATTCCTCTTTGGTAAACACCTGGGAGTGGATGGCTGGGTTATATGGGAGGTGTATGTTTAACTTTGTAAGAAATTGCCAGACTGTTTTTCAAAGTGCCTGTGCCATTTTACATCCCCACGAGCGTGTAGAAGAGCATCCTTACCAACCCTGGGTATTGTCACCAGACTGAACCGAGTCCACTTACTTTGTACTCGCCAGTCAAAAAACAACTCAACTCCAAGGAGACTTTATGAGAAGGAATGTACTTTATTGCGTGACAGCAGGCAAGGACACGTGGTGGGGTGGGGGGGGTCACTTTCCCAAAATGGCACATCCTCAAACAAAGGATCAGATTTGTCTTTATTCAGGGAACTTACGCAAAACATCGAGCTGAACTTCATCATCACAGTATAGGTGGGCACATTCCTGTGCATGTGCAGTTAGAAAATGTGCCTATCCATACATTGCAAGTTTAAAATAGCAGAAAATCTCCTCCCCGGTAGGAGATTTTAGATTTTAGTATTATAATGAGGGTACAATGGGAATAGTTTTTGGAGAGGTCAGTAGAGAGTCCTCCAGACCCTTTGGCCAGCCTCAGGTGATTTGAGCAGCATCAGCCCCCTTGTTCTATAAATCACCCTGGCGTCTCCCTGAAAAGACAGTAATAGCAATTGTCAGGGATGGTGTAGGTGTTAATTAACTTTCTGTTAAAATCTTAGCGAATTATAGAATATGATTACTCGAACCTTATAACATTCAGGGTAATCTAAGTGGGTTTACCGTTTAATCTAAGCAAAATTATGAATTCTAAATAAATTAGTCTGTGCTAGGGTACCTGCAAGGCTCTATAGGTTAGGTTACTGTATGTAGTCTTTTTTATTTTAGACATTCTAATGGGTGCGTATTGGTCTCTCATGATTTTGATGTCAGTTTTCCTAATGACTAATGATGTAGAACATATTTTTTATGTGCTTATATGCCCGCCATGTAAATTTCTTTGGTAAAGTGTTCAGATTTTTTGACCATTTTTTCAATTGGGTTGTTTGTACTGAGAGTTGAAGGTTACTTTATACTGAGGGAAAAAGACTTAATGATTTTCTTGTTTAAATGGTGATTTGGAATAATAATATGAAATATGTAAGAAGGGCTTAGGAAAGTTATGGTAATCACATGTTCTGATCTCAAATCAAGATTTTTAGCAATTTATATAAAAAGTTTTACATGGGTTTAAAAATTAAATCACATGTGTACATTTAACACATATTTAATATACATCTAAATTAACTTTGTAGAAAATATTAAAACTGTATCAAATTTGAATAATGGCAGTCATAGAAAGAGTATTTATTTCAGTATTGATTCCTTTTCCTAAGCTTAGGTTAGTGTGTACTCCTTATCCAGTGCTCTTCAACCTGTACTGTGGACACAAATCACCTGAGAATCTTGTTAAAATGCAGATTCTGGGCCAGTAGGTCCCGTGTCAGGCCTGAAATTCTGCATTTCTAACAAGCACAAGGTGCTGCTGTTGCTCTCTGTCTGGGACCACACTTTGACCAGCAAGTCCTTAGCCCTTTTGGCTGTTGGGAGAGACAGAGCAAGAAAAGGCCCCAGACCAATTGCTCCCAGGCCACGTTGCTTTGTCCATTTACAAACATTAGCTATTTTTCTGCTGACCGGATAAAGGCTTAGGAAGCACTGTTCTAGAAGACAACCATATAACATATTCTTTGATAGCCTTTCAAAGGCAATAAAGTTAATTGCATTGGCCAGGGGCCTGGCATACTGTCTTAGACTTTATATTCCTATTTTGAAAGCTTACAACTTTGAAGGTAGTATTTTATTTTCCCCTCCAAACAAAAAATCTTTATTGTCCGCAACTTAATTTAATTCCAGTTGCAAGTTCCATTCTTTTGGGGTTGGTGGCAGACATGAACCTTATTTGGTTTGGCATTGCTTCTTACCCTGTCTTCAAGATTATATTTAAATTTAGGTTGCATGCATAGTCCCAAGCATTGGGAAGGCCCCTGGCAGGAGAGAGACTGTGATCACAAAGATAGTATTTTAAATAGGACTCCTGTCTCCTTTGTCCATGCCAGCTCCACTTCACTACAATGAAGTCACCTTTCTTCTACTAAGTCACCACAACCCCACCTCCAGCAAAATAGATTTCCCTCCCCTCTTGAAAGCTAAAAAGGGAGACAAGATGAAAGAGAAAGCTGCAAAGTGTAGCAAAAGAGCTAGATGATAAAGTAACAAATTTTTCACTCGTTCAGCTTCACGTGTGCCGGATAACATTCTGCAAGCACATTCACACACAGTCTTTCACTGAATCTTTTCTGTTATCCAGTGAGATGAGAATTATTATCTCCATTTTACATATAAAGGCACTGAGTTTCATAGAGGTTAAGTAACTTGCCATACATCACCCAGATCATAAGGACCCAAGAAATCCAGTTCCAGAGTCTGTTTCCTTAACTCCCACTGACGGGTAAACCTGAAGGACCGACCCCGTGGCACATGTGCGGATGAGTGTGAGCCCCAGTGCTTAAAGCTGTGTTGACGGACTCTGCCTGGCTGAGAAACTGCTTTGTGAGGCACAGCAGCCGTCTGGGGAGGCACAAAGGGGAGCGGGACTTGGCGGAGAGCACGGTGGTTCCACGGTGGAGTGGTGCCTGTCCTTCCTGTCTCAGCCCGCACATCCTCTCTTGAAAACACATCGCAAGTGCTCTGTTTCTCTCCTTAGTCTTCATCGTTTTCCAGAATCTCTTGCTGCCTTTAGCATAGTCTTAATATATACCGATTAAATATTATTACTAGTAAGAGTTATAGTATATGAAGTTAAAACCAGATGATTTTGTCATTTTTTAAAATTATGTATATTTCTATCTTTACCCAGATTTTTAGAAGGGTAGCTATATTTTCCAAAAGTGGGTTTAGAAACCTGTTATAGATAAGTGAAAAGGGTTGAAATTAAGTTCAAAGTTCATGTGTTCAGGTTTTTTAGCTTTAATTTTCTTAATTCTAAAAATTAGAGTTAATTTTTCACACACATATACCCAGAATAAAATACCATTAATATTAACTAAATTAATTAATATTAACTGGTATATCATTACCTTTCCTTATGGCCTCTAGGCAGACATTTTCTGTCTGCAAACTCTTCTGTTTTCATCCTTAGTTTAGATGCATCAACTCCAAGATGCTTTCTCAGACTTCTTAGGCTAAGGTAGGTTATTCATCTGCCACTCTTCATTTCACGGTGTTGATTTCCTTCACAGTCTTTGGCACACTTGGTAATTATTTTGTCCACTTAGTTGTTTTTTGACCAGGCCCTTCTATAGTGTCTGCGAGGGTTATGAGACTCTTGATCCTGCCCACCCCACCTGAATTCTGGGAGAGGTGCATTTAAGGGCAGGTCCTGCCTGTGCAGAGAACCCATATACTATATCTTTATTGTATTCCTCTTTTAGATTTCACCAAATAATTTGGAGTCATCCATTAAATGAATAATTAGCAAATATTAGAATAGTAGGCTAAATAATAAAAGATTTCAGTGCTTTCCTTAGACTAACAAATAGTTAATATAAATAGCTATGTATATGTTATAGAATGTATATTGTAGGATAATCTCTTTTTAAAATAAGCAGCCAATTACTGAGTGTTTGCTGCTGGGCTAGATGCTTTATTTCTTACTTCTTCACAATAACCCCCATTTTAAAGACTGGGAAGCTTTAAGTTCAATAGTCTAAGTGATGTGTCCAAAGTCCCTCAGAAGGAATGCAGGATCCATGAGGATTCAAGAAATTGCATGTCACACAAATAACTCAGAGAGGCTGAGGCATCGAAGAGGAATCATGGGTATCTGACGGATTACGTGGGCGAGAAAGCAACAGAGAGCTAAGAAGGTGCTAGGGCAGGGACTCAAAGGTTTTTCTCACCTTCTTTCATCTGTCCTCTCTCTTCCTTTCTGTATCTGTTTCATTTTATTCTTTTTCTGTGAGTTCTCTCTCTCTATTCTTCCAGTTTTCTCTGCTGTTTCTGCAGTTTAATTTCCTGTCACCCAGAGGGGCCTCACAGTTTTCTCTCTTTCAATTAAAAAAAAAAAAAAAATTCTTGGAGAAAGGAATCTGATTGCCCCAGTCTGGGAAAAATCCCCACCCCTAGTCCAAACTGTGGACAATGTGATGTTTTACAAAATGGCTTTCTAGGCTTAGAACTGGAGGTGCAAGTGACAAGCCATGATTTAGATGTCTGGACCAATGGACATGAGAAATTGTTAGGTCAGTTGACACTCACTGTTTTTTACTATCATGCTGTTATTTAGTGTATCTTAGTATTATATATACTTTTATTGTGAGGATATCATTCCAAGTCTTTCTAAGATGCACAGAGGGCATTTTACCCAATGCTTCTAAAATGTTGTGCCTTGTTTGTTAAAATTAACAGCTTTGGCTAGCTTTATTATTATTTTATTAAAGAACCCTTTCATAAGGCAAGCTTTGTGAGTTAAATGGATGTAAATTATAAAATGTGAGAGGTAATTATTTATAGTTTTTTTGTTTTTTTTTTTTGTTTTTTGTTTTTTTTTGAAAATATTCCAGAACTAGCTATAGTCAATTGCTGGTATGGATTTAGCATCCTGAAATTTAAACAATAATTTTTGGCTCTTTTTTTTCTGAAATACTTTGTGATTAAATGGTATATTATTATACTGTCAACCTAAATTTAAGAAAAGACACTCCTTGACCATTTTAAATCTATGCAAAGCAGTCTTCATTTTATGCACATGTAAAACCTATGAAGCATTCACATGTTGATTTGGGGATTTTAAACTTGGCAAATTACAGATTTTTATTTTTATATCTGTCACTGCTGACTCCAGACTTTAAATTGAAACCACAGGATTTATCTGGCACTTCCACAAAGCTAATACTTTTTCCTCACGTTAAATTAGCTGCTACTTAATGATTAAGAAAGAGTACAACTAGATGGCAAATAACGTTAGCACAATTAATTATGTATTGAAGTCACTGTCAGCTATGCAAAGTCTGCTTGAATTTTTGGCTGTTTAAAAACCAAAAACCTGTCCATCATGTTGCATTCGGAAACTTCATAGCAACTAGTACCCTAATCTTTTATTTTTTGTTTAGTTTAGAGGAAATGAATGAAAGGTAAAAACAAAGTGTCATGTCCGTCCAAGTTATGTAAATGACCTGTCAGGTAGGAACCTCCGTTCCTGAGTTGGGTGAAGCTGAAAACCACGACCTCGATACTTGCTCCTCGGCATTGTATTTTTAGAGATCGTTACTTACATATCCTAATAAGACTACTACAAAATCACCTCCAGATAAGAAAAATATTTTAGGGTTAAGAAGCATTAGAGTCCACGAAACTTAAGTTTTGGGCTGGAGAGCTTTTCTTTTCTTTTCTTTTCTTTTTTTTTAACATAATTATGTTACCAACATTAGGCACATCATGCTACACATCACCATTCTTCTGATCACAAATAAAAGCATATGACAGGCCTGGGAGCTTATCTTATCTAAACTGTACAATCCAGGATTCCTTATATTTAAATAGGTCTGGATATCAAGGCATTAGGTTGGCATAAGATGCTCTTGGCACTTGTTAAAGCATCTTTTGGTCTTCGAAACAGGCACTTTTCCTGCCGAGCTGAAGGTCTGTTGGCGCTGTTCAACAGTAGCTCTGCCCCGCAGCTTTCTTTCGATGATAAATGATCCGTTTCAAATAAACGAAATGGCAGCCAACTCTGCAGAAAGAATCACTTTCTGAAAAAAAAGAGACAGTTTTGTAGGGTCAAAAATGCACAAACAATATGGCAAAATAAGTATATGCTGCTCTTTTTCATGGAAAAGATTGCTACTGCTACATTTGCCAAATTAAATCAGTGTGCCAAAAAGTCGAGGAATCTGGCAGAGGCTGGAGAGCGCAGTTCTATCTTTCATCTATCCTTCTTCTCTGTATTTATCTCACTTTAGAATGCCAAGAATGTCTTTTCCTTCCGACTTGGCCCTTTTGCTAAACCACAGAAATACACCGGGTAGCTTCTCGTAATTGTTTGGTTCCTTATGGTACAGTCTCTAAACTTGTGAGAAATATATATATTTTTTCCCATTGGAAGTTTAAGAAAAGCACCAACAACTGTTTGTTTTCATTTTCTGAAAATTATCCCAGTAACAAAACAAAATCACTTGTATTAATTGGCAACTACTTGACTCAATACACAAAGGCAAGAGGCCAGCTCATTATTTTTGGCCTTCGGCTGACCCAACATGGTTTTCTCTTATAAGAAGCTATTCACAGATGCTAGACGTAAGAATTCATAATAATAATGGTATTTCAGACTTCATGGATAAGTAGTTTTTGGCGCTCAGAATATATCTTCTCTTTTTCCCTTGAAAACAGCAATCCTGTTATATACAAAAAGTAAACAGTGCTCAAATTAGCACGCTGGAGTCTTTAATGTACCAAAAATATGCATGCATTAACGTTTTTTTCTAAGGCTCCTTTTTTTCACTTCCTTCAGGATCAATCAGTTTTTGTTATTTAAAAAAATACCAAACTCTTAGGTTCTTAGGAGCTGTGTTCTCTGTATTTTTTGACCCATAGCCATGGTGGAAGATGTCTCTTTGAAATGTCTTTGGGACACAAATTTAAAAGTACAGGTGCTAAACAAAACTTACATTTTTAAAGTCAAGTTAATTATAGCTTATGCAGATTAGAATCAGAACAACTATGGTCTGTGGTCCAGGCATGATTAAACATAATGACTAACAAGCCAGGACTTGATTATAATACCCTAGTTTGCAGTGAGCTTTCAGGGAAAAGCACTTCCTTCCCCAGGATTTTGTTTACCTGTTAGTATAAGTACGAAAAATATTTCTAAAGTTTAAGCTAATCATTTTTTATAACCCAAGTTTAAAATGTGAATCCCTGAGGAGGAAAAATATCAGAAAGCACCTATAATGCTCTGTTTGCAGCAATGAAAATGACATATAGTTTGAGGGCGGTCTTTTTATAATGTGGGAGTTAGTATTTATTTTTACCTCTAGTTATTGTAAGAAGTAACTTGAAATATGCACACTAACTACTACTAATGTTGATACTTTCACTAGACCATGATTTTCTGATTAGGGGAAATCTGATTAAATTTATGTGGAAAAAAACTTTTTTAAGGTATTTTTTTCTTACACGGTCACTTGCCAATGAAGCTACTTGTTAGAAGGTTGTTGACCTGATATTTCCACTTCATTTTGCATGCAGAGAAGTAAAAATGGTCATCTTTACCAAAGAAGGGTAGAAACACTCATCTAAGGTGTGTTGCATTGCTTCTCAGCCTTTTGGCTATGATCAGGTATAAGATGTGTTGCATGATCATGCAGAGACAGCTCTGGGGGTGCTCCCAGGGTGACTGCATGGTCAGGGGACAGCATCGATGGCAATGTGGCATCTTCCCTATGATTAGGAGATGCTGCCAAGATGCTGGTTTATTTTGCAGTAAAATCATATATTGACAACAAATTATCACATGTGTGGATATATATATCTGGATGAGTATACCTTTCTTGTGCTGAAACGTGCCCTCAATTTTGCTTGTACAAGTCACAGAAATCCTCACAGTGGGGCCGTTTGGGCCCTGGAAGTGGGGGACTCAAGAGACTGACTTAAGTAACATAGGTCTCGCTCTTTTCTTCAAAGCCAGGGCAAGTCCCCGTTTTTACACATGTCCGACAAAGGACTTGTACTATTCAAATTACATAAAGAATTCTTACAACTCAATAAGAAGATAAACAACTCAATTAAAAATTTACAAGCTATTTGAATAGACACTTCAACAAAGATATAGGATGGCAAACAAGTATATGAGAGGATGTTCAACACCACTAGTCATCAGGAAAATGCCAACCAAAACCTCATGAGACACCACCATACACCTAGCAAAATAGCTAAAATTCAAGACTGACAATACTGAGTCATGCAAGAATGTAGAACAACCAGAACCCTGCATATTGCTGATGAGAATGCAAAATGATACAACCACCTTGAAAAAGTTCGCCAGTGTTTTTCAAAGTTAAACATTCACTTTAGCACATGACCCAGCGCCTCCACTTGCTGAGGTCTGCCCAAGAGAAACAGAAACATGTACACACACAAAAACCTGTGTGTGAATAGATAAACCGGCTTCATTTGTAATCACCCAAACACAGAAGCAATCAGTAAGTCCCTCTACAAGTAAATGGATAAACAGCCAAAGGTACATCCATTCAGTGGGCTACTACCTAGCAATGGGAAGGAACAAACCACGCAGCAGCATGGATGAATCTCAGGAACACTATGCAAAGTGAAAGGAGCCACATTGATGTTTTGAAGCTTATTCATAATTCTCTTAACTATCCTCATCAGGTTTGACTTTTATTAAATCACTCCTCCATGTTGAGACACCATTTCAAGTTTTAACTATGATAATTGTTCAATTAAATTCACAATTATTAACCAGAACTAAATTAATTATTAATCCATCGAATACACCTACCATTAATAATTAAATTAAAACCACCAATGTGGCTTATCTGTATTTTCATATTCATTGAAATCTTAAAAGAAATGATGTCCTAGCATAATAAAAATGATTTTATAGTGAACCATTTAGACAAGGATCCTGACAACTTATAGGCACTACAAGCCACAAGCCATTTTTAAAAAATAAGATCATCAGAATTTTCTAATGTCCTTGATAGGATATAGTCAATGATTTGTATGCAAATTTAGGTAGGTTTTGAAAAAATCACTTTAGATGGTATCGATTAGTATGATACATATAAGTATAGTTTACACAGACGTCCCAAGGCTAGTTCATTGATCCAATTTAGAAAACGGATAATCTGAAGGAAAAACCTACTAATTAAGTAAGTAATACAGAGCATAGGGAAATGAGCATGTATCTGGTACCAGACAGAACTGGGTTTAATCCTAGCTGCCTTACCTTAGGCGCATGAGACCACTACTGCTGTTGCCTGGGGGTTTAGTTGGTAGATTGGTTGGTTGGTTGGTTGGTTAGTTAGTTGGTTGGTTTTATCAGGGGTTGAATTCTGCCAAGGCTACGGGTATGAGATAGGTGGCTTTCTAAAGTGTTCCCTGGATTCAAGTCTCGTCCCTATACAGTGAACCAACTCAGACAGCAGCTATGAAGTCCTCACCCTTGATGTTCTCAGTGTACACAGATTTGAGGTGCTGGTTCTTAGTAGCATTTCTCCTCAGGGCCTGAACACCACGTGGATGGACCTCGTATTTATGGCAAGAGCTGGCACTGCTCAGAGAGGCTGCTTGCAGGGCTGGGGCGCCCTTGAGGATAATTTGGTCTCCGATGGCCAGGATGCAGAGGCCACACTTCTATCTATGGATACAAATGTGTTGGTGCAACCTCCTCTGCACCTGAAGTCGTGTGTTTTCCTGGGACCTGTGTGACTGTATGTAAACTCGGAGCACAGTCTAAGTTCCCTGACAGTATAAAGCTGAATAATCCAGGATATTTCAGGTTTCTGTCTGTATTTACAAAAAACTTTCTATTGAAATATAACCTCTCAGGCAATTGTTTCAGAGACCATAGGACTCAGATATGTGTCCTCTGAAAGCAGAATTTAAGTTATTAGTAAACAAGGACATACAATAATTAAATGGTAGAATCCTTGGGGAATCTTGGCTTGTGTTTACCTTGGTCAGATCTTTTCTGTAAAGCACTTTCTGCAAGTAAAAACTCATAAAAATCTGCCACCGCAGTTTTAAAATCGCTAACAAGGTTTCTTTCGCTTTCAACAAGGCTTCGCGTGATCCGGGTCCTGCCAGCCTCTCTGCCATCTTGCCCCTCTTTCCCTGACCTCCCTTGTGGCATGGGCTGCTGAACGTTCACCAACATCCATCCTCTTCTCTTTGGTGACAGCTTTAGCACAGCACATGGCTGCCAGCCACAGAATACGTGTCTCGGTCTACCCTGAATCTTGGTGTTACCATGTGACTAAGTTCTCACAAATGGGAAGTGACAAGTGATGCATGCCACGGGTGTTGCTTGCCCTTCATAAAGGGGTGCATGCCCATTCCTGGGTCCCATCCCTGTTCTCGAAGCCCAAGAGATAGAAACCACTGGGGTAGCCTTGAATCAGAGATTAGCCGGCACGTCGAAGGCGGCAGAGCCATGCTACCAGTCTGGGACCACTTACACTGTTACATAGGAGAAAACAAAACTCCTAGGTTATTTAAACCACTGAATTTTGGGGTCTTTATATGAAAACAGTTTATTCTGGACTCACCACGCTCATGGGATATGCTTGGCAAGCGTTGGCTACTTTCGTGTGATGAAAAACATGTTCGTGGATGGGGGGCAGCCACATGCCAGGATGCACACTTGGGGAGCAGAGCGGAGCTGATGTCTCTCACCTCCTCTGCTGACACCTCTGCTCTGAGAAACTGCAGGTCCAGATCCGGCAGCCCCGCTGCTCTTCCTCTGCCCCAAATGCATGGCAAATCCCCACCTCACTCTTGGTGTTGCCCACGCTCATTTTTCAGGCATCACATTCACTCTTTCATTATTTAATTATTTCTCAGAGAAGTCTACACTTACTCCCTGCCCCAATCTGTGCTCTCTTAAGACTTGCATTTCTTCTCGTTTGCCTTAGTGGACTGTAAGCTTCCTGCAGGCAGAAGCCATGCCTGTCTTGTCCACTTCTGCTTTCTCAGGCACAGTTCATGCCACAGAGCAGAGCATAGTAAATATTTATTGAATGAAGCAATGAACTTCTCCTTATTTTCAATCTTACCACATAACCACAATATCCTAATATCAAAATACTCTACAAATGTGAAAACAAAATACAAAGTATTTGAGAAGGGAAACATATTGACATTAGTTTTCTTCTAAGTAGCCACATAAGCCCCAGAGCTTAAATTGTTTAATCTGTGAACACTACAGAGAGGGGACTGAGTTCCTGTCATGCATTTGCTTTTCAACTCCCCATTTTCCCTGCTGCTAGAGAAGTTTAATTTTTCTCATTGATTTTTTTTTTTCCAGTTTGTACCCTGGAAAACTAAGGTGATAAATACAGGCAATCATTGCAAAGTATGACTATTGCCGGGTGCTAATGTTTTCAAATTGCTGATGATTTTTAGGGACACCACAAACTGGCCGCACTGTCAGAAGCATTTGGCAGTCATAACTGGCAGCAGGAAATCAGACTGTAAATTTAGAAAGCATGGCTCCCTATTCAGGAATGCACCTCAAAGTTACCTCCAAATATGTCATGGTCATGTAGCTGGGGTTCGGAGTGAATTTAACCACCCTTTATTATGTATTTTGTGGTACATGAAACACTTCAAAAAGCATGGCTGGTCAAGGGAGAAAGCCAGTCTGTTGCATGAAGGCAAAATTTTCATCCCAGATTTCACCTGCCACTGCCAAGTTGGGAGAGCCATTTTTCACTGATAATTTCTTCTTATACCCTTCGACTTTACTGAAATAATTTCTTTAATTATTTCTCTTGCTTATTCTTTTACTGCTCACTGGGATAATTTTCTCAGCAACTGCTTATGTCAGGGTAAATTGATAGGCTGAAAAAGATATGTTTAGTTTTAATATATGAGGGCTTTCACATACCACTGGCTCACAGAGAATAAGATCTGCATTGTGAATGTACCCCATCAAAAGGCAATATTAAGTCCTTTTGCCCTATGTGTTAAGCAGTAAAGCTTGAGGTGGGGAAATAGCATTACCAGTTATTTATACTCTGGTAATTCAAGAAATAAGCTTACATTAAGCCGATAGTCTCCTTTACTATGATACCTCCAAAAGGAGTGAGCCAGTCATTATGTAGATCTCCACATAGGTTCTTGAGAAAGTCCTATACCAAAGCAGTTTAAAAGAAATGTGTGTCTGTTTATGAATCATAACAGCATGACAGGAAAAGAAGCCAGCTTCGTTATGTCCCCTGATGAGGGGACAGGGACAAGAGACCGAGTAGACAGAGGAGGCAGCTGCTCCTCGGTAATGCTCTTCAAGGGTCAGCACCAGGAAAAACCTTACTGAACAATTCAAAGAACAAAACACACAGTAGATTCCAGTCTGCACCTACAATAAACTGTTAGGAATATTAAACCAGAGAGATCAAGAGTCATTGTGCCCAGTCAGAAGAGTGACTGATAAGTTTTATTTGTGTACCGGAGAAAGATAATGCAAACACATTGAAAAAGGTGTAGGAGTCGAAATGAATGGAGGGGTCCAAGGACCAATTTTGAAATCTTTTCAGCCTCATTTGTTGCTGGAACTGAACTATGATGAGCAATCTACCTTCAAAATAGCATTTATTGACTTAGCGCTATGTGAGCTCCTGAGGATATTAAGATGAAAGCGAGAGGCTTAATTTGGGGAGTCTTTGAATATGCTTGACTGCAAGTCCAGTATGGTGCACCATAGGCGGAGATGGGCATCCAGAAGGGTCAGCTGCTGGTGGGTTCTGGTCACCATGGACTGCACGTGGCATGTCGGGCAACCATATGTTCCCATGGGACCTGCAAGGAGAGTTTGCAGAAACAGAAAGGCCTCATTGAGTGGAATCATTGCACATGGAGGCAGTTGACTAGGCCAGATTTCAGCACTGGGCATAAGCACAATGGCCCGAGGGCTGGGCTGGGGCAGCCGCACCTCAGAGAAGGCTGGGTAAGGTGTCCAGGGACCAGGCAAGACCAGCTCTTTCTCTGTGGGCCTTAGGCCAAGGGAGGCAGGGTGCATGATGACCGAGAGTGTAGATCTGGAGCTTGCATTCAACTCCTGCCTTTCCCAAGCTCTGCAACTTTGGGCAAGGGACTTAATATTTCTATGCTGTAGTTTCCTCATCCATAGTACTAGAACTCTAAGAATATCTAACTTTGGATTTGTTTAGAAAATTGAACAAATTAGTATATGTATAAAAGGCACTTTGAATAGTGCCTGTTACATGGTAAGCAGTAACTAAAAATGTCAGCTATTGATATTATTATCTTCTTGCTTCTCAAGGGATACTCACCCTCCCCACCTTTCCTGGATCTATGATGGTGGAAAGTGCAGGGGAATGTGATTTCCAGTGGGAACTGGGTGATGGCGAACTGAGAAAAGCCCTTCTGAGCTTTAGCTCACGTCCTTTCCCACCTCTTCCCTGAGCCTGCGAACACTGAGCATGTAACGACCAGAGAGCTGGGCAGCCATCCATCTCTGTCTCCATAGTGATGGGACAACTTCATTACAATGTTTGATCGGGAACACTGGGTTGGTCCTGAAACAGGCTTAGGGATTTGATCCATTCCAGTTCTCAGGCAGAAACCGAGACAGGTCAGCGTAACACACAGTCTTCTACATGTATCATTTTAGGGGGAACCAAAAAAGCCTTCCTAAGTAGAACTGTTTCTGCTGCCCAGAATGTATCATTTCAACATATAATTTGAAATTTCATAAACCAGCTTGAATTTATCTTCTGTAAAATTTGTAAACATAAATTTTAAAATCTGCAAATGTCAGGCTAGATTATATCGCTCATTTAAAACTCAGTAGGAATGTGTTTACATTGTGTCCTTCCGAACATCTAGCTGAGACTCCCAGAGCTGAGGGAATGAGCTTTTTTTTTTTTTCAGGTAGCGGTGCGGGTAGTGGTTTGGGGCAACTGTTGGAAAGATAAGTGTGAATTGAGCAGATTTGTGTTGTGTGAATGAGCCCTGACCAGGCCAGCATCACTAGCGGAAGAGTCAGCAGTAAAGGGAGGTATTCTGCAGCAAGAAAGAAATTCCAGGAATGAAGAAGTGAGGAGACCAAAGATTAGCCCTCTTCTCCTTCTGAAGACAAGTGGGTTGTTTTGTTTTTTGTTTTTTGGGTGTTTTGTTTTGTTTTGTTTTTGTATATCACGAAACTGGAGAAGATATCACAAAGGGTCTGTGTGGGAAACAAAAAGGAACAGGTCGAGTTCCGGGACCCTGTTCCCTACTTTCTCTTTGGATGTTCTATTTTATCTTACATGTGTATGTTTGTGTATATGCAAATTCCATAGAAAAGTTAAAGTCTTGCTTCTGGGGAAAAAAAAAAAAGGGAAAAGTGGTCCACTGCAGGAAAAAAAAAAAAAACCCTAAAAAAAAAAAAATCACTGGCCTAGATACTGTACTTTGGACCAACCCTGCTCTTCTGAACAGGTAACTTGGCAAAAATCATGTGAGAAGAGCTTTGACATGAACTTGGTCTTTGTCAGAAGTGGAAGGAGAATCATTCTGCTCTGAAATTCATTCAGTTTCTTTCATAGAAATTTGAAGTTCTTATACAAATGACATTAAGAAGCATCATTTTATATAATTTCAACAAAGAGAAGAAAACTAAAAGTAATATTTAGTTATTTATTTAAAAAAATTTTAGGGGGTTATCAGGTTTTTATTTTTTTCCGAGTTGGTAGAAACATTACTTTATGAAATTGTACAGTAATATTTTTTAGGTTTCAGTTGAAAAGATCTTGGATGTTAGACATGCGCTTTTAAAAGAGGAATTAAGAAAGCACAATCACATTTTGACTTATTCCTTCCAAAAAATTATATGAGAGAAGGAAAACATTTCCCAAATGGGTAGCAAATGACGAGACAGACTGTTAAGGTGCACTTGACAGCAACGGGGCGCACTGAAAGGATGGGCGGGAGAGGCCTTGAGAACGAGGTTAAGTCAACTGGAGTTTAAGAAAAGCAATTATTGGGCCAAAAGAATCTTTCGCTGAAGGTTATTTCCCAAGAAATTAGTCATTTATTTTCATCTTATGAGCTTAGTTCCAATTTAGTAGGAACAGGGAAAGCTATTTCTCTGACACTGAAGAAGAAAAATTGTGTCTCTTCTCTCCAGCCTCGTGCTTTATTTTTTCCATATTAATCCACTTTTAAAAGCTGAAAAGAAATCAAAATAAAATTGGGAAAGTAGTTTAACTAAAGGTTTTTTTTTTTTTCCTTTTCAATTTCTTCGGGATATCTTTCCATTTTTACTCCTATGGGAATTCTGTATTCAATAAGGTATTTTAAATATTAACATGTCTTTGGTTTTGAATTCCTTCTAATAATTTGCCAACTTTGAGAGAGAAGTATAAATGGAAACAATAAAACATTAAAAATGTAGACTGATTCTAATATTGAGGAATACAGTAGAAATTATTATCTATTTTAATATCTCCATATTTAGATAATTCTTGGCCTGGGCCTATTCTTATATAAACTATTTAAAATCTTTTCTTCTCTCTGGAAGATTTAATTTTTACAATTTTGTATCAGATTTTATAAATTCTTAGCATTTCCAAGACTAAAGTCTCAAACCAAAACAAAATCCTTCCACGGACAACTTCTTTATATAATTAAGGTAATTGTCTTCTAATAAACGGTGCATATCTTTTATTGTTTTAAAATATTTCTGTGTTTAATTATTAACTATAAATCTACATCAGTATTCAGTAAGGCTATTACTTTCATGAACTTGCCCTCAATATTAAAAAGAAAATTGGGGTTATAGGCAGAAAATGCCTCAATTTCCTGTTCCACACGTATAAACATGTTTGTAGCTACATTCAGTGTAAACATCTCCTGACTCTTCCCACCCACTGTACTAGTAATTCTGACATTGGCTATGCCCTTGAATTTATGCATATAGCATCTTAATCTCTTTTTTCCTACTTGCTCATTTCCTAATGCCCTATCACTCAACAGCATATCAGAGGAGTGGCATTTACTGAAGATCCTCACTGCCCAACCTCTCCTTACTCCAGCCTGCTACCATTGGCTTTTACCTTAAAAAATTCACAGATTGCTCTACCTCTAACCTAGAGGTTACTAGCCTCTAGGATTTCCAAATGTCCAAATCTAAGGGTCTCTTTTCAGTCCTCAAGTTATTTAATCTCTCCAAGGCATATTATAATGCTGACCTCACCATTTCCTTGAAATGTCTGTCATCCTTCCTTTGTGATGCCACTGGCTCCTGGTCCTCTTTCCATGCCTTTCATGACTCCTTGCAGGCCTTACTTCATTCTGGCCAATCCATTTGTTATAGCTTGTTAAGTCACATAAGTTATATACGTTCAGTGAAAAAAATATATATAGGCTAAAGATGAACAGAAAGGGAAATACCAACTGAAGTCTGTTGAGGAAGACCACGTTGAACCCTTTTAGGGAACTAGAACATTATGCCTGGGTCACTGGGGAGCCATTGACATATTTTGCAAAGGGAAGTCATTTGGTCCCGTTCGCCTTTCCGAAGTTACTCTGGTTTGAGAATAGATGGGAATGGGGATGGGAGATGAGAGTTAGGCAACAATTCAGAAAGAGAGAATGGTGGCTTCAAGCTAAGGTCATTAGTCCCGGAAATGGAGAGAAGTTGGTGGATTCAAGAGATATTTGGGAGGTAAAAACAATAGGACTCGGTGACTTTTTGGATGTGAAGAATGAGGAAGAAGGGGGAAGACAGCTAAATGTCTAGGATGGACAACTGGATTTAAGGATAATAGGAGGAGTCTGCTTATGGAGGAAAATGAGAATTCATTGGGACATTTTGTCTTCGAACATCTTGGAAGATACAAAGTGGAGATGTATGTATCTTGAAGGCCATGTTCAGGAACTAATGAGAATGGATGACATTTCTGAGGGTATATAGAGAAAAGAAAAAACTGAGAGGGCTGAAGGACATGCTAGGATATCTTAAGCCATACCATGAGGGGCAAAGAGAGAGGATTCCACAAAATAAGCAATTAGAGTATTAAAGGGAAATATCCAAACAAATCCGAGCAGTGCTATTTTAAAGCAGTCAGGAGAAAAGATTATTTTAAGCACAAGGGCACGACCCAAGGGTGTTATGCAATTGTGACAAGAACCGAAGTGCCCACTGGTTTCATACCAAAGTGATTCCTGAGAACCTTGAAAAAGAGGTAAGAAAATGGAGGCAGCAAATGGAAGCCACTCTGAAAAAGTTTGGCTGAGACTAGAAAGCCAAGATGATAGCTGGGAAGGGAGGTCAAGGACATTTGCATGGTTTTTCCTTTTGTCTATTTGTTTTGTTTCTGTTCTGAGACAGCTGACTTGAGTGTGTTTTTGTGCTAATTTTCAAGAGCAGAAGGAGAGTGGAGGCAGTGAATATACTGGAAGGAGTGGGGATAATGACAAATTGAGCATCCAGAGGAGATAGGGGACAGACTAACACGGGGTGTGGGGCAAGGAGCTGACTTTAGCCTGGAGGAGAGACACCTCTTGCATAAGATAGATGGCAAGGCGGAGAGGATGTGTGCACTTGCGATAGAAATCTGTGAGTTCGATGACCAGGAGCTGGGCGATTTCCCTTTCTGTGACTTCTATTTTCCCTATCAAATAGGAGGCAAAGGTACATGCTGAGAGTGAGAGAACTGAAGTCGTGGGCTAGGGAAGGCGAGGAGAGTAGAGAAGGTTTTAAGTAGCTGCTGTGGAGAATGAAAGTGGATGAGAAGGACGCCCGGATGGGTTGCCAGGGGCAGCTGAGAACCGGTCGGGATAACAGATCATGAATGTGCGTGCCTTTGCATCAGTTTCTGAGCACAATCCAGAAACCGGGTAAAGTGTGGGATTTCAGTTTGTACTATTGGCATGACAGAGGAATGGTAGAGAGACAAGAGAGAAACTCAGTCATTGAAAAGCAGTTGACTGAACCATAGAGAGTAGGGCCAGAGCAGGGAGGCTGCTGTAATGATAAGTACCTCCATATTCTTGATCTCAGTCTGTCTCTTTAGAACCTGGAATTTATTTCTTTTTTTTAATTGAGCTATAACTGACATATAGTATTGTATTGGTTTCAGGTATAGAACATAATGATTATATATATATATATATATATATATATATATATATATATATATGTATATATAGTGGTGTAATCACCACAGTAAGTCTAGTTAACATCCTGGAATTTCTTATAGAGGATGATTAGAGGCAGAGATGAAACAGTTCCTGGTATTAATAAGGTCCAGCTGTAGCCATGAGAATTGTTGACTAAGGTGGAGCAGAGGTGAAGATCGATGGGATTGAGGAGGGCAAGGTCTGAGGCTAGAGGAGAGGTTATTGTTTGGGTCAAACTGTTTTTTGTTTTTGATTTTGATAGGAGGTGCCATTTTAAGTCACAATTTTATTTACATTACAAAAAAAAATTATTCATTGCTCAGATGTTAGCTAGGGCTGCCATCCCGCTTATTGTATAGCAAATATTTACTGCTTTCCATGCCCCAGGCAAAGTCTAAATGAGGGGGGCAGGGGGGTATATATATCCTCACAGCCATCTCCAGCATCTGATCATCTGCTTCAGGTTATATAGTCTATCGCTCTTTTAGGCATGTTGCTCCTATTTTACATGGAGCTGATCTAGATTTGGAATTCAATGTGTTTTTCTTGCCCTCCCACTAATTTCTACCCTCGTGAAAACACAATCAAACCAAACCAAACCCAACCAAACGAAGAACATTCTTAAAAGGTTATTGTGGGGGGAGGGGGGAAAAATCAAAGGTTTGGAGCGATGGAAAGGAACACACATTGCAGCCATGCCAGCAATTTTCAGGTCAAGTATTGCATATGTCAGGTCTTTAAAAGTCTCATGGTGATTCTGAACTAGGCTTTTGTTTTCCCAGCGGATCACTTAGCTGTCGCGTTGCTCCTCTCCCTTTTCTCCTTAGAAAGAAGGAAAGATTCTCCTAAGTTCCCAGCCTGAGTGATTTAATTTTCTCCAGGCTGTACTTTCTATGTCAGCTCCAGATCTTCTCACATATCAAAAACTTGACCTAATCATCAAATTCAGACAAGAGATGACAGTGGCTCAGATCACAGCAATGGAAGCCATGAAAAGAGGTCAGATTCTCGGTACATTATGAAGGTGTAGCCAACAGGGTTTGTTCACCGCTTCGATAAGGGCTGTGAGAGAAAGAAGTCTTTCTGCAAAGTTTTTGGCCCAATAACTGGAGAAATGAGTTGACCTTAGCTGAGATGGGGAACCTGTGGAAAGGCAGGTTTTGCACGAGAGGATCAGTTCAGCTTTGTCTACGTGAAATTCGTGGTGCGTTTTTACATCCACGTGGAGATGTCCAGCAGGCAGTTAAAGGGTCTGCATTCAGGTCAGTGCTAGAAACATTTTGGAGGAGCCACAATTAAGTCTTCTCTACTTGTTCCACGTATACAGGAAGTCCTTACCTAACACCGTTGACAGGTTCTGCAACTTTAAGTGAATCGACATAACAAAACCAGGCTAATTGATATAAACAGGAGTTAAGTTACTATGGCATCTCATCCACCTTATAACAAAATGATGTCATTCAAAGACCTGCTGGACTTGGTTTTATCTGCACTACATATTAATGGAAGTCCTGAGTGCTATTTCCTAGGTCGTTTTACCCCACAGAGATGTACTTGGACTTATTGCTAAGAACCAGAGGAAACCATAATGAAAGGCAAAGCAGAAAACACACAGCTGTCTGTTCTTTCTACTCTATTTCTATAGGACCTGCAGTACCCAGTGCACAGTGCTGTGACTGCTGTGAGCCCTGCCTCTCCAGGCTCACTCGTTTCTCCAGAAGGGCCTCTTAGAACCCATCACAGAAGCTGAACTGGACAGGGACTCAGAGATGGTCCTGCCGAGCTTCCCCTCAGGGCCTTTTGCCATTCCTTATATATAAGTGCCCACCTGCATGACTCCCAGCCCCCACTGGGCAGTAGCAACCTGACTTCTTCATGGGAGCGTCAATCACGCCAGCCAATACTGGACACATTTTGGCACTTGTCACTTGTTACCAGCATCAGTTTGAGTGTACAGTGCCTAAAGTGTGTTTTCTGCTGGAGTAATAATGGCTAACAACTAGAAAGCAATTATGTGGGCCAGGCCTCATTCTGGGAACTTTACAAATACAATAAGTTGAAGAACAAGTTGATACCATCCAAATGACACAATGAACTTCAGCCCGAGGCCCACAGAAACTTTCTGCTTCCTTTTCCTCTAGAGTCCCATAGTCTCCTGATCCAGCCAGTAATTAAATCATTCTCCACTTCTAGCATTCTTTAAAAGAAGGTTGTTAGGGCTCTTTTTATTATTACATATTCTATTTCTACTACGCAGTACTCTAGACCAACAGTCCCCAACCTTTTTGGCACCCGAGACCGGTGCTCCTATGAAAATATAATGTCTGATGATCTGAGGTGGAGCTGAGGCGGTGATGCTAGTGCTGGGGAGTGGCCGCAAATACAGATGAAGCTTTGCTCCCTCACCTGCCGCTCGCCTCCTGCTGTGCGATCCGGTACTGGTCGTGGCCTGGGGGTTGAAGATCCCTGCTCTAGACCCAACACTCCAACCTATATGTGTTTGTGTATCTATCTGTGTGGGCTTGTGTGTCTCTTTGGATACAAAGGCTCTCTGGTAGAAGGCTCATGAAAAGACAACATGGAAGAAAGACCAGAGGACAAACTTACTCAAGTGTGAGCAAAACATCTGCACAGGAAGGGTGCTTGATCGAACAAGGAGGACCCCCTTTCAAGCACTGTGAACGTGGATCTTGGATCACATGCATATGGCAGACACTCCTGTCAGGGAGAGGCTGACAGACATCACTAAAAGACAAACCCCTTAATTCACTTTGCTGACCAAACGATCAAAGGTTGTGCCCCCGCCAGCAAATGTAAAATGTGTTCTGAGGCCCAAGGCTCTGGCGAGCTGTCATGTGAAACGAATTACCAAGGCTCAAAGTCAGGATGCGAAAGAAACCGCCGCGGAGTCCCCACGGCCACAGCGGCAGAGCCCAGCCGCTGTGGACAGCTGGGCAGCCACCGCGCAGGGCAGACACAGTTCAAGTGCATTCCTTGTTCCTGGGCTGTGCATCAGGGCTCCAGCCACACCACAGGGCCTTGTAAACGGGAAAACAGCAAACAGTTTCACAGTTCAAATCAGCTCCGGGAATGCAAGATCTTTCTGGAAAACCCTCTGAGCTCACTGTGCACGCCGGTATTTCAGAGCTCATCCGGCTCTAATTAAAACTCATATTTCCAGTCTGCGTTCACCCAAACAATGTCGAGTCAAACCACAAGAAAATCTGTTATCACTCAGATTGGTACATATTTTTCATTCAACTGAAATATTACATAAAATCATGAACTGTTAGATATAAAATTAAAAATTGAATGCAGACAGCCATCCCCATGCTACCTGGTCTCACCTTTGGGGTGGGGGGAGTGTCAGTCATAGGTCACAGCTGCTACTGAAGGCATTCCCCTTAAGATCAAAGCCTTTGACGCTGAAGGAAGTATTGGTGTCAGCCCAATCCACAAACCACGCTTTGTGCCCCTCCCATGTCCTCGTTTACGCCAACCTTGTAAAAAGTTATGTGTTTGAATGATGTTTTAAAGTGCCCTATGCAATTAAGTTTTAAAGCAAGGAGACTAGAGTTCCTTCAGTGTATATATGAAACTCTCAATAAATTTAAAGTCCTTGGGTGCGCTTGGGGGAGGGGAGGATTTTAAAAAGGAAAGTTTTTGAAAGAAACGAATACTTCAAAAAGGTAAACCTGAGGTGTTTTTCCCCTTTATAATATTAAACATGTTTTTATAGTTGGAAAAAGTCTACAGATCAAAAAGCATATACCAAAAAAAAAAAATGTGTACCGATTCTGTAATCACTTGTACCCAATTTGCATCTCACTTTCCTAAAAAAAGTACTCCTCCTAAGTAATTATCGCAAAGTATTACAAACCACCTTCACCTTGCCTCGTGTGTTAGTGATTTGAAAACATGTGCTGCTCTTTACTTTCTGTTAGCTGCCCATCAAATGCAGAATTCTGTACTAAGTTTGTGTTATGTGGATGTTTATATTTGTTTTAAAGCATTCTTCTGAGAGCTCTAGTTTGCCTGGGAAGCTCTTAAGGAAAACAAAGCATATATTCCTTAGCCTAATTCTAAACCAAGTTGCATATTACATAGTACGTGTTATTCAGATGGTAGTTTGTGAAAGTAGCACATCCTTACTGAATTTGGAAAGCAGCATTAGCTACCTAGCCTGTGGATATGTAATAAAGCAATGAGTAACATCATTGACAATGAAATAAAATTCAGAAAACACAATACATTCAAACAGCAGCATCACCAAAGAGGATCCTGGAAGTGCTTCTCAAATATCAAGCCATTCATATTCTGGGCACACAAAAAATTCTATACCCTTGATTGAAAATATTCCTGGCTAGGGAAAATGGGTAGAGCAGGATAAATTAACCAGTAAAGAATAAATCATAGTGCCTGGCACATAGTAAGCTTGGTAGCTAATAAAATCATTTCACGTTGTGCAAACATTATGTAACCTGTGGGCCTGAAGCCAATGAATCACTTGAGGTACGTTTAAGGAAGCAACTCTCACTGCTCACCACATGTACATTCTATACCCTACTTTTCTCTTTTTATT
Source organism: Rousettus aegyptiacus (assembly GCF_014176215.1). Lineage (NCBI taxonomy): Eukaryota > Metazoa > Chordata > Mammalia > Chiroptera > Pteropodidae > Rousettus > Rousettus aegyptiacus. The sequence continues at coordinate 81,791,659 of NW_023416285.1, forward strand.
TATTTTTTAAAATTCCCCTTTGCCTATACATCAGGACTTTAAAATACTGGACTGCTGGGTTCCACTGGTCAAGTTTGTAGTCTATAAACATTTTTTTGACCGCCTTATGGGATATGGAATTAAGCCTTGTGGTTAATGCAAGAAACTTAGGCAAAAATGATTTCCCAAAGAGTAGTAGTAGTCCTCTTAATGCATTTAGGACTAGAAGTTAGTCAGGTAATAGAAAAAGTCATTTACAGAGGAGAGTCATCAAAAGGGTCCTGCATTGCTTCAGCATTGTATTCTAACATCAGGCATATGAATGTACAGAAGATGCTCCTGTCGGCAACATTTATCTCACTGACTCCTGAAATAGCCAACATGCCACGGGCTTTCTGTGAAACACTGAGATGCCAACAGCATGCCAAACACTATGACTAGTACATTTCACACTCACAGTTCGTTGGTTTATGTAACATGAAATTATGTAACTGGCATCAAGGGTTTGGGAATAAATGAAACTGACTCTTGGAAAGCCAGAGAGGGGAGCACAAAACGACAACCAGGCTTGGGGGGGGTGCATATGAGCGAAATGCAGGTTCCGTTTGGGTAAGCCTCAGACCAAGGGCTGCTTCTCAAGGCAGCTGCGCAAGGTGGCAGTGGCAACAGCCGATGCCAAGTGAAGCCTGGGTCATTGGTACCCGCGGAGGTCAACCAGAGATGAGGTGGGGTCTGGAGAGAGCAGTGACAGAGGCTGGACTGACCTCAGAACCAAAATTTCTACTCCTCATTCCTCCCAAACTAACTGGGGCTGGACTTCAGGGAACAAATGCCAGAACCAGCCTTCAGAACTGGCAAAATAATTCATGGAAATGAACACCATTTATGGAGCACTTACTTTGTACCGGGCACTGGGTTTATGTGGTTCAGATGCATAACCTGTATGAAGCCAAGCTACATCATGGTTCAGTCATGAAATGCAGTCAGAGACACAAAAGCCTGGCACCCAAGTAGCAGTTAAAAGTAATTTTAATCCTAGTTTCACTCTCTCTCGAAAATAGAGAGCAAAATCATGAACCGTTAAACTTCTTTAAAGTTCTCCACCAATAGGAGGGAAGGTTTTTATAGAGAAAACCCGGAGACACAATGTGGAAATTATTTGATTGGCTATAGCTTAAATGGCTGCTCTATTTGGGAAAGCTTAGCTAGCTGTTGGTGACTGGTTGTCCTTACATTCATTTCCTCGGATTCACATGTATTGACTGTAGTTGAGATTTTGGTTTGCTTATATAGCCTAACAAGGCATCGGTACCATCTCATCGATGACTTTCTTGTTCAATTACATTAACAATGCAAAACTCACAAGGCATGCGCTCCCCTGAATGGCCTTGTTTCCCTTACTCAGAATTTCAGAAGACTAATTATCTCATTCTCTTTTGTTTCTCTAGAATTTGGCCCCTTGTTGATGAACTTTGCAATTTAGGAAATTACTATGGATGTAGTAGGAATGATTGATTATTGGAGGGCAAAATTGGGTACAAGGACAGTAGGAAGCTGTTGTAGGCTTTAAAAGGGTGATAAGTGACAGTGGCAATAGAAGTGAATGACTTCGATAAGTGTAGGCAGTTGAATGATAAAAAATATAATTCTTTGGATGGAGTGGTAGTGTGAGGCAGGGAGATTTCTGGCTTGAGCAACTAAGTGATTATATATATTACTGATATGAGACAATACTGAAGGTTTCAGGTTTAGAGAGAAAACATTTAAAATTTCATTTGGAGTATATTGAGTTTGAGATAGCTGTAGGACTTCCAAGTGGAGATATCCAAGAAGCATTGGCAATGAAGTGTGCCATTGAAAAGAAGGTTCTGAGGCAGAGATAGAATTAGAAGATGGTTCCACATGAATGATCTTTGAAGTCAGGTAGTGAAAGAAACCATCTAGGGAGAGAGAACAGAATGAAGACAGGAAAGGAATTTGTTCTAAGGAACTCTAATACTTTATGGTTGGGAGGAGGAGGAAGCCACTTATGAATTGTGGAAAGATGAAGACAAATGGATATGGAGATGTGCTTTTAAATGTTGATGAGAAGAAATCAGCAGAAGGAAGAGGTTAACGATAAAGTAAGAAGAAAAGGAGTATGTAGTGTTAAAATGCCCTCATGAGAAGGAGACGGGGTGGAGAATACCAGTGGAGCCGTGGACCTTGGATAGAAAAGAGACATCATTACAACTGGATGGAAGGAGAAAAAGATGTGCTCAGATGCAGGTAGGTTTGCAGATCTGATTAGAATTGTTCCTGTCTAATGGCTTCTATCAAGTTTATGAAGGTTATCTGCTGAGACTGGGGGTATAAGAAAGAGTTTGAGATTAGAGAAGAATGAAGAAGATTTGAAATAGCATCGAAAAGACTGAAGAAGTGACCTAATTAGAGAGAGACATGTTTAGGTTGCTGGGTACTGATGAGATCCAGTTGAGGTTGGATTTTAGTGGATTCATTTGCCTTGTCTTATACGCATTGTCTCCAGCAGGGCTCAGTTATTGGCGACTTCATGGGAAAGACAGAGTTGGTTATGGTTTTACTGGATACATGCCACAGGAAGTTTAAGAAACTGGTAAAGAATGACTGAAAAGATATACTGTGGAATCTTAACTGGTTGTGGAGCAAGTGAAGAGAGGAGATGGTTAAAGAAAAAGTATATAGGCCAATGGAGTAGAGGTCATGATGAGAATAAATAAATACCATAGGAGAAGAAATTGTGGTTCAAGTATTTGAAGGTTGGACTATGGAGAGTGATGAAAAATAAGGACCAGGGTGTGCCCTGGAGGTGGGGGCCAAAGTGTGCCAAAGACCATTGATGATGAGGTCACGGAACTGAGGCCAGACTTCTTTCCATACCCCAATATGATCAAGATTTTCTCATATCTAACCTTCTAAATGTTCTTTATATAAATTTACCTATTTATTTTAATTGGCTTCAAGTACACAGTACATTGGTTAGACATTTATACAGTTTATAAAACAATCCTCCTAATTGCTCATTCTCTGGTTTTCCACCGAGGCAATATATTAATGCTGACTGCATTCCCTATGCCATGCTCCCCATCCCTGTGATCATCTATCATCTACTAATTTTTACTTCTTTAACACTTCACCCCATCTAAATGTTTTATACGTGCTTTCTCTCTCTCTCTCTCTCTCTCTCTCTCTCTCTCTCTCTCTCTCTCTTTAAATCACTGATTCACCTAGAATCAATGTTTATGTACAATAGGAGATTACCATTTTCATTGTCTTCTGTTTAGATAAACAACTGTCCTCCAGCTATTTGTTGAATAGTTTAGACCCTAAATATTCTTTGAATTCATTCCTTCCACGCCTTTTCTGGTTTCTGCTTTATTCAATCCTTATCACCTCTAGCCTGAAGTATTGCAGAACCCTTCTGTCTCTCCTCCCTACCGTTCATATTCTATAAGTTGCCATAAAAGTTTATCTTTCTAAAATAAAAATGACCTTGTCACTATCCTGATTAAAGTGCTTAAGTAACTTCTCTTTATTACCTGAAGAATAAAAACTATGCTCCTAATCCTGCCATATTTAAGCTGTTTCACAGAATTTCTGTAGTATTTTAGTATTTCTTTGCTTATTAAGTCATCCTCGTTTTCTGACATTATCCACATTTGTACTTGAATGCTGCTGTATAGATAATATACAATTCAAATTAAACTTTTAAATATTAAAACTACTGATTAGATTCATAATTGATAGATTTTAAAAGTTCTAATTCATTTATTTAAAATTTATTGGGTATCTACTATGTATTAGGCACTATATGGTACTATAAGTTTCAGAGTTTACGAACTAAAGAAAACATAATCAAATGTCTGTGAAAAAGGAAGATTTTTAAATATAGCAAAAAACATTTAAATAAAATGCTGTGAGAGTTCCGATGGAGAAATGACATTCTGTTTGACAGAAGTCAATAAGGGCTTTGTGGAAACGTTAGCTGGGTTGTGAAAGATGGTTAAAATTTAGAAAGTTAGAGAGGGGGATGGAAGGGCATTCCAGATAGAGGGATGGCATCAATCAAGGCAAGAGAAGTGGAGAAGTGTGACCTTGGAGACAGATGAATGGCTAGAAAGGTAAGCTGAGGCCCGAGCACAAAAATCCTATAAATACGGATTAATAGACTGGGCTCTAGTTAGTTAGCATTTGGAGTCAATAACAGTCTCTATTAAGGGACTAATGTAATTAGGTTGTGACATGATCAGGTGGATTGGAATGCAGAGAGAGTCAATCTGAAAGCTTGCACTCGTAGTCAGGTAGTCCATGGCATGCTGTTGTCTTGTCCTTAGAGGTACAAAAGCCACAAAGAATGCAAGAGAAATTTGAAAGCAGAATCCATAGCAATTAGATGACCAAAGAAAGGTAAGAATGTCATGGGAAATTCCTGCATCTGATTAAACACAATTTATATTTTGATTTTCCCAAATGAAATTTCTTGTACCTATTTTTTGGTGACTTTGAAAAATATTTAATACTTAAAATTATTTTGCTAGCTTAACTTTACATCCTTAGATTAACTGTTTTATTCTTATTCCCCTTCTCCTCCTCCTCATTTACGTGTGACAGCTTCTACTGGATATGGTCGGGTCCCCTGATCAGGAACTCCAGGAAGCTGCCGCTGGTTGCATATCCAACATCCGCAGGCTGGCTCTTGCAACTGAAAAGGCAAGATACACTTGAAATTTGAACAGACATTGCAAGCTACCAAATTTTGCATGACATGGAACATGTCACTCCCATGGCCAGGAAGCCAAAATTAGGAAACGTTTATTAGCAAATCCTTAACAGGCAAATGTCTGAATGAAAATGCACAGATGAAAAAGGCAGAGAATGCTGTTCATTCAAAAAATTGCATGGGTATTTTTGTTCTATTTAATGTTGTTTTAGGGATATGCCATGTGATGAAATGGAAAGCCAATAAATTTGAAGTAATTTTCCAGGAATTTGAGAATATAAGTATACAGTACATATGTATATTTCAGTGATGCTTTTGTATTTGTGATGATTTTAATAAAAGATATGGCCTTCCCGGTATGCAGTTTTATAGTGAATGACTGTCTTTAGAATTCTCTTTCTGTTAAACCTATTTAACGGTCCTGTCATTATGGTTTTGTCTGTTTGATCACTTGCAACCCACAGGAGAGTTCTGAGGAGATGTGCTGATTTCACAAACTGTTATTAAATAGAATTTAGATTTAAGCAGCTGGACTTGAGAGATCATCCCGAGGTCATTCCAACTTTATCCTAAATACTATCGAACATCTGAGAAGATAATGCATAACTGTCACTGTACCAGATCATGCAAATCACAAAAACATAAGCAATGTGTGAGTTTTTTTTTCTTTACTTTTGGACTTACAAAGCACAAACAATGATATGTTTTATTTCCCTCACAGGATTCACCAACACTTTTATTGAAAGAATGAACTTATGTTGATGTCAGGATAATATTACCTCACATAAAATTGCTTTGAATTTTTGAACTTGTTTTCAGCACACAAAGTACTTTTTAAAAAGTGGTTACAAAGGATTAATAGCATTTTATCAGGTTATAGAAACATTATAAGCCACTTAAAAGAATCACATATGTAACCTCGATGCGCTGAAATGTTTGGGAACTAACTGTTCAAGCATCTAATACTAGCCAGGAAAATAGCTTTGTATGCATCAGCTCTGTAAAATGACAATCCTGGTTAATGCTTTAAAAAGCAGGCAGGGAGGTTTTATGGAAAAATATTAAGTACTGTGTATGCTTGTCTTAATTTGGAGAAGATCGTAAACTTAATTGAATTAAACGTAAATAATTTGGATGAAATGAAAAGCTAGTACAGGATGAAATTACTAATGATAGATCCTCTAATAAAAAGATAAGGCGTTTCTGAGAATTTTAAGGTTTTTTAAAACACCAGTTCATCTTCACTGCTTTTCAAAGGAGGTTATAAAAGAGGATAATAGGAACAAGGAGATGATATTAATGTTAAGAACTTAATTTAAATAATAGTGTAAATCCTTTAACTTACAACGATAGATATTTCTAATGTTCAAGTCACGTTAAAAATACATCTAGAAATCAAGAGTTTGACAGCTATAGAAAAACGAATAAGTATATTATTTTTATATTATTATTATTAAAGGAAGCTTTACCATTGTCTTAAGATTTTAAAATACTCTTGGAATTTGTGGGTCTTGGGAGGGAAAGGGGGTAACAATAGGCAGAAAACAGCAGTGGCACAAAGAAATGAATTGTGGGGCTGAGGGAGACGGTTTCTTTACAATACGCTTGTTAGAAGGAAGCTCGGGGCTTCCGATTGTATGATTAATAAATGCATAAGCAAAAGTACCAATTTAAAAGAAACTGAGCTCTTGGAAACAGGTAAAGGAAATTAACATTCACCTGTGTATTCTAAGAAATTTTTTTAAATTCTAAGAAAACACCAGAAATGTAAAGCTTTCAGAGTAAATAAAGGAGAAGCTGTATTTAAAGGTCAACTTTTGGCTTTTTGTGTGTGTGACATGGCAAAACGGAAAACTCTGATCTTACTAGAAAAATGTCTAAGGCAGTGAAAAGGCATCTACAGCTATCAGAACAAAGGTGTGGCTGATCATACCATTTCTTTGCTACTGCATGCTGTGAGAGCTCTCACTTTTTTTTCATTAGTAGTTGTGTAAGATTTGTTTTTCTATGTCATAGTGATTTTCTGCAATTTACAGCTGGCAGCATTAATTCTTTATCAGTTTTCAGCCACAGTATTCATTTTAAGGTTTTATTCTTCCCCAGGACACCTTGGGAATCCAATATGCTTTCTATGATAGCTGGCTGTTTCAGTTTGAAAGGATTTTAAGGTGGAAGGAATTTTAAACAGATATTCTTCGATCTTTCACTGTCCTTAGTTTGCAAGCTTTCCTTTTAAAAATCCTTGCCATGATCATTCTGCCATTCCTGGTCAATGTTCTTTTGCTACTCAGGATGATTTGAGCTAAAGATAATTTATTTCTTTTAAAAATTTTTTCTAGATTCTAGAAGTGATTGGAAGATTAGATTTCTTAGGGGATGGCATTGAAAATCCTGATAGATTTTGGTGTTATCACTTTGTATTTCTGCAGCATTTGTATGGAATTGAGAGATGATGATCCAAAATATTTAGACAATTTATTTTCATTTAGGAAAATGAGAATCATAGTTGTTGATAAACAGGCAACGAAGAACCCTGAGTAAATACTGTCTTTTTCTTTAACCTAATGGGATTGGGTTTAAAAAATAAAGAAAATTTTGCAGTCCAAAATAACCCAAGATGTTTAATCTCTTTCCTTGGAAGACTTGGGAATAGAATAGGCCATGTCAGTGAAAACAAGAAGGAAACCCACTTATTTAAGAACCTCACTGCCTCAGATGCATTAAATGTCCCCCAAACTCTGTTCCTCTTGTTTTTACGTGTAGAGGTGGAATTCTTTCTCAATGAGCACGGAGTAGAAAAGGAACCAAATGGAGGTAGTGTATCTAGCTACTTTCTACTCATGATCTCATTTAAAATGCAGGAGACTTGGTCAAATAGATAATATCATATCATACCAGAGTTTGTCTAAATGGGCACAGTCATTCTGCAAGGGCAATTTGGCAATCCACACCAAAAGCTTTATAATTTTGTATGCCTTTTTTAAAAATTAAAATTATTGGGGTGACATTGGTTAATAAAATCATATAAGTTTTAAGTGTATGAATCAATAATACATTATATGAATATTGCATAGTCTGTTCATCACCCAAAGTTAAATTTCCTTTCATCACCATGTACTTGACCCTTTTTACCCCAGTGTACTTCCCCCATCCCCCCTTCTTTCTGGTAACCACTAATCCGCTATTCATGGTAACCACCATGAATAATCTGTTTTCTGTGTCCATGAGTCTGTTTGTTTGTCATATTTGTTGCTTTCAGTTTTATATTCCATATATGAGTGAAATCATATGGTTCTCAACCTTTTTTGTCTTACTTTGCTTAGCATGATAATCTCAAGATCCCTCCGTGTTGTCACAGATGGCACTATTTTATCTTTTCTTATGGCCGAATAATAGTCCACTGTATATATGTACCACATCTTCTTTATCCAATCTTTTGAAGGATACTTTGGTTGCTTCCATGTCTTGGCCACCATCAATAATTCTGCTATAAACATTGGGGTGCACATATCTTTGCAGATAAATGTTTTCAAATTATTTTGGTAAATACCCAGAAAAGGGATTGCTTGGCCATATGGTAATTCTTAATTTTTTGAAGAACCTCCATACTGTTTTTGATAGTGGCTGTACCAATTGATATTCCCACCAACAGTGTATGAGGGTTCCTTTTTTCCCACAACCTCTCCAACACTTGTTGTCACTTGTCCTCTTGATTATAGCCATTCTAACAAGTGTGAAGTGCTATCTCATTGTGGTTTTGATTTGTATTTTCTTAATAGCCAGTGAAGTTAAGCATCTTTTCGTATGACTGTTGCATTCTTAGCAGAAGTGTCTGTTCAGGTCCTCTGCCCATTTTTTAATTGGATTATTTGTATTTTTTACTGTTGAGTTTTATGAGCTCATTGTATATTTTGCTATTAAGCCCTTATCAGAAGCACCGTTTGCAAATATATCCTCCCATTTGGATGGTTGCTTCTGTCTTGTTGATGGTTTCTTTTGCTGTGCAGAAGCTTTTTAGTTTGATATAGTCCCATTCATTTATTTTTGCGTTTACCTTCCTTGCATTTGAGGCCAAATTCATGAAACCCTCTCAAAATCCAAGGCCCATGACTTTACTATCTATGTTTTCTTCTATGCAATTTGTTGTTTCAGGTCTCATATTCAGGTCTTTGATCCATTTTGAGTTAGTTTTGGTGTATGATGACAGACAGCAGTCTAGGTTCATTCTTCTGCATTTGGCTTTCCAATTTTCTCAGCACCATTCATTGAAGAGGCTTTCCTTTCTCCAGTATATGTTTTGGGCTCCTTTGTCAAAAATTATTTGCCCATATATATATAGGAATTAATAATTTTGTGTAATTTTGTATTATGCCTAAGGGTTTACCTACAAGGGTGTTCACCACATTATTGTTTATAATGATAAAAATGTTAGGAAAAAAATTGTTTAATTCAATTATGGTTCAACCACACAATGAAACATGGTATAGAATAATAGTTAATAACATAGAAAACTTTTCATAAGATGTAAAATTGGAAAGCAGGTTCTGAAGCTGTATGAGCACATTTTTAAAAATTATATCCATATAGCTTGTCAAAATGAAAGAAGACCTAACTTATACTCACCAAACTGTGATTATTTACACAAGTGATTATTGCTGGATGGTAAGATAAGAATGATTTTCGTTGTTTTTATTGCTCATCTATGTTTTCTAATCTATTTTACAATGAACACAAATTACTTCTTTTTAAATAAAAACACTCTTGATGAATTTTACTTGTTTATTATTTGTAAACTTCTAAGGCAGACTGTCCTCCTAATACTAACTTTAAAAAGAGAGACCCTCAGTTTACACACAGAATATACAACCATTCACATAAAATAAATGAGTTGTGCTTAATCAAAAAAAAATCATAGCTTCAACATCTAAAATATAAAATATTTTAATATACAAAGTATACATTCGTAATAGCTTTCAACTACAACAAATAATAGTACAATATAATTGAAAAATACCAAAGTGACCCATATATAAATTCTGAGTATTTCCTTATTTGGTTTTTGTCAGTTAAGCAGCTGATTTCTATTCTAAGAACACAAAGAGCCGACAAATGAAATAACTCAAAAGGTCATTGATCGATTGCTTCATACAACATTGTTGTTTTGAAAAATAAAATGATTTTGATCCATTCGTTTATTTTGTTATAGGTGCCAAAGACAAATAATATTGTTATTTACTGTCTCTTTATATTTTTTGCCTGAATTAATCTAATAGAAATATACTCCCAACCCAAATGTGCCAACCAATAAGTAAATTAGTAGTCTTTCATAGACTTTTTTTCTCCTTTAAAGCATCATATTTTTCTTCTTTGTGCTATTCCTTTATATTCTAATTGTTACATCCTCCTTCTTTCCCTCTACTCTATGTCTCCAGCTTCTGCTCTCATTTTCTCTGACAAATGGTTATTACATTTGCTGGCTCTTAAAATCTTTTATCTTTAATTTCTATAAATGCAAGATATAAAGTTAATATTTCAATATGTTTCTGATTAACAACTGTCCGGGCTGACTTGAAATCATGTAACAGATGGAATCCTTATACTCTCAATCCATTATTTTCAATTTTTCAAGTAAAAGTAATTTATTTTTTATTTGCATCTGTCAAGGCAAAAGGGAGCTTGCATTTTGCCAGTTCATGCCACCCTGATTTATTAGTTGATAAAAGACATCCTTTGCAAATTACATAATTAGCCCATGATGTTCAGAGTTAAGATTTGTCATTGCAGTTTAAATTTATGTTCTAATTTATTTTCATGGTTGAAAGGCATATTAGTGTATATCAGTAGACTTGAAGAATTGTCTGATTGTCTTGCTCATAAAAGAACACTATATATCACAAAGGGAGTTCAGACAAATAGAGCATGGATAGTTAAATGTACATCATATTTCACTATTGGAAAGAAAACTGACTTTTATCAGCAGATTAGTTACATTAGCAATTACAAACCTAAATATCCACAAGGATCAGGCAAATAATGTAAATGAGTGAAAAGAGCTAGATTTTTTTAAAAAATAATACTGATACAATTGCCAATTGACCTTTAGCCTCCATGTCTGGGAGACAAAAAGGAGTGGTGAAGACTGTGGAGAACTGAAGAGTGCAGCCAAATTACTACTCATCTTTAGCCAGTTGTTGCCAGATTTTACAACTTTTCAACAGAAATTCATATTTTTATAGGCAATCTCCCAAATTTTAAATATTGGCAGTTGTATTAGTCTGCTAAGGCTGCCATAACAGAAAACCACAGACCGGGGGGGCTTAAACAACAGACTCATTTTCTCACAGTTCTAGAGACTGGAAGTCCAAGATCAAAGCGCTGACCGTGTGATTTCTGGTGAGCCCTTTCTTCTTGGCTTTCAGATAGATACCTCCTTGCTCTGTCCTCACACAGCCTTTCCCTGTTGTGCATACAAGGAGAAATTAATCTCTGGTGTCTCTTCCACTAGTCCTATGGGATTAGGGCCCCACTCTTATGACCTCATTTAACCTTAATTACCTCCAGAAAGGACTATCTCCAAATATAGTCACATCGGGATCAGGGATTCAACATATGAATTTGGGGGAGGGGGGGAGGGCAGATCACAGCCCATAATAGTAACCATGTAGAAAAATCAGAATGATTCTGTGAGCCAGATATGGCCTTTATAATCTTCATCTATTCGAATGAGAGTTTATTTGATTAAGTTCTGACATTAGCATCTCTAAATATGCCTGGGGTTAATCAATAGAAAATCAAATAAAATAATTTGTGAGAAAAGAACATATGTCAAAATTATCTTGGTCTATATAGAGTCATATTATAATGTTAGCACTAGAAAATGCAAACTGAACAGGCTGATTTCCTCAGATTTGGGCAGAAGCTTTGAAAAATTACTCTGAGGATATAGATAATCATAATGGCAAGTTGAGGTGCATAGAATAGCAGAGCTGGAGACATCTACAGGACCAATTCTCTCCCCTCAGTTAGGCAAGTATCAAATTGCTCAGGACACAGTCCTATTTCTTCCAAAGATTCTCTGGGTATTTGCTTCTCATTCCCTCTCAGACAGATTGGACTAGTCAGCTTATAAAGAAGAGCCTTGAAAATTACTTTGAGAACTCTGTTAAAATGCAAGCCTGTGCCTACTGATTCAGAATCTCTTGGCAACCTGGAATCTTCACACTTCCCAGACTGTAGTTACTGAGTTTTGAGCATGGGAAAATAAATGTATACAAAGGTTTCCTAAAAGATTTTTTTTAAATTAAATTTATTGGGGTGACATTGGTTAATAAAATTATATAGGTTTCAAGTGTACAGTTCAATAAATAACATGTCATATGCATATTACATTGTGTATTCAGCATCCAAAGTCAAATCTTCTTCCATCACCAAATATTTGACCACCTTTACCCTTATCTACTTTCCCCTGCCCCGTGCCCTGTTTTTCTCGTAATCATTAAACTATCGTCGGTGTCTATGAGTCTTTGTCTTGTTCCTTTGTTGCTTTCAATTTTATATCCCATATATGAGTGAAATCATATGGTTCTCAACTTTTTCCATCTGACTTATTTCACTTAGCATGATAATCTCAAGATCTAACCATGTTGTCGCAAATGCTAAATTAATCTGGTAGGGGAACAGTAAATAGATGATAGGAGAGAAGAGATGAGATCAAATTAATATTTTGTTGTACTTGGCTTCGTATAAAGTTGTAGAGGACCAAGACTAGAGAATAGGAAGAGAACAGAGCAAGTATGAGAAAAACTGTTAAAAAATTGACAGAACTGACAGAGTCTTAAAAATAACAAACAACATTGGTCTCGCTTACCTTAGTGAATGAGCCCATGATTATGAAATGAGCGCTGTGCTCTTATACCATGAATCACCCTGGTATACCTCTAAAAGCAGTACCATCCAACAGAAATATAAGACAAACCACTGTGTAATTTAAAATTTTCTGGTAGCTGTAAAAAAAAGTAAAACAAGTGAAGTTATTTTTAATGTTTAATTTAATCCAACACATCCAAAATACTATCATTCTAAAATGTAATCAATATAAAAATTATGAATGAAATATACTACTTTTTTTTCACTAAATCTTTGATGGTGTGTCTTTTATACCAACAGCACAGATCAGTTTGGCCACATTTCAAGTGCTCCTCTGTCACATGATGCCAGTGGGTGTTATGTTGGATGAGTCTTACTCTAGCCACTTAGGTTAAGGGATTTCTTTTATCAGACTTGATGCTTCAGTTTATGTGCATTTCCATTATTTCTTTGAGTTATGCCAGATCATCGGTCATTTTGTCTTAGTGCTTTTTTCCCCTCCTGACGGTTCTCTCACTCATGTTCTTTCAACTGTCATGATGGCTTTTAAAATTAAAATTTATATGAATGCAATGCAATTTTTCTAGAAGATCACAGCCAAAATTACATTTTTTTTTATTGTGGTAAAATATACAGAACATAAAATTTACTATTTCAGCCATGTTTAAGTGTACAGTCCAGTGGCATTAAGTACATTCATACTGTTGTGTAACCATCACTGCTATTGATTTTTAGAATGTTTTCATATTCCCAAACAGAAACTGTACCCATAAACAGTAACTCCATATTCCCCTCTCCCCCAGCCCCTGGTAACCACTGTTCCACTTTCCATCTCTATGAATTTGATGACTCTAGGAACCTCACGTAAGTGGAATCATACAACATTTATCCTTTTGTGACTGGCTGATTTCACTTAGCATAATGTCTTCAAGCTTCATCATGTTGTAGCATAGGTCAGAATTCCCTTCCATTTGATGGCTGAATAATATGCTCTTGTGTATGGATACACCCCACTGTGTTTGTCCATCCCTCCATTGATTGGCACACAGGTTATTTCCAAATTTTGGCCTTTGTGAATAATGCTTCTAATAACATGGGTATACAAATATCTGTTCGAGACCCTGATTTCAGTTCTTTTGGGTGTATAGCCATGAATAAAATAGCTGGATTGGGTACAGTTATTTTTAAAACAACTATTCAAATCTATAATAAGAAAATGTGGTTTGGGGCATATTTACTAGCAGGATCAGTGGACTTGAGATAGCCTCACACAGAGGCTCTCTAAAAGGAACTCTGTTTGTTAAGCATTTCAACAGTTTCACAGTCAGTGACTCATAGACAAAGAATCCCCTCAAGTTACTTCAGCCAGTTCAGTATATTTTTAATTCTGAATGAGCCAACTTCTCCCAGTGAGTGATTCAGCGGGTACAAATTAGGCATTTCAGAAGGTACAGTCATACTTTTGGAAAAATAGTAAAGTCTTACAACCATGCCACTAATAGTACCAAAATGGACTAACAAATGCGTGTAACTCTCATCCCTTCCACCATGTGATGTTTAGGTTGCGCTAAAGGGCAACTGTGAGTTTTCTGCAACTCTTGTGTACAATTCGGCACTTTTAGAAAGCAAAATAGTTTGAAGGCCTCTAAAAAGTTCATGCTGGAGCTGTGAGAAATATTTCTTTGGTGGGAGCTGCCATTAGTATTTGCTCAATTTGCGTTGTGGACATAACCCAAACTTCCACACAAATAGGCACATAAAGATGGTGAAACTGGTTCCCTGACAGCTTACAAATGCCACTTCCTGCTCCTGCAAAGTCTTACCCTCCATTTCAGAGAAAGGGTAGCCCTAACCAAACCTCATTTTGCTTGAATGTTGTGTGCACATGGAGGGGAGCTCACAGTTAGTCTTGGGTTTTGCTTTGAAGAAAATGTGTTGCTTTTTAAAGCTTTGATGGCTGTTCCTAAAGCTCTACTTGCAAGGTGTAAAGCATTAAGGGATCACCTTAATTATTTTGTCCTGTTTGAAGCAATAAACAGCTGTGACGCTGATTTAAAACAGAAGACAAGCTAACATATTGTATCCTCTGAGGTCAGTTTATTTGGATTATTCTCTTAAACTGAACTAATTATGAGCTAAAACAACAAACATGAAGGTGCAAAGGAAAGGAGTCCTTTTTTCTCTGCCTGTATCATGAATGTGCAAGACAGATGTGTGAGACCGATGTGCTCTAGCGAGTCCTTGTAGTCCATCTTTTCAGAGTTCTTCTGAAGATATTGCTCAAATGGACATTCCCTGTACTCTGGCTGTGTGAGATTTTTGTTTTTGGATAATATTGTTAATAATTTCCTCAGAAAAGAAATTTCTTAGTTATGCCCTTTAGGGAGAGAACTGATGGTTCAGAGGAGGAATGAGGAATTCCAAATGAGCATTATAAAACCCTCATTTTACTCTTTTAAAAAAACAGCTTCATTGATGTTTAATTAATATACATACAATTAACTGCACATATTTAATGTGTGCATTTGATGAATTTGGATATACGTAAACACCTATGATACTAGCACCACAATCAAGGTTATAAACATACCCAACATCTTCCAAAGCTTTCTTGTGTACATTTTCTCAGGGTTATGGTCAAGATGGTAGAATAGGTAGAGGTTGTGCTTTCCTTCTCCCATTACTACATCAGAATTACAAATAAATTATAGAATAATCAACCTGGAGAACCATCTGAAGACTAGCTAAATAGAACTCTTATAACTAAGGATATAAAGAAGAGGCCACATAGAGAATTGTAGAAGGGGCGGAGATGCAAAAGGAGCTGGTCCCATACCCATGTGTGGTGGTCGAGAATCAGGAGGGAGATCTTAGTTGCTGAGGTACCTACCCCCTGAGGAGGGAAGGGTCCCAGCTCCACACTGGACTCTCAGCCCGGAGCATCTGTACTGGGAAGAGGAGCCCTCAGAACATCTGGCTATGGAAATCAGTGGGGATTCCATCCATCCTGAAGTCTGCTGAAAACTGAAGCATCCTCTTACAGGGTCTGTACCTGGTCTTACTCCCACAGACACTTACCCTGGGTTTTGGTAGAGGGACAGTAGCTCCAGAGGCACCACAGACATGCAGGGAGATGCTGAGTTGTGTAGCTTCAGGATGAGAGCTAGAAGGACAGCCACCACTGTCCCTGTGTTGAACCCTCCTCCCAACAAATTGGACAACTTGGAAGAAATGGATACACTCTTAGAAACATATAATTTTCCAAGACTGAATCAAGAAGAAGCAGATAATCTGAATAGACAGATTACTACAAATGAAATCAAATCAGTAATCAAAAAACTCCCAACAAACCCAAACCCTGGACTGGATGACTTCACAAGTGAATTTTACCAAACATTCAAAGAAGAATTAACACCTGTCTTTCTTGAAATATTTCAAAATAGTCCAGAGGAGTAAAGGCTCCCAAGCTCATTTTATGAGGCCAGGATTACCCTGTTTCCAAAACCAGACACAGATATTTCAAAAAAAGAAAGTTATAAGGAAATATCCCCAATAAACATGGATTCAAAAATCCTCAACAAAATATTAGCAAACTGAATTCAGCAATACATTAAAGATATTATACACTACCATCAATTTTTATTCCTAGGATGCATGTTTGGTTCAATATCTGCAAATCAATTAACGTGATTCACCAAATAAACAAAATGTAGGATAAAATCATATGATCATATAAATAGATGTAGAAAAGGCATTTGACAAAATCCAGCATCCATTAATGTTAAAAACTGACGGCAGAGTGGAACTAGAGGGAACACACTTCAACATAATAAAGGCCATATAGACAAACCCACAGCTAACACCATAATCAATGGGGAAAAACTAGAAGTATTTTTCTTGGGATCAGAAACAAAACAAGAATGTCTACTCTCACCATTATTCAACATAATATTGGAAGTCCTAGATACAGCAATCAGATGAGAAAAGAAATAATAAAAGATTTCCAAATCGGAAGAAAAGAAGTAAAACTGTCATTACTTGCAGATGACATGATACTATATAGAGAGAACGCTAAAAAACCAAAAAACTATTAGAACTGGTAAATAAATTCAGTAAATTAACAGGAACAGCCACCAATAATGAACTATCAAAAAGAGAAATTAAGAAAACAATCCCATCAAAAATAAATGGAATACCTAGAAATAAATTTAACCAAGGAGGCAAAAGACCTGTACTCCAAAAATTATAAGTCATTGAAGAAAGAAATTGAAAAAGATAAAAATAAATGGAAGCATATACCGTGCTCATGGATAGGAAGAATTAACATTATTAAAATGTTCAACGCAATCCCTACCAAAGTATAAATGGCATTTTTCACAGAACTAGAATAAATAATGCTAAAATTTATACGGAGCCATAAAAAACCCTGAATAGCCATGCAATCCTGAGAAAGAAGAACAAAGTTGTAGGTATCATACTACCTGATATCAAACTATACTATAAGCCTACAGTAATTAAAACAGCATGGTACTGGCATAAAAACAGATACATTGATCAATGGAACAGAATAGTGAGCCCAGAAATAAATCCATGCCTGTACGCTCACTTAATATATGACAAAAGAGGTAAGAATAAACAATGAGGTAAAGACAGTCTCTTCAATAAACTGTGTTGGAAAAATTGGACAGATACACGCAAAGAAGAAGAAGAAGAAGAAGAAGAAGAAGAAGAAGAAGAAGAAGAAGAAGAAGAAGCAGCAGCAGCAGCAGCAGCAGCAGCAGCAGCAGCAGCAGCAGCAGCAGCAGCAGAAGCAGCAGCAGCAGCGGAAGCAGCAGCTGGACTATCTCCTTACACTGTTTATAGGAATAGACACAAAATGGATTAAAGACTTAAATGTAAGACCCGAAACCATAAAACTTCTAGAAGAAAACATAGGCAGTAAACGCTCTGATATTACTAACAGGAATTTCTTTTTCAGATATATCTCCTTGAGCAAGGGAAACGAAAGAAAAAATAAACAGATGGGACTACACCAAACTAAGAAGTTTTTGTACAGCAAAGGAAACCATCAACAAAACAAAAAGATAACCGACTGGGAAAAGATATTTGCTAATGATACATCTGATAAGGGGTTAATATCCAAAAATATATATAGAACTTATACAACCCAACAACAACAAAAAAAAACAAACAACACAATTAAAAAATTATCAGAAGACCTGAATAGATACTTCTCCAAAGAGGAAATACAGATGGCCAATAGACATATGAAAAGATACTCAAGGTTGCTGATCATCAGAGAAATGCAAATTAAAACCACAATGCAATATCGCCTCACACTTGTTGGAATAGCTATAATCAATAAATCAAAAACAACAAGTGCTGGTGAAGATGCAGAGAAAAGGGAGTCCTCACACATTGTTGGTGGGATTGCAAATTGGTACAGCCACTATGGAAACCGGTATAGAGTTTTCTGAAAAAATTAAAAATGGATATATCTTTTGACCTAGCAATTGCACTACTGGATACTTATCCAAAGAAAACCAAAAGAAGAGATGATACATATATACAATGGAATATTACTTGGCCATAAAAAATGATATCTGGCCCTTTGCAATGACATTGATAGACCTAGAGGGTATTATGCTAAGTAAAATAAGTCAGAGAAAGAAAAATACCATATGATTTCACTTATATGTAGAATCTAAAGAACTCAATAAACAATCAGAAGGAAAACAGACTCATAGATACAGAGAACAAACTGCTGATTGCCAGATGAGAAGGAGTGGGGTGAGTGGGCTGGGTGAAAAAGGGGAAGGGATTAAGAAGTACAAATTGGCAGTTACAAAATAGTTACAAGGATGTAAAGTACAGCATAAGGAATACAGTCAATAATATTGTAATAACTATGCATAGTGCCAGGTGGGTGCTGGCCTGGTTGCGTGATCACTTCGTAAGTTGTATGGATGTCTGTCCTCTGTGCTATACAGCCAAAACTAATATAAAGTTATATTAAAATAAAAGATGAAGTTTCCTTGTGTGGCTTGTGTGTGTGTGTGTGTGTGTGTGTGTGTGTGTGTGTGTTTTAAGGGCACTTAACACTAGAGCTACTCTCTTAACAAATTTGAAGTGCACAATATAATATTGTTAACCATAGTGATATGTTGTACAAGAGATTTCTAGAACCTACTCATGTAGCATACCTGGAACACTCTTCCCATTGAACATCTCCCCATTTTCTTCTCCACACCCCTAGCCCCAGGCAACCACTATTGGTTTCTCTACTTTTACGGTAGATTGAATATTTTAGATACCTCATGTAAATAGAATTATCCAGTATTTGTCCTATGACTGGTATATTTCACTGAGCGTATGTTCTCCAGGAGAAAATCTTCAATTTATTTTTAGATTATCAGATGTAGTCCTGGCCCTTCTATTCAGAGACCAGGGAGTCAACATAAATGTCTTTGATTTCCCCTCCCTCAAAGAAAACTGTAGGGTTCTAATTTCAAATTACCTCCCCTGTCTTCTCTCTCACTATTCTCCTTCAAATATATTCTACATGTAGTAGTCAAAAAAAAAAAAAAAATCACATCTGTTGACTCAGATGTGTAAAACTCTACATAATTTCCTTTCATTTTTACATGTCTTTTCATTGATGGCTGAAAAACTTGACTTTGCCAATTAAAAGTGTCTAGCCACTCTTGATTTAAAATAATTCCCTTGGGTTAACTCCTACAATTTTTGGAATTTCCTCTGGTTCTGGAGTGCTCCCTTCCTTATCCCCTTTTCCCACTGGCACCTGTGGGTGGGGAGTGACCTGGGAGATGTGGAGAAACCTCCATGTAAGTTATATTGCCTTGTTTGCTCTCCCATCACCAGCCTTCGCTGCAGGGAACATGGCCTCTCCCAGTCACTGGGCATCTGGTGCTGGTGGCCGCAGCTGTGTGGCTGGTGCTTGGGTATTATGCCGCCCCTGTACTGATGCCTGTTGTCATCCCTGGATCCTAGTCAAGAGGCCCCCACCTCTGCAGCTTCACCTGGGAACCCTGGCCTGTTTGACATCCAGATGGGTCTTCTCAGCACGTCAGCACCCTCCCTGGGTGGCCGGGACCTGCTGGCTGCTCTCCCAGCACCACAGAGCTGTGTGGAGGGGGACTATGAGGCTGCCCTGAGTTCATCAGCTTAGGCACCTCCCTCAGGTAGGCCAGACATGGTGCTTTGCTGACACTGGAACTTCTCTGAGAGGCTTGTCCCTCCTCCAGCCTCTCTCCAATATTTTTTATCTCCCTCAAATTCCCAAGTAAGCCAAGCATTCGTGGAGACTTCTTTCCCTTCTCTTCCTTACACTCCCAGGCACTCCTGCCAAAATAGAGGAGTTCCACCCTCCTCTGTGTAGCAGGAACTTTTTCAAATTCTATTTTTCGTCCTTCTCTGAGGTGAACCCGCCGAACTTCGGTTATTTATATAAAAACTCTGTTCTAAGAGGTCTGAGAAGATTTCCTACTCCTGCTTGAAAAGTCTAATTTTTCAAGGCTATTATTTATCTACAGACCAGATTTTTAAAATTTGGTTTGAAACTCAAAGCTGAGCAAGGACTTTTTTGTTTTGGGTAATGTTCCAGCTCCCTTTCCCTGTAAAAACCATCTTCAGCTTCTTGGCTTAATGGAGGGAAGGCTGCAGGGTTTTAAAAACAACCAACTAACCAAACAAACAAACAAACAAAAACTCGACTCTGGAAATACTAAGAAGGAAAAACACATCATATGGTATTTCAAAGTATTGCCCACTGTAATCAACCAAACCAAACTGTTTCTCTTCCTCAAATATGCTGGACTGTCCTGCTTCCACATCTTGCTTGCATTGTTCCCTTCACTCAAATACATCCAGGAATTCTATTTTAACTTCATACTTGCTTTGCTGTTGCCTGGCTTTTTACATTGGTTGGTGAGCCTATTTCTCTTTTGATTCCAGATATATATATATATATTTTTAAATTAACAACGAAGCAATGAAAATGACTCCTTACTGATGCCATACTGTCCTGGTGTGCCACACAGTCTTGGGCAGCCATCTTACACTTTCTAAATAACCAAAAATACACAACATGTGTACAGCAGAAAGGGACTCTGTGTAATAACCTGAGGTCCACTCCTAGTGGCTGAAATTTCTCTGTTTTGTGGGAGAGTGACCTTATTTACTACAATTTAAATAAAATTGGCTTGAACCTACATGGAATAAAAAACTCAACACTCTTCCATGATGTCTAGGAATTCTTGAGGGGGACATGTTTTTCTAAGTTATCTCGTGATTCTGGTCACTGCTTGCTTCCTCTAAATGTTCCATTCTCTTAAGTCTCACCACTTACAACTATTCCCCTTTCCCTCTTCCCTTCATCCTCTTGTGACGTCAGATGAGTAACACAGACCCTTTCCTTTGATTTCTGAAACATCCGCTCATCCTGGGCAAATATGAGTAGGAGATGTTGGTGGAAGACTCTGAGGTTAGGACAGGACTGAAGAAAGTGTTACCCTGTAATGCCAATCTCAGTCCTGTCTCCTAGGCATTCTCACAACCAAGAACCTCTCACGGACATCACCTGCCTTGCTGGGCTCTGTCCCCCTTACCACCCATTTCCCTTTCCTACAGCCGCACCCCTTTCTCAGCACTTTCGCCCAGTGCCCATAATGCTATATCCTCACAGACCTATTCTGCTTCAATTCGTTTTTGTTGCAGCACAAACCATTCCAAACAAGTGTTTGTTTAGCTCACAATTCTGCTGGTCAGCAATTAGGACTGGACCCAGCTGGGCACCCTCATGCATCTGCTGTTGGTGGCAGGATGGCTTTGCTTTTGATAACCGAGCTTTCACAAATCTGGGGCCTCAGCTGGAACAAATGAGCTGACTTGACTAGGCTCCATGCAATCACTCATTCTCGAGCAGGCTCACTAGACTGGGCTTGTTCAGGTTGGGCTGGGTTCAATGAAAAAAGCAGAAGCTCTCCAGGCTTTCCCAGGAACAACTGTTACACCATCTCTTCAGCTGCATTCTATCAATCTGAGCAAGTCAGCAGTCTCCACTTGGTGGAGTGAGGTACAAAGTTACACTGCAAAGAAGTGTGCCTATGTCAGGGTACGGGTGGAATGGGGAATAATTACAGCCATTTTAGCAAATAATTTACCACAGTTTCTTACTTCTCTTATACAGAGCTGTTTAATTCTTTTTGCCTCACTATGAACCATGCCAGCACAACTCCTAAGGACTATCTTTCCACAGTCAAATAATCCTTAAGTTGTTTTTACCAAAAAGACATTTCTCTCTCCTCAGAAGAATTTTTCAGCCACCTCTTAAACTTCTGGATTTTTCCTTTTTGAGAACACATGGAAGTAATGCTAGTGTGTGAGGGGGAAGGGGTTGTAAGAAATAAAAGTCATTGTTTTGGCTCCTTGGATTATGGTGATAATTTAATTTTTAATTTTCAAAATGTTATTATAGTGACTATAAGATAAGCAAACAATATAAAGGCATATTTACATCTGCTTTATTTTATTTTATTTCACACAGAATTACATGTGGGCAGGCATCCTAATACTCCAATGTGGTGATCAGACAGTTTCTAACTACCCTGATATTTGCATTTTGTAGAAAATGAGTCAACCACAAACCATGAAATAGATTTCAAGTACACTGGAGATAATTACTTGTTACAAAATGTATCATAAGGCAAAGATTATTTCTAATTCAATTTTCAATAATGGTAGAGTTAATAAAGAACTGAAAGAAGATTGAAACTTCTGTGAAAGTCATAAAAAATTTATACAACATTTCTTTCCTAAAGAAAAAGAAAAGAAACTGATGAGGAAAAAATAATCAGTTCTGGGAAAGCAAATTTTAACAAGTATAGGGCACTGGCGAGAAAAAGAAAAAAGAAAAAAAAAAAAGACTTGATGGGAAGGAAGAAAAGAGTCCAGAAGAGCTGGATGCTCTTTAAACAAACAATTCTGGCAGGTGAACAAACTATATGGGAAGTGCAGGACAGCAAACGGCCAGCCAAATTGGCAAAGCAGAGCGATGCAAAGTTCTGAAAGGCAAATTAGGGAACTGAGAAAAGATGTCCAGCCAGATCACCAAGGATGAACAAAAAGAAGGGTCACAACTGTGTAGGGACCACATCAAAAGTGAGATAATACAGTGCAGAGTGGACATAAAAGACACCAGGAAGCAGTTAATCAGCTGCGTTTACAAAACCCAAGTTTTTTTTAAAAAAAGTTATTATTGACTATTTTACCATGTGGCCAAGTAATCAGTCGTGGACTTACATATAGGGCTCTGCAATCTTGTTGCCCAGCATCACAATCAGCATCAATTAAGATATACTCGATTGCAAATAGCAGAAACTCTACCTCAAAATGGCTTTTCAAAATAAAGGGAATTTATTGGTTTGTGTAACTGTAAAGGTAGAATAGTCTTCAGGTATAGTTTCATCAAGGTTTGAATTCTATCTTTCTGAAATTATCTCGGCTGCGCCATCTTCTGGATGTTGGCGTCATTGTCAGATTGCTTCCCTTGGGATTGTAGAATGGCTGCAGCAATTCCAAAGCTCATCTCCTCACGCCACACCGTTTCGAGGACTTTGTCTTCTGCCAGCCCCTAAGCAAACTGTCTAGGTCGGGCTAATCGAACTGACCCAGGTAGTGACAACATAGATTGATTTAGGCCTAGGTGTGTCCATCCCTGAAGAGCCGAGTAAGGGGACGGATTTATGCTGATGTCTCTGGGTCATGCGCAGACTGGAACATGGGGCTCCTCACCATCCAGCCCACATGGCTGGCACTCAGTGGGAAATGTGGGCAGTGGAGGGAAGAAGCCAGAAAAGTGCTTGCTTGGGGTAGTTTGGGCTGTGGAAGAGTAGCAGGAATAGACTTTCCTTTACTAATCTGCACTGGTTTGGGTGAATAAACAGACAAGTGATCAGACACAAGGCTATTATGTAGTAAACCACGGCAGATTAGAGAATACTCTCAGGGCTGAACCTTAGCCTGGATTGCTCCGCCTACAGCCGTAAAGAAAAGCAATAGTTCTATGTCACAGAAGGTGTGAAGAGATGCTATGCAGCCATCTACCTTCTAAATTACTGTAATCCCTTGACTTGTGGGGCGTGAATCCCACCTCAAACTGGATCTCGAAAGAGTCGAACATTCTTGTGCTTACAGCTCGCTTTGTAAGAAAGCTGAACACATTTCAATGCAAATTCGGTCCTCTCGTTTATGTCTGAATAAATTCTCATTTAATTGGCGAGAATAAATGTGAGAAATATACTTTTATGCTCTTAAATTAACAGTGACTTTTTTCTCCTACGATTACGAGTCTTGAGGTCTTCGCGATTTCTAGAAAAACATCATTTCTTAGAGAAAATATTTAGGGCTAGCCTCTAAACCTCAACTGCAAAATAAAAATAATTACACCAATTTCATAAGGTGTCATGAGAATTAAAGGAGCTAAAGGCACAAGAAAGCCTGGCATACCTAATATAATATCATTACATTATATAATAAATACATCTATATCATATATAATGATATACATCTATATCATTTATTATAGATGTAATATATAATATCATTATAAAATAGTAATATCGTTGTTTCTATATTCACTCAGTCCCATTTTACAGAGAAGGAAACTGAGACAGAGGTAATAAATAAAACCATTGGTTTTCTAAAGTGTGAAACTAGTAGAAATTTTTTCCTGGTAAGTTACTGAGCAAGACTCATACCTTAAAGATAACTTTGTTTCACTAATCTCTTCTACTTTCCTTGAACCTTCTTCTGACTACTAACTACTGTGTTTAAAGACAGCACATGTGTGAATGAGAGGCTATCTTTGTTACTCATTCATGGCCAAGCTACCCTACTGGCTTTTTATTTGTTAGGTACCTTCAATCTTCCAGTCTCTTCCTTTTATTTTTAGTTTATAAATTACATAATCTTACATTTATGCTTGACTATCTAGCCTTATAATTAGACTTAAATACCTGGCACTTAGTAGGCATACATTAATATCTATTGAGGAAACGAATAAATAAAATGTAACATTATAAAGAAAAAAAAGACTTATAGGAAAGGTGGAAACCCTAATTCTACCACCATCTCTCAGGCCAATGATAGATCTAAAAGAATACAAAAATGGAAGAAAACCTAAACTAGCTGTGGAAACTAGAAAAAGGTAACATTTACATGTCAGAAACGTAACAGAATTTCTACAAAATATAATGGGAATGGGAATAGACCAAAGGAAGTCATGGAATGCCAACTGTAAGTAGTTTTACAAACTGCTTTTATCTTCTAGCAACATGTCTTAAAATATTTTCTAGGTGAATATCAATATTACCACTTCAATTGCTTATAAACATTATGTTATTGATATGTATAATGATTTATTTAATTCTTGCTAACATTTAATTGCATCAATTTTTGCTTTCACAACACTGCCTTTGAACATCGAGAATGTTTCTTATTTTTGAATGCAACTGCTTGTAGAATGAAAAAAGATTATAATTTTCAAAAATTACAAGAAAAAATCAAATAAAACCAATACATATCCCAAAATATTATAGAGCCAAAAAAAATTCTGAGAAATTGAAAACAGCAAAATAAGATGAAAGAAGAGCAAACATATTATTAAATGAATATAAATAGATGAATGTACCTCTTAAGAGGTTAAAATCCTGTATTTGGGTCCAAAACAACTCAATTTTATTCAGTTTATATAAGGCACTAAAGGAAGTTTCATATAATAATTAAAAGAATATTCAAAAAGAAATTAAGCAAATGGTTGTTTGGAGGACCCAGATTCTTTCCATTTCTTCGCTCTGTCATTCCCTGTGTTGGGTTTTAGGCTTGTAGTAAGATGATTGTAGCAATTCCAGGTGTCATAACAGAAACAGCAATATTCAGGTGGCTCTTGCTCAGAAGAACGCTATCCCTGAGGCTCGCCACATACCAGCACACTTCGTTTTAGCCAGCATTGGCTCTCATGCCCAATAACCAACTAACTAAAAATCAGAATGGACTTGCCCCTAGACCTAACTTTCACCTGTGTGAGAGGAAGGTGGCTACCTGAACAAAACTGAGGTTTTATTGGAAAAAAGAGGGATAAATGGATCGTGGTTGGACAGTGATGATTACAATACCAGATAAATATTGAACAAAGGAAAGCTGAAATATACTAAACAGACTGAAGGGCAAAAAAACATTATTAAGGATCAAGAGTTGCTTTACTTAATGATAAATGCATCTGGGAAACAATTATTCTGATTCCGTATCCACCTAAAACATAGCCTCAAAATCCACGCATCAAAAAAATAAGCAGAAAGATAAGGAAGAAATGAATAATCTACAATGATAGATCATGGTGAAAAAATTTTAACACCTTTCTCAAAGACAGATTGAGTGAATCGAATTTTAGTAAGAATTAAGAAAATATGAACAACAGAATTATTAAACTTGACATAATATATATGTATATAATGTGCACATATACACTCTATATGTATGTAGTCCTAGAAATAAATAAATACATATTAATTTCAAGCACACATTGAATATCTTCACAAATTGATCTTATACCTGACAACAAACACAACTCAACAAAAAACAATGCAATAAAATTGCAAATGCAATCAATAGTTAAACATAGTCAGGAAACTGATAAATTCAGACATTTTAAAACCTATGTCTAAATAATTCGATAAAAAAATCATATTGAAAATTGCCATATAGTACTGACTGACAATGTAAACCTGACCGACATATTAAAAACACAGGAGTATTTGCAGGGAAACTTCTTTCAGAGCAAGTTGGAGCTAATCTTTCCTCTACAGCATATTTCATCCAAAATGTTGACACTGATAGACAAATTTAAGAAAATATTTTACTTCTCCATTGTGCATTGGGAAGACTGCCCTTTGTTCTTTTTTTTTTTTCCCCCCTGGATGTTTTCATGAAGCCTCAGCTAGATTCCATATGCTGTTTATTTTCCCTTTATTGAGCATTTTTTTTGTGGGAATTCCTTTGAAATAGTCAGTCCAGTAATGGTAAGCCTTTCTTCACTGCTACCCTATCTAGGAATGCTTTTCTTATCCTATCAGGTGGCTATCAGAAAAGTGTCTGACTCCCCTCTTGGCCACTCCACAAAGAAATCTAAATGCCCAGGTATTGGCAACCCGACCGCCTCTTCGTAGACTACTGTTACCTTCATAATTCTGCACATTGGCGACTGTCCCTTCCTTGAACATCTTCATAAGTAAATTTAAAAACCTACAGAAAAGAGAGACATTAGATCAAAGCCATGCAACATTTCCTTCTAACTGTAACTCAATTGAATTGCATGATCAACCTAATACAAAGAAGGAGGAAGAAAGAAATGAGCATTAAAGTGTCTGCTCTGTAATAGAGAGGGTTTGCAGGGTCTTTCTCTTTACTTTTTGTTTAATAGGGATGCTAATGAACCCAAATAAAGAAAATGGATGAAATGCTTTCAGCTTCTTGGGTATATTATAAAAATATTGCATTATTATTTTATTGAAAATGGATTTCTTCTCTTGGGTACTTAAAAATGCACAAATATTTTTACAGATCATCTGTTATGGTAAAGAGTGGTTTTGCACATGGTTGCATTAAGGAAAACCCATTTTAGTTTCCTTTGACTTCATTCTAAGATCACAAGTGTTGGCACTCTTAACAGAACAAAGGATAGACTTCCTTAAGCATGTTTCATGATAATAACTTTCATTTTATTTTGGTTGGCTAGATATATATTGCCTCTCCAAGACCTCAATTATATAACCTGGGATTTCCACAATGTTTTTGACAGAAAAGTAGAACAAAAATAAGTTATGCAGACCAAATTTGAAACACATGATATGGAATCGAAAGGACTTAGTGATGAAAACGTTGTCTGAGTTAGTGGTAATCAAATCTTGAAATAAATTTCTTCTTACACAAGCAAACAGCTCAAAATATTTGGCTATGCATCACTATTTTTTCAGGCTTGAAAAGATTATATTGCTTCATCTCTCAACTATAGTATATTTACAGCTGGACTTTGAAACTGATGCAGTAAACATCATACTCTTAGTCTAGTCCTGAGTTATTCTCTCCATTAAGCAGCCTCTGCAAGACTCTGGCTCCGGTATCACAGAGAGCAAGCGAGACTTTGGACACTCTCAGGAAAATAACAGGTTTTGAAAACCATGGGCTGTTGCAACAGATGTTGTGCTTTTGTCATTTCAAAGGATTAAGCTGCTTTAATCTTCTAATGCGGTAGAGCCAGGTTATGTTCAACTCTTATTTAGCATCTTTCATTCAATACCTTATGAGCTCTTAAACTATTTTGAGGTTAGAGATGCTTATGTGCATCTGATGAAATCTATGAAACTGTATCTTCAAATTTTTGATTCTCATTTCATTGGACTCGTGCGTGGACTCCTAAATTCACTCATGGACCCCAGTTAAGAATCTCAATCCTAAAGAATGTGAGAATGTAAAAATCTAGAGAAAAGAAGTAATTTTCTTTTTCAACTTTTGAAATACAAGATCCTCTTACTGAACACTGAATGGACATACGGGCCTTTTATTTTAGGTAAATTAAAAAAAAAAGATTCACAAAGATTTTTAAAGAAAAAAAAAGCATGTAATTGTGAGAAGGATTTTAATGTTTGCAATCTTTTTTGTATCAAAAATTTATATCAATCTCAAAAACAAATAAAGTGTTAGATCAGGTTCCATGACCAGACAGTTCTATTTTTTCCTCTTCATTCTACTAGATAAGAAAATTCTAACTCGTAATTATGGGTCACCAGAACTGGCAGAAAGTGTTTTACAGCTCTGACAAATGGTTCTAGATAATTGGATTTAAATTATGGAGAAATTTTCAACCGAGGACTACTTTCAGTATTCTGTCAAAGAGTAAATCAATGAACATACCACACTCAAAAGCTAGACTGTTGTATGCTTTGTGTTTGGATTTTTGGGCAAATGGTTTCCATTCTTTGGTTGTATTATACTCTGGAAAGCATTCCTACTTCTGTTACAGCATATATATGTGGTTTTATAATGCGCCCAATATGATGTCATTATTTTTTCCCTCTAAAGATGGAGGGAAATTGAGTATTTGCTGTTTGAAAAGAGTCATACACACAGTGATAGAGCTGTTTGTACTAATTTGGTTTTCTCAAGAAATTCTCTTTTTTTCCCTCTTCAACATTAAAAAATCAAGTTATTTTTGGTGCTGAAGTGCTAGAAACAGGCTATTAACCAAACT
Organism: Rousettus aegyptiacus; assembly: GCF_014176215.1. NCBI lineage: Eukaryota > Metazoa > Chordata > Mammalia > Chiroptera > Pteropodidae > Rousettus > Rousettus aegyptiacus. The sequence continues at coordinate 81,820,566 of NW_023416285.1, forward strand.
TAGAGGACTATAATACATGGTACTTTAGCAAACTGCTGGAAATCATAAAAAGAATCTTTACTGACATTCTTTTAAAAAAAATTGAAATGTATAATATAACATTTCTTTATTAAAGTTGAGGCCCTCCCTCTCACTTTAAGCACATGATAAAGCTGAATATTATACATGTTGTTCATTTGTTCACTGAACACGCTGATTACAACTTATGACCAATGGCTATAATTTGATTATATTCCTATTTTCACTATTACCCCAATATTTAATCAAGAATAGGAAGTGTATTAATGGCCACTATATCAGTTAGGACACAGACACCACTGCAGGTCAAATGAAGATACATAGTCCAAAACAAGAAAAAAAAACAACTTATTTTTCTCTACACACAAATATCCACGCTGGTACTCAGGGTTTGTTCCATAAAATCAGAGGTGTCCATTCTCCTCTCTCTTGGCATAGTGCTGTTCTAGATTGTTGTCCTTGTCTGAATAAGCCAAGAAAGCCTACCAGATCCATGATTAGCCTGTGGCAAGAAAGAAAAGGGAAAGAAGGGTATAAACCTCAGAAGTTGTACATATCACTGTGCACGTATCCCATCCTACAGTCATATGGCCACACCTGGCTGCTGGAGAGGCTGGACAATGTCACCTTTATTCCAGGTGGCTATTTGCTCAGCTAAAATAGTCTAATACCATTCAAAAAAGGGAACATGGACTTTGAGTACAATTCAGATTCTTTGCCAGAGTCACCAGCTATTCCCTGTGAATCAAGCATTATAGATTCAACTTTCGATTATAATCTTTTATTCTCAAGCAATACCTACCTATCTTGCACACAGAACTTATACTCAATTAAGTTGTTTCCAACTCAACTTTTTTCCTGGTCTTCAGCGTGGATCACAATCATTAACGAAACAAACAAAAACATTCTTTGTCCCTAATATGGGTTTTTGGTGATAAACAGAATTTTTAAAAACCATTGAGTACTTTCTCTTAAAACTTTCACAATGTATGTTTTTGAACAGATTAATATTAAGTATATAAATAATTTAATTAGATTATAAAGCAAAATATCTAAAGGCACAATTTACACAATTAGAGAATTTTCTTTAGGTCCAATTCGAATTGGGAACTTGTTGGTTCTGGTAACAGGGACTTCCAAGGGGTGATGCTGGCTTCCACCACCAGTCATCAACAGTCCATGTTTGGGGAACAGACTTAGGGGTATGTATAAATTAGAGGGTTTTTTTTTTTTTTTTATTGCAAACAATAGAAATTGACTCTAGCTAGCTTAAAGGGGAAAAGGAAGGAATGCATCACCATGTTACAGGGGCTGCTCATAGGAAAAAAAAAGAAAGCAAAAGAACCAGGTCTCATGAATGACAGAAACCAAAGCAGGGAAGCCCTGGGGATCTGCAGAAAAAAACCCTCAGGACACCCCTGCCACATTGAAACAGCCCTTACTGTGTTAAGTCCTCGGTCCTTGTTCTCTGGATTCTAACTCTTGGGAGAAGACTCTGAAGCTTAGTGTCATAGGCTGAATTGCATGTCACTCACCTCCCTCCCCACCCCCCACCCCCCAAAAAACCTTCCTATGTTGAAGTCCTAACCCCCAGTACCTCAGAATGGGACTATATTTAGAGAGTCTTTAAAGAGTTTATTAAATTAAAATGAAGTCATTAGGGTGGACCATAATCCAATATGACTGGTGTCTTTATAAAAAGAGGACGTTTAGACACAGACACCTATAGAAGGAGAACGCCACATGAGCATGAAGGTGGCCATCCACAAGCCCAAAAGAAAGGCCTCAGAAGAAGCCTATCTTCCTGATACCTTGACCTTGGACTTCTAGGCTCCTGGAAAAAAAAAAAAAATTCTATCGTGTACTCAGTCTGTGGTGCCTTTTTTTATGGCAGCCCTATCAGACATAACATTTGGCTTATCTTTTCCTTAAGACTGTGTGTAATGAAACAGAGGCAGCCTGCCCAAAGAAGGGGGAAAGAACCAGGAGAAAAAGTCCAAAATAGAAAACACAATACATATCTCCAAATACTTGAGGGCTCTTCATATGGAAGAGATATTAAATTTATTCCATTAGTGTCCCTGGAAGGTCTGAGAAAACATATAATGACAAATATAATAAAGAGCCGCCTAATATAACAGAATAGAATCGACTGCATGTAATATATAGTAATTAAAACAAATATTATCAGTATTATAGGTAACATTTATTGAGTACTACTGTGGGCCAAGAACCGTGGAAGCTACTTTCCTGCATTCTGTTATTTAATACACCTGAAAACCTCATGAACAAGTGACTTTTATAATCCTCATTTTTAAAATGATGAAATTGAAATTAGCAAGTGATAAAAGCATATGTTGAGCCCAGGCCTATCTGAGTTTGGAGCTAGAATTCCTATCTTAGCGAGCAATACTAACATTAAAAGTATTCAAACAGCAGCTCGACTTATTGTGGAGGCAGAATGCATAACTGCAGTTTTCCAAACCCATAATCTTTGCTCAAGCTTTTGATTTCGAAAGGCAATGTACTTTTCTTTGTTTTAGCCCTGGTCAGTACATTCTTAGGGGAGGCAGAGACTGGCAGGCTTCAAGAGCAGCAGTTACTAAGAAGCTTTAAAAGGTTAAGAGATTGTTGAACTATGTGCTGGACTGTGTAAGGCAGGCAGAAATTGCTAGATCGAAACAAATGCTGGGAGTGTTCCCAAGATATTTAACTCCTATCTATGTCGAAGAAAAGTCCCCTCAGTCAGTGTTTATGTGTTTCATGTCTTATAACTACTCTGCACCTTGTAACCATAGATGTGACTCAGTGCTGAATTTTTTGTAAGAAGCCTACTTTCTGAGGTCAGACTGAAATGTGTAGGGCTGCTCCTCTATAATGGATCATCCTTTTATTGTAGCGCCTGCCGGCCTAGGCCATGCATTAGAAAACGTAGAAGAGCTGTTAAACAATATATAAGCTCAGGCCTCATTCCCAGAAATGATAATTCAGTTGGTCTGGCATGCAGATATTTTTAGAACTTGCCCCCAGTGCTTCTAATATGCAGCCAGAGTCAAGAACCATTGTCTAAGAACTCTATGTTCTAACTGTGCTTCAAACCAATAAAACTCTTTTTCTATAAGAAACCTACCTGAATTTTTTCTAAGTTAGAAAAGCATCAAACTGTCTCTGGATTTTATTCTTTCTAATAGAAGGGTTGATGGTATTAATACACCCATCCTGTCAAACAACAAAGATATGAAACTTTTTCTTGTTCACTTTCGACGATGCAGGAGATTACTGATGTAGTTGCAAAATTTGACCAAATGATGCCTATACCTTTTTATTCTAGAGTATTACACTTTCATATTCTGTTTAGTTTTAAAAAAATTATGAATATGAAAGAAAGTTGCTTAGAAATAGGACTTAGTTAATGTACACTTATCTGTTGTGACGATAACACTGCATAACAAATAGCCACAAACCTTCACTGGCAGAAAATGTTGTGTTCGTAGACCCTGCATATAGGATGACTTGAGGATTGGCTTAGTGATTCTGCTGATCTTGGCGGAACTAGTTCATACAACTGGGGATGAACTGGCCAATGTCTGATCCACGTGACTAGATGTGACTGAGGTGACCAGGCTCCATTCACCTTTCTCACAACCTCCAGCAGGCTGGCCCACAGATAATCTATGGCGATGGCAGAGGTGTCAAAGAGCAAGCCACAGACCCCCTTTTCAAGACATTGCTTACGTCAGGTCAGCAAACATCTTATTAGCCAAAGCAAGTCATCTGTCTGGCTGACCCCAGTACTAAGGGATGATGGGCAGTTACCCCACCCACTTGCAAGAGGTGTGAAAACAGGGAGGTAGGGAGAATTGAAGCCATCACTGTACTTCTACCAATGTTGGAAAAACAAATCCAATAATATCAAGCTATGAATTGGAGTATAGAAACTAAAGAAAGATAATGATATGGTAAAATAAAATATTGTAAAGATAATTTTTAAGCAGAAATGGGAAGCTAATGATATAACTTTCTCAGCTTCAATCTGTTAAAGATCAGAGAATATAAAGGAAGAAATTGGCTCCTACTTTCTACTATCTTTTTTCTATTTGCTATATGACTGTTAAACTGTATGGAATATGGATAAATTATAATGTATTCGAGGGAACTTGAAGGAAAAACATGTCACTGTGAGTACATTTCAAACTATTCAGTTAAACTGTATCATAATACATCAATGAAGTCACTCAAATTATCAGGGAATAAATATGTGTTTGAGTCAACTACTATGAAATACACCGATTAGGTATAAGCTATTTTCTTAAATCTCTTAATCATTTAAAAATCAACTTTAAGATGCTATTCTATCAAATTTCATATTATTTGTTTACCTAACTTTAAGCAATAAAACAGATGTTTGGCAGAACATTATTAAAATATGGATCCTGGCATCTGTCTAATAACTCTATACTGCAGTTCCCTTGGTCTTCTCAATTTCAGTTAGGTAATCCTTTAAATGATTTTATTTATATACAAATCCTAATAAAAAAGGTTCTTAAACCTTTTATCATCTTAAAATTTGGCCTAGCTCTTGGGATGAATAACCAGACATAGTTTTTTAAACTTTAAAAAATGATTTGAACTGACTGAATGATATTTAGTGAAACTATCACATTATTTTGAAGGTTTGGAACACAGAAGATGAGTTTCTATGTAAATGCTAATATTGCTTTCTCTTTAGATCAGATTAATTGTCGAAACAAAGGAAAGACTTATTACTAACCACCTCCACATAAGACACAGAAAAATCAGAAAAATAGAAATCTGGCAGAATTTTAAAATCTGGCATAGCTAAGATAATAAGAAATTACAAAGTATGCATGGTTTTTTAATGTTTAGCTATCATTTTTTCCACATTAAGGAGTACTTTTCCATAAATGTGTTATATATGTGGTATTAGAACATCAATGCCATATTTTTTAAACAAGAAGATTTTTGTACTTGTAGGAAACTTGAGGTCACCTGATTTAGCCCCTCAATTTATACAACTGGAAAGTAATCCTCAAATAAGTTGAAGTGATTTGCCAAAAATCATGCAGCATTTTAACCATCATCTTAATATCTAATATTTATGAGGTTTACAAAGCATATTATAGTCATTATGTCTATAATTAAAATTACAGACATAGTGTAATTTTAATAACACCCTTGTGAAAGTATGTAGCACAATTCTCATCATCTTATTGTGTAGATGTGTAAACCAAGGCATGTAGTTTATCCAATGTCACAGAACTATAAAAGGACACAAGGTTCCACTATACCACGCTACCTATTTACAGCATTAAAGTAGCCCAGTTGGGAATGCAAATTGAAACCACAGTGAGATGCCGCTACACGCCCATTAGAATTAGAATGTCCACACTCAAAAAGAGTGACCATATCAAGTGTTGGTGATGCTATGAAGGAAACTGAACTCTCATCTCCTGCTGGTAGGGTATGACATCATGGCCACTTTAGATAATAGTTCGGCAGTTTTTTTAGAAGTTAAGCATATACTTACCACATTACTCAGCCTCTCCACTCTTAGGTATTTATCCAAGGGAAGAGAAAGCCTATGTCCATACAAAGACTTGCACACCAAAGTTGACAACAACTTTTTGTAATAGTCCTAACCTGGAAATGTAACAATATCGATGACTCTCAAAATAGTTATGCTGTTTGAAAGAAGTCAGACTAAAAAAAAGGGTACATAATTGATTATTTCATTTATTTAAAACTCTACAAAATTCAAAATAATCTTTAGTGACAAAAAGCAGATGAGATAGTGGGAGGGTGGGAAGGATCTGGAAAGAACAAAAAGGGCCAAGAGAAAACTTGGGGGTGATGAAATGTTTGTTCTCTTGATTGTGGTGATGGTTTCATGGGTATATGTATATCAAAATGTATCAAATAGTACACTTTAAAATATGTAGTATACTATATGTTTCAATATGTATGTCTACCTTGATAAAGTGTTAAAAACAAAAAGTGGCCCAGCTGAAGTTAAGATTCTGAAAAATCTATTTAATTATACCTAAACTGGCTAGATCATTCTAATCCAACAAGAGCCTTTCTACTTTTTTGATTGAAATAAACCATAGTAATCAAAAACTACACGATATAAACAACAATAACAATAGTATCGTCACACCTTTACGTATTTTAAGGCAATCACAATTATTTTTATGTTCTTTCTAACCCATAGTACTACAAATCTAACAAGGAGAAGTTAGTGGTGTGTTTTGTTGATTTGTTTTGTTTTAGTAAAAGGAAAGATTCGATCAGAGAGGCACACTTAACCCATGCTGGTGGGAGCACAAATTAGAACAACTTTTTTGGGTACATAATTTGGCATAGCTATTTCAAGGACCTTAAAAATCATCCTATTCTTTTGTCAGGTAATTACACATCTGGCAATTTAACTTAAGAAAGTGATCTCAAAACAAAAAGATTTCTCCAAAAATTACTCCTTCAAGTATTATTTATAAAATAGCCAGAAATGGAAACAAAGTTAATGTCCAAAAACAGGGGAATTCTTAAGTAAATCATGTTACAGTCACTCAGTGGACTGTTCTGGGCAAGTAAATAAATAATTTGTAATGGTATTTGGGGAATCACCTGAAGACTTTCCTGGAAAAAGTGAATCTAAATCACAAAATATCCCTTCCTTTAAAACTAACAAAATGAGAAAAAGTAGGTAAAAACAGAAGAAAAAAACCAGCACTCAAAGAAAAGGCCAACTTCTTGTAATAATACTTGAAAAGTGGCAGTCAGGGCAAGAGAGAGACCAATTATGTCATTTGGATGAGCTCCTAACTCCATTCCTGAGCAGTGAGGAAAATGAGAAGGAGAGAGAAGGTGAGTGTATAAAATCCTAAACATTCTTCTGAATCCTACTCAGTCTGGGGAAGACTTATTTGGGTCAGGGAAGGTGGTATGGAAAAAGAAAAGCAGTAGACTCTGTGGAAGCAAAAGCCCTTTTAGCCATGTCTGTATCTCACCAGTGACAGGGAAAAGTGTCATGGCCCACCATGAAGGGCACTGCGGAGCAGTGAGTAGTAAAGCACAAACAGCTCAGCAATAAACAAGAACGTACTGCAACAGAAAGCAAAGGGGAAAGGAAAAAAGAAGACAAGTCCATTTGTAAGAGCTGGAGGATGGAGTGTAGCAATATGGGGAGTTTCCATCATTCCTTGCCCTCCCACGCCCTGATCTCAGAATGTCTAGACCAAAACCCTTGGGTTTTCCTATCTTAAAACCCTTGGGACACAGCAGCATTATTCACACTGGTCAAAAAGTAGAAACAACCCAAACGTCCATTAATTAAATGATGAATAAACAAACTGGGCTATCCATACAATGGAATATTATTTGAAAATAAAAAGAGATGAAGTACCAATACATGCGGAAACTTGGATAAGAAAAATGCGTTATACACATGCAATAGAACATTATTCAGTCTTAAAAGGAAAAAAGAAGGAAACCCTGTAATGTGTGATGACACAGATGGAACTTGAGGACATGATGCTAAGTGAAACAAGCCAGTCACAAAAGGACAAACACTGCAAGATCTCACTTCTGCGAGGCATCTAATGCAGTCAAACTCATAGAAGCAAAGAATAGATAGGTGGATGCCAAGGCCTGGGGGGGGGTGGGTGGGGAGGGGGGTAGGGATGGGAAATTGGGAGTTACTAATCAATGTGTGTAAAATGCATAAATCTTAGAGATCTACTGTACAACATTGTGCCTATAGACAAAAATACTGTGTTGTAGACTTCAAATTTTGTTGAGAATGTAGATCGCATGTTAAGTGTTCGTACCACAAATAAATAAATAAATAAATAAATAAATAAATAAATAAATAAATAACCAACCATGGCTGAAGCCTGAAGACATCATACTAAATGAAAGACGCCAATCACAAATGGTCATGTGCTGTATGATTTATTTATATTAAATGTCCTGAATAAGCAAATCCATAGCAAGTAGATTAGTGATTCCCAGGAAACTTGGGGAGATGAGGGACTGCTAACTGGTGGAAGGTTTTTTGGGGGGAGTAATGAAAATGTCCTAAAATTGGATAGTGGTGATGGTAACACGACTCTGTAAATATACTAAAAAGCACTGAATTGTACTTAAAAGGAGGAATTTTAGGGTTTGTAAATTATGCCTTAATAAAGCTTAAATTGAAAAAAAGAAGCCAGAGAAGAGTGTGGACAGCCGCTGGGGAGACCTGGGGGAAGTGAGGGAAACGACTCTTAGCTGAAGTGCTAGACCCTGAGCTGGGGGCAGGATCTGAAGCTTAAGGAAACTAAGAAAGACAACTTTTCAGATGAAAAAATATCCCCAAGCAAAAAGTCTGAGCAAGGATAGCAAAGAACGCAAGAGAGACAGCTATACATAGCCTGTTTTTCAAAGAACAGAAAAAGAGAAAAAGCTACCTAAATTATTGTATTAGGCTAGTATATCCTTGATACCAGAACTAGACAAAAACAGTAGAAACATAAAGAAGAAACCAATCTCATCTTTGAAAATAGATGCAGAATCAAGTCAGAAATATACCAAAAAAATAATGATATTTAAAAATTGTATCCTATTAATAAGGTGTTTCAATATTAAAAGTAACTAACAATGTATTCTAATGCATTAAAAGATTAAAGTAGAAAAACATACTTATTTCCATAATTTAAAAAAAATAATAAACCTAGCAAACTAGGACCAGAAGGAAGAAAAAAATAATTACTTCTCACAAGCCACCTTTACCTCTTCCCTCCAAAAAGAACTGGCACTTTTATTCACTCTCCTCTCATGGCCATGGCAATTTTCAAATATGTCCACAAAATCTTTGATACTACTCTCCTCAAGAGGTAGAGCCTAATGATGAATAAAATAAAGTATAAGCAGCAGTGTGTGACTTGGGCAATTAAGTAATAAAAGACAGTACGGCTTCCTCCTTGCTCTCTTTTATAGTGCTTGCCCTAGGGGAAGTTAGCTGCCATGTTATGAGCAGCCTTGTAAGGAGGTTCACATGACAAGGAACTGAGGCTGCCAGCCAATGGTCACATGAGTGAGCCATTCTGGAAACAGATCCTTCAGCCCTGGTCAAGCCTTCAAATTGCTGTCACCTTATCTGACAAATTAACTGCAACTTCATTAAAGACCCTCAGTCTCAACCACACAGCTAAGCATTCCCAGATTCCACTGTTATAAACTGTGTGAGATAATAAATGGATAATAAATAAGTGTAAGCTGCTAAATTTAAGGAATAATTTGTAGTAATTGCAGCAATAATTAATACAACCAGACTTCCGGGAAGGCTGGACTTCTCCCCACCCTTAAGGGTAAAAGCGTTCACTGAAGCAAGGGAATCACAGTGATCTCATTGTTCAGGACTCGATCCTGGACAGTTAGATATTAAGTATGCTTCAGAGGATCAAAAAGGCTTCCTCACTTTGCAAAAGTCACAAATATTCCCATTTCTGCCTCAAAAAGTTGTCTGAATGAGACACCTGGAACTGTGGCAGCAATTTCAAGATTAGGAGAAAGAAATACATACCTCTATGGGAACACAATGTGCTCAGAATCGGAGAGTGAAAAGACAAAAGAACCTTGATGGAGTGATAAGATTACCCAGACTTGGGATTTCCTGAAACTCTGATGTTTTTAAGAGGGATAACAAATGCCTTGAATGTTTAACCCCTTTTAATTGCACTTTCTGTTTAAATGTAGGTGAGTGTACCCTGATGGATTCAAAAGAAAATTTTTGTATTAGTTAGCTCAGGCTGCCATACCAAAATACTATAGACTAAGTGACTTCACAATATATCACAGCTCTTAAGGATGAAAGTATGAGATCATGGTGCCAGCTGGCTCTGGTTCTGGTGAGGACCCTCCTCCCGGCTTAGAGACAGCTACCTTCTCCCATTATCCCCACACGGCACACGAGAGAGAGAGCTCTCTCTTCCTCTTCTTATGAGGACACTAATCTCATCATGGGAGTCCCACCTTTATGACCTCTTCTAAACATAATGACCTCCCAAACGTCCCATCTCCAAATACTATCATATTGGGGCCTCAACATATGAATTGGGGATTGGAGAGAGGAGGTTGGCAAAACATTCAGTCCATAACAATTCTTTTAATCTGATAAAAGATATTTATATTTACTCACAAAACTGTAGAAACAGTCTCACTAAAGTTATGACCAAGACAAGGATGCCTGACACTACTACTTCCATTCAACATTCAAATGAAAGTCCTAGCAAATAAAATGAGAAAAGAAAAAAAGTAAGTAAGAACTGGAAAAGAAGTGTTTAAAATTCCCTTCTTTTGGTTAATGCTATGATTATTTATATAAAAATCCAAAGGAATTTTGGAACAATTTTTATCTATTTTTGATGTAACTGTAAACTGATAATGTTTTGGATGATAATTAGATAGCATCTACTAAAATTTGAAATGTGCACATTGTAATTAAGTATACCACATTCAGGAATTTTATAGAAAAATTTCAAAGCGAGGAAAAATGTTGTTTAGTATAATATTATTTGTAATATAAATTTAATTGGAAATAAACTAAATGCCCAGTTGATCAAAGAATGATTAAATAAATTTAGTACATATAATACTATATAATTGTTTAGAAGAACAAAGTATATTTTATATACTGACAAAAAACTATCAATAAAAGTAGGGAGCGATAAAAGCTTGTTCAAATCCATTTGTGCATGGGTGTATGTGTAACATCTAGAAGAATATACATCAAAGTGTTATCAAAGTGTTAAACTATTACGTGCATATTTTGTATGTATCTCTGAATAATTTGAAATTTTTCAATGAGAAAAGTTTATTTTTATAAAAATAAATTTGTTAAAATACTTGGTAAACAATAATTTTTCTGGAATTTCTCAGGTATGTGGTCTCTCTGATTCATGTATGTGGGGTTCCCACATGTACATATATGACTAAATCTATTTTTTCTTGTTAAAAAATAATTTTCCTGATTTTAAAAGAATTTTAAAATAAAAATAATCCAATATACAGACCCAAAATGAATTACTAAAGATAGGATATGTACAGTGTCCTATGTAAGAATAATTACATCAATTTCAGTGTTAATTTCAGATTTGCATATCAGTAATATGTCACATTTTGTCAGGTATCCAAACAGGTATTATAATTACTTGACATCTAACTTCAGATCAGAGAAAACAAAATCTAATCTGATAAAAAATGTATATGTATATATATATATACATATTTATTAGACATCTTACCTGAAGCTTTTAAGAGTATTTTGATATTTCATTTAATTAATAAACTTAATTATTTTTAAAATTTGCAAAAAGGTGTTTATATTCATTTTGCTTATGTCAAATTGTTTCAAACATCTTAGAAGCTCGATATTATTTTTAAAGAAAGTTTATTGCAAACACTACACTGCAAATAAGATCGATATCCTCCCTCCTTCCAAAATTGCAATTCTCTTTTTCTGCCTCTACTCCCACGACACAAAGCATCGGATGGTTCAGGACTCCAATGAGAGGAGTGGAGAATGTAGAAAAGAAACGGAGGAAAATGAAGTCATCTTCCCACGATCACGGAAAGAGGGATCAATCCATTCATTAATAATGAAAATAACCACAGGAGTCTCAATTTTGTCAAAAATAAAAAAAAAAATCTGTGACTTTTAATTGATGCCAATTGTATTGTCTTAAGTGTTATTTTCCTCAAAATGTTCTGGAACAAAGCCTGTCCTAGCGGAACAGCTGCTCTCTCCGCCTGGGAGGCCATCTATGTGACGGAGAAGTTGGCCTTACAGAGAGAACCGCCCGCGGCGACCTTCCCCAGACCATGAGCCCACAGAGGCCACCTGCACAAGAAATTTCACCTTCCGAGCCTGAACCATTTTGCTTATTTTCCCAAAAGACACCCCCTTTCCATGGGATAACTGTTCTCCTCTGGTTCAAAACTTCTTCCAGAACAGTCGTGTCCCAGGGTGTCATATGCAGGAAAGAGATAGTGAATTGAGAACTGGGCATCTTTTGAGATATTTTAGAAATAAAGGAGTTTCCTAAAGTGAGAAAATTGAGTCAAGGTGGCCTGTTGGCGGAGAGGATTTAACCTCCTCCCTTGCTTAGCGTTTTTCCCTTTTCTTCTCTTTATCACTTTTTAAACACTCCCACAACGTTCTCTGAGGAAGTAACACTCATAAACAACATATTCTGGTTATCAACTTGTCTCTGCGAATGCAGCTGTAGCTGCCCCCAGACAGACAGGGAGGAGCGGGGCTGCCGAAGTGTCTGCGGCATTTAGAGTCTCTCCTCACCCAAAGGAGGCAGTGATTTAGGGGCACAGAGGCTCTCACCCAAGCCCGACCCACAACGGGTTTCCAAATGGCGCGTCTTGTGGATAGTTTGCGAAAACTATCCCAAGCAGCTTACGAGTTTCTTCCACATTTAAAAGGGCCTGTTAACACTGAGCCGCATGAAAAAATTATACTCTAGAGGGATTTTCCCCCTTCCGTGATGTGATTAACATCTGAAACGACTCAAATTATGCTCCGATGAGGAAAACTTAAACAAGAAAAGCTCTCTTCAACATTAAAAGGATCTACTTGTTTTGTAATCTGCACTTTTACTTCCAACCCAAGTCCTTTCATTCCAGGTCTAATTCTGCAGGATCCTCCGGCACTGCTTTTTTTGGGGGCTGCATACTTTGATGTTAGTATCCATCTTATTAGTGGCTGGTCACAAGTTTTCAAGTATTTTGAAAGCACAGTTCTTGCCTGCTAACCGTAGAGACACATGAGCTTCGTATGGCAATCCTTTGATGGTGAAAATCTCTGACAGGATTTGGACACTCAGAGTTTTGCTTAGAAGTTATTCTGCCAGGTGTCATCGCCCAAACTTGGCAGTTTATCTTTTTCCTTTCTATCTTTCTTTGTAGAGAACATTTTTTTCTTTCCTTTGATCTCTGTATGCTCTACCCTCGAATTTTAATTTAATAAACAAAAGGGAAGCTACTTAAGTAAAAAGAGGCAGCCAGACACAGAGCACAAAACTCCTGTGACCTGAAAAGGCCGCCAATCTCTCTGAGTGGCCTCAGTTTCCTCATCCATAAAATGGGGTTAATCAGAACTCCCTAAGGCAGGATTTTCAAGATTTGCTTAATATATGGAGATCTTTAGAAAATATAAAACCCTAATGTTGATTCAAATATCAAAACATCTCCTAATTTAATACTACTGAGCTATGTATAAACATAAAACTAGGTATGAATTCTTCATGCTTATACTTCTTGTGCCAATTGGATTAGTCAATTGCTACAAAAATAATGCTGCATAACTGATAACCCCCCAAATCTCAGTAACTTATGAATCAAATATTGATTTCTCATATTCACGATGGAGTTCTGCCGATGTCAGCTGGGCGTGGTAAGGATTAGCAACAAGTTACAAGTAGATTCAGTCTGTTCCCCAGGTCTTCATTCTGAGATTGGAAACTACATGGGAAATGGATTGGTCTGTTGGTTAGTTGGTTTGGGGTTTTGGGGGGGGTTATTTTTAATGATGTATCACAGGACTTCAAAAGCCAAACAGACCATACACACATATTTAAAGCCTCATCTTGTCTCTGTTCATTAACTTTCCAGCTATGTCCAGCCTCCATGGGGTAGTGAAATTTACTCTTGCCTGTTGTGAAGGTCCTGCAAAGTCCCGCGGCAACAAGCATGGAGGTATGACTCTACAACTGAGAGGAAGTGAAGAATGGAGAAAAAAGTTCACAGTCTCCCTCACAGAAACTATTCTCTTTGTTCTCTCATGTGATGCACTCCTCCAGTGCCCCTCAAAATATGCCAAAGCCTCATCCAATCACGACATCAGGCTCAAAGCTCAGGATCTGTGTTCCACAGTGGGGCCAGATGTGGCTCTTTTTGATTCACATATTTCTAAACAAAAAGATAATCTGTCGACCTACAGACCAACCTACAATTGTGAGACAGGGATAAGGAATAACAATAAATTATGTAGTGGTCACCAGCCCATTGAAACTCTGCAATCCTATTACGAAAGTATTGACCAGTTTCCCCTGGGATTGGGAGCATTCCTTTATGATGTAGGCCCTGTCACTGCCCCTGAGACTCATGCCCCAGTCCATTGTTCCTGAACGCCCCACTCTGCCTCAGGCATGACTCTCTTTTTCCTTCATCCTTCCTGGTCACATTTAAAGAGAGTATTGGAGAATCTGAGCAGATCTATCATTTACTTGGGTTCCTAGCCCGGAGCCCAGAGCTCTTTTATCCTTCTCAAAGTCAGCCTCTTTTCTTCTAGTACGGTGGCACCTTTGCAAACATAGCTCTTAAAAACCCGCTGGTTTTTGTGATCCCATGCACCAAAAGCTGCGCTTGTAAGGTTTGTGAGGCACATCACTCTAGACTTAATTACAAGTAAGTCAGGTGCATCAGGCATGAGTGGGACCACTTATTCAACCACTTTTCTAAAAGTAATTTTGTCCAGGTAAAAGTACCTACCGTTGATATCACCTTGAGGTTTGTCTTGGATCGTGCCAGGTTTCTGTCATTCTCTGGGGCTATTTTAGTAGGTCTTTCAAATATAAGGTATTTCTCAATTTTATCTTTTACTGATTGGAAACCAGAAACAATGTAATTTATCAACCCAACAGCTTCTGGAATTTCCAGGCCCACCGCATTTCCTCTCCATTTTGCTTACACACTGGCCAATTCTCTTCTGAGCTCATCACTTTCTTGTACCTTTTCAAGTGCAGCAAATTGCAGCCTATTCACATGATCAACATTATAACTGAGAACCTCTTGTACGATGCCACGAATTCATTGGGTACATTTTTTTTTTTTTTTTTTTGCCTTCACGTTATAGAAAGTGACAGTTTTGCCAATGTTTGACACCACATAACGCAGGTTGCTTTTTTCCCGGCCTTCTTTTACATTCTGCCTCTCTAAAGGGAAGTACTACAAAGTCGCAGGACACGAGCTTGGCTGTATAAAACTATAACAGAGAGAGAGAGTAAAAAAAAAAAAAAATGAGAAGAATAATCTAATTTACCACACTGACATAAATCAACACAAATCTGAAAATCTGTTAAAATACTCATCAAAAAAACAAAACTCGAAGAAATAGTATTAACAATATGTTAGTCTTGTTTATAGCAAATCATAGCTTAAAGTATCGATATGACACTACTGTGATCCATATGGGAGTGAAGTGATGACTCGGACCTCTTAGCCCTGTTCTGAACTCCTGCAATGCCATCGACCACTTCATATGTTATCGGGTCTCTTGGCCTTTACTTGGCATACGTGTGTCATTTTCATATTATGTCTTGCTTTGTATCTTTCTCACAGTCTACCTCAATTAAAGTTGTGCAATGAGGTGTCATGTGACTCTTTAGCTTTAAGTAGTTTTTGATTATAAAATGATCTTCCTGATGATCCAGAATATGCTCATCTATAGAGAGCAACTAAGAATACCCGAGGGCACTTGTCTGGTCCTGTTTTACTTGTGGGACTCCACACATATTCCTTCCGACCAAAGCCAGTATTGTAGTTATAGACCAGCCCTTGTCATTATTATGATTGCAAGACATACCTTAGCAACAATCATGGAGGAACTTAAAAAAAATAAGGTTTATTATTCGCAGGTCCCAGAGCTAGGTACATGGCACGTCAGAGGGCCACACACCAAGGTAGTGAGTAGAGAAGGACGGAGTGTAAACTTGGGGTTCTGACTTTCTGGGGTCCAAGGATGGGGCGCCTAGGGTTTTGTGAGTTCATTCTTTATGAGAGAATTTAAAACTTAAGAGCAGGAATTAAAGCTTGGGGAGCGAAAAGCAAGGTCACTCAAATAGTTAGTTATCCAGATTACCAAGAATTTATTGGGTGGGTCACCAAATTCCTTATTCAATTGTTTAGCTAGCAACTCTGTAATACAACTGGCAATATGATTATTCGAGATCGATGCTTTTGAAATGGATGCTTCTGCAATCAAAATCTTACTGTCAGGCACTTATACTTCAACATTTTAATATTATTTTTGATGTGAAAACAGATTTTTAAATCTTCCCACTCATGTATTAGTGAGAATATGGTCTGTAGATCCCCAAGCTGAGAACATTGATCTAAAATGTTATTGGGGGTTTTAAATGATATGACATTGTTTAAAGAGCTTAACGCAATACTTGAGTAAGTGTTCAATAATTTTCAGTTTCCTTCCCTTCCCTTTTCACTTTATAGATTAGAGTTTCATAGTCCACTGTGAGCATTAATTCGTTCAGTTCAGGCTTCAGGTGGAACATCTGTATAAATCCAACTTTGTGAATATTTTCGAACTGAGAGCTTTTCCATCTGTTTCAGAGTCACGGCCATCCACATTATCCTCATTTGAGCTCTTAATGATATATGTGTGATGGAAACAAGACGTTTTAATGTGTAAGTATTCACAGCCTCCCCATTCTTGTCTGTGCAAATTCTACCCTCCCCCATCGTCTGAGGCACTCTTTCTCTGCCAGTCTAGTTCTTGATATTTTTTGCAATGCAAAAGTTAAGAGACAAAATGCTACCAGGACAGAGATGCATAAAGAAAGGGGAAAGGATTTTGGCTTTTTGGGTCAGCCCTGGGTTCTTTCTTGTGGAGAATCCAGGTAATGAGCAAAGCAGAAATGAAACTATAAAAAGAAGCTCAATTCTAAATTGGTCTAAAGAAGAAAGAGCTCGAGGTGGAGGCAGGAGGAAGAAGGTAGAAGAGCCATAAAAGGTGGGTGTCAGGAGAATTGGGGGAGTTCTGGAAGACGCTGGAACAAATATGGAGTATGAAAGAAGAGTGGAAGAGAGACTTTTTTTTTAAGTATTGTTGTGGTTTATAACATAGATCACCTTAACATTTCTTGAGAAATGCGCATAGAATAATAAAATTTCTTATAAATGACTTTGGGCTGCTGAAGTGTATATTTCTTTTAATGGAACGCTATGTTAAAATTGACTCATCTGAACTTTATACACAGATACATGCGCACGTGCGCGTGCGCACACACACACACACACACACACTTTTATATTTGAATTTTATGTGGTCCTTCCTAGTTAAACAGCCAGCATCAGGATAACACATTCTCTTTCAACTCAGCAAAATCACTAAGGTTCATTTTCTGGAGTATTTTTGTTTAAGATTTTCATTTGAACTTGATTTTAAGAAGAGAAAGTTACTAATATTGATATTACCTATAAACGCAGGTACTTTTTTCAGACTTCGAAATACATTTTAAAACGTCTAAGGTTATTTTATAAACACACATAGAGTCATATAGTGTCGAAGGTTGCTTATCAGTCCTCAGTTCATCTTCCCTTATCTAGCCTCACAGCTTGAGGTTGAATTTCCCAGCCTCCCTTGCAGCTAGTTGGCCATTGGACTGTTTGTGCCAATAGAAAGTAAGCAGAGGTGATGGTACAAGTTCCACATCAGACAGTTAAAAGAAAATTGTATGCTCCCTACCTTCTCTCCTGATCTCTTTCTGCAGGCTGAATTCTGGACAAGGAGGTTAGCCAGTTTCAATTGCTTGGATAGAACACCACCATAGTAACATCACAGAAGGAACCTGCTCTCCATGACTGTTTTTCTACCCACTCTGGGCAATGACTTCCCTTGAGACTGTTTGCATGAGAGAGAAGTACACTTCTATTATGTTTGAACCAATGACTTAGAGTAGTATCTATTATTGCCACCTAGCCTATACCATAATCAATACATTTAGAATATGTTTCTTTCAGTTTGGGAGTTATTGACTAATGGATAATATAATATAATATTATGTGTGTGTGTGTGTGTGTGTATAGTATTATGAAAACAGTCTGTTGTAGTGAAAAATTCAAAAATTCAATCACTGGGGATCATCATGAGGTTTGAGAAGTACCATTCCCTGGTATGAAAATTCGTCCCTTCCTGTACAATTACTTTTGCGATTGATTAAAATAAAGTTCAGACTTACAAAATTAGAGCAAACAATTACAGTGACCCAGCTGATGCTGCACATTCTTATAGCATCTATTCACTTATTCATAAAAATATTGAAAGATTTCCAGTCCAGAACTTAAGGAGCTTAGATGTCATCTCTCCCATCCATACAAAAGAAAAATGCTGAACAAACCAAAAATCAATAACTCTCCTAGATCTATTAGAGAATGGAGGTCACAAAGCCAAACTCTGCCCCCATATGGGTGGATCTCACCAGGATAAACCTCCTCAGGAACCAGTGCCAGAGTAGGAAATCCTAAATTATAATTGACAAATTGTTGGAGGTTCCATATGGACAAGTATGAGAATTAAAAATCCCAGAGAGGTCTGGCTTTGGGGACCTGGAGGGGAGGACACTTTTATGAGTTTTACCTCCAGGAGCCCTTCCGGCTTCTCATAGTAAAGATCAGAGAAAATTAATTCCCCTTCTGTTTCTGGCAGAGAGAAGGGGAAGTAGCCATTCTAAATACTCCCAGAGCTTTCTGCTATTCCTTATTCCTTCCTTCCTTCCTAAGAAGTAGGAAGGCAGGAAGGAAGGAAGGGAGGAGGAGGGAGGAATAGAGTCTCTCTAATCTCCTCGTAAGTGCTTGTATGGCTGTCTTTCTCTTTTTTTTCTTTCGGGTCGTTGCTATTCTCTCTTCTTTTTCTTTTTTCTTTTTTCTTTCTTTCTTTCTTTCTTTCTTTCTTTCTTTCTTTCTTCCTTCCTTCCTTCCTTCCTTCCTTCCTTCCTTCCTTCCTTCCTTCCTTCTTTTCTTTCTTTTTGTAACATTGGTTAATGAAATCCAGTAAGTTTCAGATGTACAATTTAACAGTAAGGTATATATATTGCATTGTGTATTCCCCCTTCCATAGTTAGATTTCTTTCTGTCACCACATATTTGACAGCCTTTGCCCCATCTACCTCCCTCTTCCTCTCCGCCTCCACCCTCTAGTAACCACTAGTCTATAGTCCATGTCTATGAGTCTCTGTTTGTTTATCCTGTTCATTTGTTACCTTTAAGTTTATAGCTCACGTATAAATGATATCATGTGTTTTTCATTTTTTTCTGTCTGGCTTATTTCGCTTAGCATGATTATCTCGAGGTCCATCCAGGTTGTAGCAAATGGCAGTATTTCATTTCTTCTTAGTAATACTCCATTGTATATATGTACCACCGCTTCTTTATCTAATAATCTATTGTAGGACACTTTGGTTGCTTTCATGTCCTGGCCACCACAAATAATGCTGCTATGAACATGTATGTGCAAATATCTTTTCAGATATGAATTTTTAAGTCTTTGAGGTAAATATCCAGTAGAGGGATTGCTGGATCAATTCTTAGTTTTCTGAGAAACCTCCAAACTGTTTCCATAATGACTGTACCAATTTGCAATCCCACCAGCAGTGTATAAAGGGTTACTTTTTCTCCGCATCCTATCCAACATCTGTTATTACTTGTCTGGTTAATAAAAGCTATTCTAACAGGTATGAGATGGTATCTCATTGTGGTTTTGATTTGCATTTTCCTAATAGCTAGCTATGTTGAGTATCTTTTCAAATATTTATTGGCCATTTGTTTGTCCTCTAAGGAGAAGTATCTGTTCACGTCCTCTGCCCATTTTTTGATTAGACCATTTGTTTTTTTGGTGTTATGAGTTCTTTATATATTTTGGATATTAGGCTTTTATCGAAGGCATTGCTTGCAAATATCTTCTCCTATTCAAATGGCCGTCTGTTTATCTTATTGACAGTTTCTTTTGCTGTGCAGAAGCTTTTTAGTTTGATGTAGTCCCATTCATTTATTTTTGCTTTTACTGCCCTTGCCTTTGAAGTCAAATTTAGAAAATCCTATTTAAATCCAAGGTCCATGAGTTTAGTTCCTGTATTTTCTTCTATGCACTTTATTGTTTCAGGTCTTATATTCAGGTCCTTAATCCATTTTGAGTTAATTTTGGTGTGTGGTGATAGACAACACTGTAGTTTCATTTTTTTGCAGGTGGCTTCCCAGTTTTCCCAGAACCATTTATTGAAGGGGCTTTCCTTCCTCCACTGTATGTTTTTGGCTTTTTTTTTTTGTCAAAAATTATTTGCCTATATTAACCTGGGTTTATTGCTGGACTCTCGATTCTGTTCTACTGTTGTTCTTAATGAAGCCTTCCTTCAAGAGAAACTATTTTTCAAAAGCTTAACCTACTGAGATTATACCAGAACCTAACTGAACTGCAGGAAAGGAAATACCCAACTTCATCTCATTCTGGACGTCCTGTCTTGCTTAAGGTCAGGGAAAGTGGGCAGGAAGAGACACTGAGAAGCATATGTGAAGGTCACAGCCAAGGGGTACAGGCTCACTAAAGGACTGAGACCTAATCATAGGACTGTAGAATGCTTCCCCACCCCCCACACCTTACCACCACCATCAATAGGGCTCCTGTGTAATAACAGAAGAATACAATTGAAAGAACTGTGCGTTTCACATGATACTTAAGAATATGTCTCTAGGGAAACCTAAAAAATATTGTGTGTCTACTATGTAGCAGACAATATGATAGTTATTGAAGATAAAGTGGTGTTAAAGAAAAACTCTCCCCTCATGGAACTCATATGCTAGTGGAGAAATAAGACAGTAAACAATGTAATTTCAGTTAGTTGTAAGTGAGGTGTATAAAATAAGATAAAGAAAGGGCTGGGAAATGATGGGGAGGAAGGCACAGCTATTCTAGGTACAGTAGTTAGGGAAGATCTTCCTAAAGAGGTGGCATCTGAACTGGGGCCCAAATGCACAAGAAGTTCACTTTGTAAAAACAGAGAGACCCACATTCAGTCCATGTACATTTTTGCTCCTGATCCTGTAGACACTCATGAACACCGTGGATCCCAAAGTTGATGGAAATAGAGTCCAACCTTCAATGTATTAGGGAAATCAGCTGCTTGATCTCTGATGCCTGAAATTATTATAGGGTAATGTTTGATAAGGGAAAATCATCAAAGCTCTGGAGGAGTCACGTGAAATAGATCTGTGACCAAAACTTTCCCCACAAAACCTGTCAATCTTTCAGAGAAGCCTTTCTGAATTTTGTGACCTATTTGTTGAGATTGATTTTCAGGGAGTGTTTGGTTAGTTACACTATATTATGATAATGTTCTTTATTAAATAAAATGTCCTGTGATTGGTCAATACATCCTCCCATTTATTAGAATCACTTTATTTCTATATGCTAATCAAATATACTATTTCTACCTTGTTAAATATAATGTCTAGTAATTTTTATTTCAGAAATTGAGCTTTTTGTTTTCACCTTATTTTAATGTTATTTTAGTCCCTATTTTAACATTATTTCTATGGAAAAGTCATATTCAAATGATATCAAATTA
Organism: Rousettus aegyptiacus; assembly: GCF_014176215.1. NCBI lineage: Eukaryota > Metazoa > Chordata > Mammalia > Chiroptera > Pteropodidae > Rousettus > Rousettus aegyptiacus. Next base: position 81,842,006 of record NW_023416285.1, read on the forward strand.
TATCACTTTGATGAACAAAGCTCTTTCCAGACAAAGAAACTGGATTCCATATATAAAACTTTGAAAATATGAAAAGAATGATTTTTACACTCTTTCTAAGCAGTGGAAGTTCTATGTGTAAAACATAAATTCAGGGCTGTTCTCAAGAAAGTGCGATGGGCAAGCTGTACCTGCCTTCCCCACCCCCTTCCTGTCACCCCTGGCTTTTTCTGTAATTGTCATATTCATTTTCATAGTTTTTTACATTCCAAAACCAGAGGAGAGAGTATTTTAAAAACCTAAAATAATGGCTTACAAACTGTGCTCCCCAGAAATAGTTGTAGGAATTGCTTTAGGAGGTGGGGGCGGGGAGAGAAGGAGAAGCGGAAAGAGGCCGGGAACAGAATGATGAGAGGTGGTGACTGCAGGACCTCAGGCCCATGTGTGTTAAGAGCGATGGGCTCTGTTGTGATAACATACAATCTCAGTGACTTCATACCGCAAATGTTTATTTCTCACCCCACAAACATTGGTGCAGATCAAAAGGTTTTCTCTTCCATCTGGCAAATCCAGGATCCAGCTATCATTGCATGATGCCACTATATCAACGTAAGATCTCTGTATTGCTGCAATAAGAAAGGGAGAAATGGAGAGCCCACAGGAGGTTGTAGGGCCAACTTGGCAGTGACATGTGCTATTGAGCAAAATGCAGTCATACGGTCCCCGTTCATGGGGGTCTGGGAGACATAAGCAAGCATCTATAACATACAGGGCCTGCAAGATATTTCTACCACAAAGCCCTACTGCTGCTTCAAAGAGAACAGCTATTTAGTTATTTACTTGTATATCTTTCCAAGAGCTATTTTATTGAAGAAAGAGTCCTGGCCAAAAAAAAAAAAATTAAGATATTAATCTAATAATAAAAATTATGGCAAATCTAAGATTGCCCTATTTTGGTATACTTCTGAGAATATAGAACTTTCATGGTTTTACCAAGTTGAGAGAGATTATTGATAGATTAACACACTGACTTGTCAGATTGAAGAAAAAAAGACATCATCATAGATAGATGTGGAGTTCCTGTACTAGAACTAGAATTTTGGAACAGGGTGTGAAATCTTGGTGTCCACCATCTATTCCACTCTTTTTCTAGTTAATCTTCTTATACAACAGACACCGGAAAGCTAAAATCTACATTTCCCAGACTCCCTTGCAGCTTGGATTCTGAATGCAATTTAGATCTGACAGGTCAAATTCACTCTGTGTGAGATTTGATCTCTGGAAGCAAGGTAGAGGCCTTGCCTCTGTGGTTTTGCTGTTTCTTTTGTCAGGCCTCTTTCACAGAGATATTTGAGGTTTTTCACACCGGAATCAGCAGAGGTTCCAGTGTCCACACACAAGTTCCGTGGGTGTCCGAGACATGGTACAGGCCATCATACTGCTTATGTGAATCGTAGTTCAGGAGCCAGCAGCAGTGGTGGCTTCTTAATTATGCCATTTCTTGACTGTAGCACGAGGTGGCGGTGTTCCAGAGTAGGTGGCTCCTGGATCAGGAACGAGGTAGAAGCCTTTCTGGTGGTCCTGCTGTGCAAAGTACTTAGGGAATCCTTTCTGAAAAACCTATCCAATGCTTACTTATTTAGTATCTTCCTCCCCCACTTAAGCTCTTAATGATTTTGTATGTCATTCAATGTCCTGTAATAAATCCTTTCCCGATTAAACTAACTAGAGTGAATTCTGTTTGCATCAGTTAAGCTCAGACTGATACAAGCCCCAAATGTCAAACAATTATGTATCTTCTCTTGATAAAGGAAAAGTAGTACTACGTGGGACCATCTCACTAACTTACTCAGATTGTGTCCCTAACATCTTGTACCAGAATATGTGCAACTCTTGCTCAGAGCCTATTTTTTCCTATTTTGTATAGGCTGTTGATTTTATCGAGAATCTGCACTTGGCTCATTTATGAAAGATGAGAGAAGAGACTAAGAAATGTCACAGAGGCTGCAGGTTGTCCCTCCTTTTCTTTCATAGCAAGGACCAGAAACACATTTTCAATAAAGGACCAGGCAGTAATATTTTAGGCTTTATGATCCGTTGATCTCTTTTAAAACTACTCGACTCTGCCATTGTAATGTGAAAGCAACAATAGTAATTATTTATGTGGTAATGTTAAAGAATTAAAAATAAATTAATTAAGAAAATAAATTAGGTAGATGAATGGGCATAGTTCAGCCTAATAAAATGTTATTTACAAAAAATAGGCCATGACCAGCCATATTTGGCCTACAGCTCGTAATTTGCCCAACCCTGTTTCACAGTAACAGTATCCTCAATTTTGTAGATGGGCCCACAGCCACCCAGAATAAAGACTACATTTCTCAGTCTTTCTTGCAGGTAAGTGTGGCCATGTGGTTAAATGTGATCTATGGGGTAGAAAGGTCATGTGGAGGTAGAGGAAGCATGCATTTCCCTCTCCCGTTCTCCCCTTCTGCTGATTGGAATGTGGTCATAATAGCTGAAACTCCAGCAGCTGTATTGGACCAGATAATAATCTCAGGACAGGAAGCCATGCTTTGGGGAAGCAACAAGACAGAAGGTGGTGACATCCTTGACACCTTGGAATGTCAGGTGGACTCGGGTTAAGAAAAAGTGCACAATTATCTTGTTTAAGTCATTTTGATTTAGGGTTTTTCTCCTACTCACAAACAAACAACACTAAAATGTCATGCTAAAATTTGTTAAACATAAATAAATAAGAAGTTGCTCAATAAATAAATTTTGCAGAATTAATAAATCCATGAATTGAAATATATACTACAAGAAGTAGGGCTGTTAGGGCTTGGCACAAAAGATCTAACTGTTAATTTTAGGTATAAAATATTTTTAAAATTTTAGTTTATGGCATTTGTAATACCAAATTTCTGTATATGACATTTCTTTGCAAAAAGTAATTTGGTATATTCATGATGTGAAAGAAAAAAAAAATAAAATCATTAAAGGGAAGTAAAACAAGACAGAATCTAGTTATAAAGTGTGAATTAAAAATTCACAACTAAAACAACTCAGCAATTAAAGGCTAAGCTGTCATCATAGGTATTGTTCAGATTTATTTCCACATTCCAGCCACTATGTTACAGAAACAGCTTTTCGAATTAGTTTTAAAAATATTTCTCTACACCAGTCATACTATAAAGGTCATTTTTCTTATCTCTATCCATGTTACCACCCTTACCCATGATAACTGTATCTCATTGAGGGCTATTTGTTTTTCTAGGTTAAGAAGAGAAAGACTGAACTAAGCTATAGTCAAGCCCTTTACAACCTCGCTGTCGAAAATGTGGCCCTTGGACCACCAGCACTACCCAGGAGCTTGTTAGGAATGCAGAACTTGGACCACATGGCATCAGCATCATATTTTAATAAGATGCTCCAGGTGACGTCATGTACATGCTGAAGTTTGAGAATGCTGCTTTTTTAATTCTTCTATACTGACCTCGAGTAGCAAATGCGCCTTTAACTTCTGTTAGCTCTTTCCATTTCAACAATACGAATCACTTAGAGAAAAGACTTGTATTTCTAAACTCTCCACAAAATGCAATAATTCAGGTCAAAACTCCGGAAACCAGAAAAAGAACTAAAATTAAAATATATGTCTCATAGGATCATGTTATTTCTCTTTTATGACCTCAAAGCACTTCTTTTTATAAGAAAGCATCTGGGATTAGGCTCATTTCTAGTCCTAAGGATGAAGAATGAGATTTTAGTGATAAATCCTAACAATAAGAAGCCATATCTGTAGAGCTATTGGGAGATCCTACAGAGTCTATTAAACTCTGATAAATAAAACTAGTAGTTTTATTTCTTTAGACATCAATTTATTAAGTATCTGCAACACTAGGCTATTATATAATACTATTGTCACTATAAATATGTCACTTCTATGAGTGCTATTCTTTTAAAAATATAAAAACTTGTATTACAAAGCAGACAATGTTTTCTCCCTGCCCCCCTCTAAAAACAAAAAAACAAAACTCTGCTTTCAGTTCTACACCCAAATAATCTGTGCTTCAGGGATTCAAAGGAAAACCACAAATGCAACTAAGGGTTTGAAAACACAAACTTTGAAGAAAATGTAAAAGCTTCTAGAATTAAAATGCTAAAAGATGATTGAAAAATAATCTCTAACCTTTGTCAAAGAATAATTCTCAGCCGGTCACAATTTCTAACATCAACCAAAAAAAGTGTAGGGTCATATAAAGCATGAGAATTTTAGGTAAGATATAAAATGAATAACAGAATATCCCCTTCTTTGAGGCATTTAAAAATATATTGGATAGAATCCCATCATGTGGGATAGTGGCCTTGACTAGATGTGCAAAGACAGATTCCAAAACTTTTCAAGGTCCCTTTCAACCTAATATTCAAGGAATAGTCTCTGTAAAGGTACTTACTATAAATAAAATTCCATAGTGAAAAACAACTCAAGAATATTGTATCTTACTCCATGCCATTTTCCAAGCTTTGGCTGAAATATTCAGAAATATTGGCAACTCTATTACCTCTTCTGAAGAAAGTATAGGTAGTGAGATACTTGGGCCCTTTTACACTGGCAGTTCGAGAGACTTTTAGTACCTTCCTGATATTGCTTAGAATTCATATCTTTATGTATTGAAAAAGTTATTTTCATGGCAGCTTGAAATATTAATTCATATATGCATTAAAGACCTTGGTAAATATTTGAGTCAGTAACAGGAAGATACATTAGAGCTCTGTCACTTGAATTCTATGGGTGACTAACCAATTCATTTTGTCTGGAACTGGAGGGTTTACTGGGATACACGTGACTTTCAGTGCTGAAATCAAGACAGTTGGTCACTCTACAATTCAGTAATATATCTTTTGGTGTGTATGTAGGTGTATTTGCACACCTGTGAATGCTGACATGCTCACATGTACCTGCTCACACACATTTATCATTATCGTTTTCTTCTGGGTTTAACTTCATTTTAGAGGACAGAATAATGACCGAATGAATATAAAGCTCTTTTCAATGTACAGGCTATGTAATGAATTGTATACTTTAATCAATAATTAGCTTTTTTTCAACTTGTTTTTTTTTAAAAGAAAGGAAAAAAAAGTTTCAATATCCATATTGTTAAATAAAAAAGAAAAATTGCCCAAATGGAGACATCTTGTCCTGATTATGGTACAGGAGAATAGTTCTTGAAATGGTGTTTCTCTTTCAGTCTCAGAAAATCCATTTTCCAAGAGTAAATCATTTTAATCATGTGAGGCTGACAGACTAAACTTTACACCACAACTGGCGGAGGACACTCTCTGGGCCGAGTGGCTCCTGGTGTGCAATGAAAGGGATTTTCAGTGTCTTGTCAATCTCATTTTTTCAAAATGCTCATAAAATTGTAAAATTAGCTATTTCTGTCTCTTTTAAATAGCAGTGCAGTGTAAAACAACTGATGCTGAATTATTCAACTTATAACTTTTAGATCAAAAATACTGCAGAGATGTAGGAGCATTGATTGAATCAATGAAAATCTATGACAAGATAATAAAACTCAAAAAAAAAGATTCCCCACCCAACTCACATGTCTTCATTTGAAGTAATTATTAAGTAAACTTTTACATTTGAATGTGTATATCTAATGGCGAAAATTACACCTTTATCCTGCCTTTCCAGTAAAACTTTATTTCAGACTAACTGAAACAAACAAATAAACAAAAACAAAAAGATTCTTGCATTTGATGAAAGCTTTATTTAACAGAAGAATGCCACCTTTTAAGAATAAAGAAAAAATTTGAATTAGATTTTAAGCATCGTCAACCCCTAATAAAAATTATTGACCCAGGCAAGGATTGTCAACTAGTATTAAAAGCAGCAAGTGCATGATTTATGGGGACTCCGACATCCACAGAGTGCCCAAGTAACACCATAAAGATTTCTTTCTAGTCACAGGAGAAAAACGTCAGTGTATGTTCACGGAGAGATCAGATTTTCATCACCCTAATTCGGTGGTCAAATTTAGCCCCACAAATGCTGAAACCATCAAATATTATGACTCCTGATATGATACACAATAAAGTACAAACTGTAACCTGTGGCATATTTTAACCAAAATGTTTAACGTAAATCCAGAAAACATTTAGACCTTCTTTTCAGCATAAGAAACTAGAGGGGATGGGGAGAGTTCAACAATAGCACCAGAAGGCACCCAGACAAATTGAGAAGGCAAATCAGCCTAGTTGGGACAAACTAGCTCTAAAGAGTATTTTGGGGATAGCTGAGGACATTTGAATATGGATAGATTAGATTAGATTAAAAATTTGACTTATAAAGGTAAAGTATTATCTCATTTTAACAATAATATATACATATATAAATGTGTTATCTCACAACATAAAAAGATATTAAAGATGATTTCCAGTGGGAGGTATACAGTGCTTTGTTTTCTTATTTTTGTTTATCTTATTTTCTAGCTTTCTCAAAGCACACATATGCTTTTGTAACAAAATATATTTCTTTATTAAAAATCTGAAAGAATTGTGTGCTGATGGTGGAGGTGCCATGATCAATGACATTAGAGTTTTGGACCTTTCTGGTTGCTGCAATAATTTTAGACGGCTTTAAATAGAGAACTTTTAATCCTAGGTAAGGACTATTGGGGAAGATTTGGTCACCCCCTTCTTGTTTACTGCTCATAATACATCCTCTAAAGATAAACAAGTGATTCTGTTTTTAAAAGGAAAGAAGAATAAACAGAAGGGTGGATGGAAGGAAATCCGTGAAGAGGGAAATGGGGAAGGACACGGAGATGGGGAATAAGGGGGAACACATGATATTTGTTTTCAAATTCTATGATAAACAAATAAATTAAGTTTCCTCTCCAGCCCCCACCACTCTACCTAGTCAACTCCATCATTCCCTTAGGAAGTCTTCTCTGTCTTCCCAATCTGTGCATAGCCATTTTGTTCCTATAAACAGTCTCAACACACTACATCGACTGCCTACCCACTGACCTGTTTCTCTCTAGAATGTAATTTCTCTGAAAGTAAGGGACAGGTATTTGAAACCACTCTATCTCAAGAATCTAGTTCAATGTCTTCAGGAAAATACAAACTAATATTTATAAGGGTCTAAACACATGCCCCAGCCACTAATATTACATCTCTATATGTCCCAGAAATTAATGAAACATTCTGAAATAAACGATATCCAAAACAACCAAACAGAGAATTCCTGCCAAGAAGTCTGTAGACTTCAGGAAATTAATGCTTCGCAAGATCAGCTCATGATTTCACACAGTCCAGCCTCTGTTATGTGTGCAGATTTACTGCTGGAGAGGGCAGCAGGACAAAGGTCCGCCTCCTGAGCATGTGGCATTCGACCCCCAGGTGCCCTCAAATACCTCCTCTGTCTTACTAGGAAGCCAAAATTGAGTTATAATCAGAAGATCTAGGACTAGAGCAGCACTTCAATGCCCTGTGTTCAAAACTGCAGTCACCATCATCTCTCAAACTTGCTGGACTCTTGGCTTCATTACTTAGTAGTTTTGACCTGGAGCTCAGATTCCTCATCTGTAAAAGGCTGATTCTTGAACTGTGCTGAGAGTATGAAATGGAGTGATACGTATAAAAGCCCTAGAACAGTGTCTGGCACCTAAGGACACCATAATTATCAGTCCTCGTTACTGTTATTTTTCTCTCTTACAGTGAAGAGTTCCACTATCTACCCAATCACTTAAAGCTGAGAATCATCCCAGAAGCTGCCACTTCTCCCACAGTGAATCGGTGATGGCCGTGGTGGGCATTTATGATTGCTCTCACTTATGGAATAAAAATGAAAGCAGTGGGCAGAAAATACAGGCCTGCCGTTATCTAGCCTTTGCCGATTTCTTGGCAGTCTTAAGATTTTCATCATTTCCTTTATTTCTCCTAAACTTCAGCCTGAAAGCCACAGTAATTTATTCATCTTCTAAGGGATGTGACTTTCTATAGAAATCTACCTTAGTTATTTAAAAATTAAAAAAGGAAAACATATAAAACACTCTTCATCTGCCCTCTTCAGGTAAAGACAACATTTAACCATAACCGAGAAAGTAACTGCTTCCCATAAGACACTCATGATTTAGAAATGTACCCGTTATTGTGTGATTTTGTTCCTGAAAATGACTTGAATTGCCTGTTGAAACTCTCGTCACACTTCAAAAACTTGGAAACAGACTTTTTAAGTCTACTTTAAAAACTTTTAAAGAATTTCAGTGAATTATTAAACTCGTTTTGTGAAAATAAAAGTGTAACACTTTGTGACCAATTTGCAAGAACTAATTGATATCAAGGAAAATTTATAAGCATAATTTCAACAAAATCTTTAATATAATTTGTGGATGTGGCTGAAAACAAATAGTAAATAGTCAGAAATCTATCTCTTCTGGATGAACCTGAGTTGTCTTGTATTATCTTTTTTAGAGACAACATTATGAAACAAGTCTCTAATTAATCTGAACTTGAGTCCTAACCTTTAAATCATTATTGAACCAGGATTTTTTTAAAGTTTGAAGCAACTCAAATTACATCGTTTTCACTGAAAATAGCCTTACTGATATTATTAATAATTACTTGTTCATTAACAATAGTATTTTGGGGAGAGCAAAAAATATTTTGTATCATTCATAGATAAAACAAAACTTTATGTTTTTGTGTGTTTTACAATTTACATGCTATATTAGCACAATAGTACACATATACCATTTAAAAATAAATAACTATATATTAGAGCCACCTACCAATAATATGTTTTACTGATAAGGATCCACAATCAAAAAAGCTTAAGAATCATTGCTTTAAATTAATTTTTTTCAAAGTATGATTTGGGAAGCATCTGTGTCAGCATCACCACAAGACGCAAGCCCTGAAAATCTGACTTTAGACATGTAATTGGAATCCAGAACTTGCGTTTTTAACGAGTACCTCTCTTAAGGTGATTCATAGGCACCATGTTAAATACATGGCATTGAAGGAAATAAAGAGCATTCTGGGGAGGATCTGGGTGCCTATGAACAAAGCATGTAAGTGATAGTCATATGCCATATGCAGTGCTCATAACCCGCTGTCTCCTCATCAGTCTTGTTAGGGAAAGAATTGCCAAACTGATCTTGCCCCAATGTATAAACCTCTGATCTTCAGTGAAGACATCACTTCCTAAAAAATGATTCTGTAATAATTGCCTCTGTTGAAAATGGACATGGTCCTGAGAGGGTTTTAAAAGCGACCCTGCTTGCCGTAGTTCAGGTGCTGTGGTATGTGTGCATTAAAACCATGAACTCATAAAAGGGCTTTGATAAGCGTGATTTCATTTTGATTCACAGAGTGACCAAATTTAAGAAACCTTTTAAAATAAATAAAAAGGTAAGTAAACGCAAACATACATACAGAACATTTAAAAAAACATTCCTAACAACCAGTACCATCCTTAGATCCAGGCAAAGGGCCACTGCCTTGAACTCTTCTCCTTAAAAGACACCTCTCTCTCTCTCTCTCTCTCTCTCTCTCTCTCTCTCTCTCTCTCTCTCTCTCCTCTCCTCTCTCTCTCTCACACACACACACAAACACACACAGGTAAATGTATTAAAGAACACATGATACCTCTGTCATTGGGGATTTAGCACTCAACAGGATGTAGTGCAACCTTAAACCCAAACATCTGTTCTGTGACTAATGCCATTCAGGGCCCACGGAAATGCTACTATACCTCGTCTGCCATTACATCCTTAAGGTAAAAGGTGATCACATCCAAATGTTATAGAGGCTTGGGATGTGATACTAAAAGCACTGGAAGTGAATACTGCTTCCAAGAACAGGAAGAAAGACAAATTAATCAACTCAGCAGATCCCCTGAATGTAATATATCTTTACCTCATGCAGTGCTGTTTCCGAGCGGTGCCTGGCATATTTTACTTGCTTCTCCAGTCTACGGTTCTGAGGTATTCAATATTTAGTGAATCTTTGCAATAGTTGCAGCTGGCAAAAAAATTGTTTAATATTTACAATATTAAACAATTCATACTACTCCTAAATAGGTAAGTATGTAGCTCTAGACAAACCACTTATGTAATCTGATACCAATACTCTACCTTGACAACCAGCTGTGCACTGAACACTAGCAATGCAAATAATTTATATAAAATATTTATATAAAATATTTCAAATTCATTTTCAAAACATTAAGCATAATTTCAGCTTTATTAAAATCTTATATTAATTATACTTTGTCTTTTCTATTTTAACTTTATGTACACGTTAAGTATTTTATAATAAAAATAGCATTTTGTAAACAACATATGTTAAAATAAGTTTAACTTTAAAATTTCTTATATTTGTTTTAATGTACATTCTTGATAAAAAGATATTCAAATTGTGTACACTTTAAATAGAATTACATTTTATTTGTAATCCTTTAGAACACAAATTATGACAGAATATTGATGATAATAATATAATTAGTGATTTTTGCTGACATGAAGACAAAAATAAATTGAATGGAATAAAATACATAATAAACTATGAATTATATCTCTTCCATTTTATCACTCATCTACACAGTGCCAGACCAACAAAAAAACATCTAGACATGTGCAATAACAATTAAACTTATTTGCCTTTGATATTTTCACAACACAAATCATAACTTTACATTTTTCGATTTTTCATTATAATAGTATATTTGTCAAGATAGAAGGATGGGACATATTTTAGTTACCACTGTTTTGATTCATAGACAATTATAAACAATTAATAGCTTGATTTGTAACATTTAAATATTTAGACACATGGTATGTTGGCATTCATTTGTACTCTTGCTTTGGGCTCCACAAATGTGAGAGGCAGGCTTGACAACTATAACAAATGAAAACAAGACAAAGCAAAACAAAGCAGAGACAAAACAGCAAGAAGAAGACTGCGAAGTGGTAGTGACAACTATCATCCCCTTAGGTTTCTTAAAGCTACTGGTTTTCACCTCACTCGCGACATGTCACTTACGATCATGATTGCTCCTGCAATCAAGTGACCTTTCAGGATTGCTGGCGTGACTCCAGAGCATGTTGTTTTCACTGCTGAGCCACTTCGTTGCCCAGTGGGAAGAATGCTCTCCAGATTGAAAGAGCAATCTATGGTGACAGAAGATTTGCCTTTGGGGGTGAACACACAATATACAGATAATGTATTATCGAATTGTACACTTGAAACCTATATAATTTTATTAACCAATGTAACCCAAATAAATTTAATAATAATGAAAAAAAAACTCTCAGAAGATTCAGCAGTTATTGACTTTTGAGTGTGAGCTCACGCATGAAGATTAAAATGAAGTACAGCCTTTTTACCCATGATATCGGAGCTATGCAAAGTCATCATATTCCAGGCAGCACGGATTGTACTTGCTTCCCACCTAGGAAAAACAAACTCGTTGGCATGGAACTTCTTCCTGTTAAGCGAGGAGCCAAAAGATGTGCTACTCCATAATTAGCTGTGCCTACAATTATACATCAAGTGTTTGAAGTTCTTTTTCCCGTCCTTCCTATGTACCTTCGAAGAGACATGATTTGAGTCTGAAGCTCCAGCACCTACTTGACTCTGTTCAAATTCTGGCTCCACTGGTTATCAACCTGTGATTTAAGGCTGTTCTGTGCCTCAGTGTCCTCTTCTACAAAATTGGTATTAATGAGTACTTACCTCCAAAGGGTACTTGTGAGAAATATATGGTTTAAGTGTCTAGAATAGTGTGTGGGCATGAAGTAAATGCTGTATGCATATTTGCGAAATTTTTAAATGTCCTTAATTATGTCCCCATTTATAAGAGTCTAGAGGGAAGTATCAGGACATATGTCTTGAGCTTACTAGTACTGCAGGTCCAAGAAAAAAATTGCAGCATTTGGAGATTGGGAGGCTCCCTTTATCCTAGACTTTGGGCTGTTTAATGAGCACATTAATTGACATGACATCTTTTTCCTTTGCTCTTTCTCATAGCTCGAACTCCCTTCTAAATTAGGATTTGTGGTAGCTTACAACATCAGAGCACACTCAACAAAGATCAGTGAATATCAAAACAAAGACATGACTAATTACTTAGGGTCACTGTGTAGTCTCAGGTGTAGACCCGACCTCTCCCTCCCCACCAGCTGCCTGCCTGTGGTTCTGTGGTCCAGATACTTGGGCAAGAATTGGTTTTCTTGTGCTGGGGGTGGGGGTGGGGCGGTGCAGTGGAGGTTTCTCTGTATAAGCCTCAAGAATCAATACACTACCACACATGACAACTTTATTCACAGCTGCTCCCCTCCAATACCCCTCTTCCTTCTGCACTCTTCCATAAGAGAAGCATAAGAGTGGAAGACCCAACGCAGGTTCAAGGAAGGCCTGGGCAGGGGAAGGGGAAAGAAAGATCATGAGCTAACCTCAGTGTGTTTACTCCTACTTTTTTTTTTTCCAGCGGAAGCTCTACAAATTTCTCTTGAAACCCAGAGGTTTTTGGCATAAAACTTGAAAAAGTCTGATGAAAATGTTGTTTTTCAATCAGGCTCAAATTGCTGAAATAATGATCTCTTTATGCATGTTTTCAGGAAGGATGTCAGGAATATCGTTACAAAATTTTAGCAGACACATAAAATGGCCCTTCTACCATCTTCAAGCTCCCTCATGCATTAATTTCTACAGATGATTTACAGATTTACTGGATCCAACCAATCTTTATATCAGATATCCTAAAACATCCTAGATGAAGTATGTTTGTTTCTCTGTGCTTTCTTAACAGGTTTGTAAACTAGGCAAGAGTCATGTCTTTTAAATCGAATTCAATGTAGTTCTTGGCACAGGATTTTGTGTGCAGGTGCCCCATAAACATTTATTGTTGATTATTAAAAAGAAAACAATGAGAAAGTAGTTTCAATTATATGGGGTTTTTTTTGGAAGGGAGGGAGTGAGCCAAAAAATAATAATTCTTAAAAAAAACTATGTCTGAAGGTATATTGGTACCTTAAAAAAAATAGTTAAAATTTTTAAAAGAACATAGAATCAAAAATTATTGTAAAAACAATTAGGCTGATTCTCTAAACACATGCAACATGTTCTCGGAGAGGGGAAAAAGCATTTTTTATTCCATCTCCTTTGCAGTTCTCCCTGCTTGTGGCAGCTGCTTGTCCTCTAAAATGCACTTTTGTTAAGCGCATCTGTGGTAACTAAGATCATCTTTGTATAGGTGTGCATCACATAGGGTACAGACTGGAAACCCCAAAACATAGTGACTTAAATAAGGGGAAGATCATTTGTCCCCTGTAACAGACCGGAGATAAGTAGTCTAGGTCAGACTACTGGTCAAATCCAGCCTGTTTTTGTTTCTATTTCTGAGGTAAGAATAGTTTTCACATCTTTAAATGGCTTAAAAAAAAATCAAACAAAGAATACTATTTTGTGGCACATGAAAATTATATAAAATTCAAACCAGTTCATTAAATAAATTTTTCTTGGAACACAGCAACACTCACTCATTGATTCATTCATAGCCAAGTATCCATTCATTCAAATCAAGCATTCATTCATAGTTAAGTCATTATCTAGGGCTGCTGTTTCACTACAATGGCAGAACTGAGTAATGCCTCACAAAGTCTTAAAACATTTACTATTATCTAGCCCTTTACAGAGAGAATTTGCTGAGCCTGAGCTAGGGAGCTCTGACCCTGTGGTTTTATTCAAGGCCCCAGGTTCCTTTTATCTTGAGGTTCTGCTGTTCTTTGGCTTTTATCTAATCAGTGGATATAGGTCGCTGCCACATCCGTGTTCCAGCCTTTGGTAACAAGGAAGAGTTAAAAAGGAAGACAAGCAATTTCTTTTCAAACACATGAAGCAGAAGTTGCACACATCATTTTTGCTCAGACACATTCTTTTGGTGAATTTATTCAGATATTCTATACATAATGAAAACAGGGAGGATGAATTTGGAATGGAAGGTGGGGGTCAACCAAAAACGTAACACAGCATGAAGTATGTAGAGTAAGTTAAATCTTAAAATCTATTGAGTACCCAAAGTCTAACAGGTTAAAAATACAGATTGATACTAACCTATAGTTGAAATTCTTCATTTTATTTATTAAAATGGCCACTTTTTGATGTAAAGGCAAAATGATGTTTAAGATAGATTAATCTTCTGGAAAGAATCTAGTATTTTGATGCATGTTTTGAGAATGAAACATTCTCCAGTTTTCCCTCAGGATGCCAGTATATAGCGCATTTGCTTGTAAGTAGTAGACTCAGTAATTGGAAGTTACCAATACTTTGGTGTCAAGGGAAAAGATGGGGTTTTGGAGCTCCAGGGTTAATTTAGGTCCTGTCTCAAGCTCTATGAAGTAGCATAAGATGCTAACCCACCTAGATCTCAGATCTACTAACTGCTTATTGTTTGTGTTTTCTGCACTTACATGTAGCTCACATTTTTTAGAAATGGTGAGGACAAACAACTTGCACTTCTGTCCACAGTGAATTTGACTAATATACAACTATATCAGAGGTTCTCATCCTGGCTGCTTCTGAAAAAAATTAATTCTCATTCCATCAAAAAAATGAGCAAGAAGATGCAATTTACTCTTGCAAATCATAGATGTGAGAGTTCATCACTTTTCCAAACTCATATTGCTCAGGGTCAGTTCTCATTTTGTCATCTGACATGTTTGGGAGCTCTGCGCAGCCGTACTCTGCTCTGGAGAATACAGCTGCTTAAAACTGCTCTTCTGCTTTTGAGTGGGACAAGGACAGAATAAACGGCATCTTCATCCTGGAACAGTATTGAATCAGCCCTCTAAATTAGAACTATAACCAGGCAATGCACATTACTATTTCAATAATTGATGTGTCCTGAAATTAGAATAGATTAATATTGAAAGTCTTTGGAGCACAAGATGGTTTTAAAATTTTGAAGTCTATTGTAAATTTATTATAGTCTATTGGTGTTTCGCAACACCTCTCAAAGCCTTGTTAGACCAATCGACATATGGAAAGGAATTCACCACACGTATGAGAAAAGTTATTTCTAATCAATGGGGGAAAGCTCTTTAATAAATGCTCTAGAAATAACTGGCCATTCATTTGGAAAAGAAAAACATCAAATTAGATTTCTACCTCACAATATATACAAATTAATTCCAGAAAGATTAAAAAGTCAAGTGAAAACAGTTTTTTAAAGTATTGGAAGAAAACATAGAAAAAGCCATTGCAAGGAAGATACGAAACCTAGAATTCATACAGGAAAAGACAGACTTATTGACTTATATTCACATTTAAATCATCAGTAAAACAAAAGACGAAGTAGGTAAATGACAGACTTTAGACCAGGTGACATATTTGCAATGTATAAAACATAAATCATGGAAAAAATGATTTATGAAGAACCTTTATAAATTATAAGGCATCTAATAAAGATGTAAACAATGGATATAAGCAAATTTCTTCAATTAAGAAATGAAAATGTCATAAGTAAATGAAATGATTCTCTAACAATGAGATATTATTTTACTCATAATATAGGTGAACATTATGAATACTGAACATGTGCAATGTTGTGTAAACATGTGAAGAAATGGGGACTTTCATGTGTTAGTGGGGGTGTAGATTAGAGGGAAATTTGGAAGTATCTATTAAAATTTTTAAATCATGTTTCCTTCAGCCCAGCAATTCTACATCTGTGTAACTACTTCTAGAGAAGCACTTACATTTGTGCAAAAAGAATCATATACAAGAACATTTGATGTTTAGTATAGTGAAAATTGAAAAGACAGAAACATTCATAGGGGAATGTCTGAATGGATGATGGAGCATTCTATAATGCTTAAAAAGAAGGAATTTCATTTATACTTACTATTACAGAAGTTCTCTATGAAATCATAGAGTGAAAAAGCAAGTTTTAGTTTAATACTCTGTGTATGTAAACACTTAGATAAAATATAGTCTCATTTACTTAAAAAAAAAACTCATAAAGCGAAACTATAATGTTTTGCTTGTATTCACATATGTGAATGAATAGGAAAAGGTTTTAAGGATGCACATGAACCAGCGGTGGCCACCTCTGGGTGGTTGCCTCTGAGAAATGTGATTGGGTGGAGCTGGCTGAAGAGAAAGTTTGACTCACTCGTACTCTGTTCTTTGATTGCTTAGAGAGTGAAATTTATGGAGAAGACCTTCTCTGAGAGAATTTATTCTGTGATTAAAGTATAAATAAAGCAAAAATGCCTTGTGAGATATGTGGGGGCCACCGGTTTACTGATTTGCTCATAATGTTTCTGCAGCTGTGTCTTTCAACACTTGTTATGTTGTTTTACTTATCACTCCAGTACATATCTCTCCCACTAGCCAAGTGTGAGGGGAACCTGCTATTTGTTCCTAAATTTACTATTTTACACCATTCGAATGGGAAGTGATAGTCATTCTCTGACTTTCTGATTTATTTCATTGCCTATAGTAATAACTGGAAAAAGTTTAAAAACAATCATTATCTTCAAAAATTTTGACAAATATTTGTTCTGAAATGTTAGTTTCCTTGGTAAAATATCGAAATGCTAAAAATTAAAATTTCTTTTTTTATTGAAAGTAAAAATTACTTATATTTATAACTATACTAGAAGTACAATAGAAAAAATTTAGATTTCTGCTAAATGTTCTTACCATTATTCTAGCTTTAGCAATACCTAGCTTTCACATTTAAAAAAATATCTTAATAGTGTAAAGTAAGTTTGTAGAAAACTGAATCAACTTCATTTTACACTTTAGTAAATTCAGACTAAACCAACATCAAATTAATCAGAGTTTAAGATTAGAGCTCAAGTCTTCTAACTTTCGGCCTAAGTTTTCTTTCTCTCTTACATATGACCATCTCCCACAAACTACACCCACTTTCTTAAATCTTTCTAAAATTGAAAGTTTTACTTCTGAGGATTATAATACAGCATTTCATATAGTGAGATTGGGATATAGCATAAGAAGCTGAGTAAAATTCATTTTAGGAAAAGGTGACATTTAAGATCATGATAAATGTATCTGAATGGTGGATTAAAATGAAGAAGATATTTTACTCTTGCTTAAAGGATAAAACTTACAAAAATAAAATTTTGGTCTTTCAAAAAATTCTCGTTCATTTGTGTATTAGAAAGGGATTCTCCACACAATTTCATTTTTAAGTGGACCCTCCATCGTTCTTTTATTTTTAAATGCATTCTAATGACTATAGTCTGAAAGAATTCTCATATATTAATTTTCCAGAGACTTAATCTGAGAGCAAGGCATATATTACTCCTATACTAAAAAAAAAATAAAACATTCGAAGAAAGATTGTTGTTGTATATTTTATATTACATTTAAAAAGAAACAAATCTTGCTTGTAACTATATGTTAACTCAAAGTTCTCTAAATGCATTTTAAAATTGTGTAAGTACAGTTAAAACAACAAAATTCATTTGTCCCATACTAGCCTATATTAGAGCACACAGTTTCATAAGTCAGTGAAACAGTAAGCAACTGCATACATGTCTGTTGCTTTACCTAGCACAGCTGACCAAAATGCACATCAGAGTGGAGTGTTACAGCTGACTTCATTATCATGTCTGGTGACCGCCTTCAGTCATAGAGATCATAAAAGAACAGGCCTCGTTCCTCCGGTAAATTATCAATTAGAACTGCTTTTGTTGTAAAACTTAGTTGCTGCAAGTCTGTAGCTGAAACTTTATGATGTATCGCTGATTTTAAGTCCCTACGGCGAAGGTTGCAGACCGATGTCTGCACTGAACCCACATCATAGCAAGTCAAGTGCAGCGCCAATGACAGGATTCTTACGTTGCAACCGCAAGTTATATAATGAAAGAGAATCAAGAAAATAGGCAAACGTGATCAAATAATACTATTTATCTGCCTGATGAGCAAAAATGTAAACCTACGTCCCTTTCTGCTTTCGATTGTGCCATTGCCCGGTTTGCTGCCACGTATTTTGGGAGATAACATAATGGAAAATTCGGGGGTCTGGTTAGTCTTTGGGGGAAAAAAAAAAAAGCTTTGGTATATATTTTAACCGCTTCTAAGCCGTATATAAGGAAGATGTTTAGGTGGGCCACTGCCCCGGCGCTGGCCAGCCACCTTGAGAGGAGAGAAAGGACAAACGATGCTATCTATGACTTTCAGGTTTGGGTAAATCTACTTTCGCTCTTTAAAAAGATGAAAGGTGTCGCTGCAGCAGCGAGGCCCGGGGCGAGAACCCGGGCGTCTTGCTGCTCCGCGCCTTGAGGATCATCTAGGCTGCCAGAAGGTCTGAGCCCCCAGTTGCATCTAAACCACAGGTTCGTTACTCTTATATTTGGAGTGACGGTGGGAAGCCAAGTATCATTAAGTGAATCTGATCGCCGTTCTTTCTCTTTGCACCGTATACCCACCCGGGATTCTTCTACATTCCGTTCACTTTGCTTCGTGCAGATCCCTGGCCCGGGGCCTTGCCCTCTCTTCCACGTCTGGGTCATCGTGGGTTGGATACCTGGGCTCGCTCGTCCCAGCCTTGCCTCCCTCTACCCCTATGCCTGGAGGCGAGCACAGCCTCCCCAGCCTCGGAAGGTGAACGTGTGCCTGGCTTTGAGACAGCTAAGACCTCAGACGCTCAGTGACACCAGAATAGCGCCTCCCGCAAAAGGCTCTCGCGTTATAGGCGCAAACCCAAACTCTAACTTGACTCCAGCTAACCGCGAGGAAAATTAAGGGCGCGCCGTAGTGGTCTCTCCCGGCCAGCCACTCGTGAAATTTCCGACACTCAGGCCAGCTAAGACACGGGATTTGCACTGCAGCCTTTCAGATCAAAGAGCCCGAGCCCAGCGCTACTTGAGGCTTCTCCAATTTCTTCCCTAAGTGCGAAGGTAGTAGTCTTCTTTGCTCCGCTCCTTGCGAGGCTGGCGCGGCAGGGCTGGGAGCCGGGCCCCGCTGAGAAGACGCAGCGGGCCGGGGGCTCCCCAGCGGCGCCTGCAGCGGCTGCTCCACTGCGAGGGTTAACTGAAGTACCCGCGGCCGGGCGGGCGCAGAGGCTTCCTCTCGCCGGCCCGGGAACGTGGATACCGCGCCCGCAGGATGTTCGCCGGCTGGGCCAGGCAGTCAGGAAACATGAGAAGGCCTCGGTATTCCTGTTCCCGGGCCGCGCGCGCCCGTCTGGGTAAATAAAGCCGAGACGACGGCGGTGGAGGCGGTGAGCGCGCTGGAGCCCGCGCGGAGAACATGCGGCGGGGATGGGAGTGCGCCTAGCCTCGACGCGGGAGAGCCATCCGCCCTGTCGCCGGCCGCCGGTCCCACCGTCCCAGGTACAACCCTCGGGTCGCTGAGTCCCCGCCCGGGGCCGCGGGATGGGAGGTTCCATCTGGCCCCAGGCTCCTCGGCACCCCCCGCCCTTTCCCCCACCGCCTTTGGCGGCCAAGGCTGGCGGGAGGGTCTGCTAGGAGCCCGGGAGCCCCCACCTGACCGCGCCTCCTTTGCCTTAAAATTGTTCGCGGGCGTGGGGCGGGGCAGTTCCGCCCGGAGGAAGCTCCCTAAGTGACAATTTGGAGTAAATCGGGGTAAGTGGGGAGCACAGGAGCCGAGGAGAGGCGTGGGGGACCGCGTATGGGCTCCCAGAGAAGCTTAGGAGCGGCGGTGCGCACGCCCTCGGGACCCCTTGCGTCAGCACCCAGCTCTCGGACCTTTGCCTCACACTCCCACCCACCGCGCCTGCTGCCTTCGGACCCGACCGCGCCGGGTGTTTGTGGTTGTCATTTCTGTGCGCGCTGGGGGCAGCCGGGGAAGGGCCCGCTCTGCCATACTTCGGGACGGATTCGTTGAGAAACACGCCGTTGCATAGAGGAGGACAGGGCTGGGGCGGAGGGAGACGCGGGGCTGCAATGGAGTATGTTTTACAAACAGCAGTGTGAACTCAAAGCAATAAGCCCACGGATTTAAAAAAAAAAAAAAACAAGGGGAGTCCTGACCTTCGAACCCGGCTGCGAGCACGGAAATTTGCTTTCACACATATCGCCAAGGTTGTATGTGTCTACACCCCATACACGTACCTGTCTGCGCGGGAGGACACATTCTTATGGGACGCGGGCCGCCAGCAGAGGTCTGACATCTCCTCCCCACGAATACTGACGGGAACCTCGATTAATCGCTGTGGTCACAGCCCTAAATGTCACGCGTGGCGGCGGCTGTGGTGGCCGGAGGGCGGGGCGGGGGCGTTGGCGGAGTGGGCGCTCGGTGGGGCAGAGGATCTGTGCTTGGGTGGGGGGTGACAGCCCACGCAGCGGAGGGGCGGAGTGAGGGGCGCTGGCAGGGAAGCCGAGGTGGCTCGAAAGGAAAGCCAGCTGCCCGGAGTGGCGAGGCGGGGAGATGGGGCGGGCTGAGGCGGCCGCGCGCCTCGGGGCGGTCACTCGGCTGCTAGGCGGCGGCGCGGACTTGCCCCTGACGCCTGCGCGCGGCGGGCAGAGGCTCCCTGCCGACACCACACGGGAGGTGAGCTGCAGGCTTTTTCTGACTGTGGCAGCAGCAGGCCGGACGGTGCGCGGACCACGATGCCTTCCGCTCCTAACACGCTTGCAGCCACTGAAACGGTTCCCCCAAGACCCCAGAAAGGGGCGGGTGTGGAAAGGCTCAGAGTCAGAGTCTCACACCCGCGCTACAGAAGAGGACCACACTGACAGCGGGCTTCCGGGGTCCCGCGCCTTTGACCTGCCGGGACCCTGCGCGTCCCAGAGCGGTCTGGGGGATGGTAGGAAGACCTGGGGGAAGAGGGAGTATATGGTGCATCTGCCCCTGACGCCAGTTAACTTACTAGCTCTAGAGTCTGCCTACTTGCCCTGCTGCCCTCAACTCCCACCCGCGGGGACCTCAGCCTGAATAATGACGCAGGGGGCGGGGGGCGGGGGGCGGTTCGGCCAAGCCGTCCAGAATCTAGAGAACATGAAAATCCCCGAAATCCCCGTGCGGCCTGGGACTCATTAATTGGAGCTTGCGGATGCGGTCGTTCCTGTTACCCTAAATATAGTCCAGTTGTGACTTAAAACACGGGACCCAGCGCCGATCCCGCCCCGTTATCCGGAGTGTGCTTCGTCCAGACTAAAACTCAAGCAAGAAGGCTCATTTAAGAAATTAGTTTTCTTTGCCTCCGCTGGCACACCTTTTCTGACTGAAGTGCCCTGGGGGCCCGATTGCCGTGATAAGGGGGAGGGTAGGGACCTGTGCTCGGAGTGTGCAGGGTGGGGGGTGGGTGGGCAGCGGCGTAGCCAGGTACAGAGAGGCGTGGGTCCCTTGGATCAGGTGGGGCAGTGCCGCTCCTCCCCTAGACTCCGCAGTCCCTGCGCTTCGGCCAAGTTCGGGACTCGAATCGCTCAGGGTGTGAGCGCTCTCAGCTAGTAACGTAATGCACCTTCATCTCCTAGAACCCGAGCCCTGCGGAGCTCCCGGCGGCCCCGCTCCGAGGCACTGCGGCCGCGCCGGGCGCCCCTCCCAGCCCGCACCATGAACACCATTGTCTTCGACAAGCTCGGCGGCGCCGTGCTTTTTGAGGACCGCGGCGCTCCGGAGCGGGAGCGGGGCGGCCGGCCCTATGGTGGCGTCCTGGACAGTCCCCACGTTCGCCCCGAGATGGGCATTCCAGACGGCCCGCCCCTCAAGGACAACCTCAGCCTGAGACACCGGAGGACCGGGTATGCGCACCTTCCCGGGACCCCTGCCCCCCCGCATCCCAGAGGGGTTGGGGCAATGAGCGGCGCAGCCGTGCGAGTGTCAACTGGGGCCGGCGGGTTAGGGGCGCAGAGTTTTCCCGGAGGGCAGGTCTCCGCATCCCGGTTTTTTTTTTTGCACATTCTCATTTTAAGGTTGTGGTTTCTCAAAATAAGGGGTTGGAGGGTTCATTCGTCAAGACATCTCAAAAGACGTTTATTGGAAACTGAGGACACCTGGGACTGCCCCCGCAGTCCTTCCATACCTGGACCTCAGGGTAGTGGGTTACCTGTCCCTCTCCCGACCACGGTGCAAACGCGCGGCTGAACGCCAGGTAGAAAGGACTGAGCTGGAAGCATAGAAACATGGCAGGGCCAAGCAGTCGCGGCTTCCTAAGTCAAGCCAGCCCTGTGGGCTTCCCCTCTCCTGTCACGGCAGGGCCTCTCTACCGCCTCGCGGCTCTCCTTGCCTTCGCCAAGGTGTTAGGAAGGTCGACTTTTCGCAAGGCGTCATAGATGCGCACGGAAATGGGAGGATGCGGGCCTACCGGATTTCGGTTTAGCAGGGTGAGGGGCTGCTGGGGGTGGGGCCGGGGGACGGGAGAGAGAGCTCGCGGGTGGACTGCAGACGCGTGGACGGCGGTCTCTAGCCAGGCCACCTCCTGGTGGCTCCTGGAGCGCCGGGTTGGGGAGGGGCGGCCGCCCTGGCCGTCTCCACCTGAAAGATTGCATCAGCTGCTTGTTCTGCCGCGCTGCTGGTTAGTAAAATAGAGATTAGGTTTCGTCAAAACGTTACTACCAGTGCGTTTGGATGGAATTGCATTTCAAAGTGTTTAAAGAGGCAAAGGCCCCGAGGCTTCGGCGCAGGCGCGCGAGCCTCCGGGAGTGGCGGTGAGCGCAGGCGGCCGCGCGGCGACACCTCCCGGAGCCGCCTGGGAGCGCAGCGCCCAACGTTGAGCTCCAGGCTGCTTGCCTCTTCTTTGAAATATGCTTTTCCAGAGATCTTTTTACTTTAGTTGATGGGACAGAGCTTTCTAGACTTTTTAACTCTCATCGGGAAAAGACCCCTAGAGTGTGTGTTAGGTTCGACATCCTTCCTCCACGAACCCTTCCATTGGAAAGTGTCTCCCTTCCCCAGAGTAACAAAGGAAACTGGAGCGATCTTGAAGAGAACGAGGGTAGCGGGGTGGCCGTCATTCCTTGCTTTACTTAAGCCGTCCAGTGGGCGACCTTTCTTTTGACTACAGACAACAGGAAGGCCCGAGACGCAGGCTTGAATTCTCTGAAAAGAGCATTCAAGAGCTGGCAGCGACCTCCATGCAGCCCGCGAGGCCAGGGCCACTCGAGGAGGGCGCAGTGCAGGCGAGAGAGGGAAGGGTGACAGCCCTGATACACAGAGCTGTAGTTTGAATAACGTTTCCTTCAAATCACTTAACCATCGTCACCTAAACCTCTAACCTCGGGTTACTGACTTCAAGATTTCCCCCTTTTCAAGATAAACATAAGGTTCTTCACTGCCACATGAGCCCCCCTGCAACAACCAGACCATTTTAAAGAGAGATGCTGATAAACGGATATCCCCACTCAGAAATTGTGTGGCTCCCCCGCCCCAACCTCGTGGCGTGCGGGGCCGGTGCGCAGCGGGGCTGAGTGACCTGGGGTGCCTGGCGGGAGTTTGGCAGCTGCTGAAATGCTTCCCCGTGTGGGGGATGCCGGCGAGCTGCGCCCAGACTGTGCGGCTCACCAGGGCCTCTTCCTCCCACTGTGTCCCAGAGCCCGGCAGAACGGCGGGAAGGTGAGGCACAAGCGGCAGGCCCTGCAAGACATGGCGCGGCCCCTCAAGCAGTGGCTTTACAAGCACCGCGACAACCCATACCCCACCAAGACAGAGAAGATACTCTTGGCTCTCGGCTCGCAGATGACTCTAGTGCAGGTAATGGGGAGCCACCCCTGATCCATCTCCTGGCAAAAAGGGTGAGGAGCGGGCACACTTAGTTTTTGCGCGCATCTCCCCCTGGCGCCTGGCCCTTGGGAAGGCTGGAGCAGAGAAAGGGCGCTGGATGCTTTGACTCTGATGCTGAGGATGATGAGGGGTTGGCACTGAGACAGAGGTGTGTTCTGGGAGGAGTTTCCTCTCAATCCTATTGATCAGTTCAGAGTTTATGCTCAATCCAGAAGGGATCGCGTGGTGTTCTATAAGAGAGGGCGGTGAAAAGTCAAAAGCAGAGTTATGTGAAGATGTCTGGGACTCCAGACTCGTGGACCTTATATAGATGGACACAGATGGGAGTACCTGCAGTGATTTTCAAACTGGAATGTGCATCAGAATTGCCTGGAGGACTCGTGAAAACACAAATTGCTGGGCCCCACCCCAGAGTTTCTGCTTCAGTAGTAGGTTTGCAGTGGGTCCCATGATTTGCATTTCTAACAAGTTCTAGGGGTGATGCTGAAGTTGCTGGCCCTGGACTACACTTTGAGAACCATGCAGAAAGACAGCATACATTAGGACCCCATATTAAAGGTTGAGTATGGAATAACTTTCAAAATTGCCTTTACAGACAAAAAAAAAAAAAAAAAGGAGGTAGGTTGAATGGGCTAGAAATGGGTTTGGATTTTTAAATTTATTTTAATTTTTTTAATTTTTTTTTTTAAGAAGCAACCTAGGCATTAGCTAGAATCCACAAAAATTCCCTGGTGGTATTTTCTTCGGGATTAAGCAGCAGATTTGAAATGGTTGGGTTACTTGTGTAGGGAGATGGTGCAAGTTTGTTTCTTCTCTAAAGAGCATTACACTTGACTAGGTTTCTCTCTACATAATCTTATTTGATATTCACAAAAATATTGTGATATACAGAAATTATTGTCAGCATTTTACAGATGATGTAACCAAGATATGTGGAGGCTAAGTAAGGTTAGAGGTAGACCTGGAAATGTAATATAATTCCAGATCGAATACACCACAGTTTAATAAATATGGTGACACAAACTTTTATATATACAGACAGAACACATGTATTCAGAAAGAAGAGAAGGACCTAATGAGCTGAGAAGTTCAGACATTATAGTAGCACATCAATATACTTGTGAAATTCTGGTCATTTCATTAACTTTATAAAAGGGAGAACCCCAAAATAAAAAATAAACTTGAACTCTTAGATAATATAAAAATCGCTTTCCAAAGTATTTAAGATTGTCGTTTAGGAATTACTGGAAAGTTTAACAAAGCATGAAAGTTGACTTGTATTCAGGAATATAAAAACTATAATATGCATTTCTCTATTTTCAGAATACAAGTGTAGAGAAAAACATCTGTTTTGCTTCATATTAACAAGCAATGGTATTAATAGTGATTTGCTGCAGCACTAGAGGGGAAAATTAATTTAGTGGTCTTGGCTTAATATCTGTTTAACATAAAACTGTAACTTTCAGTGATTTACAAAAGTTGTTTCTAAATAAATTATTCCAGTCAGAAAAACTTGACTTATGAAAATAAACGCATATGTTTAAATTTCATTTTAAACAGGTATGCTATTTATTTTGAAAATACACTTAATTTTAGAGCTATTTCAATATTTCACAATGATGTTGGCAATAAAACATTATATTATTTAAGTCGATTATATAGTTCCATATTTAATGCTTGCCATTCTTTCATATAAAAGCCAAAACTACTTATGATATAGAATATTTTTTAATTATAAAAAGTAACATTTATTATTAGCAGAGACATTTGTGGTAGTTTTGTTGAGATGTAATATAAGTAGTTTTGATACAGAAACTAATTATTTTCTACCTGTAATGATAGTGCAAATACAAAGAATTATTTTTCACCTTAAGATCTCGGTAAGGCCATTACGTTTTTCTAATTTACATGAAGTTTTCATTGATGAAACAAAAAATTTTCTTTTTACATTTTCTTTCTCTTATACTAGTCCTCAAAAAATGAAAATGCACAAAATTCTGTCATTTTCAAATAGGACAAAGATAATTATTTATAATAATAAGTGACACTTATTTAATGATTTCCAGATTTTATAGTAAATGAAGTTGGTTTCTGAAACTTTAAAGTGATAAATGGGAAAAAAATCAAAATGTATAGTACAACCAAGAGACCGTATATATAATCAAATTAGGTTCAGTTATTTTCAATTAAGCATAAGGGATATCTATGTGAGAAATATGTGTATATACATATGTGAATACACATATGTATCTATGTCCCCACTTATATGTTTATATATATGGGGGGCTGTAAAAGTTAGATATACATTGAACACTCAAAGCAAATTCTGACTCTATGGGAAACCAAACACATTATATAAACGTATTGTGGGAGAAAATATAAAGTTGTGATCTGAATAAAGCTTTTTAAACCCTGCAAATTAGACCCCTGTTTAAACAGAGTTCTCCCACTGAATAAATTTCTCCTGTGGAATAGTAATCACGTCCTATCTTCATACCCCCATACCACCGCAGCACAGCACTTTCTATATAGTAAACTATCTCTTCATGATGGTTGAGTAAATAGGTTCTAACAGGAAAATGCCATTTTAATCACCACGTGCTTTCCAAAACACTTTTCTGAAAACTAGAGAATGTCTTGAAATCTGACAAAGATAAGATAGTTTTTAAATCCATCCCATTGTAAGGAATACACAAAGAGCAGCTCGTTATCTTTAATGCTATATAATGGTTCTACAGAACAAGCAAGGGTATAATTAATTTTAGCATTTTAGTATATCTGAAAATATGTTATATTTTTACGTCCATAGCAAATATGGAGTGTTCCCTTATTTCTGGTTCCAAACTCCTATTTCTAATTTATTGTGAAACCTCTTATCTCTGTTTCTCATAATTTATATGAATAAGCTGTTGGCATAACTCTTATTCCTAAACTACGAGACTATCTTATACTTTGATCACTTCTTTTACATTTAACATTTTTCTTTTGGTTATGTGTCAAACTTTCCTAAGAAGTACTTTGCCTTATTTTGTAGCTTTTAAATTGATAATGAGGGGTGTAAAACCTGGTCAGCAATCTGCATTAAGACTAGAAACAAAAAGCTGAAACTTGAGTGGAAGAAATATCTTTAGGAGCACGAAATGTACTTTTTCTGATAAATAGAAGTCCTAAGGATACAAATCAGCACCTACTTTATCCCTGAAAAATGAAGCAGAAAGAATATTTACACAATTTTTGGGTTTTTTTACTCACTAAACTTGGCAACTTGTCTTCATGTGTTATAACTATGTTTGACTCTCATCTGCATTATTAATCTGTCATCTTACTTCCTAATGAGATATGAGCATTTTTATAAATTTAACAGGGAGATGAGTCGTGTGTGTGTGTGTGTGTGTGTGTGTGCGCGCACGCGCGCATGTGTGTGTACAGTTTCGACTCTAATCAACCAAAATTTTCCACTGTGCTTGGTTCCTATGGCAGACTATTATGCAAACATTATAAAAATATACTCTGCGCTCTCAAAATGTAAAGTTTTATTATGGAATAATATAAAGCAGTATACAATTGGGGTTTTGTATTATTGTAAGAAATGGATCTTACCAAGGAATAATTGCCTTTGGAGAGTTTTTAAAAGGGCAGAGGCTGTTTCAGGTTTGAATATTTTCCACTGTTTATGTATATATATAAATATATTTGTAATTTTTCTGGATTATAAGAGTGAAATATCTCCTTGGGATGGTTTCTTTTATCACAATACAGACTGCATTTTAATGATTGGATGTTAATGCTTCCTCCTCTTACAGCAGAATTTTCAAATTTTTAGGATATGTCCATGCACCACTTGGTTAAAACTGCTATGTAGCAAGATTTTTCCTCCTATGTTGACATAGCTCTGTTTTTGCTTGGTATGAGTGCTTCTGCTGAGAGATGTATGTAGTTAATAACTGCAAGGACTATGGCAACTGTTAAATATTCAACAAAATCTCAGAAAGGTCCTTCTATGTTATTACAAGTGCCATACAACGTGGCGTGGAAACGAGGTGCTCAATATTTCACTTGAGTAACCCAGAATAAGTTTGTTAATTCTGTATGTTCTCAGGTGGACAGATGCCAGCATATCCCTTTGGGTTTACTGTAATGATTGCTTGGTCAATATGATGAATGTAAACACCTCTATCAGAGTGGGATGAAAATTACTTCATTTTCCTTTCAGCTTCTAGATATTTGGATCTCCAAGCATTCACTATAAAGTACGGTGTTTTTAAAGCTCTGAGTTTGACATTAAAATGCTGTTCCAGAACTGACCCTTGGTAAGGAGGCCTGTTTCATATAAAATAGGACTTAAGGAGAATTTGTATTATAACCCGAAGGAATCCATAGTGAGTTAAAGGTAGAAAACTTGAGCTGATATTTTTACCTTTGGCGAAACTGATGGAGTTTGTATTAATTCCTCAGGAAAAAAATTGCAAAAGAACATTTTTTCAGATTTGTTAGCCAATTAAGTCATGGTGTTTTCATGACTTAATGCAAGTAGATATTAAACATCTTAGGTTATATCCAGCCCTTAGGCTGTATTGTACATTTCTGGTAATAAAATACTTTCAGAATAAATATATTAGCATATTGGGTACCCATCAAACTTATGAAATCAGTTTAGAAACAGCCTATATTAGATATCAGCAATCCTTTCTTGAAAGTTTCCTAATATGTAATTAATATACTATGGCTGTATAAAACATAAAAAATGGATACAACCCCTATATACGAAAAATCTAGTTAACTCCCTTGTGACATTTAAAGGTCCCCAATTTTCTATGTTAGAATTATATTATATGATTTTTTTTGAAATTAGAAGGCTATTGCACTTTAATAAAAATATAAAGTTTTATAAAAATTGGATTTTACACCGTACTATGTGATAGTTGTGTTAGGATTTAAGGTTAGTTAAAAACTAGGGTTAGCTAAGATTTAAGGTTTGTCTGAATTATAGAATGTTTAGTAAAGAAAGTAACAAAAGTTTTGGAGTTGGATTTTAATAAATATGTGACATGGGCATAGAGGAGGTTGCAGTGTGTCCTGCATGTGTGAAGGGACAGAGAAGGACATAAACACACATATTTCATCACTAGAGAGAGTAGTGGTTGAGAGCAGAAGGTAGGTTGGCACCAACGATAAAGGGAATTATCACTGTTGTAGGAGTGTGTGGGCTGTATTCACAGATATTAGTTTTTAGAGTTGACAAGGATGTTAGGAACCATCTAATGCATTTTATAGATGAAGGATTTGAAGTTCAGAAAAGCGAATGACTTATCTCTATTCACACAGTATGTTTTTGGCAAATTCAGAACAGTAAATCAGGTCTCCCACATCCATGGGGATTTGAAGATGTTAAGTGATTAAATTATAATGGTACATCAACTTGAATTTGATAATAGTCCTTAAGATCCATTCAAGTGGAATGGAAGTTTAAAAAAAGAATGTTCTAAAATTCCTAGTAGGCAGTAAAAAGGTCTTGGACAAATATTTTGGCCATGACTTGGAGACTAGAAAGAGGTTTGAGAAATGTAGTGAATAAATGGGCCAGGCATTTTGTGTTTCCATAGCAATAACCCTTGTATCACAGTTAAGCATGTATAGTTCTTCACCGCTGCTCCTTCTGTGTGTGCAGGGGACAAAGTTTATCCATTCTGAACACTTAGCATCATGGCTAAAGCACAAGAGCTTTATATATAAGAGATACATATTTGTTGAACGAGAAGTCCCAGCAGTTGTCTGTCTGTAGAGATTAGAAAGACTGAGAACTTGAAGTCAGACTAAATCATAGAATAGTAGCACAGCTTGACAGGAAGAGGGGTTGATGAAGACTTAGACTTCTGAAATGCCATGGTGAGTTATTACCTCATTGTACGTAAGTTTAAAAGAGTGATTATCATTGCTAAGACACAAAGGAGGTAATATTGAATATGTATATATTACATATGATATATTTTGTGCATGTATATATATATACATACATATAGATATATAAAGTTGTATAACAAGTACATCTAAGGAGCAGCTATATATATATATATATATATAGATAGATAGATAGATATAGATATATATATATATCTATATATATAAACTGGAAAAAATCGCCACGGTGATAAAGAGAAAAAAATTGTAGCTTTGTTTTTTTTAAAAAAAGTAGAAATCATCACAGGTCCATTCAACAATTAGAGCTTGAGCGATGTACAAAAATTGTGTCTTTATAGTTTAAATCTAAAAAAAAGTAACTTCCAGTGCAAGCATTGCCACACTAACCATTATGGTAATGTGGGGTCATGTTCTGGAACGAATTGGTAGGAAGTTATAATTCTCTTTCCACATTTCATTCTTTTAAAGGCAAATATCAGCCCCTCAGGTTTTTGGTGTATATATTCTGATGATAGCCTGATATTTTAAAAGAAACCTCAAGTACCATGTTAGCCTCTAGAAGTCCAAAAGCACCTTATAAAACCATTGGAAGTAACTTTGTTTTGCAGTGTTCATTTCTTTGGGAGCTCTTGACTTTCAGGCTAAAGTTAGGTGTTATTTGGCCTTTTCCCCCCTCAACTTGTCTGATTGCTCTGTCTCTGATTGTTTTGCCATCTCCTCTTTTATAGCCCTACCTTCTTAATTAGTGAAGGCTTCCAGGGATTGGTTCCTGACCATCTTTTCATTTTGCTTACTCTCACAACTTCAGCTATCCCTTCTGTGCATTTGACCCAAATCTGCTCTTAATCCTCTCCCTTAAGTGTCAGGTACCATTTTTATACTTTCTGTATGCTTTTCTGGTGCCTCAAACTAAACATTCCCTAAACCAAACACATCATTTCACCCTTAAACAGTTCTCCTTTCTTTCTCAAGAAGGCACGATCCTTTTCTTGGTTACACAAGTTTAATGACTCAAGGTCATCTTTCACTTTCCCCTCTTCCTTAAACACCACAATGTCTCTAGAATATGAGTTATATTTGTTCCAGTGTTCTCTTTATTGGGGACACACTTCCCTCTCCATTATACCTGACATATTCCTCCAAAGCCTACCTTAAATTTCTCATGAAGTCTTGAGTCACATGTAAAAGTAACTCCACCTTCTTTTGGACTCCTATATGGTTTAATTTTAATGCCTCTTAATCCATTCTTCACCTTCTTTCCTATATTAGAGTTATTTGTATACTCTCCTACCTCTCTCATTAGACTGAAAATTTGATGGCAAGGTCTCTTTATTTATTTATTTTCATTTCCAGAATACAATAAGTACTCGATTTCTTTAGTAAGTGCTCGGCATGTTTGTCAAATGAATGAATGAATGAATGAAAGAATGGAATGATGTCCAATACTGTTATGTCCTGGGAATATTCAATGATTAAAGATACTGAAAGTAATTGCATGGGAAAGTAAACGAATGATGGATAATTTTCTATGTTTTGTTAATTGAAAAATAATACTGTTGTAGGTATCGAACTGGTTTGCTAACGCAAGACGTCGGCTTAAGAATACCGTTCGACAGCCAGATTTAAGCTGGGCTTTAAGAATAAAGTTGTATAACAAGTATGTCCAAGGAAATGCTGAGCGGCTTAGTGTAAGCAGTGATGATTCGTGTTCTGAAGGTTTGTTCATATTTTTATTTTGCTTTCTTGGCTTTTGCCTCTGTAAGGAGAAGTTCACCTCAACTGCTATTTTTAAGGTCAATCCCACAAAACATGATGGTGCCATAACGGTTCTTTTTTATTGCATGAGGTAACTTTGCTTTTACAGTACTATAAATGACCAACAGAATTATGGCTGTTTCCTCTTGTTTATAGATTTATTGTGTGTCAGAATAACATTTTCTATGAAATTCATTAAAATTAAAATACCGTAGGGAGAACTTATGTACAGTCCTCCTTTCCTTTGCCTAAAAAATTAATCTTGAATATCAAGGATAATTTTATACACTTTAAATATTCTTGCTTTGCATGTATGTTTAATGATTAAATATAGCAGTTGGGTGGCTGGGGAAAAGTGTATGCAAGTACTACCTGGTGATATTTTTTTCCCCCTTAGATGGAGAAAACCCTCCAAGAAACCACATGAATGAAGGGGGCTATAATAATCCAGTTCACCATCCTGTGATTAAAAGTGAGAGCTCAGCCATAAAAGCTGGAGTGAGGCCAGAGTCACGGGCCAATGAGGACTACGTGTCACCCCCAAAATACAAGAGCAGCTTATTGAACCGTTACCTTAACGACTCTTTGAGACATGTCATGGCCACAAATGCTGTCATGATGGGAAAGACAAGGCAAAGAAACCATTCAGGCTCTTTTAGCTCCAATGAATTTGAGGAAGAATTAGTGTCTCCCTCGTCATCAGAAACCGAAGGCAACTTTGTCTATCGCCCAGGTAAGTCTGTGTTTTTTGTGATACCTTATTTAAAACCATTAAAACTGCAGCAGAAGGGTTTATTTCGACAGCTATAAAGGCATAATTTTTATTGCTTTTGCATCAGATTATTTACATATTGCACTTAATTAGGTTTTAAAGGTTTTGTTTGTTTTGTTTTTAATTACTAGATATGCTTGTTAGTAGATGATGGGAAATTTTCACTCTTAATAATAATTTTTAATCTTAATAATAAACATTCTTAGAGGAGATATATATTGGCCTTTGTGAATAACTTTTAATGGAAGAATGTCTAGGATTCCATTGCTAGCCCTGCAAATAGTTTATATTCCATCTTTTCTATTACATTCTTTAATTGCTAATAATGGTGGAAAATGAATACAAATTAGCATGGCAGCCAAGACTTTTGTGATGGAACAGTTTAGGTCTGGCTTAAGTTGTTTTGGAAATTTTATTTTTATTCCTGGAAAGCACAAGTAGGGCTGATAACCAGCTTTAAAATTTTTACTTTTATTCAAGAATCAATGAATTGATTCTTACTTGTACAAAACTTTCAAATAGAATAGCGAGTTTGATAATATTTGGCTTCAGTTCCCAGAGAACTTTGCTCCTGAAGAGTGCTTAAGCAAATTGTTTCAAAACAAAGGATATATGTGACCTACATTTAGTGTAGAGTGGGGGTCCTGAAAATGTCAACAAATGAAGTTTGAAATGTTAGAGCTGGAGATAACTTCAGAAAGCATCTAGTTCAGCTATGTTATGTCATAGATAAGAAAATCCAGGCCAAGAACACTCAGTTCACTATATTTCTCCAGATCAATAATGCAGCTGAGCCTGCACAAGAGGTAGGAAGCACGTTAACTACTACTAAACTACTGTCACTCTTATTCTCTTATTACACATACTAGTGTACTGCAACTAGACTACTATTACTCTTTTATTTGTTACACATACTAACATAATTACTTCTAAACTATTACTGTTATTATTACACATATTAATATAACTACTACTGAACTATTACTGTTACTATTACACACACTGCCACCAATTATTTATTGATCTGTTATGATATGCTAGGCCCTATGCTAAATACTACACAAATGTCACTACAGGTAGTCCTTAGCATATCAAGGAGTTTGATATGTGACTAAAAGGACTTCATAAAGAAATTTATAAATTTAGTCTGTTTTGTATACCTTTCACGTTATTCAGCCAGAAATCTGATTTTCAAGTGTCTACAAATGTGCATAAGATATATTACCTCTGAGGATTCAGAAAAATAATCTCAATGCATTTTTAAAGACTTAAATCAACCTTATTTTTTTGTTTACATCTCCAATTTCAACTCCAAACAGTACAAAATACAAAAATAGGCTTGTGAATAATAACTGGATCTAGGAAGAAGTAACAGATGCAGTAAAAAACTATTAGCTAATGACAAAACATTTTAGAACTAGGTACAAACATCTAACTAATGTGACCAGAACAGAACTTAGTGGTAATTTAGAGCTTTGTGAATGCTAATTTCCAAAGAAAGGAAAATAAATCAAGTCATTTAAGTACAAAGCATTGAAAGAAGAATAAAAAGAAAAGAAAGGTATAAAGGAAAGCTGAAAAATAGATAAATAAACCAAAAGTTGATGCTTTGAAAGCAGTCATAAAGGAATAAGCAAAAATTGACACAAAGTTAGAAATGAGAAAGGAGGTAAAGCAATTTATATATAGGCATTAAACAAAAAAAACACTGTTAAAAATTATGATGAATACTATACACGATTGTTGACAATGTACTACATGTGAATGTGTAGATTAAATGAATTGGTATTATCTACACAATTTAAATTAAAAACTCATAAAGAGAAACGTTTTAAATCACTACTAATTCAGGAAAAATTAAAGTTTTTAGTAGTTAAGTTCCCAGAACAACTTGATAGATTCATTGGCTTTCTTTCAAACTATAAGAAATAATTAATTCCTATGCTTTATACATTTTTCTGAAACATATAAAAATATGGGAAGTATCTCAGTTTTTAAAAATGTAAATGTTATTCAAACCCCAAACCAGATTAAGATAGCGTAAAACTCAAAAATTTTATTTATGATACTAATACTGACTATGAAACACCATGAGAAGTATTGATAATGTAATGTTAAGTGAAAAACAATTTAGAAGTATGGGAACACTGAATACAATTATGACAATACAAATATGTATAGAGAGAAATAAGAAAGATTTTCAGAAACAATGAAAATTAATTTTGATGACGTAAAGTAATTGAACATCTGTTACTTTAAAAAGTTTCTTATAAATATTTTTATGCTGTCCAATGAAAGCAAGGTTATTGTCTGTGAAATTTACCCAGCGTAATGAGTCTTCTGAAAATGCATGCTCTTTTCAGAGGTGACAAACTAAAAAAAAAAAAAAAAAAATCAAAGCAGGAATAACATGCCCGTATAGTTGATGCTTTTCAAAGTTAAATATCTTGGCCATTTATTTTTATTAAAGCATTCCAATGGACTACTCATTTGCCAAGTTCTATTTTTAAATGAAACCTATTTTTTAGTTATGCAAGCAATGAGAAAGCAGCCTAGACACATAAACTTCTGGTTTTTCGTACATGTTTATAAACTTTAAAAGAACAGAATACATTTTTTGGGTTTTGTGGATGGAGAATTAAGACAGACTGGTGGTGTGAGACTGGTCTGCTAAATTTCATACCCAAACAATAAATGGCTGTCTTCTATGAGAACTGAGTGACAACATTGCTGCAATTGTAGCTGGGTTACCGCTCACGCATAAATAGTAGAACAGGGGATTTCAATAAATACTTTCTGAGCAACTGCTATGGTTTTCTCTGGCATGCAGACTTACTTTGGATTCCTTCAATTCCTTCTGGTTATAACTTCCTTTCCTCACCTAAATAGAAATCTTCTAAGTCTGCTCTTAAATACCGCTTCTCTTCCCAAGTCTATAGTAGTACAAACAAAGATTTCCACTTTTAAATTCTTTTCCAAGAATTGATTGCCTTTAAACACAATTTATTTATCAGTTTATCTGTGCTAAGAAATGTATCCATTTTCTCATTCATTTTTGTAGAAGAGTTGCTATCTCATGATGTATTTGTTTAAATATATGGAATCAAAAAGCCAAATGAAAGAATTGGTGTGTGGAAGGATAAAATATCACTGAATTTCATTTCACTTGTTTGTGTTAAGTTCTAGGAGGGAGATGCCTGGTATATTATAAAAGAGTAATCCTAATTGAAGATATTACTAGACATTGTCAAAGTATATACAAATATGTTTTTATTAATTTTTATGTAAACATTAAATATTTCTCTGTAATCCACAGTCTCCCGCATCATGTAGGGGAAAAAATGTTATTTTTTCAGGGGCATAGCAGGCTCTCAATGATGTTGATTAAACGTTTCTGATGGTAGCAATTATAGTATTAAAACTGATCAGAATTATTAAGGTCATTGCTTCTAAATACAATTAAATAATACTCAAGAAAATTTAGCACCTCCATGTCATCTGTTGAATTAAGTTATCTAAATTAAAATTACGATCCGTTTTCATCATGTTAGGTTAACAGATGACAATTTTCAGATATTTTATGGAGTGAATTCCCCATCACAAACTGACCTGCAGGCCTCTAGCCTCTAGATAGATCTGCTCTAAGGTGTCAGGATAAGGACTCCCACTCGCCATCATATCCACCTCCATTCCTGTTGGATCAGTCCTCATAGCCTGCAGATGGGACCATCCACCAAAGAGTCATCTGCCATCTGTGCCACCTTACAGAGTGAGTCTTCAATGGAGCCTTTCCTAACTTGAATTAGAGTTTGTCCTCAAACCAAATCTATTAAATTTCCTTTTTTTTTTTTTTTTTGCTGAAAGAGAGAGGAGAGGTTGCTAAGAAATGTACCGATGGAGGAAATCAGGCAAGTCTTGAAATTAAATGTGTGATTTTCCCCTCTTCTGTTGTTAGGCTTGAGGACAAGTGCCTATTCTGTTCTCTCTTTTTGCAGCTCACAAATGATCCACTTTTAAATGGCTAGTACGTTCTGAGCACCACTGCTCAGCCAGCATATAATTCATAAATTTAACCTGCTCTCACGAGACTGAATGTTTAAACATCATCTTGTTATATTGCCTAAAATCCATCTTAATAATACACAAATGATGTTGCAAAAACATAGGAAGATGGGGGGAGGACTCTTTTCTCTGTTAGTGTGAATTAATCAGAACAGCTTCCTCTCCCCTTGACTGAGGTGAATATCCATGAAGAAATGGAGATTTTGATTGAGAGAAAAAAGAAGTCATTTATTTAGTACGTAGGAGACTGGGTGGTAGAGTCCATTTGGACTCACCTGCCACAGGTGAAGCAAAATGAGAGAACGAGGCATTTGGTTACCGAAGAAAGAGGAACTTGGACATAGAAATTTGGAGAGAATAACAAAGGCTAAATACCATTTCCAAACATTTTTTCTTGGCTAATGATGACCCGTAAGGGAAGAGATGTTCTTTTTTGCTCCCTCTTCCTGTACACTCATGTACTTTAGAATTTAAGCTGCTGTCACCAGTAGGAAAACCCTAGTATGCTCGTGAGATCAATGAACCATAGAATTAGCTTGGAATTTAATCTTAATTTATTGGATAGTTTCTTTGAAGATTTACACTCTCAGTTCTAAAGAACTGATTTATCAAGTACTTTTGTGGGACACAATCCATTCATGTATGAGATGCTCTTTCATACATTCTTTCCACATACAAAAATGTTTATTAAGAGCCACTCCCCATAGGCCCTGTTCTAGGATTAGTGGAGTCCTGGGTTTTGTGCTAGGCTACTCATCAAAGAAACTAGTCGAGTGAAACAGAAGAAAAATTTAAAGAGATGCCTTGGCAGATCTTTTCGAACGGCGAGTAATCGCTCCAATTTATGTTTCATCAGTTTTAGATTTTGTATTTGGGGGTAGCTTGAAAGCCGCATGGCCATCAATAGAAGACTTCCTCAAGAGCCAGCTGCTAAAGATAGCTTGTATTTCTGTGTACAGATGACTCTTGAACAACACGGGTATGAACTGCGCTAGCCCACTTATATGTGGATTTTTTTCATAAGTAGTGTAAATATATTTTCTCTTCCTTCTGATTTTCTTGATGAGTTTCTTTTCTCTAGCTTACTTTATTGTAAGAATACAGTATATAATACGTATAACATACAAAATATGTATTAATCAACTGTTTATGTTGTTGGTAGCAGTTCGCTATTAGTAGTTAAAATTTGAGGAGTCAAAAGTTATATGGAGATTTTTGACTGCATGGGCGGCAACACTTGGAACCTGGGCATTGTTCAAGGGTTAACTACATGTGCGAAGTTTTTCTTTGGGGTTTTGTAGACCAGTAAGTCTACTTTGGACCCTTTTATTTCCCTTTTTATTCTTGCCACTTCCCTGTTTTTAGCGAAAGAATTAAGCTTTGCCATTTTGGATTGTTCCGGACATTCTTTTCCTGGCATGCAAATGCTGTTGATGTACTCCAGCAGAGAATCATAAAACCCTCTATCAGCAGCCCAGTTAGTGACATTTAAAGGGTAGTCGAAAGGTTATCCAATTTCTTGTCTTGTATCTTTACTACAAAAATACCTCACCTTTCAAAAACCATCTGGGAATGAGGTATTCTACTTAACTGAAATTTCCAGATAGAAATTTAAGTTCCAATTTTTAAGATGTAGGATTTCTGCTCTCCTAAACTTATAATATTAAACATAGCATGTAGGCTGTGTATCAACATCCTCTTTCTTCTCCTTCATTTTATTGCTTTTTATATGCTCTTCCACCCTTCAAATCAGTAATGTTAGGATTAGCCACAATCCTAAACTTAGCCCTCACTCCTTTGAATACAGATTGATGTCTTTCTGAAGACATTTTTAAAAAGGGTCTTTTCTAATCACTTATTTCAAAGCAATAATCTTATAAATGAGATTTATAGAAATGCTGACCTTTGAGTAGGCATGGCATTTACTATAGAATTATAAAAAATGTAAGCATTGTTCTAAACACCAGAGATTCTTAAATATTTATCAGTGATGACAGGAAAACACATTCACATGGATTATTTCTGAAATTCAAATTAGCTTGATTTTTGAAATTAAATGTTCTCATGAATTCACTTGTAAAATTTAAGTGAAATTTATGAGTGTTCCACCTACTGTTAAAAACAGAAAAGTTAATGGCAAACAAAAATAAAAAAAGGAACAAATACTGGCATGTACAGTTTGCTGGCTCCTTCAGGGGTTAGCTTTTCATTCACTTTGCTTTGTTCGTTATTCGCGGTCACGTGAAAAACCTAAATGTAGATGCTGAAACTTACAGCTTCGTTCAACGACATGATTTACAAACAAATCGAAAGTATTCGGCAGTGCAGTTTAGAAAATGTACACATTTTTTAGGACTGAGTTTGATCCTGACATATTTTGTTATTTTATGTTGTATTTTCTTCGTGTGGTACCTAAGAATGGTATAACACTGATTTCATATTTGTGTGAATGTAAGACAAACTTTTCTGAAATGCAGCTGTCTTCTCTCTCTTTTTTTATGCTGATTCTCACTGCCTTGTATGTATTAAAATCTCTTTTAGGCTCTGAAATAATGTTTTACTCATTTTTATAGTTCCCCTAGCACTTACTACAGTGTCTTTCACATATTTGCTACATAACTGTTTCTTAAAAGAATGAGTTACTGTTTTGATGATTTATTCTGTCTGTCTCTTAAGTCATAAAAGACATTTTAATGTGCATATGCATATGTTGATCTGTGTCTGTGAACATGATAAAAAAGAAGAAAATAGGTCTAAATAACTTTAAATGGATCAAAAAGAAAAGGCAAATACAGAAAAGTTAAAACCAGAGGGAAAAAGTAAGCAAAATGAAGCTTAAAATTATGAGATGTTTAAGAGATTTACAATAAAAATTTAGTACTAACTTAAACTAAATACATTTTTAAGTAAAAGAGTGCTTTTCAAGAAAATGCAAGAGTGAGAAGTAGAAAAAGTTAGCTAGTTTGAAGAAAATCCACCAAAGAATAAGAAGTATAGCAGACAGACAAATAAAAATACATGGAGCTTTAATGATTTTGACTTGACTTAAGTAGTGATACTTTTTGTCTCTCTCTATCTAGTGTGTTGCCTTGTAGGTGAGACTTTAAAGGTACAAACCACAGATTTAGACCCACTGATTTAAACTCTTCTGCCACTTTCACTCTCAGGGTTGATGTGACAGCTTTGACTTTCTAAGAAGGACTATTTTTAATCATATGATAGAATTTGAGAAAGTCTATGCAGACATTTTACATTTTCTCTCTCCTCCATATGTGAGAGTAAAGATCCTATACATTTTACATATTTTCCAGTAAAAAAATGAGTTTATGAACATGAAATTTTGATTCCGCAGGGGAATTTTCTGTATTTTGGCATTACTTTCTACTGGCATTCAATTAGTTGTAACTGATTTTCTGATACTCTGTGAATTTCAAACTTACTACAGTGGTCAGTCACATCCTGGTGCAATCTCATAGAAGTGCTTGTTCATGTCACTATGTTTAAGACTGTGTCAATATTTCCATTCAGAGACTTTTCATTCCCCAGGGCTTCTAAATAAGTCATAAAAATTCAAGCCAAACTCAAAGTTGGCATAAAAGGGCCTCTTTTTCCCCCCTTCTCCTATGCACAGGGGATATAAGTACATAACTCTCACTAATTCTAAATTTAGTTAGGTTTGTAAACTCTTTACACACTGACAAGACCAAATACGATCTGTTGACACCACTCCAGTCTACTACTAAAAAGGATGTCAGAAAGGTTTTACTGTCTTTGAAAATAACAAGACATTCTATTTAATGAATACGGAAGTGGTTTCTTTTCTTTCTTTCTTTTTTGGTTCGTTGCAGTTAGTTTTTCCCTCTGCCTCCCTACTTTGTTTCTAAAATTAAACAGGTATGTTTCTATGTCAAAATTTGTCTTGTTGATGTAACAGAGGTTTTACTCAAGATAAATATGTGTTTTCTTCCACTTCACAATTTTGGTACTTTTCAGTTTGGGAAGTTTGTGTTGTTTCCTATTAGAAATTATACCATTTATAAGTATGAGTTTTGAGGAAGCAAAAAATAATAATTTAGTTTACTTTGTTGAATTTCTTTCACAAAATTTGAAGTTTTTCTTGGTTTTCAGTTTAGATGAAGAATGGCATTTAAATAGCAGCTGTATAATGACTCTTTTCTCCCTTTCTGCTTTGTTACCCAATTTCTCTCATTTTCATTGTACTAAAGAAGGAAAGAGTCAAAGATTTTATAAATCCAGCAGTGAATTTTTAAAGAGTCCTCTACTTCATGCCCTCAATTTGTAGATTAAGAAATTGTTTTAGGCTTTTCCCTAGGCATCACAATTGTTGGGTTTTTTGGGGATCAGTTGCTTGATTTGGTTGGAAATGTGACCCTGGTCCCCAGTACAGTAAGTATAATTGCTTTTGAGAATTTCAGTTATTTAACTGACTTTTCCTGAAAAAATACTTAAATCATTAGTGTTGAACTTTTGAGAATTGAGGCTAAGCATGTGTACATTTTTTAAAATGCCTTTTTGAATGCGTGCAGTGTAAAGGTCTTCACATATGTTGATAGATTGCAGGTTAGTCGGCATACAGTAGCTAGGGGTCATCCTTGCTTACTAAGGGAAATAGGAATGGTTTGCAGAAGATCCCAAACAGTGTATACTCCTGGTGTGTGTGTGTGTGTGTGTGTGTGTGTGTGTGTTTGCATGCATACAAATGCACATGTGTGTGTCAAGTTGTGTAGTAGTGGTAAGTAATAGAAACTGAACATAGTTGGGCAAGCAAAATAGTTTTAAAAATGATCAGTGATACCTTCCCTCTGCTTTGTGCACACATCGAAGACACTGAGCCATTACCTGAAAGTGCTCATCAAAAAATGTGACTGATGATCACACCCCAACTGGAAGGTGGTGCTGAAAAGATTACTCTCATCTTTAAGCAACAGCATCACTCATCGCTTCTAACAATTTTGAGTCTTCTCAGTCAGAAAAGCCAGTCATGAACCATTTTTCATGCCCAGTAGGACATGACAGTGCAAGATGCAATGATGTGTTTCAGTGTCAAATTCACATTCAGCGTTTCCTCGGGTGAGGCACTTCACTAAATGTACCAAGAACAAGCTAAATTGAAGTTTAAACTTCACTATCTCACAGGTTTGGGTAGCACCTTAGTGATGGACGACACTGTGGTTAAGGTTAGGATGCTCTCAAGTGCATG
The DNA here is from genome assembly GCF_014176215.1 of Rousettus aegyptiacus. Lineage (NCBI taxonomy): Eukaryota > Metazoa > Chordata > Mammalia > Chiroptera > Pteropodidae > Rousettus > Rousettus aegyptiacus. The sequence continues at coordinate 81,883,444 of NW_023416285.1, forward strand.
TTGCATCTTCTACAATCACTGAGCCGCAGAGTGGGTTAAAAACAGCCTCTCGCCCATTGACATCAGTGCTTGGAGCTTCTCTGATACAGTGACCAAGATGGATATCTTTGACAGAAAGAATGTGTTTCCTTTATATGTATATTTATATGTAATACATATTACACAGTGAATGTATATAAAATACACAAAGGCAATTTTGCCTTTGATCAGGCTTTATTTAAATAAATGTTTTTAAATAGTAATTTAGAGAGGAATATTTTGTTAATATAAAATTAAAATTTTAAAAAATGCAAAAGCAAATGAAAGCTTTTAAAGCGCCAAAAGCGTGATTTCCAAGAAACAGTTTGCTCTTTAAGTTTTCACGTCGTCGCCCATATATTTAAAATTTAGAACTGATAGTCCCTTCGCTGGAGCCAGACTCGGGTTATGGCGGACAAAGCCCTCAGTATGGCAGAGACATTTCAAGTAAGAATGCCCTGTTCTGCCAAGATTGTCATTATGACACTAAAACGTACCCTTTTGCTAAGGGCCAAAATTCAGAGTCTCTCCTTCCAGTTTCTACACTGATTTAGACAACAGATGCGGGAAAGGCAAAGTAGTATTCAGGATCGTTTGTCACATGGCTTCAGGGCAAGAGGATGGCCATCTGGCAAGAGCGAGAATTCCTTAAATGTTACTGGGTCTTACATTTCTAAACGTAAAATCCCTGGCCAGAAGTCGCTGGGTGCCAAGTGCCTTTGCTGTGATGTCTTTGCCCCGCGCAAAGCTAGAGGGTTGCTATCTTGTTGCTGCTTGAGGAGCCACATAGCCTTCACTTGTTTGCAACTCAGGTTGAATGCTATTGTTGTTTTGCATTTTCTTTTATTGTTGTCTTGGTTGCATTTATTCCTGCTGTATTTTTTTTTTCTCCTTTGATTCTCTTCTGAGCTGCTAAACCTTTCCAGCTGGATCAAGGAGTTTTTTCACAACCTGTCAGTAGTGCAATTGGTCTTGTTTTAGCTTTTATTGTGTCTCCTGGGTTCCTTTACTTCAGACCTTTTCAGAAACATGGCACCACTTCAGATTTACTCATAACCCATGGGGCCTCCAGTTTATCTAACCTGTGTACTTTTTCTTTCAGAAGATTTAAAATTTTTTTTTCTTAAAGTATACTTCGAAAAGTATAAACGTAAATCATCTGGAATAGTAATTCTCAACTATCTTGAAAGGTGTTTGAGGACTATTTCATGGTTACTATGATTGAAGCAGTAAAATTTAGTTTATAGTTACAATAACTTTCCTTTCATTTGGAAAATATAAAAAAGCTCAACTTTATGATTTCATGACATATTACCAACCCCAAATACCGTTCCTAATCCCCACCCCCTCACACACGCTCTCAGTGAAGTGCTAATAGGAAGCTCCAAGAAGAAGCATACAGGCAAATGATCTATGTTCTGCTTGACCTCAGCCTGTCTGGAAGGTGCTCTAACTAAATGAGAGCATAAAGGTCTGGGTAGCGGCTTAGTTGAAGCAATATGAATTTAATCTATATTTTGACTATAATTTAATTACCTTTATTTTAAATTTCTGCTGCTTCATCCTGTGGTTTGGAAGATGACTTTGCCGGCCCCTCATTTTCTCTCCATTCAGCCTCCTTGTCTGACCTGAAATGACCCATTTTCAGGTTAGACCATAAGAGGTTATAGTGTGGAAAGAGTAGAGAGCATTGCCTAGAAATCAAGAGCTCTGGATTCAGCCAGAACTGCTAGCAGTTGGGTATGTAGCCAGGGCCTTGGTCCCTTTGGTTGTAAAATGAGGGCTTGTGACAAGATAATCTATAAAGACCTTATTACCTCTGATCATCTGAAATTCTGTGAAATGCATAGAGATGGACGGAAGCCCAGAGTTTACAGAAAGTCATAGTTAAATGCGTACTGTATTTCCTCTATTAGAAACAGAGCTTGGGCTCCAAGCAACAGGACAGGACTGGTAAAGGGAGCATGGCAACAGTAAGCCATGGTGACAGACAAGGGAACCTGGGTTAGGAAGCCAAGAAGGGGGAAGACACATGGTTAAATCTGTCTATATATTCTTTGTGTCTTGTGTCATTTTTAGGAAGAGCTATCTCAAGATTATAAAAGTTTGCTTTTACATTTTCTTCTACTACTTTTACTATTTCAATCGTACATATGTATACACATAATCTACCTAAATTTTTTTTTTGTAAATTGTAGAGGTAATGATTTCATTTCTATTTTTTTTCTCCCCAAATTGATAACCAGTTGTCCCAACATGATTTACTGAGTACTTCCACCTTTCCTTACTGATACAAAATGCTATTTTTATTACATGTATGTGTATCTACTTCTAGACTAGTGTATTCCATCAGAATATTTATATTACTATATCAATAGCACACTGTTTTCATGGCTGTAGCTTTACTGCCCATGTGACATATGGCAGAGTATGTCTACTTTCACTTTTTCAAAAATATTCTCATCAAGGCTCTTGAATTTTGCAGTTGAACTTTGGAATAAATTTGACAAGTTCTATTTTAAAAATTCTGTTGGAAATTAATTTGTGATTGCATTGAATGTATGTATTAATTTGGAGAGTATTTTTATTCTTATTTTATCGAGACTTCCCACTTTGGAACATGGTATATTTCTCCATTTAGCCTGATCATCTTTCATGACACAATGAAGTTTTATAGTTTCTTTACATAGGGTTTACATATTTCTCATTAAGTTAATTACTAGATATTTTATTTTGTTAACTTTTGTTTCTATCGTGGGTGACTTCTTAGCTGTTACATTTTATTATAGTTATCACTGCTATATAGGAAATCTGTTGAGTTTTGTTTATTTTTATTATATCCAGTTAGATTGTCAAAGTACACACACGCTTATAACCTACAAATAATAATGGCTATATATGTTTATTCTCTTCCCTCCTCTTCACTTCTTTCCTTCTAGTTATTATACTACATTGACCAGGTTTTCCAAAACAGTAATGAGTAATAGAAGTGATGGCAGACATTAAAAGGAATTTTTCTTATATTCTAGCATAAAGTGTAATGTTTGCCGAAGGTCTCAGGTATAATCACCTTATCAAGCTAAGAGATTCTCTTTCCATGCCTAGGTTATTTAGTAAGAGAGTCACCCTACCCCCAAACACACAGATAACTAAATAGACTAGTGCTTTTATCACATGCTTTTTCACAATTTTTAAGACCATCATCTAGTTGTCCTCTTTTAATCTATTTATACAGAGGGGATTTACTAGTGTTAAAGTGTCCTCGAATTTTTGGGAAAAATCCTATTCCATCATTATATATTATTCTTTTTATGTTTCTGTATTGAATTTATTAATATTTTACTTTAGTAATTTTATATCAAAATTCTCAAGTGAGACTTATTTATATATTTTTTCAAATGTTCTCCTTGCACAATTTTTATATTAGAGTTATGTTAGTCTTGTGGAATTACCTGGAAACTATTCATCTTTTTCTATTGGACAAGTTTAAATAAAGTACAGATTAGCCCTTCCTGATATCATGAGGGTTTGAAAGAATTCTCATGCAAAACGATCTTGGCCTGGGGTTTCTTGGTTTCTACTGTTTCTCTCACATTTTCTATTTTTATCCTCTATGCTTTGAATATCTTTAATTTTGTCTTTCCAGATTACTAAGTCAGTCTTCAACTTTTCCCTTTCCATTTTAGTTTTATCTTCTTTTTATTTTCCCAGAACATCTTCTTTTTCTTATTGCTCCTTTTTTTCATAGCATCCATGACCCTTGAGTCCCCACTCTGTACCTCTTAGTGACCACAGTGCCTTTACCAGGAGCACTCTGTAGACAGGTGACCTAACCTGTTTAAAGAACATTTGTAGCAGCTGTGTCTGGGGGTCAGATGATCCACAGGCACTCTATAAACTCAGGAGGAAAGACATGACCTAGCCCTTCTGATGTCCCTTAACTGTAACTTTTATGAGTCCCTTCATGGCCCATTTATTGTCTATGAACTGCTGACTTGGAATATTTTCTGTGCCCTGTTGGAAGAAGCAGCTCACACTCTTCCTGTTGTGAGCTGTGATTCTGTTTGGATTTCTCCACCAACATGATGACATTTGCATTTCATCTTTTCTGAATTTCTCAACTTTTCTGATTTGGCCACGGTACCCTTTAATGTTTTCTGGTATTGCTAGGCATTTATTTGCTTCTAAATTTTTCATTCTATAATTTTAATGGATTTCGAGAGAAGTAAATAAAGCTTATTCAGTGTGCCATCTTAAAAGGAAGTCTGTAACACAGACTTTTAGTAAATTATTTTATCATGAAAGATGTTTCTTTTGTTTTGGATAGTTTTTCATGGGAATTTGCACACAATCAGAACTATGCACAGATTCTGAATATCAGAATAATAAATGTAGAGTAATTATATACAGAATGGAACATGGGAGCTCCTGGAAAATTTCTGGTAGGTTTCATGTGCCTCAACATGACACATTATGATAGGTAAGATTTTCTAAACTACAGTGCTTGAGATAAAAAGCTGAATATAATTAAAATTTAAAAATGCCTGTAATTATATAATATAATGGCATTTGGCAGTCACATACGTAATAAATACTATATTTTTGAAATGTGATTAGAATCCACATGAATACTGTTTTACTGTGTAGTTAAGCATGTGGCAGGACATGCTAGAATTAACATTTCTTTTCTTCCTTCCAGTGGAAAACTTAAATTCTTCATTTGAATGAGTAGTGTTGGTAATTTTTAAGTTAAACAAGGAGCTAAGATTTCCATTTCTTTTTGCCAGCATTTCCTTCAAGCAAAATGATCAATTAATGGAGTATTAAATAATCATATGCTTCACTTTTTTTTTTACCCTTTCTGACTTGGATTACTTTAATAATTTTAGCTAGTGTTACAAATGTACTTAATTGAAGTTATACATCAAAATAAAATGGTACCATGAGAAGGAAAGAGCTATCTTGTTTCAAAACATCAGATTAATAAAATACATATGAAAATTTGCGTATTAAACTTAATTCAAAAATGTCAAGATGTCTTGGCTTTCTTCTAACTAGACTTCCTTCCTTCCTTCCTTCCTTCCTTCCTTCCTTCCTTCCTTCCTTCCTTCCTTCCTTCCTTCCTTTCTTCCTTCCTTCCCTCCCTCCCTCCTTCCCTTCTTCCCTACCTCCTTCTTTCCGCCCACCTCTCTTTTTTAAAACAACGAAGTGCATTGTCTTTGTTCAGAACTCCGCTCTCCAGATTCTTCCTTGTAGCTGAGCTGACCAAATATTTTGCTGTACTTCTGTGTCTCTGGAAGTGGTGGACTGACCACAGAATACTTTTCTATGAGTTTTCTTTCTTCCTGCAGGAATATCCTTGATTGTCCAGCTGTCAACAAGTGGAGACTGCACTGTTTATACAGTAATGAATTAAAATGGGCCTCCGTTCCCAATATTTTCCTAGAGTAGCACCCTCTTTTATTGGAGCACCTAATATTTCCACAGCCCTTTGCTAACAGTGACTTTATTGTCATTGTATTAGACAGTACCTGTTATACTGGGTGTGTCTTTCCCTGGATTATAGAGCTGATGCTTTGGTACGCCTTTTGAATCACTAGAATCATTCTGACAAGGTCGAGACCTTTTCGTATTATCACAAGTTGATCTTGCCATTGGGCAGACAGGTAAATAGCAGATATCCAGACCTAATTCTTAGCCAGTGATTGCTGCATATGCCACCGATGACTGTGGTTATAAATCAAAGGACAGTTTTCCTGCCTGTGTATTGATTTTCTACTGGTGCATAACAAATTACCACAAACAACAACTTAAAACAGCAGCATTTATTATCTCAGGTCAGAAGGCTGGCGTGGCACGACTGAATTCTCCGCTCATTGTCTCACTAGGCTGTCATCAAGGTGTTGGTCACACTGTGCTCTTATTCGGTGGCACCAGGAAAGAACCCATTCACAAGCTTATTTAGGCTTTGGCATAATTCATTTCCTTGTGCTCGTAGGACTGAAGTCCCTGTTTCCTTGCCTCTCAGCTTCTGGAGGCTGCTCTTTCTCGCTGGTCCCCTGCATTTTCAAGCCAGCAACATCACACCGAGTCCTTCTCACACTCGAGTCTCTCTGCGTTCCCCCTAGTGCTCCCAGCCAGGAGAAAGGTTTGCATTTAAGAGTTCTTATGATTACATTGAGCCCACCCAGATCATCCGGAATAATCTTCCTATTTTAAGGTCAACTGGGAATTTTGATTACATCTGCAAGTCACTTTTAACACGCAACATAACATATTCGCAGATGTGACACCAGGAAGAGAAATCTCGGGGACAAAATTCTCCCTATCCTACCAGACGTCACTGAGCAGGGGGATTTTTAGATAACGTTTTGCTTGTTCAACCTCAAATATTTAGACAATAAACATCATCATTAGTGCAATCTTTTAGTTATAAAGTGTAAAAAACAATACTGTTTTAAATGCTTTTGGAATGGATAATCTATAAAGTGAGGTATCAAAACTTATCTAAATATGTTTGTTGAAATTTATGTAATTATTTACATAGGAACCCTCCAAAAACCCTGCACATATGTATTCTCTTTATACATTTGGGTTAGCTTGATTTTCTTAAGGATACATATATTTTATCTCATAATATAAGGCAGGCATCTTGACATGCAGGCCAGTATCAGGTTGTGTGTTTCTAAGGAATGTCTAGAAGGTTCCCAGTGACATGAGGGATGTTAACTACACGTAGTAACAACAGCTGCCATTTACTGAGCACTTACTATGTTCCTGGCATTGTGCTTTACCTACCTGTGTTATTTCATTTAATTCACAATAACTCTATGATGCATGTACTGCTATCCTTATTTTGAGCATGAGAGAGCAGACTTCACTAGTAGAATTTGCCCACATAATCTGTGATGTTGCAGAGCCAGGATTCAAACTTAGATCTATTTGACTCTAAAACCTTGCTCTTGACCACTATCTTTTACTATTTCTCAAACCTGGGAGTTACAAAATTGGTAGTTTACCTTTGAGAGATGCTTCCATCTCCTTTTCTCAGTCTTCTTCTACCTGCTGGTTCCTTTTCAACTACCTTCGAAGGTGTTTATGTCCTTAAACTCTGCTCAATCCCAGGCCATCCCAGTACATACTCTGTCTGGCCCCCTTCAATGCTCCAAAGTTAAGGCTATCAATGTCTCAGTCAAAAGCTGCAGGTCTTTGTCTCAGGACAGCTGATACCTGTGAGGCTATAAAAATAGCACAAGCAAAACACTTAATACGGGATGTAATAACGACAATAATAATAACAACTGGTAGTCACTGAGCATTTATCAAGTGTCGGATACTCTGCTAAGCACTCGTCTTGCATTTTCTTACTCCTCATAACAACCCCATAAAGTCAGTACCATTATTATCCCCATTTCCCACAGGGTATTTGGAAAGCAGAACTGATAAATCTCTAAGTGATAGAATGTGCATGAGAATTTTAAGGGAACCTTCTGGGCTCCTCCGGCCATCCTCTTTCCCCATTCATGGAGATTAGGATCCTCCACGTGCCTCCTTTATCTTCGATTACAGCCTTCAATCCAGAATTTATTTCCTTGCCTCCTCTGTTGTACTGTAGATCATGTCCTTTGGAGTCCCAGTGTGGGCATTTGAGGCTGGAGATGATGCCGTTAGGATGGAGCCTTCTCTGTAGGACAGGCAATGACATTCTGGCCTTAGACTTTCAGGAGGGGGCATGGAGAATATCTGTAGAGAGAAGGAGAATCTGGGGACATAACAATGGTTAGAAGGAGACAATCATCTGCCTGAAGCAATTCACCTGAGAGCTATGGAGTCCAAAATTATGGTGGAGGTAGATAAAGCAATTGCACAGAACAAGAATGGTGGGGCCCTTTCTCAGGGGGAAGCTGTACTTTTGGAAGGAGCAGCAGACCTGTGGAGAAAGCAAACAGGACTGCAGTCAGATTCCTTCCTGTAGCTTCCTGAGTGGCCCCAGAATGCTGAGGGCAGGAGAGGAGGTGGCACTTGCTTGGAGCCCAGGGTCTATGGCTTTGCTCGTCCCCGTGGTGCATTTGACGTTAGGCTTCTACCTCAAGCCACTCTTTGTGAATCCACAGAAAATAAAATTGTGCCTTGAATTTCAGAATAGATACATCTAGGAAACTTTGGATTCACATTAAATCATATTTTAAGGACAGTGCAGACACTTGGTATTTTTAAATAATCCTGCAGAGAATCTTTTTGTTGTGTGAACAATATAACTCAATTTCCGTGTTTCATAAGTTTAGATTCTAAGATATTGGGTTTTTCTTAAATTTAAAGTTAAACAACAATATCAATCGCCTTTCTTTTAGGTCTGTCATTGTGTCAATAGTAATGCCTATTAATATATTGCATCCTGGTCATACAATGTAACCGAAATCACTGAAAAATATAATGAATGGATGAAATGTGACTATCAAGTTTTAAAACCACAAAAACGTTGTCTTTCTGTGTGAGTATATGCTCTCAGTTTTTGACTTTCCCATTTCAATAAAAATTGTTACTTTAGGAGAATTAATTTAAAAAAAAAATTCACATGCTTTCTCCAAAAGTGGGACTGAGTAACATTTCTTTAAAAGAAAAAATGCCTATCACTTTTAATCAATAATTAAAGCCAAAGTTTTCTTTTTAATTTTAAAAGCTTGTCCTTGAACTAAAATAACATGGAACGTTTTAAAACATGGCTCCAAGCTGCTGTAGATACATTTTATTTAAACCACAGAGACTGCAGTTAGATTTCTCAGTGCCAGACAAACTGCAAATTATAACTGTAACAGAAGTGACTGAGTTTCTGGATGTTGTAGTACCAGCAAGGCTGGGGTTGTTTTTTTGGAGCTGTTCCTCCCTTTGGGTTCTGCTCATGAATGACTTAATCCCTGGGTGAGATCAAATGTCATGCCCGTTGCCATGCGTTAAAAAAGCCTCTTCTGCCTTCGCACAAATTCGATGTGCTGGCCTACAGAGGAGCAAGGCAGTCGGCAGGAAGAGACACAAAACAGACATTGTAAAGGGAGGCTAGAACACAGTGAAATTCCAAAAGTTGGATGGCTGATAAAAATATCCTTTAAAGCAGAATGCCATTGTTTATTATGGCAAGAAAAGGGGATAATATCCATGATTGAATTGTAAAAATATTTTTACTAAGGTCATTTTTGTCCTTACTATTCTAGTATTAGGTTAGCAAATCTCATGCCAGATTAGATCTAATAATATATTGTGTTGCTCTATATACTGTAGAAAGGACATGAACATCTGTTATTTTATTTGGTCCTCATTACAACTCTGTGAGGTAAAAATAAGGATAATTATTCCTACCTCTTGTGATTGGGAGGGAGTGACCCATTGCTGCCCAGCTCCTTCATGGAAGAGCCAGGAAGAAGTTGAGTCTCTTAGCTCCTCATTCAGTTTCTTTCCACTGGATTTTATTGTTTTCCATCTTGGTCGAGTGTACTCTAAATAAAAACTCATTTATTTAGTAGAAGTCTCCAAAAACAGTGACTCCTAACTTATTTAGAGCTGCTCTTCCTTTTGCACAGGGACTGCTTTGAAAAGTGGATGAAAAGCTTTGGATCATTCTCTAGAGAATTGTGCATCTCAAAATCACAAAATCACACTTTTGTGGAGCCCATATAACAGCAGGAGTATCTCTGATCCTTTAGATTGTCAACAAAAGGTGGCTGCCACCAATCCAATGCAGGTGAACCAGGGATATGCAGCCTCTGGTAAAAAACGAAAGTACGTTTCATAGAAACAAAAGAGAGGCATGCTAATGTAGAGAAAATGCCTGCCCTGGTCCCTAATTGGTCCATTTTTATGCAAATAAAGGATCCAAATTTGCACAGTCTGATTGGTCCAAATAACATTGTTTTGATTGGTCTGAATTGTGGTTCCTGTTAGATTGCTATGGAGCCTCTCTGACTGATCAGTAAAGATGTAAATGAGTCTATAGCTGGTCAGCTCTTATTGGATGGAACAAGTTTCAGCTCATTGGTCGAAACGGGATTCCAGGAACTCCTCTATCTATAAGCTTCAGCTCAGATGGCACCTGTGCAGTGCAGGAGGCTTGGCAGTTTGGTCTGGCTTTTCCTTAAAATGCAGTGTGTGTGAGGGGCCCCTGGTAAACACCTGCTGCTAGACTCTGGTTATGAATATGGGCCCAGTTGACCACAAGGAGTTCTTTTTGGCAGGTATATTCCTTCTCGAGGTCAACAAGATCTAAATAGGGTTCTCCTGGGCACTTTATTCATGCTGTGGAAGACTGGATCTCTCTAAAGATTTCTGCTGATGCCTGAGGGTTCTGTCTTCAAAGCATACAACACTATGCACTTTCTTTCCAAAGTGCATTCAGTTCATTGTTCTTTTCACCATCCCGCACATGCGGTTCCTGTTCTGCATCGCATCGATTCAAATATGAATTAGACCCCTTTCCTCAAATGCCAAAAGATCCCCCCATTTTTAGAAAGAGTGTACATGTAGCAGACTGCATGGATAATTTGGAGCAAATGAAAGGAGGGCCAGACATCTCGCAGTTCTTTTAACTTCATATGGAATACTGTGTTTCCTTGTTCTGAAGTATTCTATAGCTACCACACAGGGGACTCTTCCCTGCCAGCTCTGCTTCAGGTGGCTCCCAGCCTCATGACATCTCCCTTCCACCCTTCTCTACCCATCCCCTAGTTCCCCCATTGCCTCAAAATCTCCAAGCTCTTTTCACACAGTATAATGTAATCCAGATCTTCCCAGATTCAGCTCTTGAACTCTGTGCCAGGCCAACTCTTCGTGCTGAAACCCACCCACCAAAATGCTAAGCAAACTGAAGGGGCCTTGTAGTTCTTAACATTCACCTTCCTTATAAGGCATTTGCGATGTTCAATGGCAATTTATTTTCTTCAATTGATCATTTTAAGAGTTTCAAGGAATTCCTAAAACCCAACCATCATCCTTGCCAGGTTTGGAACCCCATTTGGAGATAGCTTTTGGGGCTTCTGATCCTTAAGGGACTGAGTTTAAAACTTTCTTGGGGTTCTTCTTTGGAGCAGAGTTGGCAATTAGACACCAAGTACTCAGATGATCATTGCAGGGTCCCATCGAGGACAGGACAGCTGGCATGGAGGTGATCTCTGGGCTCAGGACCCCATTCCGTTCACATAGCCAGTCTAGAAACTGAGGGTGATATTGATGGGCTGGGGGGAAAAATCAGTTAGTCCAACAAAAACCACTTTGGTTCATGATTATGTTCTTTACAGAGAAAATGATACATGTATTATTAGGAAAAGTGAAGAGCATGATCTAGGAATAGAAAATGGCATAAAATGGTATTTAAAAAAACATGAACAGTGATTTTTGGAAAGAAGTCTTTTAGATAATTTCTTCCATTTGATTTAAATTTGAAACTTATGTTACTTGAAGAGATGCATTATTTTTTGCAATGATGGAACTTCCCTTCTCGGTGACGGTCTGTGATTTCGAAGCACTGCTGCTTGAGATTTACCTCTGTTTCTAGGGTATTCTAGCATGCATGATTTTGCTCTTACTTGTGATTGGCAGTACAAAGAAGATTTTAATCTTACTTGAAAGCAGTGATATGGTTGAGACAGAATTTATCACATTTCTGAAGGAAACTCCCTATTCAGCCCTGTGATGTGATTTTAAAATGTCACTGGTAAACACAAATGTTAAGACACTGGCAGAGGTGTGGAGTTTGGGATAGGCCAGAAATGTCGTTACACCCACAGCAGTTATGAAGTTGCGTTGAAGAGGTAGAAATCCTCAAACTGGGAATTAGGCCCTGTCCATGCTTTTCTCCAGCACTGGGCGCCTTTTGTGGTCCTTGACACCTTAGCTCACTCTGATTGATCAATTGGAGGAAGGCTGGGAGGATGCAGTGTCAGAAAGTTAAGTCAATGGAGCGACTTCGGACACATTTTGTGTCTTCTCTACCCAGCTTCTCCTGATTAGACTGGTCTCTTTAAGTCCTTCTTGCCTTTGTAAAAAAATAAATAAAAATATTTAAAAAAAAAAGTCATGCAAAGTAAAAGGCACTCGATTCACCTCTTTATTTTAGCCACTGACCAGTTATTGATCAATTGGTATTCCTTCTCCCTCTCTGGATGGAAATACCACATTTTAAATGGAATCTGTCTTCTCTTTCTATTCTCCTCTATTGATTTTTCTTTCTCCTCATGTTCTAGTCCCACACTGTTTTAATTATTAAGGCTTAGAAGATGTTTAATATCTGGCTGTACTTATTCTTCTTTATTCATGGTTTTCTAGCTATTATTGCTTGTTTGTTTTTCCTTATTAACTTTCAGATCAATTTATCTACTAAAAAACCCTTTTATTATTTTATTGGGATTGTGTTACATTTATGTATGTACATTTATGTGTTGGGATTGTTACATTTATGAATTAGTTATATAAAATTGATATTTTTTAAGATGTAGATTAATCTTATTCAAAAACTTGGTATTTCTGTTGGTGTCTCTGTGGCTATTAGTAGATTTTTAAATGTTCAAAATAGGTCTTGAACATTTCTTGTAAAATTTATGCCCAGGCATTTTATCTTTCTGTTGTTTTGTTATTTTAAGTAGCGTCCTTTCTTCCATCCCATATTTCTAACTGGTTGTTTTTTCTTATATGAGAAAGCCATCAATTTCCATATTAGTATTGTATTCTATAACCATAAGTTTGCTTATGATTTTTGTTAGTTTTTCAATTGACTTTCTTGTGTTTTCTAGTAATACAATTGTATTATTTGCAAATAACGATGGTTTTACCACCTTTCTGAAATTTTTGCCATGGTTTTCTTTCTCTAGCTTATTGCATTGAATGATACCTCTAGCATAGTGTTAAATAATAGTGATGATTGTGTGCATTTTTATTTTGTTTTGGACCTTTGAGGCAATACTAGTATTTTGCCATTACTTATGACACTGGCTTGTGGGTCAATCAATGCCTTCAGACTATGGTTTCAGACTTTGAAGATCTGTGTTCAAATTTTTTTCCTCTACCACTGAGAAACATTAGATAAACCATCTAACTTTCTTGATTTATTTTTGTATCTGTAAAATGAGGGAAAGAAAAATACCTACCTCACAGAGCTGTTGATAATGATCACGAAAGCATTTGATGAGCTGTGCTATATGAATGTTCCATGTTATTTCTGTTTCTTTTTGTACAAAATGCTTTCGTACAGAACTCTTTCAGGAATTGGAAAATAGATTTCCCTTTGTGGCTCTGAGTTGTTTTGTAATTCCATTCACAATATAGTTTCTACATGTATTCCAAGGTTGGAAAGAAAAAGTGCTTTTTGAACGATGAGCAAATTCCTTTACTGACATTTAACTGAAATGTATTCCAAACCTGCAGCTTTTTGGAATGCTAAGAAAATGTTGGTCACCTTCTTATATAAAAAAAAAAATGAATCAAAAAATGTTTATAGACCTCAGAACTTCCTGACTGAGCTGGAAGTGAGTGCACTGAGGTGGTGTTATTTTGTGGTGTTTTGGTTCTGGGAAAAAACGAAACCAGAAAATATAGGAAAAATTTCAAGATTTTTAGTTTTGAAACTTTTTCATTCTTTCTTTTTTTTCCCCCCTACTTTGGTTAACATTTGAGAGGGCCATGTAAGTTCGATCCAACTGGGGCTCTTCTGTAAACAAATTCTGGTCAGTGATCCTTAACTAACATTTTCTTTTGTGTTACATTCTGTGTGTTAGAGAATGAACTGCATGTCTAGAGAAACTGATGGCCGATCTTACTTTTTTAGACACTGCCTAATAGTCTTGACTGAATGTAATGACATTTGCGCATGTAGGATTTTTGTATTCCTTTTAAAAACTGAGCTTCTGTACTAGTTTCCATGCAGAGTTATGTCTTGGTCCAATCTGATACAATTTACAAATTGACTTTTCCTTTGTCAAGTGACTCCGCTTCTTAAAGGATTTTCATTACTTGAAATTTGAATCAATCAGCTGCTCCCTCCCTCCATGCTTGAAAAGTAAAATGTGTGGTCATTTTTATGTTCCCTCTGTTTACTAACACCGCTTACCTTCCTCTTGTACACAGTTTTCATAAGATCTCAGTATTAAGCTGTGAAAGTTATTTTTGAGCAGCAGCAGCCTCCTTCGCCTGGGCTGCTCTTACGTCAGTGGCCCTGGAGATGCCGCTAGCTTTGTCATGTGGCTGGGCTTCAGGAGAAATGGTTGAAACTCATTTTCCTGGATTCAGTTCTCTCATTACACATCGAGTCTGAGGAATCTGCCCTTTCTAGAGTGTGGATGCAGTTTTGCATTAAAAGCTAATGCCTTCTCTCCAGGAGACGGGTGCGAGGAGGCCATTCTAGTCTCCAGCAGATGTTATGGATTTGTTTGTTAACCTTAAAGGCATGCACACTGGAAAACATATTCCTTTTATATATATATATATAATGTACACATATATATACATGCACACACACATTATATATATATATATATATATATATATATATATAATTATCTTTGTGAATCTCAAAATAAAAGCATAATGAGATTAAACAGTGGGAGAATGTGCTATAAGGTACATCAATAGATTCACATTTCTTTCGAGGGAAAGGCTTTTGGAAGCACTTGCTTAATAAATGTTAAGTACCAGCCGCTCCAATAGCAGCAGTACAATTGTTTACATTAGTTCACTTTGCAAAGCTCTTATCAAAGCAAATTTAGCAAATTAGAATAAAAGCCAGAATAGAAGGCATTAAATGAATCAGTCAAAAACGAGCCGCTTTATAGACATAGCCTGAACTGCTAGAGGGAGCCGGTGGAGAAAAACAATCGCAACTCTCTTAACACACCAGCATTCCAAACAAAGGGCTGCATCCCTAAGTTAATTCAATAATAAGACAGGAATCAGGGAAGGAAATATGCTACTTTCAATAAGGGAAAACTCTTCATAATTGTATAAATTAAAATGAGCAAATAGAAATTGACAATATGTGTTCAATTTATCATTTTTTTATAGATAAACTCCAGAGGACAGAGACCATCTTTCTCTTGTTTACTACTGTTTTACCAGCTGTTAGCAAAGTGCGGTAAAGACCTGTTGATTGATTGGTTATTGATTGATTGCTGGGGAATATAAGTACTTACACCTTTGAAACAATCTTAGTTTGGAGAGGAAAGTATGTGTATCTTTTGTTATGTAAATATAACAGCAAGAAAGTAAATATGATGGACCAGAATCAGTTCTTGGGTAATCAGGAACAGACTCTGTGCCATGGAAATGGTTTACATTACTCCAAAAGCTAAATTCTGCCTTTAGTGTAAGATATAGTGGTAAAACATTGAGCTTTTGCTTTCTACTGATAGTGTAAACATTACTCCAAGATGTAGTCTCTGGAAATAATTTAGCAAACTCTTATTTTTATAATGCATGTTCTGTTTTGGAGACTTGTTGCAAAAATTGATGGAAAGTTATTTTCTTTAAGTGACAGTTTGTTTACAGAAATTCCTTGAAATCTTGATGGTTATTGAAAAGACTGAAATAAATGTTGCCTGAAACTGCCTGTTGCTGAGCGGCTCCACACCTTCCGGAGTAGTATCATACTTTGTTAGTAAAAACCCTAAAATCCATAAAGGTCGTGGAAGCTGCTCCTTTTGTTAAATGAAATATTTATGTTTCAATCCCCAAAACATATTGTGGATCATTTTGCTGTTTTAAGTTGGGGGTACAGAGTAAATTATTCCAAAATTATGGAGGCCAAATGTCATTTTCTCCAAAAGTTTGTGTAATATCTATTTATCTGTGGGCAGATGACTGCTCAGTATAATCAGAGGCAGACTTTGTCAAGTTAAGTCTAAGTAAACACAACTGAACATAAGCAATTTGGACTACAAGGTTTTTTTGAGCTTTGCCAACAGCATGTGACCTTGGAGAATGCCGCTTTTTCCCTACAATCTGCTTTCAATGGAAAAAAGAATTCTTTTTGTTTCACATTAACAAGTGATGATTAGAAGCCTGTTATGTTCTAATTTTTAGATGCAAGGCAAATGAACATCATGCACGCACCCAGCGAAAAACCACCTTCCTGAGGGAGTTATTCCCCCGTTAGAGAGCCGAATGTAAGCTTTGAGGGTGGAAGCCAATTAGATGGAGTTTCTTTCTAAAAGAAAACCTTTTTTGTTTATTTGTATTTTGTTTTTTGCCTTCATGCCATTTCAACAGATTAAAATTGCGGTCCCAAATGCCAGTAGAAAACGAACTTTATTGATTTATCCATTCTTTAAGAAGCATCTGTTCTCAATCGGAAAGAAACTGTGTTGTCGTTAACTTTCGGTTTTCAATAGAAATTCTCATTAACTGCTTTATGCTTTCCACAAGTCCTTTTCCTCTTCTTCTTCTTTTTTTTAAATAGATGTTTCTTTGCAGTCACCTAAAACCACCTTCTTTTAGCCTAGAATGAAATCCAATATTAAAATTTTTAAGGGCACTTCGTGGTTCAAATAAAATCCCTATTAAATATTTCATGTCAAAAGGTGGACTTTACGTGAGAACTTTGGTAAAAGATGGATTTGTAGAGATTTGCCTTGAAACTGCTCACTTTCCAGTCCTCTCTGACTGGCGAGCAGCCAGGTAGGTCCTCGGTTCTTTCCGTTCCTTCACTGAAGGAAACTGTTTCTTTCCCCTTCACCCTTTGGTTATGCATTTCCTTCTGAGGGTGTGTATTAAGGGTATGTGACTAATAAAGATTTTTAAATAATTCATTTTTCAAGACTTTGGTATTTTACACATTTTTTTTTAATCACATGTTGAATAATATTAGCTGAGCATATGGAAAAATATTTGGATCTCTGTGCTAAAATACGATTCTGTAGTTAGGTTTATTTAAAACCCTTTCTTATTTTATGTACTTATATGTATACCTTTTTCCTGTATGCTGATGAAATTCCACATTAAAGTGAATGCTTCAAGGAGAAAATATCAAAATATTTCTGAATATGTTACTAAGTAATTGGCAACACACTTTTTCTTTTCTGTTGAGGACAGCATCGTACATCTCTAACTGTACATCTCTAAATGTACATCAGTTCCACAATTGAAAATCCTCAAAGCCCTCCTACTCTCCACATGTCAAACTTGAACTCTTTATGGGCTGCCTTCTCCAGAGTGAAACTCACTCTTTCTTTCTTCCCTAACTCAAGAGAACACCATAGCCATCCACCCAGTTATCCAAGGCAGAAATCTGAGAGATGTTACAGACTCCTGCCTCCTGCTCCCAACCCTCACCTAGTCATTCAATAAGTCTTCCCTCTTAATTTGCTCAAAGCTTGTCTTCCCGTCCCCCGTGCTACTTCCTTAATCTCAGAACTCTTCACTTCTCTCTCAAGTTTCTGCCATGATCCTCCTGCCTGGTTCCTTCAATCTCTTCTCCCATGAAGGCAAGAGACATCTTTCTAAAATCCAAATCTGATCAAATCACTGTTAAGTGTCATTTAGGCCTTCCCTGTACATTTCTGGAAAAAGTTCACATTTTTCCTCTTGGCACCCCAAACCAAAACCCCTTCAATTCCTGTTCTCTGCTGATCTCTCTTGGTTCATTTCCCAATTGGCCCTTCACACACCTCAATCATTTCAGCCTGACCAAAAAGAGTTTCCCAGAGGAGTCGTGTAATGGATGACATTGGCTTTCATACAGCTATTCCTTCTCCTTGGAATGCTTCTCCCCATCTTTACCCTGTAACTCCTGCTCATCTTCACTTCAGGTCCATGCTTTCCCATCTTTTCCAGGTCTTGGCATTCAGATAATTATACCATTGTTTGGGCATGCTGGCATGAATGCAGGAGGCTGCTTGCCGCTGGAAGCAATTGCCCAGGGCCTCTTCTCCACTCCCCCAAGGGTGTCATCTCCTCATTTCCTTTGGAGCTCCTTTGTGGACCACAACCCTCCTGCCCCTGCCATTTCTCCCGCCCCTCGATGCTCCCACACACTTACCATGCTGAGCTGTTATCATTTACCAAACTGTGAGTTGCTTGGTGATGAAGTCCAGTTGCAATTTGTATTTCTAATACCTATCACAGTACTTGACATACAGGATACATTCAACAAATGTTTGCTGAATGAACCATGAACCTGTGAATAAGTCGACGAAGATAGCATAGAGAGAAAAATTTTGTTGCACTTAAAATTAGGAGATCTGGCTTCTAGTACTAGCCCTGTTATTTACTAATAATTTGGCCTTGGACCTGTCAGCTTTTCTGAGTCTCAATTTCTACATTATAAAATGGGGAAACGATATAAGTGTGCACAAAAAGGAAATGAGGTTAATTGCACATTTATGACTTGCAAAATGTTCAATAAATATCATCATTGCCATGAATTGTGTTATGTTGACCTGCCCCTTATTATGCCCAAAAAAGTTGGGGGGGGGGGCTGTGTGGATAAAATGCTGTGTACAAAGTGTAATTTTGCATTTGACATTCAACAAAAAGATGATTTGGTTTTCACTTGGAGAAGTTCAGATTCACTATAATATGGGTGCTCATTATCAAAACGCCAGGTATCCAAACATGGCGAGTGATATTCCAAGGGAAATTGAGTATTCCTCTCATTCTACTATGCAGTGAGAAGAACTTTTTAATAATTGTCTCTTTTCAAGAGTATCTGAAATAATCTATATATTCTTGCTTTAGTCAATCTAAGAATTTAAGGATACTGAGTACAGTTATTTATGTTAAAGCAGTGATACATATATGGGTATATGGAAGATATACACATGGGTAACACATGTAAGTTGCTCGTCCAATAGTGGTTACATGCGCCGACCCCGAAAATGAACAGCAAAAAGACCCATTGCTGACATAATCCTGAAATTTGCCTTGGTACACTCATTCTTACTGTCACTGAAGATTCCATTCTAATGTTTTGCATGTTATGGCTACTAAGCAATTTAAGTGACCTTCTCTGAGCCTTTGCAAATCCAAAGCCTTTATAATAAGCTGTCTCGCCCTTTTGAGAATTTTCCACACCTGACCATCATAGACATAACATGGCCGCCCTTGTACTAGCTTAGACAGTTCGAATACAAAAACTATTTTGAATTGTTGTGTTACTTGTTATCTGTTCCATTCGAAGGTCAACCTTCAACCTTCATCAATGTTTGCTGGCTATTGTGGAATGATTGAAGCTGCTATTTGTTGAGTGTGACTGGGTGTGTGGTGTCTCTTGGTGATTATTATTAATTTCCACAACAGTCCTTATTGTGCAGCACTTTTTTTTATCAATTTTACAGATGAGAAAATAGAAGTGAGATCCAGAGAGATTAAGTAACTTGCCCCAAACCACACGCTAATAAGTAGCAGAACCGAGATTCAGACCCCAAGCTCTCTGGTTCCAAATTTGCTCTTTCCAGTGTCCCTTAGCATTGGAGAAACAAACTGCGATTAAGTAAATCCACCTGCAGTGGAGGAACAAGTACACTCAATATCTCAATTCAAGAGAAGCCAAAAAAAGGTTTGAATCCCGTTAAAAGCAGCTATAGGCATTTGAGTAACTAATTGGTTATTCTCTTTCTCTGTGCCTTAAAGACTATTAAAGTTATTGTGGAATTCTATTTAAATAATTCTTCAATTAATCATACACTCTGACTCCTGTTTCTAAAGCAATCTTTAGGTAGATGCTCCCAACACTTCCCTCCATAACTCCATTACTTCCCCTTTAGTACAAAAATAATCATCCTTTTTTTTTTTTTTTTTTTCTATTTCTGGGTGCACTTTTTGCTTTTCCTACTTCTGCCAATTATTTTTATTATAATAATTAGTCATATGAATAGTTAATTAAATGTATTTTCAGCTTAGGCCTCTTCATCATTACTAATCTTTCATTTCTTCACTCTTCTCCTATGAGCTCCTATGAGCCAACACAAACACAGATTCTTCACTCTTTTCACTTTAGAAGTAATCTTTCTGCATCTTCTTGTCCAACTAAGTCTATATATTACATTGTCTAATAAACTATCTTGTAGGATAATTTTTATGAACCTCTTAAAATAAGCTGAAAACCAGCTGGATAATGTATCCAGCTACTTAGAGTTTGGAAAATGAGAGAAATATTTTTTCTAAAAAGCCTTTTTGACCAACTCCACCTTCCCATCTCCTATTCTTGGGCTATGTAATTCAATGTTACACCGAAGCCTGAAACAATCACTCACTTTTTCACATGTGTTCTGTAATGTCTTGTTTTCGGCTCCCATTGCAGGTGGCCTAGGAGGAATGATTTCACCTCCTAATGGCAGGTAGATGCCTTCGGTTCCTTGGCTTTGGACCCATGTACAAACCGTATTCATAACAGAGAGTGGCTCACCCATGCTGGGCATGAACTGAGTGTGTCTACCTGGATAGATTTTCAAATAATAAAGGATGTCATGAGCAATGGTGCTATGGCACATTTCTAGGCTCATGGGCCTTCCCAGCTCTTGGCTTTTTGTGAGAAACTACTCTGCCCATGAATCCACAGCTGACCTATGCGAACCCCTCTGGCTTCCACCTCCTGAATGTGGAAAAGTGACTAGAACTACCACATCCTATTAGGGACAGGGAGAAGGCCATGTGCCTGTAAGAGCTTGGGAATCTTACAAGGAATGTATGATTTTCCTTGCCATTGTTAGTCCGCCCCCAAAGACAACTTTTTGTGCTTCCATGATGAAAATACGTGGTTTGTTTATTCTTGTCTATGAGAGCCGGGCTCTTTTGTATAACACTTTGATTCAAGGCAATAACGACTATCTTCTCTTTGCTTGTTCACCATCTATTTCTGGGCATCTGGAGAGGATTTGATTCTTAAGTCACTTTTGAGTATGTGTAGTATATTGCATCACCAAAACCAAATGTGTCAATAAATGGATCTGGTTTGTTCTACAAATGCCATTTTTGCTTTCTTTTCTGTTCTGCACAGTTTTCTCCATCTCTCTCTCTCTCTCTCTCTCTCTCTCTCTCTCTCTCTTTCTCTCTCTCTCTCATTTATTTTTAAAATTGGTTTATATTATTGATTGTTAAAATATTATAGTTCTCTGTAAAGTCGCCAAAAGGTATGGGAAAGGGCACAAAATATAAGAAATAGCAAGGGGTTGTTTTTAGTCCAAAAAATTATTAGGTTCATTGTGCCTTTCTCTAAATCAGTGATTTTTTAATGACTATAATAAATATATTTTCTCTTATTTTTAAGGTATCTTATTTACTTACAACAGCATATGGCATTTATAAGACAATATGTGTGGCAGCTGCTAGGCATTTAAATATATTTAAATCATGCGAACATGCATTCTTTTGTATTAAAATTTCCATGAAATGGCTTTGCAAGATCTTTTCTATAAATTACACTCGTTCTGCTTTCCTAGTAGTCATTGGACCCTAGTATTTTTCAAAATCTAAGGTCCTAAGAGTGTTTGCTCTCTTTTATAATTTCTTTGATTCATGTGTAAGTACTATATTTTTAATATCTTATGGTGCCCACAGAAATACCCCTCCCAAATATTACATTTCTTAAGGCTGTAGTTATGGAGCCCTATTATTTTAGACTTGCTATGTCTAATTTGTGCGGTCATTGGTGGCAGGGGTCCCAGCACAGGATGACCCCGAGTACTCTGAGGAATTACCAGCTCAGCTCACCCTCCATCAGACACCCAGCCAAGAGTCATTCTCAGTTCTCAGCCTGTCCCTGGATCTTTAGGTGGTTTTGAGACAACTATCATTAGCATTTTGGTTCTCTTTAGCCCTTCGGTCCAAGGTTCTATGACATTTCACTGTTGTTCAAAAGCAAAGCTATCAGCAGGCCTAGAGAGAACGCTCTCAATTCTCCTTTACAACTAGATTCAACATCATGGCTCGTGCA
Source organism: Rousettus aegyptiacus (assembly GCF_014176215.1). Lineage (NCBI taxonomy): Eukaryota > Metazoa > Chordata > Mammalia > Chiroptera > Pteropodidae > Rousettus > Rousettus aegyptiacus. Next base: position 81,905,366 of record NW_023416285.1, read on the forward strand.
CTCTGTTTTAGTGATTTTGGTCTTGGTGGTGGCCAGCTCGTTCACATGGTGGCTCCGTACCGCTATCCCTACTCCTCTTTAGAGAACGTATGGCTCCAGCTACCCCTCAGGGCTGCTGTAAAAGCAACAGATTAAAAATAACCAAAAACTGTTTTTAAAACCTTATTACTATGTCGATGTACAATAAAATAATGCTCTGTTCTTTCTGAGGCAGCCTGAATAAAATATCCTACTAAGGGCAGCAGAAACTGTTTACTTTGATTTATAAAAGCTTATTATGCTACCTGAGAAAGAAAATAAAAATTCTACGTTAAGTTGAATAATTAGTTTTTGATGACCTCGTGTGGATTAATGTATGTCACCCTATTTTCCCAGAGGAAAGATAAAAAGAAAAAAATACAAGACTTACAAAAATAAAAGGCTCCAACATCACAGCAATATAGAGCTGGGCCGACGTGTTTATTTTCAAAACAGAAAACAGATCTTATAACAGTATATTATTACCGTCACTGTTGCAATTAGAAGAAGGAGGGTGATTTGATTATTCCGAAGTATCCTGTAATGTATTACAAGGAAAATCTTGTGTTCTTTATTTTCAATTTTGTATTTGTAATGACTGTCCCTGAATGACATGTCATAGCATAGTAAAAATGGTAACAACTGGGGAAAGTAATGTAAGTGAAGTGTCTTATCCCATCCCCACCCCAAAAGCGTTTTTTAGTGATATTATATTCACGTATAAGAAAAAATAGACAATAAAAAGCATTTCTGAAGCTGGTGTCACCCATTTCTGAAAACTATTTCCCTGTAAAAATGTTAAATGCTACTCATACGAAGGGAGAATCAAGAACTTGGTTAAATACAGCCTAAGACTGTTATCTGACCCTTTTGGAATACTTGGGAATATATAATGATTTTTGAAACATAGCAAGGAAATACTGCCTTGTGCTGCTACCCTCAAGCAGACACCCTGGAATTCCAGCATTCTGGAACACCTCACCTCTGAGATTGTGAGTATGAAGGTACAGGTGACCTTCATACTCACAATCTCAGAGATGAGACAGGAGTACACCCTTTTGAGATGTCCCCCTGTGAATTTTATCCTCTTCTCTACAGCATGCTGAGAAGATGGGTGAGAGGCTGGGTATGAAAGTAGAAACCCTGTATGGGGCTTGGCACCTCCATGGTACTCGAATTGGCCCCACGACAGTGAAGGATGACTGAGCGTGGCTTCTTCACGTTAGGACTCTCAATGCCACAGCCCTTACTCGCTGCATGCCAGGCGCAGCTCCCAAGATCTTTACACGCAGTATGCCGGTCCTCGAATAACATTGCTTCATTCAACATTGTTTCATTATAATGTTGATGAAAAACACAAACAAACAAAAAAACTCGATTCCCAGCCAGGGCCACTGTTAGTGTGGAGTTCGCACATTCTCCCTACGTCTCTGTGGCTTTTCTGGAACTAGCGACTCCAGTTTCCTCCCACACTCCAAAGATGGGTAGTCCGGTCAAAGATCAAGTCTAAGTTGTCCCAGTCCTAGTGAGTGTGGATATGTCTGAATTTGCCCTGCAATGGAAGGCCATCCTGTCCAGAGTGACTCCAACCTGTGCCCTGAGGTCCTGGGAGAGAATCAGCCACCTGTGACCATGAACTAGAACAAGTGAGGGGTAGAAGGGAATTCTCTTACTTGCTTTTTATTCATCTTTCCTCAGTGTATGTAGAGCTTACATTTATTTCAATGATTAATATTAGAAGTACTTTGAGACTTTGTTTAGAAGTTTGATGATGTTTTCATGACCAGAAATATGCCATAGAAATTTAACTCTTGTTTCTATCAATTAGCCTGTGGTAAAAGTGGTTTTGTTATACATTGTTTTGCTTAAAATCGCAGTTTCCAAGAACCAGTCAATGACGATGTGAGGACTGACTGTACCTCATTTAATCTCCATGGCAACCCCGGGAAGCAGGCGTTGCTATTATCCCCATTTTGTAGGTGAAGACGCTTAGTTATAGTGTGAGTAAACAACTCATCCAAGGCCACACGCCTGGTGAGTCTGCTCACTATTTTCCTAGGGTCCCAGGACACATCCTATGCAGTGGACAAATGATCGTACCAAGAGAGGATTTTGATCTATAAAATGTTTTGTTTTCTCCCCAACCATGTCAACTTGTTAGATTTAGGCAACTTATCCCCTACTTTTTTTCCTAGAAATTTCTCGTATACTAAATTTTGGTGATAATAGCAGAATATAACATGTATGCCATTGAAATTTAATAAATAGTTTGGGATGTAAATTGCTGGGCAAAATTTAGAGTAGATCCTTCTGATAAAATTTAAAGTAGAGAGGGGCTATTTGGTATTCTTTTTGTCAAAATGGAGCATCAGAAATTTCCTGGCTAAGGGTATACTTGGACCTCCAGCCACAGCCAAGGCACGGCAAAGCATTTACCTCATCTTATGCTTAGTTCCTTTTTAACTTCTCCTGCCTTTCAATGTCATCAACAAAGTTCTTCCCAATTTTCATTTCAAAGCCCCTCCCTAGCCCAGTTTAGACTTTAAATGACTGTTTCTGAAATAAAAAGCAGAAAATGGCAGAACCTTTAAGTGTAGAAATGTGTGAACACAGAACATGACATGCCAAGCACAGTTAAAACATCTTAAGTAAGAACATGGAAATGTATATGAAATGTAAAAGGACTGGTAATACTGTTCTTCTTATGTCTAAAATATGTGTTTTTCTATTAATAAATACAGCAGATGAACTGTGAGCAGGGAAACTGTCATTTGCCACTTTTTTTTGAAAGATCCAAGAAGCTTGTGAACATCACCCCTCTTATTGTGCCATTTCTGGCGTTAACGCAGTCAGACAGGGTTAACACCGAGATCTTCTAATCTGAAGTGTCGTTTCTAGAGATGGTAATTTGAGGAATTTGAAAAGCATGGCACTAATATGAGCCAATTCAAAGATACACGGTAGTTCATATATCAAAGGAAAAATACTTTTTGATGGTTTTTCAGAGATACTGACGAGCCTGAAAATATGTGGATGGAGCCAGACTTTCCAGCCAATTTCTATTATTATTATTACAAATGCTGTTCATCTATATATGTATTAAACAAGTCAACCTTCTACTAAAACTGCAGCTCTAAAGTTGATCTTGGGAGGAATAGCCCTAATTAAGCTTTAGCTAAGAATCAGAGTAAGTCCATCCAGTTTTAAGAACTAGTAGCTCAACTTGCATATAAGAAGGAGTGCTTTTATAAACAATTAGTTCTCCTTGCAACACACAGGCACACACAGAAGTTATTCATGCATATTTAGGAAGTCGTTTTCTGAGACTTTGGCTGGAAACCCACCTTTCATGTATGAAACATCTTGGGTAACATCTCCAATATTCCCATTGGGAAAACGAAGTAACAAAAACCATTAGACACTTGAAGTTAGTAGATATTCTTTAATGTGGCTCCAGTGCTCTTTGTCTTGGCATGTTGTGGTACTTTGGCACAAAATAGCATCAGGAAAGCCATATTGTCTTTGAAGATGATAGATTCTGCACACTTAATCCATTAATCTGAGCTGATGGGCTTTGCCCAGGGTAAAAATATTTCATCCTTACATAATGGTTTTCATATTAAATCTCTGAACAATACTAATTTTTCAGATGACTGCATTCAACTCCATATTTTAGATGTAAAAAATGAAGTAAGAGAGGTTAACTTTTTTAGATTTACATAGTGCTTCATATATGTGCTCACACTGTCTTTAAATGAAATCATGTGGTCCTCATAACAAACCTGTGTATCTAGAACTATTAGACCCATTTCACAGGTGAGAAAATTAAAGCATGAAGTCAAGCAGCCGGCCAGTTGTCACACAGGTAGTACGTGGGTTCAACTCCTGCTGTCTGGAACCCAGACTCTAACCACTGCGCTGTGCTGCTTTGTGCCTCACACTAGACCACACTCTTAGTTCATGACAATGAGCTAATAATAGAAAGAGAATATTTAACATTTCCAGACCTCCTTTCTGGTCACTCAGCAACAATTTCCTCCCCATAGACCACATTCTAATGTTCAAAGAGAAGTTTCAGACTGAAAGTTTGATGGAACCTTTGAGATCATAGAACAGCAACGTTGCTAGATGGGCCTGTGCAGAATGACTTAGCATCAATAATATTTAATATATTTAATGAAAAGGTTCAAAGTGAAGTTGAGACATTATAATCGCGTGGTACTCTGCTTATTTTTAAAGTTTCTTTCAAGCTATGAATTCTATTTCCTACACTTTGAGTCCTCCAACCCAGACTGATGAGGTCAAAATAGCTGTGCATTTTGCCAGAACAAAAGTAAAGGGCATTAATAAGGCTCTTGCTCTCTAAATAATAAGCAAAGCCATCAAAGCTATAGCTCCCTGATTGATAAGGAACCAAGCAGACATGGGTACTCCTGCAACAGTAAAGGTGTTCTGTTGGTGGCGCTGTTAGTAGAAATATATTCTGTCCTGAAAGCTTTGAGATGTCGACTTGCCCCATCCTGACTGAGGATCTCTTCACTGTTGGTCCAAAACAGAAGGGTGTGGTTGCTAATATTGATTTTTCTGGCAGGAGATAGAAAGGATAATGTACTGACAGACAGGCAGCTGAAGGTGGGAATGCTGGAGATCCAAGACATCTGGGCATCATTAGCCATGGGGGGACCAGCCCACATGAGAGGTAGCAGGAAGGAAAAGGATATTTGGCCAGAGGGTGGAAGTCATGGCTGGAGGTAACACTGGCTTAATTTTCGGAAAAAGATTTTTCTTCGAACTCTAAAATGATCTTGGAAGCCACTCACTCTTTAAGGCCCCAAGATAAATAATTTAGCTAGTATATTGCAAAAAGGAAAAAAAATACTAGATCTATTCATGAAGATGAGGTGGGTTTCATTGTATAATTCTCACTGTTCAGAAAGCTTGCAAAGTTTCCCCATCTCAAAGCTCACAAAACTCAGGCTCCAATAACTTATCCAAGAGCAGTAAACTTGATATTCACCAAGCTTTAGTTGCAGTCTCTTCCTGTCATACAAAATTTTAAAGTCGAACTCACTTCTTTTGGTCAGTGGAACTGGAAGAAGCAGTTTAGTCAACAACAAATAAATGTTACAAGTTATTGGGTGTTCTCTCTTCCTTTTTTGGAAAAAAAAAATCACTTAGAATGATTTATCCTTACTCATTCGAAAGCTCTAACGACCCTAAAGAGAAAATAACCACAAAATTTTTTTCTAAAAGTGATGCAGTAACAGCTGTCTAAGAGTTATTTAGCAGTAATTTACTCTAGGCAATAGAAGAGTGATTATGCAGATACCACATCTATTAAAATGTCATTGCAATTAAAACGTGAGAAATTTCTCAAGAGATCTCACTTAGATTCCCTATTCTGTGATTTGGAAGGATATTTTTATATTACAGATTAAACCATAAGGAGGGGGAAAAAAAGTCTTTTGTACCTCTGTGGTCTTAAACACTAGCAAGAAGAACAGAAAATTGTTTTTTAATAGCTTATCATCCCACAGGCTTTCTGTATAAACAACACATTTGACCTTGCCAGGGTCCTTGAGGGTGGTGTTCGAGAACACTTGGATAATGGAATGTGGTAATTAAAACCATGACCTTGGAAGTCCCCTGATAGGGAGCTGAGTCTCAGCCCCTATTGCCTACCTGAGTCCTTTGCAAGTTTGAATCCTCTAAGCTACACCGTCATTTGTAAATAAGGGCCATGGTGCTCTTTCACAGGGTTATTGTCATTTGTAGGGTGTCTGACATAAGAATAAGGATTCTATCAATTTTAGTAATTGTTGTTTTAAAGATAATTCCTTCTTGTAACATTGGAGTCTCTCAATATTCATATTTACACTGGATGAAACTAAATTTTGAATTCTCTCAAGCTGTTTCTATTTCATGGGCAAGAAACCACTACCACATCAGGGAAGGCCAATAATAGATTATTATCTTCTTCATTAACAAAGGATAAGGCTGAAGTAGAAGTTAAGTGAGCAAAGCGAGTTACAAAACATACAGAGTGACTCCATTTTTAAAAACTTGCTTGGAAAGCCACATATCCAAATATGAATATTAGTTAGCTTTAAATGTTCTTTATTTTCTCTTTTATACTTTTCCCCAAATTTTCTGCAGCAAACTTGTATTTTCTTACCAGAGGAAAAAAAAAATACTAGTTTTATAAGGAAAGAAAAATAAAACCACAGTGGATGCAGTCGATTGGTACATGCCAGCCCAGGCTGGACCCGGGGTGTGCAGAAGTAGAGAGAGATTATGGTGTTGGGAGAAGGGGTCCCTGGAGATTGCTCTGTCCGTTTGGTATAAGGTCCTGCAAATCTGGAACAGTCAGTATTTCAGATCTTCAGTGAAGTTTTCTCTCTGCCTTATTCACCAGAGTCTTTATCTCACTTATCCCAAGTGTGTAAATTTCTCCAGCAACTGATCTGGTGTCCTGGGGGCTCTTGGGACCTCTGAGATCAGAAACACACTAAGCCCTGGCTGTCCACACCTGCTGTCACCAGTCTTGGCCCCCAAACTGACTGAGTGTGAGGAAACACAGTTGTCAGGCATCTGGAGCTCTGACTCTATTTTCACTTAGGGAAATATATATTATATGATTTTAGATTATTTAATTAAAAAATATTCATATTCTGAATCATACTTAATTTTTATTTACATTTCAGTGGTGTGAGTAATATTTTGTGGGAACAGTTAAAAACGTTCCTAACTTTAAGGCTGATTGATTAAATTTGAAAAAGACATCTCAGAGCAAAAGATTTGGCCATGTCTCTTTGACTATAACTCTTATTTCAGGAATATGTATCAGAATTAATGTATTTTTAAATTGCATTGATCAAAGTCGAATGGACGCTTTGCCCGCAGGGCTTTGAGCTTACCCATCTTGAGTTGCAGTAGAACTGAATTTTCTGTATAATTGTTTCTCTGCTTAACTTTATAAGGAAACACATGTCCAAACCGAGGATAGCCCCACTTTGTTTCAACATGGTTTGGGTTTTGCAGCGTTCAAGATTTTCCTAACTACGCACCCCTTTTTTTCCTTCCTTTTCTTTTTTGGTCTTAAAACACGCTCTTTTGGCTGGTTCAATAAGTCGTTCCTGCCAACCAGTTGCTTTTATGGTAATTGACAGCGTAGCTGATTTTTGGAACCTTAGGATCTAAAAAGGCATTTTAGCTCAGACTTTGGAGGGGCCAAGCCAAGCTACTTGCAGAGTGAGAGCTACAGCTGAGCAGAATGCAGGGCGGTCAGACCGTAAGTCTGTGCATGTTAATTAATGGCAGTGAAACGTCTGCTCTAGCTCAGAATTATGATTTCCCTCTTTTCAGCAGTGTTCAGAATCTTTCCTTCTCCTGCCCCTTTTGCCTTAGAAACAAAATACAGGATTCAGTCTTTTGAATCCTGCTGAGTGCATTGTTTCTTGAGCTACTGGATGCCACTTTTGGAGGGAGCTGGTGACACTACCTGCCTGCAGTGGGCAGAAGGGGCACAAGCTCCTGAGCCCCTGTGATGGGTCAACACCCACCACTCCTTAAATACTGACTCCTGGCTGAAAAGGCACAGAATACTTGAATGAGAGAAGGGCCAGGAAGTTTATACTTCAAAGGAAAAGAACATAAGAAAAAAGAAAATCTTCACATTTAATGCAATTTTTTAACATAATGAGCGGGTTGTAAATTTTCTGACTTCCACTCAAATGATACCTGTTCTCTAAAATAACGGGGGCATTTCCCCAGATTTCATTGCAGCATAATGAATAGAAAAAAAAATCTCCCCAGACTACCAGATCTTTATGGCCCTTTGCTTTCCTACAAAAGCATAAATGTGTCTGAGTTGAAGGGCCTCTCTCTGTTTGCTGTCTTCCTTCTGCTAGTTCTTCTGGGAATTAGAACACACTATACTGAAGGAGGTGGCTCTTGGACTCATAATGTCCTAGTGACACAGGACAGCCACAGGAAAGCATGCACTTCTAATACCAGTTTACATTTTGAACCCAAACTGCCTGGACACAGAGAGCCCCTCAAAGCTGTGGCAGTCAGATTTTTGTTATTAGTTTGAAATCTTTGACATTGAGCTTTATTACATGCTGTTTTAGCATTGACTATTGACAGAGAAGCAAAATGTTCTTCTTTTCCTTACTTCTTATGAAGACTTTTACTCCGCTGCTGGGAAAGAAAACTTAGTCTGTACCTAATGACACTGCACGTGCCCCTCTTGCCTTAGAAACAAAATACAGGATTCAGTCTTTTGAATCCTGCTGAGTGCATTGTTGAAATTTGTGAAACTAATTAGGAATACCAGCTGGGGGATGGAGTCTGTGTTTTTTCACTTCAAAGGTGTTTTCATAGGCACCAAACTGTAAAACACAGAACCCCCCAAAGAGTAAGCAGAATTTTATAATCTCACAGTTGGCTGCAGTAAACTTGTTTCTCGGTGGACGAGTTCAAGGAGGCAGCCAGAGGGAGCATGAGCAGTGTCCGTGGGACTGCGGGACCTCCAGGTTCACTCTTCGTCCCAAGCAGGAGCTCTCCGAGGACCTGAACAGTGAATTACATGTCATCCTGCCGCAGGCGGGCTCCCTTCGTGTCTGGGCTCTGTAACCCATCAGATATTTGCTAGCCACAGGCATCCTCCTGTCATCTGCCCAGTCATCACTCTCAGGTGGACCGCTCAGGTACGGGTCCGATTCTGGCCCCTTGTGCAGTGAGACTGTTCGTTCGCGAGCCAGCGCATTGGTTACACCGTCTTTTCTAAATTATGTTTTGTTATTTCCCTAATGTTATTTAAGCTTCATGGAACTTATTTGGCTTCTGCCAAGTCGTTCCTTCGAATAAATGTCTCCATAACCTATTGCTTCACTCTGGCAATGGACTTGTTGCAATTTGTGGGCAAAATTGAGCAAAGGCCTAACTCTTTTTAAAAATTTTTTTTCTCCGTAAAATATCCACTGTCGTTGGCTTTCCTCCTCCTACACAGGGGCCTTGACTTGTTCTGTGTTCTGGTAGCACCTTGTCTCTGTCGTGACTGAGTGAAGACGTGCCAGTAACAGCACTAAACAGAGAATGATTTAACGGCCATTACAGAGACATGCACTGTCCACACACAGAATTGCTAACACTAAATAAGATACACAGCGCTTCGAGTAGTGCCTGGCACAGAGGAAGTGATCTGTGAACTAGGATTAGTGGAGTCCCGTGAATTGAAAGTTGTCATTCATTCCCTCCATTTCCATGAGGAATTTTATAATTCCAAAATTTGCAGGAGCGGCAGTGGTGTAGTTAATTAGGCTGACCTAGTAGGAGCTGAAAGATCCAGAGGCTGACTGTCCAACTGTGCCCAGATCCATTTATTTCCCCAAAGGATCCCCAAAATGAAAGGCGACCAAAGGAACTAACAACTGTTCCATTCGAGGCCAGGCGTGCATTATCTCATTCATTCTTCCTAACAACCTTGTCATTTTTTCACTAGTTTTGTTTTGTTTGCTTGCTTGCTTTTTGTTTTGTTTTGTTTTGTTTTGTTTTGTTTTGTTTTGTTTTGTTTTGTTTAAGCTCCCTGGGTCTCTGGGTGAGGGGTGGCCTATTATTATTTCCTGGTCTACTCTGTTAGGGTAGGTTAATAGGATTTCTCGATCCTTCTCCTTGATTCTTCTCCTTCGCAGAGGGCATCAAAGTCCTGCCTAGTCGACACGCCATTTAATTATTTTCTCTTGAGCACGAATTCCCTGGGAAATCTGGCCCTGCCTGGTTGGACTGTATTAGGATCACATCGATGTTCTCAGGTCTCTTCTAGATCCATGAGTCTCTCAGAGGCCAGAACTAGAAATTATGCTGCACAGCCTAACTAGCCTTGAGCATCACGGAGGGAAAAAAATACCTTCAGAAATATTGAGTTGGGGGCATTAAAAGGAAGGGAGAGGACTGACGGCAGGAAAAGACAGCTTTCCAAAGGCCACAGAGCCAGCAGAGCGCCTGAACAAACACTGTGAAACATTGTGTTTCACGTTTCCTGTGGGTGGCTCAGTGCTTCACAGCTGTTCTGTAATGGTAGTTGCTGCTGCCGCTGTCGATGATGATGGTGACGATGGTGACTTAACCACTATCTAGTTTTGGAGTGTCATGGACTGATGGGGAGTCCCAAACCCACTTTTGTGTCCCCACTCCACTGCCATGCTGGTAGCCCGCTCTTTCCCTCCATGTCTCTATTTTCGTGTTCCCAACACCATATTCTTTCAGCCAGAGGAGCTACCCAGACAGATTTAATCAAGATCAAGAATTCGTTTCATCTGCCTTTATTCTGATGTGGTATTGGTAGACAGCTATTAGCGTTCTGGGGGAGGGAGCAAATCGAAACCAAAGGTGAGAGTGCATAAGCAAAAGCTCGCTCCGCAACTTTCATTTCCTGCAGCAGCAGGATGAGTTCATTTGGAGCTGGAAGACTGGTGCCTGCTTATCCTAATATGCCAGGGAGTCCGACATTGCTGTCAGCATTGGGTCTGTTATTCATTTGCTAACTAGCCAGAGGGAACTATTAGCCAGTCCTTTTTCAAGAGGGAGGTTTGATTCTCATGAAATCATAGAATATCGAGCCAGAGGCACTGTGAAGGTCTCCTAGGAACTCCCTTATTTTGTAGTTAGGGAAATTGTATGTACCCCAGACGTTGCGGCACCATAGTCTTCTCAAAAGTACATGGCAGGTGAGTGGATGGGGAGAAACCAAAACCTGGCCCCAGGTACAGTTCACACTCTTTTCCCTATACCATTCACTCCTCATGAAAAGGCCCAGTTTCTCAGAATAAATTCACCTCGGAGTTTTGCATATCTACGAAAGCAACTTTTTCTTCTTTATTACCTGTTCTCATCTTATTCTTGATTCTTTGCAAGAAAAAATTGGGGGGACCTTAATTTAAACTACTTTATCTTTTCAAAAAAAAAAACAAAACTAATTTTTAACCATATTTTCTGATGAACTTTTATTCCTGGTAATTCATGATGACACTCCGGAGATTAAAAAAGAAAGAAAAAAAAAAGTAATTGAATTTTTGCCTTTCTTTACAGACACTCTGGAAAATGGATCCAATAGAGGTGACAGGTGAGCAGTAGGTTTTATTTGCCATTTGTGCTTTTCAGTGATGGCATTTTCTGCATACGCTGCAGTGAGTTTGATCATTTTCTTTCTGTTTTGCTTAAATCCAGTGCAGCTAATAGAAAGGGACCGAGCAAGGATGACACATACTGGAAGGAGATCAATGCAGCTATGGCCTTAACAAATCTTGCACAGGGAAAAGACAAACCACAGGGAACTACCAGCTGCATCATCCAGAAGTCATCACATATAGCAGAAGTAAAGACAGTCAAAGTGCCACTGGTTCAGCAGTTTTAAGAGTCTGTTGCTTTTCAGATCAATGGCTATTCTTCATGTTGGTGTTTTGTCATAAATCTTCACCCTAAGAGCCGAAGCAGGAGTGAAAATGACTCCCTTTCGAACCTTTTCTTATTTTTAAATATCTTAAATATATCGTTTAGTTGCTTCTATAAAAGACATATAAATTATATTAAAAAAAACCCCCTCACTTTAATCAAAAATATTAACTTATTTTATGTTACTCAAACTATGCATACAATGTCTGTGCATTGCCATTACAGTAAGTGCCTTGCTTCCCGAAAATAAGCTACAACGTGGGCACAGCAGAGCAGCTATGCCTCAAAACGACAACGCCATAATGCTTATTAGTCTGTGTTTGTCATTCCAGATGGACCTGACCATTCCAGGACTGAAACCATAATTGCCGAAAGCCCTTGAAATGTATTCAACAATTCACATGTTAAAAACTTGGAAATCTATTCAGCCCAAATGAAATGTTTCTTTTAAAAAAAACTTCTGCCGTATTTTAATTTGTTCAGTGTGCTTTTCAGAGTGACAGTGAGAATTTTATGCATGTGTCTTGCCTGCATATCTGATAACATTACAAATCTCCAAAGTGAAAGGTGTGGTGATCGCATAATATGTATATTTCAGAAGAATCACAATGAACACTCTGTGATGAGAAAAACGTATTCCAAGCATTACTGGAAAACGTCTCAATGCCCTTTAGAATTAATCGGGATTTTTTTCTCTAGTTTTGCTGAAGTTTTAAAAAATGTATTATATAGATAATTCAGAATTTTCCTGTGTAGAACTAAATCTATAATTTAGTTTTAAAACCTAAAGTTCAGATTTTTTTAATGGAAATTGTTTTTCATATGTAATGGCTAAAAACCTTTTATTTGGTTCATTTCAAATTACAATTGCTGATGGGCAATTTATATTGCAGTGAGAAGGAGACAATGAAAGACATGCACCTTTGTGAATATGCATACACACACATAAAATTGATTTTTAAATTTAAAACATATGAAAAACAAAACACTGAATGGTCTCCGAATTTTGCCAATTAAGACATTAAGGTAAAAATTAAGTCAAACGGTGCAGAAAAAAAAGGAACATTTTGTTTCTATATTAGACTATCTCTGAGTGAGAATAATCAACATTGAGAAATAAGAATATCTTTGTTAATCAAACAATAATATTCTAATCAGCTTGACGAGACTCAAAACTTGAATAAACAATGGAGATGTCAAACAATAACAGTATATGCGCTACAGAAAAGTAAAAAGGATTTGACTCTTTTATGGTGGGATGTTTTTTCTGCATATGTAATCTATTTTGTAATTTTTTTTTTAACTGGAAAGCATTTTTGTGAGTGTGAATGAGAGCCAGTAGTGCAGCCTTGTGGTGACATTTTTCTTTGTTTTGCAGAATGCTTTTAAAACCAAAGGCTGCTCTAGTTGCTATAAGGACAGTACCAATCTTGATATAAATTGTAGGACACTTTTTCATGTAACATAGCATTTTGGGATTGGGTTTATTTAGTGCATTGAAGATAATTTGATATAAAAATATTTTGTATATATATATTTTTACTTTGTTTTCTAAATTGCTGTTTGCAGTAAGTAACAGTAAGTGCAAAGCAAGATATGTAAGTTATGACTGTATGATCAGATGAAGTATGGGTTCTTTTGGTTTATATCCTTCAGTAATTTCAGATCCATGATAAAAAAACAACTTCTGAATCTTTATGAATCAAATTTGCCAAAATGAGATCAAGTCAATGAAAACTAAAGACAAGTACTTCATTCTTTATCATACTATACTATTCTAAGTTATTCTGGTACTAAATATTTTAATAAAATTGTTTTTGTTTTGACATACTTCAGTTAGATGAATGGATGCTGGTTATTTTTTATTTGAATTAGTTGTAATTCATTTATGCCATCTTTTAAGAAAGAATCAGCAAATTTGTTCTGTGTTATAAACTATGGATGACAAGCCAATATAGGACAGCTATTCACATGATTTTTTTTTTTTTTTAAATACCAAAGCTTGGAGTCTGGCCTATAAACACATCAAGAAGATTTTATAATTAGTACATCTTTGGCAATATCTCCAATTGCAATTACTTTTAATTTATTTTTTCTGTTGCTGCTTTACCATTTTCTGGAAATCGAAGTCATCCTTTAAAAGAATCTTGAACAATGCTGAGCCAGCAGCTGAGACTCTAACTCATAATTTATGTCGTAGAGAAATAGAATTACCTCTATGCTTTGTTTTGCCATATGTAATCATTTTAATAAAATTAATAACTGCCAGGAGTTCTTGACAGATTTAAAATAAAAGTTAATTTCTAGACCTCAGTGATCATATGAATTTTGTTTTCCTTTGAGACCTGACCAGGTGGAGAAAGAAGCAGAACAGAAGGGTCCATTATATGCCATAATTCTCCTTAGATTGGTAAGGGCTATGCTATGCTACGAGAGCCCCGCATCTGTGCTAGGTTTGATTTCATCACCTTAGACCACCAACCCACCTTTTAAGAGCCGAGAAAAATGGATTATGATTCTAACCGTTAAAAGACATAACTTTAAAATGAACATGTTCACTAAATACATTCCTTCAGTAGATGGTACAATAAGCATTACTTCTGTGTGCTCTGCACTAGAGAGAACCTTGGCTTTGAAGCTAGACAGATCTACGTTTGAATCCGAGCTCTGCCACTCACTACTACAAGATCCTGACTTGGTCACTCTAGCTTCATTTCTTCATCTATGAAGTGAGAGGAATGAGTTAAACCTTGTGGAGTTTGCCACAAGGTTTACAGATGATACACAATAGAAAAAGTGCCTTCCAGAGTGCCTGGCATTTTTTAATTGGTGCTCAATAAATGGAAGGTATTATCACATAATTATACTTCCTCTATATAGGGCTAATGTTCAAGAAAGTAGAACTATAAATGGAAAATGAGATATGGGCAGTTTAAGGAAGAGCCTTGGGAAAGGAAATACATCCGACATGGGAGACTGCAATGAAATGCTAAAAGTTGGCATCAGAGTCAGATCTTCAAGGAAGATTATTTTATCATTAGTTTTAACTTCCTGGAGAAAGGCATAAAGCACAACAAAGAGAAGGACAGACACGCCAATAGAAAACACAGCATGTGCGAGAGCTTCCTTTATTCAAATCAACAAGAATTGCTTTTCCTTCTATTCGTCCTGCATGATCCCGTTTAAGATGACTAAGAATTCAAGCCACTGTCCATATTCGCTGCCCACTCCAACCAGCAATGTTTAACAAACAGTGGCAACAACCATGGTCAGCTTTTAAACTCATCCAGCTCAGTGGCACAACATCATGCAAATAATTACAGAGCATGAGAGCAAGCCACCCAGACTCTTCTGTCTGGGATAGTTTAGGACAGCCGTGCAACAGAGGGCAGTGTGGAGTGGTGGTCAGAAGGGCTGGCACGGCCTGGTTTTGCCTCTTCGCTCCTTAGTGACTTTGGGAATAAAATAAGCCGTCTATATCCAGAATTTGCATCTATAAAACGTGATCTATGAAATTTACCTACTCCAAAGATCTGTTGTGTGGAGTAAGATAGTGGATATAAAAGTGCTTTGCACGCTGCGTGGTACATGTTAATAGCTATTAACGTGTTCCAGATGACTCTGAAAGGCCTAATATCCCATAATTTTTGGCAATATAAATTGTGGTTTTCTTGAAGCATATAAGACCCCTAGTTTTTGTCAAATACATGTTATGATCTACCATCTTTGGGACTTTTAAGCACAAAGAGGCTTTAGTCCCGTACTTATTTGAAACAGTTATGATCACAATTAGGTGACTGATTGTCGCACTGCAGGTAAAGAATCCTGGCTGCACCTTTTCCTACCTTAGAGACACATCTTAGAGATGGACTAAAATTTGGTTTGGGAAGTGCATGTATTGCCAATAGTAAACTTTTTTTCTTTTTTTTTTTAAGATGAGAAAAAAGATTTCTGAGTTTAGAAAAACAAGCCGATGTGTTTTACACAATCTTTACACAAATAACTGGAAATCCATGTAAAAGGGAAGCTCCAAGGGGTCGGCTGAAGCCTTTGTTGGGATGATATCACAGAGCAACTTATCCCTCTGCTCAATTAGGATTCTATTTTTTAATATTAATTTTCTAGTTGTAGCATTTGAATTTCTAGGTATATGATCATATTTTTTCCAAGTAATGAAAATTCACTGACCCTTTTTTGATATTTATTCTCTATTTCTTTTACCTTGTGGCACTGACTAACATTTCCAGAACAATTTTTAACGAGAGGTGATAATGAGTCATCTCGTATTTCTCCGTGTTAATGGGTTTACCTCTAGTGTTTAAATATTATATGTCATAATAGATATTGGTTTGAGAGAGTTGTTCTTTTTCATATTTTGAGGCAATATTCTTTCATTTTTGATTTACTAAAAGATTTTATTATAAATGGATATTGATTTTTTCCTAAACATTTTAAATTTAATTATAACATAGAAAACTTCACAAAATTGTAAGTGTACAATTCAGCAAACTTTTAAAAAGGGAATGTAATTGTGTAACCAAAACCCGGGTCAAGATTTAAAAATATTTATATATATACACATATATATATGTGTATATATATGTGTGTGTGTGTGTGTGTATATATACACACACACATATATATATGTGTGTGTGTATATATATATATGTGTGCACACATACACACACATATTCATGGAGTCCCCTAAAGGTAAACATTTTTCTGACTTCTGCCTCTTTTTAAAATTTAAATAAAATCAGTTACACTTTTGTTTCTGTCTTTTTTCTGTTCAATGTTATATTTGTGAGATTCATCCATCCTGTTGTATATAGCAGCAATCCATTATTTTTTATTGTTATATACTGTTTCATCATTATATGAATGCACCACAAATTATTAATACATCCCATTGCCGATGAACATTTGGATTGTTTTCCATTTGGGGGACTATGACAAATACTACTGTGAACGTTCTCATACATTTCTTTTGGTAAGTTTATGTATGTATTTCTGCTAGGTGGGAGTGAACTTGTTGAGTTGTGTTTAGTTTTAGTAGGTATTATCAAACAGTTTTCCATAGTGGTAACATCAATTTACATCTCGAAAAGGACCGTATGAGAGATCAATTTTGCTTCGCGAAATTGCCAGTTTTTAATGTTTTAGCCATTATGGTAGATTTGCAGAGGCTTCTCATTATGGTTTGAATTCATGTTTTTAATATTAAAATAAAATATTAACTATATTGATATTTTTAATATTAACATTTAATTAATATTTGATTTGTGGCTTTAACATGTATTGAACATTTAGATTTTGTGGAGTGTCCATTTAAGTTTTTTGCCCATGTTTGTATTGTGTTGTCTGTTTTTTCCTATTGACTTTGAAGTGTTCTTTTATACATTCTGTGTGCCAGTCCTTTATCTGATGTCTATGTTGCACATGCTCATGTGTCTGTGGCAAGTATCTTCTAAAAAAGTATCTTGTAGATATCCTGAATCTCCTTAAATGCAATTTGTTTGATTCTTTGTTTATTATCAAGTTTTAATAGTTCTCCTCCAACAGTTGTCTCAGCAAAAAATGCCTTTTCTGAATATCATTTGTGATTCCTCTGTGGTTGCCCAACACCAGTTTTTATTACATGCTCAAGACTTTCCTCAGTTTGAAGCCCAAGTCCATTGTAAGAAATGGAAAGCCTATGAGTAGGAGTTGGGGGTAGACACGTTCAATGATCAGGAGACAGACCACCAGAAAGCGCACCCAGAAGCATCCCCTCTGCTCCCCAAGCTGCCTAACTGCAAAAACAGGAAGAACTCAACCAATTGCTCAGCAATCCCACAGTGTTTTGAGGGTCAGGACCTCATCCCGTCTATGCTGCCTCTCCTCAGAGATCCCTGTATTTTCACCAACCAGACTTTCTCTAGAAACTTAGAACTTGATGCTCACCTTGGGGTTCTCCTTTACAGCTCTCCAGGTCTAGTCCGGACAGAGGGAAACAAACAAATGATTCCCTCCCTGTCTCCCTCCCTTCTCTCTCTCTCACTCTTTTCCTCTCACTTCCTTGCTCTCTTTCCTCACAGAACCAAGTCCTTCCTCAACTCCACAGGCTCTGATAGCTCACAAGCAGCTTTCCTGAGGAGATGAATTGAAGCCAGCAGCGAAGGGCAGGCAGCTGAGCTGCACACATGGGGCTGCCTTTTCCCAGTCTCTCTTTCTTGAGTTACATGCTTTAAGTACCACCCATTGAACCCTCGATATGAAAGATGAGGTAACCAGAACTCTTATACTTCTTCTCATTCTCACATGCCGTTTTAACAACCTTCTTGTTAACTTTATGTCGTCTGTATTTATGCTACTTAAATGATTCTCCGAAGCCATGACTCTCACAGTTACTAAAAATGGGTTTAACGCTTACCGTGAGTCCTTTCATATACTCCTTCCCCTACCTGAGTTCTCTGTTTTAATTTATCTTTTGATTGGATGGGTGTCATCATAATGTCTTTTTTAAAGATGAGCTCATAAATGCCGTATTCCCTCAGGTCGAAGCTGTCTTCTATTCCTTCGTACTTTCACGATAACCTAGATTGGTACCAGTCTCGGGTTTCACTTCTCCCCTCAGAATTTTTGTTATTGCCGCACTACTAATTGACTAGTGAGATAGTGTTGTGGGAAACTCTGATACCAGCATTATACTCCCACCAATACATTAGTTACTATTTGGTTTTTGCCTGATTCCATACAATTTTTTATTTATGCTTAAAGTTCAGTAATTTAGCCAGATGTGTCTCAAGGTTATTCTAGAGTAATCCGTGTCTTCTGCATCTACAGACTAAAATGTACTTTATTTCAGTGAAAAATTTCATATATCTAAATTATTTAAGTTCTCCTTTTCTGTTCTTGTCCTCAATTTTGCCAATTTGCCATATTCACTTATTCAATTATTACTCATTATGTACCTATACTATGCCAGGCACTTTGCTAGGTGTTAGGTGTCATAATACATATGAACAGAGCATAGTAGAATTCCAGTTATAACCCCTGTGTCAATCTTTCATGCCTATTTTTAGCAGTATCAACTTTTCTTTTTGTTGTTTCACAATTCTGTTTTTTGTTTTAAATTATCTTCTATTTCTTTCTTGCCCTCAAGAGGCTTACTTTTCACATCCTTATCATTCTCTCCTCTGTGATAAGGATATCATTTACATCCTCTTTGAGTTTGCTTTTCACAATGTATTTCCTCTTTACCTTCTTTGAGTATATAGAGTAATATTTTTTCAGAAACATTCTCCTTTTCCTGGAAACTTTCTTTTCATGCAGGTTCTTAATTTGCGTTTTGCTTGTTATGTTTGCTTTTCTCCTTTTTGAGACTTGTATACAGATCCCGTTGTTTTTGTTTTTGTTTTTTTGTTGTTTTTTTTTTTTTTTTGTCCTTTATACTCACTATTACTCTTTGCTCAAGAATGGGTGCAGAGGCGGGGAGGGCACAGTGTCCCTGGTGGCTCCAGTCTCAGTACGTGCTTTAGAGCGACACCATGCTCGTATTTCTCCTCAAATCTGCAATATGTCTCCAGGATGGGCCAGTCTTCTGGAGAGAGAGGCTCAGAGTGAAATATGGTCACTCTCACAGATCACTTCTTTGTTTAACTGAGTCAGGCAGGCCTAGCTCACTTCTAGACCATCTCTTGATAGGACAGAGAAAGTCTTGTAGCTCCACTTCCCTTCTAGTTCTATGTTATGAAACTGAACTCCCACTGGGATTGACCCCCCCTTTCCTGTGGACTGCTCATGACCCAAGTGCTTGTCTTTCTAAGTAAGAGATTATTAATTGGCTATTTTAGAATTTTGTTCCCCTGCTTGAGATATCAAACGTATGCATCAAATTTTACATTTTCCCTCAATTTGGTCAAAATATCACTGCACACAGCAGACATTCTTCATAATCTGTGGTTGAGTCCAAGCCAAGTTTCATCAAAGATGGACTTTGCCCTAGATTTTTCTTCTTGTCTGTACTGATAGGAGGCAAAGGGAATAGAGTAAGTATAACTGCGCTACCATTTTCTACCAAGAGCCTCAGGGGAAATTATATTCTTAATATTTTTCTTTGTTGTGGTCTTATATATATCTTTTTCGTACCTTTCCTAGATTTTCACAACTCTCTCTCTCTCTCTGTTTGACAATATCATGTTACCGAGAAATGATTTCCTCCTTTAGACTCTCAGTCCTGCCTTTCCTAGTGAGTCATAAGACCCCATGAAGTCAATAATGAATGGAGTGGCTATGAAGAAGTGATAACCCCTATTTCCTGTTCATTTTCTCACAGGCGGTTAAGCTTAAATGTGTGCTATAAAATCTCTTCAACCAACAAGCCCAACCATTTATCACTACAGTCTTAACTACCTCTGCTTTTTGGATATCTTAACTCCCCAAAGGACTGTCAATTTAACCATAACTACCTAACAACTGCCAAGCCTCACTTTATGAGCTGCTGTTGAGAGTTTAGCTATTTAAGGCTGATTTTTTAAAATTTTTATTGGCACTTCATGGCATTTGCTTGATTTACAGTGCTTGCTTGCTGTAAATAACTACAAATTAGGAACATTTCTTTCTCTTTAAGGTGTAGGCAAAGATTAAAATGAGTACCGAATTGTCTTTCTCCATGTATTTAACTCCTTGCCGGATCAGCCTTCCAAGTTCACGTAACCCAAAAAGTCAAATGTGGTTAGCGCTTGATGGGGAGGAGACCTCCATGGAAAATGACTTCATGCATCTCATTAAGCACTCTATGTTTCTACACAGATATCCAAAGTGGGAGAAATCTGGTGGTTAAAAAAGAGATATCAAATATTTTTCAGCCATAAGAAGGAATGAAATTCTGATGTGTGCTACTACATGGATGAATTTTGAAGATATTATTGCTAAGTAATATAAGCCAAACATTAGAAAACAAATATTATATGAGTCCATGTAAGTGAGGTACCTAGAATAGGTGAATTCATGGGGACAAAAAGTAGATTAAAGCTCGCCAGGGCCTGGGGAAGGGGGGATGAGGAGTTACTGCTTAAGGGGCACACAGTTTCTTTTAGGGGTAATGAAGTTTTGGAAATAGACAATGGTGATGGCTGTACAACATCGTGAATGTAATTAATGCCACTTAATTGTAACTCAAATGGTTTACATGGTTTTTAAAATAGATATGTATTACTTTGTATATTAAAAAAACGATGCCCGGAAGCAACTTCAGAAGTTTCACTTCCTCTGCACTTACCTCTTCTGAGGAACTGCGAGTAAAAGCTCTTCCTCCGCATTTAGGATGTCGAGACCCTGTGCCTGGGTTTGGATGGATCTTTCTCCTGCACCCTCCAAAGTTTCTCTATTCGTGGTCCTTCCTCCTGAACAGGCCACACTTCACTCCTCTCTCTCACCTCTCTGAACAGTCTGACCCCAAGTCCCTCTACCTCACTTCCCAGGCTGAGTGACACTCCCTTCAGCAGTCCTCCCTGTCCCCAGAAGGTGAGTGTGGCAATGCGAACCAACACTGGCTGAGATTTAACAAAACACACTCACGCATTCTGTGCTGGTGCAAAAACATTCTGTGTAGAGGCCACCAGGGTGCCTCGCCCTCTGCAGCCCCTTGGGGGGAGAAATGGAAGGGACCTCAGACAGAGCAGTTGGCCTGCTGAGTGTCCGTGGCCATGAAGAACAGCAGCCTCGCCTGGGCTGTCTGCTAGGGAAGCCGGCAAGATCACTGAAACCAGGGTTCTAAATTGCCGGGTGGGCTGGTGACCAGTTTAGCTTCTACCTTCACCCTAAATCCTCAAACCAGGTGGGCCAGTTTGCTAGGGTTTCACTGCCAGAAGCAGGGGGCACGTGCAGACATGTGGCAAGAGCAGGGCCACTAGAGCGGCCACCTGGCACAACTCAACAAAATGGAGAAGCCCCTGAATAGGATTTGAAGAAGGATTGCGTCTTTTTCCAAAACACTATAGAAGCAGGGTCACATACTGCTGAAAACAAAACAAAACAAAACAAACAAACAAAAAACAAAAAAATAAAATAAAACAAAAAACAAAAAAAACAAAAATAATTACCAGGCCAGAGGCTAAATCTGCCAGAGTAGACAAGAGAGTAAGCTGCCTGATGTAGTTAACAGGGAAGCCTCCCGTTTGTACAGTCGCCCCTCTGTAGCTTTGGGTTCATATCCGCAGATTCAACCAACAAGTGGTTTGGTCCAGGGTTGGTTGAATCCGCAGATGAGGAATCCAAGGATACAGAGGGCTGACTGGGGACTTGAGCATCCCTGTATTTTGGTATCTGTGGGGTCCTGGAATCAATTCCCCTCAGATAGCAAAGGAATACTATATACAAAACACCAGTGACTGGACAGAGGTGAGCGGAATGGAGACCTGAGCAGAACCTGAGGCAAAACTAAAATTTAGGAGAAATCTTCATTATTTCAGGAAATTGGCCATTAAGTGAATTGATTAGTGAATCTGCTATTGTAATTGGAATTCGTAGCCCTGTGACTCCCAGTTAGAACAAACTATGGTTCATATAAAGCTTATTTTCAGATTTTTCAGAAGATAGCCTTTATTACACAGACATAGCGGGAGAGAGAAAACATGCCAATATATGTATTAAAGATTTTACGTGGTCATGACAAATAAGTCCAGGTTCCAGGGAACACAGAGTTTAATTGTATTTATCAGCTTAAATTTGCTAAGAATCATCAAAGGCACTTTCACGTGAGCAGGTGAAGGTGGCAAGAAGCAGTGTGGAGCTTCTGACCCAGCGTGGACCACAGAGGCACGAAATGCAAGCGCATGAAGGGGCTGCCTTATTAGCCTAAGAAAAACATCATTAGGAAGGAAATCCGCTACTGAAAACTCTACCATCGTATATCATGCACCCCAAAGCCAAATACATTGGAAGGTTTTTGTTTATCCACTGTCTGGAATTTTCCATACTTTTGCCATTGACCAATGGAGAAACAGCCTCAGCTTTGGCTGGCTCATTAAGGCCTCTGAGAAAGGAGCCAGTGGACTTAGCATCTTATCCCGGAGGGGAGGCTCCTGAGCACGTTAAACCAGAACAGAGCTGACCGCTTCTTGCACTGCTCTCTTATTCAAAGTGTAGCTGCACTACAGCATCTGGAATTACATTTCCTCTTTTTTCTGCCATGTTGTCCCCAGAAATACCTTATACAAGCATGTGATTACTCTCACGGGGCCCCATACTTTTGTTTCACTTTCTTACTTCAATTCTTTGCCCACCCCTTCTTCCCTTTCACCTTTTTCTCTTGCCTTTTTCATCTTTATGTAGCTACTTGGCAATTTGTCTCTGAATCAAAATCAGTGCTCTGGTGATAAAAACAAATGCAATACACTCACAAATTCAATAGCTCAGGTGTGAAAACTTTTTTTCTGGAAACTCCCCTACTATATTTGGTTATCTTATAGAATGAAAATGACAGGAGAGTGTTGTGTCTCAATATGATTTTACTGTTGAATCTACAAGGGTTGGATGACACTTTCATTGGTAGGTGGAGTCTCGATGGAAAAATGGAGTGATTTGTGGGCCAGCTTCTTTGAGAAAGAAGTTTGAGCCTCAAAAAGGAAATTGGAACCAAGAGTATGGACCAAGCTGGGTGTGAAAGAGGGTTCAGCTTTTCTCAGTCTGGACAGCACAGGGTCCAATGTCCAGGGGACCACTCCTAAATGCTGGTTGTTAAATATGGCATTTTCAAACTGAGACCTAGAAAAGAAAGTCTCAGGACAAGGCTGGATTTGCTACTCAAGTATCCCACATGCAGCCGTGATCTTTGGGTTGCAAGCTCTACTTTTCAAGGCAGACTGCCTCTATTTTCAGTGTTTTTCACGTTTATTTTCCCTTGGTTGTCCTCATCTATGATTAATTTTTCTCAGGGAGTCAAGGAGATGCAGCTTTTTGTCAAATGTTTAGGTCTGAGTGTCTTAAAGATGTGATGTGTTCCTGAGACCAGCATGACCCTACGAAGGAGAGTCCAAGAGAGGGACAGACTTGGAGTTTCTCTCAAAAAAAGAAAGTCCCCTTCTAATGCTAATTGAGTGTGTCCTGGCCTTAATTCACTATGGAGGTTGGTGTTTCTTTTGCCTTTTCCTGGCCAATTCACTTAATGATCTCCTTTTTCCTTCCTAAAACATTTACAGCCAATTACTAATTTTTGCTCAATAGAATTAACTCAGTTGAAAGAAATCATTTTCTATTCTAGCCAACAACCACCCCCTCATCGCTTCCCTACCCCGCACACACAGAACATGCAATTAGGGTGTTCTGCCACCAAGTGGCGCGCTACAGTGAAAATAAATAAAGGAAAACCTCTTTCAAATTGAAATGGAGGTACCTCTTACCCAGATACCTGTCACAGCTTGCTTTACAAACCTTGGCAGGAAGAAGCTTACTTTACAGATCCTGCAGGAGGCAGATTTTCTCTTTACCTAGCAACAAGCCAGCCAATGAGAAACAGCCACATCTCAGCCAATGAGAAGTAGCCACAGCCCTGAACTCTAGCTTTTCTCTAATGAACTTTGATTCAAAGAAACCCCTCCCAACTCCTCCTTTTCCTCTCTAGAAGAAATCTCCTCTTTTGTTCTCTGGACTTGCCTGTGGTACCCCAGAGTTTGCATGATACAAGCTAAGACACATATTTATATTTTGCTTAAAATCCGACTTAAAAAAATTTAACCTAAGGTCTCTCGGCTTTATAATAAATTTTTCTATCTTGTATTTATCAAAATATAGAGCCCTACTAAGTTTACAAAGTTGGCTGCTCAAACTATTTTCTCTCAGAATATATTTCCTCCTTTTCATTTTGAGAAATTTTCTGAAGCGTATCTTTCATATTAGTAACTTGATAGTAAGCAAGATAGCTTTTATTTCATCTTAGATTTCATAGCATTTCTTTCTTAACCCATTTAGCGTTTTAAGAAAAATATTGATGACTAATTTCAATCTATTTCATAGAGGCCACATTTTCTTGAATTTTATCGAGTCCATAGCAGATGCTATCTAAAATCAACTTCCTTTTTCTGCAATAAACCTTTTATAAAATTATATTCCCTCTGTCTTTTGAGTATGTTTTCCTTTTCATATTAGAGAATTTCTTCTTGGCCCATTTATATCAGAGTTCAATCAGGAGAACACAAATACTCTGAATATTTTAAACAGGGGAGTTACATACAATGAACAGACTATGGAGTTGACAGAGATGAGAGGTGAAACAAGAATGCTGAGGTGGCCCCCAAGACTTGAGAGGTGACAGGCATGGTTCTGACCGAGTCCAGGAGCCAAGCTTCCTGGCCAAAGCTGGACCTCAGCAGCCTGCTTGTGGGAGTGGGGGTGACTGGGACCTCGAGGGGGACAACCTGTCCTGTCCCATGAAGCTGAAGCCACAGGGGAGACATGGCCATGCTTAGGGGCCTCTGAAGCAGAGAGAGAACATTCTGGCGTTTCCCTTCCTCCCATCCTCCAGTCTCTAAAGGCCTCCAGAGAGGAAGAAGACCTTCAATGTAAAACAGTATTATAGTGTAAGGATCTGAGAGCAAGGAGAAAAAACCACCACATGTTGTTGGCAGCTTTTGTTTCCTTTCTACTCTTTTTTGAACAATGAGGGTTCTATATAGACCTAGCATTTATGCCAAAAGGATTCCTCATGGAAAGCTTCCTACATCCTAAGCTGGTGTGATTCACTACCTGGGAGAATGAGGAAAGGGTGTGGAGCTTTCCTGGCAGCGGAGCGCCTATCTGCTTTGGGTGATGCGGCCTCATCAGGCTCCAGCTCCCTGGTATCTGAGCCCCCTCCTAGGTCCACATCTGCTTCATCAGGGACCAGCTCTGCCTCTTTGGGAGCAGCCTCCTCTCACAGCCGCACTGGCCCCTATGTGGTGTGGCCACCTCGACAGCCCCTCAGCCCAGCCAGCCTCTTTTTGCTTGGCCTTCTGCCTGTTGCTGCTGCCTGAGAAACTTTATAAAACCCTAAAACCACCACTGGCTGTAGCCTGGCCAGGCTCCCTGAGCTATACGCTCCTCCTTGACCCAGCTCCTAAAAGATAATATGTTGACAGACACCCATAGCACTTCTGCAGGGACCTCCTTACCCAACGCTGCTGTCCAGGTTCCCACATCCTTGTCATGCCTGCCTATGTGTGAGGCTGTGGGCTGAGCCTCCCTAATACTGGCCAAAAGGACTCCGAGAGGGGTGTACCTTCTATATCTGGTCATCTGCTCTTGACCTTGGACTCAGAGGATATTCATGGAGTTTGAGATACTCCCTCTTTACTTCCTATGAGGCCAATACAACTAGAGACTCCATGAGGCTATAAGGATACAAACTTAAGAGGACACAGTCACTGCCCCACTAGGAAGAGAGGCAGATAGAGAAGACAGGAAGGTTCAGATGGGAAAGGGCAGAATTTGCAGCCGCTGCAGGTATGAGAGGCACTCTGCCTACCTTGATGCGCTGGTGGTCAGGAAGGCTTCCTGTGTGAGCACCTCTGAGGGGAAACCTGAGGAAAGTAGCAGAAGAGAGTCAGGCTACTTTTGGACATGGGAGGCACAGGGGAAGGAGGGCCTCAAAGGCAAAGGGAAGAGCATGGCCAGAGGCCCGAAAGTGGAAGAAAGCCAGGTGTCAATATGGGTCTGCATGGCAGGAGGCGAGGGTAAGGAGTTGAGCAGCAGGAATGAGGGCGTTTTGAGAGATCTGAGAAGCGTGACATCAGATTGTAGAAGGTGTTACTTGCCCACATGTTCCAACTTTATGCTGATGGAAATGAGCCTCTTGTGAATATATGTGTTTTAGCAAGAAACTCTCACTACAATGTGGTTTAGAGAGAAGCCAGTCTGGAGACTGGGAGATCAGTTCGGAGGTTAAGGCTAGAGATAAAGGCATAAAGGCATACCATACTGGAAGGGGGGGCTGGGTGGGGGGCAGAAGGATGGAGAGAAATGAAATGGATGGTTAGAAGAAATTATAGCACCCAGTGGCTGATTAGGTGTGAGCTTCAGGGAGAGAAGTAACCAGGGCAATACCGAGGTCCTTCTGGCTTAGGTGACTGCAAGAATGACAGAAGGCCTGAGGTAGTGAACACCGAATGAAAACCAGGTCAGTGGGATTGGGAAGAAAGATCTGATTTCTTTCTTTCTTTTTAATTTAATGAGCCTGAGACACCTGTGGACAATCTGCTTAAACTATATAGCTCAGAAATGCAATTTGCTACTTACAAATTGTATGAATGCTCGTGGATCCAGATGACATTGATGTTTCAGCTAGCAATATTACACTACGCTATGAACTCTTGCGATGTATGATACAAGTGGCATATAATACTGAAAGTGCTCTATTTGCAAATAATTCCAGATGCTGTTTCCAAGATTGTAAAAGGATACAGGTTTGTTTTAAAGAGGACAACTGTGATTAGAGTCTGTCTTGTAGTGATGCCTATTCAAAGCTTTACAGGTCAGCAGATCCACCGAGAAGCAGAAGACGATTTAAAACACATCGAGCAGGCGGCAGCAGCAGCAGCCTGCATGCACAGGACTCGTCCCTGTCGTCCTTGGATGGTCCCTCAGAAGCTCTACCTCACAGTTGCCGAGGAGACTAAACAAGATCGTCCCCCCAAGCAAACATGGCCACGTCAGAAACTGTGAACTTTGATGTCTATCAGAAAAAGTCCCCAGAGAGCCTGAAACTCATATAGAACTGTTTCATAGGGAACCCATTTGAGGAACATGACTGGCTTTGCACAACACCTTTAAAATAACAACTTTCCATTAAGCCGTGAACACTAAGGAAAATGTTTATCACAAATATTTTTTAACTGCGGTCCAGCTGAGTTGCCTTATATAGCCGCCGTGGCTTAGACACTGCTCTCGGCCTAGGAGGGGCCAGAGGACCTCCGGCAGCCATGCGCATGCTCTCAGGGCATGGCTCTTTGCAGCTTTTATAGGAACAAAACAGAATTCTTCACATCATTTGTAATGTGAAATATTCTTTGGCTATTTCATCAAAACACATATTAGAATGAAGGTAATGGTAAGGCAAATATAGATTTATTATTGAAATTACATTCTTTCTTAAAACAAAATAATTATGAGCACTTAGCAGATGCCAGGTACTATTACAGAGTTTGAAGAAAGAAGCTATATTATAAGGTCTCTCTGTTCTCAACCAGCTTACATTCTAACGTGAAAAGAAAGAGAGTAAACAGGAAAATACAAGTGAATAAAATAATTTCATCTTGTGCTGAGTGGTATGAAGAACTACAAAGTGGAGGAGGGGTGCGGAAGGATGTGAGGAGTTGGGACAGGGCGTGCAGTTAGAAAAATAGTCAGGAATGTTCAGTTCAAAAGTTTCACTGAGGAGGATAATATTCCATGACTTGAAAATTACATAAAATTCAAACTTGAACATCCATAAATAAAGTTTTATTGGAACACAGCCATTTGTATGTATTGTCTTTTGCTACTTGGTGCTATAATGGCAAAGTTGAATCATTTCAACAGAGACAGTATGACTGGCAAAGCTTAAATATTTACTGTGTGTGGTTTTTTTTTTTTTTTTTTTTTTTTTTTTTTATGCCTACAGCACCTGGTCCTCCTAGGTGGTCTCCCATCCAAGTACTAACCAGGCCTGATCCTGCTTAGCTTCCAAACTGTGTGATTCTTTACAGAAATAGTTTTTTGATCTGGTTTAGATTTAAGAAAATGAGAAGAAAATGTTAAGAATACAGATTCTTAAATGTTAAAATTAAGAGTTGTGTCTTTTAGTGTTAAATTGCGAATAGCAAAAAAAAAAAAAATTTAAAAAGAGGAAATATTCTCTTTTATTTAAAAACTCTTAACTAATTCAACAAAGAAATCTCTCACATTATTACCAAACAAGTAAAGTTCTGGTACACTTCTATGTTGCTTCACTTTCTTCTTAATCAAAATAAATGAAAATATCAACTGACATTCATAATGTGAATAATGGAAAAAGATATTCTATGCAAATAATAAGAGAGCTGGGGTGGTTATACCAATATCAGACAAAATAGAATTTATATCAAAAAAGGTTACAAAAGACAAGGAAGGAAATTATATATTAATAAAAATTTCAACAAAACAAGATGACATAACAATTTATGCACCTAAAAATAGATCCTCAGACTATGAAAAGCAAAAATTGACAGAATTAAGGGGAGAAATGGATAGTTCTACAGTAACAGTTAGAGATTTCAATATCCCACTCTCAATAATGGATAGAACAACAAGACAGAAGATAAGTAAGAAAATAGAGGACTTAAATGACACAGTAAACCAGATAGACATAACAGACATATGTAGAATAATTCACCCTACAACAACTGAATACACATTCTCTTAAGGGCACATGGGATATTCTTCAAGAGATACCATATGTTACTCTACAAAACAAGTGTCAATAGATTTTTTAAAAAATAAATACTATACAAATTATTATCTCTGACTACAATGAGATGAAGTTAGATATCAGTAACAGAAAATTGATGAAAATGTGGAAATCAAACAACACACTCTTAAACAACCAATGAGTCAAAGAAGAAATCACCAGAGAAATTAGAAAAGATTTAGAGATAAATGAAAGCAAAAGCACAAAATATCAAAACTTATAGGATACAGCGAAAGCAATGCTAAGAGGAAAATATTTAGCTATAACCACTTCCATTAAAAAAGAAGAAAGATCTTAAATAGACAACTTAATTTTATGCCTTAAGCAACTAAAAAAGAAGAATAAACTAACCCTAAAACTAGTGGAGAAGAGATAAAGAAAATAGTGACTAGAAAAACACTAGAGACTATCAAAAGTTGGTTTTTTTTTTTGAAAAGATCGACAAAATCGACAAAACTTTACTAGATGACTAAGAAAAAAAGAAATAAGGCTGAAATTATTAAAATCTGAAAACATACAAATAACAATCAATAGTAACAGAATAGAGGACAAAATCCCCACAATTATCTCCATTGATGCAAACAAAATTTTTTAAAATATTTTTTTAATTTTTCAATTGCAGTTGACATAGAATATTATATTAGTTTCAGGTGTACACATAGTGATTAGACATTTATATAACTTGCGAAGCGACCACCCAAATAAATCTAGTACCGATCTGACACCACACATAGTCATTACAATATTATTGACTATATTCTTTATGGTATACTTTACATCCTCATGACTGTTTTATAACTACTAATTTGTATTTCTTAATCCCTTCCCCTTTTTCACCCTCCTCCAACCTCCTCCCATCTGGCAACCATCAAAAGGTTCTCTGTATCTGAGTTTGTTCCTGTTTTGTTTATTTTGTTCTTTAGATTCAACATGTAAAGGACATCATATGCCATTTGTCTTTCTCTATATGATTTACTCCACTCAGTATAATACCTGTTAGGTTCATTCATGTTGTTGCAGATAGCAAGATTTCATTCTTTTATTTATTTTTACAGCTAAGTAATATTCCATTGTATACATGTACCACCTCTTCTTTATCTGTTCATCCACTGATGGACACCTAGATTGCCTCCATATCTTGGCTATTGTAAATAATAATGCAATGAACACATGGATTCATATGCCCCTTCGAAGTAGTTTTTTGAGTTTCTTCGGATGTATACTGGGTCTTTGTCTCTTGTTATATATAAGCCTTTGTTTTAAAGTCCATTTTGATGCAGACAAAAATTTTGAAAGAAGTCAACCCTTTGAAAATAAAAACACTCAATAACTATGAATAAAAGGAAACTACCTCAACATTAATCTTGTATCCAAACAGTTATCAAACAATCTTTTCCTTAAAAATAAATCAGAATCTGATTTCTCACCACATCTGCTGCTGCTAGCCTAAGGGGAACCTCCATCCTCTCTCATCTAGATTATTACGAGCGTCATGGCTGGTCTCTTTGCTTCCCTTATCTTCAGCCCGTTCTCAAAACAGAAACCGAAATGATCCTGTTAAAATTTAAGTCCTATCATGTCCCTTCTCTTCTCAAAATTTCCTCAGTGGCTCCCCATCCCACATGAAGTAAAAGCCCAAGTCCTTGCTATGACCTATGGGCCCTATGTGAACTTTCCCTTCCCCCATAGCCTCTCTGAAATCATCTCACTCAGCTCCCCTCCTTGCTGGGGCTTCTCCACCCACTCTGGGCAGGCACCTCCCTGCCTCACAGCCTTTCCCTAGTGGCTCCCTCTATTGAAATGCTTCCCTTCTCATGTCCTTCAGGTCTGTATTCAAGTCTCACCTCAGTGAAAACTCCCTTGACCACCTCACCTACAATTTCAACTATCTCCATTCATTCTGATATTTCGTATTCTTATCCCTGCCTCAGTTTTAAATCTTAGCATTCACCACTACCTATCATACTAATTAGTATATGTACTAATATATAGATACTATATAACTGTATGAACACTATAATGCTATACTATAACACAGTACATAATATATCATAATACTATACCAATATATATACTAGTGCGTATTATATTATATCATAATTAGCATATATATTATAGATAAATAGAGAGATATACAGATATATCTCCACTAGACTACAAACAGTAAGAAAGTGGAAAATTTTTGGTTGTTTTTTGTTTTGTATTGTGATATCTTTTTGTACTGCTCTATCCTCAGCACTTGTATAGTGCCTGGCATGCAGGCTCTCAGTGACTATTTGTTGAATGAATATGTAAGTATAACGCATAGGACTTGGCAACTGCCATTAAGTGAGTATTTGTATGTTTTAAGGCAGGGGAAGGATATGTGAGCAACCAAGGAGCCAACATTGAACATTTTCACTGTAGTTTTGGGTTTCGTTATTCAAAATAACATCATCATGTCTGTAGATAGCCAGTTCTTAGGGAACATCCTACAGTCATTTTCAAAGGAGTAATCACTTCTAAACTCATATTTTCTTTAAAGACCACAAATGAGGACAAAGATAAGGTGACAGTGGTGGTATTTGAGACTGATATTTTTTAAATGCATTTTTATCTGAATTAAGATAAGAGGAATCAGTGAAAGGGCAGCCTGCAGCCAAGAGAAGGTTTGTGAACAAGGAACAGGATTACACTTATGTGGGGCAAAAAGATGAGGCAAGGCCAACAGAAAAGTGAGAGAAAAAGGCCAAGAGTGATACAACCTTTGGCTTTTGTGGCGTAACTCAAATATAACTGGAACCCACTTGGCCTAGCTTCAGCACATACGTTTTGATTCAAAGAACCGCAGTCTGCTGAAAAACATAAGTAAAATCAGTTCCAACTTTTACTTAAGGAAAAATTGCCAAGAAATGTGGCGAGAACTACACTTTTAGTGCACAGTCAGTTGTCCTGAGTCCCTTCTCTGAGTCTTTTCTGCTCTCAATATTCACCGCAGAAATAGCAGCTGACCCCAGAAACCTCTTTCTCCCTCCCTCTTAACTCCCAGTCCAAATCTTCTCCATGACCCAAGTCTTCCTACTTTCCATTCTCCCTCTATCTACTCTTTCTTTGAGCCTGTTTTTTTTTTTCCTTCTTGAATAATCTTGTCCTTTCCAATGTAAACTCCATTTCCTCACTCATCCAATTGTGTGTCTGTCTTGCCCATTGCCTCAATTCTGTATCAGAAACCCAGGCTCTGAGCTGACAAGGCTAGAATTCTCTTGATGAGAGAGACAGAGGGGGCCCAGGAAAGGCTGTGACCTCAACACATTAATAATTTTCTTCCTCATCACAGTAGAATAAAGTCTATTTTCTCTCCCTGGATTTCAAGTGTCTGAAAATATCTGATTTCAAAAGGAGGAGGAGGAAGAACCTCTTGGAAAGACAGACACACTAGTGAAAAGAGAAATCCCTCTCTTTGACTAGGGATTTCAGCCAAGTGAGCTAAAAGGCCAGGATTCTTTTTAACCATCCATGCCACAAGATGTAAACGAATCTATTTACTCAGCAAAATATTTCCTTATTACATTTTGAGTAATTTCCCATTGAAAACAAACAGTGCATGTCAAAGAGCTCCACGAGTCCCTCAGGCCCGTGCGGCTAGAGCGGGCCCATCTCAGTCATCTTTTCCTCTTCTTTCA
This sequence comes from Rousettus aegyptiacus, assembly GCF_014176215.1. Classification (NCBI taxonomy): domain Eukaryota; kingdom Metazoa; phylum Chordata; class Mammalia; order Chiroptera; family Pteropodidae; genus Rousettus; species Rousettus aegyptiacus. The sequence continues at coordinate 81,937,940 of NW_023416285.1, forward strand.
AGAGAAAAAGCCAGACAGTTTATTTTTACTTTTGTCTTTCTATTTTGATTTACTAAATGCCACCGCTCAATTGAGCTTTGAAAGAGACAGACAAAAGCAGCAACCATCTTAGTTTAGACTGACTGCACATCATTGGAGATAAAGAAGGGAGCTTAGCAGGCAGCTAATTCGACGAGGATTTATTTAGTGGTCAGGGAGACGGGGAGCGGTCAAGTTACCAACTTTAACATGGGTTGCCCAGCTCTCATGAACTCTTCAGTAATTAGCCATTGAAAAAGAAGTAAAATCATTTCTCCTTCCTGATAGGGATTGTCAGCACAACTCATTGGACAATCTACTCTTTCCCTACTGATGTAAAATGCCACTTTTGTCATGGATGGACGTCTCATATTTAATTCCACTCCCTTATGTTGAGCTGGTGGCAGAGCCTGGCACTTTTCATTATTCTAAATTTATGAGTAATTTTAATATCTTATATAATAAGTCCACTTTTTTTACCCTTTAACAATTATCATCTTTCATATTTTTTATTCTGGGAGAAAATTAGAATTGCTTGACAGATTTTGTTAAAAACCCCTTTTAGAATTTATTTACTAAATGAGGGCCACTTAACATCACTGCAATTTTTTTATTTTCAAAAATATTCCTCTTTCGGTTTTTTCCTGTTTCTTCATATAGGTATAATCCAGATAGCGATCATACTCTGCACATTTTTTTAAACATTCAAATGGAATTTTCTTGAACCTTCCCTCAAACCCAGTGGGAAATCTAGAATAGGTGGGCTCTTAAGGACAGGCTAGGATATTGGTTGCAAACTCCCCAGGTGACATGCAGAATGTCGAGAACGGATATCCTGGACTCTTCGGCTGACGGACTCCAGTCCTGCTGCCAGCCATTTGCTTGAGCTTCAAGAACACAAGGCTCTTTAGGAGAGCAGTCTTTTCATTTGGGTGGGATGGTTTCCTCAGAAAAGAGTCAACTAATTTTTCTCTAGTGAGTTCATGCTGGCTGCTAGTTTTCCGAGACCCATGTGAAGGAAGAGGGCCAGAGGTGTCACCATTGAGGACGTCAACTTTCGTTTGATTCTGTTTTCAATATGGCACGCCCCTCTCATTTTTCTGCTGTGTCTGGTATGCCCAAATTCTGAAATCTGTCAGATTCATCCTCTACGAAGAGAAAAGCTCCAATCTTCTGCTGGAAATGGGAGGAAGTAGTGACGAGACAGTGTGGTGTTAGAGAAGGGATCCAGGAGTCTAAATGCTCAACACAAGGACTTTAAACCAATCTTCTTGACCTTGAGCACACCTTATACTCAACTCCCTGAGCTTCTTTGGGCCATGTGTGGAAACTACCTCCCTTGCTATTGGTTTCTCTGCCTGTGAGCTTAGATTTCAACTTTCTCTCTGCTTTAAGTCATCACCATTGCCTGCTTCCAAAATGTTAGTATCTTGTAAAGCTATTATTTTCTATTCTTCTCTTCTTACCTTTGTGGATTTAGACCTTTTAAATATTTTTTACCGTCATTTAAATGAGTTTTCTGGAAAAAGTGGAGATATACATGTTCAATATATCATAGTTCCCTTATTTATTTTTAAATATTTCTTATCATTATTTTGAGATATGTCTCTCGGAAAATAGCATATAGTTGCATTTTTAAACTCAATTTCTGTCTTATTTTTTCTTTCTTTTAAGGTATTATTTGCATATAGTAAAGTGCACAAATCTTAAATGTACACATTTACATGTGCATACAGTTATGTATCCAATTCCTAAATCAAATTATAGACCATTTCCAGCACCTAGCAGGCTCCTTTCTGCCTCAGGTTGCAGTTTGGGTTTTCTTGGAAGCAGATTCTGAGACAGAACTTAGTGTTCAGAATATTTATAATGAACCCTCAGGATCAATACCTATGAAAGGGCGGAAAGAAGTAGGGTTGGGTAGAAGGGTATGTCGAGGTGTGATGCAGGGGCTACAGCCCCTGCCAAATCCACGGAAAGGTAGAGAGCTGAGAAAATCCATCAGAATTGTCCTGAATTAGGCCAAAATGAACAGTCTTTTGCCTTTATACTGCCACCTGCATCAATCATTGGGTATAGACTGCCTCTGGAAGAGTGTCACCTTGTACAAGGTGGCTGAGGCAGTCCCTGAAGCCACTAATAGCTGAAGCTATTCATGACAACATTCCCAGCAGCTGAGCAAAAAAGTTCTTCCATGAAGAGGGAATCTGGGCGGTGCCTCCTCATGTCTACATACTATCCTTGTCAGTATCTCCTAGAGAAAATATCATTGTAATTATTATTACCATAAATTAGTTTTGCTTAATTTTGAATTTATTTAACTGAGATCACTCAGCATGTACCCTTTTTATTTTAGGTAGTATATTGTGTTCAACACTCTGTGTGTGAGGTTTATCATGTGGTGGCACGTAGCAGAAGTCATTCTTTTCATTGCTATATAGTGTTCTATTGTAAAAACATACCACAATTTATTTATCCATTCTTCTATTGATAGACAATGGGGTTGTTTCCATTTTGCACTATTATAAATATTACTATTAGCATTCTTATACATGTCTAGTCCATGCCTTGTATATTTTTTATTTTGAAGGACATAAAAACTCATTTTTCTTGGTATGTATCCCAGGAGTGAAATTGCTGAATCATAAGATATGCACATGTTTAGCTTTAATAAATATTGCTAAGTTATTTTCTTAAGTTGTTGGTGCTTTCAATTTGTTGATTTCAGCTTCATAATATCATTGTTTTCTATGTCATTAACTTTAGCTTTATTTTTTCTTCCATATACTTAGGGCTTAGTTTGTTCAGTATTTTCTAATTTTCTGAGAAGACTTAAATCATCATTTGCCAACTTTTTTTCTAATATAATTAGTTAAAACTATAAATTTTTCTTTGGTTGGAAATTGCGTCTATTAAGTTTTGATATGCCAATTTTTATTGTTATTGAGTTAAAAATATGTCATAACTACTATTATAATTTCTTTTTTAATACATGTGCTATTGAAGTTGGAGATTTTCTACTTATCTTTTTGTTATTTATTCCAAGTTTAATTCTACCATGGTTAAACAACATTTTCTGTAATCATTGGAAGTTTTTTGAGATTAGTCATTAGAAGTTTTTTGAGACTTACTCTATGATCCCACATATAGTCTATCTTGGTAAAGGATCCATGAAAACTTGAAAAGAATGTGTGTTCTGCAGTTTTTTGTGTATGATGTTTCATATATGGAAATTAGGTTCAGATCTTCTATGCTTTTATTAATTTTTTCTCTCCATATTACTATTAAAATCAATTACAATTGTGGATTATCAATTTTTTACTTCTAGATCTACCAACTTTTGCTTTATGTTTATTATAACTATTAGGTATATATGAATTAAAAATTATTACATCTTCTTAATGAATTGACTCTTTCACCATTATGGAGATCCCTCTGTCTCTATTGACATTTTTTGCCTTATATTCTAATGTTTGTTATTAATATAGTTATATGACCTATCTTCTGGTTAGTATTTGTATGGCATAACTATTCCCCCCTATCTTTCCATTTCTTGTGTCTTTATAAATAAAGTCTCTTGTAAATAGTATTTTATTTAAAGTGTATTTCTTGGTGGTTCTAGCCAAGACAGTGAAGTAGGTAAACATTGTGCTTGCCTCCCCTCACAACCACATCAAAATTACAACTAAACTACAGAAAAACCATTATTGGGAGTCATGTGAGGCCTAGTTGAACAGAAGACTTCTGTAACTGGGGATATAAAGTAGAGGCCACCTCAAGACTGGTAGGAAGGGTAGGAATGTAGAATGGGCTAGTCACCAAACCCACCTGTGGCAGCTGAGAATCAGAGAACTATCTCAGCTGCAGAGATCCTCTCGGAAAAGCGAAGGGTCCTGGCCCCAAACCAGTGTCCCCAGCCCAGTGTTCCAGTGTGGGGAAGAGAAATCCCCACAACTTCCAGCTGTGAAAACCAGTGAAGTTGTTGCTGACTGAGATGGAAGGTGGTTGGAGTTGCAGACATTCCTCTTAAGGGGAGAGCACATGAACTTACTCACTGATGGACTCACTCTCTCTGAGCTCCAGCATGGGGGCAGCAGCTTGAAAGGTGCCAGGGACATATGGGGAAGAACTGATTTGTCTGGCTTTAGGGCAAAGGCTGGAGGGGCAGCTTTCTCCCAGACTTAACTATTGGCAGAATTCATTATTTCTTTGTTGAGTCCTTCCCACTGTCATCATGCAGACTCAGGCAGGTACCATATCTGGGTCTCCATCAACCTGGCTGTCATTGGTCACCCTGCCCTGGTGATTCGCTGAAACCCTACTCTACCCAACTTGTGGGCCCACCCAAGCTGCTTCCAGTGGATTTTCCATACAAATGACCTGTCTTGGCTCATGCTGTGCCCTTTCCCAAAATATCTCAAAGGTTCACAAACCCCAAACAAGCAACATCTGGCATCTGGGTATGCCGTACCTCTTGCTGAGTGAGCAGTCCCGAGCCTCGGTTCACAGCTTGGCCCTTTGAGGCACCAAGTATGGGTGCCCGGTATGGGTGGCAGCCATCTGCAAATTGCTTGGTGACTCTTACCAGGTGGCCCGACGTAGGACATAGGCTACAACTGAACTTGGCCTGCAGTGGGGCCCCTCTGGGGTTGGCACACCTGGTGGCTGGCTTGTGACCAAACCAGAACACCACCAGGGGCTGTATCTGAGAATGACATACCCAAAAGGGCAAACTGGGCAGGCACTAGGGCCTGCTGAAGAAAATCCTGCTCCATAGGGTCAGACCCTAACTGGCCAGTCCTCACAACCAAACAGCCAGAGGGTCAACCAAGGTTCAACTACAATAAGAGGTCACACACAGTCCACACAAAGATCATACCTGGAGCACCCAGCTCCGGTGACCAGGGAAGACTGTGCCACTGGTCCCTACAGGACACCTACTACATAACTCCACTCTACTAAGATCAGGAGACATAGCAGCCCTACATAACACATGGAAATGAACATAAGGAAGCAGCCAAGATGGGGAGACAAAGAAATATGTCCCAAATGAAAGAACAGAACAAAGCTCTATAAAAAGAACTAAACAAAATGAAGACAAATAATCTGCTAGATGCAGAGTTCAAAAAGATGTTTTATAACAGGGGAAGAGTAGATGAACTCAGTGAGAATTTTAACAAAGAGATTTAAAAAGAACCATAAAAATAGAGATGGAAAATATTTTTTAAAAACAGTCAGAAATGAAGAATACAATAATGGAAATTAAGAATACATTAGAGAAAATCAACAGTAGAATGAATAGATGAAGCAGAGTATCAAACCTGTGATTTAGAAGACAAGGTAGCAGAAGACACCCAATCAGAATAGAAAAAGAAGGAAAAAGAACTTAAATAAAAAAGAGGGTTGTTTAAGGGGCCTCTAGGACAACATCAAGCAAAAAATCATTTACATCATAGAGGATACCAGAAAGATAAGAGAGAGCAAGGAATTGGAAACATATTTAAAGAAATAATGACAGAAAACTTTCCTAACCTAGCAAAGGTAATAGACATACAAGCCCAGAAAGCACAGAGCTCCAAACAAGATGTACCCAAAGCAGCCTGCAGCAAGATACATCATAATTAAAACACCAAAAGTTAAAGACAAAGAGACAATCTTAAAAGCAGCAAGAGAAAAGCAATTCATTTCCCTACTTACCTTATAAGACTGTCAGCTGATTTCTCAACAGAAAATTTGCAGGCCAGAAAGGACAGGCACAAAATATTCAAAATGATGAAGACCAAGGAGCAATAACCAAGGTTACTTTACCTCGCAAAGCTGTCATTTGTAATTAGAAGACAGAGAAAGAGCTTTCCAGAAAGGAAAAAGCTAAAGGAGTTCATCACCGCCAAACCAGTATTACAAAAATGTTAGAGGCACTTCTTGAAGAAGAAGAAGAAGAAGAAGAAGAAGAAGAAGAAGAAGAAGAAGAAGAAGAAGAAGAAGAAGAAGAAGAAGAAGAAGAAGAAGAAGAAGGATAAAAAATATGAATAATAAAATGGCAATAACCACATGTTTAGCAATGATTGATTTGAATGTGAATGGACCAAATGCTCCAATCAGTAGATGAGGTGACTGAATGGATAAGAAAAGGAGACTCTTACATTCACTGTCTACAAAAGACTCACTTCAGATTGAAAGAGCCATGCAGACTTAAGGTGAGGGAATGGAAAAAGATGTATTATAAAATAAAAACAAACGAAAGGCTGGGGTAGCAATACTTACACCAGACAAAACAGACTTTAAAACAAAGGCTATAACAAGAGACAAAGAAGGGCCCAGTAATCCCGCTTTTGGTTATTTATCCGAAGAAACTTAAAAACCAGTATTTCGAAGGAACATGTGAATTCATATGTTCATTGCAGCATTGTTTACAAAGATATAGAGGCAACCTGGGTATCCATCAATAGATGAATGGATAAAAAAGAGGTGGTACAATAGAATATTCTTACTCAGTCATATGAAAATAAATAAATCTTGCCATCTGAAACAACTCGGATGGACCTAGAGGATATTGTACTGAGTGGAGTAAGTCAGACAGAGATAGACAAATGCCATATGATTTCACTTACATGTGAAATCTAGAAAACAAAATAAACAAACAAAACAGAAACAAACTCATAGATACAGAGAACATTTTGATGGTTGCAAGTTGGGAGGAGGTGTTGAGAAGCATGGGTAAAAAGGCGAAAGGATTAAGAAATACAAATTAGTAGTTACAAAGTAGCCTTGGGGATATAAATTATAGCATAAGGAATATAATCAATGATATTTTAATAACTATGTATGGTGTCAGGTAGGTACTAGATTTATTGGGGTGATCATTTTGTAAGTTATTTAAATGTCTAATCACTATGTTGTACACCTGAAACTAATATATTATGTGCCAACTGTAATTGAAAAATTAAAAAATTATTGAAAAAATATTTCTAAAAAATATAAAGTGTATCTTTTGTAAACAGCATATAGTCAGTTTCTTTCTTTATTTTTTAACAAAATTGGCAACGGGCTCAGCAAACATGGCTGGTAATCGCCAGATAACCTCAGAAATGAAATTCCAACTCATCTAGGTCTCTTTGTCTCCACTACTCTCCAATGTCTTTAAATATATAATTTTTGAAAATTTCAGGATTTTTCTGGGTATTTCAGTGAGAATAGTGAATTGCTATGACTTACTACATCCTGCCATGAAGTACAAGCCTCTGAGTCTTTGTCATTTAATGGCAAGTTTAACTCTTCATAGTTAATGTGATAACTGCTTCATGTGATCTAATTTTTTATATCTTATTTAACGTTTATTACTTTGTGATTATTTTTTGTTTTACTTCTTGATAGATTTATCTTTTTTAACTCTAATAATGTAAGCACGGTGTACGCCAGGTGTCACATGACTCCACGAAATATGGAACAAAATGACCCTCTCTACCATATTCAATGAGTTATCTAAAAGCCTCTCCAAGTTTTGGTAAATCTGTAGGCACTTACATCTTCATTGTGAATTTTGCTTCTGACTCTCTGTGTCTTCTACCCTCGCTATCTCTTGTGGCACTTCTTATAGCAATGCCATCCCCACAGCTTTATTCTGGCCCAGGCGTTTTCTCTGTTCCATTTTCTTCTATTCCCTTTCAACATCCTCATCACTCCAAACCTTATACTCAGATTTTGATTAGTTCCAAATCTTCTGCAAAGCTTTCACCGAAGACTTGAGGTCATGAAGAAACTGTGAATTTTTTCAGCACAAGAAATGCAATGTAGCATAAGGCAAATCTCTTAAAATTTCTTTGATCATCCTGACATAAGAGTTTTCTTACAGGCCACCATTCTCCCCAGGTGATTAATCTTTCACCATGCAGAGTTGATCTCTTTCTCTCCTTGGACCTTTATTTTTGCATAAGTAACATTTTAGCTCTTCACCCCTATTCAAGTCTACCCACCTTTGTAGATTCCAAAACTCATTATCATACTATGCTAGAAAAGGAGCATATTTTCCAGATCTTATGCTAACAAGCACCAAAATATTTGCGTGTGGTCTTAAGATTCAGTTTTTCCCCAGCACTTTCTCTGTATGTGGAAAGGATCAATACAAAGACTTCTTTTTTCCCTTTTGACATGACTTAAGTTGTAAATATTTTATCTCTCTATATTGTTATGTTTGATCTATAGGAGGTTGCCTTTCAACAATATTTAAGCTTAATTTTTTTATTATAATCAAGCAAGAAATCATATCTATTTATTGTCACTCCCTCATATAAAAGAAGATTTTAACAGCATTTTATTTCACATATCCCCCGACTCCAAATTACTGTTAAAACAATCTAAGCTTTTAGATCCAACTAACTAATATTTTTTTACATTATGTTTATTATCTTTAAAGTCACCTTTATCAATCTTCCCAGGAGTAGCAGCCTAAAAATATTAGGATCAGTCCTCACTGCTCTTTTTTTAATTATCAAACTTGCTTTTATAGAAACCAGGTTAATACTGATGCAGATTTCTCTATTACGTATTTATTTGGTTATTTCAACGGGAATTTGGAAGGGAAGGGGAAATTACCTGTGTGCTTAAATGCAGGGGAAGTTATCTGCATCTCGAACTAGAAATCTATTTGTTTACTTTTACAAAGGCGAGGTCTCATATTAAAACTCATTCCTTAAATTATTTCATGTCCTATTTTTAAATATAAGTCCCTGCTCCCTCCCTTAATCCTATCTAATCTACCCCTTCAACCCCCCCCCCGCCCCCCGCCCTCCCGCCACTCACGGACCCTCCTGTAACACTATTAGACTGTCATCCTGATACTTGCCTACTAAGAGTTTATTCAGGGAATAAGAATTTATTTTAAAATTCACCCCAGTCTGTTTTTATTTTAAAACGCTTACTGCATTCCTGTTGCATAACACAGAATTTATTCCTAAAATTCTGTTTTAAATTGATTTTTTTTTTTTGGTAAATTAAATGCACCAGCAGAGCTGTTATTTAAAGGAAACTTTCAGTGAATCATTTTGCAAAGTAAAGAATTTTTATGCAAAGTAAGTAAGCTCCCATCCCAACCCATTTCCACCTCCTCACCCCACTAACAACAAAAACGAAACAAAAAAAAAATCTGTTTTATAAATTTGGATTCTGAATAGTAAATGGGGCTTACCATATTTCATTTAAAAACCAAATATAAACATTTAAGACTCGGCACCACTGTACTCTCATCTGTATAAATAATTATACATTCTCTCTAGTTAAGAGCTTACTATTTCTTTTCTCTGCTTTCGCTTTCTCTTTTCTTTTATATTTTCCCCCCACACCGTGCAGATGTTTAAAGGGAACCGAAATGAGAGACAAGAAAGATGAAAGAGAAATAATGTTTTTTTCTCTATAAATGTTAAAAACATCTTAATTTTTCTTCTTGGGCTCAAAGCTCCTTTAACTTTGTTCTGTCATTATTATTAGCCTCTCAGAGATAAAACAAATGTGCTAAACAGCCTGTCCACACTGACAGGTTTTTATGTTTGCTGATTTCTCCAGCAATGAAGCAGCAGCCTAGAAAAATCAATTCCTTTGCTGGGGTTTAGCTCTCTGGCAAAAACTACAACTTTGACACAAATGTCCATTCCCATTTTAGGAATTTCTCTGCGTGGTACTTTTCCTAGTACTGCACGCTTGATGTAGTTAGTAATGACGGCTGTTGAGGGGACAAAGTTTCCAAAAATGAGAAAACCTTGCAGTGAAAGATAAGCTTTTGTAGTTGTCCAAGAAACACAATAAAGTGGTGTTATTGAACCACAGCGCTCGCTAATAGGACCCGCTTCTGATGATTAAGGGAGAGAGCTCAATAAGCTTCATGCTGAAGTAATTAGTGGAATTTTTGATTATAATCTGACAAGTTCAATACAGAGTTGTTTGGTTACTTTCTACAGTCGCAACACACATGGAAAACACATGTGGCATGGGCTGGAGTTTGTTCTAATTCAGAGGTGTTGATAAAATATTTTTAAAAATGTAATTCACAGGCCTGTAACATTCCTCAACTGCACACGATGTCAACCCACCTCCCAGATTAAGGGGAAAGTCTTTGCAGAGAAACCCATGGCTACCAAGCTGTCTGTACTACCCCCAACCAGCACCACCCTGCCCCAGCCTTGACCTTGGCCTCAACCCAGGCCACTTCTGGGACCCGGCTCAGCACAGGAAAGCTCTGCATTCCAGAGAGAGAAGACTCCAGGCTGGGGCCTGCTCTTCTCTTCTTCTTCCAACTCTTCCGAGGGTTCTGTTATCCTGGAACCCAAGCAGCAGGCTGCCAGCAGAATCCACTTTAAAATATTAGAAGGCAACATATACATGACTAATGAACACAGAGTAAATAAAATTACCACGTTCTTGTGATTCCTCCCTCTCATTACTTTTTGTGCCTCGAATTCAAACATTATCACTATCAATCTCTTAACCGTGGCCACCATCGTCTCTCCTTTGGATTAATATAATCTCCTAATTACTTCTTGCCTTCAGTATTCTTTTTGTCAAAAAACTCTTCTACTGCAGGCAAAGTAGTATTTCTAAAATGCAAATGTGACCATGTTTCTTTCTCCTCAAAGGCCTTCACTGGCTCCTTAGGCCTTCAGGTTTGAAATCAAATTCTTTGGCATGGCTTGAAAGGGGTGACCGTGCCATTTTTTTGTCCAAACCACTCACTGTTGAGAGTGATGGAGGGGGGACTGGGGGTGGGGGTGGGGACGGTTTTGATGGGACAGCAAGTGTAAATAGATTGTCCCAGGGTAAACTGGGACATAGAGTCACCCAGAACACAGAGGGCCTTCATGAGCTGACCCTGCTCGTCTCTCCTGCTTTACCTCCCACCCCTTTCGCATTTTTGCACATGCCGTTCTCACTGCCTTGAATTCTACTCTCCAGACCACCTGCGCCTTCACCTGGATGGCTCTGATTGGTCTCCTAGGCTCCTGCTGAGGCTCCTCTTCTCCTAGTAGCCATCCCCTGACCTCTTAAGACCAAGCTAAGTGCTCCCTTTTAAGTGCTCTCCCTTCCCCGGTGCTGACTGCAGACTTAGCAGTGCCCATGCTATCTTGTGAACTTGCCTTTGTCCCTCTATAGATTGTTAAGCTCCTTGTGAGCAGAGTTGCCAGTACTGGTTGGCTTTCAATATGCATGATATGGAATAAATGTTTGTATTTCTCTCAAATTCAGATGTTGAAATCCTAACCACAAAGGTGATGGCATTAGGAGGCAGGCGCTTTAGGAGGTGATTAGGTCATGAGAGTGGAGGCCTCGCCAATAGGGTCATCGCCCTTAAAGTAGAGACCTCTTTCACTCCCACCACATGAGAAAATAGGGAGGAGACAACCATCTAATGAACCAGGAATCAGGTCCTCACTATACACCAAATCCGCAGGCACCTTGATCTTGGACTACTCAGCCTACTGAACTGTGAAAACTTTTTTCTGTTGTTTTGAAACACCCCAGTCCATGGTACTCTGTTATAGCAGCCTGAACGGACTAAGACAACATAAAGATGAGAGAATTTACGAACTCCAAAGGCCACTGGAATTGAGGATCTAGAGAGATTTCGGGAGATAGTATTTGAGCTGGGGTCTGGGTAGTATTAGGAAGCCTGAGGGAGGGGGAAGCACAGCCAAAGTTTCCCGAGGAGGGCTTTGGGGTACATGGAACACCCTGACTTAGGCTCACTTCGCTCTGAAGCTCTAGCACAAGATAAATCATTATCATCTTTAGTGGCTGACAAGAAAAATATAATTTAAAACATAATGAATAAAGGGAAGAGAACAGTGCCTGGAAGGAAGATGAATGAGGCTTATGGGGTGATGCTGATGTTCTTTCCTGTGACCTAGGTGCTGGTGATAGACATGTTCAGCTTCAGAAAATTCACTGAGCTGAGAGATGCACTTCTCTGTATGCATATTATACAAAGTTAAAACCTAAGAGACATACTTTCTCTCTAAATCCTTTTACCAAACTTGAAAATCACAGGGTGTCGAGTATGAAAAGTCCAGCCTCCATCCTGCCCTGCCCCAGCCTGAGCATGAACCTAAAAAGCCTTCCATAGGGATAAACATACCTGAGAACCTTCTGGACTTCCACCATTGCCACGGCAGTAGGATTTGGTGACGTGGGCCCCACAACTGAGCACATCGGAATGAATCAGCTTGCTAATGGCTTAGGTGCAAGTTCAATGTTTCTAAGATTATGCTTTCATTTTTGTTAATTGTGCATGTGTTTCCAATGAAAATTCCAAATGTGTATTTGAGAGCTCCACCCATTTGGGGATGTTCACAAACATGCTCCAATATACCGTGTGTGTATGTGTGTGTGTGTGCACGCGCGCGTGTGTGTGTGTGTGTTAACATTCAATTTGAAACACACGCTGCCCAGACATGCATATTTATGGCTGGGCCTCCTCTCACTTTTGTCTGCCTGGGCCGCTGCTCGCTCCAGCCTCATGCCCCCTATTTCCATTTTTGTTTTCCTGGAGGCCGACTTGTATAAGAGTGCCTGGGAGTTTTGCTGGCCCATCCCTGTGGTCTTAAAATGACACTGGCTGCTGACATCCAGTGGCTGCCTGACTTCATTACAGATGTGTATTCTGTCTAGCTATGCTGGACCCTGTCCTTTCTGAAAGGAGCCTTGCCCAGAGCTGCCTAGATGACCCTACCACAGACAGAAGAGTAATAGCTACTTCTTTGTCTTGAGCGTAGGTTCTGCCAAGCCTTGATTATTCCACCTCTTCAGGCTTCGAGGGACCAGTGGAGGCCTGAAGACCCCAGCCTGATTTCGAGCGGAGGACAGAGTACACCCCTTAAATTCTACCCTCTTGGTACCCCTCCTCTCTTGCTCCTCCCTTCCTGCTCAGTCTACCTCACGTCTCCCTTCCTCCACCTTAAAGGCCTAATGGATAATCATTTCCTGACAGAAAACTCAACTTGAATTGTGAAACAGAAGTCATTTTCAAAAGAAACCGGCTCCACATTTTATTATTTTTCCAGGGAAAACAGGTTTTGCCTTTCCCCAGGCCTCCATGCCATGGTAGGATATGAGTTGTGACAGGCCTGAAACGTATTCAGAACAGTAAACGTGAACCCTGGCCGCAGCACCTTAATTTAAACCGGGGGCATTCTAGGCAGGCAGTGTTCTCCACTTCACTCTGAGCACAAGTGGCTTCATTTCAGAGGAAATCATTCCTTCTGAATCCGAGACCGAGAGAGGGAGAAAAAGAATACAAGAAGGAAGAAAGTTTGGTTTCAATATGTGAAATTGGTTCCCCTGGGGGGAACTTTAATTCTTGTCAAATGTTTAAGCAGAATGCAAAAAGGAAATTTTCCACGTTAGCAGATGCGTTCCTCAGGGCTGCCACTTGAGTGTCTGTACAAAGCCTCTCACTCTTCTCCGAGGTGCTTCTGGAGGGAAAGAGCCCAGGGCTGGCCTGGGAAGACGGAAGTGAGGGATGCCTGGCAAAATGACCAAGTGGCTGTGCAGCCACGGCCAGCAAGATGCGCCCTGTCCTGTTAGGAGCAGGGCACTGAGGCTGGGGCAAGATGGCCAGAGGCCAGCGTTCAAGAGAGGAGCATCCCCTTCCTGAGACACACACGGCTGAGGAAGCTCTTCCCGCATCACTTCCTTCACCTTCGTTCTGGCTGTGCAGACTCTGCGGGGCTCAAGGGTCCGTGTGCCAGGGGGTAGGCCAGGCAGGAGACCTTGAAACCCCCAGAAAAGGGGGCTAGAAGACGGTTTCCTCCACTGATCCTGCTGGGCCAGCCGTATAGACGGAGCTGTGGTTACAGTCATAAAAAAACACATTTCCCAATGCTAGTTTCTAAAATCCATTGCCCTTGGGCTAGAACAGTCAGGAATTCTAATTATAACAGGCAGCTTCGGGCACTTCTGGGCGTAGCTAGTGTTTTGAAGAGGAAGGGGAGACTCGGTGGGGTGAGCTGGCAACTTGGCAATGAGATGGAAGCGTTACAGACGTTCCCCCTACAAAAATAAATCACCCCACAGGTAGGTAAATATTTTTTAGATAAACAAAGGCTGTGACAGCCCCAGAGTTTAAATTGAGTTGAGCTAGGAAATGAGATTCTATTAGATCTCTTTTCCAAGATACAGATGGGACCCTCAGCTTTGGAGGAGCTCAAAGGAGTTTTATGGGGCGGAACTCTGGGCATGGTCTCCAGGGACAGCTGGCTTCTCTTAGGCTTTTGGATTCACTCAGGTGGTCCCTCTTTCTATGTTACCTCCCACAGCATTGTTTTGGCCTTTAGACTGGTATGCCCCCGTATTTCCCACATACCTGTTTCATACTGCTGTTTGCATGTTTAAAATCTGTCTTCCTAGTTGGACTGGCAACTCCCCAAGAGCTGAGGTGGCTCACCCCTGAATCCCCAGTGCCTACTTCAGACTGGCACATAGTAGTTACTTAAAGACTCTTTGCTGAATGAATGAATGAATGAATGAATGAACGAATGAGCCCTCCTGCTTGCTACTAATGAAGAGTTTTGAGAAAACAGATGAGAAAAAAGAAGTGGAGGTTTTTAAAAGCCCAACTGGTCTAACTTGGCTTCACCTGGTTTAGAAAAGAGCTCTAAAGGCAAGAATTTCTTGAGGCCATTTTCAGCACTAGCTGAAAGAAGCCTGGGCCGGGGCACATTGAGGGTTCACATTGTGTAACAGGATGTCTGTCCTGCCATGCTAGGGTGTGGGGTTTGGGGAGCTGGTTTGCCGAGGAGAGTTGCCAGAGGCACAGACAAGGAGAATGAGAGAAGGGCCAGCTCTGCGGAATAAGCAGCCTCCCAGGAGATGTGATTACACCAGTCACTGGTGTTGCCACAAATTCCCCTTCCTTATTCTTCTCGGGGGAGGCTCAGGGATCTTCCATTGAAGATCTCAGAGGACAACCTAGCAAGAGTTTAAGAAATGGGTCAGTTTCAATTTTTCAGATACCAAAGGCATCTTGGTATCTGAACAGAAAAGAAAAGGATCCCAAAAGGGAGAGCAAGGAGGATGGCAGCGGCAACGGCAGCAGAGCAAATGGATTCACATGAAGGATATTTAGAAAAGAAAACTGCTATGGCACTGTCAGCAGAGGTTTCTATATGAGATTTGGTTTCATTTTTTACAGCATCTCCAAGCTGATAGATGAGGAACTGCAGTGGACACTCTATGCAATGATTGCAGTGAAACATGAGACCAAACGTCTGACGATACGTTGCAGAAAGTGTGGTGAAATGCAGGCTGGATGATAGTAGGGCTAGCGGGAGTCGATACCGGTGAACAGCTGAAGAGGATTAATGGCCTGCTAACATCTAGAGAGAGGTTTCTGAACTTTAACTTTTTGTCAGTGACTTTTATGAGGAGAAAAATGTCAACGTTTCAAGTGAAAAGAAAATCAAGAGAGATAGCCAGTGTCATGGATTCAAGATTCAAATGTCATCAGCAATCTCAAATATTGGCTAAATGCTGATGGTATGAACCTTAACACAGAAAAAAGGTAAAGTCTTACACCTAGTCTCCAAAAAGTAAGTCACAGAAGAACAGAATGGAAGAGACTTAGGGTGGCATAAATTCATAAGAAAAAAAATGGAGAATTAAGAATAAAACGTAAGCAGAGGAGGGAGGCTGATGGAGGAGAGTTTCGAAAACCATGAGAAATGACTGAGAAAATAGGATGTGTTGCTTGGAAAGAAAAGTTTGGGAAAATGCGATTGCTCTCTTCAGATATTCGAAAAACCGTCTATCGAGAAGAAAGAGTAGTCAGGAGTGACAGGGGACAGACACGTGCAGCAAGAGAATGGAAGACTTTCTAGTCCACTGTGGGATTTTCTCGGTGGAATCGTGGCCTAGCGTCTTCAGTGACTTCCAAAGTTCCCCTCAGCCTTTTGATTCTGGGTCACTTTTTAAAAATCCCTTTCCTTGCCCCCATCTTGGCAAGGACACATGTCATTAGGTCGTCGAGTTTTCTTTGTGAATCGCTCATAGAACAGGCAGTTGCTCTGCCATGTCATAAAATATTTTTCCACTTCAGGACACAAAAGAATTTGTTGTGAACACAGAGAACCCTGACATGCTGTCGTCTTGCCAGCAGTCCCAGAAATTGTCTGAAAGGAAAAGGAGAGAAGGAGGGAGGAGAGAGAGGGGTATTTCCATACCCTTTCTGCACAGGGCTCCTCTGGGCAGGTCTCATTCAATCCGTCTGGCTGCTCTCATGAAACATTCTTTTTTTGTACCTTCTGGGGCTGTTGAAGAGGCAAAGTGGAGATTTATAACAACAGTTGTTCATTCCAGCCCAACTGGTTTGGCACAAGGAGGAGCTATGTTTTTCAGAACAGCTTTTTGACATTCCTACATGAGCTGAAATGCATGAAAATTTCAGTTTTGAAACAACCAGATGTTTTTGTGAGGGAAGAAATAGATGACCTAAAGGAGACGGGGGGTATAAACCTGGGGCTCTGGGAAGAAAACGGTACTGCAGGGAGCTCACATCTCTCTCACGACTCCTACCAGCCGCTCACCATGATTAGCCTACTTGTATCAGAGCCAGACCCCACTCAGCATTTTCCATCCCGAGGTTCCCACTTGGGCTGTAATGCTGCTACGGGTCTGGGAGTTAAGGAAGAAGTTCGCCGTCTTCCATTGCAGACACAGAGAGGAGAGAGGAGATGGGTGGGAGCAGAACCCTGCACGGCAAAACTGGCCCAGATGGAGCAGGTACGCAATGGGCTGCAAAAGTGGTAGAAATAACACTGAGCTTGGAAATCAGGGCCCTGGGGTCCCCAGCCATGAACTTGTCATCTCTTTGAGCTCCAATTGCATCATCTGTAAAAAGCAAGGGGCTTGGAAGAGATGATTCTCTAGCAACTTTTCAGGGTATCTCTGATTCTTCTCTTCCTTAGAAAAGATAATACATTTAAATTAATCATAAAGAAATAACTTTACCATTACCAGTTATCAGATAAAAAGTGGAAAAGGATTTTTTTTTTAAATAAAGGTGGCATTTCCTAATTTAAACAGCATAATTACTTCAGTAGATTCATTAAATTAAAGCTTTGTGGTTGTGACCACAGTCTTGATTTCGGATATCCTGCTTTCACACCGTGAGTTCTGATTTTCGGTTAAGAAAATATAGTCAGGTAATTACAAATACTGGTGGGAAAATGGACAGCAGCCAGAAGGCATAGAGTTCTTATATTATATGATTGTTTTCTCGTCAGCTCTTCATGTCTTTCTGGATAAGACTTTTTTAAAGTTCTTGAGCAAGAGAAGTAGAGAAGTCACATATCTCCTGCCCCCTGGGTCTCCAGGAGTTCTGACTCCTGGTCGACGTGGCTAGGATGTTGAGCTCCCCCAAGTATCTATCTGCTGCTACTGACAACAGCCAAGAGTTCTGGGCATCCTCACGGGTGCGCCTTGGTGGTCTGGCACCTGCTACCATTTCCACTCTTGCTACCTCTTTCCTCTGCTTTCCAAAATCCCGCTTGGTCATAAGAGGAAAAAGGACCCTGAATGCCTTGGACAGAGAGAACTGAAAGTGCCTGTCTTCATTCACTGCTGCCTTCTGCCCTGCGGGTTTGACTTCTAGAGCCATACATCGAACTCCAGTGCTGCCCTTCGCCCGACGAGCCCTAGCTTCCCATGCTTCCCAAGTGCTACCAGCACCTGGGTGATTTGTTTAACATTGCCCTTGTAAAGTTGCTGCCTCTCCTAGAGCCGCGTCAGCGTGCCTCCCTCTTCTCCAGAGAGAGCCAAGAGAAACTATTAAAAATGTGTTTGAAATTACACATTCC
The DNA here is from genome assembly GCF_014176215.1 of Rousettus aegyptiacus. Classification (NCBI taxonomy): domain Eukaryota; kingdom Metazoa; phylum Chordata; class Mammalia; order Chiroptera; family Pteropodidae; genus Rousettus; species Rousettus aegyptiacus. The sequence continues at coordinate 81,955,795 of NW_023416285.1, forward strand.
CCGCTCTCCTTGACAGAGGAGCTTTGCAAAGCTCGTTAAGAGAGCCGGAGAAAATTCCACAGCACATTTCTGGGTTTATGGTTATTATTTTGCATGTGCTGCTGAGCTAATAGAATGTGACTTTGGACATCCAAGATCCAAGGGAAAATGGCCGCCTAAGTCCGGAGGCTTTACGACCAGAGCAGCAGAGATGGCTACCATTTTGGCTATTCACCCCCATCTGCTCTGCTTGCAGACTCCTTGAAAGAGATGAAAGCCAAGGAGACAAAGACTAAGAGGAAAGGATTAAATTAGGCAGATTTTGGAAGGAGTTCTTTTTCTTTCCACCTCCTTCTTCCTTCCCCCACCCCCTCCCTTTCTCTTGCCCTTTCAAACGTTGGATGGACTGATTTAGGCTTCTTTTACAGCTTTTCTCTGACTCTGTGAAACTGAGCTCTACCAGAGCCGGACTCTGAGACTTGTAAATAATCTCCTAGAGGAGGCTAGCTAAGTGGAAGCAGCCTGTTCAGTTCAATTTTCTCCTCCAGTTACCATCGATGACCTCCAGACATCTCAATTTCTTCTTACACAATCCTTGAGCAAGCAGAGCCACCACTCCATTGCCTCTGTTGGAAAGAATGTCATGCTTGATCTTCTCCCTTGCAGGACAACGTGTGAACCAGCCAGCTCAGATCAAGAACCACCACATTCGAACTTCAGATACAGACCTCTTGGTTTTATATCTTCTCCAGAAGATTTGAATGCCTGGTGAATGTATTGCTAAACAGACACATTAGAAGTGAAGTTCTCTACCACCTCATTGAAACTGATCTTCTGCTGTAAAAACAATGGAGCCCAGTGAGGTTTGCATCAAGCAAAATGTGAAACAACACCATTTGACCTTAGGCCATGTAAATAACTTTAATAAGCAAAAGCTAAAGCATATCGAGTCCATCTAACAAGAAACATATATTGAGGTATCTAGCATGTGGGAGAACTTCAGCAAAATTTTTCAAACCCGTTAGAAATGGGTACTAAACAGCTCAGAAGTATGTGATTTCCTATACATTTCTGCAACAAAAAATGGAATACTTATGCCTAGTGCTACGAATGTAACTTTATCCTGGACGAAGAGTTTAAACAACACGTGTCATTCTTTTCTTCCTATTTACCTATGCCCTCAGTTCTTGATTTGCGATCCTATGGTTAAACAACCCAGCGGTCCCTGATGGATGATTACTATGGTTTTCTTTTCATTCAGATTGAATTCAGATGCTCTCTGTCTGAAGAAACTGGAAGAGAAATAGTCCTATCCTATTAGATCAAATATATCTCTTGATAAAATAAATGCCGAATTCTTAAGAGGATAATATACAGCCACACCAAAAGGATGACTTAGTCTTCAAAATTTTAAGCAAAATTTCAGGTCACAGAGTTAAAAAACAATCTCCAAAAAACAATTCCAAAACTACATCCATCTGTCTGAAAATACCTCATTTCCAAAATTCTGTTGTAAGTTTTTTGTTTTCCTAAATATGTTTTTCTTTCCATCTCAACTTTTACCTAAAGCAAAGACTAATCTTTACTCATGAGAATATCTCCAGAAAGTTTTTTATACCAGAATATTTTCTCTTTAGGATTTCTAAGCACTCTCACCCACAAAGTGGAATCTTTTTGTTTGTGGTAATCACTGCCAACAAAGACATGACCTTTTTACCTGAAACTCTTGTGCTTTTCAGATTAACATTAACTTTATAGTCAATTACTTATTCAAAGTTTACAGGCTTTGAATAGTCATCTCACATATCTATTGCTGCTGTGGAGGAGGAAGCGCCTAACATGCAACCCTCTGCCTCTTAAAGGGATATAGTCCTTTGTATTTAAAAGGCACGTGGGACACTCAGTGTCCCGAGAGCTTGGGAGCATCCGGTACATGGCGCACAGCACATTCCTCAGAAGTGGGGCTCCAGTGCATTGTCCTCCATCCAACTGGAAGGTGGCAGCTGGCTAATGAGGAGATTGTGGATAAGTCTTGCAGTTGGAACTTGAGCTAATGGTTAGGAGAACTAGCATTGTCTAACTGGCTGTAACTGAAGCCTTTCTCTGTGTCAGTACAGGAAGTCCTTTCTTCAAAATGTACAGGAGATCAGGGCATGGAAGGCAGGACTGGATCCCCTCAAGTGGTTCATTCACTATGAGACAGAGAGAGCTGAAAAGAAGACACACCTGCACAGGAGCGGAGCCTCAAGAATAAAGTGAGGAGCAATTTTCCCAGGCGGGAGCATCCGAAACATCAAGCAGCTACCTCTTCCATCTCCAGGCTCCGACTTTGCTTTCCATGCGGCTCTAGGTACTTGCCGAGCTTTGTCAGAAGCTGATTTTAATAAAGAGGAAAGTTTCAGAAGAAATTTCCTTTGAAGTGCACACAGGATGTAAAGAGGAAAAAAAATGCACCTGGCAGAGCCCAGCTGGGTTCTGATTGGTCTGTTTCCTTTAGAAAAGCAGGGGTCTCAGGAGCACAGTGGCCTCACGCCCTGCGACAGGCACAGAAGGTCGTTGTGCCTCCAGCCTGTCTCAAGGCTGTTTGTGTGTGGTGGGGACTGGGGACTGGCCTAGGGCAGGAAGTGTGGGGGAGGGCGGGGGGGGGGGCAGATAGGACACGGTGCTGAGGTCCACTCCAATCACATGCATGAAATCATCACCGTCTAACAAATAGAAAAGATCAAAACATGTATGTTAAAGTGTTTGTTCTGGAAACAAACAATTGGAGGGAAAGGGGAGCAACAGTAGGTTGAAAAAAATCTGTTTATTTGGTGAGGAGAGTTTCTTAATGCTTTTCAAAAAGGGGGAAGGGAGAGAAGAAAAAAAAGGGAGGGCTAAGTCAGTGAACTCAAGTGTGAACAGAATGAAACTGAAGTCCACTGGGCTTGCAGAAACTCAGCAGCCACTCTGGGGACCACTCATTCCCATGTGACTTCCCAGCTCTCACTATAGTATTTTCTTAGAGCTGGGCTAATTACCAAATTAACACGTGGAAAATCCTCTCACACTTCAGATGGTATCTGCAAATTTCTTATCCCCAGGGAAGCACCTTCACCCCCGCCCCCGCCCCCGGATTCCTCTACTAGATGAATCTCCTGTTAATATCCATCCAACACCGATTTTCTGTCTCCCCTACTGGCCTGCCAGCCATATGGAGGAAGGGAGTGTCAGTTACTGTTGATCCTCAGCCACCAGCACAGTGCCTGGCATGTTCATTCTTTCATGCGCTCATTCATTTGTTCAGTCATTCAACAAATGTTCACAATGCTCTTTCTATGTCAGTGGTCCCCAAACTTTTTGGCTCCAGGGACCTGAGCTCCTATGGGAATCTAATGCCCGAGGATCTGAGGTGCAGCTGAGGCAGTGATGCTAGTGCTGGGAGCGGCCGCAGATACAGATGAAGCTTTGCTCCCTCACCTACCGCTCACGTCCTGCTGGGCGACACAGTTCCTAACAGGCTGCAGATTGGTACCTGCGGTGGGACAGAACAGGCGGATGGGACCCCTGTTCTATGTAGCAAGATCTATGCCAGGTACTGTGGGGCACAAGGCAGAAAAAGCCTTCTTTGGTGTTTCATTGCAGTGATGGATAGACAAATGGGTAAAGGTGGTAAAGGTACGAACTTTCTGTTATAAAATAAATAAGTCATGGGGATGTAATTTCTAGCATGGTGACTATAGATAATAATATTGTATTGAATAATTGAAGGTTGTTAAGAGAGTGGATCTCAAAAGTTCTCATCATAAGACAAAAAGAAAAAAATTATAACTATGTATATGTTAACTACACTTTTTGTGGTGACTATTTCATAATGTATACAAATATCAAATCGTTATGTTGTAGACCTGAAATTAATATAATGTTACATGTCGATTATACCTCAATTAAAAATAAATGAATTCGGGGATAAGGATAGGGATGGGAGAAGAGAGGCCATTATATAAATATACAATTGAATGAAAAACAGAACTTCAGATAGTTAAGTTCCACGAAGAAAATAAAAGAGTGTGATATGTTTCTGAATCCAGCCCTGGGGTGAGGGGTGGAGTCAGGAGGCCATCAGATGGAGTTGTCAGAGCAGTGAGGCTTGGGTAGAGATAAGAGTGGCAGGATGTGACCAGAGCAGCAACGATCTCGGTGACAGAAGATTTTACACAATGCCTACTCCTTCAGATAACAGAGAGCTGGGCACATTTGTGGAAGAGAAAGAAAATCACTGTGGCTGAAGCTCAGTGGGATCTGAGGAGACAGGCAGGAGATGGGGTGGGAGGAAAGGTGTGGCAGGTCATGTGGGTCATGTGGGTCCATGATAAGGATGTTGAGTTTGGTTCTGAGCTCATGGGAGATCACCACAGAGCTTAAAGGGAGCGAGACGTCAGCACAATTTAATAAGCTTTTATATTAATCACTGACTCTTGCATAAGGGGTTTAGGGACAGTTTAATAAAAACGAGGAACATCCTAGTTCATGGATTGAAAAATCACATCAGTGATCTTGGTATGGTTAGCAGGGCATCTTCAAACAGCTCTCGATGGTGGCTACTTTATTTGAGAATATCTTGGCAGCAAGTTAGGCAGAAATTCTGGCAGTCAGAGCAATCTTTCAGGAACCTAGAATGCCAATTTAGTGACACTGGCCAAGGCATTTGAGGGGATCCCCACTGCAGCTTAACAAAAACTTACAGGAGAAAATGTTGGGGAGAAAGAGGAGGAAGAAGGTGCCTGCCTTCATTGGGATTGTTTGATCTGCTCCCTTCCTGCAAGGCTGAATTAGCCAGTGAAATTTAGTTAATTTTCTTCAGCAAGGAGAAAACTCACTTAGCAGGGTTGGGCGGGGAGCAGCCATAGGTAGTATTACAGACTATTGCTTCTCCGAGTTACCCTTAAAACACTCTAGTACCTAGGGGTGTGTGAGGAAGACCCTGAGAAATGCAGCCTGTTCATCAGAGGCTAAGATTATATTAAGTGTTTTACTTTCTATTCTGTAATATACTTAAGTTTATTTTAAAATTTAGAGATTATCATGTTTTAAAATATTTTATCAATTATTTTTCTTTTCTCTCACAATTTTCTGGTTAAAAAAAAAAAAATCCCAACCCTGCCAACATTGCTGCCGACCCCAGGGGTGCCTTTTCTCCAGTGGGAGAGCTGAAGGTCAAGGTCCATCACCATTCCACGCACCAAGAATTAGGTGCATAAACCAAAAAGATGGAAGTGGAGGCTTGGCCTGAGAGGGGAAGGTGAGAAGGGAGGAGCTAAGAATCCTGCCCACATTCCAGAATATGCCTGGATTTTTAGCTGGTGCTCAAGTCCTACATGGCACCCCTCTCTCCACAGTGAACTCCTTACTTCCTGCAGGACACTCAGGGTCTGGGGTCATTCCAAGTCTTACAGATACTGCTCCACACGTCAGACCAACCTCTCTCCTTGCTCACTTCTGATGAAACGCTGTGAGCTAAGCGTTAGTAGAGAAAAACCAAAGTATCCCACACCTTCTCATGTGGATTTGGATGAATCGTCCATGAAGTTCACGTCAGTTTTTCTGTTTTGCAAAATCAATGCAATTTCTCACTTGCCGAGCCAGCGCCACCATCCCAGCCAAATCAGCCATCAACTGTTATCTTTTCTCAACTTCAAATAATGAAGTAATCTTGTTTTCCTGAAACGTCTTGAAAAGGTTATTTCTAGGCTGACACTCTGCTTGCCAGCTTTTATTTAGAAACACATTTTTTTTATATATTCACTTCAATTTTCTGGAAGAGAAAAGGGCCAAGAAAGAGTCAATAAAACAGCGGCAAAGGTTACTGGTGCTCATCCGTTAATCCCCAGGCCCTGATTAAACTCGAGCCATGCAAACACAGCCTTTGTCAAGGGTGCCACTGGCCAGACCCTCTTTCAAAAGAGACCCTTGTTGCCCTGGAAGGTTTCGACTTGAAAAGGAAAGCTTTTCAAAGCCATCAGAAAATGAAAAGCAATCTAAGTGCATCCATGTAGCACAAGGGTGTCAGAATTCATAATTAGGGGTCATAAATCTTTTTTGCAACGGAGCAAAAATAAATAAGCTCGAGCGAGGACAAATCTAAAGGCAGCAGGCGTACATACACTCCAAGTGTCAGCTTGAATTTATTTCTCCAGTTGGAAAGGGGAGACTTTGAAAGCTGGCTGCCAGTCTGCAGAGAACCTCCTCAGACTCTTCTTCTGGCCCAGACAAAGGTTTGAATGTTGTAGGGAGAAACCCAAAGAATAACACAGGAAGCTTTTGACTTCTTACACTGAAAAAGAGTTCTTTGGAAGTGGGAGGGAAGGAGAAAAAAGAGCAAGAGAACAAACCTCCTCTATAGTGATCTCTTGTATAATAATCCAAAACGCTTGGCACTTTAAAACCAAATAGCAACAAACAAAAGAAAAGTCTGATTTACAGTGTGTGTTTTGACACATCTGGAGGGGGTTTAGCAAAGACATTCACAAACCCTTTTAACTGCATTGAGAACTTTGCTAGGACAACAAATATACGTACATAAGCACGTACACATGTGTTCACGCAATTCAGAGTGTAGACGTCTGAGTACATAATCACCACCCTTGTGAATGCAAACATCATTATAGCATTCCAATTGGAGGGGATCGATAGTAATGGAACTTCCTGAGCGTTCCACGAGGAAAGAGGGTCACGGAAAACAGTATCTGTGGAACTGATTACTTGTCATTCGACTCAGCGGCATGAAAATAAACTTCTGTCTCTTCTGCTATTACTCACTTTCAGGCATCCAAACATAAAGCTTCAAATTAGCCAAGCGAAAGAGCCGCCTCCAGGAAGATGCTCTGGGAGGACGTCTTCTGCAGCAGTCTTTCAGCATTAGAGCGGGGGTTAGGAGTTTATGAACTGAGTCAACATACAAGTGGCTCATCTGCTGGGTCCTACGGGACCACCCTGGGTTCACCCCTGAGCATTTATGTCTCAGTTTCCCTCCTCTATAAGACCTTTCTTTCTTACTGCATCTTCTTCTTTTTTTTTTTTTTTTTTTTTTTACTTTTAGGTAAAATTGTTAAGATATTATAAGCACTTTTAAAGCATGAAGTGCGTTAAATATACAAGAAGTATATTGTTCTCAAATTACTCTAGACAGCCCGTGCGGAGGGCAGAGGGCAGGCGACCACCTGCACAAAACGGCAGGTTTTTCCAGTTTCTCTTGAGGTCAATATGTGATGGAAGGTGGTATGTAGAGGAAGGGATGGGTGACCGCGCTCTGGATTTTATGCAGCCAGCTGGAATGGAAGGACCGGGGTGTGGGGGCGTCCATGGGCTTGCCTGATAGCGTCCTGCCTGAAGAAAACGCAGAGGAAACCTCACTTGCTAGAATCGTAACTTCATTTTTCAGAGCCATCTGTCTCTCATTGTCAAGAAGAGCTAGAGAAGTTGACTGTCATTTGGAATTATTCTTTGGGGAGGAAGATACCTGAGCCTCTTGCCCAACTTTCTATCGTTTTAGATGACAAAGCCCATCAACTTTGTACTGAACCGCACATATACTGTTTTTTCCTATACGTACGTACGTGCCTTTTCACTCAAAGGAAGCACCTCACGGCTCTCTTTGTCGTATCAAATTGCCAGCATCACTACTCTTGTGATTTGGGGCCGTTTTTAAGTAAAATAAGGGTGACTTGAAAATCAGCACTACAATACCACGACAGTCAATCTAATAACCGAGACAGCTACTAAGTGACTAATGGGCAGGGAGGCCTTACAGCGTGGAGACACCGGACGAAGGGAGACATCGGACATTTAAGTCAAAGGTAAGATGGAGCCAGAGAGCAAGATTTAAAATTTATGAATTGTTTATTTCTGGGATTTTTCTCTTTTAATATTTTTGGACTGCAGTTGACCTCAGGTAACTGAAACTGCAGAAAACAAAACAGATAAGGGACTTGTATTGTGCTAACAACGTGATGCAAGCTGGGGCTTGCTCTCTTGAGCCTATGTCAGGAGAAGAACACATCCTGGGGAGCTTCGATCATCCCAGGAAAATGGGAAACACCTGAAATGCAGTTGGACTACTGAGATGGTCAGAACTGCCCCAGCTGGCCCCAGCTGACCAGAAGACACATCATCCAGAATAAAAGTTTATTTTTCTATGCCACCACATTTTGGAATGGTATGTTATGCAGCATTTTTTGTAACAGTAGCTGACTGATATTAGTCCCCATGAAAAGTAGAACAGATCATAAATTACAAATCAAAGACTGACTTTTGGTGTGTGATACAGGATTTTTTATAGCTGCAAAATTTGGAAATGGCATTTTATCGATGTGACTTTATTGATCCTCACTGACGTTCAGTTGTCATCCCAGATTCCCTCAATATATGAGACACTAAATGTAAATTATATAGAAGAAAACTATATATTTAAAAAAAAAAATTCCCTCTAGAGAAATGTTCATACTCTAAAGAAAGATTAATGAACCCTCAGAAAACCATCACCCAGTTTTGACAATTATCAGCATTTTACAAAATTTGTTGCTGTCATCCTATTCACTGTTTCCTTGAAAATTAGATCTTTTAAATTCCAGAGCCACTAGAATATACCTTTGGTGAGTTCCTAGAGTCAATTAAAGTGTAAAGATTCCCTCTTGTGCAGGGGTTCTTAAATTTGAGTTCTAGGGGTCCATGTATCTTCAGAAATTCATGTAAAAGTTTGTGTCAGTAAATTGTGGAGGAGGTCCACGGTACCATCAGAGTCAGAAGGAAAAATCTACTTCTCTGTACAACACTCATCAGCTGTTCTTGCCTGTTCTCTCTCAACCTTGTCAGACGCCAGCATCTTGCACCCTCTTTGGGCAACAGAAAGCGTATCCTTGTGAGGGATCAAATTGCCTCGGCCCAAGGAGAACCACAAACTCCAGAAGGGCAGATCATTGACTCGCTTACGTAGGCAAAGGAAGAAGACAAAGTGTCAGCTTTAATTTTACCAGTATGAAAAGTCACAATCCTTTAACTGATCATGAAGAACAACTCTGCCTTTCAGCGACAATGTCTTGGATGTCTCAAGGGCTCAATTTCTGAATCTCAGCTGTCTCATACATTTGGATGGGGCTGCGAGCCCACCTCCACGGCAGAGAGGAAGTACCTCCAGGCGAGCCTAGGCTGGTGGTTCTTGCATTTTAGAGAATATTCGAATCACCTGGAAGAGTTTAAAATCCAGATTTCTGGGCCCCATTCCAGACCTACTGAATTGGCATCTCTGTAAAATCTGCATTTTTAATGAGGTCCACAGACCACACACCGAGAAGCACTTGCTGAGGGGTGCCCAGGTCTAGAGCAACCATCTAAATTTTAAAAGTAAGTCTTCCTTTCTTGAATTCATATTTCCTTTCATTTTGTAAATAAGGGGTTGATTTTTTTTTTTTTTAAGCCTTTAAACTTTCTACCAGCCTAGCAATCTGTGATTTCCAAGATTTTCAATTTCCTTTACGGGTTGCGCACCTCTTCTAATTTGTAGGACTGCATTGTTCCACTGGGCTGGTTTGAATGGCTTGAAAGAATTCTTATCAATCCAAACTGGGGAGAGTCAGCCAGAGTCAAGGCCCCTCCAAAGTTATTCAGCGTACATAGGTGGCAGTGGCAGGTATGAAACAGAGTCAAGAAATTCTTGAATTTCTAAACCAGTTCTTCCCAGGAGAAATGTCACATAAGCAATGGGAGCTCCAGAAGTTCTCTTCAAGTACAAAGGGAGTAAGAGTGTGATGAGAATCACAGAGCCAAAGGACAGTAAATACAGCCGCCCTCCCTCTCTGTGTTCAACATCAAGGCCACTGGGGCAATGTGGGTTTCATTAATGGCTCAAAGACAATATTTCACAGAGTTATAAGTTCAAGATGTTATTGAAAAACCCATATTGTGTTTTTTATCCCCACCTACCCCCTCCCTTAGGGTTTTTTAAAAAAGCATTTTTTAAAGAAACTTTTTAACATGGTTCCACCCCAAGTGGTTGTATTTCTAAGGGTCTGGGGCAATGCTCACAGGGACCCATGAAACCCAAAACGGTTTGGTAAAAGGATGATGCTATTTCCTCTGCCTCTCAAGGGGAGAGGGGAAAAAGCTGTGAACCCGTTAAGTACATAAGCAGGATCGTGTGGGTGGCCCCAGAGAGGGACACCTGTTTTGCTACTAAATGCGAGGTTACAAACACAATTTTTCCACAATACTATCCTACCTGAAGCTCAGCCAACACTTCAAAGCCAAAGGGATTTCTAGAGAAATTTAGAGCGAGATCCTGTAAGGTCTTAAAGGCATGATCTTGGTAAAGAACCACTGAATTGAAAGAAAAAGTCAACAAACTTTCTTTTACATAGGTGCAGACTATTCCGTGATATGGCTATACTGCTTGTCAGTGGACATAATGGCATTTCCACTTTTTTCAATTATAAACAATGTCATAATAGATAAATGTATGTTAATGTATATTAAATGTTGCTTTGATTTCTGGAGGATGGGTTTCTACAATGGATTAAGAGTATTTGTAAGCAGGGACATTGAACATCTCATAAATATTACCATATTCTTTTCAAAAATGATACTAACAAGTCTTATTCCCATTAGAAGTAGGTACAAGTGCTTGTTTTCTCACACTTTTGTGAGCAAGGTTGCTTCCCCCCTCTACATACACTCTTTTGGTGATAAAATAATCATATCGTGATTTTTATTTGCACTTTTGTGAGTCGAGTTGAGCATATTTGTATGTCCATTGGTCATCTCATAAGCACTGTCTCTTCTGTGAATGCCTGCTCGTACCCTTTGTCATAGTAGATTATTTTTTTTATAAATTTGTAGAAGCTGAATAACATTAACACTAGGTCTTTCACACATGTTAATAATGTTTCTTCTCAGACTTGTCTTTTAACTTTGTTCTTAATCTTGTCCTTGGAAATACACAGATTTTTAATTTTTAGGTAGTCAACTCTTTATAGATTCTTTGTTTCCTAAAGGCTTATCCCACCCAACATAATAAAATACATATCTTAAATTTTCTCCTAAAATATTTACAGTTTAAAAGATCAAGAACTTCAACTCATCCATCTTAAATTTATTTTTGGCTATATTGTGTGAGGTTCAGGTTTCAGTTTAGACTTCTGATAAATGAAGTCAGTCACGACAATGCCATCTAGAAAACATCACCATATTCTCTGATGAATTGAAATGCCATATGACCATGTGTTACACCCCATGAATCTGTTTCTAAATTATTTTTTTAATTCTGTGACTGTGCTACACTATTTTATTTGCAACACTTTCATAGTAAAGTTTAATATTCTGTATTTCCTCTAAAAACTTTTGGGGTACTCTTATTCCATTTTTACACAAAAACTTTGAAATGTTTTGTCTATTAAAAAAAATTACACACTGGAATTTTGATTGGAATTGTATCTTGTGTAGTAATTAAACCATCACATCGAACAACGGTAGGTTTTTCCATTTATTCAGGTCTTTTCTATTGCCTTTTAATACTAATTGATATCTTCATTTGGGTTCTTAGTCCACAATTAGAACTGAGTTGTTAATATGAATGAAATTTTGCCATGCAGGCAATCCTCATTCTTGGCAGATTCTGTATTTGCAAATACACCTACTTGCTAAGATGTGTTTGTAACTTGCTGCACTTTCACCGTCATTCACGGACATGTGCAAAGTGGCAACAAATTTGAGTCACCAGATGTGCAAGTTCTCAGCTGAGGTTGAATAAGGCAATGCTCTGCCTTTGTTTCAGCTTTTATACTATAAACAAGTGTCTCTTTCATGGTATATTTAGTGCCATGTTGTTTGCATTTTTGTGCTTTTTGTTGTTGATTTCGCTGTTTAAGATGGCCCCCACGCATAACGCTGAAGTGCTACCCACTGTGCTCAGGTGTAAAAAGACTGTGATGTGCCTTAGGGAGAAAATATGTGTATTTAGGCAAGAGATACAGACGTGAGTTCAATGTTAGTGAATCAACGATATATATTAAACAAGGTATCTCCAAACAGAAACACACTTAAAACAAGGTTATGTATTGATAAGTTGATGAAAATATCATGACCAGAGAGGTTTGCAGGAACCTAACCTATCTGCTATCTTCATACCAGATTTTGATATTAAGATTATGCTAATTTCACAAAATTAATGAGTAAGCTTTGCATCCTTTATATGGCATGGAACAATTTACACACCTGAATTCCTTTGGGGGAGCCGATTAGTAAGTACTAAAGGGTGAAGAGCCACTCTGTTCTTTTTTCCAATTCAATTACATCCAGCCATATTGTCAGAGATTCTTCAACATTAAGATATTCCAAACGTGTTTGTACTAAATATTTTATTATTTAAATTAAATAGTAAAATTCCAATTATATAAAATTGCTTCAAATGTGCATATAAACCCCTTTCCATTACAAATCAATATCTGATAAATTAATATCTGAAAATTAAATCCCAAAGATTTAAGTTACAGTCCAAAAGATTTAATATCCAAAAGCTTTAGCCCTTGTGAGTTAAAAATAAAAAATAAAAAATGAAGTTTAATATTCCTCATCCTCTCTATTGTCTGATTATGCTCAGCATCGCTAGATGGTCCTAGATGTTTGGGTAGAGTGAGTGCTGCTCAGACTCTGGCCTAATGGCTGAAAGGGTGTAGTTCACTCTGGACCACTGAAGTTGAACTAACCTCTCATATGCCCTGCCTTTAAAAAGTCTAATGTGTTCAAAGAAAAGTGAAAATATCATAACATTGACTTTGCAGCTACCAAACTTAGGAAGCAAGCCAATCTGCAACCCAAAGTGCAATTATTCCAGATAAAATTATGTTCTCAGAATCCAGTGCTTTTCACTGCCAGAGTCTAATAAAGCAAAAAGTCACTGGTATCTGAAAAAAGGAGCAAATGGAGAAATCTTAATTCAATTCCCCAGGACACTGCTTAGTTTACATCAGTTGTGCAGAGTCTACAAACTGGAAATTTAAACTCTATTGGAAGAAATCTTCCATCAAGAGATTAAATTTGGAATAATGACTAACACATATAGGGGAGAAAGCTACCTATACACACTGTGTCCCCTTTCGGAAGGTGGCAGTTTTGAAAATGCTATGTTCTCAGTAATGTTTCTGCAATCATGCAGTTCCAGGCACTAAGTCATATTTGAGGAGCCTTCATTTTCCCATCCAGCATATTCGGTCATCTAAATTCTACGTGTTCTCTTGGATAACCTGATGTTGTGGTGAGCGTGGCTCTGTCCAAGATGTACTTAGCATTCTCATGTGAACAGGCGTTTTCGATGCTGTGTTACAGCGGCTCCTCCACTGAAACCTGTGAAACTTCTCTGTCAGGGATGGTTTCTCTTTTACTCCCCATGTCTGTTTCAGCTGGAAGGTCCAAGCTGCTCTTGATAGTTGTGTTTGATCTCCCAGAGCCCTAGTAAAGTGCATCCTTCTCCCATGGGCTGCTCCTCAATGCTGTGCACTGTACAATTTGGGTCCTGGGCATCTAAAAGCATCTATATTTGATATACCCAGGATGGGGTAGCCAGATAAAAGTCAACATGCTCGAGTTAATATGAATTTCAGATCAACAACAAACACTTTTTAGTATACCCTCAAAATTGCATGAGATATAACCTAAACACTAAAAATATATATTAAATATATATATTTTTTTTTGTTTATCTAAATTCAAATTTAACAAGCATCCTGTCATTTTATTTGCTCAATCTGGCAACCCTAATCTAGAGCTAATCAGAGCACATGGTGGGGTGGGGGGGGGTGGCCTTTCAACCCGAAGACAGCCACTTAAATTCAAGATTGGCCCCTCCATACTTTCCTCCTTGGACCTGGATGAAAATGACATTTGGTGCCAACTGATGTGGTGCTGCCTATCTAGGCCTGGCAGCCACATTAACCTAGAACCTCACCGGTCCTCTGTAAAGTAGGCAAAACCCAGCTCCCACGCACTTAAAGAGCTGTAAATATTATTCCAACCACCAATGCCTGAAGTCTAATTCTATCTCAAACTTTCCTGAAGATCTTTGTTCCAGTGAAAATCAAGGTCACATTGCACAGACTCAGTCTTACACCCTCCCTTCACTACAGCCTGCACACCTGCTGAATGGCTCAAGCCCCCTGGCACACACGCCAATCGCACTAGGTAACCTTGGCCCTGACAGACATCGTGTGAATGCTCATCTGCGTAAAAAGTGACACATGCCTGTGGACAAAACAACTCAAAGTGCAGTAGGCTGCCGCAGGATAATGCAACATGGCAGGCTCTTGAAAAACTTGAGCTCTAAACATACAGTCTGGACTAACATTGACCCAAATGGGACTTCCAGAGCCAGAACTGAAAGGTGGGAGAAGAAAAAGCATTGATTCATTACAAACGAAATAAAAGTTAAGTAAGTTCAATACACTTATGTAAAGATGCTCAATTTCATTTACAATGTTTTCTTCAAACTTAAAAAAAGGAGATACTTTTCAGGGCCTATACGTTAGGCAAAAATGTTAAAGATTTTAAAGCACCTGGTGTTATCGAGGGCGTGAGAAAACGGCTGTTGTCATATAGCCTTGGCGAGTGTGAATTCGAATGGCCTTCTTGGACAGTAAAAATTGCATAAAAGAGGTATGTTTATAATAAAGAAAAATTAGAATTGGCTAAATGTCGATTAGTAGGGACTAATAATTATGATACACTCTTATGATAAGCAGAATGAGAGCGATTATATATAACGACAATGAAATGTCTGCGATACATTAACTAAGAAAAAGAAATTGCAGCATTATGTGTTTATATTATGTAGTGTACTCCCATCTCAGTTTTAAATTGTCTGGATTAATAGACAACTAGATAGATTGATAGGCACATGCTCCAATTGGGTTGCTGAGATATCTAGAGTAATGAGGATATGTAAGATTTGAACCAAATATACGTTCCAATTAACTGTAGCCTTCCAAGACAATTTCTTATAATAAAATAGACAAGTTGTGGGATGCCACCTGTCTCATTTTAATTTCCTACCCTTGGTCTTTGAATCATTACAGGTGACAATTTACTCTGAGTCTGAGCACTTTCTCTTGGGGATGAGGTAACTAGTTTTTGCGGGGCCTACATATGAAATATTGAGGGTCCCTGTTAATAAAAAAAAAATTATAAATATCTTATACAAATGTTGAAAATCATTGGACCATGTAAACCCACTGCTAGGGCGCTTCCCGTGGCCATGGCAATAACAGAGCTCAGGCTCAGCAGAGTGTGGCTGGTGATTAGTCAAAGGGGGAGGGTGATGTGGAGAGCCTCATCCCAGTGCACGCTCCAAGTGCATGCGCCTGGGCAAGGGCTGGTGGTAACTAATCAACTTCACTGCCCCTCCTGGGGAAAGGGAGAGGCTGTTACCCGACTGAGCCAAGTGAAGAGGGCTGCCTGGAGAAACACTCAAAGAGATCAGGGGATGGAAGGTGCCTGGCTGGAAAATTCTGAAGGCAGGAGGTGTTCTGGATCAGCCTATGCGGCACAAAGAGAACCGAGGCTTCAGAGGGCAGTAGTCCAGGAGTCTACACTTTCACCGTTTGGGGAAGGTTAGTAAGTATCAGTTTCAGGGGCTAAGGGACACTGTGGCAGGCAGCTGCACAGGAGAGATCTTGAAAGGCCCCCACCCAAGGATGCTTCCAATCCAGATGAGGATATCAAAGAAAGAAGCAGGGGTGTCATGCTGGGGAAGGAGGGCGAAGATGGAAGGGGCTAGCCCCAGAGTGTCATAGTGCAGGGCAGATGTCCCCACAGGACGTCTCTAACCACTAATATGTCTTCCAGAGAGTCAGCATTTGGGGGTCTACATGACAGAGGGCAATTCGACACTGCAGAGAGACCATTGAACAGCACCGTCTAGGCAAACAGAGCTTTGCTTTTTTTTTTTCTCATTCTTTCTCCTCATTCTTTGTCCCATCTCCACTCAGAAAAAACATTTGTGAGTGGAGAAGTGGGACAACAAGGTAGAGCCTGAATGAATCAAAGACCCCCACCCCTCTGCCCATTGCAATTCCTGAACCATGCCTCAGGGGCCCAAAAGAAGGAGAGGAGGAGGTGGGAATTAGAGAGGCTGAAGTTTTGTGCTGTACTGGACTGGACTTTTAATATCTGAAATGTGACAGTTTTCACAGCCAAAAGTGAACTAAAGGCTGTAGACTCTGCCAGAATTTCCATCAATGGGCATAGAAAGGGAGATTGGAAAGAGCTTGTTGAAAGTGAGTGGCGAGGGAAAAATAATGCTTTTCCTGATTGTACCCCTACTCCCTTCAGCCCATTTAATAAATCAGTTACACAGGATCTATTTCTCATTTGATTTTTTTTTTTTTTTTTTTTTTTTTTTTTTTTTTTTTTTTTTGCTTCTTAAGACAGCTTACAATGGAGGATCTACCTACTTCTTCATTAGTGACACCATGCACTAAGACATTGTGATTTGCAATAGGTTTTGCAACTCACAAACATCACACAGGCGTCTCTTGACTCACATTCAGAGTTCTGACAACCACCAACAAAAAATTTTTCCTTCCGTTCCATCCCTTTATTTCCATCCCGTCCATCTTTTCCTAATAGAGGCAACTGAAATGTGTAATCATAATTGACACTGATTTCTTTATGGATTGCTTTCAACTGAATGACGTGGATCTCTAGGGAAACAAATCTATGACTGCAGATATCAGCGCTGGCTAAAACTTCCATATAAGAGTCTTAAATTTTTTTTTATCAACATATACAATTTCCAAGTATCTATCAAGTCATGAATATTTAAAACTCATCAATAGATTATCCTTTTCTTTCAGCAGAGTTTACACAAACTTCCCTGTTTAGTAAAATGCTTTGACTCTTAAAAATTTCTTCCATTTTACTTTTCATATCAGTGTGACACTATTTCATCGGTCACCCAAGTTGATGCTGTATTCTCAAGCTGACATATTTGTCCCCTTCAGTGCCACCCCTAGAACATCTAAACACATCGCAGCTCCCTCACCAAGATACTTTCATTCAGCAAACAATTATATGCACAATAATTGAGGGTGAGTCTGGACATTGGGAATATAATACTGGGGACATAATCAACAATACATTGAGAGATAAAGTAGTCAAGATTCTTGAGAGAAACAGAACCCATGGAATAGAATAGATAGATGACGATGATAGCTGATAGATGATAGATAGAGAGATAGATGGATAGATAGATGTATAGATAGATAGATAGATAGATAGATAGATAGATAGATAGATGATTAGATAGATAGATAGATAGATAGATAGATAGATAGATAGATAGACTTATTATAAGGAATTGGCTCACACAATTATGGAGGCCAGCAAATCAAAAATCTGCAGAACCGATGTTCCAGTTTGAGTTTAAAGATTGCAGTCTACTGTAGCCAATGTTCCCATTTGAAAGCCATCAGGTAGGAGAATTCTCTCTCACTTCGGGTCAATCAGCCTTTTCACTCTGGTCAGAACTTCAACTGATTGGGTGAGGCCCACCCATTATATGGAGAGCAATCTTCTTTCTTCAGTCTACCAATTCAAACGTTAAGCTCATCCAAAAACACCTTCACAAAAACATCAAGAATAATGCTTAACCAAGTATATAAGCTCCTCATGGCTCAGTCAAGCTGACATATAAAATTAAACATTACAAAAGATGAAAAAACAAGTTGAAAAATAAATAAGATGTTTTATGACTGTTAAACAACAGAGAATATAAACCTGAAGATTTCATCCCATGGTGATATGAGAAGTGACCAGGGGAGAGAGGAGGTTAATATAGGTATATATTTAAGTTATAATACTGTCTCAGACTTTAAATATATCAGTATCCAAATGCCATCTTGTGGTTGATTATTCACATTAGGTTTCATTTACTTGGTGTCATTCATCTCACATCTGTTAAAATATGTTAAAATGTTGTTTGGAGTCAATGGAATTGCCTTCTTAAGGCTTCAGAGCTTTTGTTCCTATTTCATTTGTGCTATTAGTAGCAAATCCATGCTTGATGGGTTCAGGATACTAGTGGCCATACCGGTTTCACTCCAGATTCAAATGCCTTCTTTGCTTGTAATATATTAAATTCAAGCACACCGTAAAATAACATACTTATGGTCAGTGTACATGAGAATTCCATAACAGAAATATTTACACATTTAAACTAACATACACAATCACTTTACAACCCCTATATTTAGTGCAACAATAACATCATTCTGTAGAATAAACAGGACTAAATTATTTCCCAAAATGCAGGCCTCCATGTATAGATAGTAGTCTGCATTCTTGGCCCAATGTTATAATCTTTGCTTGGTAACATTATACAGTCTAATAAAAGACTTGTTATAAAAAAAAAAGTCCTGGGCATGTCCCATAACCCATGATTTATCTTAAAGACATATCTTCATTATTGTATAGGTCAGATCTTTACATTCTTTTCACACATACACACACACCACTTCTTATATCTGCATTATTCAGAAAGCCCAGTGAATTAGAGAGAATTAATTGTTAGCTTTCTCCTTAATAAACAAATGTATCAAATCCACAAATTGTACATCTTAAACTTATACAATGTTATATGTCAATTATTCCCCAGTAAAATAAAAATTTAAAAATATTCTACAAAGCAAAAATGTTTATTAAATAATGAAATCACACTAAAGAATGGATATAACATATGTAAAAGTACAACTACAACAAAATATAAATATCCATGTATATTAGTTTCCCATTGCCTTATAGCACCTTACCACAAGCTTAACCTTCAAACATCCATTTATTAGTTCACAGTTCTTTGTGTTGGAAGTCCAGCATGGTGGGACAGGGTTCTCTGCTTGGGTATCACATGGTTGAAATCAAGTTACCAGCAAGCTGAATTCTCATTGGAGGCTCTGGGGAAGTAACAGCTTCCAAACTCATGCTCGTTGGCAGAATTTAGTTCCTTGCAGTTGCAGGATTTAACTCCTCCTTTCCTTGACATGTGGCCCCTCTATCTTCATACTAGTAATGGCATGTCGGTCAAATCTTTCCAACGCTTTGTATCTCTGACCAGTGGGAGAAAACTCTCCATTCGTAGAGAGTTCATGTGATCAGATTAGGCCCATCCAGATAACTCTCCTTTTTGATTAACTCAAAATCAACTGACTAGTAACCTTAATTACTAATAAAATCCCTTTTACGACATTAAGTGACATAATCAAAGGTGTAACACCAGGGGACAGAGATCATCAGGGCTATCTTAGAAACCTTCTTACCACACATTGTATCCAGCATCCATGTAACATGAGGGAAATATCATCAATCCTCTGTACATAGCTCCCCAATCTTATCTTCTTACTATCCCGAATTCTGGGTCTAGCCTTCCCTTGTTTTCCTTTACCCTTCACCACATGTTCATAATTGAAAACTAGGTCTAGATGAAATAGTATGAAAATACCTTAGTGGCAAAAAATGTTTCTTTGTTTTTTTTTGTTGTTGTTGTTTTTTTAACAATGGTGCTAAAATTATTGAATATTCACAAGACAAAAAATAAAAAAATAAACTTTATCCCATACCTTACACAATGTATAAAAATTAATTTAAAATGAATCAGAGCTCTAAATGTACTGCCTAAAATTATAAAACTTTTAGGGGAAAAAAGAGGAAATAAATGTATGTTACCTTAGATTAGGCAGACTGAACGAAAATATTTGCAAATCATACATCTGATAAAGACCTGTACCTAGAATATATAAAGGATTATCAAAACAATAATAATTTCTAAAAATCTCAAAATCAAAATCCTTGAAAAAGATTTCAACAGACATATCACCAAAGAAGACATATAGATGGCAACTAGACACAAGAAAGGATGCTCAGCCTCATTAGTTATCAGGGAAATGAAAATTAAAAGTGTTAGATACCATTACTCACGTACTAAAACAGCTAAAATTAAAAAGGTGAATGTATAAAAGAATGGCCTATTAATACCTGCAACAACATGAGTGAATCTCAAAATGATTATTCTGAGCAAAAGAAGCCAGACAACAAAAATACATAGCGTGATTCCATTTGTATAAATCTCTGGAAAATGCAATCTAATTTATTGGGACACAAAGCGGATCAGTGGTCGCTTAGGGTGATGGGGAGAATCAGAAGGGAGGGTTGCAATGAGGCAGGAGAAAAGTTTGGGGACCGGTGTTGCGTTCGTTCTCTGGATCGTGTGATGATTTTATGGGTGTATAAATATGTTAAAACCTATCAAATTGTTCACTTTGTATATTTGCAGTTTATTGTATGATAATTATACTAGTTAAAGCCATTTAAAGAACAATAGAAAGCAATTTACTTTGAGTTTATGAATTAAAAAGTAGATTAAACAGTTATGAGTACATGCAAACAGAACACATCACAGAGGGAAGTCACGCACAATTGTTTTTCTAATGAACCTCAGGTGAACACGATTTAATAAATAAAAATCTCTAGTTTGTGACATACTGTCATCATCAGTTCATGCATGATCTTATTTATTTCATTGTTTATGTATGGATCACGATATGATGAACGGCATGAGCGCCTGGCCAAATGAACAACTGTAACTGGTCATCCCTTCTACTCGTTTTATTTGCTGGCCTTCAAACCCTGCCTCAAATTACCAACTACCTTGAATTTTTAATTTAGCATTATCTCAACATTTTTGATTTTATCTAACATGACTTTTAAAAGTTGTGTAGTTCTAGATGCCCTTTGAACATTTTTTAAAAAGAGGATCAGGCTCATAGCAGCACTATTCACAGTAGTCAAGAGGTGGAAGGAACCCAGTGTCCATCGATGGATGAATGGATACACAAAATGTGATGTGCACATACAGTGGAATATTATTCAGCTTTAAGAAAGAAGGAAATCTGGACACGTATTACAGCATGGATGAACCTTGAGGACATTATATTATGTGAAATAAACCAATCACGAAAAGACAAACACTATATGATTACACTTACATGAGGTATCTGAAGTAGTCATACTAGTAGAAACAGGAATTAGAAGGGTGGTTACCAGTAACTATGGGGAGGAGGATAAAGGGAGGTGACTGGTGGGTGTAGATTTTCAGATTTGCAAGATTAAAAAGTTCTGGAGATGTTTCACAATAATGTAAATATACACAACTACTTAACTATACACTTAAAAATGGTTAAATGG
Organism: Rousettus aegyptiacus; assembly: GCF_014176215.1. NCBI lineage: Eukaryota > Metazoa > Chordata > Mammalia > Chiroptera > Pteropodidae > Rousettus > Rousettus aegyptiacus. The sequence continues at coordinate 81,977,029 of NW_023416285.1, forward strand.
TATATTTTATGTTGTGTCATTTACCATATAAACATTGACTAAATAAATGAATGCCAAAAAGAAGGATATGCTAAACATAGTATTTTTTTCACTGACAGCACTCAATCATTATTCGTAATGTTATCTGTAACTATAGTTATTTTCACTGTTTAAAATACTATTTTCCTTTTTTACTTTCTTTGACTTATTATGATAGTTTATTTTGCCTGACATTAATTTTCAGCATTTATTTTTAAATTTATGCATTAACAGCTATAATTTTTTCTCAATATATGTTTTAATGTATTTAAGATAATATGCCACATGTTTTAATATGAAGTATTTCTGTTATGGTTTAGAACATTTTCTATTTTTCATTACAATTTCTTCTCTGTCCCATGCATTATTCAAAAATATAATTTAAGAATTCCAATTACATTAGAATTTTTTAGTTACCTTTTTTGTTTATAGCTTAAATGTTTTCAGATGACCACAATATATAGGCCATTTAAAAATGTTCATGTAATTGAAATATCGTCATTTATTTTTAAGTATTTTCAAATCTTGTTCATGATTTTATATTTAAGCCGTGAGTTTTTTACAAGTGTTGATTGTTTCAATCTCCAAATAATAGAAAAATATAATACCTTATTTGTCATTAAATTCTAAAATTTTGGTCAATATAATACCTATTTATTGAGATTTGCTTTATGACTTAGAGAATAATGAAGTTTTACAACTGTTAAATGTGTCTATTCAATCAAGCTTCCTAACTGTCTCATTTAAATCTATATTTTTGACTGGTTATTTTTCTTTTTAACATATCAACAAGTAATGTTTGCTAAATTCTCTTCTACAATACTGGATCTGTCAGTTTCTTCCTGTACTTTTATCAATTTTTGTATATTTAAATTAATTAGGTATACACGTTTAGAAATTTTTAATGTGATTTTTTTATCTTCTTAGTGAATTGAATATTTACCATTATATCATAAACTTCTATAACCCTAATGACGCTTTTTATTTTAAAATATTTTTATATTTGTATATTTATTTTATATTAGTTAATAAGCTATACCAGCTTTTTTTAAATTGACATTTACCTAACACATATTTCAATCCTCTTACTTTTTACTTCCATATACCCTTAGGTGTTTAGGTTGTCCTATACATCAGTACATAACTGGATTTTTAAAATTCATTCCGTCAATCTCTATTTTTGCACTAATAAGTTTAGTTTATCCATATTGATCACCAGATGATAGGAACGTAGTTGGGAAGAGCCACTTCCTTTTCTGTCCATCCCCACCATTCTCTCTATGACCTGCAGCAGGAAGATGGAACCATAGTGTCCAGCCTCCCCAATAGTCCATCAATGCTTCCAGACCTGGCTCTTAGTGTCGTTACCCCCACTTCCGCCCCCACCACCTGAATGACCTTATCTTACTTCCAAAGTACTGCAGTGCTTTCTCAGAAAAGGAAAGGACCCATGACTCTCCATGTCTTTTCTTAATTGACCAAAACTGTAATGTATGCACCAGGAATTACATGACCTTTGTATAAGGTAATTAACATTTTTCTAAATTCATGACTTATCTTATTTTATTCCCCAAATTTTATTTATTTGGTCTTTCTTTTGAGAGTGGTTTGGGGGTTAAGAATCGAAATTAGTTAATATGTAACCTTGCTCTCATATGCTCATATTCCTTGGTTATCTACATTTTCTAATTTTCTTAAAATAACTTTAAACTGTGTAATTTATTTTAAAATAAATGTCATTAAATTTCATCCAAGCATTTTTCAATTGATCAATTCTGGCAACAAATATTGAGCTTATAAAATTTTCTAGGATGACATTAAGTTCTAATTGCTTAATAGTGCCTCTTTTGTTTCTTTTACTATTAGTATGACAATTATAAGGCCAGCCATAATGCACCTCTGCACAGAAGAATCTAGGTGAAAATGATACAATTAATGAGTTTTGCTTTTACTCCAGGGTGTTCTCTTTGAGTCTTTTCAATCCTAAGCTATTAGAAACAGGATAAAAACATCAGCACTTAGATTAACAGCTGGATTTTGTTTTAAACATTTCCTTAATTATAATCTATTTAATTTTTTGCAGTTGAAGAGATTTTTGTTGTTGTTGTTGTTATTGGTTTCCAGAAAAAAATCCCTTACTTGTGTTTCTCATATGACAATCTTGTGTTTCTGGCACGCGGGGCTCAAAAATATGATGATATTGCTCTGGAAAGCTGTCTTCTTATTGTGCTCTTCTTAAATTTTGCACCCAAGCAAGAATTCTCTTTTAGTAATACATCTTCAAGAATTTTTTTTAATGATATCTCACTAAATTATGCAAAAATAGAAGTTGCAAAAACAGGAGAAAACTCAGTGAATTTGGGGAAAATGTTTTTTTTTTTTAAAAAAAAAGCAAGTAAATCTTGCTAGGGTGCTTACTTCCTCTCAAAACTTAGATTTTAGTCCTTAGCAACATAAGAGCTACGTGAACACAAGATGCTGTTTTTTTTCCCCTTACCTTTCAACAGATGCCCATCTATAACAAAGTCCATCTATAACCAGAACAGTAACACCTCTCAAGGAGCCAAGGTGGAGTTTTATCATGTCAATGAAGAACAATTTCGATTTCGGGACTCCATACTTGAGAGACTAAAACCCTTCAAACTATAGAGACTCAAAAAGCCTCCTTGACCTAGCAAAAAAAAAAAAAGAATAGAATCAAGATATAATGTCAATGATAAGATGACTCTGGTGTCCATGTAATGGAAATGAAGAAAAGGATGCAGAAAAAAGGACCTAACTATATGATGAAACCAGGTTGTCTTGGAATGATGTATCTGTTCATTTGCTTGTTCGCCCTTTCTTGGGAGCACAGTTTGTGGAAAGAACATTGGCCAGGTCAACAATAAAAACAAAACAAAGAAACCCCTCTGTTTTCAATGTAGAGAATGGATGGCATCCTTTGCTAGTAAGTGTTTAATTCTATCAACAACTCCAGTTAAATATATTAAATATGGGCTCTATCATCAGATTTCACTGTTTCAGAAAGATGCATCTGTTATATACACAGAAAATCAGGCCATTCATCAAACATGAAAGCTACACAGGACACATTGTGCAGGCAGAGGGCCTACCCCACTCTACGGCTAAGTGGCAAAGCTCTGCCATGTGGTTTTCATCAAAGATCTCAAAAGTGCATTTCACATTATAATCTAAAGAGACGACCCTAGATTAAATACAGGCCTAACACATGCACATTTTGGGATTCTGTAGAGGTATTTCGATTGTATAACATATGTAGTCATTTCTAGTACATAAATTGGATTTTTACAGACCTTTACAGAATCCATAAAGAAGCCTACCTACTTTTTATATTTTATCTGACAATACTTTGTATAAATGTTGACATTTATCCTTTGACTTGTGTTAATTGGGTAGTATGGTTTCTGCATCCCTGTAAGATAACTTTGAGATATTAGTGTTGAGCGGCAAGGAACAAAGAAAGGAAAAAATGGACTCAGTAGGGATAGTGGGAGTGGTGGGGTTTAAGTGGAGGAAGTGGGAAGACCAACATGGAAAGAGGAGAGGGATAATAAGAAATCTACCCCAAACCTAGGATGCCTCCTCCTTACCTGCTCCTGAGGCCATTCACTGCTATGCCTCATCAGCCCCAAGACAGAAAACTCTTAGCCTCCTAAGAGAGAGAGAATAATGATCCCTCAAAGATGCCCACATTCTAACTTGCAGGAGATCTTGAGGTGGAGAGATAATGCAACATTATCTGAGTAGGCTCAATGTAATCACAAGGGTTCTAATAAAAGAGGGGGAAAGGATCAGACTTAATGATGGACATGTAATTATAGAAGCCGAAGTCAGACAGAGAGATATTTGAAGACACTGCACTGTTGGCTCTGAAGATGACGGGTCATGATCCAAAGAATATAAGTGGCCTCTAGAAGCCAGAAAAAAGCAAGGAAATGGATTCTCCCCAAGGCCTCCAGAAAGAACATGGCCCTGTCAACACCTTGATTTTAGGACTTCTGACCTCCACAACCATAAGAGAATAAATCTGTGTTGTTTTAACCTACTAAGTTTTCAGTCATTTGTTATTGCAGCGATAGGAACCTAATATATCTCTCCATCCCAATGAAAGTTACTGATTTAACGCCATTTCTTCAAATCTTGATGGGCCTTCCAGACTTCAAAGTTCATGCTTCTATAATTACTAACTATGTCACTATAAAGGAAACTTGTTTCTTTTTTAAAAAAAAAATATGTTGAAAGTATATTCTTCTAAATAAATTATGAGCTCTGATATAAAAGATTCTCAGAGCCAAAAATACTGAGGTCATAGAAACAGGGTAGTATCCTACATACATTTCAGCTGAGAAGGATGGGAGCCCTGAGCCCACAAGACAAAGTAAACACATAAGGTAAGAAAAACTCATCTCATGCACATCCTGCTCAACTTTTTGCACAATCTTGGTAATCTATATTCATTTCTAGGAAAAAAAAAAGAATTCTCAACTTGCTGAAGGGGTACCCATCACCTAAAAGCACTGAAATTAAAATCTCTCTTCATAAATATAAACATATGTCCAAGAACTACCAAGTACTTGAGCAAAATCAATAACATGAAAAAGAACTAACATTAGAGGAAACAGAATTTACAAAAAAGACCAGAATAAACTGCAAAATAATCATTAGTATCCCGAGAGAGATAAGAGGTATGAAAAAGTGATCAGAGTGGTTGGACGCTAGGAATGATAGTCATTCTCCAACTTCACACAAAAAAAACACCTCAGTATATGAGTTGAATTATATAATGGAAGTAAGTGAAGATTAGATTGGTAACCTGGAAATACAAGCTAGGGATTTTTCTGCATTAAATGAAAAAATTTTAAAAGTAATGAATTAAGAGGAAAACGTTAAGAGGCAAGGAAAATAGATGAGTCCACTGAAAGTCTAGCAGTTGTGGGGAGAAAGGCACATCATATATATCTAATTAAAATTTTTGACAAGGACAAAATTGTAGGTTTCAAGAAATAAAGGAAGAATGAAAAAGAAAGGGAGGGAGGAAGGAACAAGTTCAAAACATGTTAGCTGCAAATACATTTAAGTAGATTAGCATATAACTGCACATATGCAAGAGGTCCATATGGCAATATTATCTCTGTAGTAAAATAATTTAAACTTAGAATTCAAATACAGAACAAAATTATCATGTAATTTTGAAGGCAAAAGGTATATATTTTCTGATTACAAAGATTCTGAAAGTTCACTTCTCATGGAACCCGTTCCTAAAGAAGTACTAGATTATATTCTTCACTAAAAAAAAAAAAAAAAAAAAAGTTAGAATAAAGCCATCATGGAATGCAGAAAATAAGGGAAAGTAAAGAAATGGGTATAATCATGACATTTTTTATTTTAATGGTTTTGAAACATAATACGACTTAAGAAACCATTTCTCTAAAGGTAGAGAAATCATGATTTTATAATAATAAAAGTCTAAACTATAATTTAACATGCTTTTCAGAAAATAATGTCAATGGGTAGGCAAAGAGGGGGCTTGAAGCATGCCAAAATTCCTGACTGTTCAGGTTATGAGAGACAGGTAAAAAAGGTGGATTGCCAATGTTTATAGAAAAATAAAATGTCACTAATTTGAATAATAATAAGATGTATAACTTTCAAACTATGAAAATATTGAAAAAGGAAGGATAGAAGGAATGAAAAGAAAAATAAAAGAATGGGGAAGAGGGAGGAAAGAAGACAAGAAAGAAATAAAACATGTTAAAAAGAAAGTATAATAAATGGGAAACATACATGAAGATGAGGTATAATACTAAATATATCAATTAACTGAAGTACAAATAAATGGGTTAAGTCCAACAACAACAAAACAAACCTAAAAACAGAAACAAAACTGATATTCAGCTGTTCGCTGTTTATAGAACTGTAAACACAAAATAAAATGACAAAAAAGTGGAAAACAACGGAGTGGAAACAGATAAACTAGGTAAATATTAACACATTGGCACTACTAACATCAGCCAAAACATAATCAAAGCAGAAAACACATTTTGTTAAAAAGATACAAATAAGAGAAGTGCCTTCTGTGTAATAGGAAGAGACATAATTAAACTCCTAAGCATGGGAGGCCCTATAAACAAGGCATTGTTGGGAAAAATAAAGACTGAGAAATGAGACTAGTTATCATAGTCGGTATGGCATACTAACAACATTCACACTAAGCCAGTTAGATGCGTGAAAAGATGGTGGCAAATGATCACAAACTATGCCCCACTATGGACATTTGGGTATGCAGTTTTAAGTAAGAAAGGAGAGACATCACTTTTTTATTGAGGTATAATTGATGTAGAGTGAAATGCACAGATCTTAGGTGGATAATTCAATGAGCTTTGGAAAATGCTTCCTTGTGTTCCCTTCGGTCAACCCCAACCTCCTGATTTCCATAACCACAGATTAGTTTTGCCTGTCCTCGAAATTCACATAAGTGAAATGAAACATCAATGTCTGGCTTCTTTCAGTCAATACTGGATTAGGGTCATCTGCTTTATGCATATATTATTCATTCACTCCTTTTCTAATTCAGAGTAGTATTCCATGGTGAGAATGTACCACATTTTTTTTTTCTATTTTCCTGTAGGTAGACATATGGCTCACTTCTAATTTAGGATTATTGTGAATCATATTATGAATGTACTAAATACCACTGAACTGTACACTTAAAAATGTCTATGATGGTAAATTTCTATATATTTTTACCACCATGAAAAAAATCATAAAAAGTGAGCCAACTTCCCTTATAAGTTAATCAAATAACTATTAAACAACAAAAAGCTGGAGATCAAAAACACTATAACGGAAATAATTAATGCCTTTGATGTGCTCATTAGTAGAATGAATATGGCTGAGAAAATAATCATGGAGCTTGAGGATATATCAACAGAAACTTACTAAACACGAAAGCAAAGAGAAAAAAGAGTAAAAGAAATAAAACAATATCTGAGAACTGCGGGCCAAATATAAGAGGTATAACATATACATAATGGAAAGACAAGAGGGAGGAGAAAAATATAGAAGAAATATTTGAAACAATAATGCCTGAGAATTTTCCCAAATTAAAGTTAAACACCAAACCAGAGGCCTAGGAAGCTCAGAGAATATCAAGCAGGATAAATGCACACAAAACGAAATAAAAACCTATACCTAGGCAAATCATTTTTAAAACTGCAAAATATCCAAGATAAAAAATCTTTAAATCTTACCTATAGAGGAGCAAAGATAAGAATTATATCAAACTTCTCAGAAACCATGCAAGCAAGAAGAGAGTGGAATAAAATATTTAAAGTATTGAGAAAACAAATTCACCTCAAAGTCTCTTTTCTACAAAATTATCTTGCATAAGTGAAGGAGAAATAGACTGTCTCAAACAAAAATTGAGAGAATTTGTTGCAGGTAAACCTGTCTTGTAAGAAATATTAAAAGAAGTTCTTTAGAGAGAAGGAAAATAACATACATCAAAAACTCAGATATACATGAAGAAAAGAGGAGCATAGAAAAATGAATAGTGAAAGTAAAATAAAAACTTTTACTTTTCTTATTCTATCTAACATAAGTTTGTTCAAAATAACAGCAGCAACAATGCATTTGATTATGTATGCTTTTGTGTATGCTTACGTATAAGTGCAATGAGTCATACCAGTGATACAAGGTATGAGGGGGAAAAATTAGGAATATTTTGTTTTTATAAGGAACTTGTGCCACTTGTGAAGTAGCACAGTGTTATTTAATAGTAGACTTGGATTAGTGGTAATTACATATTGTTTATTGCAAACTCTGAGGTGACTACTAAAAAAAAAGTTTAAAAGAAGTATAATTAATAAGCTAAGAAAGTGGAATTAAAATGAAATGTTTAATTAACCCACAAAAGACAGAAAAAGACAGAAATAAGGACAAAGAGCAAGGGCAACGAGGAGAAAACAGTAACAAATATGGTAGATATTAATCGAACTATATCAATGATCTTTGAAAATCAAAGATCTAAAAGTACCAATTAATAAACAGATTGTCAGAGTAAATAAAAATTCAGACCTAACTGTAAGTTGTTTTTAAGTAACCCCCTTTAAATATAAAGACACATATAAATTAAAAGTAAAGGAATGAGAAAAGATAAACCATGCTAATGCTAATCAAAATCAGGAGTAGCATCATTAATTTCAGAAAGAGCGGACTTCAAAGCAAGGAGAATTATCATGGATAAACATTAGATAGGGGCATTAGATAATGATAATGGGATGAATTCTCTGAGAAGACATAACCCTTAAAGTGTATGCACCTAACAACAGCATCAAAATGCATAAGGCAAAAATTGATACAATTGCAAGGAGAAATAGATGCATTTATTATAGTTGGAGATCTCAACATTCCTGCATCAGAAATGGACCCAGCAGATAATCAGTAAGGATGTAGTTGAACTCAACAGTACCATCAATCAACTGGATGTACTTGATACCCATACACTGTGTCATCTAACAAGAGCAGAATATACATTCTTCTCAGACTTACCTACAGTCCCCAAGATAGAACACATTCCAGGCCATAAAACATATGATAACAAATGTGAAAGAACAGAAATCATGCATGCTCTCAGACATGGGAATTAAACTAGAAATTAATAACAGAAAAAATAGCTGGTATAGGATACTGATAGTAGGGGAGGCTGTGCATATGTAGGGTAAGGGATATATGGGACCTCAGTTCTTTTTGTACGAGTTTGCTGAGAACCTAAAACTGCTGTAAAAAATAAAGTCTATAAAAACGTAGGAGAAATAAATCAATATAGAAGCAAAAATTAAAGAAATAGAAACATTACCAATAAAAACGTAGATGTTATTACAAAAAAAAACCCAAGATTTTTAAAGTGGCAAGTATGATCAAGAACATTAGCTGTAAAAAGACTTTCTGAATCTTCTAAAAATGACTCTAACATTATAAACATATATTTATATCAGGCATGTCTGTCATGACTTGGTCCAGAAATTGTGTCATTTAAGCAAAGTAAGCGGAGAAAGAGAGGTCATGCCAGATTTTGATGAAGAATACAATGACAGGATTGTCTTATAATTTGAAACATTTGGAGAAGGAAGCCTATTAGAATTAAGTGTATTCAATATACTGGAGTCAAAATCATCGAACAATTTAGTTTTAAAAGTTTGGTGGAAAATGAAGTGCAATTTTAAATCCTTTATTTTAACTGAGTGTTTCCAGAATACAGTTCTCGCTCCTAACAAAAAGAAGCCTAATACAGTCTCATCTTTAAGCTCTAAAATGCTTTAAAGAAAAATATAAAGGAAAATAAATAAGTCATTTAAAGCTTTAAATTAACTCAGTTGTACCAAATATTGGTGGCATTCTCATTCTACTGTATTGCCTCTATTCAATCCCAAAAACTTCTCTTCAAAAAGGTAAAGGCTAAGCATAGGAAGGAAGCAATTTTGTCTTTTAAAATGCAAGTTCACTTATGCTTTCAATGTCTCCACCTTCGGCCAAGTGAGCTTCATAGATGGTGAAGTTCTGTCTGTTGACTTCAGCATAAGCAGGCCATTTCAGAACAGAAAGACTTGGATCTAATAAGAAGTAATAAGAAGGCGATCTGTGGCTGAAGTTTGCCAAGAAAAGAAAGGAAAAAAAGGGGAGGGGAAAGAAGGAGGGGTGGAGAGGGAGAGAGAGGGAGAGAGGGAGGGGAGAGAGAGAGAGAGAGAGAGAGAGAGAGAGAGAGAGAGAGAGAGAGAGAGAGAGAGAGAGAGAGAGAGAGAGAGAGAGAAATCTAGTACACACACACAGCACAGCCTGTGAAAATTCTCAATTGGACAGTTTCTAAGGCTTTGAACCTGACCTTCTCTACAGGAATCTTCAGATAACTGAAGAGCTGCTGCCACCTCATGGAGAAATGAAAGATCTCATCTAGAAGTGTTGATTGTGCAATCATATTTATACTCTGCCTTTTCTCTTTTATTGGACTAGTAAAAGAAAATAACTACAAACATTTCTTATAGAAAATGCCCATATATATGATATATAATTTTCCTTTAAAAATAACTAATTCAATTTTTATGATCATAGTATTATTTAGCACATAGAAATAAAATACAAAATCTCAATTTGTTATTATTTACTTGGATTAATTATTCAAATATACCATTGCTCAAATCGAGTGTGCAGAGAAATGGTCTGATATGGCAGGCTATGATTCTCCTCTGAACACACACTTTACAAATCTAATAGCTAAATTTCAAATTTTAGAGAATAGCAAAGTTGAAGTTGATCTTGATATTCTCTACATCTACCTTCCTTGTAACATCCTGACGAAAATCAAAAGCTTTTTATTTTTTGTATTGCTGTCTTTACAATCTCAAGTCTCATCTCTAGCCGTGTGATCCTAGCAATAGAAATGGGCAAGCTCAAGAGCTAAACTACAATAATAAATTCATTTTCAAGAAATGTTCACATCTTAATGGCGGAACAAAACAATGTGCTTTTTTTCTGCAGAAAGTAAGCATTCTATAATGTGGATGCGACCCAGAAAAAACTTCAAGGTCTAAATGTATTTTATTTTCTGTCTCATCCTACTAGAATATCAATTCCATGAAAGTAAGGAACTCATCTAATCTAGGTTTTAAGCAATTAAAAATAGGTCTTCTGTGAATGAAAGTGACATCCACTATTTTTTTCACTAGCAATTGTATCTTTGTTGCATTTCCAGGTTTATGAAAACATTTGATGCCATATGTATGGAAATTTCTCCACCCATCCACAAAATAAGATTGGTTTTCTTTTAAATTGAAATCGAAGAGGATCTAAAATTCAATAAAATTTTATAAATTACTGAATTTACTTTAATTTCTTTTCAAATATGAGTCTTGGGACTATAATCCCTTTATGAGTCAAGACTCATCTTGAAAAAAGCTTCCTCCCCCAAAAAGCTTTATTAAAGTATAATGGACAGGCATAACTGTAAGATATTTAAAGTGTATATCATATACATATACTTCGTGGAAGGATTCCTTTCATCTAGATAACTGACACATCTAAGAAATAATATATACAAATGATATTTATCACTGGAGCTTGAAATGGGTTTCTAATGCTTGCATCTTTATCATTTGGAACTAAGTGAATTTTGGTAATTTCTATTTAAAAGTAAGGTTTTTATAATTTTATTCACCTTCTTTTGACCCCACTCCAGGCCACTACTCTTTTGGGCTCACACTTAAGAGTTTGAAAACAAATCTGAACTCCTGTATTTTGCATAGTCTTCAAATTTTTCCAAAGTTGGAAGAGAATATCTAAAATCTGCTTTCAATTTTATCACCAAGTCTGGTTTATATAGGAACTGACATCTCCAAAAATAAATTTTACACACACGAACACACAGTAGGACTTCAATGGATGTCATATTATTCTTTATAACATATCTACATTATATATATTCTTTTTAAAAAAAATTTTAATGAAATAAAAAAATTATATGGCTGCAATATTATCAGATTAGGCAAAATTTGAGGGCCAAACTAACTAAGACAAAAAGGAAGTATTGCGTAATAATAAAAGATACAATCATAAAGAATATATACATGGTGTTTCTGCATGGAATAAATAACATAAAGCTAAAACTTCTAGAGCTATAGAAACTTGATAAAATCATCTATCACAATACCCTTAACAAAACTCTTTCCGAATGTGATAGCTCCAGTGGACAAAATAAAAATGTTATAGAAAATGTGAATGATACATGTTTTATTCAATAGATGTATCTGTATAAATTTTATTTTCTATAAATACATATTGTTTATTATATACATGAAGTATTTATTTTTTGATTTTTTAAATTAAATTTATTGTGGTGACTTTGGTTAATAAAATTATATAGGATTCAAATACAAAGTTCAATAATACATCACTGTGTGTTGCATTGTGTTCACCACCCAAAGTTATGTTGCTTTCTGTCACCTTATAGTTGACCCCCTTTATCTACTCCTTTTCCCCCTAGTAACCACTAACCATGAGTCTGTTTTGTCTTGTTTGTTGCTTTCAGTTTTCTACCCAACATACAAGTAAAAGCATATGTTTCTCAACTTTTTCTGATTTATTTCACTTAGCATGATAATCTCAAGATCCATCCATGTTGTCACAAATGGCAGTATTTCATCTTTTCTTATGGCTGAGTAGTACTGCATTGTATATATGTACCACAGATTCTTTATCCAATCATCTCTTGATGGACACTTTGATTGTTTCCGTGTCTTGGCCACTGTGAATAACGCTTCTATGAGCATGAGAGTGCATATATCTTTACAGATAAATGTTTTTGAATTTTGGGGGCAGATACCCAGAAGAGGGTTTGCTGGGTCATATTGTAGTTCTATTCATAATTTTTGAGGAACTTCCATACTGTTTTCCATAGTGGCTGTGCCAATTTATATTCCCAGGAGAAATGTGAGAGTTACTTTTTCCCACAGCCTCTCCAACACTTGTTATTACTCGTCCTGTTGATGATAGCCATTCTAATAGGTATGAGGTGGTATCTCATTGTGGTTTTGATTTGCATTTCCCTAATAACTAGTGAAGCTGAGCATCTTTTCACATGTCTCTTGGCCATTCGTATGTTTTTTCAAAGTGTCTTTTTGGGTCTACTGCTTATTTTTAAATTGAATTTTGTTGTTGTTGTTGTTGCATTGTATGAGTTCTTTGTATATTTTGGATATTAGCCCCTTATTGTAGGCATTGTTTGCAAATATCTTCTCCCATTTGGATGGCTCTTTGTCTTGTTAATGGCTTCTTGTGAATGTGCAGAAGCCTTTAGTTTGATACAGTCCCATTCATTTAAATTTTGCTATTACTTCCCTAGCCCTTGAGGCCAAATTCATAAAATTCCCTTTAAGTCCAAGGCCCATGAGTTTAGTACCTATGTTTTCTCCTGTACAATTTATTGTTTTAGGTCTTATATTCAGGTCTTTAATCCACTTTGAGTTAATTTTGGTGTATGGTGACAGCAGTCTAGGTTTATTCTTTTGCATGCGGCTTTCCAATTTTCCCAGCCTCATTTATTGAAGAGGCTTTCTTTTCTCCATTCTGTTTTTGGCTCCTTCATTGAACATTATTTGCTCATATATGTGGGGGTTTAATTCCGGACTCTCAATTCTGTTCTATCGGTCTGTGTCTGGTTGGTTTTTTGTTTTTTGGTTTTTGTTTGTTTGTTTTTTGTTTTTGTTTGTTTGTTTGTTTTTTGCCAATAACATGCTGTTCTAATTATTGACACTATGTAGAACAAACTGATGTCAGGCAGAGTGATGCCTCCAGCCTTGTTATTTTCCCTCAGGATTGCCTTGGCTATTTGGGGTCTTTTGTTCTTCCATCAAATTTGATATTTTGTTCTATTTCTTTACAACATGCCATTGAGATTTTGATGGGGATTGCATTAAATCTGTATAATGCTTTAGGTAACAAGGTCATTTTAACTATGTTGATTCTTCTAATCCATGAACACAGAATATCTTTCATTTCTTTGTGTCTTTTTCAATTTCTTTTAATAACGTCTTATAGTTTTCAGTGTGCAGGTCCTTCACATGTTTCGTTAGGTTTATTCCTAGGTATTTTATTCTTTTTGTTGCAATTGCAAAATAAATTGTTTTCAATTTCTTTTTCTGAAAATTCATTGTTAGTGTATAGGAATACTATGAATTTTTGTATGTAGATTTTGTATCGTGAAACTCTACTGTATTTTTTTGATTGTTTCTAATAGTTTTTTAGTGGAGTCTTTAGGATTTTCTCTATAGAGAATCATGTCATCCGCAAATAGTGACAGTCTGACTCCTTCATTCCCAATTTGGATGACTTTTCTTTCTTTCTCTTGCCTGGGACTTCCAATACTATATTGATTAAGTGTGGTGAGAGCAGACAACCTTGTCTTGTTCCTGATCTTAGAGGGAAGGCTCTTACTTTTTCACTAATATCGCTATTAAGTACGATATTAGCTGAGTGTTTGTCATATATTGGCCTTTATTATGTTGAGGGACTTTCCTTCTATACACATTTTGTTGTTTTAATCATAAATGAATACTGTATCATGTCAAATGCTTTTTCTGCATCTACTAATATGATCATATGATTTTTGTCATTTTGTGTATGTGGTGTTATCATATTAATCGATTTGCATTTGAACCATGCTTGTGCCCCTGGGATAAAGCCCGCTTGATTGTGGTGTACAGTCTTTTCAATGTATTGTTGTATTATTCAATTTGCTAGTATTTGTTTGGGATTTTGCATCTGTATTCATCAGAGATATTGATCTATAGTTTTCTTTTTTTGTATGTTTACTAGGTTTTGATATCTGGGTAATGTAGGCCTCATAAAGTAAGGAAAGAAGCATTACTTCTTCAATTTTTTGGAAAAGTTTAAGAACAGGTATTAAATTTTCTTTGAATGTTTGGTAGAATCACTAGTGAAGCCATCTGGTCCTGGATTTTTACTTTTGGGGAGATTTTTGATGATGGTTTCAATTTCCTTATTGTTGATTGATCTACTTATTCAGTTCTTTATGATTCAGTCTAGGAAGGTTGTACATTTCTAAGAACTTGTCCATTTCTTCTAGGTTATTTAATGTGGAGGCATATAATCTTTCATAGTATTCTTATGTGATACTTTGTATTTCGATGTTATCTGTCATAACTTCTATTTTGTTTCTGATTTTGTGCCTTTCTCTTTTTTCCTTAGTGGATGTAGTCAAAGAACCATTCTTTATTGCACTGATTTCTATTATCTTTTTGTTCTTGATTTCATTTAATTCTGCTCTGATTTTTATTATTTCTTTCCTTCTGCTGACTTTGGGCTTCATTTATTCTTCTTTCTCTAGTTCTTTAATATGTAATGTTTATTTGGAATTTTTCTTTTTTCTTGAGATAGGCCTCTAATGATATGACCTTTCCTATTAATACCCCATATTATTGCCTTTGCTGTCTCCCAAAAGTTTCGATATGTATTTTCATTCTCATTTGTTTCTATGTATCTCTCAATTTCCTTTTATTTCATCTTCGACCCGGTCATTCTTTAGTAGCATGTTGTTTTATCTCCACATATTTGTGGTTTTTCCCGCATTCTTTTTGCAGTTGATCTCGTTTCAGAGCACTGTGGTTGGAGAATATACTTGGTTTGATTTCAATCTTCTCAAATTTGTTGAGGCTAGTTTTATGTCCCAACGTATGGCCCATCCTCGAGGATGTTTCATGTGCACTAGAGAAGAATGTATAATCTAGTATTTTGGGATGAAAGTCTCTGTAAATGTTATGTCCAATTGATCTAATGTGTCACTTAAGGTTATTTCCTTATTGATTTTCTGTTCAGATGATCTGTCTATAGCTGTCAGTGGGGATATTTAGTTCCCCTACTATAAATGTGTTTCTGTCAGATTCTCCTTTTAGTTCTGTTAGTAATTGCTTTATATATTTTGATGCTCCCTGATTGGGAGTATATATATTGATGTGTTATGTCTTCTTGATGTATTGTCCCGTTTATCATTATGAAGTGTTCATTTTTGTCTCTCATTAACTTTTTAATCTCGAAGTCTGCTTAGTCAGATTAAGTGTGGCTACACAGCTTTTGTCTGGATGCCATTTGCTTGGAGTATATTTTCCCACCCTTTCGCTTTGAGTCTACATTTGTCCTTGTAGCTGAGATGTGTCTCTTTAAAGCAACATATGATTGTTTTTGTTTTGTTTTGATCTAATCTGCTACTTTGTGGCTTTTTATTAGTGAGTTAAGTTCATTTACATTTAGGGTGATTATTGATATATGAGGTTGTCCATAGCCATTTTATCTTTTGTCTTCTGGTAGCTCAGAGACTACACTGTTTCTTTGCCCTTGCATTTCTGTGTTATCGCAGTTTGGTGGTATTCTATTATTTTCCCCTCTGTGTTCTCATTTTTATGTTATGTGTCTCGGTTCTGGATTTTCTTTGTGTGGTTACCATAAAGTTAATGTTAAGTTTCATACATACAGTAGTCCTTTTTCTTCTGCATGCATATTATCTCCATTCCCCTTTGCAGATTCAGACCTTTACTCTCTCCCTCATTTTGTTTTTGTCTCAAATTATCCCGATTTATGCTTTGAGTTCATTTCTAAGTTGCAGTAGCTTCTTTTTCTTCTTCTAAAAGATTGTTTACTCCTTTAACTATTATGTAATAAATAAGTTTATAATACTCTATTCTGAATAAGGGTTGCAATTTCCTGTTTCTGTCTGTTCATTAACTTACTCATAGTTTTGTACCTTTTTGTCATTTTGTTTCCAAGTAGAATAAACCCCCATGAAGTATTTTTAAAAATCAATCAAAACTCCACTTCTATTATCTTTGTGGATAATAATCTTGGAAAAGTTACTTAATCTTTCTGAGTTTCTATTTCCTTCTCTGTAAAATAAAAACTCTCATACTTACTGGTTTGTTGTGATAGTTTAATAATTTTTTCTATTATTCGTAGAAATATCTCTAATACATGTGCCTTTCCATAATGTATTTCAAGCAGTACAGTATGGTGAATGCATTTGAATGTTTAATGATTAATATGAGTAAAAATCAAGCACAGGACCTGGCACCTATGAGACAGTAAACTACAATGTTTTCTCATTCTGTAATTATCTTTCTTCTTGGTCTCCATCTTCCCTGACTTGAGTATTAAGTATTTTTTTAGTCCATCTTTATATCATGACTCTCTTTTACTTAGAAAAATTTAGATGCTCCAAACTGGGCAACTCCAGCAAACTACAACATAGCATGCCAGATGAACTGCTCGTGCTCTTGGCTGCTCTGGGCTATCCAAATGCGAATCGAATAAGTGATGATAAATATAAACAAACCAACTAGCAAAAAAAACAAGTTTTTGCCAACCAAGAAAATCTTAGTGAATTTCAAAACATACAGAGATTTTATGTTCCACATTCTCTAACTAAAATTAAACTGTAAACCAGAAATTTACAAGAAAAAAAAAATAACCTAAAGAGAAAAAACAAAACAAAGTCCTTACAATATAAAGTTAAGACACAGCCTTCAAAACTGTTCCTACCGAAAGACATAATTAAAACATATTACAAATAAAAAGAATACCTGTTATCAAAATATCTAGACATAGCTAAATAATATGCAGTAGAAAATAGTTTAAATGCTTCTGTTACTAAAAAGAAATGAGAGTGACAATAAACTAAGTGTGCAAAGAACACTTTTAAAAATTATAAGAAAAGTCATAGAGCATTAAGAATCAAAGTTGATGACCCAGCCCTCTCTCTGACCCACTGACACATCTCTCTATAAACAACCTGTACAAAATTGCTCATAGCAGCTTTATTTCTACCAGCCAAAAACTGGAAACAATTAAAATGCCCTACAATAGGTGAATTAGTAAACAAACTATGTACATCCGTATCATTACTACGCAGCAATAAAATAAAAGAACTGTTGATACATGTAACAACTTGGATGTGTCTGAAGGGTATACTGTAATGATTTCATTTCTATAACATTCCATTCTTGGAAGAACAAAATTATGTAGATGGAGAACAAATTAGTTTCTGGGGTTTAGGGAATGGTCTGGCGGGGAAGGACTGCAAAGGAAAAGAACAAGAGAGAACTCTGTGGTGATGGAAGCGTTTTGGATCTTGAATATGGTGGAAGTTACACTAATCTACCTATGATAAAATAGCTCAGAAACATGTACATGCATTAGACCAATGGTGATCTCCTGGTTTTAATTCATACCATTGTCATGTAGGATGTAACCACTGGGTGAAGGGTACATGGGGCCTCCCTATACTATCTTTGCAATTTCTTGCAAATCCATAATTATTTCCAAATAGAATGTTAAAAAAATAGTTAAATAGAAGTTAAAAAATCTTGTTCTTCAGAAATACAACTTAAACTCCCAACCAGTTTGACCGAGAGGAATAAGAGAGAAAATGAAAATACACAGTGAGGAATAAGAAATAAGGTATACCCTTAACTACAAAAGAAATGAAGAGACTTGATATATTCGATGGCAATAAATATGAAAACTTACAGTAAACTGACCTAGTATGGGGCACTTTTCAAGGTAGGGCCTCCCTGCATGGCCACACAGTTTGTGCTCATTGATCCATTCCAATTAAAATCCATTCCCATAAAACTTAACAGAACCCATAGAGGTCTTGGGTGGGGATGGTGGGGTTGCGGGGACGGAACAGATAACTATATGTATGAACCAGCTTTTTCTAGGTGCAGAAGAGAGAGTAATTCACAAGACTCAGTCTCTACCTTCATGTAGTTTATAAATGCAAAAGTTACAAAGAAATGAGTAAGCTGAATCCAGTAGAATATTTTTTAAAAATACAACTCAGACACAGAAGATATATATATTCCAAGAATATAAACATAGTTTTGCAACAAAAAATCTTCAACATAATTCATTATATTAAAGTAAGCAAGAAAACCATTTGTTGCTATCAATAGCTGGCAAAAACAAACAAACAAACAAAGTTAGCTGCCATTCTAAGACTGAAGTAAAATGTTAATAGAATGAAGCTAAAACAATATTCTAAAAATACTAAAGACTATTGAAATAAAAGAAAAAAGCAAATAGTACATTAAAAAGCACAACAGTAAAACTACTGTCATAAAATCAGACAAAATTACTCAGATTATTTTGAACCTAGAAAATAAGAAACACTAAAGACTAGCATTAATAACAAATTTAATAAGATGCTGTTATAAGAATATTTAATTTTTCTCTATTACAGAGAAAAACAAATGGAAATTTAAAAGGCTTGATATGCTATAGTAAAAAAAATGATAAAATATCTAGCAATGCATTAACGAATACAGCTAGATGGTGTAGATGAGATTCTAAACTTTTACTGAAGGACATAAAACAAAAACTGAATAAGTGGAAGGCTATGCCATGTTTCCGTAATGTCCATTTTATAATGTCAGTTTATAAATTAATATGTAAATTTAATGCAGCTCTTGTCAGAATTCCAAAGGACTTTATTTTGTAACTGGATAAAATGATTACCTAAGTAAGTTGCATATTAAAATAAATAAATAAAAATAAAAACAGGAAGAGGAAGAACCTGACATCCTATAAATATGTCACATAGAAATATAACTATACATCAAAATGGTTGTGATTTTGGCAGAGGGCATTTGTCAAACAATAGAATCTAGAAATAATTCAGCTGTGTACCTATTGATTAAAGAAAAACTCATGATCCATCTAGGTCCTTGACCACCTCGTTTCCGACTATATTTTCTTCCACTCTGTCTCAGGCACCCATACACGTTTATAACCCCTATCCCCAAAATCTCAGTCAAGTATCTCTTCAACAAGTGCCTACCTTTCCAGCTCACTCACCTTAGTATATACATTCCAAAATATCTGACCTCATTAGGAATGGCCATCCTTTGGTTCTACCATATTTTTTTCCCTATCAACAATTTCCCATTGACCAATGACTACTCTAGCTTAGGAGGGTACACACAAGCACAAGTTTGTTTGCCCTCCCAAGAACATGTTAACAATATATTAAATCTTAAATGTGAAGATCATCATATATTTCTAGATTTATACAAAATTGAGAAAAGATGAATGCTTCTAACGAAGAGAGAAAAAAGAACTCTAGAATATGCGGGTGCAGACTGCAACCAGAGCCATAATCTACCTGAGGGTGACAGAGAAAGCCTAAGGCAGCACCAGGTATAGTGGAGGCGAGAGGAAGGAGGAGATCGAACATTACACATGAGATTTGTTTGGAACTGAGAACATTCCAGTTCTTGTTATAATGGTTACATAAGTGTATATAGTTATTAATACTCTAAAAAAATAGTCCTAAAATGGGTGCATTTTAAATATACTTTATAATAAAGATTTTAAAAATTACCCTAGGAATTCATCCTTGACAGACACAAAACACACAAACTTATTCACCACTCATTCATGGGCAACTGGTCAAAAAAACTGTGCAATCCACAATAGAGGACGTGCAACTATCAAAAAGGAATGAGTGCTCCATGAATTGATATATGGAGGAGTACTTTTTCCAGTTACATTGTTATGTAAAAGCAAGATTCAAAAGAGTATGTCCAATATGCTACCTTTTGTGTAAGAAACGTAAAAAATAAATTGCATTATTTTTGCAAAAAAGAAACACGGGAGGAGTAGACCAGAACCTAGTGATAACAACATGTGGGGAGGGAATGAGATCACTATGGAGTCAACAGGGAGCATGATGTCTCAGATTTAGCTTATTATTATATGGTATTGACTTTGGAGCCATGGAAATGTTTTAATTATTCCAAAGATTAAATAGAAAGGATGAAAAAAGTAAACCCTACAATTGAATACAAGTAGAAACAAATGAACTTATATCTAATAGATAACAAAAATTATCTCTTAGAAAAAAATTATTCAAATAATTTGAACAATGACTATACATCCACAATGAAATAATACCTAAGGATGAAAAAAATGCAAATAAATTTTTACATTTTCTTAGTAGGTTTGTGGTTGGTAGTTCTACTGGTATTGTAACATAAGTCATTTTGTAAGAGTGGTTTAATCATATTTATAGTAATGAAAAGTGCATCATACAAGAGGTTCGTGTAAGCAGGCATGTCTATAAATGTACATGGATATGTCCTCCATCTAGCACTACAAGATTAGTGTTGTTTAAGAGACATGTTGGTTGTGTGCTTAACATAAAAAAAGGTGGTATGAGTGTGACACATGGGAATACTTTTTAACTAGCTTAAAATTCCTAGTCAAGAAAATATGGCTAAAGGAACACAAATTTAAAAAGGAGAAATGTCTGTGGTCGAGATACTATATTATTTCCTGACATGGCCAGCTGAATGCTTGGAGCACCTGTGGCATGTGTAGACTTCAGACTGCCGAGACACAAGGATGCTGTGTAGCTTGAGGTGAGGCCAGCTGTCAACATCCAGCTCTTTGCAATGAAGGGATTCTGGCAAAATTCTCAATGGACCTTATTTGCATTTATCTACTCTACTTATAAATCACTACAATGCTTATTTCCAGTTCACTGTTCTAGACTACCTTTTGTCTGTTAAAAAAGACCACGAACTGCTTGCAAAAGAATGAAGGAAAATATATATATACACATAAAATGATAAACTATATAACCTTAGAAAGATAAGTTTTCAAATGAGTATATCCAATTTTGTTCCAGAAAAAAATTAAGTCCCCCCCCCCAAAAAAAAAGACATTTTTTTCCCTCTATGTATATTATAAAGATTGACTTAAGGAACAACAGAAAAATTAGGAAGAGATGCTAATACTGAGAGCTAACACTTATTTAGATGTACTACATCAAGCTTTACACTCCCTAATTCATTTAACACCCACGACAATCCTACGAAGTTGAGACTACTGTTATCCCATGTTCAATATGAACAAACTGAGACCCAAATGGGTTAAGTAACTGGTCCAAGGTCATACATACAGCAGTAAAATAACTGAACTGGGATCTGAGCTCGCTCTGATTCCGAAAGGCCACACTATTAACTGTTATGCTATACTGACTTCTAGGAAACTTTCAACAAGCAAGCAATACCTATTTTTTAAAATTAAGTATTCCAGCGTGTAAAAAAGAATCCTCCCAACTATGAATCTTGCAAAAACATAAAGTTAGCAACAACAGAAACAACAGCCCAGGCTATATGACTACATGTGAAAAAAGGAGAAAGCGGTGGATCTCAGGGAGAGCTTGGGCCACAGAAATCCAGGAGGCCTGGCCTCGGACATAGGTGGAGAGGATCTGAGCTCGCTAGCCGAGAAACTGCACCTGAGTTGCTCCTATGGCAGGCTGAGGTGTGTAGACTTTAGCAGCAGGTGTGAAACGGGAAATTTCCTTGAACCACTTTGCCAGGAAACAGATTCAAAATGGTATTAGAAAAAGGATGGCTGCAATTTCCTCTAAATAAATATTTACAAATTACAAATTATATGGTATGGTATGCCATACACCTGAAACTAACAGAATATTGAATGCCAACTCTAATTAAAAAATAAAAATAAATTATCAATTACATTTTTGCTATGTTACCTAGAACACAGAAGAAATCCTAGTTTAAACCTAAGTATCTAATTGATTAGGCAGCTAATTGGACAGCCACAAAAGTCAACAGCTTTTTCTTATTAGCAATAACTACACAGATTCTGAAGTGAGAAATTATTTTCACATTTTTAAACAGAAGGTTCAGGACCTATGCAAAGAAAACTATAAATTTAAAAAGCAGTATAAAATCTGAATAGACAGATATCCCATTTCCTAATGGCAAGTCCTAGCAATAAATTATTGGTGTTCTCATAATTAATATAGCAATATCATGTGATTCCAAATAGAATTCCAGTTTTTAAAAATCGATCAAAATAATAAAATTTTTGGTTTAAAAAACTGTTAATTATGCACTATTTCACACAATTCAAAAGATAAGTCAGTAGTTGGGCGAAGACTTCAGCAATATATTTTAAAGACAAAGGATTAGTATCCAGATTACAGATTACAAAGAACGTCTTTATTTAAAAAAGAAACCATGAAAAGGAAAAATGAGCAAAGGATAAAGTGATCTTTAAGACTTATATGTTAAAAAAACAAATTAAAAAAGAGAAAGGACTGACCTACCAGCCATATATTGTAGAACCACCATCATCGAAACTGTCTCGCTAGGCCTCTGCAGCAGTCACACCTGCAGAACCCTTTCACAAATGGTTTTCAAAGCGTAAATGAAATACACAGGATTAAAGAAAACCAATTACACTCAAATACATTATTTTCCAGGGTTAAGAGATCACAAAATACAAGGC
Organism: Rousettus aegyptiacus; assembly: GCF_014176215.1. Lineage (NCBI taxonomy): Eukaryota > Metazoa > Chordata > Mammalia > Chiroptera > Pteropodidae > Rousettus > Rousettus aegyptiacus. The sequence goes on from NW_023416285.1 coordinate 81,999,952, forward strand.
CCAAAGTAGATCCAGGACTTACGGGAATCTACTAGGACAGAAGTGGTATTTTAGCTCAATGGGATAGAAAGTTTATTTAATGGGTGCTGCTGGCACAACTGGCTATATATATGGAGAAAGAGACTGCTTCCTATCTTGTGTCACAAGTGAAAGTGAATTCAAAGTTACTGAAGATTTAAAAAGAAAAAATAAAGCAAAAATCTCAGATGAGATTAAGGAGATTATATGTACAATCTAAGAGTTGGGGAACCTTGAAAGTATAAAATATTAAAATATTTAAGCATTTAAGGGAAAAAAATCATAAACAAAGTAAAGAAATAAACAGTTTAGAAACAAGGCTTAACAGTGGATGCATCTTTGTTGGTTTGGAGGGACCTTCACAATCTGTTGTTAGATAAGAACAGCAACATGTAGAGATGAATATACAGATGATCCTATTTTTGTAAAATAAATAAAACGGTGTATATATACATATTTGCATATGACTGAAGGAGCATGGAGAAATGCAGGGAGGGTACACAAGCTAGGTCATAACAATGATTTCCCCAGGAAGGAGAAGGGAAGAGTGAGAGTTCGGGTGATGGGGGAAATAAAGGATTCTATAAAACAAGGGATTTTTAAAATCACATGCATGATGTTAACATTTTATATGTATATATCCACAAAAGAAACACATGACAGTAACCTCATTAAAATATTGGGTTAAGAATAATGGCTTTTCAAGTGGTAATCGACACAAATCAGAACACATACATTACCAAAGCACACATTTGGTTTTAAGAAAAAAGAAAATCCAACTCAAACTGGCTTAAGCAAAAAAAGAATTTATTGTCTCACATAAGTGAAATGTCAAGTAGTCTGACTTCAGGTCCAGTTTGATCCAGAGGTTCCAGACTGCATCAGGGCTCCAAGCTGGACTCTCTCTTACTTTGTTGGTACTGCCTTCAGGCTGGCTCCTTTACATTAGAAAAATTAGCTGCAGCAAGTTCAAAAGGTGAATCCCTACACCGCACTATTTCCAAGAAGGTGTCTTTGGCAGCAGCTCCCGAGGAAGCCTCAGCAACCACCTTGCATCTAAGTGGTCTGATCTGGGTCAGGTGCCTTTCCCTGAACCATTTACTGTGTAGGGAGGTGGGGGTGAGAGTGGCCAGAGTGGCATTGTTTAAAGGCAACCGAGCTGGAGGTGTGAAAATCCCATCCAAATCACATGTGTGATGACGGGGGGGCTGTTTGCCAAAGAATAAGTGGGTGGTACTGTGAGAGAAGAAGTGGATGCCGGATGTGCAACCACAGTGTACATGAATAATTTAAAAACATAAGCTAATAAAAGATTTAAAGTGCTCAATCTCATTAGCATTCAAAGAAATACACTCAACTTACATAATTTGTTGCTTATCAGGTTAAAAAAGAAAACCTTTGTGTGAGAGAGATGGTGAGGGCGCAGGACCGAGAACAGGACCCCACATTGCTATTGGAAGTGTGCGTGTATACGAAACAGCTTTAACTAAAGGGCACTTAAGCAAATTTTATACACAATCGGACACATCACTGGTTTCTAAATATGAGACAAAGAACTAGCAACACATAGTAAAATTTAAAACTCTTTAATGTAACAGAAAATGACTACCTTATTTTTTCCCTCCAACCTGAGAGATGTTTCCATTTTGCAAAAAAGAAAAAACAAGCAGATTCCTGGGTAAATCTACATTCTTTAGCTCCAAGTCTTGACTTAGCCAATCTCTTTTTATTCTCTTCTTTCAACATTCCTAGACAAAACCCAGGATGAATCCAATAGTTGATTAATCCCAGCATAGTTTGTTAGAAGTAGGAAAATGTCTTCTGAAAATTAACCAAATGCTTTTACCCCGTACTCAACTAGGGAAAATACATGAAGAACAAAACAACTTCCTAAGTATGAGTGTTGAAATGGATCTCAAAACATAGAAGCATAATGCCTGAATCCTGAGAGGACCTACAGTCGAGAGTACTTAGAGGATTATCCCAGTTCACTTGAAAAATCAGAAAAATCATCACTAAACTGTATTTAAAGATATTATGGCAAGGTAGAGCTGTGCCATCCCACAGGTAGAATAAGCAGTCATATAAGAAGGATCTTTTTTATGAGTATGGGGTCAGTCCCACATTTTGTACAGAATCATGTATATTTCTTAAGTATGCAAACTACAGTGAATCAAAATCAAATCCGATTCCGCTGCACTCAATTAGAAAGTCAACACCAAGTGTAATCTGTAGATGGCAATTAGGTACTTGAAAAGAAAATACCCCCAGATTTCGATTTTCAACAAAAGACTGTTTCTAGGTTTAACTTCTTTTCTCAAGTCCAATTACAAACAGGAAGTTAAGGTGCCCAACTTTGTACTACTCTAAGTAGAGATTTTCATTCCCCTCTGAGAAGGTTAAAGAAGTAAGGGACAATCTACTGCACTACCTTAACTTTTAGGTCAAATGATTCACACGGTTGGCTTACATCGATGAGATTTACTCTATAACCAAAACTCTGAAATAGTATCATACATAAAAAAGAGTGATCAAGAAATGGGAACACTCAACAAATGCTGTGTTAAAACTAAGAGCTAGTAACTAGCCACAACGAAGGGAGAAGTGGTTACATGGACTCGGCAGTGAAGATGCCTCGACTGGAATCCAGCTCCATCACTGATTAACTATGTGATCTTTGGGAAGTTTCCTAACCTACTTACATTTCATTATACTCATCTTTAAACTGGGTATAACAGCAGTAACAGACAATCTCTTAAGGTTGCTGTGAGGTTTCATGAGATAATCCAGCACTTAGAGCAGCACCTCACACCAAGAAGTTTTCAATTAATGCTATTACTTTTAATATAAATTGAATATTTGTTTGTTTAGGTCTATACCAGCACTTCTAGAATTCAAATTGCTATATCCTAATTGTTCTTATCTGTACCATCTGCAAAAGGCACTTTAAAATTACTTCAAATGATTGGAAAAGAAAAATTAACAAAATCCTCAGTTATTTAAGTGGCTAATTTGGATATTGCAACTACTTCATGTAGAAAACCTCCACTATGAAACAATAAGTCTGCAATAAAATAGTAAAGAGAAAACCATAAAATATAATAGAACTTGAATCACTATATTCAGATGTTCCTCAGCTGATGAGAGTAATAGGGAAATGTATAATACTTCCTGCACAAATGAATTTCGGGAAAGCAGGCTATATTTATTCAAAAACTCTATAAAAGGTTACAATATAAATCAAACAAAATTAGCTTTTATCACTAACTGAATTAAGTGACTCATATGTATCCAAATTCAGACCAAATCAAGACACAGAAAGGTTATTATATAGCCTAAGGAGCAAAAAGTAATAAACAAATTTCCTGCAATAAAGACACTACATAAATATACAAATTTATAGTTTTAACATAACACCAATTGGAAGTAGACATGTTGGCTTCCTTTCCCCAACATTAAAGTAGTAAATGTTTTATACTTGGTAAAAACACACATACTGAATAAAACTTTCAATCACATGTGATGTAGTCTAACTAAAGTGAGCCAAGTGAGAATGTAAGGTTTTCTCATGTGAAGATGGACATTTCAGAAAGAACCCAACTTGAAATAAATCCATTATCATATGTATTGCAAAGGTGACCCATAAAAATGTTTAGCATCTGTAATTGTATACAGAAAACAAATTGCCAAGAAACTATATCAGAATTTTACTGAGGGTATTATAGTGACCTGCCCGGAAGACAGATTACTAATTTGGGGGCTCAAATAGCAGAGATCAATGTAAATTAAATAACATAAGAGTTAAAAAATATACAACAGCAAGAGGTTAGAAAACTGAATACTGTGGAAAAGATTTATTAGTCTGTACAAGTTGGTTTTGATAAATTATTGACTACTGTTACAGTAAATTACCAAGTTTTCATTGCAACAGCATTTTCCCAAACACATCAAAATCTGGAAGCAATATGCTATTCTCAAATTGTCATTTAGTGTTCTTTTTCTCCCAACCCTCAAAACACAGACATAGGTTTTTGAGTACCATATAAGCCATTTACGTAAGTCATAAGGTAGAGATTCATAAACAATACGCAAGCTAATTGAGGTACCTGGACAAACACCACCAACATTTATGAAAAAAAGGTGTTGTTTTTAAAAGTGTTATGTACTAACATGAGCCACATAAATACACTATTAGTGTCCTTCCGTAACCAAAACAGGAAACCTTATTGCCATTGTGTTGAACATAACTAAAAATGCTAAACAAAGGATCATGAATCCAATGTACATATCACAGAATTAAAACTCTAGTTCAGCAACTCAGCTACTCATTGAAGTAAATTAAAAAGACCAAACTTCTTTAACATATCAATGCTATTTTAGAAGCATCATCAGAACAGATTTAATTATAAATTGGCCTGGACTATTATATCCTGTAAAGAGAATTTTGCTTAGTAGTAAAGGAGAATCTGTCAGCGAACATCTTAGGAAAGCTGTGGAATCATGCTTTGTTATTCTTGAAGAAATCTGCCAGCTTTGATGATACCTGTATATCTCCCAGGGGTTCTAGGAGTTCTACATACAAATTGATTCAGTAATTGATAGGAGTATTTAAGCAAAAAAGGAGACCAAAAGTAGAGCTTGTTATCAGTATATACTAGATAGGTGGATTTTTTTTTTAAATCACATGATACATGTAAATCATAAAATTGAATGTACTCATAAAGGTACACCTATTTTATGTTACATAAAAAACTGCAGATTGCAAACTGTGCATGCATACCAGAACATTTTACCTGGGAAAGCCGGTGAGTGGAATTTCTTGCAAATATTTACTGCCATGATACAAAACAAGTATGTGCAAACCGCAAGGTCCCTAAAATAGCAGTAAAGAGTTCATATACAGAAAGATGTCACTATCTGATCAAATATGCAAGAGGTGGCGTTTCCCAGAGTTTATAACAGAGAACAATAACCTCCACAGGCTCCTCCATGGCCTTCCTCCTTGTATGACAGTTTCACTCCTTTATTCTGGTTCTCACTTTCCCACAGTCCGGGTGTCTGAATGATCTTTTCAACAAGTTCCTCAAAGGCACATTGTACACCATCACAGGTTTTTGCACTTGCCTCTGAAATTCAAGGAGAGAGATCATAGCATATCCTTTTCTGGTAGTACTCCTATACTTTTTCGGGGAAACTATATGGCATAAATATCAGCTGACAATATATAAAGAGCCAAATCAACAAATTCCCCCCATAGGTTTAATATTAGTAAACTTACCCCAACTCTCAAAGTTGAGCTTTGTAAATTCTATCCATAAAGACAGTGATATGTATGCTCAAGATCTGTGACAGAACTGTAAATTATAAAGCCCTACTCAAATATTATGCCCAAGTTCTTGCCTTAATTTTTCAGTTAGAAAACTGAAAAATATTATGCCCAAGTTCTTGCCTTAATTTTTCAGTTAGAAAACTGAAAAATTAACCAGTATTCTTCCTATTTTATTGTAAAGAATCTGAGCTCCAGGTTAAACAATTAATCTGGCTGTTCCATGTGTGTAACAAGCAGCTACAGGGAGTTGGATAAATAATATACAACGATGGACACTGGTTCCATTTTACATCTATGCTCATGAAACTCATGTGGACACTTCGTCTTGCTCCCCAAGTCCACACTTTCTTAGAGATTACCTTTTTCACTGCCTGACATGACTGTTTTAGTCCTTCATCTTAAAATTCTTCTCTCCCATCTTATGATCTAGTTTTATGTTGAGAAAAAACAGAAGCAAGCTAGCAAGAACTACTGACAGTCCCACTAACAGATGTACCAACCTCCCTGCAGGTGTGCCCTCATGCTCTGCCTTCACTCCTGCTAAGATGGATGACCTACCTCTGCTGCTACCTCAGGCCATCCCCTTTCCTAGCCAGATCATGGGATCCCATCCCTTCTCATTCATGAAGGATCACATGTCCTCTCTCTTGGATATTACCAACCAGCTTAAAAGCCTGCCAAAGTTATTGTCCATCCTACTAATTAACCAACCAACTGGCCCTCCAGGCCACATGCTCTTCTAGCAGCCACCCAGTTTCACTATTCTTTCAAAGCAAAATTGTACAGTTATCTACACAAGCTGTTTCCATTTCATTATCTCACATTCTTTCTTTAAACTACTCTCATTAGGCCTTTGTTCCTACCACACCATTGAAACTATCTTGTCAAGTCCAAGGTCCTCACCTTAACTGACATCTTGCAGCATGTGACACATCCAATCACTCTGTTTCTTTAAATACTTTGTTCACCTGAATCCAGAACACTGAACACCCCTGGTATTTCCCCCTCATGGGCATGCCATTCGTTGCCTTATTTGCTGGCACCGCCTCTTACCGCTGACTTCTAATGGTTGCAGCACCCAGGGCTGGATCTTTAGCCCTTTTCTATCAAGTTTTTCCTGCAGTGATCACTCTGACCCCATGGCATTAAATGTTACCTAAATGCCAATGACCAGCGCGTCCACTGGTTATCTGAAAGACGGATCATTCTTATGCCTAAACAGAATTCTTGATTCCCTATTCCCCTACCTAAACCCATTCTTACCTCAATCTTCCCCATTCTTGTTAACGGCAGCACAATCCACCTAGTTTCCCATGCTGAAAACCTGGAGTTATCACTGATTCTTCTCTTTCTTTATTCTCCACACTCAATCTATCACCACCGCCTGTGGGCTTTACCATCAAAAGTATGTCCCGGATCTGCCAACTTTCCACCACTTGCCACTGCTGCTAGAGTCAGTCACCAGCATCTTTCATCTGGGCCATTGTGAAACAATAACTAGCCTGTTGCTTCTGCTTCTCATGGATCATTTTCCACACGAGGTCATTTTTTTTTTTTTTTTTTTTAAGAATATCAGATCATAGCACTATTCCCCTTGCTTGTTACTATGTGTAGAATAAAATCAATTTCTCGACTATACTTAACCTCAAGTCCAAAAGTGGCCCATGCTGTACTTGGCCAAACCCTGCTCTACCATGCTCCTGAAGTATTAATGTGCACACAAATCACATGAAGATCTTGTTAAAATGCAGATTCTGATTCATAAAATCTGGGTTAGGGCTCGTAATGAAGCATTTCTAGCAAGTTCCCTGGTGATGCCACTGCCACTGGCACACGGACTAGCAAGGTACCACCTCGGCACTGGGTGCCTGGCTTCACTGAATGCTGTTACGTACCAAAAGGAATGATTTCACTGTGTTCAGTACGACTTCATATAATGTGATTCCTCCCTTTTTTATACAGAGGAAAAATGAAGAACCTGATTCTACAGTTAGATTTCATAGCACAAGACAATCATGAACTAAATATATATTTTTTATGATTCATAAAGAGAAAAATTCAGTAAAAACTCCATTTTAAATTCCTCCAAGATAATGAGAGGATAAACATTCACACACCTACCTATAAATAACATGGAATGCTTTCGTGCAAATTTCAGGCCTTCATTTCTATCCACTTCACGGTTTTCCTAAAAAAAAAAAAAAAATGCAAAGATTAACAAAAGCTACCAAAATACAGAACCAAAATGCTAAGTGTCTAACTTCTTACCTTATCAATTTTATTTCCAACTAGCATGTTTACTATGTCATTTCTCGTGCAGTATGTTTCCAATTCATTTAACCAATTATCCAGTTTAACAAAGGTGTCTCTTCTTGTGACATCATAAACTGAAGTAAAAAGAGTCATTTATTAAGTAAGCATTAAAAATAAGAAGTGATGGCATTATATTTCTCATATGTAAATAAGAACTAACATTACTATATAGACAAGTTTTTATTCAGCCTCTGATGCTTAACAGTCGGTGTCTACTGATCCAGATGGAAGAAACAAGTGTTTAAGAAAACACATTTACAAGCTTTAATTTTATTAACACGCGCTGTGAAAGAAATGAAAGCATATCCTGTGTGATAACTGACAATTAATTTAGGCAAAACAACATCTATCTCCATTCATTAAAAAAAAAAAAAAAAAAAAAAAAGGTCTGTTCAAAAACCAAAGTGTTAGATTAAAATCTGGAGCAAAACACCAAAAAATTTTACATGAATTTAAACATCTATGAGCCTATTATTTTGTTTCTTACAAGAATCAGAATTTGCAACTTTGAAAAACTGTCTTCCTCTGTTATCACTTTCATCTTATTCTGAATTATAATAAAAACAATTGCAGTGTTTTATAAACGTAGGAGATGCCAAAACCCAAACAATAAGAATCATTGTCAAATTAACCAAAATAAAACCAAAGCCTCACAAGTCATATAAAAAAAATCTCCCTACAACTGATCAATATTCATTTTAAACTTTCACAGGAGCATTAAGAAAAAACACTTTCCAACAAATTACATTGAGAATCTATATTTGGTTTTTAAATTTTGTGTGATTATGAATCAGTAGTGTTACGTGCTTTGTGCTATTTTTCAGGACTGGTAAAACAGATTCCACTAAGCAATAGTCTTCTTCCTTTATAAACTGCAGCAAGTATATTAACATGCTGCTAACTGAAGATTAGTTTCTGGTACTACTCTAAAACAGACCAACTATATGTGGATTAATCCTCAATTATGTTCTCATCAACACGTGCTTTTAAACCAAATAAATTAGTCTGATCTTTATGTTTTAAATATTAGACAAAAGGCTGAAAATTTTTTTTCAAGTTTAAATATTCATTGATATTAAATAAAGTTAACACAATTTCAAGTTACATAAAAGTAGCCCTAGAGAAAAATAAAACAAAAATGTATTGACCTTCAGACAAGGAAAATCAAAAATTCCAGTAATAAATAATATTTTTTAACAGTATATTAAAGTAAAAACTTACCTAATATAACACCCTGTGCACCTCTATAATAACTGGGAGTTAATGTTCTGAACCTCTCTTGGCCAGCAGTGTCCTAAAAGTGACAATCAGTTACTATTAAATAAAACAAAGTACAAATAACAGACATTCAAAGAACTAATTTAAAAGTAGAAAGTCAAACAGCATTATTAAAAATATTAATGCACAAGCTCATTTAAAACTTGAAATTTAAATAAGATGTATTTTCTTACATTAAATAAAATTAAATACCAACTCATCTCTAGGAAAAGGCAACTAAGTACAGGTTATTCCACCGCTTTGGATTTAAGATTTTATCACACATAAAACCCATTTCATTGAAAGCCGTGGTTCTCAACTCTAGCTACAAAATGAAATTTCCTGGGAAATGAAAAATACCAGTGCCTGGATCCAATTGCCAAAGATTCTGATTTAACTGGTTTAAGGAACAACGTAAGTTTTAACATCTTACCAGATGATTCTAATATAAATTCAAGGCTGAGAACCACTAATTTAAAGAGAATTTTCAGGGGTGTCTTATTTTAAGGTAAGCAACTTTAGGTTAGACTTTTAAAAGTGTTGTCTATCTAAGTATCTCCTTTTGGGAAAATACATAAAACCCACCCACTCCTTATTCCTGATTGATGTAGCAGTGATGAACACAAGATGTTTAACTAGCTAGGAAATCTAAATTTCATGAGTAAGGGACCTTTTCTGTTTAATCACCAGTTTAACCCCAGTGCCTAGAGATAGCTAAAGATAGCTGTCCAACTTTTATTGAGAAAAAAGAAAGAAAAAATGAATTAACAAGTCTCTACTTCAGGGCCTGGTTCCTTCTGTCTCCTTTCTACCATTCTTGGACTATGACTTGAAGGTACGCACTTAAGACTTTGCAAAGCAAGAGTTGGCAATCTACTGCCTCTGCCCCACTACCTGTTTTATTTTATAAGGTTTTATTAAATTAAGTTTTACTGGAGCACAGCCAGAGCCATTCACTTACATACTGCCATATGGCCCACCTTGGTATTGTGCTAAATATTTACTATCAAGCCTTTTAAGAAAAAGTTTACAGCCTGCTAATGTAAAGTAACTTTTTCTGAAAAAAAAGTAAAGACATAATATCAAATGTCAACTTAACTGCTAGTCTCATAGTTGTAAATGTTGAGTTTAGCTAGGGGAAAACAGAAGCTTCTTTAGATATAAAAAGTGTTAATAACCTCTAAGATGTTTATAAGATTGGAGAGGAATTTTAAACCAGCAGTGATGGGATCAAGCAGTACCTAGTTGCTTAGCCTGGCCAAAGCAGAGGATGCTTTAAGAAAAGAACAACAGGAAGACAGTGTATGAGGTAATTTTTGACTCATAAGAGAAACAGGAAAATAGCTTTCAACTTAAACCACTCTGCGCATCCACGACTCTTCCACAGACAAGCCTGCTAAGTGCAGAACATCCTTGCTTCCGCGTTCTCACTGCTACAGAAACTGCCTCGACTTCTACCATGTTGAAGTGAAAAGTAACAAAATTAGAACAAAACTTTCCAAACAGATGGATTTATGAGATAAAAAAAATGATTTTTCTCTTTACCAAAATTCTCTTTGCCTCGGTTTCTTACAAAACCTGCCTCTGATATTTAAAATTATTCGATTGCATGGTTACTCAAAACAATATAAACTAAAGTGCACTTGCTATCTTAACGGGATTATAATTTTGGCAATATGAGTAGGTCAGGGCAAGGACCAAAATAAAATATTTTTGTCCCAAGATTTTTTGTTATAATGGGAAAAAAGTCATTCTATTTGCACAGTAAAAAAATCCATACTTTTATTTCCAGAACTAGTAGAAAGACTTGAATACAAATTTTGTTCCCTTTGGTCTTTATTGAGATCAATTTCAAAAACTGCTTTGATGAAATCTAACACAAAAATCAGAACTGTAATTCCTGTTAAAATATGCCTAAAACCCAATGTTTTAAAGGTACAGACTGTAATGAAAAAATGTTTTACTATTAAAATATTGCATGTGATTATACTTCACACATGAATATTTAATCAGGTCACTGTTTAAAGTCTTGAAATTTTCTGATTCACCTATAAAAATGTTTACATAGTTATAATTTGGGCAAAAAACCCTGTGCCATAGTAATGAACTATAAAATTTATATGTTTATAAACGTCAGAAGTTAGATTTCAGTAAGTGTAATGACATCTTTGTAATATAAAAGACATGAGCTTATTATCTTTTATCCTGTGGTCTTATTTTCTGATGGGAGATGAGAGAAGAGATTATTGAAGACAGAGATGTATAAAGGGTTAGAAAGGACCTAGAAAGGCAAAATAATAGAAAATGGAAGTGAGGGAAGGATACAGAGAAAAGTAACCTTAGAGGAGCTAAGTAGTTCATGACATGTATGTGGTACTTTCAGGAGGCAGTGGGGGCAGGGCTAAATCAATTATTCACTTGACTGATCCTAGAAGGTCTTCCTGGGTGGGAAAGGAACTGATTTTATTGATATAAATAAAACCACAAAAGAACTAGGGGAAACTATGGATTCATATATTTCTGATACTGAGTGAGAAGGTCTTGCTAAATATGATGACATCCAGGTGCCTTGAGAAAAGAACTGATCTGACCATATACTAAAACCTTAGTTTGGCAAGAAATCTCTCCTCTGACTCCCAACTCCCCAGACACACACACACACTCATCCTAAACAAGATGTGAAGACTGGAAAAGAGAAATACACGCGCGCACGCGCGCACACACACACACACACACACACACACACAGAACATTAACATATAATTGTCTTTAAGATTTAAAAGACAAAGTGGAACAAATTAGCATTTGACAAAAAGTTAATATTTTTAACATATAGATTTAATCGTGAAAAAGATGAATGCTAAAATAAAATGGGCAAAGTACATAAAAAGAAAATTCATTAAAAATTTAATCAATAAATGTTTTTTCAACCTGTTTCGTAAGTATCAATATTAAATCTTCACATTCTTTGAGCCAACATCCTACATCTAAGTATACATCCAAAGTAACTGGACAAGGGTACATAGGATGCACATATTAGACACACTTATAATTAGGATGCTCATTAGGGCACTGCTGATCTTCATGAAATACTAGTAACAACATAAATATCTTTCACTAAGGGTTGACTAAATTAAGATATAGCCATAAGATGGAATATAGGTGGCCACTTAAGCTGATGTACCTCTACATTCATTGATACATAAAAATGTACAGTGTGCAAAGTGTGTGTGGTGAAAAACATAAGACAGAATCCTTTTCTTTGAAAAACTGCACACATATGTTCAGCAGTATGCATACTAGGCAAAGACTAGTGTTAACTAAAATGTAGACATTGATTAGAGATGAATTTTTTTCTCTATTTGTTACTGTTCCAATGATCCTTTTTAAAAATATGCCTGTATCATCCTTATAGTCAGGAGGAAACCTCTCTTCTTTAAAAAATATTTATAGGCTTATGATAAAGATGTCACTTCAAAACTACCTGCCAGCCTTATTAGGCGGGAATTATAAAGTTAACAAACCACCTCTTGTATGAAAGAGCTCACAGCAACCCCCAAGCCTTAGACCCTACTCTGATCTATATCTTTCACAAAGCAGTGCCAGGGGCAGAAACAGGTGACAAACCAACCACAAAAAGCATATGGAAAACAGGCCCGCCTTTTGTACAAAAAGCAGCCAACATTCTTAAACTATTCAATGTATTTTACTATGGCCTAATCCAACATTTTTAAACTTTCTGTTAGGCATTACTGTTCTGATTGATATTGAATAAATTTTGGGGGACAGGCAAATAGGCCACCAATCATGTAAAGTAGTGTATGTTAGAAAAAAATTAACAGGAAAATATTAGACACACTTATGTAAGTACTTGTTATTTGGAATAAAATGTTTGTTAGGAATAGTGTGCCATTCCGAGAATGCCAGGAAGATGGATGAGATCGTACAAGACATGAATACTTGTGGTTTCAAGCTGTAACTGATGCCCAGATAGCACTTAATATTTAACTACCATCTTGAAGTATGTCTCAGTTTGATGACTGCTGACCAGTTCTAACATTATTTATTATGTTATAAAAATATATTTATATAATTACCATAGAAATTGAACATAAAACAGTATATTTTTATAAATTACATGTTACATATTTAATATATTAGTAATCATATTTAGATACACAGACATGATAGAAAGAAAATGAAAAGGAAAGAAATGAAAGAAAGAAAGAAAGAAAGAGAAAAAAATGAGCAAAGAAAAGAAAAAAGTAAAGAAAAGAAGATGGAGACAGGCAGACAAATATAGACACGTGGGTGTTTTTGACAGCAAATGCTACCTATTCGCCATTACCATAAAGAGGTCTAGTTAGTAGAGCAATGTGATCAGAATGGTTGGGTCCACAGGCAAATGAAAAAAAGCCAGTAAAGACTAGGCATCAGTGTTAAAAAATAAATCCAAAGTTGGCAAACACAAATTTTATAAATATTTATACTAACAAACGTGAAAAACAAGTTTTTTCCCTAAGTATCTCTTTATCTCCTTTCCCCCAACAACTTCCTTTAGTGTTAGTTCAGTCTAAGTTGTCTTTTTAAAACTTTAAAGAAACATGTTCAATAACAATGATTCTCTCTGGCAGGCAAGATGATTTTTTTTTTTTTTTTTGAGACCCTGTTATGGTTTTAAATATTCTGAAGGGATGATATATTTTTCAAATTTAAATACAATAGGTCTGTACCTAATTACCCAATTTTAAGATATTAACTATTTCTTATTCTTTAATCAACATCAAATCTCCTAAGTTATTCGATGTGAATTGTTTGTTTACCTCTAGAACACTACATACATCAATTTCTACTTCTTTAAAAAGTATGAGTTTAATATTTATACAAATACATTTTAAAAATTCTTACCCATATTGCAAGTTTAGCCTTATTGCCATCCACTGAAATTGTTTTCACCTTAAAGTCAACACCTTGAAAAAACAAAAATTTTGATAAGAATCCCAGTTAAGATATAGTTTTAAAATCAATTACCAAGAAAACCAAAAAAAGAGAAAAGCCACATTATCAAATGCCCAACTTCACACCCCAAGTTCTTAAGAGTTATGGATGTGAAGATTAAAAAAAACAAAGTGCTATTAAAGTTCAGCAGCTTCGGATTTAATCAGGATAAATGAAAACCAGATGCTTGTAGAGTTCGAACACTCACCTATTGGTACTTCTTGAAAAAAATAAAAATTTTATTGAAAAAACAACATTCAATGTAAGGCCACTGGTGATTGACTATGCACATTAAAAGCCAAGAGCTAGAATTCACAGTACTAATGGAGAGAAGAGTACGTACGTATGGATGACAGCGGATGGGGACAATTTTCAGGGGCTCCCTAAGCATCTACACACTATCATCGAGAGTACTGCCCACAGACCCCCCAACTCAGATTGAGTGTAGGCAACTTGGAGGACTAATAAAATATAAAAGGGCCACTCACTACTTGTCTTATGGATTCTTTGCTTTGTTTTTATCCTATAAAACTATTAGTTTCATATAACCTTATCAAAGATCTTGCTACTGCACAATTTCAAAATGAGAATTCACATACAACATTTGTGCTCTACTCTCTAAGAATGTTCATAAGAGGGGTGCTCAAAGTTCTGTGAAACTCTTCTATTAGTACTAATTTATGTAAAAAGAAGTTATAAGAAGTCACATAAGGTTTTAGTACAGCAACCTCCCTAAAAAAAACCTCTCCCTTTCCAGGAAAAGGAGTTGACACATGCCATCTGGCTTAAATGAACAGTAACTGCCCACATGTCTTTAAAGAGTATCAAAAATAATATACAGTCTACCCCACTGGCCAGAGGGAAAACATTAACTCAAGAAGCTTGGAAAGAAACTTTCAAAAGATCTTATTAGCTTGTCACAATTAATTCAGAAAAGCCGCAGCTAAGATGAACAGCACCCTCATATACTAAATTCTTAGAACACCTGTAACCAACACGGAAATGTATCAGTAATTCTTGCCTGATTTCTGGCGATCCATTACATATACAAATTAGGTAATAAAAACACATTTCAAAATGTGCATTATATCAAGCCTCCTGTATGCCAAAGATTAAAAAAAGTTTGTTTTTTTGGGCTAGAGTGATAAGGCGTTGATAAAGTCATGCCTAGAATGACAGGCAACGGTGGTTAAAGACAGTGCCAATTACACAGTCAAAAGAAAACCTAAGTATAAATATTTTTGCAGCCAAAAATACAAGAAAAAGTCCATTAAGTAATCTTGTATTCACCAGGTCTAGATAAAAAAAAAAAATGTTATGCCACACTACATAAAAATATGAAATCATTTATATATTGCTTTAGAAAACAAAACAAAGAAAATTTAGATGAGGAAAATAGTTCTGACTCAGTAAGGATACAAAATGAAGGTCACTGTTAGAAATTACACAGCAACCGTTTGTCATACGTATTCCATAGTTAAATTCCCAAGGCTTTTCAGAGTAAAGAACTTTTTTTCCTTAACAACCCCAGATAGTACAATCAAGAACAAACTGGCCTTTTGCCAGCTACCAGCTAATTACTCTGCCCTTGAAAAGAAACTCACTGTTCCCAGAATGGTTGTTTCCCCCCCCTGCCCCAATCTCCTTCTCTTTCACAATTTCCTGTTTTTGCCTGTTTGTGGACAGTCTAACGACTGTCTCGGTCATATGTGTAATTTGCATGTCCATAACTGTCTTCAAGTTATTCTCCTACATCAGATCTGAAAGTCACCGAGAATACCCTCAGGAAACACTGCTCACGGAAGTCCTACCTTCCAAGCCAACAGGCACAGGTGGCCTGAAAGGGCATCTCATCCGGACGTAGACTCAAGGCCCCATTCGTCTTCCCTTATTTCCTCTGGTGACTCTCACGTGCTGACACTCGGCTTTTTAGCTCTCATGTGCTCAAACTGCTTCGTCACCAAGCCTGGTTCTTCTGTTTTGCAGGTGACTGTTAAAGTGTTTTCACTGGTGGCAGCAGTGGAAATCTTTTTGATAAATTTAAACTCACCAGCTTCTTACCAGATCTAACTATCCTTTCAAACTCCTCATGTGGAGAGGAGGAGCTTGTAATAGAAGCAGAATGTCTAGAAAAAAACACTCTGGTGTTTCTCTTCTACTCTACTACAACACTGTCTACTATTGTAACCAAATATGTGGTTGTTTTTCCCACAACAAGCAATTCACCAACTTTCCGGGAACACCAGCTGCGTGTCCTACAATTCAATCCAGTTCTGATACTATACCTAGAGTTAGAGTCAGACCCCACAGAGTAAGTCCTTGGTCCCACAAGGCCGCCATTTGAAATGCCAATCGCAAATCCAAGTTGTCACCAGTGCTTTTGACAAAATGGCTGTGAATCTGAGATTCCCATGATCCCCTCCTCGATTTGATTAATTTGTGATATCAGCTCACAGAACTCAGGGAAACAGTTTATTTACTAAATTACCATTTTTATTTTAAGAGGATACAACTTAGGAACAGCCAGATGGAAGAGATGCACAGGGCGAGGGGCACAGAGCTTCCACGCCCTCTCCAAGCATGCCATCCTCCCAGAATCTCCACGCATTTGCCAACATGGAAGACTTTCCCCTCAGATAAAGAACAAAACAAGGATGCCTACGGTCACCGCTTCTATTCTACAGGGTACTGGAAGTTCTAGCCAGAATAATTAGGAAAGGAAAAGGAAACAAAAGAGAGAAGTTAAATTATGTCTGTTCCAAATACTCATATCTAGAAAATCCAATGATTCTATTCCATTCATACACATAAAAGAACTGAAGAACTAATATATGAATTCAGTAAAGTTGTAGGGTACAAAATCAATACTCAAAAATCAGTTGCATGTCTATAAATTAGCAATAAAGACTTCAAAGAGAGGATTTAAAAAAAAAATCCCATTTATGGTAACATCAAAAACAAATAAAATACTGAGGAATAAATTTAGCCAAGGAAGTTTAACACTTACACACTGAAAACTACAAACACTGTTGAAAGAAACTAAAGGAGACAAAAATAAGTAGAAAGACATGCTATGTTCATGAGTTGAAGACTTAGTATTGTTAAGATACAACACTACTCAAAGCAATCTACAGATTCAACACAATCCCTGTAAAAACTCCAACAGCATTTTTACAGAAATGTTAATGAACTGGCTTTCAGACTCCACCTACGGATGGGAGCTGGCTGTCAGGGGACCCAACCTTGTGATTAGAAGTTTGGAACTTTTAGTCCCACCCCCCAGCTCTGGCGGGAGAAGGGCTGGAGCTTCACTCAGTCAACAATGGCCAATGATTTAATTAATCAAGTCCAAAGAAGGGGGCTGGAAGAGCTTCCAGGCTGGTGAGCACGAGGAAGGGAGGCGTACTTGGAGAGGGCATGGAAGCTCCGCCCCTCCCCACACCTGGCCCTGTGCATCTCCTCCATATGCCTTTCCTGAGTTATATCCTTTTATAATAAACCAGTGATTAGTAAGTAAAATCTCTGAGTTCTGTGAGCTGCTCTAGCACATTAATTGAATCAGAGGAGGGACTCCAGGGAACCTCTGATTGACAGCCAGCCAGTCAGAAGCGCAGGTGACAACATGGGACTTCAACTGGCATCTGAAGTGGGGGTTTGGGGTGAAGAAAGTGGCAGTCTGATAGGACTGACTCCTTACCCTGTGGGATCTAATGCTATCTCCACTTAGATCATGTCAGAATTGATCCAGCTGGTGGCATGGGAAACCCCCCTTCACATGAATTGGAATTGGGTCCAGGAACTCAAAAGAAATGGATAAACAAAATGAGGCATACACATAGAATGGAACATTATTCAGCCATAAAATGGAATGAAATTCTTACATATATTACTATATGGATGAACCATAAACACATTTTAAGTGAAACACTGTACTTATATGAGGTACTCAAAATACACAAATTCACAGAGATAGAAAACAGAATAAACGTTACCAGAGACTGAGAGGAGAGTGGAGTGGGAGTCATTTTTAAGTGGTACAGAGTTTCTGCATGAGGTGATGAAAAGGTTCTAAAAATGAATAGTGGTGATGGTTATAAAACCCTATGAATGTACTTAATGCCAATGAAGTGCACATTTAAAAATGGTTAAATGGTAAATTTTATGTTATGTATTTTATATTTTACCACATAAAAAATAAATAAATAGGTATCTGGAGTCTATATCTATTAAAGAACTTGAATTCACAATTTTTTTTTCAAAGAAAAAAAAAACAAAAACAAAAACTCCAGTGCCAGAATGAATTCTACTAAACATTTAAATAATCCATTCTAAACAAACTCTTCCAAGAATTTAAGATGAATACTTCCCTCCATCATTCTGAGTTCTACATTACCCTGATACCAACACCAGACAGACACTGCAATTAAAAAAAACTACAGAATAATATCCTCCATGAACACAGATGAAAATCCTAAATAAAAAATTAAAAATACATATAAAGATGTACAAAATATTTATAAAAGAATACACATCACAACCAAGTGGGGTTATCCCAGAAATTAATTATATTGAAAAAATATTGAAAAAAATCAATGTGGACTCCATTAAACTAAAAAGAAACTTTACAAGATCAACTCGACAAATGCAGAAAAAGCAATAAACAAAATTCAACATGCGTTCCTAATAAAACCTTTAGCAAACTAAGAACGAAAGTCAACTTCTTTAATCTGATAAATATGAAAAATTTACAGTTAACATGTACAGCTAATAGTTAACACTGAATGTTTCCCCCTTAATATCAGGAACAAAAAACGGGTATCAGCTTTCATGACTTGTATTCAACAATGTACCGAAGATTTTTAGCCATAGTAGTAAGACAAGAAATAAAAGGCATCCAGATTGGAAAGGAAGGGTAGAAATCCCATGGATTTTACAGGCGTTAAAAAAAAAAAAAAAAAAAAAAAAAAATCTCCTAGAGCAAGTAAGTTTAGCAAGGTTGGAGGTTATAAAATAAATATTTTTAAAAATCAACTTTATTTCTATATATTAACAACCAAGGGAAATTGAAAAAAGATCTAAATATCATTTTACATAAAAATCTATGAAATACATACGGCTGAATTTAGCAAAAGATGTGAAAGACCTGTCACAAAACACCTGAAAGAAATTTTAAAAGATATAGATCAATGGAAAGATGTAACTTATTCAGTGATCACAAGATTCAGTATTAAGAGGTCAATTTTCCCTCAAATTGACCTAAACCTGATTCAAAATGAAATACAGACCTAATGTAACACACAAAAGTGTAAAATTTCCAGAAGAAAACATAGAAAATCACTGCAACCTTCTGTTAGACAAAAATACACACTGAAATCATCATCCATAAAAGAAGAAAATAATAAATTGGATTTCATCAAAATAAAAAAGTTCTGCTCTTAGAAATACATTGTTAATGACAAGAGGAGCCACCGACTGGGAGGAAAATATTTGTAAAGCATAAATCATCTAATAAGAGACTGATACGCAGAATATAATAAAGAACTCTCAAAATTCAACGAGAAAAGAAGAAACCCAATTAAGTGTCTGAAAGGACACTTCACTCACACACATATACTTGTGATGTGTGTATGTACCTACATGTGTATATGTCATATAAGCACTTTAAAAGATACTCAACATCATTAGTCATTAGAGAATGCATATCAACGACATATTAATACACTCGTATAAGAATTGTTAAAATTTAAAAGGCTTATCATACTAAGTATAACAGGATGTGGAAGAACAGGAACTCTTATACTGCTGGTGGGAATGTAAAATGATACTTTGTTAAAACACGGCCAAACTTTTCCAAGGTTAAACATGCATTTGCCATACAACCCATAAAAATGAAAATATTCAGCAAACTCGTCAAGTTGTAATCACCCAAAACTATAAACAACCCAAATGTCTTACAATGGAATGAATGGATAAACTGATTCTAAAACGTCCATACAATGGAATACAACTCAACAACAACACAAAAACTCCTGAGGTGCAACTTGGATGTCGCTCAAAGGCATATATGCTAAGTGAAAAAACTCAGTCTACATTGTCCCATTTACATGACAGTCTCAGAAAAACAAAACTGTAGCAACAAAGACCAATCAGAGGTTGCCAGGGGTCAGAGGCAGAGGAAAAATGTGGCTAACAAGGAACAGCACTGCACTAGGTACTTTTTCGGGATGATGGAACTATTTGGCATCCCAACTGTGGTAGTAATATGACCATACACATGTGTTATAATTGATATTTTAAATTCGAATAACTGTATGCCAAAAACAGGTCAATTTTACTATATGATTTTTAAAATATTGTTATCAACTCATATGCTAGCAACAAAACAGGTCAAAAATATTTTCTGAAAGAATTATCAGAGAACATGTTATTATAAAATTCCTGCTTCTTTTCTATTTAAGATTTACTTGGATGCTCCATGGACTTTTAAAGTAATGAGTTTTTTATTCAAAAAAAGTCGTTGATGGTATTATTCTATTTCTCAATGCCTTATTCGTGTCTTTTGGATCTATATAATTATGAAAGAGATATAATGAATCTCCTGATATAATTATTTTAATCAAATTCTTCTCTTATAGACAGATTCTGCTTATTGTTTATATATATAGCCTCCATATTTGGTACCTACTTGTTTATGACTGTTATGGTGCTTTGTTAATTTACTAGACTTTTCATCACTACATAATATCCTATTTTATTCTGTCTAGTGTATAAACTTTAAATTCCACCCTAACTTATATTACATCACCATCTCTGCTTTTGTATTGTTTGCATTTGCCTGGCTCATCCCTTTATTTTAGATCTTTATTTGTTTTAAGCACTCTTCAACTCCATCTGACATCAGAATTGGACCTATTCACACTTAACTTACTGATATATTTCATTATGTTGCTTCTCTTGTTTAACATCTTTGACATTCTGTTCAAATCTGTGTTTGATCCTTCTTATTGCTGAATTGCATTACTGTGATATGATTAAAAGAAAACCAAGTTAGAAATTATGAGGCTCAGTTTAGCCTGAGGTCCTTCACTAAAGTCTAGATCGGTAAGTTTAACTTATCAAGAAACATATAAATTCTTGCTTTATGAACTTTTTCAGTGTGTGTGTGTGGGGGGTGGATGTTTAGAGGACAGCAAGGAATGGGGCATCAAAACAGACACTATAAAGGTCTTAAGTATCCAACGGAGAACAAAATTATGAGTTATAAATTATGAATTAAATCTCCAAATCTGAGTTTACAAACAATTTAAAAAGTTTTAACACTAAATGTGATAAGTGCTCTGATACCCAAGAGGAATTATTTCCAATAAATAACAAATAAAACAACAACAAAGAGGGCCTGTAAATTAAGAATCGCATTCCTAAGTCAAAGATTTTAAATGTTCAAACTGAAAATTCAAACATAACACACACAAATCAAAGCATAGTAAAACCTGTTCTCAGAGTACATCTTTATTAAAGAATAAGACTAAAATACAAAAAGTTACTCATCTTAAGAAACTAACAAACCAAAAGAAAAGTAGAAAGGCAAGAGAAAAAGCAATTCCTCAAACAATAAAAGATACGTTCCTTAGAAAACGACTAAAATAAAATATACAAGTTTAGAAACGAGAGAAGAGCATAAGCACAGATAATGAAGAGTTTAAAAGAATACTATGTGCAACTAACTTAAGAGAAAAGTTGAGATGCTTTCCAAGTAACACCCAAAATGGTTTTAAGAGAGTGAAAGCCAGAAGAATTTAGAATGGTAAAGAAAACAGGTACAGACAGATTCACAGGTGAAATGTAACCTTTAAAGAACACATAATTCCAGTCCTATTGAAGCTAGAAAAGACAACTTATAAAGATGGAAAGCTCCTTTGTTTTATAAACCAGTACAACTTTAATACCAAATCCTGATTTTTAAAAAATACAAAAAAGCAAAGAACATCTGTATAAAAATAGACATAGTCAACAGAATCCAGAAATGTCAAACAATATCAGTGAAGACTTATTGAGAAAAGCAACATTTCAGTATTTAAAAAGTCTAACAACCATTAATGCCAAAAGGGCATACGAAAAAAACCCCACCTTTCTTAAGAAAACCTCTACGTAAAATAGAAAAAAGGAACTACTTAAATATGAAGCTTTTGCCATTTGCACTATTCTAAATAAAGAAATGCCATTTTTATCACTTTATTCTAATTGTTTATTTGAATGAAATTATATAAGTTATATTTTTCTTTGAATTGTCCCTTATTTCCAAATATTTTTAACAAGTTTATATTATGGAGTCAAACAAGTATAAACTCACACTACTTTCCGTGTTAATTAAATTATCTTTGATAAGTAAGCCTAAACCATAAGGTAACTTATGGAAGGAACAGATTTGGTCTCTGCCCTTAGAAGCCTAATTGGTAATATGAGGGCACGGTCATGGGTATTTTTTAAAAGCTGACCAAGGAAGTGATAAGAATCACCGATAAAAGCCATCAACCAATAACAAGCAAAATTTGTCTAGCTTTAGTGGAATGACCCTTGAAAAACAATCCTCAAAAAACATTTTCGTATATTTTCACAATTATGTCTTACAGATTAAGAAATAGGTTCTGAGCCTGTCTTAAGTAGAGAACTAGTTTCAAATTTTGTTTTTTAATTTGAAAAAACTTTTACTTAAAGCATCTTATAGTCAATGACTACCTAAAACAGATTTTAAAAACTTGAAAATAAAGCAAATTTTACCTATTTAATCAAATTACATAAAGTTAGTACAATTACTTCCACGAGGGTCTATTCTCAATGCTTAAATTTCAACCAGTTCTACCTATGCAGTTGATTATGTACCTCGGCTAAGTACCTGATTAAGTACCATTACGTGGCCTCGCCATAGCAGAAAAAGAAATCCAATACCTTTTTATTAATATTTCCAAGTAATGAAAAACCTGGTCAAAAAAATTCTTGCGATTTTGTGTGTTCATTTTTATGTTGGAAATGTTATCTTGAATTATATCTTTAAATAATTTGTTGTGTTTCATTATGTTCCTTCTGAGACTCACATGGATATGTTGGAGCTCTTCTTCTGATTTCCATATCTACCTATTTCTAACACTTTTGTTCATTTTGGTAAATTTTACCCACTTGGTCCATTTCTAGCTTCTATGTCCTTTACTGTGTTTTCCAAGTCTCATTGGTCCTTGTGATCCTTCCAACTGCGCCTTCATTTCAGTTTTGGTTTTATTTTATTATCTTACTTGTTTTTCTTTCTACTCAATAACCTTACGCTGCATTTTCTCATATAGTTGCACTATCTCTTCCCTTCATCTTCTTTACAGCAATATTTTTTCTGGTGGGTATTTTTGATTTCTCCTTTGTATTTCTGTTTCTTTCTGATTCTTTTTGATTCTTGAATGGTGGTAGTGGCCTTGAGCTAGATTCCTTTTGATTTCCCATCTTTGAAGGAGATAAGGTTTTCCTGAACTAGCTATTCATAAGAGGGTCATGCAGAAAACCAGAGTGGCTCCAGCTCTGGGCCACCTATACTTTTTCTTGATTCAGGGTTTTACAAGATATCGTTTAGTTTTTTTCACTTCTCACCAGCCAGTGGAGACGAGCAGCCTGGAGGTCTGTCACAATGCAAAGGCACAGCTCCTCCCCTATTGCTACAAACACAATAGCAAAAGTAGCTTACTTGTGTAAGTCCTTGTTTGGCTTCATCTCCCCAAATTCTCACAATCAAACCAAGTGCAGAGAAACTCCTAGCATTCGCTTAAGAAACTGATTTTGCTTTTGCAAACAAGGGATTTGGGTTTTTCACCTCAGAGTGGGCCTCTCAACTTTATAAAGCATCTCTTGCTGGTGCCAAGCTCTGCAGCTGAGGCATCTTCACTCTACCTTCTCCCCACGCACAGCCTGTTTAAACAAACCTCCACTGCTTTTGGCAGCAATTCCATCTATTTCGTGGCCTGGGGTTTTAGCTGTTTTAGTTTTTCCCCTCTCTTTGTTGTTATTGGCTAACTGCCAGAAAACAAAAGAAGAAATGCCAACTTTAAAGTACCATCTTCAAAACCTAAATCTAACAATTATCTTTAAAGAATATTTTCTACAAGACAAATTTAAGTATCTCATTTGGGGTACAAATTTATGTATATTCTCATCAGTATACCACAATCTTAGTATTTGTTTTTAAAGCAAAGCCTTTTTAGTAATAAGGCCAACACATGATCTGTCATTCTGCAAGTCCCCAGATTCTATTTCCGCTTGAAATGAAGGTAGATAGCAATATATTATAACATAAGATCATTCTCTTAATAAAACTTTAACTCTAGGCAAGTTTATTTTCCTGCCAGTTACTATTCTTCTACTCCTCTTTATCTACTACTAAGCATGTTATGAGCAAAATAAACTCTTACACTTTTTTTTAAAGAAGCAAATAACATACCAAAGCCAAATTAAAATGGATGAGTTACTACTGTTTTACATAATTCCCTTTCACACAATAGAGTAAATCTGTAAATGTTGTACATGTCACACAAAAGCTAAGTAATGCCTGATATAATTTATTAAATATTTAGAGGCATTATGAGTTCATGTTGATAGAAAGAAACCAAGAACTCTTCCTCACCGAATTCTAAATAAGAAATGTAAACAGAATAATGGATTTTAAAAATCATCTGACAACCACCATAGCTGGAATGACAGGATAACACTTTGCAGTGGAGAAACCTGGCATTTTGCACCTTAAGTAACCAAAGTCCCATCACTGCTAATGGTGCAAATATACACCATGCTCAGAGAAGCACTTTTGCGAAATTCCTGCTAAAAATGCATAACCTGAATCTAACCATGAGGACACATTGGGCAAATGTAATCGAAGGATATTCTATAAAACCAATTAATATATACT
This sequence comes from Rousettus aegyptiacus, assembly GCF_014176215.1. Lineage (NCBI taxonomy): Eukaryota > Metazoa > Chordata > Mammalia > Chiroptera > Pteropodidae > Rousettus > Rousettus aegyptiacus. The sequence continues at coordinate 82,024,806 of NW_023416285.1, forward strand.
CTGCAAAAATGTCAAGGTTATGAAAGACAAAGGAAGACTGAAGAATTGTTCAGATTAAAAGAGAGAAAGAGAAATGACAGCTAAATTCAATGTGCGATCCTGGACCAAAAACAATTATTTTTCTTTATATAAGATATTAGTGGGACAATTGATGAAATTTTTCTGTTTACAGCAGAAATACATCCACGTTCACTTAGGAAAAACACAATAGTCAGAGATTAAAGACGTGATGTCTACAACTTACTCTCAAACAATTTGAAAAAAACAAGAACTGTGTGTATGTAGAGAGAATGATAAAGCAAATTTGATAGATATTAACATTTAGGGAATTTGAGTGGGATATACAGGAATTCTTTGCACTATTTTTACAACTTTTTTTAAAGTATGAAATTAAAAAGAGAAAGGGAAAAAAACAGACCACAATAAATAAAAATAAAGCCAGTTAAGAAAAAGTATTGTCCTTAATATTAATGCTCGAATCATTTTTACTACATTCTAGTCATCAAATCATGGAATTTTAGAGCTGGAAGAAAAATGTATTCTCTCTCACCAAAATGGCTCAATTTACAGATGAAGGCAATGAAGTTAAATGCCTTGCTCAAGATCACAACCAATTTAAGGCAGAGCCCAAACTACCCTGCTGACTCAGCTCTTCCAACTCCTGCAAGTTGTCTCTTCACACCTGTACACTGCCATCTAATCCCCAAATATGACACCAGAATATTTAGCTCTATCATCTCATATACTCTAAAAAGCTGGTGAGGCAAACCACTCTCAGAAAACCTAAATTTCATTTTTAAACCACTATTAGGCTTTCTAAATTTCATTTTTAAAAGGCATTTCGGCATCGCTGCTCCTAACAATCTTTAATAATACTGATGAGTATGCTGAATATGCCGGATACTACAGCAAATGCTAAAAGGACAAAATTAACATATTCTATTGTTAGGTGATACCATTAGTCCCAATATAATAGAGATCAAGTCTGTATTATTCATCATTATAACCCCACCTCTTAGGACATTGCCTGGCATACAATAAATGTTCAGATAACTGGATGCTGCTAAATAAAAGACAATCCATAGTACAGGAAAGAAACTGTGTTTGCAGATAATCATAACACCCACAGTATTAACAAACTGCCATGAGACAACAGCTAAGGAAGTTAACTTTGCTTGGTAAGATCTACTAAGGCCTCAGAAATTTAATGACACCAAAGTTAAGCTGTGCAAGACAAATGAGATTTCAACAGACATGGAAGCGACGGGGTGATGAGAGGAGGGTGAGGGAGTTAGATTTAACAGCCTAAAGGCAAGGAACTGCCCGGAGTTTCTATTAAAATTTTAAACATAGACTTACCTATTGTTGCTGCAAGTTCTGGGTCAAAAGTGTCATCTGTGAACCTCAAGAGCAGGCTACAAGAGAGGTTAAAAAGACAGATTAGAAATTTGTCTTTTCAATTATTTGATAAATGTGATCATGACTGTTATATTTTGTCACAAATTAGATGCATCTAAGAATAGTTGATGTAGGACTGTTCCCAAAACAGTGCCTCAGTGCAGGTATCTACAGAGGAATTAATTATTGGAAAGGCACTTAAAGACTCCCCAAAACAAAGCAGTTTACTAGAAAACATATTCCTCCCTATGCTCCCCTATACAATTCCAATTCCCCAAGTGTGAAAAGGTTTATGCTTTTTTTTTTTTAAACTGTTATATCCTTTGAGAAAATATTACTAACATGTCATGTTTTAACATGAATGAAAGGGGGGAAATACGTCTCTTAGACTGCAACAAATCATTATTTTTTCAATCTGATGTGTAATCCACTCTGAATTCAAGTGAAAACAGAGAGGTGTCTAGCATTTGTAACATGCAGAATGACTACCTAAGTGGGACAAAAAGATAAACTATTAAAGAGTAAAGATAAAAGATCACACGATGATCAGAGTATACTCTGGCAAATGCTTCGCAGGGTGTGTGAAATTACGAAAGCAATAGGCAGCTACTGAAGGCTTTTAAAGAAAGAAATGGCAAGTACAGCTCTACATTTTGAAAAGTTAATGCCAGCAAAAAAAAAAAAAAAAAAAAATGCAGGAGAATCCACAGAAGACAACTGCCATGGTTATGGTGAGAGATTAATGAAGGCCTTAACCTAGGAAACAGTAACGAAACTAAAAAGGGGTGAAATGAAAGCAAAAGACACCAGAAAAGTACTCTAAGATTTTGCATCTCCCAGAATTATTTTATTTAATATGAAGCGGAAGTGCCAGCTATTCGAAGCTCTTCAAAAATAAAATCTAAGCTTGTGTTAAAGTCCTACATTTATAAAATGAATCAATCTTCTCTCACATTATCTTCTAAAAGTTGGATAAGACTGTTCTAGTGACCTGTTTGCATTAATAAAGTCAAGGCAATAGCTATCAGATGTCTGAGTTGCAGAAAAGTATTTCTATAGGTTGTAATTACTGCTGTTAGTTTTTTGTTTGCTTGTTTTTGTCCAAAGTATACTGCAAAACATAGTGGCCTCCTGAGAGTTCCCAAACCCAGTATCACTGATAATATTTGAAGGATTAATTCACCTTTCCTTGGTTTTGCGTTCTTGTGTTTACCATAAAACCAGCACCACAAAAAGTAAAACAGAAGAGTCAAACTGTAGATTTTTCTACTTAACACTGAGCCCACTTTTTTTATTTTTATTTACTTTCAACTTGAGTTAGGTAAGAGTACTAAGAAGAATCTTAAAAGACTAATTTTTCTTCTCTCCCCAACAGAAAACTTTAAATTAATAAAGTGAAAATTTCACTAAAAATTTCAGTCACCCATAATTTAAGAACAGAAAAGGTATGTATCTACACTTGGTCATTTCAGAAAACATCATTACAAAAACATAGGTTAACATAACCTTATATAGTAGTAACAACAAACCTAAATAATAATAAAAATAACAATAGTATAGACTATTATTTACTGAACATTGACAATGTGCCAAACACTGAGCCAAGGGTTTTTCTTACATAATTGTTAACCCTCACCACAACCCTTGTCATCAATGATACTTTGTCAGGAAAAGCGGGGAATGTATGGTGCAAAGCAACATATTTCAATGCAGGCTCAGTGTAAGTCAGCAGATCTTAGCCAGGGGATACACTAGTTGCTCAAAATGTATTCTAAATTCTACACATGCATTTTTCTAGGCAGAGTCCACTTTTCTATTGGATAGTGAAAGGAATCCACAAACTGAAAATGATTAAGAATCACTGCTCTAAAGGATGTATATTTAAACTTCCATATTTTCAAAGTTAAAAGTGCAAAATACTCTCCATGAAGAGCTATAGATGGAAGGAGTAACTACCACCATTCTCCTAAGAGGAGACCAAATTTATAATAAACAGTGTGATTATAACTAATCTGCATTTATTAATTTACACGATATGAGACAAAAAGATTGAGGCTAAAGGGACATAGGAGGGACAGCAATTCACTTAATAAAAGATCTCTATAATTCCTTCCAGTTTCTGAAACACTTTGCAACTTCTTCACCATGGAATCAAAGAATCTTATACATTTAACATTAAATTGGATGTGTCTACCACCATGCTGCCCTGAACAAACCCGATCCTGTCTGATCTTGGAAGCTAAGCAGAGTTGGGCCTGGTTAGTACTTGGATGGGAGACCACCTAGGAAGACCAGGTGCTGTAGGTGTAAAAAATAAAAAAAATAAAAAAATAAGGAATTGTAAACTGACGAGGTCCTTGCACGAGGTGAACCAAGGGTTGCCCCTCCTTAAAAAAATCAAAATTAAAAAAAAAAAAGACAATAAATAGGATCTGAGAGATTTCTACTGCAACCTCATTTTTCAAAAGAAGAAATGAAAGTCCAGAGTGGTCAAGTACCGCACACACAACTAGCAGCACTCGTTTTGTAATCTCGATCTCCTGGTTGCTAACACACATGCTCATTACACTTTAAGAGTGTGAAATAAACTGAAAAATAACCCACTAGTTAAGATATCTTTTGTTGTGCAATGATTTCGCAACACAAATGACATCTCAGTTTCACTAATTCTAGATCTAGAAAGAAATAGTAATAAAATACTGGTTAGAACAACCCTTTAAGATTATATTCATATTGTTTTTGTACTAACTCACCTTAAAAAGCATACACTTCTATTTTAGTAGTCATTTATTCTCTTCAGATCCAGAAGATACGTACTCTGGGTTATTTTCTATACTTTATTACATTTACAATAACGTATATTTAGCTAGAAAAATAAGCCAACTTTCTCTTTAAATGAAATCTTTCCTTGAAACAGATAAAGGTGTTAAAATTTTGCAACGATCACAGTCACACAACTGGAAGCCCACAGCGTTTCATTAATTTATTTCTTGTTATGTACAAATCCCTTACTCCAATATACCCAGAGAACATTAAATGAGGAAAACTAAGAAAAAAAAGTCATACTTTTAAAATATATAAAATTTCATATAACATATTACAGAATGAGATTTCGAATCCTTAAGCATCTAAAAAAATTAAGACTTTATGAAGTCATTTTAAAGATAAGTTATCAGGAGCTACAGCTAAAATGCAAAATTGTTTTCACCTTCTAGAATACGAATATTGTTTAAAGATCATGATAGCCTATAACCTACTCATAATATGCGTAACTTCACCCGGAGAACTTTGTTCTAAGACCTGGACGAAATCACTACCCTCTTACTACACCCACTGGGCTCTACGTCTTACCTTATACGCAACTCTATTATCAATATTATTTCACCCAAGAAAGAAAAGGCACAATGCCACTTTTATCTTTTTACTTCTTTTTGAGGTAGCAGAATGAGAACAATTACTCATATTTTCAAAGGTGGTCCACAGCTTAAACTCTAGCACCTTAGACCAAAGTGAACTATTCAAGTGGAAGACCAACAAGTTCTTTCACAGCTGACTTACATAAACAAAACAAAACCATAAAAAGCAACGGCAATAGGGTGCACCAAAATAGGCCAGGAATGTGATCTTAGGAATGTCATGAACTTCCAGTATAGAATATTACGTATTTAGAAAAAGCCCGACAGAAACCCCAAAGTGACCACTCTGAACTAGCGGGATGACAGCTCGCCTGAACCCCGAGGCTCCGAGACGAGGCTTCGCCCTCGGCCCGACTTGGGCTCCAACCTGCCCGCCACGCCCTATGCTCTCCCGCAGGAAACCGGCCGGCCAAGTGGCGGCCCTTCGAATTCCTTTTTTTTTTTTTTTTTTTCCTTGTAGCGACAGGAGGGAAAACCACCCGGGAGACTTGGGCCTGGCAGAGGCCGTGAAGCAGACCAGTGCGGGGGGCAAGGACGGCAGGACCGCGCGGCGGAGAGGCCGGGAGCGCGCGAGCGGAGCCCGCCCCAGGTCGGCCCGCGCCCGGCCGCCGCCGTTTACCGTTCTCGTCGCGGCCCGGGAGACCGCGGCCGCCGAGGCAGAAGGAGCCCCGCCGCTCCATCACCGCTCGCAGACCCGCCTCACCTGGACTTGCCCACGCCACTCTCGCCAATGATGAGGATCTTCAGGGTGGTCAGCACGTCCTCGTCCATCCTGACCCTGCTCGGCTCCAAGCCCAGCCGCCCCGGTCTGACTCGCAATTCTTTCCCAGGGAGAGCGGCTCGCGCATGCGCGCAGCTCGGCGACTGCCACCTTTTTACACGGCTTGTTTAGGTTGCAGAAGCCCCGGACTCCCCATTTCCGCCTTAAGGTAGCTCTGCGTCTGCGCAAACCCAGAGTCTCAGACGTCTTTCCGGGGAGCGCTTCTGCCTTTGCGCAAGCGCAATGGGGAGAGCCGCGTGTGATTTCAGAGTTAGCAGGCTGGTGCTCCTCCCGGTCCCTGACCTCCCTCCCTATGCTCATGGTGTATTTGGAGAGGCGCTGAGTTAATGAAATCTTCCCTGTGCATACTACCGAAATTTGCAAATCCCTCCAACATTTTCTATACTTCTTTGCATTATTTAATGCATAGCGCCACCCTCCAATATACTAGATATTTTACCACTTTATTATTCGTTCACTGTGTAATCCCCGAAGAGAAGCTTCTTCATAAAAGCAAGGATTTTTGTCCGTTTGATTTGTTATTACCTATATGTCTAGAATAGTTCCTGGAATGTAATACATGCTAAATAAATATTTGTTGAGGAAATTAATCTAATGAAAGTTCTCCAGTCCATTCCTAACTGGTAGGTGATGTCAAGCGGACAACCTCAACCTCTCAGAAAATAGTTCTTGAAACTTCAATCAAGTCTATCTAGGCTATAGCTTCAGGAGTTTATTTGTGGTATTGTCATGGTATTGTCATGCTCTTCTGCTCTGGTGCAATAATTCTAGAAATATAGTCCCCAGGTCCCTCAAGATCCCTTTCAGGGGGTCCCCAGGATCAAGCTATTTTCATAATTATTGAAGATGCTTTTACTTTCTTCACTCTTGTTCTCCGATACTCCAGTTGAATTTTTTTTTGTAAACTGTGATAGAAAAATAGATTGAGGGCAGAGTAAGATATGAGAATTCAGCTCTTTACCATAAAGCCTGACCTTAAAGAGATTTGCAAAAATATAAAATAATGCCACTCTTCTCACTAATTTTGGTTGTAAAATAGTTATTTTCATAAACATATAAATTGATTAGTAATGAGCTTATTTTTAATGTATTAATACATGTTTAAATTTTCTGCTTTAATTTCTAAATATTAATAGATGTAGCCACATTATCAGTTCTTTCTAGTCCTCAATAATCTCTCAGAATATACAACAATTTGTACAGCCAAAAAGTTTGAGAACTGTTGTACAGCACTATTCACACTTAAAATAAAAACTTAAAAACCAGCCTGGATCCATTGCTGCTGCAGGTAACATTGTTAACCTCCTTTAGCAACACTATCTCCTTTTAGATTTTCTCTTACCTCTTGACCTCCTTTCAGTTTTGTGTGTGTGTGTGTGTGCAATCCTCATGCTCATCTTTTAAACATGCTTGTTTTGGAGTTTTAGCCTGGTTTTATCTTCTTACTCTACGTACTTATTGTTTTTTTTGGACTTACATGGCTTCCTCATCCCACATATTTTGAGGAGTCCCGTATGTACATCTCTGGCTGTGATGTCTCTCCTGAGGTTTAGTCCAACATATCCAACATACACAAGATAGCTCCAGGTAGGTATGCCCAGGTTGAGAATGCCAGGTGAAACATGACTGACACTGAACTCGTTATCTTCCCCTCTATACTAGGATTCCCTCATCCCCATTTCCTTTTTAAAGAATGACAACTTCCTCTCCCTCACTTCCCACTCCTTAAGCATCCCTAAAAATTACCTACTTTTTTCAACTCTACCGCCACTATTGTGGTCAGTTCATCATCATCTTTTTTTTCTGAATTGTCATATACCATATCAACTGCCAAACTGGCTTTCTTGCCTTCATTTTTCTACCCCCTCAGACTCTTCCACACTGTAGCCAAAGTGGTATTCCTAAGATGCAAACCTGGTTGAGTCATTCCGACTTCCATATGCTGCTCACTGCCCTTAACAAGTGTTAATTATCTTATCATTAGGCCCTGATTATCCTTCCAACCTCATCTCTTGCACTCTGTGTTCTGGTTAAATTAAACTCCTTTCACATTTTCAATGAATCATGTCTCGCTGTGTCATTCCTTCTGCCTGGAGCGCCCTTCAATCCCCTGTTCCCCACCTTATCGATTCACGTGCACAAAAACATACACATACACACATTTTGTTTGGACAACACTTAGTCATCTTCCACATTCTAGCTTTGTGATCCCATTCTCTGGGATAACTTCCCTGCATTACATAATCCGCCGATGTGTTCTATTAGTGTCCTATGCATCTATCGTGATATGCACTTCACAGTATTGTAACTGTATGTTTAATTGTTTATTCCCCTACAGACTGTGTGCTTCTCGAAAGCAGAAATGATTAGTGAACTGTTCATTGTTCTGCCTCCAGCATCTACTACAAAGCCTAGCCTAGAGTAGTTGCTCAAAGAAAAAGTGTGTGTGTGTGTGTGTGTGTGTGTGTGTGTGTGTATAAACCCCAAGTCAACTTCAGAAATTTGGAACAGTAATCTGCTTGTTTATTTATTGTTTACACAGATTGGAATGTCTCTTGAATCTCTATATTGAACATCACAGGAAAAAAACTTCGGTAACTCTTAATGCACAACCATTACCAGGTACTGCTAGAAAGGAAGCGAGCATCCATGCACAGATAAGGCAAAATGGTATTTTGTGTGTGCGCGCGTGTGTGTGTGTGTGTGTGCGCGCGCGCGCGCAGGTACACACTAAATGAGTGATAGATAATAAATGCTCCAGAAATTTAGACAAGAGTAATTGGTCACTGAAGTTTAGGGCAACCAGAAAATGCTTCGTGAAGGAAGCAGGACTTGAAAGATGAGTAACAGTTTAGACAAATACAAGAAAGGGAGCAACTCTCGGGCAGAATGAATTTAGTAAAAACAAAGACATTAGGCTATGTAATGATGGATAAATCTGGCTATGTATAGGAAGTAAGCAGGGAAAGAGTAGGCATAAAGGCATGCAGACATCATAGGAAACTATTGGAAGACCTGCATATGATGGTGGCAGTAGGAGCTAGAAATGGAGGAATGTATAAAAAGACACAGGAATAACACCCTTAATGAAGGACAAGGAGAAGAAGAGGGAAAGAACAACATCAAGCATTTCTCTAATGTTTTAAGCCTCACTCAGTGCCATAGATAAGAAAGAAAACTCATGACAGAAATGGGGAGGAAAATGAGTTTTAACTATGTTGAATTATATGTGAAGGTGAGTCTTGGAGGCAAAGCTTTTCAGAACTCTTATAGAGCTGTGGCTCTGATATTCAGAGCAGATGATGAGACTCTGAAACAAGATGACATTCCTGACCAATGTTCTGGCCTGGGTGCCCTGTCCCCCATCTACACTATTATCCTTAAATCCTTGGGGGGAAAAGTCATTCATTCTTAGGTTTCAAAAATAACTTTTTGTCCTTTTTTCTTTTTTTTCTTTTCTTTGTCTTTGTCTTTTTTATTTTTTTGCAATGGATCCATCTTTCAGAATTAATTCTATCACATTCAGAAGATACAATCCGCTTGTAAGGAAATACTGAAGGCAAGATTCTTAAGATCTGAAGTTTGGGATGGCCTATGAGCAAGCCCAGTATAGAAGAAAAGATTGTAATTAAGAAACACTTGGAAGTGTGATGAGTAAGGCCTCCTGAGTCTGTGCTATTCACGACGTGCCCACAGCGATAGCCCTAGAAAAGGACCACAGGTGAGAAAAAAGATCAAATTTGAGCCATCGACTTCCCAGCATCTTTGCCTGTTTCTCTCAGCATCAGTGATGAAGAATAGAAAAGCTGTTTGCAGAACTCACACTCTCTGAACAGGTACCAACATGAGCACTGTGACTCATGGCTTGTATAGGGCTGCTATATCCAAGTGTAACAGGCCTTTGTGGCTGACAGATCAGGAGCTACTGGTGAGAAGAGTCCTACAGCATTTCTCCCCCCGCCCCCAGTAGAGGTTCCAAAACCACACCCTGCATTCCGGGTATCTTCTTGCCTCCTGTTGATATGCACAGAAGCTTTGGTTTGCAGTGGAAGTGTTCATGTCATTGTTTAGTTGTTTCGATAAAGTTCTGAGGACTTGGGAGAGATGGGTGAGAGAAAAGGTCCCTGGAGGAAGTAGCTGCTATGTCCTTTTGGTCCCTGGGGTAGGATTTCAGCCCTAGGATGAGAGAGATCAAGGTAAAGAGCTGGAGTGGCCAGAGAAGATTTTGTAGCTTGATACAAGTAGTGCTGTCTTCAGGGCCCATGTGACAGTTTGGTCCAGACTGGGGGATCATTATGCTTTAATTAATTTGACCCCAGACCCATTATAACCAGGCAATATCACTTCTCACCAAGGAATTCATTTTATAGCAAAAGAAATGTGGCAGTGGGTTTATGTATGCCTGGATGTCATAGGTGTTATCACCACATCTCTCCCAGAAGCAGTTGGTCTGATGGACTGTGGAATGTTCTAAGGCAGCCTTAGTTAAGCTGCCAGCAAGATGACAACATCCTGTGAGGCTGGGCTGCTATCCTAAGGGAAGCAGTAAAACTTTAAACTTCAACCTGCTAATGTTGCTGCTTTTTAAATAGAATTCATAGTCAACAGAGGCATTTGATTTCCTGGGTCTGTGTTAGATGTTCCTCCTCTGTGACTCCTACCATAGCCTCAACAATCGCTGGGCTCTAGGAATACTATTTCCTGCCTCTTCTTCAAATCTAGCATGAAAAAATATTCCAACTAAATTAATCTCTGAGATCCATCTGTTACCAAACTCAGGTTCGGCTGCTTGCTGCCCATAAGCCAATAATTCATAAGCTAATAACTCGGGAGACAAGAGTTTGATAGAAGGAAAAGAGGTTTACTCAAGAGCTGGCATCCTGAGAAGACAGCTGACTCCAGTCACAAAAGCTGCCTGCTGCTTTATTGCAGGCAGGGGTTATTATAGGGAGAGGGCTGGGAAGGAGATCAGGGAGAAATCCCAAAGCCCCAGGGAGAGGGTTAGATCCTAGAGGGGAGGGTTGGCCAAGGCCACCTATCTTGTCTTCTGGCCTTGGCTTGTTTCTCAGGCTGCCTGGAGGGGTAGCAACCGAAACAAAGGAATTAACAAGGAGGGGGTGGGGAGTTCTTCTTCTGGGGCACAGTCAGCCTGCTCTGATATGCAGCCTGGAGCTGGTCAAGCGGAGGTCTGGGGAGGATTTGGCAGTCAGTCTTCTGGTACCAAATGGTCTGGGAACTGTTAGCTCCTTTTGAAGTCTGTTTCTAGAGTTCTCAATCAAGCAAACTGCTTATCTACAAATTACTTAACAAGGCATATTTTATGTACTTAAAATATGAGAGTGAGATTGTAAAGACAAAAAGGAGAAAAAAGAATAAAAATGAACACCAAACGATCACAGTTACAATCCCCACTGTCATGTCCTCATTTGCATTTCTATGGAAGTTTTGTGGATCTACCTATAGTGTACCGTGAGACAATAATTTATAAAGAAATGCTCAACCCTGGGATGAGACATAGTATTCAGTTCTCAGGCACATTTGCTTTCTAGTTGTCAAGGCCTGCCTGCATAGTTTAGTTATACTTATTATAATTATTTTGAATATTCCATAAGAGACTAATATTGACACTGATACAGCTAGGCTTAACTTTACAATTTCTCCTAGGAAAGATTTTATTCTTGATGGTATCCAAGAAAATAAGTTAGAAAACCAAGGGAGTAGGCATACAGAGGTGGAAGTTATAATACTATTATATTAGGTAAAGTCTGCTTGACTCAAGAAAAAAAGCTATATCAAAGAAACAAAGTCTGTGTGCAGTTAGTGTGGGGTTACTGTTCCCATTACACTTTTTGTTGGTTGTCCCAACCTGACCATGCTGCTGTAAATTGTCCCTTAATTGTATTCTTTTGAGACACCTGAGTTAGATTCTGTTTCTTGCTGGTATCCTGACTGATGCAGCCATTCTCTTCACCAATTTGTTGAACTAATATTATTTCCCATTTTATGATTAAAGAAATTAAGTCACACAAGGTTGAAGTGACTCACTGTAGGTCATAAGGCCAGGGTATGGGAACTAAATCCAGCTCTCCTGATATACTTCCATTACTCCATATCATCATCATAATCAGGTACACTTTAGCGAGACCTGGAAAAAGTTTACTTCCCAGTACCCAGAGGTAGGAAGAAAAGTCTTAATTCACCTGGCTCTTTCCTAATTTCACCTCTTAGCCATGAAAAAGGCACAAAGAAAGAGAAATTAACTTTGAAGAACACTAATTCAATAAATCTAAGTTCTCTGCTATGCGAATATTTGCATTTTGCATATTTTCACTACCAGCTTGAACTTCTTAGATATTTCATGTTGATGCTGATTACTTCCAGTTCAAAATGCCAGGTGAACATGGGGTGGAATGAATGGACCACAATTCAACGTAGGCAGAAGGTTTTCTTGGAGACATAGTAAGTGAATAGTTAAACTTTGGAGTGAATTATAAGTAGACAACATGGCTCCAATAGTCAACTACTTGGATTATTAAAAGCCAGCAAGGGATAAGCTAATGAATGACCTCAATAGAAAATACAGTGTTAGAGGTAAGTATAGTTTTTATTATAAAGTAAGTTGTGAATTTTTGGTCGATATGATTCAGGACAGGGCAAATTCCCCAAATTGGGGGATAATTCAAGCCTTGCACTGAGAGAAAAAAGGGTTCTTTGTTGAGCTCAAGAAAGAATTCAAATGCCCACCAAAGTTAAAAGTTAGAGTCAAAAGGAAAGTTTGTTGAAGAAGATGTAATGCTCCATAGACAGAGCATGGTCCCCTCTCAGAGGCAGAGAGTGGGAGAGCCTAAGAGAGACTCAGAGGGACAGAGACAATAGAGAGAGATGAGGACAGTGAGAGGGACAGAGTAAAGGCACTGAAAGGGACCCCGAAGTGTTTAGGGAATTCAGTTTATATGTCATTCTTTAGTTTCTGTGAGTTACAGAAACTAAAGACTTTGTTGACCTGTTTCCTTTTAAAGACTTTGTTGACCTGTTTCCTTTTAATATACATGAGAAAGAGTATGTAGTGTGGAAAGGTAAGAATATGTAACATAAAAGGCCTCCTGGCAATTCCTAGCCTTTGACGTTTAGGTACTCCATGTTTTTAGCCATAGAGAATGAATGATTTTATTTTATGTAGGGTGCCACTCAAAGACGTTGTTTTCCCTTCACTGTGTGGAGAAATGGGTTGTTAGCAATCCCAGTAGAAATCTGCCTTTGTCCACAGGATTCCTGTGGTCTGGCTGAAGGGCTGATCAGCATATTGCAATCTCTGAATATAGCTTAATTTAACATTCTAGTTCTCTTGCCTCCTCCCTACATTAAATGCAATATAAGACTCTAAAACAGAGATAAACCTGGCATGGATATACCTGGAAGTCAAAATCACTGAGTGGCAAAACTAATGTTCTATAAGGATACTTGAGTTCTGGTCCTGGTTTAGCTACCTATTGACTCTGTAACCTTTGATAAGTCACTTAGTGTTTCTGACATGTATTTTCACATAAAATAAAAGATTTGGGAGTGGACATAATAATAAATGTATACTTGGTCTCTGCGCCTAGTTCCTGACTTGGAGCCTCTTTGTCCTAATGAAGCAACTTTTGGTGGACTCCTGGGTAGTCTTAGGGTGGCGCTGGTCACCAGAAATAGCATTTGTAGTTTCTGTTTAAAAGATTCACAAGATCAAGTCAAGAAATTAATCAACATGAAGAGAGTCACATAAATGCCACATCAAAAGAGAAGAGGCAAAGCAAGGCCAAAGAGATAGAAGATAAAGGATCACAGGCATATGCAAATAGCATAGATGGGCTGGAAGGGGCAGGATACAGAAATGATGAAATGAGGGTAGATCGGAGAGATAGAAGAAATGAAAAAAGGTCGGGGAACAGGTACCGAACAGAGGCAGGTGCAGAATTAATGTTACCAACACCAAGTGATGGTCAGTCATCACAGTTGCTTGTTTCTAGGGTCTTACAATGGTATACATTTTACAAGATCCTGTGTTTTTAGTCCTCAAGACTGGCCTCAAAGGGACACGAAATTATTTCTCAGGCCCCTTCCCAGTCAGCAATTTATTAATCTTGATAATTGAGTTAAAGGACAAAACATAATAAGACCTACCGTTTGAAAAACCCATCGATCATGTTAAAATGTATAAGTTGGAGTAGGGGTTATGCTGCTGTAAAGAGACCTCGGAATACAGTAGTTTAAATAAAAATGACATCTATCTCTCTCCCACTTACCAGATGCCTGGGCAATGCAGAGTGGGTAGATGGCTGTATTCCAGGTAGTCATTCAAGCCCAAGCTGTTGGGTCAATTTGCCAAACACAACCTGTAGCTCCCATTACTGGATCCAAGGTAGCTGATTCTGTTGTGGTCACTGTTGTTGTTTCCTATTCAGGAAGAGGAAGAAAAGTCCAGGGAAAAGGACTTACCTTTAACTAAGTAACCCAGGAATTCACTCATTACCTCCTCACACTTCTTTGGCCTGAGGTTAATCATATGGCCACACTTACCTTAAGGAAGTCTGGAAAATCTAATGTGCAGCTTGGCAGCGGGGTGCCCAGCTAAATCATGGGGTTCTGTGATCAAAACAAAAAGAAAGTATACTAAAGGACAGTGAATAGTTTTCATCATAAGGTGTATCTCCAAGACACCTGTGAATCAAAATGTTGCTTTCTGAACCAGTGGCTCAAAAAGTATTTCCTCACTCTGCCTAACTTTTAAAAAACTTATCATTTGCAAAAATCGATTTTTTTTGGTGTACAGTTCTATGAATTCTACCACATGAATAAATTTGTGTAGCCACCACCACAATCATGTACAAAAATTACATTTCTCTTCCAAAGTCCCTCATACTTCCCCTTTTATATTCACTTCCTCCCCTAACTCCAACCATTGTCAACCATTGCTCTGACCTTCGTCACTATAGTTGTCATTTTGAGAATGTCACATAAACTAAGTTGTATGTATGTAACCTTCAGAAACCAATTTCTTTCACTCAGAATAATGCCTTTAAGGTACATTCAAGATGTTGCATATATCAATAGTTTGGTCCTTTTTATGGCTATCCATTACCCATTGAAGGACATTTGTTTTCTGTTTCTTTTAGTCTCTCTCTCTTCCTCTTTTTTTTTTTTTGAAATTGTGGCTAGAAGTTTCAGAAGTTTTCTTCTAATTCAGGTTTCTGAGTTTTTATTATAAACAGTTGTTGAATTTGGTCAAATGATTTTTCTGCATCAATTGATATGAACATGTGGCCTGTTAAGATGGTGGACCACATTTAATGATTATTGACCATGAAACCAGCCTTACATTTCCAGATAAACCCCAGTTAATTTTGGTGTGCTACTCTTTTTATATATTATTGGATTCAAATGGCTAATTTTTCTTAAGGATTTCTATGTCTATGTTTATAGGAGATATTGGTCTATAGTTTTCTTTGTCTATAGTGTCTTTGTCTAGTTTTAGTTTCAAGGTAATGCTGGTCTCATAAAATGAGTTAGGAAGGGTTATCACTTCTATTTTCTGAACGAGATTGTGGAGAATTGACCTGAACTCAACTCTTCCTTAAATACATGGTAGAATTCACCACTGAAATAATCTAGGTCTGGTGCTTTATTTTTTGGAAGATTATTTATTATCGATTTAATTTATTTAGATATTGGGTAGAATTGGTGTTATTTCTTCTTTACTTGTTTTGTAGAATTAACCAGTAAAATTATTTGAAGCTGAATATTTCTATTTCAGAAATTTTTAAACTGAGAATTAGTGATGTAAAATGGTTCTAGAAACTTTCAGGTTATCTATTTCATCTTGGGCCAGTAATAGTGGTTTGTGTTTTTTGAAGAATTAGTTCATTTTATCTAAGATCTTGAATTTATGCAAGTAGAGTAATCATTGTAATGTATCCAGGGCATGTAGTTATTCTCCTCTTCTTTTCCTTTATATATGGTAATTCATGACATCATGGTTTCTTTCCTGATCACTCTTGCCAGTGGTTTATCAAATTTATTGATTTTTTTTCAAAGAAACCATTTTTAGCTAAATTGATTTTTCTCTAATTTTTCTTTTTTACTTTCATTAACATCTCCTTATCTTTATGATTTCCTTCCTTCTGCTTGCTTTCGATTATTTGTCCTTGCCTTTCTGGCTTCCCATAAGGAAGTTGAAGATATTGATTTGGGATCTCTCTCCTAATACAAGCATTTAATGCCAGAAAACTCATACTAAGCACTGATTTAGCAGCATCCCACAAATTTAGGTGTGATATATTCTCATTTTATTTTATTCAAAAACATTTTATTTCCTTAGAGGTTTGCTCTTTGACCCATGAAGTATGTAATGTTTGTGGCTAAATTCCCAAATGTTCAGAGATTTTCTGTTATCTTTCTGTTATTGATTTTTAGTTTGATTTCATTATTGTTAGATAATTATTTCTATGATTTTAACTATTTAAACTTTGTTAAGATTTTTTTGTGTGTGAACCAGAATGTGGTCTATCTCGGTAACCGCCCTATTACACTGGAAGCTATTCTACTGATTTGGGGTGGTGTGTCAATTGGATCCAGTTGGTTGATAGTGTTCAATTCTTTTACATGCTTGCTGATATGTCTACTACCAGAGAGGAATAATTATCTACTTCTCCTTTTACTCCTATCACTTTTTTGCTTCATTTATTTTGAAACTTCATTGTTGGATGTATAAAAAAAGTAATAGATGGAGTCATTTTACAGTGGAGCCAGAGCTGCCATCCCAGAGGAATTGCCTTGCACATCTTATGTGTCTACTCTTTGGAATGTTAAAATAGGGCAAAATAACCTTTGGACTCGGCCTAAAGCAACACTGTATCCCAAAGAACTATTTGCAAAGATTAAAAAAAATAATAATAATAAAAGCAGATATGACTACCAGACTGATGACAGCCTGACTAAAATTATAAAAACTGTTTAGAGTTAGTGTCACTCTCTTATCTGCACCAGTAGAAATGCCTTCCTTCTATTGATGTAACTGTTCCCATTCCTTTTCTCAGAAATACTCCTTGCCTTTGTCTCCCAATTGGAATACTATTTGGGTTTTTGCCTGAATCAGTGCTTTCTGAATAGCTATTCTTTTTTATCTCAGTGAATGCTTGTTGCTGCTCTCTTTGAAACATCTTTTATCTTTAGGTTAACAGATGCACACTAATTTAAAATTATTTTGTCTTCTGGATGAGTTAACCCTTTTATGGTTATATAGTGTTCTCTTTACCCCTGGTAATTTTATTTCCTCTGGAGTCTGCTTTGATAAACTATAGCTATTCCAGCTCCCTTTTTAATAATGTTTTCATGAAATAGCATTACATTTAAAGTGAGGTTCTCATAGACAGCATAGAGTTAGTTCAAGACGTTTTAAAATCCATTCTGACAATTCTGTTTTTTTAATTGGTGTATTTAGATAATTGAAATGTTTGGACTTAGCTCTACAATTTTAGTTTTTTCTTGTTCCCTCTGTTTTTTATTCCTCTCTTTCTTTTTTCTAACTCGTTTCGGGGTTACTAACATTTCTTAGTATTCCATATTAATTCACCTGTTTTTAAAGTTATATGTGCTTGCATAGTTTTTAAATGATTGTTTTGGGGGTACAATATACATACTTAACTTTCACAGCATACTTAAAATCAGTATTTTACCTCTTCAGTGAGAACTGTAGAAATCTTACAAACGTATATATCTCTGTTACCTCTCCCTTATATGTTCTAGATATCTTATATATTACATCTTCATACACTGAAGTCCCCATTAGACATTGCTAAAATTTTTGCTTTCAAACATCAAACATATTTTCAAGAACTCAAGAGGAAAATAATAATCTGTTATATTTACTCATATATTTATCATTTCTGTTGCTCTTCCTTAATTCATGGTATTCTAAGTATTCTTATGGTATCATTTCTCTTCTGCCTGAAAAATTTTCTTTAGCAATTTCTTCATACCAAGTTTCCTAGCAATA
The DNA here is from genome assembly GCF_014176215.1 of Rousettus aegyptiacus. Taxonomy (NCBI): domain Eukaryota; kingdom Metazoa; phylum Chordata; class Mammalia; order Chiroptera; family Pteropodidae; genus Rousettus; species Rousettus aegyptiacus. The sequence continues at coordinate 82,042,435 of NW_023416285.1, forward strand.
AATACTCTGAGTTCTCCTAATCTAAGAATGTATTTCTTTCACCTTCATTCCTGAAGGATATTTTTACTGTTTTGGGTTGACAGTTCTTTTCTTTCACCACTTGAAAACAACTTTCCTTCTTTCTAGCTTCCATGGTTTCTGATGAGAAATTCATAGACATTTAAATCACTGTCCCTCTGTAGGCAATGAACCATTTTTTTTTTCTGGCTGTTTTCAAGACTTTGTCTTTAGTTTATATGTTATATATATACCTGCACATATATGTCATACATATATACAGACAGGCATGTCATACATACATGTATATGATATGTGTTATAACATACACATATACATATGCATATATATGTACATATGACATATATATATGTGTGTATATATATATATAGTAACATATCTGGATTTCCTTGGGTTTATCCAGTTAAGCATTTACGGATTTTCTTAAATCTGTAGGTTTATGTCTTTTGCCAAATTTCAAAATTTTTAGCCAGTTTTTCTTCAAATAGTTTCTCAGCACCACTTTTTTTCTCCTTTGAGACTGCAATGACATGAACATTAGACCTTTTGCTGTTATTCCATAGGTTCCTAAGTCTATCATCTTTTTTTTTTTTTTTAATATTTTTCCTCTGTTTTTCAAACTGGATCATTTCTATTGATCTCTCTTCACATATACTGGGTCTTTCTTCTGACATCTCTAGTCTGCTATTAATCCAGCAACTTTTTAAATTTATTATTGTGTTTTTCAGATCTAAAATTTCTATCTGCTTCTTCATATTATTTTTTCCTGAGATTTTCTATTTTCCAATTCAAGAGTATTTGTGATTGTTTGCTAGAGCATTTTAAAATAGCTGCTTTAAAGTCTTTGTTAAATAATTTCAAAATCTATATCATCTCAGCATTGGAATCTGCTCATTGCCTTTGAGTTGAAATTTTCCTGATTCTTTGTAAACAGAGTAATTTTGGATTATATTCTGGACATATTGAATATTATCTTATGAGACTTTGAGTCTTGTTTGAAACTTCCGAAAAATGTTGATATTTTGTTTGTACAAGGAACCTGCCTGACGAGGTTCAGGAAAAAAGTTTCAACCCACTTTCTATTGGTGGTTCTGATATAAGTTCAGTTTTCAGAGCTTTTGCAGGGCTATTTGGACCTAACTAGTGTATGCACCACCCAACGGCCAATCTGACACACAGGCAGTGATGTATCTCTTCATCAATTTCTCTAAGTTTTTGGTTTGCTGAATAGAATCAGGCCCAATCATGTGAGCTTGGGGGTTAGCCCAGGAATTCATAAACGACTGTACAGGTCGTTTCCCTGAGCCCGTCCTTGGTAATCTGCCCAGTACTTCCCAATTCCCCATAGATCCTCTTCTCAGTTCTCAAGCCAGAGTTAAGGCTTTGGTTTTCCTGATACACTGTGCACTCATAGCTGAGCCACGCCCATGGTCAAGTGGTGGGAGGATTGAGAGAGATAAAAATGCCACGGGAGTTGGCCCTGCTATCTTGCTGTCTCCTCTAAACTGAGAGAAAGGTTTTTCTTCTTAAGAGTTTTGCCTGCTGCAGGCTCCTGTTGCCTCTGGCTGCTTTTGCTGCCACAGGATTATTTGAGGCTGTGCAGTAGAACAAAGAAAAGAAAAAGAGGAGGCCGGATTTCCACACTCTCTCTGAGTTTACATATTTCAACGTTATATTTTAGGAGGTTACATTTTCCTCTCCTCAGGTTACCACCAGAGGACTTCTCCCGGAGCTGTCTTTATGTGCTTCCTTGTCCACTTCCAGTGCATTGAGCTAAGGTCAGAAGATATCTGAGGGGAAAAAAATGGTAAAGTCACTGCTGGCGTAATAATATTTCAAATTATGGGCTTCTTCCCTAAGCCATTTGCTACTATTTACTTTTCAGAGTCTTCAAATAGCTGATCTATATATTCCTTCCAGGCTTTATAGCTTCGTTTGGTTGGAGAGAAAAGGCGGAGTATACATATTTCCTCTTAGTTGAAACTGGACCCCTTGACCAGTGAGTGGCTTTTGAGTTTTGAAATTTCTAGCGATCTATTTTACTCAAAGGGCTAGATCTGTTGAGTAACAAAGGATAACATACCATGTCAAAAGCTCAAACTTAAACTGAGTGCCTTTCATTAACATATTTAAAATGTAATGATTTATTTTATGATATGCCATTCATAATCTTTGATAAACATGGAGGACATTGTCAGAGGTTGTCCCATACCATTCTTAATCCAGCTATATTGTCAAAAGAGTATTCATTTAGGAATAGACTGCCTAACTTCTTCCACCCCTAAGCCAATGATGAGCCAGTCAAGAATCATATTAAAATCTCCCGCCCTGCTCCTCTCACTTAAGTATGCTTATGTTAAGTATATCTTACAGTTCCAGTATCAAAGGATGTTAACAAATACTCAGCATAGCAAGTCTGGGCTCCTACCTCTTTCTCTCTTCTACCCAGACCACTTGAGTACCAAGCCAGCTGGCTAGAAACTGCTTCCGGCTTCATCCCTGCCAGCCTCATTTCCCAGGGGCTGGATCTTGTTCTTTTCCTCTAATTCTGAGATAATTCTTAGAATAATCTGGCTCTGTAAACTAACACTCCCACTGTCCCTGTTCCAAAGCAAGGTTTGTGTCCTTGTCCTTTAGATCAGGTTCTTCTTGTTGATAAACTAGACTGAATCTTTCCACTTTTGTTAGTTTTGGCCTTTTATTGGTAGAACAATTCTTCCACTTTTTATTTATGATACTTTCTATATTTGTTTTATCCCTTAATTCATTAACTAACATTTTAGGAAATGTTAAATAATAATGATAATAATGAGCATCATTTTTTCTAATTTCTAATTTTAAAGGGGCTAGCTAGAGTTTCACCTATTGTTTGTTATTTATCATAACTTATTAATACAATGAATTTTTTAATTTTCAGTATCAATGACTTTTTTTTTTGTATTATTCTATGCTAAGACATACATTGATTGATTTTGGTAAATTGTTCCTTTATATTATCTGGTATTTCATTTATAAGTTTGCATATATAAATATATCCCTAAGTGAAAATGATTTATATTTTTCTATAAGTCACTTTCACTTAGAAATGGGAGAGCATAGCAGGCATTGTTCTGAGAAAATCATAGATACAGCACACAGGCAATTCTTTGTGGAAGAGTTGACTGTAGTAGATATCTATTGTTTCTAATTAACCCAAATCTATTTTGTCTTCTTGTTAGCACTCCCCTAATTCCTTCAGGAAACTTCTTCCTTAATATTATTTGGGAAAAGTTGACATTCTATCACACCAGTTCTAGGAGGTGGCACATAATGATGGCCTACCTAATCAGCTCACTCCCCTAGATGAAATGATTTAACTTACTTGATTCAATGGGATAAAATTCTAGGACTCTTACTGAAACTATCAGAAGAGAAAATTCTATTTTATGAGAGATGCTGAAAGGTTAGGACATGGCCTGGAGCTATTGGGAGCCTGCTAGCTATCATAAATAAGGAACATGAACAAGAACAGAACCAGAGAGAAGAAAGCAGAACTAAGATATGGAGACAGAGAGCTGCTGACAACTCGGTCCTCTGCATGGAGCCAGACTCACAGCCAGATATGGATATTTGATACATGAGCCAGACGTTTCCTCTTTTAAAGAAAATAGTGAAACATTTTAAACATACAGATCAGAGTAGAGAATAATATAATGAACACCTAGTTTTATCAACTATGTTAAATAGCATAGTTTAGATGTCCTTAATATAAAGCATTATACATTAAGGATGGATTTGAGATACCCTGTGTACTCCTGTCTGATACTTCTTCTCACCCCAGAGGTAATTACTGTCCTAAATTCAGTGTTTATCATGCCCAGGCATGATGTTATATTTTTACTACCTATTCATGTATCCTTAAACCTGTTCTACAGATTTTTAAAATTTATAATTTCATTGAACTACACAGATTGGTCTGCAACTTGGCATTTTCATTCAGTGTTATGTTCTGGAGATTTAACTATATTGTGAGATGTAGTGGTAGTTCTGTATTCTAAGCGCTGTACTCCAAATTTTATAAAGCTTTGTATTCATCAATCTCTCTCCGATGTTCCCAATACTTTGCTAGCACATCTTCTTTTCCCTTAAGCCAGGTTGATTTTGGGTTCCCTTACCTGTCAACAAAAGAATCTTGATTGAACCATTGAGGAAACCTCTGAAAGAACTCCTGTATATAATTCGCTCTTCAAGATGCCTAAAATTTCAACCATCAGCATCAATCTTGGTTAAAGCATTGCTTTTGGAAGTCTCTTATCAAGTAAAGGTATTATCTAGGAAAAGCCAAAGATGAAATCATCGCATTTTGCATAAAGCATAGAACTGTTACTACTTTGGGTAGCTGGCTCCTAAAAGATGACAGGGCCCCAGGTGGAGAGCAATAAGTTGACTCTTGTCATGTGAGGTCTTTTAGGAGAACTGGCCTGAGCTGGGTTGTAACTGAGGGGAGACTCTGGGAATCTAGTGTTGACCTAAGAGCACCAGCACCAGGCACCTGAGAAGGGTCAGCAGCTCTACCTTAGAAGGCAGATATGAAAGATCAACTTCGTTTATGAAAGGCAGCAGGATCTAATTAGACAGGCCTGGTTTCAAAGCTTCATTCAGTCCCCGTGTATAACCAGAGGTAAGCCATTCGAATTTCTGAGCCTTGATTTTTTTTTATTTATAAAAGAGATTAATTATACCTACCTTTAAGGGTTGGTTATATCGTGTAATAAACATACAGTGTCTGATGAAAAAATTTTCAATAATGATGCCCATTATTAATTCAGCCGGTCCCATCAGTCAGGACTGCCGTCAGTGTTGGTGATTCCCCAGGGGTTTTACTATGGAAAGACGATTTGAGAACAGTCTGCCTTGGGCCTAGTTTCAAAACTGAGGCTTACAGGTAAGGTAAGCGAGGACTATCCTTTTTCTTCCAGATCTCTTGGAAGTTTAGTGATTTGGAACAAATACCCCAGCGTGACATCCATTCTCTAGCCTTCAACTGAGGAAAATATTAGGTTTAAGGGAACTTGAAGAGCAAGTGAAAAGGGAAAAGTTGTTTTTAAAAAGCCGTATAGTTGGATAAAGAAGCTGTGGTGTATATATACACACACATACAATGGAGTATTACTCAGCCATAAGAAGAGATGAAATACTGCCATTTATGACAACATGAGTGGACCTTGAGATAATCATGCTTAGCGAAATAAGCCAGACAGAAAATATTGAAAACCACATGATATCATTCATATGTGGGATATAAACCTAAAGGTGAAAAATGAACAGGACAAACAAACAGAGACTCATGGACACGGACAATAGACTAGTGGCTACCAGAGAGTGGGGAAGAGGGGGAGGGGGTGGGTAGACAGGGTGAAGGGCATCAAATATGTGGTTAGAAAGAAATCTAACTATGGGATGTGAACACACAATGTAAATATATATGTGCCTTACTGTTAAAAGGTACAGCTGAAACTTACCAGATTTCATTAACCAATGTCACCGTAAATATTAATTAATAAATTTTTAAAAAATCAACAGAAGATTTGATTAAATTTCAAGTAGCAATGATAGTATAAATTCTAATTGATTAAAATGTTTTATGTTACAAATCTAGGAAATTTTCTTATTTTAAATTTCCTTAGCAACTGAGATAATAAAACTAATCATAGAAAAGAAATAAATAAAGCTAGATTAGGAACATTTAAAAAAAAAAGCTGTATGAAGAGAAGGGAACAGAATAAAAAGATAGACTTTTTAATTACTTTCTATGAAACTTATGGGAAAAAAAGTGTAATAGGAGTCAGAGATATTTGGGGCTAATTTCATATATGTATATGAGCCTCAGGCCAGGTGACAAGTCACTTCTGGGGTGCCTTTTCAAGTTACTGCTCATCCAGGTGGTGAATGAAGTATACAGTTCCAAGAAAGATTACAGTACTTCCTGTGGTAGAGAAATGAGCCAGAGAAAGCAGGCACATAATGACATGAAAAGAAACAGGGAGTGATTTCTTTTTCTGTAAGAAAAGTCCTCCATTAGAAAAGATTACACTGATTGGTGGAGGCAACAAAGAGGCCGCTGGAATGCTTGTAATGTTTGTTCTTGTTCTGGATACTGGTTACACAGGTGTGTTCAGTTTATAAGAGTTAATAGAGATATACACTTATAAATTTGTAGTTTTCAGTGTGTATCTTATACTCCAATAATTGTATTTAAAAAATTAAAAACTTACTAACCACTGCTTCTTTTCAAGATGTGTATGGGGGGTTAGCTAGGTAATTCTTATCGATGGGAAAATAAACATTCATGTTGAACTCTTTCACTTACAGACCTTGGGAGGAGGAAAACAGGGGTGCGGTGGGGACTGAAGAAAAACAAAAATAGCAAAGTCCACCTGTTCTTCAGTGCTACACGGGAGTGGGCTCTTGAAGAGAGACGTCTTTTGTTTAGCAAAGTGACAAATGTATTTTTGAATATACAGAGGTGTACCCCAACCTGAAGAGAGAGTGGAGAGCTAATTGCTCTGCCCTGCAAATGAAGGGAATCTAATTTAAGGGAGAGCTAAAGGCGAAGGGATGTAGACAATCAGGGAATAAGAGAGGATACCTGTGGGAGAGGACTGCTTAAGCTTTGTGACAGTAGGTTGGAGCCTGGGGAAAAGATGGTCAGAATGAATGGGATGCATTTTGGAGAAGCAGTGGTGGAAGGACTTTTAAGAAAAGGAGTATCTAATATTTAATTTCAAATTCTTTACATGTCTGCAAAATGGTGCTCCATTGCTCCAAATCCCTAGTAACATCTGCTATCCTAGCTGCCTTGCTACCCAGCTGTCATACAGTGTTACAAACCAGCCAGATGGAAGGGTGATGTAACCTACTAGCTCGGAGAGAGTGTGAGTTGGTTAAATTATTTTAACTGGCCTGTTACAGAACACTGAACCGAATTTTCTTTTAATGATGATATATGCCTGTGATTTGGTGATTTAGGGCCAGTCTCTCAAATTGTAAAATGAAAAGGTATAAAAACCGATCTGGGCCCCTTACGAGATAGTTAATTCTGACATGGACTATAATTGCTATTTTCCTCTTCAAATATAAATGACTGGAGTCTCACTGGTAACGGTGATGTGAAACAAAAAGTAGTAAAATTTGACATCAAAAGATTAGCTACATTTCTTGAGAAAGCTACTTAACATCGTTTAGCTTGTTTCCTCATCTATAAACTGGAGGGAAATAACTCCCACGAAGAGATTGAGACCTAAATGGAAAAATGTATTTGAAGTCTTTTAGAAGATAGCATATAGTGAAGAATATCACTTACACAATATTGCATGTAAGAGTATCTTGTAAATTGTAAAGTCACAAAATAATTGTTAGTAAAATTAATCAGAACTGAAATGTTTATTATTTGAAAAGCATATCCTTCATAAGAGCAAATTTCCAGAAGTAGAAATAGTATTTTTGTGCAGTAAATTAAATTAATAATTTTAGTACAATGATTTTCAACCAGAATTGATTTTGCCTTCCAGGGGACATTTAGCAAGGTCTGAAGATATTTTTAGTTGTCCCAAATGAGAGAGTGCTACTGCTATCTAGTGAGTAGAGGCCAGGGATGCTGTCAAATATCCTACAATATACAGGACAGTCTCCTACAATAAAGAATTATCCAGCTTAAAAAGTTGATAGTACTGTCGTCGAGACACTGGTAATAAGGCAAGTTAGTCTGGTTAGTCTGGGTTTCCAGCTTAGTTGATACCTACACACATATTAACATTCCTTAACTTTAAAGTAGTCCTTCCTTAGCCTGTGAACTCTCATAAAAAATGAGAAAATTTTCTTCTAAAGTGTCCCCTATGATTATATGCTCAGGCCTATAAATCATGCACCTGTTATACTAACACAAAGCTTGTGTTCAGCCCCAGAAAAGTCTAGAAAACACTGTAACCTCACATTCTTTGCCACGCCCCATTGAAAGATACATATTTAGCAAAATGCTACCATTTTGAAACTTGTACAGTCCTGCCTATCTCAAGCAAAACTTGTTGGTAAATGAAATTCCACTCTACTCAACTCATTTCATGATTCAACAATGTACATAGAGCTCTTTCTGGCAGAGAAGGTAATTGCTTCAGAGTAAGAGCCTTCCTTCACACCAAACCCAAACCTTAATTTTAGAGATCAGAATGAGAGAACTCAAAGTTAGAAAGAAAATTGTTCAGAAACATTTCTGTAATTGCACAATAATTGTCAGAACTGTTCTTCCTGGTCATGCATCTAACTGAGGGTGGGAGGGTGTAGCTGGTAATCTAGAGCAACTGAGCTATTGGTGCTGCTCTGTTCAGCTTCTTCATCTCCCATTGTCCACGCCACTAATGCTGCACCCCTGCCCCTGGCTCCATGAGGGGCTGGAAGTCCAATGTCAAGGTCAGAGTTGGATTAGGGGCAAAGGAGACTAGGAAAGTGGGGTAGAGTGAACAGCACAGAGTGGTTTTGGAGTGCAATAATAATGATCCTATAATTTACTTAGTAAATAAACACATTATTTATTTGATCTTTTTAACAACTCAATGATGTAGGGAAAATAAATAATTTTGTTCATAGCTTGTGTGTGTGTGTGCGTGTGCGTGTGCGTGTGTGTGTGTGTGTGTGACATGCTATCAAGTCAGCTCTGACTCCTGGCGACTCTGTGAATGCGTGAGGAACACAGTGTCCTGTCCTCCACAGCCTTGCTGAGCTCCTATAGACTCGTGCTTACGTCTTCTCTTAAGGAATCAGTCCATCTCATTTTGGTCTTCCCTTGTCCTGCTGCCTTCTGTTTTTCCCAGCATTATTGTCTTTTCCAAAGAACCCGCCTTCTCACGATATGCCCCAAATACGACAGCTTTGATTTAATCACTTTTGCCTCCAGCAATGTTTTCCTACCTTACAGATGAAAACAACAACAGAAAAAAAAATCAGACCTATAAAGCTTAAGTGTCTTGCTCTAAATCATGCAGCTATTAAATGTCTAGGGTCCACTTTTCTCATCTTTTAATCTAGAGTTTCGCACACCATAGTACACAAAAATATAAAGCTTACCTTATCATCCTTTCCTTCAGGTTCTCTTGATTTGCTTTGCTTGTCTCAGTTGCAGGAGAAGGAGAACTGGGGCTACCAACCTAGTGCAGTGGGGCCCACAGACTGCAGAAAATAGACAGAAATCCTTCTCCAGAATCAAGACATCTTAACTCACTGGTATTTTCCAAACCATCCATACAAAAATCTTTGGGAAAATCATTCATTTCCAAAAATAGTCATTTTCACACCATAATCAATCATTTTGGACAAAATGTTTCAAAATAAGTCTTTAAATAAAATAATAAATAATTTAATTCTTGCTTAATTTTACCCTGTTATTCAAATTTGAACCATAGTACTATGACTAATGTGCTTTTCTTCAAGATAATTGTTTTAAATATTTGAAGACAGCTTGTTTCAAATTAGCAATGTCATATACTTATGACATATATACTTACTTTCTTCATTATCTCTCTTAGCTATTCATTCTCCCTCGAATGAATCTTTGAGTTCCTTAACTTCCTCTTACTTGAATACTCAGTGTAATTGTTCTCCTATAGGACATGCAGATCTTTTTTTCTTTCCGAGAATGTGGAGCCACACTTGTTCCAGTTACGGGAAATTGTATTGATGAGAGTTCTGTGTGTGTGTATACAATGGTAATTTTAGCTTTATTTTTGTTTTCAGAGAACTCAAAAATTTCACAATGAACTTGTACTATTTAAAGTGAGAAATTTTGAAACATACAGCTATAAAATTATAGGTTATCTTTATAACTATGAAGGTCAAAACCAGAAATGCAGTATTCCTGTAGCAGTGTAGAGTCCCTGAATTAATAATATGTATCTTCTAACTTCTATAAACACAACTCAAAGTTACACTGTTATTCCCTTCTGCTACTGTACTTTGAAAATTCATACCTTTGAAGACAGCAAAACTCTGAATAGATATGATTCATTCACTCCCACCACAAAGAGAGAGGCTTCAGCTGGAAAAAAAAAAAAAGAAAAACAGGACTATTCTGTTCTGGTTTCCTGTATTTCTAGGAGAAAACAGGGAGACAGTTATTTTAGGAGTGACTATGAACTTAACAAAAATTCAGACAGATCAAGAAGGGCAAGAATGTCACAGGATGATGATGTCACAGAATGGAACAAATTTGCTTCGACTTGCCAGCTCTTCGGCATTTCAACCCTTATCTATCTCTGAACTACACAATAGTGACTTTTCTTCTTATCACTGAGTGGTTATTTTTGCATCTTCAACCCATTTCTTAAAGATGGAAATATTTTTTTAATTTTTAAGCAAAAATTTTATTGTTCCTGAGAAATGACTGCTTTGGTGAAAAATAAGTTTATTAGGACCACATAAATCAAACCAAAAATTGACCTCTGTCTCTGTCTCTGTCTCTGTCTCTCCTGCTCCCTCTCTCACTCGTACACACGGAGAGAAATATTACATATAAAACGTACATGTATAGCTTAACAAATAGTTTTTAAAAAATCATATGCCAGTACAACGATCATGTAGGTCACAAGACAGACAATTTTTAGCACAGCAGCAACACATCTGTGTAGTTCTTCCTACTCCCAACCCCTGCCTCTTCATTAGTGGTCACAAAAAGAGAGGGATGAAAGAGGTTTAAAAAGAGTTCTTTGGGACAATAACAATGATGGCTTAACATTGTACATTAGAGTCCCAGGAGGAGAGCAGAAAGAGTACAATATAGGAAAATTTTGAAGAGCTAATGATTGAAAAATTTCTTCAATTGACTAATGTTATCAACCTGCAGACTAAAGACCTGAGTAGACAAATACAAAGAAAATTGCTCTTAGACACATCAGATTCAAATTGCTAAAAACTAAAGACAAAGAGCAGATCTTAAGAGCATCCAGAGGCAGAGAAACTACTTTCAGGAAAATAATGATAAGAATGATAGCTAAATTCTTCCAACAATGAAGACCAGAAAACATTAGAACCACATCTTTAAAGTTCAAAAAGGGGAAAAGCAACCGCCAAACTAAAAATTCTATATCCAGTGAAAATATCATTCAAAAATGTAGTTGCAGTACAGGGTACGGACATTTTCAAAATGAGTGAGGCTGAGAATATTCATTGCTAACAGATCATCACAGCAAAAAATGCTAACAAAAGTTTGTTAGGTTAAAAGGAAATACCTAATGAAAGCAAGAATCTGCAGGTGAGATGCAGAGCATCGAAAAGTGTCAGTGTTGGTTTGTACCAACTTGGCATAAGAGCATGGCTTTGATACCCAAGTCACAGTCAGCAACTGGCCCTAAGTGAAGTGGCAGGGGTCGTGGGGACTTCTTCTCCTAGAGTGTGAGCTGTGGTAAAGAGTTGGTCACCATCTCTCGCTCTTGTGTGATGTTTGTGAAAGTGTAACCCGTACAGGCACTGTTCTTGGGAGTTCTTTCTTTCTTCTGGACTATAGCTCTTTTGTAAAAATCACTTCATGTGGAAACATGCCAGCAGTATGGGAAAAAAAGATGTGGGCAAAAGAGTAGCGTGGTGGGACTGGGTGTGCATAGCGGAAAGGTGGCATGTGTCACAGTGACTAGCTTACAACAGAGCTCATATGCAGAAGGAGATGCCTGAATGCCTCTTTGGTGTTTTAGTCTAAGAAAGCGCCTCATTCTGGGCAGATAGTTGAAGTGAATCAAGCCTTTTCTTTCTTTATTGCTGTTATCTCTGCCGCTTTAGTTTAGAATTCACAGCACAAATATGTCCTTCAGCCCACTCCTAGTGTTAGAACAGTGGAACTGTCTTTTGATTTTGCAAACTGTCTTTTTTCCCCCTTAGTTTTCAGTATTGTTTCCAGTTTCTGTCCTTTTGTGTATCTTCCCAGGTATTTTAATTGGAAAATTAAAGAGGTCATATCAGTTAAGTCTAGTTTGTTTCTTTGTTTGTTTTATGACTTCTTATTATTTAAATTTTCATATATACAGAAAAGTTGAAAGAATTCTACAGCAAATGCCCATATATATACCCACCACCTAGAGTCTACCTAAAGTATTGCTTTTGCTTATTAATTCTAATTTTTAAATTTAAATTTTAAATTAGTAAATTTTAATTTTTAGGCACACATTACACGTTAGATTTTAGTTTAATTTAAACAGATTGTTATTATGCACATTCTCAGGGCCTACAAGCATTAGAGATATTTTAAAATATTAACAATAAAACATAATTAACAAATAAAAACTAGAGTGTATCTAATTGAGTGATAAATTATGTCTGCATTACATTAATAAATGGAGAATTGAAGCAATAATTTTAACAACTGATATTTTAAATTTTTCTGTAGGAGTTGGTTGAATAATGTTTTACAGCTATCTACTTCATTCTATAGATGAAATTGGTCAAAGGGAAAGGAGAAATAAGTGACTTTGATGTCAATTTGGGCTCATGTTGTCCCAAGTAAAAATTTACCTAAAATATAAATCAGCCTTAGAATGCAGATCTCCTTTTGCAGGTAATTCTTAAAGGATATTATATAGTCATATAGTCTTCTGTCAGATAATGAAGGCAAGAATAAGAAAATTCTTCCTGGCTTTGTGATCGATCACTTTCCAATACTTTCATGATTTGGGAAAAAAACAACAGTAACAGCAGCAACTGGGATGACTTCTTAAGAAGCCAAAGGGTGGCCTCGAAGTCCTTTAAAAGGAGTACTTAAACTCCAATCTCCTTTAAAAGGGTGTTTTATACGAAAACATTGTTTGTAATAGTCCTCCACTTTACATTTTTCCTCTTGTAATACAGCATTTTAAATATGCCAGCCAAGGGATCATAAAGCAATCTGACTCATATAACAATTCCCTGCAAATTATTATTATTATTTTTAAATTACATTTCCCTGGCACATATTACAAAGAATTTTTCCTGCAGATCAAAACCAAAATCTTGGACTGTGCCAGTGTTCATTTCAACTTGAATCACCACCCACCTGGGCCTGAATCGGGCTGGCAGTCCAAAGGGAAAATTCTGCCTAAGTGCATTACAGTCTCTGGATCTGTCCCCTGCTCAGGTGCACAGAACCAGATTAACTGGGAGAGGCGACAAGGCGAATTTGACTGGAGATGAATTCTGGGAAGCAGGAGAGTTTACGGTGACCCAACCATTTGGCAAGGACTAAGTAGAAATGACTTTTGAGGGGAACAGTTTGAACAGGAACAAGGTTGCTCATGATTTCAAACCGATTCCAGTGCTTGCTGAAGTTTTAAGCTAGAAACACTTTCAAGACAAGACTTTTCCTTCTGCAGAAGTTTAAGACCTGAAAACCAGCCATCTTTTGCTATTATGAAACTTCATAATATATAAAATTTTAAGACAAAGACTCATGTTCAAGAATTTACTTTAAAAGAAACTAGAATTGATCTGTTCTTTGTTTCTAGAGATCTTTTTCGGCTCTAGATTTTTACACACTAAAAGTAGAATCCTTTTTCAAATGAACTTTTGGGAAAAGGAAGAATAGTTTTATGAGACAATTATTGTTCTTTTCTTTTACCTGTTGACCAGATTTTGCCAGGTGAGTAAAGATGTTTGTTGGCTGAGTCCTTCCAGCTTTAAAAACCTTTAGCTCTCTTAAGCCTCCAGGATATGGCTTTTTAAGGGCAAGCATTAAGTACTCTATACCCAAAGGCCTTGCAATGCGGTGGGTCTCCTGAAAAGCTGGTGAGGAAGAGGTGTGATACTCCACATCTAGGATTAACCAGGAGCCCAGAAGCCTGGGAGGCCGTGTTGGCAGTTCTTGGAGGTTTAATCCACCATGACTGTTTAGAGAACCATGATAGTGTTTCCAGCTGCTCCACTTAGTGGCTGGATAGGTTGGAACAGGTTACTTAATCACTAAGGCCCACTTCCTCATCTGTAAAATGGGGCTAATAGCAATGCCTACATCATAGCACTGTTTCGAGGGTTAAATGATACAGAAAGAGCACAAAGTAAATGTTAAGCACATGTTAGCCATTACTATCAGATGTCTGTGTGTGTGTGTGTGTGTGTGCGCGCGCGCGCGCATGTGTGAAGGGGTCCGAGTGTATTTATCTACTTTGGCTGATGCGGTGTCTGAGTAGAGTACACTCCTCAGAAGAGCCTGCGGGAGAAGTGTACGCACTCCCTGAAACAGCCGCTGTGGTTAGTCACACGCGGACTCTTCGTGTGTGTGTGTGTGTGTGTGTGTGTGTGTGTGTGTGAGAGAGAGAGAGAGAGAAACTCATGTAACTACACTAAGACCAATTTTTATTTGTCAGTAGGATTTCATTGTCAGCCTTTGTCAGAAATATCGTGTTGTTAAACTTCTTTCATAATTGTGAAAAGATCACTAAAAAAGAAACATTGAACTGATAGCGCAGGCAGAGGGAGGGCAGGAGTCCCTGGAATTGTTGCTCCCATGTCTTTCCCAGTTCTCGTCACCATGGAAATCTACTTTTTTTTGAATCAAGAGAAATTACTCTTGGGACCCTCTATGGAACAGGCTTCGTGTGTGTGTGTTTTTTAAGTTTCTCAACAAATACACTAATCTCTGCTTTGGGATAATTTTTGGAGACCCTAAAATTATCCCAAAAGGTGACCCAAATAGCTCAACATGAACAGGCTTTTAATATGAGTAGAGTTTAGTTTCAAATAAATTCATGATAAATGAAATTACAAAATGCGGTTTCTGTCCTCAAGGGATGGTTTTACTGCTTTTTAAACAATTTTGCTAAGTATATTTTTGAAGTAGAGGCTTGTATACCTAGTGATAGTAAATAAAATGATTAGATATTAGGAAATAAGTTTCATTGAAAGATATTCAGATTCTTGGAAATTTTAATTTTTCTTTCATATTTTCTTTTATCTAAAAGAAAAATGTAATTTATTTTCTCCTGTTGTCAGAGAAACATGGAAAGACTAGTCAATTTCATTCCCATTTAAAAATGTTATAATATCACACTCTGGATCCTGACACCTGTTTAGACTTTCTGAGCCATAGAGGAACTCTGTTCACAAACATTCAAATTCACAATGTGGCTGCTGACATCACAGGGAATTATTTTATTGTCCAGCGGCCAAATAATAAGGAAAACAGTCAAACATTCAATATGACTCTACCAAATATTATCAACATCTCTCAGCATTTATAACACATCGTATTCTGGTATCACCAATGGTGCCTAAAGAAAAGGTTTTTTCTCTAGTTTACATAAATTCTAGATTTTCCTCTTTTGAGATGTTGCAATGGATACAGATGTTTCATAAAATCATAGTTGTCTTAATTTTACACACAGACAGTGGCGTACAACAGGAAGGATTTGGTCTGACTGCTGTTGCAAATTTATTTCTATATAAATCCCCAATGTTAAGAGTCCAATGTTGCCAAGTGTTTGTCAGTTGAGGATATTAACAGCAACAAATACAATCCTACCATTTATTATCCCAACATCCTTTCATTTCAAATGTAACATGTCCCAAAACAAAACTCTGGATCCCTTCCCGCCAATACAGATCTGTTTCTCTAGTGTCATCGGCTTAGTGTACGGCACCACCATTCAGCCAAAAATGTTTGCTCGAGGCACAGGCTTGAGAGTCACTCCTGAATTCTTTCTTTATTTCTTTCATGTCGAATATTTAATTTAGTGGCAAGTGTTTTTGAGTCTACCTTTCCCTAATTATCCCAATCCAACCACTTTTTACCACCTTGATCTCCTAACACCCTAGTCATATAAAGACTATAACCTCACTTAAAAATTTCAGATTGCATGGAATTAAAATGTACAAATCTCTCAATCCTATATTATCCAGTCACTCTTCAAAAGCAACTACTATCTGCAGTTTAGGTGAGTCTTTCTAGACATTTCTATAAATATTAAACACACACACACACACACACACAGTGACTTCCTCCATTCTATGACACCATCAAATGTAAAACCTAGGATTAAATTGGTATCATTCCTCCAGGCTATCATCTTCTTCCATTGACACTGCCCCAGTGTAGGCACAGGGAATCCTTTAATTCTTCACAGCAAGGCTGAAAAAAGGAGGCAATCATTTACTCAGCAATAATGTTGTTCTGAGGGATAACTGGCAGGATCTGTAACATAAAACAGGCAAGAAACAAAACTAAATCTGGATATTGTACATTACTGCTCTAGAATCAGACTTCATATGAGCCCAGGTTCATATCCTAGTTCTTCTGTTCATTAATAATATGACCTTGAGCAAACTACCTAAGTCTCTCAATATCTAACTCATTTGTGAAATGGGGATAATAACAATACCTACCTTATGACACTGTTCACAGAATTATATAAATACATGTGAAGAGCTTACAGTCATGCTGGTTAAAGTAAGTGCTCAGCATATATTAAGTTTTAGTATTACTCTTCCTAAAATCCTTGAGTTATACCATAAAGCAGGGGTCAGCAAACTTTTTAAATAAATGGCCACATAGTAAGTATTTTGGCTTTGGAAGCCATATGGTCTCTGTCACAACTACTCGACCCTGCTGTGGGGAAGCTGCCACAGACAATATGCAAATGAATGGGCGTATCATGGTCCAATAAAACTGTATTTTTGGACACTGAAACTTAAATTTCACATAATTTTCATGTGTCACAAAATATTATTTTTAATTTTATTTCTCAACCATTTTAATGTAAAAACAAACAAACAAACAAACAGAAAGCATGATTAGCTTCTGGGCCATACAAAAGTAGGTGGTGGACTAGATTTGGCCTATAGGCTATAGTGTGCCCACAATTTTGCCATGTGGTTTCCCATCTTATCTGTTTCAAAACTTGCCTCTGCCCTGCTACTGATAATCATATTTTTTGCTGACTATAAGAGCTTCTCTGTATCTTTTCTTGTCCAGGTCCTCAACTCTCTGTCTTTGCCCACCATTCCTACACAGGGGAAAGCTAAAACTCAGTAATAACCTTTCCACTTCATTATGACACAAGTAAGCATATCCCCTCTTTGTCTCAGCCTTTACATTCCAGACTGAACTCTGGCCTCACTTTTGCTAACTGAAGGGATCAGGGAAAATGGCCATGTGCATTGTAGGAGGAAGGCTGTCCTCAATTTGGGAAATATATATGTATAAAAGTGATATTAATTGCTGCATAGCAGTCAATTTTGAGACTACCAATTTGTTTAACTTATCCCTTATTAATGAATATATTGTATATTCTCTAGGTTTTAGGTTTTCACTATTACAAAGAATGTTGCATTTTCTCATATAATCTTCAAATAAGTCTATGAAATGGGAACAATTCAATCCTATTTTAAAGGTGAAGAAACAGAGGCACAGAGAAATGAGATAACTTGCCTAATCTCGTGATGTAGTAAGTGAAAAAGGTAGAATTCTAATCCAGAGCCTACATTCTTTACTTCCTTCTATTGTTTTCCTGTCAATAAATATCAATATTTATTTAATACATTAAATAAGATATCGGAGGGGTATTGCAGAGTGTGTGCACCAGGAACTTCAGTAGTTTTTGTAACATGTTATTTCCTCAGCTTGGGCTGTGGATTCACAGGTATTTATCTTCATGCTTCTCAATTAATATTAGTGTCACATATGACCTTTGATATGTATCATCTATTGCACAATTAAGCCATAAAAAAAATCCTGATACTGGTACAAAGATAGGCAAGTAAAATTTAAAGACATGTTCTTTAGATTGCTTTAAAATTTTTAACCTATTTCTTCCTCTATAGCTAGGGAAGGAGGGATTGCAATGGTGATTTAGGAACCTAGGGAGAGCAAATATCAAGTTTGGTCACATGATGGCTTCCATAGCAATTTTGTCTGGCACCCCTGTTCTAGGAACTGCTATTTTCCCCAAATTCCTGACTATAGTGAAAAGCACTATGACCTTCCTTCCTGGACACAATTGATTGGACCAAGAGTGATCACCTGAGCCAAGATAGTGTTACTATAGTAATTGGTTTATAAGCAGGCACAAGACTCAGGCTAAGCCAATCAATGTCCTTTTCTTAGAATTGGGAAACTATTAAGATTCAAAGTCAGTTCTGATAGTAGACTTCTGGAGACAAATTTATTTACATTCAAAGCGAAGGAAACCAAGGCAGACAGAAAAACAGCTGAGTCTTGGATGGTCTCGATGGCATTCAAGGCTTGATCCCAGATGTTCCTAAGGTCCACTTATATCTCAGTCCTTCCAGAAGCTAAGTGCTTTTTTTTTTTTTTTTTTTTTTTAACACCTACAGCACCTGGTATTCCTAGGTGAATCCTTTAAAAAAAAATTTTTTTTTTACTTATACCTCAGAGAGTGCTAGTTTATTTAATTCAATCAGCAAGTGGCGCTATAAAAGTTATAAGAATGAGGACTAGTTCTGTGATGGAAACAGAGTTTAATAGGTTATAGATTCAGAACAAGTATTTTTATGGTATAGCCAAAAGATAGTACAGTTTGCAAACCAGGAAACATATTCTAATAGTCATCATTGTAAAATAGACAAAAGCAAAGTCACCAGAATTGCAGAACTTTCTATGCTAAAAATAAAGAGGGGAAAGGTAGTGAGAGTCATAAGAGGAATAATGTATTCCAATTAACAGGAATAAACCATTTAAATTATTTTTGTTGCTTCCTCAGTTTTGCATAAAATAAAGTAGGTGAACAAGATAACTGCCTAGCTCCTTCCTAGCTCAAAAAATTATTTATCTCTGATGCGACAAAAACATCAATAATAATTCACAATTTTTTAAAATCCTGAACACACGAGAAAGATTATTTCATGTTGAACATAACTGTCAAAAGTAAAGGTCTTTACTGACTTAGTTCCAATGATAAAATCAGATCAAGGACCTCAGAATATTCTTTATTGGTTAGTTAACAATTTTGTGTCATGACAAATTGTTATCAGCTCTCAGAGGTAACTTATAAAGTGTAAGATATAGCCTATGTTTTTTAGATGCTAAAAATATATAGGAATGTTGCATAAAGATGCAAGAAAACAAAATCAGCTCCCTATCATTTTATTTCTGTATGGCTTTTAATTCAGAGTTGCTACTCAGCTCAAAATCCAATTCATATTTATTTTGTTTTAAAGTCTAGCTTATTTTTCATTAATGCTAATGCTTCTCTTTATTATGAATATTTTTTACCATGACTTAGTACAATATGTATATGTAATCAGAGTAATAATTACAAAACATTTTTGACAAGTATGGAAAATAGTAGTTAATGTTTTCCATCTGCTACATGGTATGTCACCAAAAGAACCATTGATTCTGCAGAATAAAGAAACATCCATACAAGTACATGACAAAAATATAAATGTCTGATGAATTAATTTTGATCATTATACATTTTTATAAATGCTACCATACGCTGTTTAAATTACCTATTATCCAAATTAGTGCCCAAATGCTGTCAGTTCCAGAGCTTCGCTCTGGAAAGGTTTTTTTTGTTTTGTTTTGTTTAGTTTTTATAAATTTTAATTATGTTATTTGTGTAAAATGTATTGACCTTTATTTCTAAATATCTAATTTCTAAAGTTAAAGTCAGAATTCCTTATAACAGCTTCCGTGGTGCTATTGCAAAGTCTTTTGTTTATTTGGTAGATTGAAATTCTCCAAAGAGTAAAAACCAAGAGTTGTGTCTAATGACCTCAAATTTAGACTACAAATTACAGAAAGGGAATGCAGAATGCTCACAGTTTCAATCTGCAGGCTTGGAGAGCCTTGCAAATTGTCTGTGTTCTAGGATTTACCATAGCATGGCTCCATGTCAGGAGCCATCTGTCTCCACCCCACCCCACCCCACGCCACCTCACCTCACCTCACCTCACCTCACCTCACCTCACCTCACCTCACCTCACCTCACCTCACCTCACCTTTCTCAGGGACTGTACTGAAAGAGAACTCAGTCAGGACAACACAGAAGAGTCTAAGAAACTCTTTCTAGATGAGTCTATTTCACCAACCTGGCACAAAAATAGAAATCAGGAAGTCTTCCTATAACCAAAATGATTGTTCTAAATTGCCAATATTATTTTGTTGTTTATTGAGCATTTATTGAATTCTTACAAAAGGCTATCACTGTCCTAAACTGCTTAGAAGCAGGCACTCTACTTATTCCTTTTAACTTTCCCAACGTTATATACCTAAGTCCGAGCTGGGACATGAACACAGGCGCCTGACTATAGAGCCTATGGCCCTAAGCAGTGCACACTGCTACCTCCGAATGACCAAATGTAGAGCACCAAATTTATTGGTATAAATGACATTCTGTCTTCTTGTCCTAGGCTACCTTGTCAGGATATAACTAAGCAGCCTTTCTGGCCTGAGATTCTCTTAGTCTTCTATTAAAGTTTACAGATCCTGGCTTATTACGATTAATATTGTATGTGGAAATTCCATAGAGTGAAAATTTAAAGAAAAAAAAAAGACTTAAATCATATTGCTCTCCCATTTGCAGTACTGGCAAAATAGTTATCAAAAAATCTGCTCTGCTCCCTGCCCCCTCAAACCACTAAGTCAAAGATGAACTCCAGAGGGTCCATGAACTCCTGAAAATGGGCAAAACCTTAAACATATACACACATATACAATTTGCCTGATAGAGGTCACATAGCTTTTACTAGAGATTCACATTCCAACACAGGAAGAATCATTGCATTAAAATTTTTTAAATGTAAAATTGTGACTTTGCACGTAACTTTATTATATAGGAAGAATGTTAATCAAGAAGAGAAAACCTGGCTTGCTTGTTCTATTTCTTATGGTAAAGTAACAAATTGGTATTGTGGTTTATTCCAAAGCAAAGTTAGAGAAAAAACGAAAATATTTCACTAAGGCTTACAATATTTGTGTTGCACACACAATACAAATATGTTAAAGGAAGGAGCAACATTAAATTGACACAAAGTTAATGGTTTTATAAATAATATATGTGCTAGAGTTCCTGAGAAATCTTTCCTTCACTCCTTTCTGAAGGGAAAAGAACAAATGACTCCTTTCTGTTTGAAATACCTCCTTACAAGAGTCTAGAGTTAGCATCTTAGAGATTATCCTTTTTTAGCATTCACATTAGAGTTCCAATGCATTATTAACATTGTATTGATAATGTGGTCCAATTACTTGAAATCTTTGATTAGAAGCACTTAATGTGTTTTATTGTTGAAAAATAACAAGTTCTCAGAGATTCAACTAGAAATGACTTCAATACTCAATATCATGATGCAGAACGAGGCAGAGAGTGTGAGAAAGAAGGGGAAGTTGATGTAGAAGGAGATAGATTTGAGGAAAACTGAAGGTTATTCATGTAAGTATATTTCCCTTTATTATAAAAACACATCAGCAAAGAAATACAATAATGTTGCATTTTACCAATCATGATTTTTCTTTTTTTATGTAGCAAATAAAACACACTATTTTTAGTGTAATAAGGAAATTTATTTTGAACTACAGGGTACTTTCACTGATTTTTGTGTTACAGACAATCAGGAATTTAATCTGTTCTAAGAGCATTTGTATTCCTGTTATATTATAAGTGTACAATTAATTGAAGTGTTTGAATCTAGGCCTGTCAATACATTCCAGTAAGTTGAATAATATTTATGTGGTATCCAGTAATTGTTGGACTTACTTTGTTAAGTGTGCTTTAGTCCTAATGGATAAAGGAGAAAAAAAAAAGGAACTCTAAATACAAGGAATGTTTTTTACTGAATTAGACTATAATATTTGGTTCCAAACATACATTTAATATATATAGATGACAAGCATAGAAAGGGACAGAATTACACATACTTAAGGTATGTCCCTTAAAACATCATTGATGACCTTGTTTTGAGCACTTATTTCAGAGATCTAGAAACATTCTTAGGGGAATATCATTAAAATAACATTAAGGAACAACCTAAGATTTTTACTTTTCTATACTACACTGTTGCCCAACAACACCAAGGCTATATATTTTAAGCTTTAGGTGACTAGAAAATTAAATAAGTGTCATTATTATTTCAAACATGTACAGTAGAAATATCAGTCTTAATGAAAAACAAAGGCAAAGAGGAGAGAGGAAGAGAGAGAGAGAAATGAGCGAGTAGTGGAATCTACCAACAAAAGTGGTTAACATAAACACACGCAGAGTTTCAACAGGAGCCAAGAGCCAATGAACTCTTGGGCCAAGTTGGATTAAAACTCATGATAAAGCAGCCATAGAATTATTTTTGTCCTTATTGTAGGAAGAGACATTAGAATTAGGGCTCTCCTGACCAGTCTTGGAATACAGGTGCAATTATCAATGAAAATCACAGCAGAAACATACTTGCCCTTTTTACAATCCCCAAACTAGATTTTGTTTATTAACAAATGGTTTGGGATTTTTACATTCCATTCTCCCTGATGGTGATTTTGCATTCTTAATCACCTCCCCAGAAATTGTATTTCTCTTAAATAGGCACCCCAATTAAAGTGTGTCAATACACATACATAAACACACACCTTACTGATCCCACAAATTTTAATCACTTCTTTAAAGCTTTCTTTTATTACATTGTCTATAATAACAAGACATCAGATACTCTTTCATTTGTAACTTTCCACAAATTTCGCATTACGTGTGAACTTCTGTTAGGTTTGGTTCACAAAAAGGGAATAGGTACTATAACTATAATACTATCAATAAGAAGGTACTATAAAATTTCCAGATTGTTAATCAAATGAAGTATTTTAATTCTCAAATTATTATTACTTGAAACAAATATATGTTTTCCCCAAAGTTATTGGCAAATTAATATAAATTCTCCCAAATATTTAATAATGATAATGCAGTACAGAAATAAAATTAAGATCACACTTTTCTACTTTCCCTCTTATCACAAATTCCTAGAAATTACAGGAAAAAATTAAAATAAATAACAGTGCTCAAAAACAAGAGAGGATACCATTGGTAAACAAAAAGTTTTGAGGAACCCCTAAGAAACAGAAAGCAGGTATAACTGGCTGAGGAAAAGCCACAGCAAAAACACAAAGAAAAGGACTGCACTGAAACTTGGGTGCTCTGCAGGTTTCTAAACTCAGAGAAGATGGGTGCTGGATGGACTGACCTCCTTTCTCCTACCCCAAAGACCCTATCCCTCTTTTTGTCAAATATAAGGCAGCTGAGGCAATTCCTCCTGGTTGGGAAAGTGAGTGGGCAGTTAAACTGGAGAGGCAAGGCAATGCCCTTTGTGAAGGATGTTACCCTAACATGCTTCATTCAGTGACACATCTTGTTCCTCCTGCCGGGGGCTTTGAAGACAAACCTCAGACAAATACAAGACCCAAACCAAGAACTGCCAAATATGTAAGGAAAACCAGTATCATAAAAGAAATGTACCAAATTTTGTTGACAGAACTAATATGCAAGAAAAAAATGCTAAACAGAACAAACAAAATGAAGCTTTAATAAAAATGAAATTAATATCTTCAGGAGGACATCGTAACTATAAAAAAAGAATGGGTATTACAACAAAGCAATTTTAGGTCTTAGAAATAAAAACATTTATTATTATTATTATTATTAAAATAAAACTCAGTACATGGATCGGATGATAGAATGGACATAACTGAAGAGCATGCTAATAAGCTGAACAATCATACTGACCACCTTACCTTAAACGCAGTGCAACATAATGAATGGGTGGGAGATGATAAAAGTTAAAGCTTGGGAGAAGGTCCCAGAAAGTCTTGCATCCATCAAATGGGATTCTCAAGGAGAGAAGGGAAGAGAAAGGGGACTGGAGAAAAATAATAAAAGTAATGATAAGAGAACATTTCCAAAAACCTCAGAAGACATGAGTCTCATTTAAATGGACTATTGAAAATTGAGCAAGATGAGAAACAACCATAGATATGTTCTCATGAAATATTAGAGGAGAAGAGTAATATCTTAAAAAGCCTTCAGAGAAGAAAAATAATTATCTGCAAAGAACTATAATCTGACTGATCTTAGATTTTATTATGGCAATGCTGGACACAAGAAATCAATAGAGCGAATTTTCAAAGTAGAAAATGAAAATAAATCTGAATCTAATTTAAATTTAAAAAATTAAAATATCCATCGATAATAAGATAATTAGATGAGACGTAGTATATCCATATTATGTGACATTATTCAGCAGTTAAATGTAATGTCATCCCCAAGATGAACTGTTAGTGAAAAAGCAAGTTACAGAAATATTCGTATTTAGAGGGAGCACAATCTAAGATACAGAATCATAGGAAATATATATTAAGAACTTTATTGCCAAGAGTTGGCTTATGTAATTGTCAGGGTTGACCAGGCAAGTCTGAAAATTATAGTGCAAACCATCAGGAAGGCAACTGTCTAGAATCGTCAGGCACAAACGGAAACTGCTGCCCCCCTGCAGAATTTCTTCTTCAAGGAAAACTCTTCTCTCTGCAATTAAAATCATTCAAATAATTGAATTAGGCACACCTAGATTATCTAGGATAATCTCCCTTCCTTAAAGCCAACTGGTTATGGACTTTAATCATATCTAAAAAAATCATAACAATACCTGGGTAAGTGATTGAATAACTGGCACTATTGTCAAGTTGGCACATAAAAATGACCATCACATCACAATCACATGTATATGAATATATATATATATATACATATATATATATATATATACACACATTTGTATTGTGATCCAGATGCACTGTTACACTGTGGATATGTGTGCATGCGCGTACGCGTGTATGTGTGTGTGTGTGTGTGTGTGTGTGTGTGTCTGTAGACAGAGAGTTCAGGAAGGATGCACACCAATTCACTCTTGTCCTCTTTGGTTCTTTGCAGAGTTTCTCTCTTCCTTGTGCTTTTCTTTTGAGGAGATTTAACTCTAGAAATTCTTGGTCTCCTGAGGACTCGGAAATGCATGAATCTTTACCTAAGAACTTCATCATCTCAAAACTAAGCGAATAATATGTAAAGTAGTCTAAGCTAATTGCCCAAGTTCTCGATTTGAAAGTCTATTCAGATTTTCTTTTACTATTTTGACCAGCTCTTCTATTCTTCAAGAGAACATCTCCAGTCTACAGCCATTCCACCCTGAACGCACCTGATCTCGTCTGACCTGGTTAGTACTTAGATGGGAGACCACCTAGGAAGACCTGGTGCTGTAGGCATAAAAATAAATAAATAAAAATAAATAAAGAGAACACCTTCAAGGCCATTTGCAGCTACTCAGTTATCTCCTAGATTTGGGTTCCTCTGAGAGTAATTTCTTTTGTTAGATATTTTTAGATTCTCTTGCTGTCCTATTAATTATTAAATTGTTTCCCTCTTTTTAAAGTCATATTTCAATCAGCTTTTGATCTGGTCTTTCCCCATCCCTCCCTTTTTGTATGTTAAGTGTGGACTTCAAGATACCATTTCTCCTTTTCTGTCTAATGTGAGTCCCTCCCAATTCCAACACTTCTATTAAAGAAACCTATATTTTTCTTGACCTTAAGCAGTCTCCAGTTTGTCTTCTGCTGTTTCCTAGGCCATCTTTTCTGGGTGTTGCTTCTCCACAGGAAACAAAAAAATTCATTTTATTGTATAAAAAGGAATTTAATCAAGATCAAGGATAAAGTAACCAGTACCTCAAAGAGCTTTACTATCAGCATTGTGAAAGTGACCCCAAGTCACTGGAAACCAGCACTCTCTTGCTTTAAAGCAGGCAAATCCCAAATGCATGAGAACTTTTCAATCTTCTACTTATGTCACAGTTTCTGCTGTGTCATTGGACCAAGTCAGTCACATGGCCAAACCCAGACTCATAAAAAGTCATAAATACCAGGAGCCATGATCCTTTGGAAACCATCAGTATAAGAGTCTACCATCCAACCATAATATTTATAAGAATTTTCACAATATGTTTTTCCTCTCTCAACACTATATTTTTGATTAATTGTTGCTGGTCACTTTTAATTCCTTTCTCAGTTTCTTTCTTACTTATTCACATTTCAATTTCAGAGCCTCTTCTCAATACCTGATTCAATTTATTAAATCTTTAGATTTTAACCTAGACAAGGAAAACTGAGTGACTTCATAATATTCTGTGACAGATTATTATATAAATCAGGTAGAACAAGTATACTGTTTTAATTCCCAACAAGGAAGAAAAGGGGAGAAAAGCTTAAGATAGGGCAGATAAGAAGATGCAAAAAGATACCTCATATCCCGGAACACTCAGGCATCTGAACAGACACTAAATAATCTAGAGGGTACACTTTAGTCATTATGTCTGCTATATTTTAATTACATAATTTCCGGAGATATAGAGAGGCAAATGGAACCACCTTAGCAGTGAGAATAGTCAGAATCCCCCATAGTTCAATTGAAAGTCCCTTATTTTTACTACTAATGCCTCTACTGTCCCCTTCTATTGACTAAGATTAGAGTGTCCTCTGAGTGTCAAACACATGATTCTTGTTTCTCATGAGATCATGATCAAATGTAGGAGACAAATAGCCATATCACTAAAGTACAATTAAAACAGAGATGTTTTATAAACAATAGTGAGCAACTTCCTTTATTTATATCAAACTCAGTTTAGCTAACTTGAGAGAATGGGACTTAGAAAAGAGAGAAAAACAGGGCTCGGGGGCAGCTTGAAAAGGACTGAAAACAAAAGGAAAATGGAGTCTGCATGGTGACAGGAGGCAAAGAAAAGGTGAGTGACTGAGCGCTAAATTATGCTTTGCCTGCTTAATTTTATCTAGATCAAATATAGGTTGAGATGTAGACTAGATTAATTTTAAATTCTAAACTATATTCTTAAATTCTCTAGTACCCTTCCCCTTCTCATATAGAAGGCATTTTCTAAAGCATGGAGGATCCTACCCTGAAAAATTAGACACTGTTCTCAGAATAAAGTCCAGAAGGATTGTCTAAATTGAAAGAGAGAACCTTTAGGAACTCCTTGAATCAGATACCATGTGGCTCCTAAGCCATGTTACAGTTGCACTTGAGCTCTGAAACCCACAGGAAAGGGTTTCACAGCTCAAAAATAGTAGAGGATCTCATAAACTATTTGGCTTGATTTTATTTTTTAGGCATTTTAAGAAAACCAAATTCCTTTTATAGAATGATACAGAAAAACTGGCAGAGAACAATGGCAATCTTTTTTGTTTGACATTCTAGACCCACACAAACATAAGCGATCTAGATAACTAGGTTAATACAATAAAATTGTCTAGAATCAATTATCTAGAATGAAGAGACTAGATAAAGACAGATCCTTTATGAAGCACACATGTTTTTCTATAGAATTTAGCACTTTGAGTGACAGATTTGTGAGCAATTGTAGATATTTAGTGGTTGTTTTAAGGGGAAAAAGCATGTTGATTTTGTGCTAAGGAAATACCAAAAAGACAGGCAGTAAGAGGCCCTATGTTTGGTTATGCTCCACTAGAGAGTACTTGTGAACGTCTTCACTCTGACACTTCAGCTTAAATGTCTAGGAAACCAGCTGAGCCATTCTCCCATGACACAAATATGGTTCAACAAATAGGATTCCTAAATCAGTTTCCCCCTCTACAGACTTTAAATGTGATACAGATGCCCCAAGGTTTATAGTACATGGATGGTAAACTCAAGAGGTAGCTATAAGTAGGACTTGCAACATGCAAATGAAAGAGAAAAGGAATGCTCAGTCCGATTTATCATAACTTTTCATATAGAAAACTGATGCCATCTTGTGGTTATTTTGGTAAGGTCACTCTTTAAACAATGGCTTTTGAAAAGCCACATACAAAATTTCCTATTTCTTTCCCCTTTAAAATATTGTTAAAGATATTTCCCCTAAACTCTTAGACTCAGTGTTCTTACAATCTGGAGATTTTATGAAAATGCTTATATCTATCCACATAAAAACACAATTACTATTAATGCTAAGTGACTGCCAACCATGAAAAAAGTGCCAAATAATTTTCAAAATTCTAGGAACTACACACAAGTTGCCTTTCAAGAGCTTAGCGATGTGCATGTTTCAAGCTAGGTGAATGTTTTCATTAAAATAATGACATGAACACAGGAGTCACTTAACCTTGGAAACTGGAATAGACTAAAGAAATATTACCAAAAAAAGAGACAAGCTCACAAAAACACTGGAGACTGGAGAAGTTACCATCCATACTTCACACATTTTGCAGTATTTGCGATGGAGTGCAGAGAATACTAGATTGCAACGAGGGCACGGAACTCAACAAAAGGCCATGGTTTCTACTATCACCTTGCAGACTCTACCTAGAGACCCACCATGAACTTCTGAGGGAGCATCACCTGTGGAATCCCCAGCTAGACTATGTGTACCCCCAACACTCCACAAGTCCCCGTCCCCATAGTGGACATCCACAGAGGGTGAGCTGGAGCCTCTGCAGATGGGCACAAAGACAATCAGCTCTACTCTTCAAGATCGGTAGAAGGAGCATAACTATGAACACTTTAGGGAGCTGCTCCATGGAAAATAAATGGAAGTTTCTCAGCACCCAGACTGGTTTTGTAGATTGAAAGAAGCAATACAATCCTAAGACTTTTCCCACAAAGAAGGAACATGAAGGGTGGAGCAGGTGCACCCACAGGAAAGGCCTGAGAGAACCCTAGGATATCCTAAGCTGGACTAGCTGGTGAAGGTCTTTTTCTCTTGAAGCCAAGCGGTACTGACAGGAAGAGGTGATTGATTCTTCAGATGTGAAGACAATAATGCAAGTTGGAGCAGGAGTCACACTATCCACCCCCCCCCCCCCCCCCCCCCCCCCCCCGCATCGGTGAAATGGGAATCATCTCCTCCAGCTTCACGGTTGGAAAACCAAGTGTCTGAGAGGCACCGCTGCCACACCAGCTGCCTGAAGGCGGCGCTCTTCTGCACCTTGCGTTGGCTGGGATGGGAGGTTGGCTTGCACCCCTCGGTCTTTCTTCTGGTGCCCATGGTACTGATGGTCGTTCTTGGCACTGGCTTTATTTACCCACCCAGGGGTGAAGAAGAGGACCTCGAGGAGCAGTACACCCCAATGGGAAGCCCGGCCAAGGCTGAACAACGCTTTGTGCAGACATGTTTCACCATCAATGACTCTAATAGCTTCTCCGTCTCTAGAAGAGCACCGAGGTCAATTTCG
The DNA here is from genome assembly GCF_014176215.1 of Rousettus aegyptiacus. Lineage (NCBI taxonomy): Eukaryota > Metazoa > Chordata > Mammalia > Chiroptera > Pteropodidae > Rousettus > Rousettus aegyptiacus. The sequence continues at coordinate 82,071,656 of NW_023416285.1, forward strand.
CTTCGACTCTAGTGGTCTCGAACACTGCCTTGCTGCTGCAACAAGAAATCTTATCAGAAGTAAACTGGACGATGCGGTGCAGGCTCTGTGACACAAAAAATAGAACCTAGATCCACTATAATCAGGTGTGCGCCAAGAACCAGGGCTTCTGCGTGCCCCCAACCCATTCCTGTCAGCCCGGCAGGTGAACAATAAACTTGACTCTAGAAACATCACCTTCCCCACCTACAACCAACTGCTCAGCCCATCTACCTGGCCAGCATCCTTGGAGGAACTGTTATAAGCAAAAAGATGGGAATGAACCAGTTATTGCTGGAAGCCAAAGCACAGGGCTGCAATGTTACCTGAAGACCGAGGATGGAGAGGCTAACAAGCATAGCAAGATGTGGCTGATCCATTTCCTGAACCAATTTAGCAACATTAAAAAGAGTCTGGCTTTGAAGATGATCCAGGTTCCCCAGGGTTTGATAGCACTGTAAGAGACGCCTGCAGTCCTGGCAGGATGCCTGGTGCTTGGAGCAACAAGGTCACATTGACTTCTTGCTCTAGGCACCAGGATAAGTAGCGGAAGTAGCTAATAACATGGTGGTGGCCTTGAGGCTTAATTTGGGAGTTGACTGTAACCTGTAATTACTAATCTGATTGTAACTAATAATAATAACAAAGCCAGTTTTGTGAGAGAGGGAATAAAAAGCCATGGAGACAGGAGTGGGGGAAGCTAGCATTGCCATTCATCCCCTCTCCCTTCTTCATATTAGTTAATGCATTTCCAGACTCTTCTTCCTAACCATCTCCACAACAGATAGGAAGGCCAGGAGGTGGGAGGGGTAAGAAGACTTGTTCCAAAGATCATAGCAATGGAGTCTTTGATCTGAAGCTGAGTGTGTGCTACTGTAATTTGGTACTTAATCCAACTTTCTTGAACCCACTAAAGGATGCCACAAATCTTAGATCCTTGGTAATATTCTGGTAGAAAACACAAGTCCCACATCCTCAAGGTAAGGTCTGTTCAGTGTAGACATTGATCTTCGGGTTGAATTTTGGGGTTTGGTTTTCTAGCCAAATTACTTAGAAAGTCTTACTTTTAGTTAAAATTTTCACTGTTTCTGAGAGCCCCTAAAATTTGTTTGAAGCTCATTGGAATTAAAAACAAACAAAGCAACTAACTAACAAACCTTTAAGCAAAAGCTCCATGGTGTTATTGAAAAAGATAACTAGCTCATTATTTTTTCAAGTGGATTATAGCTAGTGCCAGGCACATGTTAAGTGTTCAGTAATTGGTGGGCCAATAAACATACTGATAATTCTGAATTAACCTGGTGAAAATGAGACACCTACTGGAGAAAACCTTTGAAAACCAGGGCTTTCTGAAATGATTTTTGTGCAATTAAAATAGTAAAAGATAACAATCTAATAAAAACAGAAAAAGTCACAATTTCTACAGTTATTAATGATTTCATAGTTTTATATGAAATTCAGATTTTGTATACTTAGGAGTTTTAAATTTTGGATTTTTGTAAGCAACTTTAGAAAGCATGCCACTGATTTGTGGAAAGAAATAAATCTATATTATCCTCTTCATTCTGAAATCATAATCCATGCATTTTGATTTTTTACTAATTTTGAACATGTTGTCTCCTTCAGTAAAAGTGTTTCCATAGTGTTTGTAACGCACATGCAAATATTAGAATTAGAAGTATATTCTTGTGGCAGGTGGTCAACTTTGCATCACCTTCCAGACAACTGGAAGGACAGGAGGAAGGAAGGAAGGAAGGAAGGAAGGAAGGAAGGAAGGAAGGAAGGAAGGAAGGAAGGAAAGAAGGGAGGGAGGGAGGGAGGGAGGGAAGGAAGGAAGGAAGGAAGGAAGGAAGGAAGGAAAGAAAAAGAAAACAAAACTCAGTATTATTAAAGTTAGCAAGATATAGAAATTTTTACAAATTAGTATGGAATCTACTAGGTACCAATGACTGGTTTGACAAATCTTTTCTACTAGATAGTTCTGAAGATACAAATTTGTATAATTTCTTGTATATCTTTAGAAATAATTGTGGACAATATTGCAGAAAATCTTGTTGGCAATCAACATATGACTTTGAAGAATTTTATGCTTATGTAACCAACATTTTGAACACACAGAATTCATAAGGTATAACATAAAGCAATTATTTTTGTCTCATTGTCTTTAAGTCCTATAAGTGGAACAAGTTCTTCCTCTGCCCCATGAAAACTCAGGCAGGCCCTGTGACTTTTATAGTCATTCATAGATAAAACAGTCCTCCAATCAGAATTAAAGTGTTCATGTCTGTGTAATCATAGTCTACTTCAAAATAATACAAATTTAATTCTGGTAAAGTATAGAATTATTCCAGTATGTCTCCTTTTCTTTCTCTCTTTGTACTTTTATTGTCATTTGTTATAACTGTCCATGCTATGACTGAACAATGCAGTGATAAACTACTGTTTTGTATAATCTCATGTCCTTGGTCTTTGTGAATGTTTTAATTTAGCCTTTTTTTTTTCGGAATACTTTTGTTGGATATAGACTACATGGTTAACATTTTTACTTTAATTGCTTTGAATATATTATCCCATAACCCTTGACTTTTATTATTTTTGGTGATAAGTCAGTTGTTAATCAAAATTTTGGTCTCTTTCCGGGATAGATTGTCTATCTCTTGCTGTTTTCAAGACATTTTTCTTAGCTTTGTTTTTTAACAGTTCTGCTATGATGTGTTTAGGTGTGGATCTCCTTGTGTTTTTCCTACTTGGGGTTCGTTAAGCTTCTCGCTTATATAAATTAATATTTTTCAACAAATTCGAGAATATTTTGGCAATTATTTTTTCAAATATATTTATCTGTTCTTTTCTTGCTCTCTTCTCCTTCTAGAATAGTCCTTACATGTGTGTTGACATATGTAGTGTTAATCTGGTCTTTAGAGCTTTGATAATTCATTGTTTTCCTCTCTTCAGGTTGAATAATTTCCATTGATTCTTCAAGGTCACTGATTTATTTCTTCTGCCATCTCAAATCAACGAATTTTTCATTTCAGATCATCATATTTTTAAGCTCCAAGTTTTTATTTAGTTCTTTCATATTCTTTATCTCTTTATTGAGATTTTCCATGCATTGGATCATTTTCATCATAGTTTTCATTTCTTCTTTTTTTTTTCATGTTATATATACAAAATTTTTTTTAACATTTTCTTTTTTCTTTTCTTTTATTTCCTTCCCCCTTTTCCCCTCTCCCCTTCTTTCTGGTAACCACTAGACCATTGTCCATGTCCATGAGTCTCTGTCATTAGTTCTTTAAACATGACTTCCATCAGTACTTTGAACATGTCCATAATAGCAGCTCTTAAGTCTATAATAAACCCAACATTTGGTGATACAGACTTTCTATTTAATAATGCTTTTCTTCCTCAGTAAGAATCACACTTTCTTGTTTCTTTGCTTTGTGACCTTGTCAAATTTAGGATAATATAGCAATTGGGGAGTCTGATTTTCTCCTCAAAGAATTGTTCTTGTTTTGTTTAATAATTCGCTTTCAGTAAATTTGTGCAGTCTATCTCTACTAGGGTATGCAGCCACTGATGTCTTTGTTCATTTAAAAAAATTTAAAACTTGCTTTCTGAGGATTGCTGCTGTGTCTGCATAGCCTTAGTATTTAGCCAAAGATTGTGTTCAAACCCCATCAGTCAGGCCCTTCACTTTGCTGATGGATCCATGTGTCGAGTGCCAATATGTTTAGAGTTCAGGTCATTTTTTTCAAGTCTTCCGCGGTTTTTGTTTTCTCGTAGGCTTTTTTGCTTCTCCTTTGTGCGTACATTCAGGCTTTGGCAATCATAGGTGTGTGGGTGGCTTGAACCAGTTTTAGTGTCTGCTCTGTACACCGCTGGTAAATTTGGAGTTTATGGAGCACTTATCAAATTCAGATGGCTGTCCTATCCCCAAAACTCTCAGTGAAATGCCAAGCTACTCATCTGTTGATGCTTCAAACAGGACTACAGCCTCAGGCTAGAGAACTTTGTTTACTTATTATTGAGATGCCACTTCAACTTATAATGCAGTCAGGTGAGACCCCCTCAGGCAGTGGCAACAAGCCCTGGCCTGGGATGTGGGAGCACAGCAGCACAGACTCATAGTATTCTTAGCTGAACTTCAGTGGTTTTAATGAATAATCAATCACTTCTTTGTTTGTTGTAGATCTTCAGTTGATTTCTAGAGAATACTGAAATAGTTGTTTTTCAAACAATATATTATTTAACTTTACAGTTGCTGTTTGAAAGTGGAGATGATTTGTCAACTTCCTCACCTCATCATGTTGAAAGTGAAACTCCCTGATTATTTTGAATCACTCTCCAATCAAAACAGTTTAATAAAAATAGACTTAGGAAGGACTTGTAAACTTTTTACAGCTATCAGAAAGCAAGAGTTTTACATGTAACTTATACCTGTTAAATTGATTACCTTTGGTAATTGATAACATGTTTTATTTTTAGATATCCTTTGTATTCCGTTCGTATTCATTGTAAAGTAAAGTAAAGTAAAGTAAAGTAAAGTAAAGTAAAGTAAAGTAAAGTAAAGTAAAGTAAAGTAAAGTAAAGTAAAGTAAAGGAGAAGGATGGTGGCGTTGTGTGTTGTCCCTCGGTTCTTCCCTTCCAAAGCAGCAAAGAAATACAGGTTGGCGAGATTTAGAAAAAGTAAGATTTATTGAAAGTACATTTTAGAAGGAGACCGAGCAGTGCTAAGGAAGGCTGCAGCCCTGTGGAATTTAGGAGATAAAAAAGTTAAGATAATATAGTCCTGTGGAATTTAGGAGATAGATAAAATAGTACTCCCCAAAGGGAGGAGCAGGTTTCCAGCCAGGAATACTGTAAGGATGCAGAAGTGGGAAGGTCTGTTTATATTTGGGCCGTGATGGGAGGTCCTAGATGATCCATATGTGAGGTCACCTTGACCAACAGTTGGCTGCTATGTAACTTTGCCTTGTGTGCATGCGCTCACACAGAATTCAGTCTGTTATAATTAGATTCATGAACTTCTAGGCATAGAAGTTATAATATTATAATAATGGCATAATGAGGCTGAAGTTATGGGCAGTACTTTCTGTGCATGTGTTTGTAGCTGGTTTTGCCAGCAGCTTTTATGGCCTTTGTGCTCTAGGATTTGGGCTAATTTATAACCCTGAAAGGGAGTTGTTTCTGGGAGATCCTTAAGGAAGGTCTTCAAGGGAAGGTTTTATGATTTCAGAGCTGTGCCTTGGCTCCTGTTGCTCATGCCTGACTAACTACCTAACAATATGGTAATAAAATGGTAGCTGGTTGGTTAGGAATTTGTATGAATTTGAGAATGCTGTCACATATAGTTGTCAAAGGGGGAAAGGAGAGGGTGTTCACTTTTCATAAAACCTAGTTTGGAGAGCTTGATGCAAATCTGTAGTTATGGAAACAGGTGTTTGATTCATGCCTAGGAAACTTGAAACCTAAGAGGACTGGTATGTTACTTTGGCTGAAGGGAGAATTGTTCATGGGTTTAGATTGTTCTGTACTCTCAGCATTTGTTTTGACAAAAACTGCTTGAGTGCTTATGAAAGACCAGATGTTTGTCAGCATGAAAGAAAGTGAGCCATTATGGGGGAGATATTTTTGATACTGTACAAAGGGGCCCCTTAGAAGTGCAAAGGTCTCAAGAGAAGATGATCGGAAGTGGACCCCTGGATTCCCTAAAAGCTAAGAAGGAAAAAAAGCCAACAAATGGATTGTATTCACTCAGGTCAAGGGAGTAGCAGGTGAGAACAGCTGTGGGTTCAGAAGTGCCCCTGAGTAGTTAGCTTTATAATAATTGCCAGATCCAGACTGCTCAAAACCATTTTGCAATTATATCTGCCAGATAAGAATTCAACCCTACTCTATAGTTTTGACCCTGGCCAGGTCAACTGAGGAACGGAAGATGGCATTAGTCAGAAGGGAAGAAAAGTACCATGCCTGCCTTCCATTTCTACTTCAAGTGGTCATGTAGCCAGGCCTCGCTGATTATCTTTGAATTTTGGCATTTCGATAGGTATTGTGGTGGCTGAAAAATTGACTCTTCCTGGAAATTACTGTTTGACTATGGCTATGGACACATAGGCCTTTGATTATACGAACATAACATTCAAAAGAAGCTTTCTGCTTCTGTACCCCCACTTACGCACCTGACCTGTGAGTTGACAGGTAGTAAATAGAAGAAAGATAGACCTTTGTGTTTAGACAGAATGAAAAATGGGATTTAGGCCTTAAAAACCCTGTGCCTCTACATTTGGGGGCTCCTTAATTTGGGGTCTGCGTACCCCTGGCAGACCCAGCTGGCTTAATAAAGAGTGTTTCCTATAACTCACTGAGTTCTGGTGGTCCGTGTAACTTTCGAGGGCTGGCGGTTACAATGATATGTGGGGCTGGACATCCTGTTTCAGTGCTTTATGGGTTAAAGCAACTGTGGACTTTTTGTTACTTAAGAGGAGGATTTTTCAACCTGGGTTGAGAGAAAAATATCTGAATATTTAAAAGAGAAGTAGAAGGTGATATTGCTTTCTGATTATATCCCATAAATCAAAAATATGGTTATACATATTAGCATATTTTTGTTGAACACTCTTTTTTGTGATATAATTTCACTTATGATTTTTCAAAATCTGAAATATTTGTGTAATTTATCACAATCATATATGGGACATGTGTGACTATCATCTTTAACTTATCTTTTTAAAGAAAGCTATATTCTTGGTATTTTATATGATTTGTGATTATGCTATGGCTTACTATTCTTTCCCCTTAAAATTCCAGTGAAATGAAGTTATGTTATTTTTATATAATTATCAAAATTAATACTGTTTATACCGAAAGAGCTAACTCAGGGATCTAGTATAATTATTTGTTTACACTATTGCTAAGTTAATCCATATTTTCCCACCATATGTGTGTTGGTGATCTCTCAGTCTTTCTCTCCAGCCCTTTTCTGTTTAGGCTGTATGTCCAACTGCTTTCTCTGTTTCTCAACAGCAATGAATTTGTATTTTTGTAATAAACTGTTCTCTAATTTATTGTTTCTATATTTATTTTCTCCCATTTGATGGTAAGTTCTAGGAAGCAACCTTGAACACTAGGACGAAATGGAGTGCTTTATAAGTAGTCAGCTAATACATTTTTAGTGAATGCAAGAATAGGTATTCCGTAGATTAATTATCCTAATTTCCTCATTATCAGGCAGAACATGAAATAGATGGGTCAGACTCTCCACAGAGGGTTAAATAATGCTATGGAGAACATGAGTATTAAGTGACATTTTCATTCCTGAAAATATCTCAGTGAGTCATAAGATAGGCTTTAAAGGACTGAAATGTTTTCTTGTAGAAGAAAATCTGATTTCTTTTTTAGAAGATAAAAAACTGCAAGGGACAATTGTGTGTCAGGCTAACAGAGAACTATGTCTGAGAGGATATGTTTCACTTAAATGTGCTTATCATTCATGTTGCCTCCTTTCTGCTCTGCAGATAGTTTTACACTCACCTCAAATTTTGCTACTATTCATAGTCTTAAGATGTGGTAAAGACAAGTTGTTCTTAAACCTGAGATGTTAATTACATTTATCTTACTCTCTTAGGTGATGGAAAGAGGCAGAGGTAGGAGAAAATGGAGGAAAAAGAGAAAACTATAGAGTCAGTTGGAGAAGCTGGTTGCTAAAGTATTTCCAGGAAGTATAAAAAGAGACTCTGTTTTTATATTATTTTGAAATAATCATCATTTCAGTTTTCCTTAGTAGATACAGCTGTGAAAAATTGTTCGATGAGTTTCTTGGTAACTCTTACAAGGAGAAAACATTAATGACAGCCTTCAAACTGGAATCTAAAAACCTTAGCTACGGGATTTGTTAAGGCATCCATATTTCAGTTGTTTTTTATCAAAAATCATAAATTACTCTAACACATTATTAACTCCATTAGCATAACTATTAAATGAGTGTGCAGGGAAGCTGAATGAGGCCATTTGAGTCTTAAGCATCAGCATTCTAAGCAACGATGTTGTATAAGGAATCTTATACAATTAATTTCCACAGAATTCTGGGAATGGGAGATCTTAAGTTCCAATCGCTTATAAGAAAAATTGAAGAACCAGATAGCATTTGACCAAGGAACATGGAAGCTCAGAGTTGGCCTAACATATGCTCCTGAGTGTCTCTGGTTCAGACAAAATCCAAAGGGTCAAGAAAATCTCTACAACCAACTTGGAGTTTCCCTACAGCCTGGTAATGTCTTTGACCCTCATTACAGGGTGCATCAGAAAATGTCAGGAACTTCTCTTCAGATGTCACTACAGAGAGTCGTTACTGTTCTCCTAGGTCACCCTGAGGAATACTGAGGAGACAAATAGTATAAAAAAGATAATTTTCTAGTTATGCTACTAGAGGAGGCACATGTTTGAAGATCATAGTTGAAACCATCCACATACCAAAACCACTTGGTCTAGCTAAACTGGATAAACCTGATAAATTTTTGTTGTTGTTTTGTTTGTTTGTTTTCATTCATTGTTACTTAACTAATGAAGTTGCCCATTCCTCATCAGGGACTCCAGCACTCTGCAGAGCTGTGTATGTACATTCCAGCAGCAATTTCTGTCGAAGATCCAGACACTTGGCTTCTGAGTTGCTAATTTCAAACAATTTGTTGTCAAATTATTCAACTGACAAAGAACAAAATGTCATTAAATGACCTCTGAAGACTAAATAGCTAAACTAATATCTATGCATTTATCTTACTGTAAAATATGACTGCCAAACTTTCAAATTTTGCTGGTGCATCTTGTGCAATGGTGGTTTCTGTAACTTTTATTTTTGTTAATTCTTGAAATCATTAGCAAATTTAATAGGAACCTGGTGAGTCTTGAGTTAGCTGGTTTTACATTAGCTGTTGTTGTGGGCCTGCTCCTACTCCTGCTTCCATCTGCTTCGCCCACCATACCAGGTGTAGTCCAGTTAGAATGACTGGACCAAGTACTACATTAAAAGGAGCTTCTGTATACACTCATCTGTTTATACCAGTTTCTATGAAGTATGGAGTCAATATATTTTGCCTTTCTAAGAAATGGAATAAAGATGGAAAGACAGGAGTTGCTGATAGAGAAGCATGGAAGCAAGAGGAAATGAGTATTTAGATTTTAGGTATGTAAGAACTTTAAGAATGTGAGACAAGCACAGAGCACAAGAGGCTTCATAACGGTGCAGATGATAACATTACACAAGGTCAGTAAGATGATTAGATATAAGGCTGGGGAATTTTGATAGATACGGCAAAAGAATAGAGAATATTAAAGGAAACAAAAATGTTTTATCTCCCTGTTAGCTAATTACTAAAAAAATTTGGCTAATGAGATTTGAGGAAAAAAAAGCTATATTATACATTAAAATTTTTTTTGCAATTATTTTACCCTATAATAAAAACAGTTCCTCTTATTTACATTTTACTTATTTTTTTCCATTCTACATCATATCATTCTTCAGTATTACATCTTTCCGGTGAAATCTTTACCATTTTGCTTGTGCCTTCCCTTAAGAACCTGCCAGAAACTGTCAACTCCTCCTTCTGTTACAAAATTCTAGCTTAAAAGTTTTTCAGTCAGGTTGTCAAATGAGTACACAGATATCAAAGCAATCGTCATTTACAAATTATAATGGAAAAATATATCATGGCACTAAAACATGAAAAATCCCAGATAATAAGAGACATGAAATAAGACAAATAAATTGAGAGACAATAACATGCATCTGTATACACTGATTCGAGATTGATTCTCAGTTAAAATTAATTCCAACCTAATTAAAAATCTCACTAAGATTTTTTTTAAATCTTGGAATACTGATTAAAAATTCATCTCAAATAATTTTGAGGTAAACATTTCCAGGAGAGTACTGACAAAGTAAACTAAGGAGGGGAAACTTTGAACTGTAATAAATATTAAAATAAATTTTATAAAGAGGTTAAAATAGTGGAGTCCTAAGGCAAGAAGCAGATCATTCAATGGAAAAGAACAGAAAACCCAGAAACAGAAAAAAACGTACCAGAGAATTTAATGAACAATGAAGTGACATTTTATGGGAAAAGATGGTTTGCTGCATGTGAATGACCATTTAAAAAAAGTTTGTAAATGTTATACCATGCTCCAAAATAAATAATGGATTGAATAAAGATTTAATTCGGGAGATATAAAAGTAAAGAAAACGTAAAGGTAAGACTGGGCTACAAGCTAAGGTTAAGAGGGAGGGGGAAATGCGTTTTCTCTTTTATCTGGAGAACGTGCATTGGTTTCTCCTAAATTTGCACTTGTAGGTGTATATTGCCACAGTCTCTGCATCTAATAAATACCGTGGCGACTGACGGGGGCCCAGAGGAATGTGGAAGAGGCATAAACTGAAGGACAGGAAGATTTAAAGGATTTTTGAGGGGAGTTTTCTGTGGGAAATGACCTTCTGCCGCTTGAACTTCCACACCACTCTACTAGCCCCAGGCTAGGCAGAAGCCGCCTGTACACTGGGAGGAGTCTAAGTTTCACAAACGTTGTACTACACCCACCGAATTCCAAGGGAAACCGGCGCCGCCCACAAGCAACTGCCGAGATTTGAGCTGTCTGGGTCTCGCACATGCGCTTTGGGTACTCTCGGCGGGTGGGCCTGCTTGCGCACGCGCAGTGACAGCACCCTTTGATACACGCAGGCGCACTTGTGTTGAGCAGTGTTGCTTGGTTACAATCCTTCTGGGCTGAAAGAATCCGCGAAGGCTGTAGCTACCCTGCTGAATACTGTAGCAGGATGCGATTGGTTTATCTGGAAGCGAGCGTTCAACTCCGGGGGCATGAAGAACCATCAGGGTGCTGAGGTGCCTCCGCAACCCCTGGGCTCTGCGTAGACTCAGCCATGAAGAAGATATTTGGCTTTGGGAGTCGGAAGGGCGAGTCGCCCTTGGGCTCCTTAACCAGCCGCCAGAGGACTGGCGTGGGCGTCAGGCCTGAGACTGGTAATAGAGTCACGTTGGGGCCCGGGTACCACATCCGAGACAAAGATCTTGGGAAGATCCACAAAGCTGCCAGCGTGGGCAACGTCCGAAAAGTGCAGCGGATTTTATTGCTCCGTTTAAATGGCCTGAATGATAGAGACAGGATGAACAGGTAACAGGGACTAGTGAGGCCGGTGGCACTGGGCGGGTCTGGGATCGGGGTGCAAACCTGAGAGAAGGGCTCACCTGCCGGGGCACAGCCAGGTGGAGCCCAGCCCTCCTGTCACAGTGGGCGCTGGGCTGTCTCTCCTCCTGAGGCTCGACTCCGCAGCACCTAGGTGGTGGGACCTTACCTGGGGTCTTAGTGCTCAGGCCAACTTTATGAGCAGCCGTAAAAAAAAAACATTTTTAAGACTCACTCATAACTCCTTTTATAGAGCACTTTACTGACAATTTTAAAGTGATTAAATATCAGTATTAGAAACAGAATTAAGTATATACAGCATTTAGTTTTTGAGGTTTACATTTTATACTGTAATGTTATATACTATTGAAAAGAGCATAATGGGAAAAGCAGTTCTCATCATAGAACAACTTGTGGGGTAAAAATTGTTCGGATAAAATCCAAGATCTATTTTATATCAGTGCGTATATATATATATATATATATATATATATATATATATTCTTCATTGGGACCTTAAAAGGGAACTTTGAAGAGGGAAGGTGCCTGCAGTCTTGAGTAGGAAGACTCATTTTCTCAAGATGTATGCTCTTCCTATATTTATCAATTTTACATAAACCAACTAAAACTATGGTTTTAAAAATTTTGAGTTACACAAACTGTTTATCTTTTAATGTTGTGATGAAATTAAGAAAAAATTTGTACAGTAGACAAAATTTGGCCTCTAGATATCAATATGTACTATAAATTTCCACTACTTATAATTTGCGAATAGCTGAAAAGACAGATAAATGATTGGAACAAAACAGAATATGCCCAAACACCCAAATATATGTAGGACTTTAGAACTTGATGCTGGTGACATTTCATGCCTTTTATACATTTTTTATGTTCTCAAATTCCGGAGGTTGATTGAGCAATGTAAAAAATTAAAACTCTGTGTATCCAAAGATAATATTAACAAAATTAAAGAAAATATTCTTGCAAAATATTTACAACGTATGTATATCAGAGAAAAAGTATATCTTCATTTTACAGGGAAGTCTTTGAAATCAAAAAGAAAAAACTCATTTGAAATTGGACAAGTACTTTTGTATTTATCTACATGTGATCAGTGGATATAGGGAAAAATAGTATTCCTGGTATGAAAAGGAATTTAAGTTAAAAGAAGAATGAGATACCATTTTTCATCCACAAAGTTTATGAAGATAAGGAGCCATTGTACTTATATTGCTGCTTATTTATTTCATTTATTTATTTTTAAAAATTAATTTATTTTTTATTATGGTAACATTGTTGTGGTGCGATCAAATTTAAGACCCACAGAGCCAACTGAGATTAATTACGAGCCTTTATTAGCTGGCTGGCGACTGACTCTCCCCACTAGAGATTCAGCCCCGAGCCTCTAGAAGGTATAGCTTAAAAAGCCCCCAAACCCCCTCTAGCAAGCAAGCAGGTTTACAGAAGCAGAAGCTGGCCATTAATTCCTCTTTACACAGGGTTACTACACCCTTAACATTAGCATATCTTTGCAGAGAATATCTCCTAGAAGTACACTCTGTTTAACATTAAACAATGGAAACAGAAGTTGGCCATTTGAAAATGTTCCACCCTTAACAACATTGGTTAATGAAATCCAGGAATTTTCAAGGGTACTTATATTACTGCTGAAAGTTTAGAGTGCTTTTGACTATCAGCTAGGCAATTTAGTGAAAAGTACTCCATTTAAAAAATAGATCTGGAAATAGAAAATTGTAAAAGATAACCTTTATCTGTCCTTTTGAAAATGTATAATAATACTAACTAATAATATCGATCATTGGAAAGACTTGATTTTCGTACAATCTCTAAATTTAAGTACTGAGTAAAATGAGCCATCCCTATTCATTTGAATCCTGTGTTTCCTTTCATATGCGGTTTCTTGAAAAACAAATTAAGAATTACTTTTAAAAAGTCTTCTTGTTTTGTTTTGGTATTTTAGTCCTCTTTCCCTACAATGTTTTTAAGAAATAAAACTTATTTAAATGCCAGCCATATGACTAGAACTGCAATCAGTCTATTGTATGGACCATTATTTCATTTAATGTAAGACCTCATGGATGGTGTGAGGCTAAGTATTTTATGTACCAATGAAATGTTTTTAAAATACCAATTATAATTGTGAGATAGTCTGAATTATAAATTGCGCTTCACTGACATAGATGTTAAAATGTGAGAAAGTAAGCATCTTAGAATCATTGAAATACTGCATTCTTTCTAATCCTCAAGACATATCTGCAAAATAGGCGTAATATAATTTTACTTAATTCAAATATTATCTTCATAAAATCATAATAGTAATAATTATAGTAATGTTACCTAACAATTATTGAGCTGTTTCGCATGTGTGTGTGTTTGTGTATACGTGTGTGTGCGTGTGTGTGCGTGTGTGTGTGTGTGTGTGTGTGTGTGTGTGTTAGGAGCTGTAGTACACACTTTGCATAGATTCTCATTTAAGCAAACAGCGGTGTCCTGTGAGATAACTACTGCTTTTATCCCCATTGTGTTGATGAGGAAATTGATGAGGCGCAGAAAGGCTCAGTGATAGCTCATAAGTGACAGAGTGAAAAAAGGTCAAAGCCATGTTGAGCTGAATCCCCAGGTCATGTTCTGTCTGTTCACAGGGGCACCACTGTCATCAATGAGGTGATAGAAGCTAATAAATATTGTACTTCAGAAGAAAACTAAATATTTGTTTTGAAGGCATAGGAATAGCCTTCAATGTTTACAATTACATGAATAATTCTATGTTTTGAGATGGTGCACTCCAATTTCCTAAGACATCCTCTCACTTTCACAGGACTGCTCTGCATTTGGCCTGTGCCAGCAGCCATTCAGAAGTGGTAACTCTCCTGGCAGACCAAAAATGTCAGCTTAACCTCTGTGACAGCAAAAATAGGACAGCTCTGATTAAGGTACATAGATTCAACTGTGTCAACATGCGATGGATTCGATTGAGTTATGGAGAACAGAAATGAATTTGTCTTATTTAACTATAACTAATTGGTGAAACTTGTAGCATATTTACTTTGAATTCCTAGCATTTATAGTCTACTTTTTGTCATAATGCTGACAGGCCGTACAATGCCAGGAGGAGGAATGTGCAACTATTCTGCTCGAACGTGGTGCCGATCCAAACATAATGGACATCGATGGCAACACGGCTCTGCACTGTGCTGTCGCTGCTCAGAATATGGACATAGCAGCGAAGCTGCTTTTATACAAGGCCGATACTGAAGCAAGGAACAAGGTATAGATCAACTAAATTTATTTACAAAATACTTGAAATTCATGTTATTTTTTAAGCACAAGCATTGTATTTCTAATATATTTCTGACATGTTATACATCAGACCCTGTCACCATGGAAAGAACGCCAAAGCCAGATGAGGGAGCTCTGGAGAGACGTGATGTCCTCGGAAAGGGCCAAGCTCTGTCTCCCAGCTACCACACTGCCTCCCCAGAAGGAAGGACTTACCGTTAGTGCCTGGGAGCAGCTGGTAGCCTCAGAGCCAGTCAAAGACTGAAGGCCTGGGGGAAGTGAAGCAATTGTAGGTGGCTGGCTGCTGTGCAGGCAGGGGCCTAGGAAATCGGTTCCTCTGGGCGTGGGGGAGAGGAGGAATGGAGACCTAGCCCCCAGCACGGGGAGCTGAGTGAGTACAAGTGGGAAGGAGAAGCAGCAGGGCACAGGCTGTGAACACTCCAGGACCCCAAGGCTCTGAAGATTGGGGCAAGAGGGCAGGTCATGTCTGGATCTCCAGCAAGGGCATTCACTTGTGCTCATAGCCACGCTGAGAGCCATTTAGTACCTTGAGGTCTTTCACCTCACAGTGCAGCTCCTGGTCCGCCTCCCAGAGCTTAGCCGTGGGGACGAGTGATAGCAAAGCAGTCATCTGCTTTTGCTTCTGGATACACTTTACCACTGGCCACTGCAACCCCGACAGGAAGGCCCTCGGTTCACACAGGCAGGGTCAGTTTTACTTATTGAAGCGCTTACGCGTTCCTGAATGAAAGAACTTAATTTTCTAAGATTTCAGTTTACATGATACTTCTAAAGAAACAGCTCTCTTTCATGCACTTACAGCAAATATTTGTGCAAGCAACATTTGTCAAAGGCACAACTTTTCTTTTAAATATATTTTTCCATCCTAGTTTTTTCTTCTAATTAATGTAAAACAATGCAGGAAAGCAAAATTTGCCTTGGAAATAGGCTTGATCTTAAAACTCAAACAAAATCAAAAGCATTTGACGATAGAAATTTGCTACCGTTGATAAGTTTCAATATTATAAAAAAGTGATTCATGTTAAAGTGGCTTTTCTCTCATTGGCCAACGTTTCAGAGAGAAATGGGATCGAGAAAAGAAAAGAGCAATCAAAAATATACAGGCCAATTTGAAAATTTGTTAAGTGAGTGGAAGTGATAGTAGATTTTTTATGTTTGTTTCTTTTTCCTTCGGTTTCTGTGTTTAGGCAAGGTGATCTTCAGGTTTCAGGAATAATAATTCTTAGTTTTGGAGAGAGAGCTAGGGAGTTGCAAACTTGCCTTGAGATCAGTTTGAGGGGGTCTCTGAGGCCACCAGATCGGCAGTGAACAGGTGGTGATTAAGTGTGAAGAGGAAAGGACAAATACATAACTGACGTGATATCCTATTCTGGCCAAAACAGCCACTACACTCGGTTCTGAAGTCAAGAATGCCAGGACGTTTATGGAAAATAAAATTAAGTTCCAGTTTGAGTTCATGAGTCCTTTTTCTCGTTCCATCCTCTCCCCAGCCTGCCCCACTCAGAAAGTTAAGTGCGGGTTTGGTAAGTGTCACATATCTCTTCCACTTCTCTTGGCCAGCATCAAGTGACAGAGAGAACTGGCCATGGAGGTGAGAAATGAGACAGAAGTGATTGCTGCACTAGTTCTCAGCTAGAATTGTGCTGGTGCATCACAATCACCTGAGGCACTTAACAAAATGACAATCTTAGGCTCTTCGCTGAAGTTTTGCTTGAGGAAACCTGCTAAGGCCTGGACTCGTGCATTTAGAGGTTTTCCTCAAGATTCTGATATAACTCTTGGTTAAGAACTACTGAATGGGTATGTGTAATGCATAAATTCGTAGATTTCAAACACTTCAGAAATGTCCAGAAGACTTGGAGTTCGGTAGGTAATACTCCCTCCAGCTCTCTCTTTTCCAGCACTATCAGCCTGACTTTGAACTGTCTCTACTTCGGTGCTCTAGAGGTTAAAGGATATATCGTTGGCCACATCTACTGGCTTAAAAGAGGAACACCTCTTTCCTTTACATCGTCAATCATTCACTGGCACTCAGAGAATCTGTTGAAACATGGATAAATGGAATTGGACCATTGAAGAATTTTGCATTCTTCGCTCACGCTCAGGTCATTACAGTAACAAATGTTTACTGCAAGCAGAGTTTTCCTGCAATAATAGGAAATCATAAATGTCCTTTATAGCTGAAGCTGTGTGATAGATGGTTTTAGTATGTCAGTTCAATTTTATAGAACCCTGGCTTAATCAGAATGGCAGTTTTAAACAGGACATCAAAACCCACAAAGTTAGTGATGATGCAGTTGGGGATTGTTTGAATAATTGAGTTCCGGCAGTCTTTTGAAATAATTATCCACTTGATTAACAATCTGTGAGAAATAAACACAAATAGATTGTAGTTTAATAAGTATTGGACAAACACTGAAGTATAATGATTCTCAATAATTTTTATTAGATGTTGGGGCCCCATTGTTCGATAAAACATATGATGCTGTATTTGGGCTATAGAGTATGTGGCCCCTGGATATGTTTGGTTTGCCTACATAATTTGAATCAACATTTAAAATTTAGGAGACTCATGTAGAAATCTAGATGTCAGCTTCTCTTAAAGAATCAAACTGGTACCCTTGAGCCCATAGTACTGTTTGGTGTGCTGTGCGGAGGCCGCCCCTTATGTGTGAGACCTGTGTTCTCTAGTTTGCTGCTATCCCCACTCGAGCTTCTTCCCTTACTTGGTCACGTTTGGGGCACTTACTTTGCCTCCATAAGCATTAGAGTTCATGATTCCAGTTTTATAGTACATTTTGGTAGAGATTTCAAGATTTTCAAGGTAGTCTATGTTGATTTATAATTTATATTTTATATTAATCTCTGAAAAATAGGATTGAATTTTTCCAGTTAGAATTTATACGTTTTTTTTTGTAAACTCTTCTTTGCATGTACTATAAATATCATATTCTTATTGGAATGTCCATAAGTCTTATGCTGTTAATCATGTTATAGTTGGATAGATTATCCCTATTTCAGACTGTATTGTTTCTACTCAGGATTGTTCCTTAAAAATACAAGAGATTTAGTAGCTTTGTTTATGCTAAAAATAATCCATATAGATCAGTATTGAAATGTTTATCGATAAGCCATTATGGTTTTATTAATGATTATATTTTTCCCAATATATAAAATAAAGTAGTAATTAAAATGGAAAGAGAAAGTAAAAACCAATTTTAAAAAGCTAGATATGCATTTGGGTCTCAGGATTATCATTATAATTGAGAATAAAATTTCATAGTGTGCTTTCTAACAGCCAAGGTAAAAATCTATCATCTTCTAATCGGAGAAAATCGATGGACCATTTAATTGAAGCAATCAGTTCATTCGAAGCCCATGTCTTTTTTACTTTAGAATCCATTTCCTTAGTGACCCTTTCAGAGCAGGGGTTCCTGAAGCTGACACCTGGTGTCCTGATAGCATTGGTAGAAGAGAATCTAGAAAGTTTGTAAAGCTGGAGAAACCTTCACGTCTGTTGGAAAGCTCTCAAAACTGTATCCCTGAGACTCTAAAATTTCTCAAATGTTAATGTGTTTGCCATAAAAATAGTATTGTCAAATCAGGATTAAGCCAAGTTAAACATTTCTTTAGGCCTAGGCATATAAAGCAGAGTTTAGTAATATTTTTCAAACACAGGTGATCTTTCTGGGATCTTTCTGTTGGAACATAGTACTTAAATTCTGGTAGATATTCCTTGGAAGATGATTTAATAACACTACTCCAGAGACAATCATTTAGGTTAAAGCCTTTACTGCTGTGTTTTCGAGTTTGTAGATACAGGACTAAAAAAAGAAAAAAAAAAACAAGTATTCTTGCCCTCATGAAGCTCTCGGTTTAGATGGGGAGCAATACGATAACTACCAAGTACTACAGTAGGTATTGTGATAGGACCAGGATTCTTGGAACCATTACTGTCAATGTTTGAAGTGAATTTTGGAGAATGATGTTGTAGTTAATCTTTTGAAGAGGAGAAGAAGTATTTTAAAGAGAAGGAGCAGCAGGAGACAGCCCAGAGGGTTACTTTTTTATTTACTTCCTATATTATAGGTTTAAATTCAGATGAACTTTTACAAGTTTTAAAATTCAGTTTAGAAATATGTAACTTTATATTATAAATTAGTTGTTTTTTTGTTTGTTTTAAAGGATGACCTCACACCACTTTTACTTCCTATAAGTGAAAACAAACAGCAAATGGTGGAGATTTTAGCGAAGAGAAATGAAAATGTGCGTGCTGTAGATAAGATGAAAAGGTATAGTTTTTTTTATCTTTTTAAAAAATCTTAGTATTGTTGTGGAATGGTAACAACACTCAAGTCAGAAATATTAATAAGAGGAGGATTAATGTATATAGTAAAAAATATCAACACATCATCCGTTTGGTAGAAATGCAATACTTCTGGCTGGGCAACAGGGAGAACAGTACACTGTGGCATTCATGTTCGTATTTATTTATAATATTGATTGGTGCCATTTGTAATTTGATTTCTTTGTTCACATGTATTATCTTAGGAGTTTTATATTAGTTTTATGTATATGAAGTCTAAATTTTTGTTTATGATACAATATTGAAAACTTAGTCTCATAGTTTTTTTAAACCTCTAATTTGTATACCGTTTTTCTTATAAGATGCATATTAAACAGAAATAAGATTTGATTTTGTCTTTTGGATGACCCTTCGCTTGAAACTGCTTTCTTTGAAGAGTACTGGTGATGTCAGTTTATCCCTAAGTTACTATGAATTATTGCTCCCAGATACTATGGGTTCATCAGTTTTTACCCTCTATGTCTAGTATAGTTTGATGTTTTTATTTTTAATTGGCATGGGTAGAGAAATAAAGATAGCTTTAACTGAATAAACCTTTTTCTTAATAAAGATAAGTGAGAAGTGAGTGATCAAGAAAAAGAGAGATGGGCTTTCAGTTCACAGAAGACTAGGTGCGATGCCTAGCTTTCCCACAGGTCAGGACTATAACCTTGGGAACACATTATTCATCATTACCAAATATGTGTCCTGATATGAATAGGATAAGAACATTTCCTGCAAGAATAGTGTGCGTTAGATTATCCAGCATTTAATTCAGTGCCTAACACATGCTTATCAGCATCATTCACTCTAGGACTATTATTATTATAATTATTATTAATATTGTTGTTTTGAGGCTGTCAAATAGCTTTTACTCACCTGACTTCTAGCTGACATTGAGGTACAATATATGAGACTAAGGATGAAAAAGGAATTTCTTCATCTAAATCTTCACGTACTTGAGATAAGTGCCCTCAGCATAGTTTCTTGTCTACCAGAGGACTTAAATGAGCAATTTCTGTATAAACTCCAAGTGGGGCAAAAGGCTTCCTTTTTGTCTCTTCTTTCTACCTTTGGAGGTAATTTATAAGATGAACACTTAAGCGCATAACTGGGCAATTCTACACACACAGGCAAGGCATGATTTTGGTACAATGTATCAAATCAGCTGTTTAAATAACTTAGTTAATGTCCCTAAGGGTGAAGTTATCTCTCTGTTATATTAGAATGGCCCATATGCTTGCCATAAATGAGGAACAAGGTGTCGATGTCTTTTCTCAGGATGACTTTGGATGGACTGCAGAAGGACATGCTTATATTAAAGGTTTAATTTGTATGTGTTTACATTAAAATGCTAGTTATCTCAAAACTGAGGTTTAAAATAATTTAATTTTTACTTCTTATGTAAAAGGTGAGATGTCATAGTGTGGTTCAGGCGCTTTGGGAATGGCAGTGAGTTAACGTCCCTCTTCAGACAGAGACCAAACTAAAGGCTGGACAAGTTCGAAGTGGCAGTGGGTGAAGATTCCTTATCTCAGTACTTTTAAGACCTTTTCCTTAAGGATTGTAACGTTATCCATTTCAAATAGAACCCCTCTGCATGAGATCCAAATAATTTCCCATCTCCGGTTTTTCCATGTAGTTATTTTGGGTTAAAATGTTCACTTTAGCAGAAACTTTTGTATTTTCTGGAGGCTATCATCTATACTCTCCTCCTTGAATTTTTCAAGAACCTAAAGGGTTCCCTGAATCCAAAGGAGACAATCCCCTCTCTCATGTCAGATGGAGATATAAAGAAAGATATGCTAATCATTCTGTTGTGATTGTATTGCTGCACAGTGGCTCTTTGAAACTGGTCCTGGGGTCATGTTTGATCTTTGCTCCCAGGTTGCCCTCGCTGATCCAGATGCTTCAGTCTTCATGGTGATCCACACTTGGACTTCAAATTAAAACTTTTTGGTTACACACATGTGCGTTTTTGCTCAGCCATTGTTCCAAAGCACCAGCACGCTGTTCTAGCAGTTGGGCCTCCTAGCCTTGGGCACACAACCCTTCAGCCCACACTCGAAAACCTGTGTGGAGCCACATCTGAGCCCAGACCTTCCGGATACATTACCCTTTGAGTGTGTTATTTGTGTTTTCCGCTAGCAGATGCTAGTTGGAACCATTTCAAGCTGTCAGGAGGTTCAAATAAGGCTGCAGGAGAAGATCAGGCTTTTCTTTATCTCTTGTTAACACATCTGCATCACAAGGCCACTTGATGTCCTTTAGAGCACCTCTTAGGTCATAGAAGGTCCCATGTTGCCCTCCCAGAGTAGTACGCACCAACTTGTCCAAGATTCCATTATTAAGGTTGGCCGTCAAGCGATCTGTTTTCCAGAATAATAAAAATCTCCCAAGTGACTTGAATCTACCTCAGGGTTCAAAATGTTTACAATTATGCCTCCCATAGAAGTCAGTCAACTGAAAGCTCTGAATATAAAGTCGATTATTTGGCCTTAAGATAGTTCAGCCCCATCCATGACTCTTCACTACTCATGTGTAAATGTAGAGTTTTATCTCAAAGTCAGTTGGGCATGGACAGGGAGATAAAGCATCATTCTAATAAGATCTGTTAGTTCAGAGTTTGAGTAAGTTGAGAAGTGATAGAAGTCAAGACATTCGACTTCTATTAGTTTTCTGCTGTTGGTATGATTAGCTACAGTAGTAGGGGACACTTATGTTATGTCTTTACTGAGGTAATATATTTGTAAATATATTTAGTTACAGATTATGTGATAGCTGAGATGCCTTGAATGACAACCTACAAAGAAAGAACAGCTAAGAACCAAAAGTAATAACATTTTCTGAAAACTGCAACATTTAAAATTTAGCACCTATGAAAAACAAACATTGGGATTTGTTTGGGATTCCAAATAGTTTAAACAAAAAAGGTCAAAAACAACTAATTCTATTGCCTTTTTGTTTCTCTGAGCATCTTTTTGGTGTATTATTTCCTTTAATCCTCCTCACAACCTTGTAGAATAAGGCAGTAGGATTCCTGGTTTATAGAGGAGGACTTTGAGCCACAGGGCAGTGACTTGTCTGAGAGCAAATAGCTGTTGGTTATAGAGGTAGGACTTCTGAGTTCAAGACACTTGCCATTAAGTTAAGCTAACTCTAATTAATTGATTGATCACTACTTTCCTCAGTTTCTGAGTGGTTAACCTTTCTTTTTTTTCTCTTTAATCACATGCTTGATCAAAAGTTTGTAGAACTTAAAAATTTGAAGTGTATGGAATCATTAAAGTATTACTATTATCTCTAATATCTGAAATACTCTAAGAATTTCATATATTTGGTAAATGTTTTTTATTTCAATATAAAGATAGTAATATTACTTATCACTTTTTTTATACACAGCAACTGCAAACTACCTTCTGATTATAAAGAAGAGTGGAGATGTAAAAGGTCTTCCCAGAATAGCAATCTAGGTAAGACTTCTAATTGTAACTTACTTTTGGTCGTCCTACCTTAGATAAAGTAAATAAAGGAGGTTTTGCAAATGAAAGAACAGTGAAAAAAGCACGGTGTGTAAATTGCATGTATATTTTTTCTTTTTAAATTTCTTTTTAATCTAGCATTGAGAATTATTATAGAAGTTAATCGTGTAGATGTTTCTGTTAAGATGGTAGAGTAGATACACTCTGTGCTTGTCTCCTCTCACAACCACATTAAAATTACCACTAAATTACAGAACAACCATCATTGGGAATCACCTGAAATCTTACAACTGGGGACATACACAAGAGGCCACCTAGAGACTGGTCGGAGGGGCGGAGACATGGGTCATGCTGGTCCTAAAGTTGTGTGTGGAGGTGAAAAATCAGGAGGGATATCTCAGATGCAGAGGTCCCCTGGAGGAGTGTGGGGTTCCAGCCCCACACTTGGCTTCCCAGGCCAAGGTTCCAGTGCCGGAAAGAGAAGTCCCACAACTTCTGGCTGAGAAAACCAGTAAAGAATGTCACTGAGAGAAACAAAGGATTCTTGGAGTCACAGGACTTAAGACTCTCTTAAGGGGCCTGTGGGCAAACTTACTTGCTGATGGGCTCACTTGCTTTGAGCTGCAGTGCTGGGGTAAAAATTGAAAGGCTCCAGACACATACAGGGAGGAACTGAATTGTCTGGCTTCAAGGTGAGGGCTGGAGGGGCAAACTTCTCCCGGAAAGAAGTGCTAGCAGTATTTATTGTTTCTTTGTTGAGCTCTCCCCTCTCCTGGCATGCAGATGGAGGTTGTTACCATCTCTGGATCTCCATTAACCTTTCAAACATTAGTTGACTCACCTTGGTGATTCCCTGAGATCCTGCCGTCCCAGCTTACGGGCCTTCCCAAGCCACTTCTAGTGGCTTTGCCATACAATTGAGCTATCTTCGTTCATGTCGCAGACTTTCCTAAAATTTCTGAAAGGTTTGCAAAACCCAAATAAGCAGCATTTGACCTCAGCGTGCTCCGTGAGCAGCCCGAACCCGGCACTGGCAGCAGCTAGCTGCGGTTTGCGAATTGGCCTCTCAAGGTACCTCTAAGCCCAGTGCAGGTGGTGGTCATCTGTGAATTGCTTGGTGACTCTTGCTTGGTGGCCCCAGGCAGGCCACATGCGGTGGATGAAGCCCTTCCCAGGAAGACCTGGGGCCAGCATGCCCCGAGGCTGGCTTCAGACTGAGCTGGACGACCACTTGGGACTGCATTGGAGGACTACACACACAAGGGTAGACTGGGCAGGCACCAGAGCCCTGATAAATCAAATCTTATTCCTTACAGTCAGCTCCTCACTAACCAGTCCTCACAACTACCCAACCAAAGGTCAGTCCTTCCCATTATGTGCAAACAACAACCACGTCTCTACAATAGGAGGGCACACACAACCCACATAAGGAACACACCTGGAGTACCTGGCTCAGGTGATCAGGAAGACTGTGCCACTGGGCCCACGGAACACCTACTACGTAAGTCCACTCTACAAAGACCAGGAAACACAGTGGCCCTACCCTAATGCATAGGAAGAAACATGTCCCAAATGAAAGAACAGGACAAAGCTCTTGAAAAAGAACTAAACAAAATGGAGACAAGCAATCTGCCAGATGTAGAGTTCAAAACCCTGGTTATAACGATGCTCAATGAACTTAGAGGAAGAGTAGATGGACTCAGTTAGAACTTGAACAAAGAGATAGAAAACTTAGATATGGAGATAGAAAACAAAAAGAAACCAGTCAGAAATGAAGAATCCAATAACTGAAATGAATATCTTAGGAGGAGGAATCGACGGTAGAATGAATAGGTGAAGCAGAAGATTAACTCAGCGATCTGGAAGTAAGGTGGCAGAAAACACCCAATCAGAACACCGACAAGAAGAAAAATGAGGGTACTTTAAGGGGCCTCTTGGACAACATGAAGCATACCAACACTTGCTTTATGGGGTACTGGAAGGAGAAGAGAGAGAGCAAGGAATGCAAAGCCTCTTTGAAGAAATAATGATGGGCAATCCCTTAAGCTGGCAAAGGAAATAGACATGCAAGCCCAGGAAGTACAGATAGTCCTAAACAAGATCGACGCAAAGATGTCCACACCAAGACACATCATAATTAAAATGCCAAAGCTTAAGTACAAAGAGAAACTTAAAAACAGCAACAAAAAAACAATTATTTACCACAAAGGAAATTCCATAGGACTGTCAGCTGATTTCTCAACAGACACTTTACAGACCAGTAGGAATTGGTATGAAATATTCAAAGTGATGAAAAGCAAGAAGCTACAACCAAAATTATTATACCGAGCAAAGGTATCATTTAGAATTGAAGGAATTTCCCAGACAAGAAAAAACTAAATGAGTTCATCACTACCAAACCAGTATTATAAGAAATGTTAGAGGGACTTTTAAAATGGGAAGATAAGAAAAAAAAAATCGAGAACATGAATAATAAAATAACAATCACTATGTATCTATCAACAATTACTTTGAACATAAATGGATTAAATACTCCAATCAGAAGATAGGGTTGTTAAAAACGGGGAAAGGATTAAGAAGTACAAATTGGTTGTTGCAAAGTACTTTGTCATGGGAATGTAAAGTATAGCATAAAGAATATAGTCAATAATATAGTAATAGCTATGTATGGTGTCAGATGGGTACTAGAGTTTTTGGGGTGATCACTTTGTAAGTTATATAGAAGTCTATTAACTCTGTTGTATACCTGATACTAATATAACATTGTATGCCAACTGTAATTAAAAAATAAAATTGTTCAAAAAGTTAATTTAAGGAAATTTAATATCTGAAACAGTATTGTCTGAAAATATTTATTTATTTAGCTGTGACCCCTAAAATCCCATATGATATCATTATGTAAATAAGAAAAAAAGATTTTTAAGTTAGTATATGTTTCCTCTATAATCACCTTATAACAAATTGGGCTTGTTATAAAAATGGGTATTTGTTGAATTTTTACAGAAAGTGGTTACATTTAGTAAATGAGTATTTGTTATTACATAGTGATTTGTCTTACTAAAAACGTAACCAAAACTAGGAACTCAATATGCCTTCCCAGTACCGTCAACAAATGGCAAACAGTAAGAATCACAAAACTTAGCCAGTGTACTACTACCTACTGATAGTGTAGAAGTCAGAAAAGCAGTGCCTTGTTGAAAAACATAGATTATTTTACTTATTTTTGTACCAAGAAGGTCTCACTGTTATCGCCTTTGTTCCTCATACGTCAAAACAGTATGAGATGTTGATTTCATTAGAACAAAATGTTTTCTTCTATTTGTTGAATAATTATCATGACACTGTAATTTCTTTAGAACAAGATGCTCTGTCACCATTAGTCAAAATATAGTCATAATAAAAATTTACATAGCTTAAGCAAATTACAATAAAAATACAAAAAAAAGTACAATAAAAAAAGTACAAAAAAGTTGCAGAATCACAAAAATGCTGCTGCGCTTCCTGGATGTGGCATGCAGTGCATGGTGCAAGCTGAAGTGTATGAGGACACCCTGAGCTGAGTAGATCGTGATGAAAAAATTTCTGTAGGTTGGTTTTACAAGTTATAGAAAACACAAAATTGAAGTAGAGTTTTGATTTTTAAGGTCCTTGTAATATCGTATTTATTGTCCCCGGATTGTTGTTGTGGTTTTTAAAAACAATTTTCAAAGACAACGTTGTTATTCTTTATTCATTAGTCTGCTTAATAGTTTGCTATTTAACTATGAAGTGTCTTTTAGGTACTGTTATTCTGATGTTGCAGAATATAAACATTTTAAAATCACAGTCCCTGTCCTCTAAGAGCTTGTCTATTTTTATTGTCATTTTTATTATTTACTATACTTTTCAGCGCTTATTAGATTCCAGACCCCACTGGGAGCTTATAATTATTAGTATTTTATTTTCTTATTGAAGCGTAATGAATGCCAGATACTTTAGGTCCATGATGAGAACTTAAAGTTTGAAAATGTAGCAAGGATTTCAGGGAAGCATGCGGAGTGAGCAGAAGTTTGCCAGGTAAAGAGGAAGAACGACATGTGGCAGCAGGAACATCTATCAGGATCACATGTTTGGCAGAAGGAACGGCAGTGCGGAGGCTGAGACGCATAAGTGAACTTTGCAGGGTTTATAAACTGTTCAGTTTTGATGGTACAGAACATGTGCTGTGGGAGTGGTTGGGAATGAGGAGGTGATGGCCCAACTAAGGGATGCTTCTTGGAGTCTTTAGTACCAGAGAAAGGAAGAGGGCTTATTCTGTAGGCCTTGGGAAATGCATCAGAAAGAATGCTTTTAGCTGCAGACAACAGGTGACTGAATGAACAGTGGCTAAAACAATAGGAAGTGGGATTTTGATGGTTCATTTATGCTGTCAGGATCCCTGTTGTTGTCCCAATTTCAGATGTGAAGTTGTCAGTGTTTTGTTGATGTCTCCTATCCTGGTCTGCTAATTAGCAATGACTCCAAGCATCATATTATGTGACAATATCCACAGGCCAGAAGGACTGCTTTCCTTTAGGTGTTCTTTTTTTCCTTTATAAATTTTCATTCAAGTATATTTGGCATACAATGTTCTATTAGTTTCAGTTGTACAACATAGTGACTTGTCAGTTATATACTTTACAATGTGATCACCACAAGTCTAGTAACCATCCATCACTGTGCAAAGGTTTTACAGGATTATTGACATATTCCCTGTGCCGTACACTACTTCCTTGTGGCTGATTATTTTATAACTGGAAGTTTGTACTTTTCATTTACCTTCTTCTTTTTTATCTATCCTGTCAACTCCCTCTCTTCTAGCATGCATCAGTTTGTCCCCTGTAGCTCTGGGTCTGTTAGTTTTATTTGTTTTGCTGTTTAGATTCCATATTAAGTGAGATTATACAGTATTTGTCTTTGTCTTATTTTAGTTAGCATAATACCTTCTAAATCCATCCATGTTGTCACAAATGGCAAGATTTTATTTCTTTATGGATAAGTAATATTCCATTGTGTGTATATACATATACTTATACATATACATACACATATACATATACATATACATATACATATACACACATATTTTTATATATACACACATACACACACCTTACATCTTCTTTATCCATTTGTCTATTGAAAGATACCTAATTTGCTTCCATATCTTGACTATTGTAAATATTGCTGCAGTGAACATAGGGGTGTATGTATCTTTTTGAATTACTGTTGGGTTTTTTTGATATTTATCAAATACCCAGAAGTGGAATTGCTATGTCTTATGTCAGGTCTATTTTTAATTTTTTGAAGAATCTCCATACTGTTTTACATAGTGACTGTACCAGTTTACAGATCCACAAACAGTTCCCTTTATTCCACATCCCTGCCAGCCCTTATTATTCGTTGACATTTTGATGAATGTCAACGAATTCACTGACAGGTGAAAGGTGGTATCCTGTTGAGGTTTCGATTTGTGTTTCCCTGATGATTAGTGTTGTCAAACTGTGTGTGTGTTTGTGTTTGTGTGTGTGTGTGTGTGTGTGTTTGTGTTTCGAGAACTGAAAGGCTTGCAGTAGACTTCCTTCCCCTAGCATTTTATAGGCTGGATTACTTCAGATGCTCATTTCCACACCAGTTATTGGTAAACCAGTTACTGTGATTAGCTTAGAGTCATCGTGTCTTTTTTTAGAGCTTGAGAGAGCTCTTTTGTCTATTGGGACAATAAATATCCAAATACATTTGTCATTGTCCAGTGAGAATGAAGACTAAGGAATGGCCATTGGGTAGATAGCAAGCAATAGTTACTGCAGGGATTCATTGGAGAGTTTTGAGCAGAAGAGTAACACTATTTGATTTGATTTAGGTGTGCTGTTTATGGTTGAATGCATGGCCAGCAGTCTTTTTCTGTAAAGGGACTGATTTTAGGCCATCCGATCTCTGTCATTTCTACTAATATCTGCCATTAGCACGTGAAAGCAGTCATAGACAATATGTAAGCTGATAGGCCTGACTGTGCTCCAGTAAAACTTTATTTATGAAACAAGACAGCAGGTTGGATTTGGCCTGAGGGCCATAGTTTGCCGACCCCTCATATAGAGCATAGATTGAGGGAAAACACATAAAGAGACAGGCAGACAAAGGGAGCTTTTGTTTCCTTGGACTGGCATCGGTGCATTATGAAGTTGTCACTCACCCATGCTGAACTAAAAAAAGTCAGAAGCTCACTTTATTCCATTTAAAATGTTGGTCTTTTCTCGGGACTTATGTCTTTCTCATTTGTTTTGCAGAAACGACCTTATTTGTTTAAGAAATAATAAATGTCGATGGTGGAGTGTTTTTCTCCCTATGATAGTTGTCTATTAAGAGCCCAAGAGTGGCTGTGGCAAAATAAAGCAGAGACAGAAAAGAGGTACAGTTAATATGATTTAGGGACGATTAAATGTAAAAAGTTAGCAGGGAGAGAGGAATCTAAGATGATACGTAGGTTTCCAGGTTGTGCACTAGCATTTAAACTGGACTTGAGGAGTGAATCGAATCAAGGTGAACAGCAAAGAGCAGTAGGTCAACAAGGAAGACCAGTTTTTAATCTATACATATTGCGTTTGATGGGCCACCCATGGGTAACTGATCATACATTTGGTATAATTCCTTTTTTAAACTTTTTGTCTTGTTCTGTCAACCACTGACTTTTAATAGGTGAGGTATATTTTTAATTTTATAAGAAATGAGTAAAAAAATAGAAACCGAGAACACTATAATAAGTAGTACATTATTATACTATATGCAATAGATGTTTTTCTGTGGTTATCCCAGTTACTTGATTGATTCATAACTATTAAAAAAAATGAAACCCTACTTAGTTGGAGAAAATTGGCAGTGTGATCTCTTCATTTTCTTTATAGTAACTTATAGAACATATTGGCATTAGGATTCTCTATTTTGTATTCTGATTAAAATAGTATTGTTCCTCATTTTACGTTATTATTGACATTGTTGTTTCATTTATTCTTTTTGCACCTTTATTCAAATACAGATCTACAGGAATCACCAAAACGAGAATTACAGAAAACAAATTCAAGGACAGGTAATTTGTGAAATAACCTTCTGACCATCATCATGTATAACACATCAACCTAAATAATAAAAATTTTATATAGTGCAATTTTCTTAGAGATTTTTAAAACCATACCTAGTTTTGGTTACTCACTAGAAAACTTGACAGGACTCAGTATATAGTTGTGCTCATGCCTGTGATTTATTACAGTGAAAAGATTAGGGTAAAACCAGAAAGAAAAGAGGTGTATGGGACTAAGGCTGGAGGAAACAGGCTCAAGCTTTTAGGTGTCCTCTCACTATGGAGTTCCCAGGATGCACTTGATTCCTCCCGTGTCCAGTTCTGACACCATATGTGAGACATTGTCTACCAGGACCAGAGTCTCACTGGACTCAGTGCCTGAGTTTTTTCTGGCACGCTAGTCACATAGGCATCCTCCCCCTGGCCTGGACCAAAATTCCAGACTCTCAGAAGGAAAGCAAGTGCTCAGCATGAACCACCTTGTTTCTACAGACAGTCGAGGCCCAGTGAGCCCCTCTTGTCAGTTATGGAATGGTGGGACCCTCTGCCACCAGGTTCCCAGACACCAATCAAGGGCGAGCCATTCAAGTGGGACTTGCTGAGGATAGCAGTCATAGTCTTGCTGTGTGAAATCTTTTCTGTACAGTAATTACAGCTCTTACTTAATTTGGAGGGTTGTTTTAAAATTTTAGTTTAAGAGCTGTAATATAACATGGTACTGGTGTTTCATCCTAAACTGAACAGCCTTGACTGAAGAGGTGGGGAAGGTATCTTATGTTATAGTACGGTAAGTATACTCTCCTCTAATTGCTCTTCTTGGCAGAAGTCCAGAAAAATCATGCTATTTAAGTTTGACATTGTTAGTTTAGGATCCGGTTCTACTAATGATACCGTGTTCTGTCAGTTCGATTGAGTTTGATTAGGATTATGATCATTGTAAATAGTTCACTCATAGGTATCAAATTTTGATAAATCCCATTTTTTTCCTTGAATTCGATATATATAAAGAAGAGGAAGTAAATATTCTTAATATATTAATTGCCTACCAATAGAATCCTTAATTTTCACTCTAATATAGTCTGCAGGTCTGGTCTCAAAGGAATACTTTTAAACATAGCATCAGTCTTTTAATAGTCCCATATTTTTTTAGTCTTAACTTCAAATGTATTTTACTTTTTTCTTTAATAGCGGATGAAAGTTCTGAAGAAGACTCTGTAAGCAGGTAAGATTTTATGGATTTTTAAACATTTTATGTTAACTAAGGGAATGCAGAGAAAAGAAACTAACATTTGTTGAGTGCTCTCTTCTGGTCTAGACATCATATTATGTGCTTACCATTTGTTGTCTCATAGTGTCATCACAATAACTTTGCCAAACAGCTGTGGTATTTTAGCCTTTTTTTTTTTTAATTAGGCAATTGGGTTCAGGGCGGTTGATTCATTGACCCATAATTCCATCATGAACAAGTGGCTGGTTATGATTTGGCCTTTGGTCAGCTTGGCTCCCAAATCCATTGTCTAGTCTCTCATCCTATAGTGATAAGTGCTGGCACAGCACTGGCATCGAGATACAGAAGTAAGTCAGGTCAACTCAGAGAGTCTACTTTAGTTATCTGTTAAGCCTGATTTAGAGTTTTGCTTGGAAGCTTAGTTAGTCTAAGCATTTGTAATAATACACTTGAGAACTGCAGTTGTAACTAGTACCTTATTTTTACCATCAAACTGTTTAGGGCAGATCTCAGTTATGGCCACAGAACCATAGGTTTTACATAAGCCAGGCCTAATCAGGCAAACGTTTTCACGTATAATGATATCTACACTTCTTGCAATGGATTACAGACTATATTATGCTAATTAAATTCAACATCTATTTAGATCAGCGGTCCCTAACCTTTTGGGCACCAGGGACCGGTGCTCCTATGAGAATCTAATGCCTGATGATCTGAGGTGGAGCTGAGGCGGTGATGCTAATGGTGGGGAGCGGCTGCAAATATAGATGAAGCTTTGCTCACTTGCCTGCCGCTCGCCTCCTGCTGTGTGGCCCGGTTCCTAACCGGCCACGGACTGGTATAAGTCCATGGCTGGGGGGTTAGTGACACCTAATTTAGAGGATATTTCTAATTGATTTCTCTACTTACTGACTTTGCAGTCTGCTTTTCCCTTCTGGCCAATATATTTGCCTAATTGTGTGAAGTTTTTTCTTTTCTCCTGGAGTCTTTTTTTCTTCCATGAGTTTAAAATATTTTTTTTTACTTCTCTATTTTATATGTATTTCTTTTGTTTTGCTATTTTTTCCATATGTGCTAGCTAAGTAAGTATTCTCTATTTTTCTATAGAAAGAACCAAAAGCACACATAGATTTTCAGGAGTTTAAGGCATCTTAGTGATTAATTAAAACAGCCTCTAGTATTTCAACCTGTGTTTAATATTCTGGCTGAGTGATTGTTGGCATGGAGAATTTGAAACTCAAAGATATTAAAGCGATTTATTTGGATGTAGTTGGTGATGGAAATGAGATTTAAATTTATATTTCTAAGGCCTTCTTTATCTTCCTTCTTTATTATTGTGCACATGAGTGTTTTACTACTAGAAAGGTGAGGAATGGGTCTAGAGAACCCAGTGGAAGAAGATAGAAATGGAATCAGCAGGAGAATCCAAGTTTCCAGAGTGACAGCACTGGGTTAGGATAGGAATAAGGGTTTTAGAAAAGAGATTGAAGATCAGATTAGGGAAAAGAGATCAAAATATTGCACTCTATGGTAAGTTAAAGGTAAATTGCCAGAAGGAAGGAAGCAGGATGTAGGAAATGGCCTATCAGGGCAAATTAAATAAAGGATTCAAGGGAGTCCTGAACAGGTTGCTGCTTTTCTGTTTGTTTGTTGAATTGGAGGAACTAGCACAATTCAAGTTTTCTTACAAAAGAAATTTCAATAATTTGAACCACTGGGAAAAATTCTCTTTACAGCACATCGATGTGTGGTATCGTCTACTTGTGCTGCCACTTACAGAGGAGGCTTAGATATCCTTGAGTCCTAGGGGACCGGAGATTGTTGAAGAACATAAATCTATGGCCCAAGGCAGGTGTCTCCTCATCTTCACCTCTTTTTTCAAGTCGCTGATGTCCTTCCCTTGTACATGGAGGGTTGGGCAGTAATGGAGTTGGGTAGCTGGAGACATGCCTGTGTTGGGAGTGGATGACTGAGGCTCCATTTAGTTTGTTTTTCAGGAGCAGGGAAATGGAGAGCTCCTACTTGTGGTCTTTTGAGCCCATCCATGTTTCAGCTTTCTGTGCCTTCAGAGTCTGAATTTTTAGAGACGGCCATGGAGCCCTGCGGAAGAGGAACCTGGGAGTGGGAAGGCTAACAACATATTAATTTATTCTTTGACTTTTGTACATTTAACTTTAAAACATTCCAGACATTTCAAGAAACTCTCTGTACTATTTGAGGGTAAAAGGAAGAAATGGGGTTACCTTAATAAGTGGTTTCCATACTAAAGTACCAAGACTTCATTATTGTTTTTTTTTTCCCAAGACTTCCATTTTTGATTGGCACAGATTAGTCTCTGAACTAGGGACAAACAACAGAGAAGGGACAGTATGCCTTTCTACTTTGATTTAGGTCTTCAGATTTTTTCCAGTTCAGGTTACAAAAGTTACATCAGTCATTAATTGGATTTTCAATTCAGCCTTCAGTACTTGTGGTGAAAACAAATTCATCTCAGGCTTGGCCATTATATTGGCTGAACTTAGAGTGTGTCTTCACTGAATATTTCATATGTTGGAAAAGAAGAAGGCAGTCACATATAAATACAACCCTTTTTAAAACAGAGGCAAAATTTTAATTATATCAAGAAATTTCATTGAATATACTCATCTTTCACTCTATTTTTTTGTTGTTGCCGTTTTAAAGAAATGAACTCACTAATTTTTGTGATATATTTTTACTGTAAAGTCTTTTCAGAAAACCTGGCATTGATGATTCATGGCCTACATCAGAAGGTGAGGACTTCGATTTTGATTCCAGGGTAAACTACTCCTTCATAAAATTAATTTTCCTGCTTTGAATTTAGTTTTGTACAGGACTTACTCTTAAAATTTAGTAGTGGTCTACCTATTGTTATTTTATTTTTATAATGAAAAATTGGTCAGAGCACATCATTCTATAGAAATATGATCAGTTGAGGTTTTATTTTATTTATTTTTTATTTTTCTTTAATAAGTACTGATGGTGGGGGTTGGAATTAAGAATGGGCTTGAGAATATAAAGGAATAAGAAAATGATATTGAAAAAAGGTTTCCCACGATGAAGGAGATATCAAATTTGGTCAAGGGTAATGATTATTAATGCGACCTTTAAAGTATACCAACATGACCTTTATAATTATTCATGCCTTAAAGAAATCTTTAATAGAACCAATTACTTATTTCAATAATCATGAAATTTTCCTGGTGTCTTTCAGTTGCAAAACTGTAGAGCATGTGACACATATATTTTTTTTTTACAGTTTTTATTTTTATATGATATAGTTGTTAGAAGGGAATTTTTTCTATCCCTGGTTTCTGCATTGAAACAAAACAGCAGAAATTGTGGAAATTTTGAAATTTAAGTTTTCTTTCTCAAAATCCATATTGCAAAGGGATTTCATATTCTAAATTTTTGTGTTAAGAATATATTTTATAGTCTTTGTCCAAATGAAAAATACATGTTTTGCTTAAAATAATAACCATGTCTAGATGAAGAAATTCTTAATAACCATTTTAAAACTTTTTATTTTAATTATAGTTGGCATTCAATATTATGTCAGTTTCAGGTATACTGACATTATTCAGACATTTATAAAATGACATTGGTGTATTGAGATAGTGATTAGACATTTATATAACTAGTGAAGTGGTTCCCACTATAAGTCAAATACTTTCTGACACTATACCTAGGTATTACAATATCATTGACTATCTTCCTTGAGCTATCTTTTATGTCTCCGTGACTGTTTTGTAACTGCCAACTTCTACTTCTTAATCCCTTTATCTTTTAAGCCCACAAAGCCCCCTCCCATCTGGCAACCATCAGTTTGTTCTCTGTATCTCTGAGTTTGTTTCTCTTCTGTTGATTTCTTTTGTTTTTTAAATTCCACAAATAAGTGAAATCATATGGTGTTTGTTTATCTCTGCTTGACTTATTTCACTAGCATAATACCCTCTAGGTTCATCCACATTGTCACATTGGTAAGATTTCATTTCTTTTGTTTATGGATAAACTGAGAGCTTCCATCATGGCTATTGTAAATAATGCTGCAAAAACCTTAGGGATGCATATATGTTTCCCAATTAATGTTTTAAATTTCTTTGGATGAATACACAGAAGTGGGCTGGCTGGGTCATAGAGCAGTTCTGTTTTTAAATTTTTGAGGAAGCTTCATACTGTGTTCCATTATGGCAGCACCAGTTTGCAATCCCACCAACAGTGCATGAGGGTTTGCTTTCCTGCTCATCCTCGCCAACACTTGTTTCTCATTGATTTAATGACAGCCATTCCAACACGTGTGAGGTGATATCCCATTGGGTTTTAATTAACATTTCCCTGATGATTAATGATGGTGAGCTTCTTTTTACGTCTCTTGGCCATCTGTAATGTACTCTTTGGAGAAATGTCTATTCAGATTCTCTGTCTATTTTTTAATTGGATTACATGTCTTTTTCATGTTGAATTGCATTGGTTCTTTATATAGTATGGATATTAACCCTCTATCAGATGTACCATTGTTGATACTCTTGGCTCATTCATTATGTTGTCTTTCTGTTTTGTTGATTTTTTTTTCTTTTGCTGTGCAAAAACATTTTAGTTTGATATTGCCTGTATGGGTTTTGTTCTCTTATACAGTCAGCCACCCTGTGCCTTGATTGGAGCATTTAATTTTTTTTGCATTTAAAATAATTATTGATATGGGTATAGTTATTGCCATTTTATTATTGTTATTTTTGATATTTTCTTTCTCCTTCTCCTCCTTCTCCTTCTCTTCTCCTATTTTTTCTTCTTCCTCCTCCTTCTTCATTCCTCCATTTCCAGTAATATTGTATTGGCGGTGATGGACTTCTTTAGCCTTCTCTTGCGTGAGAAGCTCTTGGTCTATTCTTTAATTCTAAATGGTAGTTGTGCTGAGTAGAGTAATCTTAGTTGTAGGTCCTTGCTTTTCATCACTTTAAATATTTCGTGCCAATCTCTTTTTCCTGCAAGGTTTTCGTTGAGAGATCAGCTGAAGGTCTTATGGGAGCTCCCTTGTAGATAACTGATGGCTTTTCTCTTGCTGCTCTTTGTGTTTTACCTTTGGTTTTTAATTATGAGGTGTTTTGGTGTGGGTCTCTTTGGGTTTATGTGGTTGGGACGCTCTGTGCTTTCTGGG
This sequence comes from Rousettus aegyptiacus, assembly GCF_014176215.1. NCBI lineage: Eukaryota > Metazoa > Chordata > Mammalia > Chiroptera > Pteropodidae > Rousettus > Rousettus aegyptiacus. Next base: position 82,107,503 of record NW_023416285.1, read on the forward strand.
CTGGTATATCTATTTCCTCCACCAGGTTAGGTAATTTTTCTGTCATTATTTCTTCGAATGTATTCTTAAGTTTTTGCTCTCTCTTTTCTCTTTCTGGTACTGTATAATGCTAATGTCATTATGCTTGATGTTGCCCCAGATGTCCCTTAAACTATCTTCATTTTTTTTCAATTCTTTTAACTTTTTGCTGATCCGATTTGATGTCTTCTGCTACCTTGTCTTGGAAATCGCTCATTGAATCCTTCGCTTTATCTGTTCTGCTCTTGATTCTATCTAATGAAATCCTCGTTTCGGTTATTGTATACTTCATTTCTGACTGGTTGCTTTTGATGGTTTCTATGTCCTTTTTTGTGTGTTTACTGTCTTTTTGTTGACCATCTCACTGAGTTCATCTACTCTTCCCGTAAATTCATTGTGTACCCTTATAACCAGTGTTTTGTATCTGGTAGATCACTTGCCTCCATTTTGTTCAGTTTTTTTTCTGGAGTTTATTTCTGTTCTTTCATTGGCTACATGTTTCTTTATCGTCTCATTTTAGCTGCTTATCTTTGTTTGTTTCTATGCATTAAGTAGCTCTGCTAAGTCTCTTAGTCTTAGGAGAATGGCTTTACGTAGTAGGTTTTCCCTGGGGCCAGTGGTGCAGTCCCACTGGTCACCTGAGCTCAGACTTCCAGGGACACCCCTTGTGTGGGTTGTGTGTGCTTTCTTGTTGTAGTTGAGCTGTTGGCACATCAGTGTAGGATTGATCTTCAGCTTGCCTTGCTGTGAGGACTGGCTGCGCCTACAGCAGACAAGCTTTTGTGTGTGGACTGACTTCACGGAGTGCATTTGGCTGTAACAGGGCTCTGGTGTGTGTGAAGTCCATTCTCTGGGTGTGTCATTTTTGGATCTAATCGGGTGCTGCTTTGGCATGGTCTGATGCTAGTGTCCAGGTGTGTTGTGTCTCGGTCCTCTTGTGGTAGGGGAGGTTCCAGTGCACAACCAGGTTAGCTGCTGCTTGTGCCCGGCCTGGGGTCATGTAGTAGGAGCTACAAACTGACCTACAGTTGGTAGCAGCTTTTGCTGGGTTGGAAGGCACCTGGGAGAGGCTATGCTGTGACCTGAGGCCAGCTTCTATTACTGCCAGGCTCAGGGCCCTTTAAGAAGAGGTAGAGCATGCTGAGGCCAGGTGCTTCTCGTTTGGGGTTTGTGAACTTTGAGAAATTTTAAGGAAGTCCACAGTGTGGGCTGAGGCCAATCACTTGTGAGTAACGGTAACTGAGAGAGGTTCAGGAATGGATGTGAATCGGGTGGGGCATGTTTGAGGAAAATTTCCGGTTGTGGGAAGTTTGATGGATGCTCAGATTTGGAGCCAGGCTGTACCTGCAGTCTGGCTTGGGGAAAGCTCAGCAAAGAAGCCATGATGTCAGCCTCCCAGCTGTGAGGGCTTAACAATGAAACAGTGTCCCCGTCTGCTGCCTCCATGAGAGGAGTGCTCAAAAAGTAACAAAATTGCAGAGAGAACTAGCCTTCCAGCCCTGACTTGAAGCCAGACAATGTAGTTTTTCTGTGTCCCTGGCACTTTTGAGCTTCTGCCCAGCACTGGAGCTCAGAGCAAATGTGTCCTTCAGCAAATAAGCCCATGTGTGGGCCCCTTAAGAGGAATGCCTAGGACTCTAGCAGCCCCTTGCCCACCTCCCCATCTCATCCCAACTGAATCCCTGCTGATTATTGTGGCTAGACGTTTTGGGGACATCTCTTACCAGCACTGGTGCTCCCAGCTGGGGAATCCTACGTGGTGGTGGGACATTTCACTTTTAAGGAAGGACCTCCTATGCTGCGATCTCTCCTGATTCTTAGTGCCCACAGGTGGGTGTGGTACCAGCCCGTTTGGCATCTCCACCCCTCCTACCAGTCTTGTTATGGCTTCTTTTGCATATTTATAGTTGTGAGTTTTGTTCAGTTAGTCCTCAGGTGGTTCTAAGGGTGGATGTTCTATAATTTATTAGTAATTTTGATTGGTTGTGGCAGGAGGCTTGCACAGCATTTTCTGACTCTGCCATCTTGACTAAAACCAGTTATTTTTGTATCATAGTTTTCAAGACTATCTACCCAGAGTTTTTGTATCACATTCTCAAATTTTAAATTTCAGATATTTTGTTATTATAGTTATTTTAATATTCATTTTAAAGCCCTTGTATCATGGTAGTAGGTTTTCTATAAGCTACAAGCTACCAGTGATTAGGAAACATAATTGTGCTCTTATTGGAGTCCCTAGAATAAGGTGTTGCATGTAAGAAGCATTTCAGTATTTTGTGAATGCAAATAAATGAACAAGGACAAATCGCATTCTGTGTAATGAAACATTACAAGTAATATATTAAGCATAATATATAAAAATCAAATTTATTTGAATTCCTAGAAATATGACTAAAATTTATATTTTCTTTTAATATTTAGGGTGTATAAGTTTAATTGAGTTATGTTGAGGAAATATGTCATAAATAAGAAGCAAATATATAAGAAATAAGTGGTAAAATAAGAAAGTAAGTTATTAGATATTTTTCAGTATTCTTTAATTATGAGCTTAGGATTTTAGATTCTAATTTTCAACCTTTCCTTAGCCCCATCCCATGTTCCATGATATATACCTTTTCAAGCCATATATAACTCCTTAGTATTTTGATGACCTATTCTGTCTCTATGTGGAAAGCAGATGGGTTAGGAACATTTCTTTTTCAATTGTTCTCTTTCTTTAGTAATCATTTACAGCTTTCAGATTGTCATAGATGACCATGTTCAAGTAATTGAATTACTTATGTTATAGTGACAAAATTAAACTTTTTATTACAGTAGTATTTATAAACAAATAATTATAGAGGAATGCAAATCATTATTACTAGGGATATGTTATCAACAAAAGCTTTTTTTTATATTTATATATTTATATATTTGAATAAATTATTTAACAAGTAATATATTTACATATTGTATTGAATTTTATGTTTGTATAAGATATATTTTATATGCTATATTTGTATATTTTTATAAAGTTTTAGACATTTTAATATATAATATAAAATATATAACAGGGCCTTTTGTTATTATACTGATGTATTACCGAGAGTTTACAAATATATTTTTATATATACTGAAATTATATATTCATTGCTCCACATTCTTATTGTACTTATGCTTTTCTCTTTTTCCTTGTCTTAAGCTCATAGTTGATTGACTGGTCATGTATCTTTTTTTTTTTTTTTAATTCTTTTATCTCCGACCTTTTTTTTTTCCTGCTTTACTCCTAGACTGATTTTTTTCTTTGCAGAAAACATTTCTTCCTCATCTATTTTTTTAATCTATCGTTCTTTGTTTCCATTGTCAAGAACTTTGACCATGGTTTTCCATTTAGTATGTATGTGGCTTTCATTCATGAATTATACCCCATGGGTTATTCTTTTTTATCTTTCTCTCTTTCTTGGTAGGAGTTAAATTTAAACAGTCATTTGTTTTTAGCTTTTGACAGAGAGAATGTTTGCAATTCCAACTTATCTACAGAAGATACTACTAAAAACGAAACTCATATTTTCCTGCACTAGACCTAATTCACATAAATAGAAATCATGCAAACATATTTCTAAATATAACAAATGATTAATTGAAATGTCTTAATGTTAATTTTTGTTCCATAATACTCTAACCTGCCTACGTGTAAGTTTTATAATGTAAGGAATATTATAGCATTTTGATAATAATTATTTAGGGGTCAGGAAAGTAACAAACATCGTGAGGCTTACTATGTCCTCTTTCATCAACCTAATTCCATGAGAAAATATAGGTTTGTGTATGGTAGAACTGGGACACTAATGGACATGTGAATAATTCCAAAGCCTGTGCTCTTTGTGTGAGATCACATAGTAATGGTGAATATTATCATTCTTGTTATCAAACTTGATACTTAAAGCTATGAATTTTTTTCTAGAATGTCATGAAACCAAGCTTAGCAAAGCTAATGACTGCTGTTCCGCAATCCCAGAAAAACAATAAGCCACCGAAGACTGTTTGTTCTTATGTCATTCACTGATATGAAGTCACAGGTATTTTCATGGATTTCTTACTTTGTTTTTACTGTAGCGGAAGCAAAATATGCGATTGTGAGACCAGAAAATAGGACCTTATATGAGGATAATAAATCTCATAGCGACAAAGAAGATGTGGTTGAAATGCTTCCCAAACCATCCACTACAGTCCAGGATTGTTCTCATCATGATTTCTTACCACCAGATCCTCTTCTAAAACCTTCTCTCATGTCTTTGGCAGTCGTTGGTCTTACAAAGGTAAGTGATTTTCTTTTGTTTAATTTTAAATGTTTTTCCCCATGCTTTTTCACATACCATTCCCTTGATACTTATAGGAATGAAAAGGATCCTAGAAAGAAATGGAAGTGCTCCAGATAATAATAAAAAAAAACAAGTATAATAACAAGAGAGTTATACGTATAGAATTTTATAAAGTTTTGTGGGAGTAAACGATTCTTAGGTCTGCCGTTATGGAAGGAGAGAATTAGAAACCAACTAGAAAGAACAGATAGATGAATGTGAAGACGAAGAAAGTAGGGAAGGGGAAAAATACATTTAAAAATGGCAAGATAAAAATCAAGATTTAATGAGAGTCAAGATGAGATTATTAAGAAGACACATCAGAGATTGAGGGGTTAAATGAGAAAAGAAACTCTATATTTTAAAATATAGAAATGATTTTAAATGCAAATTAAGAAAACCAGATAATGAAAAAATTGCTCAGACTTCTCTCAGTTACTTATATCTGACTTTTATGATGAACTGAAGGAAATTTAATTCTCATTTTCTTTATTGGGTTATTAAAGTTTTCATTTGAACATTTAAAAAAATCATCACTTTTAAACTTAATTCAGTGACATATTTTTTCTAGCAAATCCTGTATTCATAGATAATGCAAAGTGAAATCTGTTTTAGACATGATCAGATTTATCATAAATTATGAATTTTTAGACCTTTTTGTTTTGTTTTTTAATTTATCTTACTATTTAGTATATACTTAACTTGATTAATTCACTTCTCTTACTCTTTGGTGCAATCTTACTGGATGTTTTAGATTTTTTTGAGGCTAATGACAGAGGAAACATATAAGAATTTTATTTAGTTTTTTCATTCACCAAAAGTATAATTTCTCATTATGTAAATCAGGTTCTTAATCTGTATTTATTATAAGAAAATAATTTTAAGCAGCAGTACTCTAATAGAAATAAATTTTTTATGTAGGTGTTCTTTAAAACATTTTTTATTGTATGATTCTTTTTATATGAAATATGAATAATAAATTAATCCATAGAGATGGAAAGCAGATGAGTGAGTGGTTGCCTGGGGCTGGCGGTGGAGGGAATGGGGTGTGACCGTTTAATAAAAATGTGATTTTCTTTGGGGGCGATGAAAATATTTGGAACTAGAGGTGATGGTTGTAAAAGATTGTGAATGTACTAAATGCTACTGAATTGTTTACTTTAAAATAGTTCATTTTTTTTCATTCACTCGACTGTGAAAAAGCATTCCACTCAATAATAAAATAGCTCAAGTGTTAAAAAAAATAGTCAATTTTATGTGTTTTGAACTTTTCCTCGCTAAAAAAATACTATCATAATAATAATAATCAATCCATGAAATTAAGATCATGTTACACGTTTGAAAACAATAAGCTCATTTAAAACACATTTTCCGTTCTTGCTTTCTTTACTTAACAATATCTGTGAGATATTGTTTTCTAAGGGGCTGCTTTGTTCTTTGCTATGGCTGCAGACATTTCCATGGTGCTAGAAGTCACACAAGTCATTTATTCGGTCTCCTATGAGTGGACAGCCAGTTGTTTTGCCGTTATAAACTATGATGTAGGGAACATCTCTGAGCTCTAGTCTGTGGCCTCCTCGAGGGCAGTATGAGACTGAGCAGGGCTGTGAGGGTGCACGGACTTCGACGTGTCCCCTTTCTGAGTTCTCTGTGTGCCTGGCACAGTGCTTCACTTTAAGGCTTGTTCAGCAAGAGGGGACAAAAGGAAGAAACGAACCAGAGGAAGATGTGAAATGGGTGCTGGGGGAGAGAGTAAAGGCTAAGCAGAATGTGGTCCCAGAATAGGCCTGGGAGACAGGCCTCCTGACCCCGAGTCCACTCTCTACCATTTCCTAGCTATGAGACTATGGTCCCCAGCCTCTGAGAGCTAGAGATACTGAGTGATCTTTTCCTAATAATATCTGCAATTAATGAGCACATATGCCCAAATCAAATGAATGAAAACACAATTTATTATTTTTTCTAATATAAAATACTTGTTATTATAACATCATAGTAAATATTACCAATGGAATATACAACGTTATCTCTGAAAGATGATTTTTACTTTTTAAAATATTTGTAACAATGGGTGCATTTCCTATTATTCTTAAGAAACTTTATTAACTTTGATATTCATAGTCGTTAAACCTACATGAAAATTCTTTCATATCTAAAATTTACACATCAGGGAGACTTGATTTTTTTAGTCCTTTTCTTCATTCGGCAGTTCTGCTTGATAAACATAGATGTATTTGAAGACTTTTAAATCTTCGACTTGGATAATCCTTGTTTTATTTATTTATTTTTTTTAACTAGGTTTTTCCTGCAACCTTCATCTACGAAGGCTATGTAGAGTAGGTGCGAAATTAGAGCTTTTAGTGTGCTGTTCACAAGGAGTCAGACAACCATGTGTGTTCTACAATAGGGATTTATATTTCTTTCACATGTCATAGTAGTAATTAAAAATGCCTCATAATTCTATAATTGCATAAGCATTTCTCTTCTACAATTTACAACTTGTCTTTTAAAATTAATTTTGAAAAATGAGTCTCCTTGTAACATTATAACTTGGTGTTTGACAATTAAATTTTTTCATTAAACTTAAAATATAATTTAAAGTAAACTATAATAGCCCAGGAATAAATATTTGCATATATCCACAAAAGGGTATTTTATATTGTAGAAACTGATTTTGAAATACATTATTGAAAAATTGAATTCCATTTTTCCCCATCCTTTATTTTATTTTCACAATTTCACAAGTTCTGTGTGAATTTGCATTATTTAATTACATTAACATATATTTTGAAGTATCTACTTAACATCCTACACTTTTCCTGAGTAAAGTCATCTATTTCTACTCCAAATGTATTTATCCAAATCTTTCTTGTAAGTTCCCTGGGCGCCTCCAATGCGAAATGTCCCGAACCGAAGATGTTGCCCCGACCCTTACCTTTTTGCTGACTCTGTAATCTACTCTGTCACTTGTTTTCTCTATCCTAGTAAATTCCACCACTGAAATACTGGAGCTGGAAAAATTTGTTGGCCACTTACCATTTTTTTTATACCATATTATCATAATTCACTTCCTCACCTTTACTTTTGAAATACTCTTTTTAGTTTTGTGCTTATGTTCATATTAACATTGCTGCCAGAGAGATTGTTCTAAATTACATCTGTGATGATGTAATTCCTCTGCTTATTTAGTGGCTCCCCATTATGTGAATGTAAAAGTCATATGCCCGCATGACACTTACCCTTTTTTTCTTTGGTTTGGTTTTCCACTTTTCTCTCTCCATCCCATTCCCAGTGTTCCAGTTTTACCACATTATCTTCGGTACCCTCACTTACTATGCTGTTTCATACCTCATGTCTTCGCTCATGCTGCCCTTTGTGGCATGCCCTTAATGCCCTCACTCTGCACTTAGTATCTCTCAAAACACAGCCCTGTATTTGCAGTATTTACTGATCTCCCCTGGTACAACTGACTTGCCCCTTTGTGCCCTTACTGTACGTTATTCACTTCAGTTGTAAAAGCGAATGATACTTTTCTTACGGTTTTTGTGCATCTCTACCCCTACTAGAATATAGGAAAACATTTTTATTAGTTTCAGCTTCTCCCAGGCTAGTGCCTGTGATTTGATAGTTACAACAAATGTTGTTTTCCTGACTGAATTAGTGAGAAAATGAATGCGTGTGATGTTTTCTGAAGTTGGGTTTTTCGGTTGTATTTTTTTGTTATTTGCATAGAAAGAAGCAACGAAGCCAGCAATTGCAAAAAAGGAATATGGTATCAATATTACTGAAAGTACTCCACAAGAGCAAACAAATAATGACAACTGTAATGTTGATGGACCACACAAAAATAATACAAGTGGTAAGTTAGTGACTATCAATTTTTCGTAGTACTTAAATATAGTATGGACAAATGTAAATTGTGTAGATTCAACTATGATATCCACTTCTTTGAAATATTATTTTTTGCTGTCCTAACTCAAAAAGTA